>NC_083403.1:32337836-33720753 GCF_020745735.1 Hemiscyllium ocellatum | reverse complement strand
GATCACTGCCACTGAAAATTCCTGAAAAAACATGATCTTAGACCCTTCGTAAATTAGGGTCTTTGGATCCTTCCCCTGGAGTCTGGAAGCCACCATGACTATCTTCTTATCCCGGTAATGATGAAACTGCACCAGGAAAGGACGAGGGCGTTGACTCCGACCTCCGTGCTGCAACCCGGTGAGCCCTCTCTGTCTTCAGTCCTCTCATGCCAGCCTCCAAGTCAAAGAATTTCAGAAGGCAATCTTCAACAAATTCCGCAGGCCGCTCACCTTCCTTACCCTCAGCCAGACCGATGATCCAAATGTTTTTTCTCCAGCCCCGGTTTTCAAGATCATCCAGTTGGTCTCACAAATTATGAACCTGCATCTTCAGGACTTAGATCTCATCCTTGAATGAACTGGCATCAGCTTCCACCACTGTGACCCTGTGCTCCACCTCATCCATCCTCTTCTCCAGGTCTCCCAGCTGCTGCTCATGCTTCTGCAGCATGAGAGAGACTGGAGCCAGCTTCACTTCAATCTGTTTCCCCAACATCTCGCGAGATTTCGAGAACTGATTCACCAGGTCCTGGAGAGTAATCTGCTCTGAGGCTGTTGCAGGCTGAGCTGCAGGCCCGGCCTCAGATGTTCCTCCTCCCTTTTTAGACATTTCTGGACACTGAAAATACAGGTAAGTCAATTTTTAAATGTTTCTTGGGGTTTCACAATCTTTCCAACACCCCAAGAAATCCTGATGACCTGGGTTGGGCAGGTTAAAGGACCATCCTGCTCCTGCTGCGATGCGAGGCTCTGCAGTGCGATCTTCTCAGATCGCCGCCATCTTAGATCCCCCTGGCAGATTGTTGGTGGAATATAGATATGTGGAATGTAGATGCAGGGTGGCATGGTGGCTCAGTGGTTAGCACTGTTGCCTCACAGTGCCAGGGACCTGGGTTCAATTCCTGCCTTGGGCAACTGTCTGTGTGGAGTTTGCACATTCTCCCCTTGTCTGCATGGGTTTGTGGGTGCTCTGGTTTCCTTCCGCAATCCAAAGATGTGCAAGTTAGGTGAATTGACCATGCTCAATGACCCATAGTGTTGGGTGAATTAGTCAGGGGTAAATATAGGGTACAGGAATGGCTCTGGGAGGATTGCTCTTCAGATGGTTGGTGTGGATTTGTTGGGCTGAAGGGCCTATTTCCATACTGTAGGGAATCTAATAATACATAAAATAATACATCAATAGCTTTTAAGATCACCATTGTCAGTGTTCATAAGTATGGTCCAATGTGATGATAACATGCTGGGCCATGCCAAATGTTTTCCTGTTACTGATGGTCAAATCAGTCTCTTTGCAGGAACAAGAGAGTCTGGCCATTTTCTGCTCAAGGTATTTCTCAGTATGGAATGTATTTGCCACATTGTCCAAGGTGAGTAACTTTCTAATGTGGACTTGCTACCTTTTTTCATGGATCTCAGGTGAGCAAGGCAAAACAGCTTTCTGTCAGCTCTAGTATGTAAGTAGACACTCGCTCCCTTGACCACGACCCCACCTCCCACCACCAAACCATCATCTCCCAGACCATCCAGGACCTCATCACCTCAGGGGATCTCCCATCCACCGCCTCCAACCTCATAGTCCCACAACCCCGCACCGCCCGTTTCTACCTCCTGCCCAAAATCCACAAACCTGCCTGCCCCGGCCGACCCATTGTCTCAGCCTGCTCCTGCCCCACCGAACTCATCTCCCAATACCTCGACACGGTCCTGTCCCCTTTAGTCCAAGAACTCCCCACCTATGTTCGGGACACCACCCACGCCCTCCACCTCCTCCAGGATTTTCGCTTCCCCGGTCCCCAACGCCTTATTTTCACTATGGACATCCAGTCCCTGTACACCTCCATCCCCCATCACGAAGGACTCAAAGCCCTCCGCTTCTTCCTTTCCCGCCGCACCAACCAGTACCCTTCCACTGACACCCTCCTTCGACTGACTGAACTGGTCCTCACCCTGAATAACTTCTCTTTTCAATCCTCCCACTTCCTCCAAACTAAAGGAGTTGCCATGGGCACCCGCATGGGCCCCAGCTATGCCTGCCTCTTCGTAGGATATGTGGAACAGTCCATCTTCCGCAACTACACTGGCACCACCCCCCACCTTTTCCTCCGCTACATCGATGACTGTATCGGCGCTGCCTCGTGCTCCCACGAGGAGGTTAAACAGTTCATCAACTTTACTAACACCTTCCATCCCGACCTGAAATTCACCTGGACCATCTCAGACTCCTCCCTCCCCTTCCTAGACCTCTCCATTTCTATCTCGGGCAACCGACTCAACACAGACATCTATTATAAACTGACTGACTCCCACAGCTACCTGGACTACACCTCCTCCCACCCTGCCCCCTGTAAAAATGCCATCCCATATTCCCAATTCCTTCGTCTCCGCCGCATCTGCTCCCAGGAGGACCAATTCCAACACCGCACAGCCCAGATGGCCTCCTTCTTCAAGGACCGCAGATTCCCCCCAGACGTGATCGACGATGCCCTCCACCGCATCTCCTCCACTTCCCGCTCCTCCGCCCTTGAGCCCCGCTCCTCCAACCGCCACCAAGACAGAACCCCACTGGTTCTCACCTACCACCCCACCAACCTCCGCATACAACGTATCATCCACCGCCATTTCCGCCACCTCCAAACGGACCCCACCACCAAGGATATATTTCCCTCCCCTCCCCTATCAGCATTCCGCAAGGACCACTCCCTTCGTGACTCCCTCGTCAGATCCACACCCCCCACCAACCCAACCTCCACCCCCGGCACCTTCCCCTGCAACCGCAGGAAATGTAAAACTTGCGCCCACACCTCCACACTCACTTCCCTCCAAGGCCCCAAGGGATCCTTCCATATCCGCCACAAGTTCACCTGTACCTCCACACACATCATCTATTGCATCCGCTGCACCCGATGTGGCCTCCTCTATATTGGTGAAACAGGCCGCTTACTTGCGGAACGCTTCAGAGAACACCTCCGGGCCGCCCGAACCAACCAACCCAATCACCCCGTGGCTCAACACTTTAACTCTCCCTCCCACTCCACCGAGGACATGCAGGTCCTTGGACTCCTCCACCGGCAGAACACAACAACACGACGGCTGGAGGAGGAGCGCCTCATCTTCCGCCTGGGAACCCTCCAACCACAAGGTATGAATTCAGATTTCTCCAGTTTCCTCATTTCCCCTCCCCCCACCTTGTCTCAGTCGGTTCCCTCAACTCAGCACCGCCCTCCTAACCTGCAATCCTCTTCATGACCTCTCCGCCCCCACCCCACTCCGGCCTATCACCCTCACCTTGACCTCCTTCCACCTATCCCACCTCCATCGCCCCTCCCCGTAGTCCCTCCTCCCTACCCTTTATCTTAGCCTGCTTGGCTCTCTCTCTCTCGTATTCCTGATGAAGGGCTTATGCTCGAAACGTCGAATTCCCTATTCCTGAGATGCTGCCTGGCCTGCTGTGCTTTGACCAGCAACACATTTGCAGCCTCAGTAGATGAGCTGAAGTAATATGACAGCAGGAAAAATATGTCAAAGAGTGTTATTGCCAGAAACTGGCTTTGTCCATGGGAAACCATGTCTCATAAACTTGACTGAGTTTTTTCTGAAGACAAAAGAAAGATGAGAAAAGAACGGTAGACTTGTCGACATGGACTTTTATAAATCCCTTTGACAAGGTCCCGCATGGTAGACTGATTAGTAATGTTAGATCACATTCAAGGATTCAAGTAGTGCTTGCCAATTGGATGCAAAATGGGTTTGATGGTAGATGACAGAGAGTGGTGGTAGCTGGTTGTTTTTCGGACTGGAGACCTGTGACCACAGATGTTCCACAGGGATTGGTGCAGGATCCACTGTTGTTTGTCATTTTTATAAATGATTTGGATGAGAATATAGTTTACAGATGACATCAGAATTGATGGCCTGGTGGACATGAAGAAAGTTATTAGTTTACAAAGGGATCTTGATCAGCTGGGCCAATGGGCTGAGGTGTGGCAGATGGAGTTTGGATAAATATAAGGAATTGCATTTTGGTAAAACAAACAAAGGCAAGACTTATGTAGTTAATGGTAGGGCCTTGGAGGGTGTTGACAAACAGGGAGACTTGGAATTCAGATACATAGTCCTTTGAAAGTTATGCCACAGGTAGACAGAGTGCCTAAGAAGGCATTTAGCATGCTTGTCTTCATTGCTCAGACCATTGAGTATAGAGTTGGGATGCCATGTTGACACTGTACAGGACATTAGTGAGACCACTTTTGGAGTACTGTGTACAGTTCTGGTCACCTGACTATAGGAAGGATATTATTAAATTGGAGAGAGTTCAGAAAAGATTTACCAGGATGTTGTCAGAACTGGAGGATTTGAGTTATAAGGAAGGACTGGATAGGGTAAGATGTTTTTCACTGGCGTGTAGGAGGCTGAGGGATGACTTTATAGAAATTTGTAAAATCATGAACATAGATAAGGTGAATAACAAAGGGCTTTCCTATAGTTTGGGTGAGTTTAAACTCAGGGACATATTTTTTAAGGTGAGAAGGGAAAGATTTAAAAGGGACCTGAGGGGCAACTTTTTTACACAGGTGGGTTCATATATGGAGTGAACTGCCAGAGGAAATGGTAAATGCAGGTACAGGTACAAAATTTAAAAGATATTTGGACAAGTACATGTATAAGAATGCTTTAGAGAAATATGGGCCAAACGCAGGGAAATGGGACTAGATTAATTTGGGAAACTCAGTCTGCATGGACAAACTGAACCAAAGGGTCTGCTTCTATGTTGTATGACTCTATGACTTTACAGATCTCTCCAGGGTTGCACCAACTAGCAGAACTTCCCCATTATGTTACCTTGGAAAGAGATAATCGAGTATGGCAGCCAATTTTCTCCATCAGTATAAACACAGCCTCTGCTCATATGGTTAAATGCCTTGATAAGATTGATAGAGGCTATACATAGTAGTATCCTTTAATTTAGTAAATTTGTCTTGACTTTTGTTTTTTATGGGATGTGGCACCTCTGACCAGGCCAGCATTCATTGCCACCTATAATTGTAAGAAGACAGGCAGGAGGCAGAAGAACACAGCAAGCCAGGCAGCATCAGGAGGTGGAGAAGTCAACATTTCAGGTGTAGTCCTTCTTCCGAAATGGAGGGAGGGGTTGGGAGCTGCAGATAAAGAAAGTGAGGAAGGTTTCCTAGGTTGGTAACTCTGTTTTTACATCAAATTATGAAGCATTCTATGACATTTATACTTGACAAATGTGCCCTATAAATGTATATTTCACTCTTTTGTTTATTCTCAGCTGGCAGTGTACTCCTGCAAAAATTCATTGTGATAGAAATTAGAACAATTTCCCCAGCCACAGTGATTTAAGTAGCTTCTAAACACCAGCTCTCAAAGCTCACGTATAAACAGTGGTCACTTGAATGAAATACCGGGGGAGATTCTGCTTTTGATAACAATCCCCAGTATGGAACCAATCAGCTGGAATTCACTTTGAGAATGGTGAAACCAGGCATGAGTAAATCTCTGCTCAGTGGGCTCACCACAATGTGGCTTGACTCAGGAATTACTGCTTTAAGCAACAGCAAGGCCTGCCTCAGAGAATAGAAGGTCGCTCTGAGCCAGGCATGCAGGAAGGCATGTTGCAGTGCTATAGTTGTCGGGAGGAAGGGGGTGTTTGCAAAGGCGTTGGAAAGTTCTAGTATACAGCACATGTGTTTAACAGGAAAAGTATTGTGAAACTTGGAAGGGTTCAGAAAAGATTTACAAGGATATTGCAAGGGTTAGCAGGTTTGAGCTATAGGGAGAGGCTGAATAGGCTGGGGCTGTTTTCCCTGGAGCATCGGAGGTTGACGGGTGACCTTATAAAGGTTTATAAAATCATGAGTTGGAGATGCCGATGTTGGACTGGGGTGTACAAAGTTAAAAATCACACAACACCAGGTTATAGTCCAACAGGTTTAATTGGAAGCACACTAGCTTTCGGAGTGACGCTCCTGATGAATCACCTGATGAAGGAGCGACGCTCCGAAAGCTAGTGTGCTTCCAATTAAACCTGTTGGACTATAACCTGGTGTTGTGTGATTTTTAACTAAAATCATGAGGGCATAGATAGGGTAAATAGACACGGTTTTTTCCCCAGGGTAAGGGAATCCAAAACTAGAGGGCATAGGTACCTGAGGGGTAACATTTTTACACAGAGGGCAGTGTATTTATAGAATGAGTTAGCAGAGGATGTAATGGAGGTTAGTACATTTACAAAATTTAAAAGGCATCTGGATGGGTATATGAAAAGGAGGGGTTTTGTGATATGGCCAAGTGTTGGCAAATGGGATTAGATCCGTTTAGCATATCTGGTCAGCACGGACTGTTGGACCAAAGAACGTTCTACTGAGCAGTTGTGGGTCTACCTGCATCCCAAAGACTGCAATGGTTCAAGATGGCAGCTCACCTCCTCTATCTGCTCAACTACAATTAGAAGTAAACCTTAAATGCTGGCCCACCCCCTTATCTGCAGCTCTCCCTACCCCCACCTCCATTCCTGAAGAAAGATTATATCTGACACATTGACTTCTCCACCTCCTGATGCTGCCTGGCTTGCTGTGTTCTATGCTGTATGACTCCATTTCTCAATGACTCTACATATCAGTGGAGGAGGGGAACTGAATGTGGGATAAACTCTGGGATGGCCTTCAGGTCAGCCCAGGATTCCAGCTACCACCAAGTTACATAGTGAAAGCTCAGTTTAGTTCTGAGGAAGTCACTGGACTCAAAACGTTGACTGTTTCTCTCTCCACAGATGCGAACAAACCCACTGAGTTTCTCTAGCAATTTCTCTTTCTATTTCACTGAAAGCTGACAGACTGGAAATCTGGTGTGAACTTTCCCCATGAGTCAAATCCCAGCAGCAGTAGGACAATGCCTTTGAGTGGCCATTAATTAGCTCTTGGGCAGGCAGGTTAGCTGACAGCAGCCCCCCACCTGTAAACCTGTGGCAGATGTGGGTGAGAAAGCAATGGGCACAACACCCCTGGGATTCTAGGTAAAAACAGTGACTGCAGATGCTGGAAAACAGATTCTAGATTAGTGGTGCTGGAAGAGCACAGCAGTTCAGGCAGCATCCAAGGAGCAGTAAAATCGACGTTTCGGGCAAAAGCCCTTCATCAGGAATAAAGGCAGTGAGCCTGAAGCGTGGAGAGATAAGCTAGAGGAGGGTAGGGGTGGGGAGAAAGTCGCATAGAGTACAATAGGTGAGTAGGGGAGGGGATGAAGGTGATAGGTCAGGGAGGAGGGTGAAGTGGATAGGTAGAAAAGGCGATTGGCAGGTAGGACAAGTCATGGGGACAGTGCTGAGCTGGAAGTTTGGCACTAGGGTGAGGTGGGGGAAGGGGAAATGAGGAAACTGTTGAAGTCCACATTGATGCCCTGGAGTTGAAGTGTTCCGAGGCGGAAAATGAGGCTTTCTTCCTCCTGGGGTCTGGTGGTGAGGGAACGGCGGTGAAGGAGGCCCAGGACCTCCATGTCCTCGGCAGAGTGGGAGGGGGAGTTGAAATGTTGGGGCATAGGGCGATGTGGTTGAATGGTGCGGTATCCCGGAGATGTTCCCTAAAGTGCTCTGCTAGGAGGCGTCCAGACGTAGGTGACCACATCGGGAGCAACAGATACAATAAATGATATTGGTGGATGTGCAGATAAAACTTTGATGGATGTAGAAGACTTCTTTAGGGCCTTGGATAGAGGTGAGGGAGGAAGTGTGGGCGCAGCTTTTGCAATTCCTGCTGTGACAGGGGAAGGTACCAGGATGGGAGCGTGGGTTGTGGGGGGGGGCATGGACCTGACCAGGTAGTCACGGAGAGAACAGTCTTTGCGGAAGGCGGAAAGGGGTGGGGAGGGAAATATATCCCTGGTGGTGGGTCTTTTTGGAGGTGGCGGAAATGTCGGCGGATGATTTGGTTTATGCGAAGGTTGGTAGGGTGGAAGGTGAGCACCAGGGGCGTTCTGTCCTTGTTACGGTTGGAGGGGTGGGGTCTGAGGGCGGAGGTGCGGGATGTAGACGAGATGCGTTGGAGGGCATCTTTAACCACGTGGGAAGGGAATTGCGGTCTCTGAAGAAGAAGGCCATCTGGTGTGTTCTGTGGTGGAACTGGTCCTCCTGGGAGCAGATACGGCGGAGGCGGAGGATTGGGAATACGGGCTGGCATTTTTGCAAGAGGTAGGGTGGGAAGAGATGTAATCCAGGTAGCTGTGGGAGTCGGTGGGTTTGTAAAAAATGTTGGTGTCAAGTTGGTCGTCATTAATGGAGATGGAGAGGTCCAGGAAGGAGAGCGAGGTGTCAGAGATGGTCCAGGTAAATTTAAGGTCAGGGTGGAATATGTTGGTGAAGTTGATGAATTGCTCAACCTCCTCACGGGAGCACGAGGTGGCGCCAATGCAGTCATCAATGTAGCGGAGGAAGAGGTGGGGAGTGGTGCCAGCGTAATTACGGAAGATAGACTGTTTTACGTAACCAACAAAGAGACAGGCATAGCTGGGGCCCATACATGTGCCCTCTGGTCTGGAGGAAGTGGGAGGATTCAAAGGGGAAATTGTTAAGGGTGAAGACCAGTTCAGCCAAATGAATGAGTGTGTCGGTGGAAGGGTACTGTTGGGGACGTCGGGAGAGGCAAAAACAGAGGGCTTGGAGGCCCCGGTCATGGTGGATTGAGGTGTAGAGGGATTGGATATCCATGATGAAGATGAGGTGTGGGGGGCCGGGGAAACGGGAGTCTTGGAGGAGGTGGAGGGCGTGGGTGGTGTCTCGAACGTATGTGGGGAGTTTCTGGACTAGAGGGATAGGACAGAGTCGAGGTAGGTAGAAATGAGTTCAGAGGGGCAGGAGCATGCTGAGACAATGCGTCGGCCAGGGTGGTCAGGCTTGTGGATCTTGGGAAGGAGGTAGAACCGGGCAGTGCGGGGTTCCCAGACTTTGAGGTTGGAAACTGTGGGTGGGAGATCTCCTGAAGTGATGAGGTTCTGTATGGTCTGGGAGATGATGGTTTGGTGATGGGGGGTGGAGTCATGGTCGAGGGGGCAGTAGGAAGAGGTGTCCTCGAGTTGGTGTTTGGCTTCAGCGGTGTAGAGGTCAGTGCGCCAGACTACCATGCGCCCCCTTTATCTGCTGACTTGATGGTGAGGTTGGGATTGGAGCAGAGGGATTGGAGGGCTGCGCTTTGTGAGGGTGAGGTTGGAGTGGGGGAAGGAGGTAGACAGGTTGAGGTGGTTAATGTCCCGGCGGCAGTTGGAAATGAAGAGGTCGAGGGCAGGTAATAGGCCAGCGCGGGGTGTCCAGGTGGATGCAATGTGTTGGAGGTGGGCCAAGGGGTCCTCGGAAAGTGGGCGGGAGTCCTGATTGTGAAAGTAAGCTCGGAGGCGGAGGTGGTGGAAGAAGTGTTCGACGTCACAGCGTATATTAAATTCATTGATGCGTAGACAGAGGGGGATGAAGGTGAGTCCTTTGCTGAGGACTGATCGTTCGTCCTCAATGAGGGGGAGGTCTGGAGGGATGGTTAAAACTCGGCAGGGCTGGGAGCTGGGATCTGGTGTGGGTGTGGAGCTGGGAGTGGGGGCAGAGCCAGTAACTGGAGTGGGTGTGGTGGTGGGAGTCATGAGCAGGGGTAGTGTTCCCCTTGGGGTTCTGGGGGTGGCGATAGTGACATTGGGGAGGGCGTGTCAGTAGAATGCAGGTGAGTGGCGCTGGTGGGGGCGGAAGTGGTGGCAGACACGGCAGTAGGGGTGGCGGAAGTCACTGAGCATGTGGCATCAGCAATGATGAGAGGGGCGGAAGTGATTCTGCAGTGCCCCCACCTGCCAAACTTTCTCTGGGAGGGACTTCACGGAGGGCTTGGATATATTGAAAGTGATTGTGAAATAAAATCTGACCCTTGAAATAAATTATGTAGGAAAGGAGAAGAACTGTAAAGGCTTTACTCCGTTGTCACATTATCATGCGATGAACAGTACAATTGGCTGAAATGTTTCCACACAATAGGCCAGAGCAATGTGACCTGCTGTGCCTGAAGCAGTGACTGAGATCAACATCAATCAGAACAGACAAAACATGGTTGGGTAATTACTTCAGGCAGAATAATTTTAAAAAACTGTGGGATGACGGGAGTCATTTGGGATATAAGTCAATTGAAGAATTAAGTAAAAACAATGACTGCAGATGCTGGAAACCAGATTCTGGATTAGTGGTGCTGGAACAGCACAGCAGTTCAGGCAGCATCCGAGGAGCAGGAAAAGTAAGTTGAGACAGAGGCGTAAGTTAGGAGAGGAAAGAAGTCCTTAAGGTCTCTCTCCTAAAATATCTATGTTATCGCATTAAAAACCAGTCTGAACTCTTTTTCATATCATATTATCTCATTATAATCTCAAGGTAAGTAACTGATGAACAAAAAGTGCAAAATCTGCAAATTCTCATATCATGAAAATGACAATGTGAATTAATAAGGCTGTAAGAAATAACAGCACAGGACAATTATCAAACAAAGTTCTGGACCAAATCATATATTAAGATACCAGAGTTACTGAAATAGGATTTAATGAGTATCTTAAAAGAAGAAAAGAGAGAGACAAGAGGCGGAGATAGTAAGGGAGAGTATTTTTGGGTTTATCATCTTGATAGATGAACGCAGAACCACCAACAGTTGAGCAATTAATACCGAGGATGATGAAAAGGTCAGAATTGGAAGAGTGTAAATATAATGGAAGGTTGAGAAACTGGAAGAAAGTCCAGAGATAAAGTGGGATGAGGTCACAATGGGATTAGAAAGAAGAAGGGAATGTGAAAATCGGACACTGGGCACCAATGCAAATCAATGAGAACAGGGGCGCTAAATGAGTAGGACTTGCTGCAATGACCACATTATGATCTGTAGAATGTGGGAAGCCAGGCATGAGTGCATTGTAATGAGTCAACTTCAGAACCAACGAATATTTCAGCAGCAGATGAGCTGAGACATAGACAGAATTGGGTGTTGGTGGGTGTAGGACAGTCTGTGATCATATGGCTCTTTGGCAGGATCAAATGTAAAAACCAAGGTTGTGAACATGGTTCAACCTCAGACTGTTCTCAGGAGGAGGACAGAAACAAATTTGTAGTGGGGGTTGAAATCAGTGGCTTCAGTCTCCCTAGTGCTTAGCTTCACGTAATATCTGGATGTCAGACAAAGCACCTGGTAAGCTACAAAGACTGTAAGGTTTGAGGGAGGCGAGGGTGTCCTTAGTATGTAGGCGGAAATTGACATTGTTTGTCAATTGTCATCTCTCCTAGGATGTGTGCTAACTGGGAACAAAATTGGAAAGTAGTTTCTCAGGTATCCATCCAGATGCCTTCCTGCTTCTGACTGACCTTACCAGGCTTTGCTGATGGAGTTTGATAAAAGAATATCAGAGGAGGTTCATGTGGATCATAAATACCAGCATGGGTGTGTTGGGCTGAATGTCCTGTTTCTGCATTGCATTTGCTACATTTTGACAAGAGATAAAGCAATAGACAAGTAGTTTCACAATGCAGAGACAGACACTCATGCAAGCTCTACCATTACTGGATGTTTTCAGTAAAAAAGCTTAATAGAAATATTTGGCACTGTTCTGTTTTTACCTCTTTTTTTAAAACGTGATTTGTTTTGTTATAAGAAAATGGTAAGAACATACTAAAAACAAAACCTGATGCTTGCTGACGTGAACGTGACCACAGGTTCCTTCAAAATGCTCCTACGCATAGAGCTGCTGCCAAAAACAGAAAAACCCTAAAAATACAAGGTATATGTTCAAAGGTCCAATGTATATGTTCTAAATAATAACCAATAGATAGTAGTGATTTCAAGATTTCAATCTAATGGAGGATTTTAGTCAATTTTCACATACCACTCATGCTTTGCTCATGCTTTGATATCTGAATATCTCAATAGAATTATGCTGTGTGTTGCAATAATTGGCTGAAAATAGATTTTTCTTAAATCTAATGGTATAAACATGAACCACCAATTTCCGCATAGACATTTTGTCAATGAAATTCCGTTCTGGTGACTGATAATTTGCTTCTATATCTTACACTGTGGAAGAAACATGCTCTTCAGCTTTTCACATTAGATCAGTTCCAAGTCAGCACCTGAACCCTGTCACAAATACAGAAGTTGCTGGAAAAGCTCAGCAGGTCTGGCAGCATCTGTGCAGAGAAATCGGAGTTAAGGTTTCATGTTCGGTGACCTTTCCTCAGAAGGGTCCTCTGATTTACAGCATCCGCAGTACTTTTGGTTTTTACCTGAAACATATCATTGAGAAAGGGTCGGTGGGTACGAACATCATTTGATTTGGCAAAGTGTCATTTTGAGCAGGAAGATGCTGAGCTTGGGAAAAATGAGAAGGCCATGGTGTTCACAGGACAAGGGAGAGAATAACAATCAGCCAGAGTTTTTGCTGTTGTACAGCAACTCAGACTATGAAGGCTCTAGGAGTATATCACAAACAGGGGCCGCACTAGGTTTAGTCACGCTACCACCCCATTGTCAAATAGCCAACTGTCATTCCTTTCGAATAATCAAGTCAGGTCAAACACACGGTGACAGTACTCATCCCCAGATTCAAAGAAGACATCCACTCAGGGTGGCAACCTTCTACCACCTGCAGTTATGTGACTGAACAGCCGCACATGGGGGCAGGAGGATACCGTGTGGAGTCAGCATCTAGGAAGTGGGATTTGCTTCCATTTTGTTCCCTTCTCTGGGACCAACGTGATTCATCATTAAGATGTTGTAGTTGATGCAGCTTGATGAATAAGTTGCGCCTATTTTGAATAATTAGCAGCAAGCTCCTTCCGGTCATAAACGTAAGTGTGTCATAGTTCAAGAAGACGTGAAGAATGAATATTGGCTGCTTGAGAGTTGGGAAAGCAAGATTTTTGTAGGGGAGACGGATGTCATTCATCTGGCCCTACAATGTCCTGACAATCAAAGATGATTTTGCAGGAATTTAACCTGAATGTTTGTGGAGTTGGCGTCAAGTAGGATACTAGTGTTTGCTCAATAGTGCCTCCATTGAATCCAGAGAATGTGGCAGACACATTGCTGATGGAGCTTCATGAGTGCTCTTATATGAGGCTAATTTATAGTCCAAGTGCAGATATAGGAGACTGCGTGATAATAACTGCATTGTAGACTAGGTCCCTAACTTTCCAGTCTCTATATATCAGAATTCATGCATACAACTAGAGGTCTGCATTGGGACCCTGTGGGTATCCTAACATGTTCGCCTTTGTGACAAGTGGAAACTTCAATTCCCAAAAGGTCATTTCCCTGCTTACTCGGTCCTTCTAAAAAGATCTCAGAAAAGTCTCAAACTCTGAGCTAGAGTCAGAGACTGTGGGCTATTCTGATACACCTGCCTACATCGTTGTTTTTTGAAATGTTTAAATAAAAGTGATCTAATTCCTAATAATTCCAGAATTGGCACTCCAATCAGTCATGCTGACACCCGCCCCAACTCACACATCACCTCATCCACCTACACACTCTCCCACTCTCCCCAACTCTCAGTCACCCACTCACCCATTCCCTCTAGGCCTTTGACCTTATCATTTCGTAGTTGATACAATAAAAACTTCCTGTCTGGGAACAAACTAGTTTATAGAATTATAGAGCAGAATCCCTACAGTGCAGATAGAAACCATTTGGCCATCAAGCTGCACCAACCCACCCTGCCTCCCCTATCCCTGTAACCCTGTACTTCCCATGGCTAATCCACCTAGCTTGCATATCCCTGGACATAATGGGCAATTTAGCATAGCCAATCCACCTAACTGCACATCTTTGGCCTGTATAGGAGGAAACCGGAGCACCCAGAAGGAACCTGCACAGACACTGGGAGAAGATGCAAACTCCACACAATTCCACCAAGGCTGGAACTGAACCTGGATACCTGCTGCTGTGAGGCAATAATTTGGGTTTTGAAGATATCTATGTCAGATACCAAAATAGTTATGGTCATATCATTATGAAGCAGTTGCAGAATTGTAAAAGAGCTCTTTGGACATTCATGTCTTTGAAGCACAATCCACAGAGGTTTGCAATGTCCTGAGTCAAATACTTTGGTTTGCAATGAACATAACAAATATTTCTTGGTGTTATTCTCAAAGTGTTCTGATTTGTCAGGCATTAAAAACCATGCCAGGGTTTCTCTAACAGTTCTAAAGCCACACTATGGGTTGCATATTCCACTCCTCCATAAGTGAGTTTGAAGGGAATGTGATGGGTTCATAACATCTGGCCTTACTTTTGCCAACCCTCCTAATTACTGACTGCTTAAAGCTTCATCCTGCCCCCACAGGTGTTTTGCTGAGAATGCAATTAAGAGAAAACTTTTTTTAATGCAGCCTTGAAAATAATTAATATCTCAACCTCCACTACTTTCTGGGGAGAAAGCTTCAATGACCCTCTGAGAGTAAAAACAGGGACAGGATGGCAGGGCTGATGTATGAAAAGAGACTAGATTGGTTTGGATGTTATTCACTGGAGTTTAGAGAAATTGTGGGGCAGGACTGGGGATCTCACAGAACCTGATAAAATCCTAATATGGCTATTCAGGGTAAACACAGGAAGGATGTTCCTCATGACCAGAGTCCCAAACCAGACCCTATATTCCTGAGCCACACTGAGATACATGGCTGCTGGTACCACAGCAATAAACAGGAAGCCCACTGGGATAAGGTGACAAAGCATCACTGCATTTCATGGACAAGAGACCCCAAAGGTTTACTTTTTAAAATTTAGCTGAAAGCTTGCAGTAAATACTTTCTTAAACCATTCATTCATCGGATGTAGGCAGCAATGGCAAAGCCAGCAATTATTGCCATTCACGAACTGCCCGTGAGGAGGTGATGCAGAGATACCTTCCTGAACTCTGCATCCATATGGCAGAAGCTCACCAACAGTGCTCTTCGGATGAACAGAAAGAAAGACTAACCTGCATTTAAATACTGCCTTTTGCAATCTCAAGGCATTGCAAAGTGTTTTACAGCCAGTGAAATATAATTTTGAAACATAGTCACATGTTCTGTAGGGCTACACAGTAGCCATTTTGCTCGCAACAAGGTCCTATCAACAATAATGTGTTAATCTGTGTTAATGAAGTTAGATTGGGAATAAGTATTAGGCAGGACCCTCAGGAGATGTCCATTGCTTTTCTTTGATAATATTGTCATGGGAGTGTAAACAGGACTTTGCTGTTTTGTCTCAGCACAAGATATCAGACTTTGCAGCACTCTTTCTCCACTGCAGCGGAATGTCAACCTCAAGTTTTAAGCTAACCTTCTGTAGTGTGACTGAAACATGCTGACTCATTGATACGAGTGCCAATAACCGAATAATGACTCACATTCTGGCACGTCACGAGGTAAAGGGACTTTAACATTCACTGAGATGCATCAGCGGGCAAGACCCTCTTAAAGAGGGTTCAGTGTGATTAGAGCTGCAGCCTTCCACAGATTCCAGTCCAGTTTCTGGTGGTCCCTCTCACTAGGTCTGTTGTGTGAAGCATATCTTAGAATTAGAATTGGAATTGGAATTTAGTGTCGTATGTACTCAAGTACAGCTATACAGGAGTACAGTGAAAAATACAAAGTTATCATTCCTGGTGACACCTTAGGTACAAAACAGAAAAATAAGGAAATATAGTTAATATTTCAACATTAAAGCCCTTCTTAGTATAAAGTAGGAAACTAAAGAAATAAAGTTAAAAGTTCAAGCCGTCATTCCTAAGTGCTTACCCATGCTGGGCTCACACTCCCAACAAGGATTCGATCTCCTCCGTGCTGGGCTCACTCTCCCTGCATTTAATGCAGCCACAGATGCCAAGGGATCTCTATCACCATCACACTGGGCTCACTGTCCCCTGGGCTGGGCTCGCTTCTCCTTCATAACTAAGCAGAAGTCACACCACACCAAGTTATAGTCCAACAGGTTTATTTGAAATCACAAGCTTTCGGAGCACTGCTCCTTCATCGGGTGAAGTGATGTCAGTGATGACATGTGCGAGAGAGACTCTCCACTTTGAGCCTGCATTTTGTGATGTCAATGGTAGCCATGATGTGAAGGAGCAGCACTCTTAAAGCTTGTGATTTCAAATAAACCTGATGGACCATAACCTGGTGTTGTGGCTTTTGCCCGAAACATCGATTTTCCTGCTTCCCGTTTGCTGCCTGACCTGCTGTGCTTTTCCAGCATCACACTCTCAAATGACTCTGACTTTGTCCACCCCAGTTCAACAATGGCATCTCCACATCATGGCCTCCACAACTTAAACCACTTTGGGCTGTAAGTTGTGTGTGTACTTATATTTATATATAGATAAACTATAAATTGGAAGAGCAGTGCGACAGCTCAGAGTGCTACATGTAAAGAATTCGTTTGCAGTCTGTAAGGTGTCCAATTTGAGCTGTTTTGTGGTGCACTGTTAGATTGTTTAAATGTAAAGTATTCTCTTTTAAACTAAAAGATCACAGCATAACTACTTCACAAGTAAACAGAGTGTAACCTTCAATTCCCCCCAACAAGATCATCTGCACATTACAGGGGGAGTCTCTACATTTCGCATTTCTTCCCAAGATGCAGACTGACGTAGAGAAACAGCTTTGCTAACCAAGATTTTCTCCTTCATGCAGTTAACACCAATTAGAGCAATTTTAAATCTGTCCTCACAGAACAAAAGATAATATGCAAAGGTGTGTGAAGCAATTGTGAAGAAAATGAAAGCTGAGAGGAAAGCCACAATGGGAATTGGTGAAAGGCTCCTGCAACTTTGAAGCAAGGTAAATAGACAGCAAACCTGTAAATAGAGCATTACAATGGATGGGAGTGTCTCACATGCTGTATCTAAATGGCACCAAGATAAATGATTCAAGCACCATGAGGGCATTTCATTGAAATCATAGGCCACCCATGATCTGTTGTTTGCTTTAAACATACCTTTTTTTACCTTTCCCTGGTGTAGACAAAAGTAATCATTTGCCTATAAATAATTTGGATACAATGCCTCTCCATACAATGATCAGGGTCATAAGGTTAGCACATTGCAGGAAGCAAGTGCACAACACTGAGTTGTACAGTAATATTGATGGTTCAGAAGTTCGGGACAACTTTGCTACACTTGCACTGGTGTAACTCACTCCAACATTTAACACCCACTGAACTCAAACTGTTATATTTCTGCAAGAAATATGCAATAATTCAAGCTCTGATGAACACACATCTCGCTATCTTTGTAGCACCTTACAGCTCTACAATCTTCTGGGATATTTGCATTCTCAAATTCTGATCTCATGGGCATCCAGATTTTAATCATTCCATCATCAGTGCCTTCAGCTGCCTCAGCACCGAGCTCTGGAATACCCCTCCTTAAAGTTCTCCACCTCAAATTCTATATCCTTCTTTAAGAGGCTCCTTAAAACTAACCTCTTCAATCAAGCTTTTGTTGATCCTATTATACCCTGATGTGGTTTGTCATCGCACTTTGTTTTAATGATGTTCCAGTCAAGTACCTGTGAAGATCGTGAGGGCACAGTCAGAAGTAGTTAGAAGCATTGTGGCTCAGTATTCAGCACTGCTGCCTCACAGCACCAGAAATCTGGGTTGGATTCCACCCTTGGCTGGCTGTCTGTCTGGAGTTTGCACATTCCCCCTGTGTCTGCATGGGTTTCCTCCCACAGTCCAAAGATATGCAGGCTAAGTAGTTTGGCCGTGGGAAGTGTAGAGTAATAGGGGTGGGGTGGGTTTGGGTGGGATGCTCTTCAGAGGGTCAGAAATCAACCAGGGGAAAGTGAGGACTGGAGATTAGAGACGCGTGGGTGGTGCTGGAAAAGCACAGCTGGTCAGGCAGCATCCAAGGAGCAGGAGAATAGATATTTTGAGCATCAACCCTTCATCAGGAGTGAGGCTTGTTGATTGGGGAGCTGAGAGTTAAGAGGGGGCTGAAAATGTGACAGGTAGATGAAGGTTGGGGAGAAGGTGGTAGATCGGAGAGGAGGGTGGAGCGGATAGATGGGAAAGATGATGGACAGATGAAGATTTCCCTCCCTAGGGAGAGACCATTCCCTCCACGACTCCCTAGTCAGATCCATGCCTCCTCTCCACCAGCCCACACCCCACTCCCGGCACCTTCCTCTGCCACTGAATCGACAAACCCTAACCACCTGATGCCTGGAGGAAAAACACCTCATATTCCGCCTTGGGACCCTGCAACCACATGCGATTAATGTGGATTTCACCAATTTCTTCATTTCTCCTCCCCTCACATTATCCCAGCCCCAAGCCTCTAACTTGGCACCATCCTCTTGACCAGTCCATGCCTTTCCCATCTATCCACTCCACCCTCCTCTCCAACCTATCAACATATTCCCCCACCTTCATCTACCTATTGCATTCTCAGCTACCTTTCCCCCAGCCCCACCCCCTTCCCATTATCTCTCAGCCCCAGCCGGCCGACAAGCCTCACTCCTGATGAAGAGCTTATGCCCAAAAGTGTTGATTCTCCTGCTCCTCGAATGCTGCCTGACATGCTGTGTTTTTCCAGCATCACACTCTCAACTCTTCAGAGGGTCAGTATGGACCCAACGGGTGAAATGGCCTGCTTCCATACTGTAGGGATTCTATGATTCACATCTAAAGATAAAGGCATGTTGGAGAGTTTTAGCAGCAGGTGAAAAGAGATGGAGCAGATTAAAAAAATGTTGTGGAAATAGTTGCTCTTCCTGATTGTGTATTTATGTTGATTGGAGCTCATCTTGGTGTCAAATAAAGGTTGTAGGTTTAAGCCTCAGACTGATACAGGGCAGAGGGATGGAGTTGCAATCTATGGACAAGGTTCATGGTGAGGACCAAGATCAATGGCTTCAGTCTTCTCAATAGTTAATTGGAGGAAATGTCTACTCATCCGGCACTCCCTACCATTGCAATGCTCTACTTAGAGCATGTCAAAAGATAGTGAGGTGAAGTAGAATTGGATTTTATCAATGTATACTTGGAAATTATCTTGAAAGTAATTAAGGATGAGCAATAAATACCTGCCACACTCATACCTAACAAGAATATAAATAAAAACCAATGCTATGCTTTTACATGATGCCATTGACAGGGAGAGAGGGAGTAAGGTTAGATTCCTTTAGAGACACCAGGAATAGTGGTGGGGAAGTGAAATTAGAAGCCATTGCAAGCAACTCTTTGATCATGTTTAGCTCAGAATGAAAATAGATGACAGCAGTCCCAACCGGCTGAATAACAGCAGAGTATTGTTGGACAAGAATGATCAACTATGTCAAAAGCTGCAGACAGACTGCGGATGAAAAGGGATCGTTTACCTCTGTCCCATCAGCAATCCTTTGTGACTTCTCCACACTATATTCCACCTGCCACAATCTTGCCTACTCACTTAAACCTGTCTACAACCTTTATTAAAATGCTGTCCTCATAACTTATTTTCACATAAGTAGAACTGGATATATTGCACTTGGTTCCTCAGTTAAGTGATTGAGATAGATTGTAAGTAGCTGAAGTTCAGGCACTGATGCTTGCAGTTGTCCACTATTTACAGTCTGTCAACATGGGAATGATTCCTAATATCTGTTTTCTATCTGTCAACCAATCCTCAATATGTATAAATCATCCAATCCCAAAAACCCTTCATTCTCCATAAAGACCTGTTGCAAGATACCTCATCATATGCTTTTTTTGAAATTCAAATGTACTATATCGAGTGCAGTTTCCTTACCTACCCATCTACCTATAACATTAATAAGTTCAAATAAAGTTGTCAAACATGATAGTACTTTCAGACATCCTTGTGGACTCTACTTAAACCTATTTTGATGATTTAAATGGTCCTACTTCCACAATCCTATTAATTGGATCCAGGATTTTTCCTACTATAGATGTTGTGCTAATAGCCTTGTGCTTTGTTGTTTTCTCTCTCCCTCCTCTTTGAATATGTTTTCTACCTTCCATAATCCTCATCCTAAATTCTAGACGATCAAAACTAATTTACACTGGGGTTTGGGGGAGTTTATTGGGCGAGGGATAATGCAATTACAATTTTTCCACGATCATCAGCAGATCCTTCGCCCTCGGAAGACAGCTGCAGCTGAGTTAGATCCTCCACTAACCAATGTCCACAATGCACTCCAGGCAGAAGTCATCTGGATATTAATCAGGATGTGAATCAGTAGCTGACTTCCCCTGTCCCTTGAACAGTGCCTCTTACAAGTATTCTGGCTAACTCCCCACAAACCAGAAGCTGAATATGGGATGTTTCCAGTCTGTATGTGAGGTATTACACAAAGTTGTGTCTTTATCCACTCAGCCACTGGGCATCATCTGTTTTCGACCCATGCCTTTATTGTTTGGTTATTTAACTAACTTGTTTGAAAATTATGTTTGGATAGCCAAAGCCCCCCTCCAAATTCTTGCTGTACAGTAGAGCTACTTCATTGCACCCTTGTAGTCTGACCTATTCTGGTCCATGATTTATTGTAACCTATTAAAAAATTTTAAAGTAGGGACTTTTGAGTAACCTTAATTCATATCTTTTGACTCAGCCTGAATTTTTTTTTGCCTCTTTTGGACATTTTCAGTTTCCTATTAAAATGAAACGTTAAATGACTTAATATATTCACAGACAAAAATTTAATAGCCTTGCTATTTGCAGGAGGATAAATTAGCTGCTATGTTCCCTGTCATTCAAAACTACATTATCAGCTGCAAAGCACTTTGAGATGCCCTAAGATTGTGAAGGGTACTATATAAATGCAATTGCTTTCCTGTAATGGCTCAGTGGATTTAACCATTAAGTAAATAAAATGTAGAGAACATGAAGAATCCATTAAGTACTCTGAATGGAGTTAGTGGAATGTATACCATCAATGGCTCAGTATTCTGAGCTGACTATTTGCACTCACAAAAACAGCAACTTAGTGAAGTGGGAGAGGGTAACTGTGAGATTGTCCCATAATTGAAAAGAAGGCAACTGAGGGTGAGAAGGAATAAATAATTCGGTGATTGTTCTACAAAGAATCAATTACAAATACATTGTGCATTTTTAAACATAATTGTGTGAAGCAATTGCAGGTTCAAACTCCACTCCACATTTGTATCATTGTGTGATAATACGAGCTCTGCTCTCCGAATTTCAGCGTTCATATCCAGCAGAATACTTGCTATCACTGGGAGTGAAAGAGTGAATATCTATTGCATCTGACCACTTTCCCTAGTGGAGAGCTGGGAGTCAGGTATGTGTCTTCTCCACATAGGAAGTGAGTTTTGTACAGGAACAACTCAGAGCACGATCTGCTAGATTTAAAGCATAAAATGAAACTGATGTTCCATGTTCGGTTGAAGAGAAGCAGAAGAATTTGACAGTGAAATTTATTTCTTTGAATTTGCCAAGTCTGCATGAAAGCACTGAGGCACATTTATTGCCCAGGTTACAAATCTAAATGCTTTCTCATATGAGAAAAAACCCTCCATATTTTAAATAGTATTTTAATGTACTGTATTATGTTAGCTGTAATCTTGAACAATAAGTATTTTAAGCATCAAAAGCTATGAGAAAATCTATATATATGCGAAATATAAACTCTCACTTCGAAAGTCATGAGTCAGATGAACACTAACTCATCTTGTTTCCTCTTCTTTGGAAACTTCTAAGGAACCTTTAACTCAGATCTGCATTTACATTATTTATATCCAGATTGTAGTGCTGTTAACGGTAAATAGCTTTGGACTAAGGTATTTTTTTAGGATTAAGTCGTTTATATAACGTTTGTAACAGAATAAAATGTCCTGAGGCACTTCTTCGGCAGCATTACTGAACAAAATTTACATGTACCCGTTCCAGTCTCTTTTATAACATCTAATTACCTCCGTCTTAACCCAGCTTGAGTTTCAACATTTTCAGTTATGCAAGCAACACTTTTCTACTTGAGTGAAGAACCAAATATATGTCAACCTGTTTGGAAGAAGAAAAATTGCTCTTGAAAAATTAACTATGCTTTCTTCTCCATTGGTGCTGCCAGACCTGCTGAATTTCTCCAGCACTTTCTGTTTTTATTTCTGATCCTCAGTCTCCTCAGTACTTTGAGTGTGGTATAATATTCTCCTGTCTGGATGAATGCAGCTCCAGTAATACTCTCAAGAAGCTTGACACAATCCAGTTTAAAGCAGTTCACTTGATTTGCACCTTAAAGATTCACACCCTTCCCCAGTGACACAAAGTGTGTAGCATCTACACCATTTTGTTTCTGTAGTTCCTAATTTATTCCTATGATTTGTAATGCTGGACATTTTATTTCTTTATTTTTCTTTTTTTTCCCAAGAATTTCTACTGAAGAATCTGTACCCAGGTGTGTTGTACATAAGTGGCAACTTTTAAACTTTTCTGTGTACTCATTTGAGTACATACAGTTATAGAGTCATAGAGATTTATAGCACAGAAACAGACCCTTTGGTCCAACTCGCCCATGTTGACTAGATATCCTAAATTAATCTAATTCCATTTGCCAGAACTTGGCCCATATCCTGTGACAATAAAGCTAAAACAATTCAATTCAACTTGATCAGATTCTACAACCTAGAATGACAAGGGTGCAGACACACAGCTTGACTTGGAACCATATGGTCTGTGACCAGCTGTGCACTGTAGGGATTGGTGCTGGGTCCACTGCTTTTTGTCATCAATGTAAATGACTTAGATGTGAATATAGGAGTTATGATTAGTAAGTTTGCAAATGACACGAAAATTAATGGTGTAGTGAACAGTGAAGAAGATTGCCTCCGAGTACAATGGGATCTTGATCAGATGGGCCTTTGGGCTGGGAAGTGGAGTTTAATTTAGATAAATGTGAGATGCTGCATTTTTGTAGGGCAAATCATGGCAGGATTTATATACTTAATGGTAAGGTCCTGGGGAGTGTTGCCAAACAAAAGGCATCTTGGAGTACAGGTTGATTATTCCTTGAAAGTTGAATTGCAGGTAGACAGGATAGTGAAGAAGGCGCTTGATATGCTTGCCTTTATTGGTAGGTGCATTGTGAATAGGAGTTGGGAGGTCATGTTGCAGCTGTACAGGACATTGGCTAGGCCAGTTTTGGAATACTGCACTCAGTTCTAGTCTCCTTGCTCTAGGAAGAATGTTGAGAAACTTGAAAGGGTTCAGAAAAGATTTACAAGGATGTTGCCAGGATTGGAGAGTTTGAGCTCGAGGGAGAGGCTTTTTTCTCTGCAGCTTCAGAGGCTGAGGGGTGACCTCATAGAAGGTTATATAATCATGAGAGGCAAGGAAAGGGTGAATAGCCAAGGTCTTTTCCCTCGGGTGAGGGAGTTCAGAACACGGGGGTGTATAGAATGAGCTGCCACAGGAAGTGGTGGAGCCTGGTACAATTATAACATTTAAAAGACATCTAGATGTGTACATGAACAGGAAGAGTTGAGTGTGATATGGGCCAAATGCTGGCACATGGGACTAGATTAATTTAGGAATCTGGTCGGCATAGATGAGTTGTACCAAAAGGTCTGATTTTGTGCTGTACATCTCTATGACTATAATCACTTTTCTGTCGGTCTTGTTAGGTTACAATCCTGGAATTCCCTTTCTAACTGCACTCTGTACCTATACCTCAAGGAAAAATTGCAGCTGTTTTAGAAAATAGCTCTCCAGTTTGTTCTGAAGGGAAATTAGGGATGGGCAATAAAATGTTGACCTAACCATTTTCATGTATATGCTATGAACAAATGAAAAATAATTTTTTTAACTAAAAGTGTCTTTACCAAAATCATTTACAAAACAATGGTTGTCTTTTGTTGACAGCTCTGTGAATCATTAGACAAATTGGATCATTAGGAACTGAATACTGTTGGTTCTGCTATAACTTGAGTTTCTTCAATGTATATTAGCTTTAATGCGGTTGAAGAGTTTAGACTGTTATTTGTAGAACATGAACTTTCATTATCTGCATTGGCAATAATATGGTTCTGGCCCATTAGTGTAAATGGCATAACTATTGCACACTCTTCTGATAGCACAAGATCGCACGAGAATGGAACTTTCACAATATGTTGAAACAGACTATATCTAGATTATTGTTCCCCTCCCTGGTCTAGGGGAGTGATGCTTTTAAAATAAAACTGTATTTGAATAGGAATATATTATGTATTTTCATGCTTGCATGAACAGACCACTGCAAACTCATTGATGTACATGGAATAACTTAATTGACGACATCATTACTAAGATTTGCAAATATCATCAATTTCATGCATTTTAGAACAGTTTCATGTAAATTGATTGAGCAAGATAACACTTAGTAAAAATATACCTTATTTTAATATATGTAAATCCTCCAGGTTCATGGATTCTCAAGCTCTCTGCTTGTTCGAGTTGGCACAGAAAGAGATAGAAAAGGTCAAGGTCAGGTTCCGCCCCTTGGCTGGTTAGCAAACCTCAACTGAGGCATGAGAAACAACAACAACAAACTGCATTTATGTAGCATCTTTAACATGGCGAACCGTTGCAAGTGTTTCACAGAGAAAGAGGATATAATTCTAAAGGGGGTGCAGGAGCAGAGACAGCAGATATCACTGATCACTGAAAGTGGCAGGACAGGGTAAATGACTGGTTAATAAAGCGTACAGAGTTCTTGGGTTTATTTGTAGGTAAATAGCATGCAAGAGCAGGAAGGTGATGTTGAATTTGTGTAAGACAGCTGGAGTATTGTGGACAGTTGCAGGTGCAAGATTACAGCAAAGATGTGAATGAATCGGAGAGAGTGCTGAAGCGACTCACAAGAATGATTCCATGGATTTCAGATTTGAAGACGGATTAAAGAAGTTGGGACTGTTCGACTTGGAGAGAAGGTAAAGCAGAGATCTGATGGAGGCTTTCAAATAACTGTGGTGTCTAGACAGAGTAGACAGGGAGAAACTGTTTCTGCTCTGAAAAGAAATAAGAATGGGGGTATAGGTTTCAAGTAATTTACAGAAGTAGCAAATGTGATGTGAGAAAGAACTTTTATCACACAGTGAGTAGTTAGGGTAAGTGGTGGATGCAGGTTCAATTGAGACATTCAAGTAGGTGTTGCATTCTTATTTGGATAGGAAAGATGTGCAAGGCTCTGGGGAAAAGCAGGAGATTACCAGTAGGTAGTGATAGTCCTTTGAACTGCCAATGCGGACAGTTATAATAGAGTCATTATTTGGAGATGCCGGTGTTGGACTGGGGTGGACAAAGTTAAAAATCACACAACATCAGGTTATTGTTCAACAGGTTTAATTGGAAGCTTTCAGAGCACCGCTCCTTCAACCACCTGATGAAGGAGCGACACTCCGAAAGCTAGTGTGCTTCCAATTAGACCTGTTGAACTATAACCTGGTGTTGTGTGATTTTTAACTTAACAGTCATACAGCACAAAAACAGACCCTTTGGTCTCACCAGTCCATGCCAACCGTAATTCCAAATTAATCTAGTCCCACCTGCCTGCAGTTGGTCCATATCCTCCAACCATTTCTTATTCATGTACTTATTCAAATGCCTTTTAAATATCAAAACCGTACCCGCATTCATCAGTTCCTCTAGAAGTTTATTCCACATATGACTCACATTCTCTGTAAAACAGTTGCCCCTCATATCGTTTTAAAATCTTTCTTGTCTCATCTTAAAAATATGCCCTCTAGCCTTGAAATCATCTACCCGGGGAAAAAGACACCTGCCATTCAAATCATCTATACCCCTCATGTTTTATAAACCTTTCAAACTTCTATGCTCCAGTGAAAATGTCCTAGCCTATCCAGCCTCGCCTTATAACTCAAACCTTCCATTCCCAGCAACATCCTGGTAAATCTTTCCTGAAGAAGGGCTTATGCCCGAAACGTCAAATCTCTTGTTCCCTAAATCTTTCCTGAACCCAGTCTAGCTTAATAATATCATTCCTATGACAGGGTGACCAGAACTGGACACAGTACTCCAGAAGAGGCCTCACCACACACCCTATACAACCTCAACATGATGTCCTAGCTCCTACACTGAGAGGTTCTGAGCTAAATGGTCTCCTTCTGCACCACAGAGAGTGAATTCCGGATATTAGCTGAAGATATATGATCACTTCTGAGGGGATAAGAAAATCAGAGATATGCAAGGTGTCAGGTTTGGGAAATGTGCAGAGAACTCAATGGTGTCTGGTCTGGGCAAGGTTATTGAGGAAGGGAGAAAGAATGCAGGAATCTTAAAAGAAGAATTAAAGTTGTCAAATCAGAGTGCTGTCAAGCAAAGCATTACAGTTAACTACAACAGTGCAGGATTAGAGAAAGAAACAATAGCCCACTCCTGTCTGTTGGTCAGGAACTCCTGAAATATGTGTCTTTGTATTTGGAGGAGCAGGTCTCATGAAACAGAATGAGTGACCAGCCTTTCGACCCTCCAAGCTATTCCCATATTCTTCTTTATTGTTCCAACATTTATTGTCCATCCTTAATTGCCAGAGCACAGTTATGAATCAACCAAATTGCTGTGGGTCCCTCAAAATGCATTGAACACGTCCCATGACTGAATTTTAAAAAACTTTTCTTTTTGAGCTCTTTGGCCCATCCTGACTGTTTCCATAGCTATAACATCATCTACCGTTAGCAAACTGTGCGTGCATGTGCGTGTGCGTGTGCACGTGCACATATGAGAGAGAGAGAGAGATTGAGAAGGGGTTTGTGTGAGGGTGTATGTGTATCAGTTTGGTTGGCTGTTTGGGTGTCTGTGTATGTGTCTTTAACAAGGTGCAGACAGAATTAAACTGATATGTAATGCCCTTCAGGAGGCATTTGGGCTCACTCAAGAATCCTGCCCACTTGGACAATTTATGGATTAGTAACTACAATCCATACTCAGAGAGGAAACTAAGGAAGAGAAAACATTACAGAGAATGTGAAAAAAATGTAAATATCAATAATAAATAACACTAGAAAAAGGCAGAGCTTGAGCGTTCTAATTATAAAACCCAATTTGTGGACTTATTGCGCTTGACAGATGTAAAAGATTTTCTAATTGTACTCCTTAAAGTTATCTGTGATCCTTCATGTCTGCATGGCCTATGTGGCATTAATAACTAATTTTCTGTGGCTTGTCAGTTGGATAAGGTGACAAGTAACCTTTGGATTAGTGTGTGATAATCTGTAGTCTGTGTTTGACCTTTGGTTCACAGAAAATGATGGCTAACTCTTGGAAGTTGCTTTTTTTTGTCTTTCTAAAGAAAGATATGTATTTTTCATGGTAAATGATGAGAAAGTTCCAATTCTTCCTGTTTATTATACCCTTCTCTTCATTACTATCACCAGGGGCTGAATCTTATGTCTTTTTGGCTAGGTCCGAGTTAATAGAATCATAGAATCCCTACAGGTCCTTCAGCTCAACCAGTCCACACTGATCCTCCAAAGAGTATCCCACCCAAACCAATTCCCCAATCCTATTATTCCTGACTAATGCACCTAACCAACACATCCCTGAAAACTATGGGCAATTTAGCATGGCTAATTCACCTAACCTGCAAATCTTTGGATTGTGGGAGGAAACTGAGAACCCAGAGGAAACCCACACAGACACGGGGAGAATGTGCTAACATAACACAGACAGTCGCCCGAGGCTGCAACGTAGCGAGGATTTTGGAGGGATTTTAGCTGTGAGCTCTAATGAGTGTTTTGCCATATCTCACCTCATTAAGTACCTAGCCTGCCCACTATGGCGGCAGATGTCTTGAAATTCCAGTTACCATGTGCTGTTCCTGGAACAACTCAACACTTAGGGAGATATCCCAAAATTCACTGGCTTCCCCAGCACCAGTGCCATCTTTGAAATCCTCTTGTACACCCACTCAAGCCAAGTCAGTCAGAAGCTGCCCTGCTTGACTCCTGACAATTGCCCTGGTTATGGCGGACAAGGGCAATTTGTAGGCCCCATGTGGCAGGTAGGCACCTGGAATTCGTGCTGGATGAAGTGACATATAGGCCGGCATCCTCTTTGCCCCATGTCCAGCAGAGGAGGCCAGGATACCAGACCATGCCAGCCTGGCAGGTTGTCATTCAGGTCATTGCACTCTTAGCTGACTGGCAACGGTCAGTGTCCTTCTTTCGAGAAAAGTGTCACCACCTTCTCTCCGATAGGCTATCTTCACTCTATCCCAGCTCCCGCAAACATCTCCCACCAACACTCATGTTCCACCATTCTCACTGTTGCCTGCATCGTCTTCCCTCACACATTGCCACCCACCCAACCTCTGACATGACTAACCTTGCAAGCACTTTGCATTGCTTACTGTCCTGATCAGGAGACCTCCCTGCCTGGACTGTAGCTAACAGCTGTACCACTCAGTTTTCTTTTACCTAATACTCGCCTCTCTTTTGTACAAGGAGGAGAACATAGAAACTAAGAACAGGAGTAGGCCATTTAGCCCTTCAAGCCTGCATCATGCATTCAATGCCATCATGTAGTGGTTCTGTTCGCCGAGCTGAAGTTTTTGTTGCAAACGTTTCATCCCCTGGCTAGGAGACATCATCAATGCTCTGGAGCCTCCTGCGAAGCGCTTCTTTGATGTTTCTTCCGGCATTTATAGTGGTCTGTCCTTGCCGCTTCCAGGTGTCAGTTTCAGCTGTCCGCTGTAGTGATTGGTATATTGGGTCCAGGTCGATGTGTCTGTTGATGGAGTTTGTGGATGAATGCCATGCCTCTAGGAATTCCCTGGCTGTTCTCTGTCTGGCTTGCCCTATGATAGTAGTGTTTTCCCAGTCGAATTCATGTTGCTTGTTGTCTGAGTGTGTGGCTACTAGGGATAGCTGGTCGTGTCGTTTCGTGGCTCGTTGGTGTTCATGTATGCGGATTGTTAGCTGTCTTCCTGTTTGTCCTATATAGTGTTTTGTGCAGTCCTTGCCTGGTATTTTATAAACTACATTCGTTTTGCTCATGTTGGGTATTGGCTCCTTTGTTCTAGTAAGTTGTTGTCTGAGCGTGGCTGTTGGTTTGTGTGCCGTTATGAGTCCTAGGGGTCGCAGTAGTCTGGCTGTCAGTTCTGAAATGCTCCTGATGTATGGTAGTATGGCTAGTCCTTTTGGTTGTGGCATGTCCTCGTTCCGTGGTCTATCTCTTAGGCATCTGTTGATAAAGTTGCGTGGGTATCCGTTTTTGGTGAATACCTTGTATAGGTGTTCCTCTTCCTCTTTTCGCAGTTCTGGTGTACTGCAGTGTGTTGTAACTCTTTTGAATAGTGTCCTGATGCAGCTTCGTTTGTGTGTGTTGGGGTGGTTACTTTCATAATTTAGGACTTGGTCTGTGTGTGTTGTTTTCCTGTGTACCCTTGTGGTGAATTCTCCGTTCGGTGTTCTCTGTACTATCACGTCTAGGAATGGGAGTTGGCTATCCTTTTCTACTTCTCTCGTGAATCGGATGCCTGTGAGTGTGGCGTTGATGATCCGGTGTGTTTTTTCTATTTCTGTGTTTTTGATGATTACGAAAGTGTCATCAACATATCTGACTCAGAGTTTGGGTTGAATTTGTGGTAGGGCTGTTTGTTCTAACCTTTGCATAACTGCCTCTGCTATGAGTCCTGAGATTGGTGATCCCATGGGTGTTCCGTTGATTTGTTCGTGTATCTGATTGTTGAATGTAAAGTGTGTAGTGAGGCACAAGTCCAGTAGTTTAAGTATGCCGTCTTTGTTGATAGGTTCCGCCTCCTGTTTTCTGTTATGTATGTCCAGTAGGTTGGCTATTGTTTCTCTGGCTAGGGTTTTGTCAATCGAAGTGAATGTCATCATGATTAATCATCCAGCCCCCAGTAGGACTATGGAGTACAGCCCAGCCTTTGCCTCCTCTCTGTTTCAGGATCCTGATGACCATATCCAAGTTCCTGGACTTGTATCAGCTGCTGCCCTGGACTTACTGTGCCAGAACCTCCTGAGGGAAGTCTGTATGTGTCTGTGCCAAATGACATGGCAAGACTGAAGTGATGTGAGCCTGGTATCTCTGGCTGAGGGTATAAAGAACACAAAAGCAAAGCATCTGGGCAGGCTCAGAGTGAGTGGGCACTGGGAGAGTGTAGCATCGAAGTGCAGAAGCATCCTGTAAATGGATCAGAGAATTACCATCAGATTTCTTAGAGGAAATTGAATTCTCATTTCCTTAGATGAGGCATGTGTGCTTCTGGGGAGTGCCCATTCCCTGTGATATTAATGCCAGGTCTCCAAAATGGGCATCATCAGTATAAGGTGAAATTGCAAGGAACCCTCTCTGACTTCCAAAGCGAATGTTCTTGATTGATAAATTCAGTAAGATAGGAAGACGACAATTAATGAAGTGAGTTAGTCTGTCAGCAAGCTATATTCACGGTGACCGTGGCTGTCTGCCAAAAGCATGAGAGGTGGAGCATGATACCCTCACACCTCGATAGGCCTTGCCCAACTTCTCATAGATTCTGCTGCGAATCTCAGCACATCCCTCAGATCCTGATTAGATTCCGTCCTGGATCTCTCCTGTGCCTTCTCTCTCTTCTTACGCTGGATCAACAGGAAAGTGAGGGGGGGAAATCAGTGTTACAATCATGGCATGAGAGCAACAGACGATTGGGTAGAAACTTGAGGCTCTTCACAGAGCTGGCAACGTGTTTATGTGGGTGAGCAATCACTAACCTGGTACCTCACATGCCCCCTCCAGCCTCACACTGCCACAGCAGAATGCCTTCCTAGCACCACTCATCCCCTCTCCTTGCACAGTGTACCGTTTACAATACCGTTTATAATATAGCTCTTCCTGATGAAGAATTTATGTTTGAAACGCCGACTCTTCTGAATCTCAGATGCTGCTTGACTGGCTGTGCTTTTCCAGCACTACACTCTTGGCTCGGTACTGTTCATAATGTCTGGAAACAGCCCCACACCTCCCAACCCCAGTCCATCCATTACCTCCCACAGTAATTGTTTACAGGTTTCTCCTGCAATAAAACTGAATGCATTCAGATGGAGTAAAAGTTAGCAATTTGAAACTGTCACCTGACATCAAACATTTTCGAGCTGCTGTCAGCCTGCAGAGGCACAGCCCAATGTTTTACAGGTTGTAGCTGTAAGTACATGCATTGAATGAAATACTACATTCCAAGAAGGTGCCCCTATAAGCAGAATGCAATGTAAGGAGCTAATTGTGCAGTTATTGATTGGGAAGGGTGAACAGTGTGAATGCCCAAAGGAGAGTGACCAATTGTTTTCTTCGTATAAGTGAATGTTTAGGAACATAGAACTGAGGAGCAGGGGTTGGCTATTTGGACTTTTGAGCTTTTCATTAAGATCATCCTGATTGGCTAGTAGTCACAACTCTGCCTTCCCATCTGCCCCACCATAACTGTGACTCTGAAATAAAACAAAGAACTGCAGATACTGCACAACTGAGACTAAAACAGAAAGTGCTGGTGAACCTCGGTAAGTCTGGCATCATCTGTGGGAAGAAAGCAGAGTAAATGTTTCGAGTTCAGTGACTCACCAGACTTTCTTCCCACGGATGCAGCCAGATCTGATGAGCTTCACCGACACTTTCTGTACTTTTAATAACTGTCAACTCTCTTGTCTGTCAAAAATCTATCTCAATCCACCTTGAAAAAAAATCAAATAACAGCCTCCACTGCTTCCTGGGAATGAGACTGACCCTTTGGCAGAAAAACAAAACTCCTTATTTCCCTCTTTAAGGAAAGATCTTTTGTTCTTAAACTGTGTCCCCTCGTTCTAGTACCCACAGGAAGAAATGTTTCCCAGAATCTACTCTAAATAGACTTATCTATTCCTTAGATATTTCACAAAGCTCTCCTCTCATTTCTTGAAACTCCAGTGGGTGCAGGCTAAATCTGTTCAACCCTTCTTCATCAGTTTCTTCATCATACAACCACCTGATGAATGAGTAGTGCTCCAAAAACTAGTGCTTCCAAATAAACCTATTGGACTATAACCTGATGTTATGGGATTTTGTACACCCGAGGCTAACACCAGCACCCCCAAATCTTTTCTTCATCAGTCCTTCTTCTCAGGAATGGGTTGAGTCAACCTTCTCTCAACTATTTCTAATTCTCAGGATCCTGGTCTGTAGCTCTTGGGCTCAGAAAGAGCTGTCCTTCAGTACTGCTGCCACTCACTTATATATGATGTGTAGGATACATGTTTTTGTCTTTACTCTAATGAAGATCCAGCAGACCTTCTCGTTTGAATGGTTTTGTATGGAAAGCCTTCACTGGGTTATTCTTTCCAGCCTTTATTGCACCTAAAGATACCTTTGTCTGACTCCCATGTTGTTTGGGGGCAGCACCTCATTACACATCAATCATCATGTTCTCACTGTACAGTTTGGGAGTCTGTTGCTGTGTGCCTTAATTTGCGTTTTCTACGTTATGATAATGACCACTCTTGGAAAATGCATCATTGGCTCTAAACGCTTGAAAGCCTTTCTCTTTTCTTTCTTGTCCACTGCTGAAATCTTCAATTGGACACAAAGTTTTAAAAGCAGTCACCTCAGTTCCAAAGGCCTACGTCAAAATGGCAGCAGAATGGGGCTCCTGAAGAAGGGCTCAGCTACTCTGAATGCTTTCCCTTTCCTTTTTACTTACCCTCTTGGCCTGAGCTCAGAGGGCATCAGTGGCAACGAAGAACCCCAATGTGGACCCCAAGAATCCCCAGCGCGGACCCCATGGCAGTGGTGAGGGAGCTCAGAGCAGACAGGAGTGAGCTCTTACTTCCTTTTCCAGGAAGCGCACGGGACTTGTCAAAGAAAACGACGGCTGCTATACTGGGAGCAGCGAAGCAATGGTGGAAGGGCATCACAGCCACATCAAAGTGGCTCCAGATACAAGCAATGCCACTCTGACATTGGAGGGTCCAGTGTAGACAGCGGCGAGGAAATGTAGGAGGGAATGACGGCGAAGGCATCGTTGATGATGAGCTGGCTCAGGACTGATGGGTTCTTGGTATGCTATATCTTTCTGTTTTCTTCTCTACCTTAAAACTATTTGAAATGGCACCAGATCATGGTGGAAGCCGAAAAGCTTATCACTGTGTTTTTTTGTGTTTTTCTTTGCAAAATGCACATGACAATAGAACTATTCATTCATCCATTCATCCATTCAAAGTGTTCTTGCATTATCTGGAATTGGCATTCCTGAACAGTCACTGGGTAATTAACATTCACTGAGCCCTCTAACTTGGGCACGGCCAGCTCACTGAGCATCGGCAGCTGTGGTTGCAAAGCCCTGATCTGGTCATCCACCATTTCAGTGACTTGATGCATGCAAACTGGCTGTGGCTCTTCGAAAATACCTCAGCACTTACAGATGTCTGGAGATCATCTGGGGTGGATGATGCCACGGCACTAATTTAAAGAGGAACAGGTGAGTTCTGCTGGGTGTATTTGTCCCTCAGCCAACATTGCCAAAACAGATCACCTGATCATTATCTGACTGAAGTTGCAATGCCACATTTCCTACGTGATAGTACTGCCTCTGCTTGAGAAATGTCTCATTAACTGGTTTTAAAGTGCTTTGGAATGTCAAAGAATTGACTTAATTATTGAAAAACGTTTCCTTCATTCCAGCAAAGGCGCTCTTTGAATTGAATTCTTATCCCTTCCAATTTTTAAGCAACTTTTCCCCATCCATTCTGGAATTTCAAGACAAGTACAAGATTTACAGGTTTCTCAATGACTCTCCAAGATGACTGTTCTGCTGTTTGAGTATCCTTGATATTGGGAAATGTAAATTTAGCTGCTCACTTAGCACGTGGAAGGCTGAGATACATTTCTGTCCTTGCACTATTGTGTGGACTCATTTGCTTCCAGGGATTTTTCCGACGACATGTCCAGAGACAGTGCAGACAAATACTTGCCGGTAACTTGACAACCAACTGACTTTTCTGGATTCAGATTATGGCTGTCATATTTCCGTACCACATCACAAAGCTGCATAATAAGTCAGTTGACTTTTCCAGTGTGGCATCCCTACAGGGCACATTTTGCACTGCAATACAATCTTTCACTGCACCAGTTACCATAGGTTTGCCCAAAGATGGTGTGCGATATCATTCTGATTCATACTGCTTTTCTTTAACTTATGTGTCACATGTGGATTATGTAATGCACCAAGTAAAAGCATCTTTTAAAAGACAAAATAAATTGATCTGCTTGGTTCATCCACTCACCTGACCCCTGCTCATTTTGTTGAAGGTGGCCTTTCCTGAAAGATGGTAAATGCCACCAAGTTGAGAACGCATTACAGTGTTGAAAGAGGACATTCAGCCCATTGAGTTCTTTCCGGCTCTGTTTCTTTTATATCCTTGTAAATGTATGTCCCTCAGGTGCTTACCCAGTTTAATTCCAAAGTCCACTGCATATTGCAGCTACATTAATAATTACAATGAATAAATAAATGTAGTATACAGTTTACTGTAGGAACTGACCTTAATTGCATGGAGTCAGAGGCATACGGCACAGAAACCTATATTTCAGTTCAACCAGTCCAGACCAAACATAACTGAAAATGTCTTGCTGGAAAAGCGCAGCAGGTCAGGCAGCATCCAAGGAGCAGGAGAATTGACGTTTTGGGCATGAACCCTTCTTCTAGCAACACATTTTCAGCTCTGATCTCCAGCATCTGCAGTCCTCACTTTCTCCCGGACCAAACATAACCCCAAGCTAAACTAGTCCCACCTGCTTGTTCCTGGCCCATACTTCTCCATATCTTTCCTATTCATGTACACATCTAAGTGTCTTTTAAACTTGCCTTTTAACTGTGTCCATATCCACCACGTCTTCAGGAAGTTCATTCACACAAGAATCACCCTCTGCGTAAAATATTTGCCCCCATGTCTCTTTAAAATCTCTCTCCTTAAAAATATGAAATTCCCCCACCCAGGAGAAAAGACACCTACCATTAATCCTGTGTATACGCCTCATGATGTTATAACCCTCTATAAGGTCACCTCTCAACCTCCTACACTTCAGTGTAAAAAGTCCCAGCCTATCCAGCCTTTCCTTACAGCTCAAACCTTCCATATTCAGCAACATTCTTGTAAATCTCTTCTGAACCCACTCTAGCTTAATAGTATCCTTCCTCTATCACGGTGACCAGAACTGGATATAGTACTCCAGAAGAGGTCTCATCTATGTCCTGTACAACTTCAACACAACATTCCAATTCCTATGTCAAAGGACTGAGCAATGAAGGCAAGCATGTTAAGTGCCTTTTTAATAACACTGTCTACATGTGATGTAAATTTCAAAGAATTATGTACTTGAACCTCTCGGTCCCTTTGTTCTATAATAGTACCCAAGGCCCGACCATTAATTGTATAAGACCTGCCCATGTTTGTTATACCAAAATATAATACAATGATGAAGGGCTTATGCCTAAAACATCGATTCTCCTGCTCCTCAGATGCTGCCTGACTTGCTGTGCTTTTCCAGCAGCACACTGTCGACTGACATTTGTCTTCAAATTTGGTATCTTCTGGATCTCTTCCCAATCCTGTGTAGTGGACTCAAACTCTGGGCATTCATAGCCTTAACGTGTGCTCCACAGAGAGCAAATTCTGTCAGCAGTTTGTCTACTGTGAGTTGCAAATCTTGATCACTAAATCTTAGATTAATTCCTTCTTCCCATTTTCCATGCACGCACTGTGAGGTTGGCTCGTGGTGCACATTTGTTCAGTTGACTGAAGTTAAAGGAACAAAATTAAGCTTTGTTCCTTTAGTGTTTTAAAATGGAGCAAAATCATCTATGTAAGCTTTTGTGCTCATTCCAAGAATAATAATAATGCGTAGAAAATTAGAATTGATTATGTTTGTTGAAGTGAATTTTGTTTCACATGTGAAGTGTCTTTGAAAATTTTGCTGTACTAAAAACTCTGGGCTTAATCTTATGTAATTTTGAATCAATTTGAACAGTGTCAAGTTGTTTTGGAGGGATTTCAGTCACAAAATCGAATGGGTTCTCTTGCCACATCTTACTAACCTTGTTCGCATCAACTAACTGACCCAATCCGATGGTTGGCTCAGATCTGACAATCTTTAGAAGACCTTCTGTCAATATCATATCAGCATAGAGAATTACTTCACTATAGGCAGCATTGAGTTTGTTGAGTAAGGATTTAAACAAGCAGCTGCTCTGAAGTAGGGTCACTGGAGCCGAAACATTAACTCTGATTTCTCTCCACAGATGCTGCCAGACCTGCTGAGATTTTCCAGCAATTTCTGTTTTTGTTTAAACAAGCAGGATTGAAGCCTTCCTGCTCAAATTGAGTTTACAATCTTAACAACAACTTTCATTACATGAAGAAAGTCCATACCTTTACTTACTAATGTTTGTTGGTTAATTATACAGTGATAATTGACAAATGAGGGGAAATCAGGATCATTCCTGCAAAATACGACATAGCTTGCAGTTGCTCATACGGCTGGTACATGGTCATTGATTATGGAAACCGATGTCTTGGTTGGTATGTTTCTCTCAAGCATATAACTCTTGGACTTTTGTAAATATCCCCATCCTTTGCTCTCTGTTTAAGAGACAGGATGAGAAGATCCTCTTTAGTTGTTACATCCTCAACACCATGTACACTAAAAGAATCTGCTGGGCTGTGTCAGCTATGTCGATGGATTCATTAAAACTGCATTCACAGTCTTTCAGGTCATAGAGTCACAGATTCATAAAGGCCCTTCGATCCAACTAGTCGGCACTGACCAGATAGCCAGCCTCTGATCCTGCTCTTGTTGCTGAAAGGCATCTTTAGCAAAGATTCCACTTGTCTTGTATCATGGAAGCATCGCATGATATACTCCAGATTGCAGTAAGTATTTCTTCTTTGTTTTTAAAAGATTTTGAATAGAGAGTCAAAGGGCACAGTCTTTGCTTCTTTAATTACCTCATGTGCTGTGAATTATTTCTTGTGGTTTGTCAAAAGGTGGCAAATGTGAAATGACGCTTCAATGCAGGTGTTATCTTTTATCTTTTAGAAAAACAATGGCTGATGAGCTTTCAAAGTGACCTTCACTGAGTCATGGAGTCATAGAAGTCTACAGTATTGAAAAAAGGCGCTTTTGTCCATCAAGTCTAAACCAGACAAAAACAACCACCTAACTATTCAATCACATTTTCCAACACTTGGCCAATAGCTTTCTATGTCTTGACATCACAAGTGTACATCTAAATACTTCTCCAATGTTATAAAGGTTTCTGTCTCTACCACCCTTACCGACAGTGAGTTTCAGATTCCCACCATCCTCTGGGTGAAAAATCAATTTCCTCACGACCCCTCTAAACCTCCTGCCCAGATCTCTCGCTGTTGGATGCATATTTCCCTGATCACATTAGTCCTATCCCACAGACTGAACACTATGAGTCCCAGATCTGACTGTAACCCACTCCCCTGGACTGCCGAAGCACAACCCCCTGACCAAAAACACGCTGACTATCATCAGTGCCTGCACTGGAATAGGATGGTGCCTTTAACAGACTATGCTGGGATACCGTGACTGATCAGTGCCTCCATTTACCTTACTGAGGGCTAGTCCCCAAAGATTTTTGACATGACTATTTATTTGCTGCACATGTGGTGCATTGGCTGTGTGAGCTGATGGCTCATTGGGCAGATGTGAGATTGATGTCACTGTACAGCAAGATAAGCATGCCCTAGACTAAGCACTGCTGACCAGCAAGACAAGCTGCCTGACTGTGAGAGTGTGCTAATAGGCAAGGTAAGGCAGAGATATTGTGAGTGTGCAGGTAGTCACTGAGGCTATTCTAGGCTACATCCATATATTAAGCAAATTGTGGTCTACATAAATTCAGGACTACCTTTATTAATGGATTATAATACTCAAGAGCACAGACTGTAATTCTTTTGACTATCATTGTCCAAAGATGGGTAGGTTAGGTGTATTGGCCATGCTAAATTGCCCATTATGTCCAGGGATGTGCAGGCTCAGTGGATTAGCCATGCGAAATGCATGGTTACAGGGATAGGATAGGGGACTGGCTCTGGATGAGATATTCTTCAGAGGGTCAGTATAGACTTGGTGGACCAAATAGCCTGATTCCACACTGTAGGAATTCTATGATTCTACTAGCAAGTGTGTTGATGTATTAATGAAGAATGAAAATTAATTTAATCAGTTGGCTCTGGGTATCTCTGAACTGTATCTTAAATGCACCGATACAGAAGTCTTTTGACCAACATGACCAAAACAGCCACTGGTGGGGAAATATGGCTTCTTGTGTTTGGTATATTTTGGTACGTCTCTAATCATGTCATTGTCCCTTTATAGACTATGTATGTCCTTCTTCACAAATTTCACACATATATTTGTGACATCAGCAAATTTAGCAATGATATCTTTGGTCCATTCAGCCAATTCATTTTTAGTAAGGAGGACTATAATATTTATTAATTTAACTTTGTTTTCTTTATTTTTCTGCTTTGTAATTAAGATTCTGTACCTAGGTATCTTTGTACTTCAGATGGCGCCATTAGTGGCCACTTATAGACTTCTTTTACTGTACTCATATGAGTACATGTGACATTAAACCTAACTCATTTCACTTCAATTGTATAAATTATAAACAGGTGAGGTCCCAGCAGCTATGCTTGTGGCACACAACTAGCGAATGCCTTGACAAAGGAAAATCATCTATTTATGCCTACTTTCTGTTTCCTTTTAAGAAGTCAAACTGCTGTCCATGCCAATATGTAACCCTTACACATGAGCTTTCATTTTCCGCAATTGACTTTAATGTGGCAGAATTCTATAAAAATAATTCAGAATTTCTATAAATATTTTGAGAAGTAAATGGCAATGGCAGAACAGCTACATTTGACCAAAGGAGCCTGAGCAAAGCTGGAGTCAATAGGAATTGGTGAGAAACAGAAACCAAAGAAATGCAGATATTGGAAATCAGAAAGAAAGTCAGAAACTGCTGGAAAAGCTCCCCAGGTCTGGCAGCACCTATAGAGAGAAAGTAGAGTTAATGTTTCGGGTCCAGTGAGCCTTCTTCAGAACTCTTACTGGTTGGAGTCATACCTAACAAGTAAGAAGATGGTGGTGGATTTTGGAGGTCAGTCATCTCAGGCTCCAGGACGTCTCCGAAGGAATTCCTCAGAGTTGTGTCCTAGGCTAAAGAATCTTCAGTTGTTTCATCATAAATTCGGAAGTGGAGATGTTTGCCAATGTTTGCACAACATTCAGCATCATTTGTAACTCCTCAGATGCTGAAGCAGTCCATGTTCAAATGCAACAAGATCTGGACAATATCCTGGTCTTAGGCTGAAAAGTCGTCAATAAAATTCATAACACGAAAATGACAGGCAGTGATCATCTCCAATAGCAGACAATCTAACCACTGCCTTTTGACATGCAATGGTGCCACTGACTCTCCCAATATCAACATCCTGGGAATTATCATTGACCAGAAACTCAAATGACCTTGCCATATAAACACAGAGGCAACAACAAGTCAGAGGTGAGGAATACTGTAGTGAGTAAATCACCTCCTGACTCCCCAATGTCTGTCCACCATCTGCAAGAGACAAGTCAGGAGTGTGATGGAATGCTACCACTTGCCTGGATGAGTGTAGCTCCAACAACACTCAAGAAGCTTGACACCATCCAGGACAAAGCAGTCCTCTTGGCCGGCACCACATCCACAAATATTCCATTCCTTCCACCACTGACACTCAGTAGCAGCAGTGTGTAATATCTACAAGATGCTTTGCAGAAATTCACTAATGATCCTTAGACAGCATTTCCAAACCCACAATCACTTCCGCATCTGGAAGGACAATGGCAGCAGGTAGAGGGAAACATCATCACTTGCAAGTTCCTTTCCAAGCCACACATCATCCTGACATGGTAATATATTACTGTTCCTTCAGCAACACTGGGTCAAAAATCCTGGGCCAAAAATCTAGCAGCAGTGCAAGTCAATTTACAGCACATGGACTGCAGCTCACCATCAGTTTCCATTGGGCAACTAGGGATAGGGATTAAATGCTGGCCTAGCCTGTGATGCCCACATTCCATTAGTGAATATAAAATATATGCTGGCTGAATTGCATCGCTCTTCACAATGGAGATTAGAAGTAACATCCCAGAAGAAACCATAAATCACAAAATAGGAGAAATGGAGGAATATAGAATATAGAACGTATAGCACAGGAACAGACTCTTCAGCCCACCATGATGCTGTTCTAAATCAATCCTATCTGCCTGCACATGATCAATACCCTCTATTCCTGGCCTGTTCATGAATCTGTCTAAATGCCTCTTAAACATTGCTATCATATCTGCTTCTGCCACTTTCACTGGCTGCCAATTCCAGGCACCTGGCATTCTCTGTGTAAAAAGCTTTCCTTGCACATTTCCCTTAAACTTTCCCCATTGCCCCCTAGGATTTGACATTTTCACCCTTGGTACAGGACTCCAACTATCCAACCTATCTATGCCTCTCATCATTTTATGTATTTCTATCTGGCAGCTCCTCAGTCACCAACATTTAAGCAAGAACAATCCAATTTTGTCCAACCCCTCCTTATGGAGAAAGTGAGGACTGCAGATGCTGGAGATCAGAGCTGAAAATGTGTTGCTGGAAAAGCGCAGCAGGTCGGGCAGCATCCAAAGAACAGGAGAATTGACATTTCGGGCATAAGCCCTTCTTCAGAATGTCCCTGTTGACCTTCCTGAAGAAGGGCTTATGCCCGAAACGTTGATTCTCCTGCTCTTTGGATGCTGCCTGACCTGCTGCGCTTTTCCAGCAACACATTTTCAGCCCCTTATATCTAATGCACTACAATCCAGGCAACATCTTGGTAAAACTCTTCTGCACCCTTTCCAAAGCTTCCACATCTTTCCTATAGTGTGTTGACCAGAGTGCCACCACAATACTCCAAATGTGGCCGACTAAAATCTTATACAACTGCAACATGACTTACCAACTACTAAACTCAATGCCTGAACTGATGAAGGTAAGCATGCCACATGCCTTCTTTAATAGCCTTATTCACTTGTATTTCCACCTTCAGAAAGCTACGGACTTGGACCCCAAGATCTCCCCTTATATCAATGCTTCTAAAAGTCCTGCTATTTATTGTGTACTTCCCTCATGCACTTGACCTCCGAAAATGTATTACCTCACATTTGTCCAGATTAAACTCCATCTGCCATTTCCCACTCAACTTTCCAACTGATCTATGTCCTGCTGTAACTTTTGATAACCTTCCTCACTAGCCTTCAAATTTTGTGTCATATGCAAACTTTCTAGTCAGACCACCCACATTTTCATCCAAATCATTTACTTGTGTTACAAACAAATAAGATCCCAATCCTCGTGGAATACCATCGGTCTCAGATCTCCAGTCAGAAAAACATTCCTCCACAACTCCCCTCTTTCTTCTATCACAAAGCCAATTTTGTATCCAATTTGGTAACTGACTATGGATTCTATGTGCCTTAATCTTCTGGACAAGTCCACAATGAAGGATCTTGTCAAATGCTTTAATAAAATCTAACAACATCTACTGCTTTACCCACATCAACCATCTTCATCACTTCCTCAACAAACTCAATCAAGTTTGTGAGATAAGGCTTCCTCCCAACAACTGTCCCTAATAAATCCAGTCTTCTCCAAATGCAAGTAAATCCTGTCTCTCAGAATTTTCTCCAATAATTTCCCTGCTTTTGATGTAAGGCTCACCAGCCTATAATTTCCTCGATTGTCCCTGTTGCCCTTCTTAAACAAAAGAATTGTAATGAGGACATAAGGAAGCTACATGGGGATGTTGGTAGAATAAACAAGTGGGCAAAGATCTGAAAGATGGAGTTTCGTGTGGAAAAATGGCCCATTTTGGAATTAGAAATTCAAAATTAAGCCTATGAACTAAATGGTGTAAGATTACAGGAATCTGAGATGCAGATGGATCTGGGTACTACAGAGGATGATTAAAAACATTAGTATGCATGTAAAATGATTTGAAAACATAATAGAATGTTATTGTTTATTGCAAAGGGAATTGAATCCTAGATTTTGTTTTGCTCAATGGGAAAGCATGAATCAATTATCCTGTTGTGAGAGGTCCTTTAGGAAAAAGTGAGCATAACATTATAGAATTCTTCATTAAGGACAGAAAGTGAAGTGTTGTTGACATAAATCCAGGTAGAATGGTGAGTAGTGAAGAGTATGGAAAGAAGTTTCAGGGCAATTTCCCCTGATCAAGGAGTTGGGTACAAGGTATCATGAGCTTAGGATGTGCGATTAGCCATATCAGATAGAAGTGAGGAGAAATATCTTCAATCAGAGGGTGGTGAACCTGTGGAATTGTCTCAGTGTGTCAAATAGTCTACTCTTGCTCCTGATTTCTAGTCTTATATAAACACAAAAGTAAGGAAGCTATGTGTCAGTGATGTAAGACACTGGCACAACAAAATCTTGAGTACAGTGTATCGAATTGATCTCCCTATATAAGGAAGGTTAGCAATGCATTGGAGCAGTTCAGAGAATGTTTACTAGACGGTTTGTTTTTCAGGAAAGGCTGGATGGGCAAGATTCACATCTGCTGAAGCTGGCTAAGAGAAGCAGTATGACATGTTTGAAACATACAAGATCCTCAGGGGTCTTTGCAGGTTGAAGAAGAAGAAGAATCTTTACAGGACTCAAAACATTAGCTCTGTTTCGCTCTCCACAGATGCTGCCAGACCTGTTGAGAATCTCCAGCATTTTCTGTTTTGATTTCCAATCACCAACATTTGCAGTATTTTACTTTTATTTAAAACTGGGGGGCACTTGCAAACATTGAAAATAGGAGCAGCATGAGGCCCTTCAGGTCTTCTCTCCCATTCAGTATGATCATAGCTGACCTTTCAACTCAGTACCCTATTCCTGCTTTCTCCTAGTACCCTTTGATCCCTTTAGCCGTCAGAACTATATCTAACTCCTTCTTGAAAGCATTGAATGTTTTTGATCTCAACTACTTTCGGTGGTAGAGAGTTCCACAGGCTCACCACTCTCTGGGTGAAGAGATTTCTCCTTCATCACAGTTCTAATTGGCCTACATTTATCCTTAGGCTCCTGGTTCTGGACTCTCTGGTCATTGAAAATATCCTTCCTACATTTACTTGTCAGTCCTATTAGAATTTTATAGGCTTGTATGAGATTCCTCTCCCACCCCATCATTCTTCCAAACTCCAGTGAATATATTCCTAACTGATCCAATCTTTCATACATCAGTCCTGCTATCCCAGGAACCAGTCTGTAAACCTTTGTTGCACTCTCTCAATAGACAGAACACCCATCCCTAGATATGGAGACTAAACCTCCACACCGTGTTCCAGGTGTGGTCTCACCAAGGCCCTGCTCCTGTACTTGAAACTTCTCAGTATGGAGGCCAACATACCATTCACATTCTTCACCACCTGCTTCATGTGCAAACTTACTTTCAGCAACTGGACACCCAGGCCTTATTGCACCTCCCACTTGCCCAATCTATCATGATTCAGATCATAATCTGCCTTCTTAGTTTTATTACCAATGTTGATAACCTCACATTTATCCATATGATACTTCATCTGCCTGCTTTTGTCCATTCACTCAACTTGTCAAAATCATAGTGGGGCATCTCTGCATCCTCCTCACAATTCACCCTCTGACCCATTTAAATATATGGGGTCACCCTCTAACAATAGAGTTGAGGCAAATATATTTCTCTCAGAGGATTGTAAGTCTCCTGAAAAGGAGACAGGCAGGAGGTTGGAAGAACACAGCAAGCCAGGCAGCATAGGAGGTGGAGAAGTCGACATTTTGGGTGTAAACCTTCTTCAGGACCCTTCCTGAAAAGGAAGCAGAGCCATTGAATACTTTTAGGGATGAGGACAGATACTTGTTAAGAAAGAGGGTCAAAAGTTATCTGAAGCTAGTGGCAATATGAAGTTGCAGGCAATATCATAGGTCACCATCAGATCAGCCATGATCATAATAAATGGTGGAACAGGCTCAAAGAATGAATGGATTACTCCTGCTCTTTGTTCATAAGTATGTTCATAAGAGTAACTTCAAGTTTTAGTGTTCCCTAAATTGATCCAGGTATTGAGTATGAAAACAAGTAAATAGGTGAATTGTAATGCTTCTGCTGTTCCACCAATATAAGATAAGGAGTAGGCTGTTCCCTTGAGATCATCACTGATCTCAATTTAAATTCCATTTATCCACCTGGTTCCATACCTCTCAATAACCTTAGTGAGCAAAAAAATCTACCATTCAACTAACATAACCACAGCAGTTTCTTGGGGTGGGAGTTCCAGATTTCCATTACCCAGTGCGTGAAGAGAAATGTTGTTGCAGTGGAATTTGAACCCATGTTCCCACAGAGATTGGAGCATTTATCAAATGCTTTACCCACATAATCCTGGCTGACATTAGCTTACTCAACACAGTGAAGGATTGAGCCTGGGACTTTCCTGAGACTGTATGATTCAGTACCACACCATTTGATGCATATACCCACAGTGCCATTAGGGAAGCTGCCGTTTCATGTTCTAACGACATGTTCCTCTGACAAGATGTTTGACGTGGTCGTGAATGGAACAACAACAAGTTCGTCCACGCGCATAAAAGAAAACAGTTCATACTTTGAATCATCTGAATCATTTTCCACCAACCCACATCAAGAGACATCAGACCAATGTATTCTAAAATTTAACCAAACTGAATTTGCCACAAACATCACCCACTTTAGGGAGTTATTAGCCTGAAATACTAGAGAGTGATGTTGTTTCTCATTGAATGAGTGTGAAGTTATTGAAGAAATTTTTTTCATAATTATTCTACTGCATCTACACCGATTGGATATTAATATATGAGAGCCATGAGATATAAATTGCATACTTTTCTGTCATTCCTCCTTCAAAACCTTCAGGTTTATTCAAAGAGTGTGCATCTTATCGGTAGATAGGTTCTGAATGGAATTCGTTGACATGATCCTTGGTGATTTTTCTCTATTTCTAACGTGAGGGATATTGACAGTTTCACTGAAGTTACAGGGCTACAAACATCATGACCTCTGATACTTTAGCCAATCGGCAAGTTTCATGTGCAAGAACAGAATCGGAAATTTCAGAAGGACATGAGATTCTTTCTAACTGTTCCAGAAAATGCAAGCTCTCAATTGCTCATTCTCTCAAATATCTATCCGTTTGCACAGAGATGTACTATTCACCTGGGATTTATGCTTTAGCTTTCTGATGATACATTTAGCTGTGAGTTAACTTTCATTTCTGTAGCTGTTCACCGTGCTGGTTGTCATGAAAGATGTACTTGACCAATCTTCATTTTATTGACTAGACATTTGGCTTTTTTTAAAAAGGCAGCTTCAAGTGGGAAAAAGAAACATTTCACTGAAGCAAATGGAAACTGGCTCACATTAAAATGTCTGACAGCTTGTTTCACTATGGAGTCTTACTCCACTTCACAGAGACACAGGGCTGTGGAGACCTCAACGAAAATATTTAATCCTTAAGAAATGCAGAAGACTTTATTTCCTGTCCAATTTAACAAAACATTGAAGCAGGCAATGTCTATTCAGTTGTGAAAACAGGCCAATAATGAAAAAAAAAATCACCCTGGCTTTGAAACACAACGATGCAGATATGAGCTAACTTGAATATTCAGGTAGTGTGGAGAGAAGTCATGTGATTTCTGTGGATGTTGAACTTGGGATTTTGGGCAGAGATCACTCAAGCTGCCAAAGTCAGCAGCTGTTGACTAACCCTCCACCAAAACATTGAATCCTGTTTGCTGAGGTTTCAATTATGGCCTGCATTGAACTTCTGCAGAGGAAACCCTTTAAATTTCTATTGCAATGTTGCCAAAAGATAAAGGGGCATGCTGGCCATATTGTTAAATAACTGACTCAGCAGATGTCAAAGTTAAAAATCACACAACACCAGGTTATAGTCCAACAGGTTTAATTGGAAGCACACTAGCTTTCGGAGCGACGCTCCTTCATCAGGCTCCAAATCAGCAGAGATCAGAAGCCTCTGGTTACAAGCAGTGAACATTTCTCCACATTTATGAAGGGTTTATTCTAAATTAAACTGCAAAAGTAGAAAGAAAGGACTCAAGTCAACATTAATGAAAATGAATTTAAAAACTTAGAGCAGAAAATTGGCCTATACATGAGGTGAAAATGAAGGGTTTAGAGGGATATGGGCCATGTACTGGCAAACGAGACTGGATTAGTTTAGGATATCTGGTCAGCATGGATGGGTTGGACTGAAGGGTTTGTTTCCATGTTGTGTATCTCTATGACTCTATGACTGATCAACATCTAGAATAAACTTCTAAAAGGAAAAAGAGACTTGCACTTATGTAAGTGATTTCCAGCCCAACATGATTTATAACTAATGAAGTACCTTTTGAAGTGTAGTCCAAGTATAGTTAATGCAGCAGGTAATTTGCACACAGCCAGCTCACACAATCAGCAATGTGAAAATGACCAAGTGGTATTAATAGAGAAAGTAATAAATGTCAGCACATTGCTCAGTGGTTAGAACTACTGCCTCACATCACCAGGGATCCAGGTTCGATTCCAGCCTTGGGGACCATTTATGTGGAGTTGATATATTCCCCCACCGTGTCCACTTGGGTTTCCATAAGGTGCTCCAGTTTCCTCCCACAGTCCAAAGATTATAGATTAGGTGTATTGGCCATGCTAAATTGCCCGTAGTGTCCAGGAATGTGCAGGCTAGGTGGATTAGCCATTTGAAATGCAGTGTTGCAGGGATAGTGTAGGGATGTAGGTCTGGGAGGGATGCTCTTCGAAGGTGTGTACTTGATGGGCTAAATGGCCTACTTCCATGCTGTAAGGATTCTATGATTCATTTCAGCTGGACCACCAGAGATGACTTCTCTACTTCTAGATAGCCATGTGTGATTCATCTACCGTAACACGTGTGATTCATCTACCGTAACACATGTTCATCTCAAAGCTGGGATCATTCATCTCTCAGTCTAAAAATCTCTCAAATCCTGCTGAGAAAGCAGGAAGGGCCTCAGATTTAATCTCTCAACTGAAAGGGGGCACCTCCAAAAGGTGAGACACTCCTTCATTGCCGTGTTAGAGTGTTAGCCATGATTCTACAACTTTTTGACACAGCTTCATGGACCATGGAACATGACACAACCAATGTTACTTCATTTTTTGTGAGATTAATGGCCCATTCAATGGCTTCTGCTGATGCAATGTGAATAGTTATAGTGCCATAAGCAATGGATCTTTCAGGGAAGCAATTCAGTTTGTGGGCGACAGCCTGACTTGGGTGGACCTTCTCACAGGATCCTGTCAGCTAGTCTGGATCAGCTAGATGCAAAGTTACCCAGTGATATCTGCCCATGTCTTCCAAGCCGGCAAGGCCAACCACAGACCATGATCTCTCCACTCAAGCTATAGAAGTTGGGACTGCACTTAAAGATAACAAGAACCAAAGGGAGAAAAAAACTTACAGAGGGCACACAAGGTGGTACATCATTGTAAAATGCCTTTCACTTTTGTAAATATATGTCCATTTGTTAAAATGTTTGCTGTAGTATGATTTTCATTGTCAGACCTGATTAAGTTGTGGTAGCAGAGTGGCGCTTGTGGTAGCAGAGTGGCGCAGCGGGAGTGTGCTGGGCCTAAAACCCAGGGGTCGACGGATCGAAACCATCCTCTGCTGATGTTCAAAGTCGAGCTGCTTTCCTTTGCGTCGACTTACCCGAATGGCAGGTAGCGTATCCATGCCCTCGCCAAATCCACTCCATTCAAGTGGGGTGGTTTTACAAGTCTCAGTGGCATTCTGTTCTTCGCAAGACCAGTTCTCTGCGATGCCAATCAGCTGGTCAAGTTGAAACAAATGTCTTTAAAAAAAAAAGTGGGCGGCACGGTGGCACAGTGGTTAGCACTGCTGCCTCACAGCGCTTGAGACCCGGGTTCAATTCCCGACTCAGGCGACTGACTGTGTGGAGTTTGCACGTTCTCTCCGTGTGTCCGTGGGTTTCCTCCGGGTGCTCCGGTTTCCTCACACAGTCCAAAGATGTGCGGGTCAGGTAAATTGGCCATGCTAAATTGCCCGTAGTGTTAGGTAAGGGGTAAATGTAAGGGTATGGGTGGGTTGCGCTTCGGCGGGTCGGTGTGGACTTGTTGGGCCGAAGGGTCTGTTTCCACACTGTAAGTAATCTAATCTAAAATCTAAAAGTTTGTCCATGTGAGAGATGCAGCTGAAAATGTGTTGCTGGTTAAAGCACAGCAGGTCAGGCAGCATCCAAGGAATAGAAAATTTGACGTTTCGGGCATAAGCCTTCATCCTGATGAAGGGCTTATGCCCGAAACGTCGAATTTCCTATTCCTTGGATGCTGCCTGACCTGCTGTGCTTTAACCAGCAACACATTTTCAGCTGTGATCTCCAGCATCTGCAGACCTCATTTTTTACCCATGTGAGAGATGATCTACCTCTTCGGACATTGGAAAGAGGAGGCAAGAAGTTGGAATAGTTGAGCTTTCTCTCTTGTCATTGCTTGAACGCAATTTCCCTCAATTTGGCATCAAATGGTAACTAAGATAGCTTTACCTCTCTCTTTAATTATATAAATTGTAAACAGTGATGGCCAAGCACTGAACTCTCTGACAAACCTCCTTTTCCTTCTTTATTTAATTCCTTCCGTTTCTCTGATTTAGTCAAATTTCACTTCATGACAGAGTCTTCCCATATATTCTATGGCTCCTGTGTGATGGTCTCTTAGTGCACCTTCATGAAGTTTCTATCATCACCAAGATTAGTGCTTACTTGAAGTACTTAATATGCTGTACATTCCTAGATATTCCAACATGCTTTAATTAAAGATAATGCTGATGCTTTAACCATAACTGATTTTATGGTCACTACTTTAGAACTTTAAGCCATGTCTGGGTTTATACCTGTTTAATGTTATGAAGAATTAGTATTTAATACTGCTTGGAGGACTTAGATTTTAAAGAATTGTAGAAACAGGAATTTGTTTCAAGTTTTGTGGACATACCAGGAATGGTTTCTTTAAAAGAGGTCACTAAAGTTAACTGTGGACACGAGCAATTTTTTTTTTAACAAGAGTTTGTTGAAATCACAGGACTGCTTACTTTGCTAAAGACCGTGTGGAGGTTGTTTTAGACAGGACTGACTTGGAGAGACTCTTATCCTGTTTAGCTGAGTTGGAGAAATGCTTGTTGCGGATCAGCTGAGTTAGACGGAAGTACTTAAGAACACGTTAAGATTGAGGAAAGCTTGTTAAGAACAAGCTGCCTGGCTGATCGCTCTCATTTCTGAGAAGAAAATCCTCTATGATTCAGTGTGAAACTTATTTGTACTTTAGAAAGAATAGTTGAAAGAGCATCTCAAGATTATATTGCCTGATCAGGTGATGTCTGCAAGACTTCAAAGACAAGAAACAATGTACATGATTATTGACAACCATACATGTCACTATGGATTCAAAATGTTAACTCTGTTTCTTTACCCACAGATGTTGCCCAAACCGACTGAATTTCTCTTGCACCTTCTGTTTCTTTATCCGAGAAATTGACCCTAGAACCTCCATGTTTTATCTTTTTGTGTTCTAGAGTAACTTGTGCCCAAGTTTTTTTTTCCCCAGAATGGGAATCTCTTTGGAGAAGTCTGCTTTTATTTCCTCTTTTCCTGACAAAGTGTGTGTATGTTTGGGGATATTTAGATGGTTAAGTCCTTACACTTTTATATTACTGACTGTGTATTTTAACCAATTATTGCATTGTTGCTGAATAATTCACTTAATAATAAATACAAAATTACGTCTGTTCAGAAACCTGGCTGATAGATTTTATTTTGTTTAAAACCTAATATGAATAGGGTTTCAAATTGGTCATCTTGGTAATTGGAAGAAATTTCTTTTACTTCATATTGAGATTAATGGAACTGGAGTAACAGTGCACTCATTCAGCCTCAGACCCAGCAACAATTATCAGTTTATTTTTAGTTCTGAAACACCAGGCAATTTTTGATAGACTCAAAGGCATGACAATTTCAGTCTTTTTCTTTAATTACTCTTGCAGAAAAGGTGATTTATGGTTGGTGTTTTGTTTTTAGCTTCATCTAAGTGGTAACTTATTTCTATTCCCTCTGATATTTCTTCCATTCTTCTGAGAATTTGAACCTCACTCTGGGGAGATTGTTATCTGCTTGAAGGCAGGTCCACCCACAATGTTGCAACCTCTTCTACTATGGGCAGGGCAGGAGTGTAAGGCTTTGATTCAAATCGGCTGGAAGGGGTTGAAACCCAATACTGTTGGCACTAACCTGATTCATCCCAGTTCCCAAACTGAGTGGTCCTGTATGGAATCCAAGATGTCATGGTAACATGCATTTTTAACTGCACATTGTAGTCCAGAGCTATGGATGGTGACGGTAGAGACTCCAATTTTCCATCCATGCATGGCTACCCAGGGATTGCTGAAACTGAAACTGGCCTGTGTTGGAACAAATTACAAGCTGATGTTGAAAATGCTTGACCATATTAGGAAGGTAGCTTCCTTGGCCAGCAGAGTTTAAGGTGGGATTAGAACCTGGAACTTCTCAATCAGAGGGAGGGTGCCACCCAATTCTCGTGGTATAGTTGCTCTCCCTTGGTTAGTTAAATCCTGTCATATGTGGCTGTACCATTTCCTTTAATACATCAGCTGCAGGTATATTTATGAAAGATACCTTGATGTTGATGGCAAATGTTGAAAGGCAATCAATTAATGAACAGATCATAGCAAATGCCAATTTCACACAAAAACCTAAGTCCCCATGCAAACTTCCAATGGGCAGTCACAGTATACCAATTGGAGTCAGGCTCTGTGGCCAACCTGTCCTCTCCAGATGGTATGACAGGGTGTGGCTGGGGCCTGTGACCAATAGTGTGAAGATAGCCCCATCATTGTGCTGAAAGTAACGAACTGAACCATGTGTCAGAATCAAATGCACAGATATTGCTGGTCTTTACTTCAGTGCTATCATTGTGACTTGCAATCAATGTCTACAACAGGATACTAGTTAGGAGAAAGTGTGGACTGCAGATGTGGGAGATCAGAATCAAAAAATATGGTCAGGCAGCATCCGAGGAGCAGCATCCGACGTTTCAAGCATAAGCTCTTCATCACGAGCGTTGGGTGGAAGGTGCTCAAGGGGGCTGAGACATAAATGGGAGGGGGCTGGAGCTGGGGGGGGAAGGTAGCTAGGAATGTTTAGTTACCCGAGAGGTTAAAAACAGAAGCAGTAATGTGGCAGTGTGGATTTCAGGCTGAACATCACATAAGGGTTAATTTTTGTCTTGAAGAGTATAGACAATGTCTTGTGTGCTTTAACCAGAAGAAAAAGGGTTTGTGCACCCTCAATGTATATTCAGTCCATGTTTGTCTTGGTTCCTGAAACAGGAGCTCTCACTGTTTGCGTCCGATAGAAAATGCTGATGTGAGCTGGTTGGCTGTGATGCCCACCATGAAGAAAAACTCCCTGGACTTGTGTGTGAACATAGTACCTTGGCAGCAGTGCAATCATAACCTAACATAAAGCAAGGCTTTTAAAGAAAAGACAAGAAAATTGAAGAAAAAAATTCAGAGCAAAAGAAATCCATGCTAAATGAGCATCTTTTGTGAAAACGCAAGGGATTATGTACTTAAAAGACACTGCCTGCGTTGTGTTAAGCATTTCTTGTATTCAGCAGAATGAAGTCGTCGTGCTTTAATTCTGTAATTTGTAGTTCAGCATATTAGGAAGAGAAATAAACTCCCAGTTAACGCAATGGATTGGAATCAGAACTGAGTTGATATATGCACAGCGTATTCCAAAGCCAGTACAATGCAATAATTGGTTACAGAACTTTTCATGATTAATGTTGCATAAGTTGCCTTCTGGCTCTAGTACTGGAATTTTGTCCCATCATAAACAAACAGGGAACAAAGAAGAGGAAGACTATTCAGTCCATCACAGTTCATCCTTTCGGGAAACCTCCCCAGCCCCATCCCAAAACGTGGATTAAATTTCTTTCTTAAATAATTGAGGCCTCATGTCTCTATTATCCCACATGAAAATCCATTCCCTGTTGTTAATCATGTTCCCTTCGAGAAAGAATTTACTGATCCTTTTTCTCAGATTGACCATTAGTTTCTTGCTCTCCTGTTGCTGTTTATTTCGAAACACGTCACAGTTTAGTTTAAGGAGGCATTCTCAACAATCATTTCTATATTTGCTGGGTGTGTGCCACCATACTGACAAGGAGTCACCTGTCTCATGCCAGTTATTTATCTATTTTCCTCTATTAGGATCCTGGGCTCAAGGCTGAAAAGCCCAAAGTTCTTCCTATATAATGCAATCCTTGGTCAGTAAAGCAGAACCGCTCCTATGAGCTGCAGCAAATGGTTTCCCTGTGTTTCAATAAATAGAACTGGACATTGAATGTAAAGTGCTATTTGCCTGGTGCAACATAGAAACTGAGCATTATGTCCATATTAAATCCCTTCCTCTCAGTTGGCTGTATGTCAGGTGGACCATGCTGGATGTTTATGACCTGACATGAATCTTCTCTTATTTGCAAATTCCAGCTCAAATAGACTGCAGGTGCATGCCGAAGCCATCACAGATTAACAGGAGTGGCAAACTAGCTCATGCTGATTGCCTTAATGTGTTGGAACAAGATGGGGCAGGTTTGCTGACCAAAATCAGCATCCAATCCCAATTAAATGGTGGACATTAGAAGATGAACATTCATTTATCAGGCATTTTTCAGAACCTTGAATATCCCAAAGCACTTCCCAGCCAATAATGCACATTGGCAACCCAGTAAAAGTCCCTTTTTTCAGGGATATCCTCCTAACAGGCATCACCCAATACTGAGGAGGACACAAGTGAGTGTGTGATGCCTTTAAATCATTACTATAGTCAGTTCTGCTAAAATACGTGTTCCTTCAACAAGAATTGGCTTTAATGCAATTGAAGAATTCAGATCGTTATTTGTAGAACATGAACTTTCCTTACTTCTAATGGCTATTACACGATTCTGGCTCCTTTAGTTTAAATGGCATGGCTATTGTGCGATTTTCTTACAACGCAAGATCACACGAGAACAGAACTATTGCATTACATCAGAACCGACTGCACTGCCATTCTAAGGTATTGAAGTCCCCTGGCCCTGGGATAAAACCTAATCAATGCTAAAGATCAGAATAGTTGATAACCATCTGTTTTCTCAGTACTGAACCAGAGCATGATTTTACTTCTTTTTTCCCGACACAAAAAAGTGAAACAAATGAGCTCTATACTTCAAAATCTTCAACCATCTACTATTTCATTTACATTCCCTGTTTATTGCTTCCCTCATTTTTTTCCCCTCACTACATTTATCTATTCAAGTGCTATTCATGGTGGGGCAGAAGCCAGACTGAATCGCCTAACCTCAGAAACCCTGCAAAAGGAGGCAAAACACTTACTTACTTCATTTATCTGTGGGTTCTACAGCAGACATTTGTCAGAATCACCAGACAGGAAGCCTTATGCTGCTCATTTTTCTAACTTATACATAATTTCCGTGTTGTATGACTCTGAGTCTATGACTTCTTTACACTTGTTGGTATTGCACGTCTCATGTGCTGTAGTGGAGCCTCCTTCAGATTTTCGGAGCCATAAACTTGCCCCTAACCAGGTGTGTGTGTGTGTGTGTGTGTGTGTGTGTGTAGGGGGGGTTGTTTTTGGGCACTCTGTGACCAGAAAAGGGCATGCCCTCACCAGGTATGTTTCCTAAACCAACCCCATTCTGCATCTCACTGCCACCCCTCCCCACCACCACCACCCCTGATATGCCAATGCCCCTGCGTTCCTGCCCAGGCCTGCCTATTTGGATCCAGCAAGCCCTTGGACTTAGCTTTTAAGAGCAAGTCCACACCATCTCTTCTTTGGGGAACACCTGCTGTGTCAGCTGTGGCCACCCCTCCAGGGGCATTGTGGGGACAAAATAACTGTCAGCCATTTCTTGTCTGATGGATCTTAGTGTTGGAGCGTCTTCTCTGTCAGAGTCAGAAATGTCACTGTGAGCCAATTAATGTTTCAAAGGCCATTTTGGAGATGAACGGGTCAAAGGGTGAGATGGGGCTTGTCCCTCAACTTTCAGCTGGGGATGAGGCCACCACCTCTTCAGAACATTCCTGCAATAGTTCCAGAAGTTTAGAAAGGTCAGTTTACTTCATTTACCCACACATGCTCTGAGCTGGTGGTGGGCCATGAACTGTTTGGGGTATCACCTAAATTCTGGAGCGCTGCACTTATTCGAGACTGTGTAGATCTCGAACATTAATGTGGCAAGAATGAGCCTATGTAGCACTCGCCTATGGTTTCAGCACAGGGAGAGACAGACATCTCGCTTCCATGTTCTTGACTACAGATATGCCTATGGTCCCCAGCAGCCATATATTCCAGCACTCTGCTGATCCCATGACCTTCTCGTCTTCTGCTGGTGTTAGGGTGATTATAATGGGAGGCCACCCACAGTTCTAAACCTTTCCTTGGTGTTCTCCAAGGAGAAGAAAAAGTGAATTTTGAGTGTGAGAAACAGAATATATTGAGAGGATGGGAGGTTAACAATTGTGGAAGATGACTGGAAGGATATTTATGAGATGGCAATAAATTGATAATATGGGTTAGAGATGGGAGTGTGCCTTGAGGGAGAGGGTTGGATACACCTGTGGTGAGTTGATTCGAGAAGCACAGTGGAGGAGGTTATTGCGCGGGGATTGGGAATTACTTTTCACCTTTGTTACTGTGGTGCAATCATTGAATATTAAGCAGCAATGTATCCAGGAGGGTAGCTATTCACTTCCACACATATCTGCTTGTTCCCAGACATTGACCTCTTCGTCCTATGGGGAACAAATATTTCTCTGTGCACCCTTACAGCCTGCTGCATTATTTCCAGGGATGCCTCTGAGAGCTGGTGAGGGAATGAAAGGGGTGAGTGGCTGTCTTTCCACATTGAGACTTCATAGAATCTCTATCATGCAGAAAGACTTCATTTGGTGCACTGAGTCTGCACCGAACACATGAACAGCATCCTACCCAGATTTACACCCCCACCAACCTATCTCTATAAGCTTGCATTTTCCATGGCTAAACCCCCTCGGCTGCACACCCCTGGACACTATGGGACAGTTTGGCATGGCCTAAGTTGCTCATCTTTGGATGGCGGAGGAAAATTGGAGCTTCTAGAGGAAACCTACACAGACACAGGGAGAATGTGTAAACTCCACACTGACAGTCACCCAGTGTCAGAATTGAGCCAAGGTACCTGGCACTGTGACACAGCAGAGCTAATCAGATATTGTTACCATGGCCGTGACTACTGCGGAATCTCTACCAGAATTCCATTTAATAGTGAGGCTTGAATGGTCAGTTATGGGCCATGGGCATATCTGCCTCCTCTGAAAACCAGGAAATAGGATCTAGATGCCAGCCGAGTAAGAATGCCTCTCCATGATTGTACGGGTTTCTGAACACATGTCGTCCACCCCACTACTGCCAACAGATCCAGAAATTAAAATTCTAGTCAATCTCAGTAACTATCTGGAGTTAGCCACTGCTTGACTGCAAGAGGATCAGACGCATTCTAATATCTAACAAGTAACTCAGACATCTACTCAGCACTAGTCTGCTGGACTAGCAGAAACGCAGACACACCCCCACTGAACCACAACCAACAGCAGATGTATAGCCACTAAACCAGAACAAAATGGACATATGCCAAATTACCACCACAAAGGAGGATATTTAATTTTAATCAGTCAGGAACATTTTCTTTTGGGCAAGACACATACATGTTGCCACAGGTATATAACGCTATTGCAACCAGTAAAATTAAGGTTATTATTTAGCCTGTGCTTTTGCCTCATTATTCCCTCTTATTTCAGTTTCCTCTCTTTTTAAGCGTTGTCCTTCCTAACCTGGATTGTGAGATGACAACAATAAAGAGTGTGGTGTTGGAAAAGCACAGCAGATCAAGCAACACCCGAGGAACAGGGGAATCGAAGTTTCGGGAAAAAGCCCTCATCGATTCTCCTGCTCTTTGGATGCTGCCTGACCTGCTGTGTTTTTCCAGCACCACATTCTCGACTCAGATCTCCAGCATCTGCAGTCCTCACTTTTTCCCTGTGAGATGACAACAGGCTGCTCTATCAGAGGAGGAGAGTAATAGTGAGCATCAGAACTAATCCCAATTCTGGTCTGTATACAGTATGACATCTTAGAATCAAAGAATCATGGAATTATGCTGAACAGAAGCTGCTTATATAGCCCCAGAATGGCAGTTCTGGCTCTTTGAAAGAAATTGTTAGTCTCTGTCTCCTAATCCTTTTATCCTGGGTTCCCTTGATGCATAGGTATCAGTCCAAACCAACGATTGTTTGAATACCATTAATACCAAGTAACATTCATGCCAAACAAATGCCAGGCAATAATTATCTCCACCAAGACAGAAACTAACCAGCTCCATTAACACTCAGTGCAGTTATCATCATTAAATCCCACTATCAATGTCTTGGAGGTTACCATTCACCAGAAACTGACCAGAACAAGCTATATCAAGTCTGTGGCTTCAAGAGCAGATCAAAGGCTAGGGGTCTGCAATGAGGAGCTCACCTCCTGACTCCCAAAGGCCTGTCTACCATCTGCAAGGCACAAGTCTGGAGTGTGACTCTCCACTTGCCTAGATGACTGCAGCTCCAACAACATTTAAGAAGCTTGATACCATTCAGGACAAAGCAGCCCACTTAATTGGCACCACATCCACAAACATCCAGCAGCAATTCTCAGTTGCAGCAGGGTGTACGCTGCACAATTTTACCAGAGTTCCTTAAACAGCGCTTTACAAATTCATGACCAGTATTATCTCAAAGGATGCCAGGGCACCAACTGCAAGTTCTCCTCCAAACCACTCACCATCCTGACTTAGAAATATATCATCATTCCTTTAGTGTTGCTGGGTCAAACTCCGTAACTGCACATGTATCTACCTGCAGCAGGTGGACAGCAGTGTTCAAGAAGGAGGCTCTACAGCACCTTCGCAAGGGCAACTAGGGGTGGGCAATAAATGCTGAGCAGCCAGCAACACCCACATCCCATGAATGATTTAATAGGAAAAACGTTCATGTTTATTGAGGTGCTGGCACTGAAATTCTGTGGATCAAGGTTGATGACAGGGAGGCTGGGTAGATTTTCAGGTGAGTCCTGTTTTTCTGGTGATGTACAGTAGGAGCCTCATAAACAATGGAGCTGGGAATTCCTTATTGTGATAGTATTGTAATAGGAAGATCATTCTCACAAAGCTTGACTCTCCTTCCTTAGTATATTGACCTACAGGATGAAGCACCGATATGGCGATAGCAGCTTGTGAAAAATGAGGATGGTGGGCTTTGGAATGGCTAATTTCTGAATGGCAGGGAGTAGGGATGTTTATGCTTAGAAACAGACTCTGCAGAGACCCAGGGGTTTGGCTGCTGACAAACGTCAGATATTCCATCAGTTTCTAGCCCCACTGCCACTCTTCGAGGTGTCCACACTGTGTGAGTTCCAATACGGACTCCAATTCTACTTTTCCCCAAACCTAGAAATAGTGAAGGGCTTGAGCAGGTGGCCAAGTGCAGACAAAGTCTTATTTCAGCATTGTCATACAGGCAGATTGGAATCCCCGTTTCTCAAAGGCTCTGAGCCTAATTGTTGCGTCTTTGTGCTTTTAGCCAACCCAGGAAGAGATCAAGGCTCTCCTTCACCAAACTGAGAGCAGAAAGGATAAGTTAATATTTCAGGTAATACATTTATGCCCCATAATGTTAATATATTCTTTCTCTTTTCTGGAGCTGAGTGGCCTTTCATAATGTTTCCAGCATTTCCTGTTTACGTTTCAGATTTCCAGCGTTAGAGCTTTTTTCCTTTTATCCTGGCTAAAGTATAACTTCCTGTGCTGGACTCAATTTGTTTATACATTTCATATAAAATTAGAAATGGGTCAATTCAGTTTGAGCACCAGTCCTCACTTTGTGTAAACTATGCTGCTGAGTCTGTAGTCTTGTGTGTGGAACAGCTGTGGAGGCTGCTTTTGCTCTGTAGTGAATCATGATGAATGTGTATTTTACAAAAATATATATAAAGGACCACAATGCAGAATTTTTCCTTGGCCAGATAAATGAGTTTCATGGCTAGAGTCCATCAAGGACTTTACACAGACTGTGGATGGGTGGGCTGGATGAGCCAATTACTTCTCTCCCCATTCCATGCTTCCTTATGTAATGAATGATTGCCCATGTTCTATTTAAAAGAAAAAAGAAAGTGGACCATTTCCCAACACATTCCTGCATTACCAGCACTCCAAAACCACAATAAAGTATAATTCAACATCTTTGTAATTAAATACGGAAATTTGAATCATTCAATGCTGGTAAATGCGTGGCTTCATACTTTGCTGGAAGTTGATAGAATGATCTAAACACTATTCGTGCACATATGTTACTGCCTTGACAAGAAGTTCCACTACGTGTAGTTTTGCTGGGTGGCAGATCGGAAATGGGGTTCATTTAGTTTGGCGGGCCCAATCTTCCCTGAAGGCACCATTTCAGCCTGAGCGGTACTTTTACAAGTGCTGACAGTCCCCGGAGTTTCATTCAGATTCATTATGCATGAGTCAAGGCAATGTTGTCTGTCTATTTGACTGTGAAGCCATTCTGACCTTTTCCTGCAGCATTATTGATAACAGTCAGACCTAGGAATATCTGATCACCTTTGCACCCATACAGCCCTGCTCTCCCTTACACAGGGTGCTGGGGTCACCTATCACCCTATTAAAGCTATGAATGATCAAAGAGACTTTGGGATTTCAATGTGCAATTCCCTGTAATTTTAACCTCTGGTGGACAAAGTCATAAAGAGGGTCAGTTTCATTTTGGGAATTTCAAGTAGAGCAAAGGAAGAAATGAGGAGTATAAAAGAAAACAAGAAATAAAACACTTTGGGCAACTGAGAAGGCTTGAAACAATCTTTTCAAAAATAGTTAGTTTGAATTTATTAAGGAGAGAGTGACAATTCCCTCCTTTTGGGAAAGAGTGGAAAAGTAGCCATTAACAGCGAGACTGAAAGGTAAGATTGTGGAGATTGTAAGGTTGTAAGTTTTTAATGGTTTTGACTGGATAGTTGTTTGAGCTTTGAGTGTTTTGCCATGTAGATTCCTTGAGGCAGTGCATCTCGCCAAAGACACTGAGAGGAATATTTGAAGTGGGGAATATTACGCGGTTAGAGGGATCAATGATACAGTGAGGCAGCTCTGACTGAGAAGGATGAGTAAAATGTTAACCCTGTGACTAGCATTGTGATACCTGGGCTATGGAATTGTGGCTGAAAACCAACTTTTGACAAGCACTGCTTCTGTTAGCCCTTCACGAGACCTAATGTAGGTTGCTTCCCTCATGTATGCATTTACCATCTTAATCTTGTTTTATACTGAGACATTCCAAAGAGGGGATATCACTAATGTTGGGTGCCCAGACTCTGATGCCTGGTATACAGTGGGCTTTACTATATAGGGATGAAAAAAATTACATATTTTTTTAAAGGTCACATTGATGACCTCCAAGTCACTCCAAACTTTAAAATGAGCCTCACTGGGACATTTCCCTCAACTGTCCCTGTGTGCTCCATATGCAAAATAGTGTGTCGGGATGAATTGTGGTGGGCATGAGCTTTTTAAAAGTGAGTATCGCTTTTAAATTTTTGGTTGTTGGATGTGTTTGTAATTTGTTACTGTTCAATTTGTTGGTGTGCACCATTCTCCAGGCCATGGCATTCTTTGTTGTCTTGTAAACACTTTGCTCTCAGCTACAACTTTACTTTCAGCAAATAAGGCAGGCAGGTGACCCCAAAGTATCTGTGACGTTTGGAGGAAGATCAGTGTCTAGTGAAACAAAGGAGTTTGGCATAATTGTACCCTGCATTATGTACACATCTGCCCCAGAACCTATGTTTACTCTTGTGATAGTCTTTGGTGAACAAACACAGGTCCTTTACCTTTATTATGTAGCTTTGGGACCTATTGCTTCCTGACAAGCAACCACCCATTGGCATGCATTAAACTGTCATGTCAGCAGATTCCCAGCCATCACCAGGAATGTGCCATCACAGCCATCGCTGCCATTATCAAGCCAATACATTGGTTGCACTCTGCTGCTTTAAACAATAAGCAAACGTCTTTGCCCTCCTACGGGAAGGAGGTTGTTAAACTTGAAAGGGTTCAGAAAAGATTTGCAAGGATGTTGCCAGGGTTGGAGAGTTTGAGCTATAGGGAGAAGTTGAATAGACTGGGGCTATTTTCCCCAGAGCATCGGAGGCTGAGGGGTAACCTTACAGAGATTTATAAAATTATGAGGGGCATGGATAGGGTATTAGCTAAGATATTTCCCCAGGGTAGAAGAGTCCCCCAAAACTAGAGGGCAAAGGTTTAAGGTGAGAGGGGAAAAATTTATAAGGCACCCAAGGGGCAACTTTGTCACGCAGTGCATGGTGTGTGTACAGAATGAGCTGCCAGAGGAAGTGGTGGAGGCTGGTCCAATTACAACATTTAAAAGGCATCTGGATGGGTATATCAAAGGAAGGGTTTAGTGGGATAAGGGCCAAATGCTGGCAAATGGGACTGCATTAATTTAGGATGTCTGGTCAACATGGACAAATTGGACCGAAGAGTCTGTTGCCATGCTGTATAATTGAATGACTCTATGACTGTAAATGGGGAACAGTCTTGTTGCATTAACTGTTGAAAGAACACATGAAGTCAACAGGACACAGAACGTATCCTGGGTATCAATGTTCCCAAGAGGGCCGAGTATAATCAAGGCATGTATGAGTTTCAGATACCATTCAGCTCAAAAGACAAAGTACACATTTGTCCATTTGGGAAACTTCCTTGCACAATTCCAGAACTAGGCATTTGTACATTACAACACTTCAAAATTACTTCACCAACTTTAAAGGTCTTTGGGACACCATGGTGTTGTGAAAGGTGCATGCTAAGTACAAGTTTATTTTATTTTTCTGACTAGAGTACTGTACAGTTTGATCCTCTGGTTTGAATTCCATCATTCTTGTTAGACCATTTGATGTTAGTTTTGCTAATTGCTGCTTCTGTGTTGGCTAAGCATGTTGAGCATTGAATCTACTAAAATTCCTCAGTCTATTCCAACTTTACTCTTAACTATTTTGCTATGATTCATGGAGAATGGAAACAATTGTCACTCCTTTTCCCTTACCATATGCAATATTTTAGTTTCTTTCTGCTAAATTTCTTAATTCTGTTATTGTTCTACCCACTCGCAGATTCCGCTGAGCTCATTCGGTATGTTTTATGTTAAGTTCTTCAGTTCTACTGCCCTTCCTAATTTTATGTCATCTGGTATCTTGAATAATTCATGTTCTGTTCCTTAATCTGTTCCTAACATGGCTGAAACTAAACAGACCATTCTGGTATCAACCCAGACGCCAGAAATGACGCTAGCAAGCCAGCATCTTGCAACAACCAGCTTACTACTAGCTGGGAGACCTGTCCCACAGACTGCTTAAACACCAGCCTGGCATGGTGGTATTCACCAAATCATATCCCACAAGCAATGTCAATTTCAGTTAGTTCATTGATGATCTTCTCTCCATCATAAACTCCGACGTAGGGATTATGATTGCATAATATTCAGCACCATTTGTGAATCTCAGATATTGAAACAGTCCATGTTTATAAGCAGCAAGACCTGGACAATATTCTACCTTTAATAACTGCCAGACAATGACCACCTTCAACAAGAAAGAATCTAACCATTTCTCTTCAATATTTAATGGCATACCTATCAATGATTCATCAACTATCAACATCCTGGGAGTTATCATCAACCCAGAATATGAATTATAGTTCTTCATACAATATAATGATTACAACATCAGGTTCGAAGCCAAGAATTCTGTGAGGGTGGCTCACATCCCATCTGATGTCATCACCATGATCATGATGCCAGATCACCTATAGACATTTTGAACTTTTAATAACAATACATGTTTCTTAAAAGGGGCACTTACAGCCAAAAGATGACAATGGGTATACATTCAATAGCTGGAAGGAAATGTCACACCTGAAGGCGTGAAGACAACTTCAAATGTTAACTCTTCAAATTGAGCAGAATTAAGAGAGTGCTTTAGATGAGTATGTTAAATTTAGATACAGAGCCTTCAGTTGCTGTCTTTTTATTTTATTTTTTATGACCTTTAGCCTTATCTACTCAGCAATGTTCACTCTGTGTCACATCTTGGAATGGTCCATGGAACATTTCCTATATTAGTACCTTTCTTTTATTGCTTTTTCTCGACTCTGATTGGCCACATCGTCCCAAATTTGATTTGTTAGTCCAACCATTTAATTTAAAATGCTCTCTAATTCTCTAGGTACACAACCCATTAGCACATAAGTTCTGTCACAATTGTTTTGCAGACTGTCAAAATTATAGCGCATACTTGTCTTTTACAGATATTGTGTCATGAACCTGAACATGAACCTTTGAGGTAAACATTACCATACTCTTGTTTCTCTAATAATCTACAGATTATTATCTTTGAGGTTCTGTTACTTCACTTGGTGATCAGCTCATCAGTCTGGCTATGCAAAGCCTCTTTCTTCGGCCTGCAATGTCATTGGTACAAAGAACCCGATGACTAGATCATGCCCATCTCACCCAGAAATCTTTTCCAACCCTGAAGAGATGTCCTGAACCCCAGCATCAGGCAGCTTTCTGGACTCGTGCTCTGTTTTGTAAGAAACTGTGTAAATCTCTGTACTGTCCCCTGGTGCCATCCATTCCTCTTACTCCCCTGTCTTCACTGGTTGCTGAACCCTGGTGCCATGGTCAATGCAGCATCCAATCAAACTGAAAGAATCTCAAATCTGTTGGCCAATTGCAAAGCCTGAAGCCTCTTCAGCCCCTCCTTCTGAGACCTCTAACCTACCTTATTTGAGGTCACATTTCCTCTGTCACTGATTACTGGCCAAATCAAAAGGCCATATCCCAAGGATAGTAACTGACTCCTGTCAATAAGTATCCAGGTAACTTTTCCCCTGCTGAGTTATTGTAATTTCTGTAGTTCAGTATCTGGCTCATAAACTCTGAGCTGAAACTGGAGGGTTGTTTTTCAGACTGGAGGCCTGTGACCAGTGGAATGCCACAAGGATTGGTGCTGGGCCATCTACTTTTTGTCATTTACATAAATGATTTGGATGCAAGCATTGGAGGTACAGTTAGCAAGTTTGCAGATGACACCAAAATTGGAGGTGTAGTGGACAGCGAAGAGGGTTACCTCAGATTACAACCAGATGGGCCAATGGGCTGAGAAGTGGCAGATGGAGTTTAATTTAGATAAATGCGAGATGCTACATTTTGGGAAAGCAAATCTTAGCAGGGCTTATACACTTAATGGTAAAATCCTAGAGAGTGTTGCTGAACAAAGAGACCTTGGAGTACAGGTTCATAGCTCCTTGAAAGTGGAGTCGCAAGTAGATAGGATAGTGAAGAAGGCATTTGGTATTTTATTTTATTGGTCAGAGTATTGAGTTGGGAGGTCATGTTGCAGCTGTACAGAACATTGGTTCAGCCACTGTTGGAATATTGTGTGCAATTCTGATCTCCTTCCTATCGGAAAGATGTTGTGAAACCTGAAAGGGTTCAGAAAAAATTTACAAGGATGTTGCCAGGGTGGGAGGATTTGAGCTAGAGGGAGAGGCTGAACAGGCTGGAGTTGTTTTGCCTGGAGCATCGGAGGCTGAGGGGTGACCTTATAGAGGTTTACAAAATTATGAGGGGCATGGATAGGGTAAATAGGCAATGTCTTTACCCTGGGGTTGGGGAGTCCAGAACTAGAGGGCATAGAGTTAGGGTGAGAGGGGAAAGATATAAAAGTGACCTAAGGGGCAACGATTTCACACAGAGGGTGATACATGTATGGAATGAGCTGGCAGAGGAAGTGGTGGAGGCTGGTACAATTGCAACATTTAAGAGTCATTTGGATGGGTATATGAATATGAAAGGTTTTGAGGGATATAGGCCAGGTGCTGGCACGTGGAACTAGATTGGGTTGGGATATCTGGTTGGCATGGACGGGTTGAACCGAAGGGTCTGTTTCCATGTTGTACATCTCTATGACTCTATAACTCTATTAACTGTAGACCATTTGTCCTAGGTCACACTCCAACTAGGGGCTATGCTGCAGCCTTGCCATATGAATTTTGATTTAGTTTGTTCATGGGATGTGAAACACGTACTAACAGATTCAAGAACAGCTTCTTCCTTGCTGTTTTCAGACTTATGAATGGATCTCTAAAATATTAGATCTTTCTCTGCACCTTTTCTGTAGCTATAACACTATATTCTGCACTCTGTTCTATTACTCTGATATACGTTCGTAAGGTATGATTTGCCTACATAGCACGCAAAACAGGTTTTTTTACTGTATCTTGGTACATGTGACAATAATAAATCAAATTAAATTAAATCAGATGTATGGGAAAACCACAACCTGCAATTCTCCACCATCCCCAACCCACACAACATCTGGACTTAGAAATATATTGGGAGAGAGTGAGGACTGCAGATGCTGGAGATCAGAGTTGAGAGTGTGGTGCTGGAAAAGCTCAGCAGGTCAGGCAGCATCCAAAGAGAAAGAGAATCGATGTTTCAACTGAGAACCCTTCATCAGGAATGAGGATCAAGAGCTGAGGGAGTGGGGCTGGAGGGAGGATAGTTGAGAGTGCGATAGGTAGATAGAGGTAGGGATTTTTGCGATAGGTTGGAGAGGAGGGTGGAGTGGATAGGTGGAAAGGAAGATGGACAGGTAGGAAAGGTCATGAGGGCTGTGCGAGTTGGAAGGTTGGAACTGTCCATCTTCCTTCCCACCTATCCGTTCCACCCTCCTCTCTGACCTAACACCATTACTCCCATCTCCATCATCTACCTATCCGACTCTCAGCTATCTTCCCCCCTCCCCCCCGCCCCACTCCACTCCCATTTATCTCTCCACCCCATCGGCTGACAAGCCTCATTTCTGTTGGAGGGCTTTACCTGAAATGCCGATTCTCTTGCTCTTTGGATGCTGCCTGACCTGTTGTGCTTTTCCAGCACCACACTCTTTACTTGTAAATATATTGCTTTACCTTCAGTGTCACTGTCAAAATCTTGCATAGTGGAGAAACTGAATCCACAGCAAACAATATTATAGACAATAGACAATAGGTGCAGGAGTAGGCCATTCTGCCCTTTGAACCAGCACCACCATTCATTATGATCATGGCTGATCATCCTCAATCAGTATCCTGTTCCTGCCTTATCCCCATAATCCTTGATTCCACTATCCTTAAGACCTCTATCCAACTCTTTCTTGAAAGTATCCAGAGACTTGGCCTCCACAGCCTTCTGGGGAAGAGCATTCCATACACCCACCACTCTCTGGGTGAAGTCGTTTCTCCTCAACTCTGTTCTAAATGGCCTACCCCTTATTTTTAAACTGTGTCCTCTGATTCAGGACTCACCCATCAACGGAAACATGCTTCCTGCCTCCAGAGTGTCCAATCCTTTAATAATCTTATATGTCTCAATCAGATCCCCTCTCCGCCTTCTAAACTCAAGCATATACAAGCCCAGTTGCTCCAATCGTTCAATGTAAGATAGTTCTGCCATTCTGAGAATTGATCTCGTGAACCTACGCTGCACTCCCTCAATAGCCAGAACGTCTTTCCTCAAATTTGGAGATCAAAACTGCGCACAATATTCCAGGTGCGGTCTCACCAGGGCCCTGTACAGCTGCAGAAGGATCTCTTTGCTTCTATACTCAATTCCTCTTGTTATCAAGGCCAGCATGCTATTAGCTTTCTTTACTGCCTGCTATACCTGCATGCTTGCTTTCATTGACTGATGGACAAGAACACCTAGATCTCGTTGTACTGCCCCTTTACCTAACTTGACTCCATTTAGGTAGTAATCTGTCTTCCTGTTCTTGCCACCAAAGTGGATAACCACACATTTATCCACATTAAACTGCATCTGCCATGCATCTGTCCACTCACCTAGCCTGTCCAGGTCACGCTGTATTCTCCTAACATCCTCCTCACATTTCACCCTGCCATCCAGGGTGTTCCTCATATGGGGATGACTGTACTGAAATATTTACATTTGTATCTCTTTGCATTATGAAAGCAACAGTCATAATCTCCTCCTGTTAAACAATAAATTACCAAGTACTTTTTCATAAAGGTGGTCTTTCCCAAAACTTGCCTTTAAACATGGAGTTTAATTGCCTGTTGTGTTGTCATTCTAATGGAATGTTGCACTTTGCAAAATCAGGAGTAAAAAGTCTTTGTAAACGTTTGAAGACCAATGGCTACATCAGTAGTTTTGCCATTTCCCCCCACTAAGTTACTCTGCACATTCTGACTTTAAGGGGCAGCCTCAGGCAGGCAGTGCTCAATTACTGTTTAGAATCTCGAGGGACCCTCTAAAAGGTTAGCAGAAATTCATTTTAGATGAATTCCTTGAGCCAAACAGGGAGTCTCCAGCTCTCACAATTGTGGAAGGATTACCAGCAAGAGTAGTGGGTGTTGTTTCAGGAAAGTATTCAGGCTTAAGCAGGAAAAGCCCTCGTCTTTATACCCCTGATAGCAGATTTAATCCCTTGCTTCCTTAGTGGGCGTAGGTCACTGCTGATGGTATGCAATGTTTAGGAAACAGTGTCTCAATGTAGCAGGAGGTGACTGAGAAAATCGATACACAGAATTGTCCTTGTTGTCCGAACAGATTCAATTGTACAAAGAAAAGTACTCGTGAATAATTTGCCTGCTGGCTGAAGAATTTGCAACGTTATGAAACACTAACAATGGGTAATCTGGACCAAAGCCAAAAGAAAATAACAAGAAACTTGCCCCAGTGTAAAGTGGGGATAAATGTGGGAACCTGGCTGACTTCCACTGACTGATTGACTAGTTTCATTTTCAGGTTCTGCTGGAACTGGCAGGAAACCTTAAGCTACCCACTAGAAACAGCTGTGTTTACCACTCGTGGTTTCTTAAGATACAACTTTAATAAGTTCAATCAGAAATAAGTTATGGTGTGGGTTCTGTTTTAGTGTTTTCAGTCAGCATTCATGTGAAGCTTGCGCTATCTGATTTTATTTTCTTGTTTTTGTTTCAACCCTAGCTTTATCCATTCCGTTGTTTTACTACTGTCATGTTTTTCTTCAACTGGAGTGGCATTCAGCATCAGAACAAGTCGCGATTTTGCGATTATTTTAGTTTAAGGTTACATGAGTCTCCACTCACACTTGTGTGGGATGGTGAAAGTATAGGTCAGGCGTGAAATGTGAGTACATCAATAACATAAATGGAAGCTTGTCAGAGGAAATATGAGTGAACCTCACTCAGCAGCCTGAAATCCATTCCATGATACCTCAGCATCAACAATTGTATCCAGGTGGTCCCACAACAGTTTGCATTTATATAGCACATTTAATGTAGCAAAATATCCCAAGGTGCTTCACTGCAACATAATGAGGACAAAAAACTGACCTCGAACCACATTTGATCTCCAATGTCTCTTGGTTTCTTTTGATTTTTGATCAAATGAATCTAAATCTCCACATCCACGGATTAAGTGAGCAGGAGCTGTAGAATGAGAGTTGGTTCTCAGCAGGCCCCCTGGGTTTGCTCTGAGATTAGATTCCCTATAGTGTAGAAACAGGCCATTTGGCCCAACAAGTCCACACTGACCCTCCAAAGAGTAACCCACTCAGATCCATTTCCCTCTGACAAATGCACTGAATACTATGGGCAACTTTTAGCATGGCCAATTCACCTAACCTGCACATCTTTGGAGTGCAGGAGGAAACCAGAGCACCTAAAGGAAGCTCATGTAAACACAGGGAGAACTTGCAAACTCCACACAGACAGTCGCCCAAGGCTGGAATCGAACATGTGGCCCTGGTGCTGTGAGGCAGCAGTGCTAACCACTGTGCCACTGTGCCATCCCCACTTGGTTAATATCCTGGCCTGGTTGGCTGTCAACCATTAGCTGCTGATTTCTGAGCTCCATTGAAAAGTATTCGCGTTTGAATGTTAAGTAAAAGTAACATTATCTCTGATTTAAGACCTGCCTGCCAACTTTCACAAAGTGAGATTTTCTGGGGTTGTTCTCAGTTGGGGGCGATCACCTGGGATGACTGGATACCACAGAGTCAGAGAATGATACAGTCCAGCGGAAAGCCAATGTGCTTGGGCTGGCTCTTTTACTTTGTCCAAACCTCCTGCATTTTAAAACTATAACCTTGTAAATATTTCCTCTTCAACCTCTTTTTGAAAATTATTATTGAATTAGCTTCTCCCCACTTGTCAGGTAGTCATGCTGGGTAAAATATTTTCCTTTATGTCAACTCTGATTCTTTTGCCTCCCACCTTAAATCTATGTCAACTGGTTACTGACTCTTCAGTCATTAATGTGTTTTCCTCTTCATAATTGAGTACAATATAGTGAAACAACATGAAATTTGGGGGTCATGGGCAGCAGCCCCTCCCCTCTGGGCCAGAAGCTGCCTCTGCCCAGGATTTGATCATGAAAGAAGGTGCATTTGTTATAATGCCAAACAGGTTGGATATCAACCTGCAAGTCCGCCCACTGCATACCAAACACAGATGGTAAGAGCTGGAGAGATTCTTGATCAGCCATGTGACGGAGAGAAAGTTGGAGCATTTAGCAACACAAACCCTAGCAACACACACATAACAAATACATGTTGTTACAAAATCCCAGATTCCCAGTGAACTGCAACACACCACCAACAACACCACATCACCTTTTAGCTGTCTCTGCTGGAGTGTGACACCAGTTTCTCCAATCACAGAATCGCTGCAGTGCGGAAAGAAGCCATTTAGCCCTTCGAGTTTGCACCCACCCTCAAACAGCAACCCACCCAGACCCAGACCACCCCCACTGTGCTCCCCCCAAATCATATCCAAGTATCTGTTCACTTACCATGGCTACGCACACCCCCGGGCACTCTGGGCATTTTAGCATGGCCAATCCATCTAACCTGCACATCTTTGGACTGTGAGAGGGAACTGCAGCACCCGGAGGAAACCCACACAGATACAGGGAGAATGTGCAAATTCCACATGCTCACCCAAGGCTCAACTCAAGCCTGGGTCCTTGATGCTATGAGGCAACAGTGCTAACTGAAATAACTCCACGACGGCCGGTATCCCGTCACCAAAGTGACTCTTTATTTACACAATACACATTCTCTGACCAGACAGCGCCAAGCCTTTCCCAAGATTTGTGAGAATCTCTAAGACTGTGTTTTTTTTTATTTTTTCAAATTTTTTTTCTTTCTTTAAATTTTTTTCCTTTTTTTTCTCCCTCACAGTATCGCCTAACTGCGGTAGTGCTTATTTTTTTCCCAGCACCCATGTTGTGCATGTGCAGGTATGAGACACACTGAGAGACACAAGGTGTATGAGTCTTTATTCAATTTCCACTTCAAGGAAGAAAGGAAGCACCCGAGTGACCAGTGACAAGCAGTGCCCTTCACATTAGATTAGATTAGATTACTTACAGTGTGGAAACAGGCCCTTCGGCCCAACAAGTCCACACCGACCCGCCGAAGCTCAACCCACCCATACCCTTACCCTTACCTAACACTACGGGCAATTTAGCATGGCCAATTCACCTGACCTGCACATCTTTGGACTGTGGGAGGAAACCGGAGCACCCGGAGGCAACCCACACAGACACGGGGAGAATGTGCAAACTCCACACAGTCAGTCGCCTGAGTCGGGAATTGAACCCAGGTCTCAGGCGCTGTGAGACAGCAGTGCTAACCACTGTGCCACCGTGCTGCCCACATCAAAGGGCAATGCTGTGTGATCAAACAGTGTAGGGGAGGGGAGGGAGAGACTGTGTTTATTTTTTTTGTGCAGGTGTGAGACAAGGTGAAAGATACAAGGTGCACAAATCTTTATTCATGTACTCCTGTTTCTTTTTTCTTCCCTTTCCCTAGCACCCATGGTATGTGTGTGTAGGTGTGAGACACAGTGAGAGACACAAAGTGCATGAATCTTTATTCAATTTCCATCACCAGGAAGATAGGAAAACACCCGAGTGGCCAGTGACAAGCAGTGCCCTTCCCATCAAAGGGCGAGACTGTGTTTATATCTATCAGCCAGGGCTCCCTGATTGGACCAGACTAACAGCCCCAATCAGGGAACTCCTACTTAATGAGATTGACCTGGCTGACCTCATATCAATGACTACATCCCTCCTCCTCAATGTCCGGGGATACAAGTCTGTTCTTTTTCTTGTTGCTTCTCCTTGGAATTTTTCACCTGTTATAACATGGAGTAAACCCTCCTGCTTAATGTAAACCAGCAATACAGAAAAGATTTATTCCAGGCAATAATTTGTGAAAATTGAGAGGCCAAGAAACATTCAAAGTAAAATTTAAACTACTTTATTTCTTAAAGTATAACTGAGAATAATTAACTAACAACTATTTACAACTTCTTCATCTAACTTATCTTTTACTTTCCCCTCGACAATGCTAGTCTGATAAAAATCCTAATTAAGATTTCAAAACAAAACTTAACTCAAAACCAGGCAGCTTTTGGATCTTCTCTGTATTCTTGTCTTCTTTTCTTCTTCTTGGGGATTCTGCTTCACAGGTTACAGAATGATAAAGGTACCTTTAAGAGAGCTATTTTTCAGGTAGTCTTTACATGCTGATGGCTTGGCAGTTCTTCTCTCAATTGTCCAATCCTCCCGGCCTTATACTCCCCAGAGCACCGGATTGTGTTATTGGCTTTTAAGATTGCCAATATACTAAATTGATTGGAAATTGGTATTTTTGGGGGTATAATTTAAATGGATTGGTCTAATTATAATCTGTTTTTGTGTCTAGCCAACCCAGCTAATCTAGCTTTCGACCAAATGTTCCATTATTACCTTATTGAGAACACCTGGTGCTGTTAGGTAGTTCACTAGCTTTTAACTCTCTTAAAGGTACAGTACACCCACATCTTCATAACACAGCACAGGTGTGTACTGGACTGTAACTGGCTCTCACACCCGGAGCATCTCACAAGACATTTCTTCTCTCCTTCAGATGGTATTGACATTGAAGCTACAACACCTGCCATGTCCACCTTATCCTCAGAGGTTTCTTTGACGCTAGGCAGAGGGGAGAACTCATCGATTCTGGCAGCCTTGCCTGATGTTCTGAGAGGCCAGGTACAATTTGCTCCTGCCCAGTTTGTGAGGTTGCAGCTTTCATATGGTGCATGTGCTTGTTTAGAGCTTCCACACCTTCCTGAACCTGGCACGTCATGGCACCTGACCTGGCATCGACCTTGTTTTGTACCCTTGCAGGGCCATTCCCGTGGTTTCGACATCAAACTTTGTCCCCTGAAGTAAACCATCTCTCTCACTTTATCTGCTCATGATCTATTTTGACTTCAGCATGGTGTTCAACAAGGTTCCTCATGGTAGGTCAGCAAAGTTAGATCACATGGAATGCAGGTAGAACTAGCTATTTGGATACAGAACTGGCTCGAAGGTAGTTGATGGTGGAGGGTTGATTTTCAGACTGGAGGCCTGTGACCAGTGGAGTGCCACAAGGGTCGGTGTTGGATCCATTGCTTTTTGTCAATCGTACAAAGGGTTTGGATGTGAACATCGGAGGTATGGTTAGTAAGTTTGTAGATCACACCAAAATTGGAGGTATAGTGGACAACGAAGAAGGTTGCCTCAGATTACAACGGGATCTTGATCAGATGGGCCTTTAGGCCAAGGAGTGGCAGATGGAATTTAATTTAGATAAAAGTGAGGTGCTGCATTTTGGAAAGGCAAATCAGGGCAGGAGTTATACACTTAATGGTCAGGTCCTGTGGAGTATTGCTAAACAAAGAGACCTTGAAGAGCAGGTTCTTGGCTCCTTGAAAGTGGAGTCACAGGTAGATGGAGTAGTGAAGAAGCGCCTGGTATACTTTCTTTTATTGGTCAGAGCATTGAGAATAGGAGTTGGGAGGTCATGTTGTGACTGTACAGGATATTGTTTAGGCCACTTTTGGGATGCTGAGTGCAATTCTATCGGAAGGGTGTTGTGAAACTTGAAAGGGTTCAGAGATGATTCACAAGGATGCTACGGGGGTTGGAGGGTTTGAGCAATAGGAAGAGACTGAGTAGGCTGTGGCTCATTTCCCTGGAGTGTCAGAGGCTGAGGGGTGACCTTATGGATGTTTACAAAATCATGAGAGTCATGGATAGGGTAAATAGACAAGGTCTTTTCCCTGGGGTGGAAGAGTCCAAAACCTGCAGGCAGATGTTTAGAGTGAGAGGGAAAAGTTTTAGAAGGGGATCTTAGGGGTAACGTTTTCACATGAAGGGTGGTGCATGTATGGAATGAGCTGCCAGAGGAATGGTGGAGGCTGGTACAATTGCAACATTTAAAAGGCATATGAATAGGAAGGGTTTAGAGGGATATGAGCCAAGTGCTGGCAAATGCGATTAGATTAATTTAGAATATCTGGTCAGAATAGATGTGTTGTACCGAAGGGTCTGTTTCTGTGTTGTGCATCTCTGATTCTATGTCTCTCCAACAGCTCCAATCACGGAACTCATATTCTATGAGATCCACCTGGCTGACTACATTCCAATTACTCCACTAACCACTGAACTATGCACGTCACTGAGGTCCTTTATCCCTATCCTAATCTTGTCATTTTCACTCTGCCTTCTGCAGAGGCACTTGACCTCCTTCCTAAATTGCAGAACCCAGAGTTGAGTAGTCCAGTGGGACCTTAAACAAGCTTTTATAAATTTTAGCATAACTACTCTGCTTTTGCATTCTATCTATGCTTATGAAGCCAACCCTTCTTTTTTAACAGAACTCTCAACTTGTCCTGCAACTTTCAAAGATTTGTTGTACAATGGCTCTCTGTTCCTGGGACTCCTTTAATATTGATTCAGAAATTATCTGAAAATTGGAACATTTGAACATGTGGCAGTCAGGGAAGCTGGAGAATTGTCTCCATGAATGTAACTGAAGTAAGATTGGATTCAATCCTGTACAGGTGTATGCCCTATGTGCCTGATGTTCTGATAATTCCTGTGCCCGGGTGGTCCAGCGTGGTTGGGTGAAGACCCAAGTAAATCTCCCTTACAGCATAGACTCAAGCTTGTAAAATGGATGACAGGGCAAAGGTACAAAAGGGGCTCTAGTTTCCAAGGAAGACAGAGGAAATTAAAAAAGTAAATTCTGATCCTTCTTAGCAAACACTTAACCTGCTAAGAGCCTGGCTGAGTGATTAGTGCTGTGCATTTGCTCAGTAGAGATCCAGTCTCTAACTTGCCACATTTCAAGTTGCTTGTGACCTTTCTGTCAACAACCAGTGCACACAGATGTCAACCACTACTGCTGGGACTAAAAATGAACCTCGGCCGCCAACGTGAAAAGTCTGTGACTAGATTAGTGTCTGTATGACTTATCCGATCACAGCATGATTGTTTTTATAATTGACCTCAAAGTGTGTAATTCAACTGGCTAACTGATCTCTTCACTGATAAGTTCAAATAAACTTGACTTTGTCAGAATGCGTGGTATCAAAATCCTTCTTATGACATGAAGACAGTTAATGCTGTTGCGACAGAAGAAAAGTAGATAAATATGTAAATGGTGATGAAATTGATAAGGACAAAAAGCTGAAAGAAATGCAGCAGCCTTTGTTGATTGTTGCACCCGCCTAAGTAGGTCCAACAAATGCAGAGCGAAAATGAGCCAACAATAATGCTGAACAGCAGAATATTGCAAGGAAAGTGAGCCAGTAATATGGAGTATTCTGAATGTTGGATCTAATCCAGGTTTCCAAGAGATTAGGGAGAGACATTTAACACTGGGAGCATTGACAATGGAGCGATGTGGTTGATCCCTGGCCTCAGGAGTCTGGGAAACATGGACTTTCCAGCTTAGAAAATGGTTAACATGATAGAAGTAAAAGCAGAATGAAGGACTGTTTTTAAAAAAAAAGAACTCCGAATAATGCACGCAGTAGACAGCACTAAGTGACTGCACAGTGAACAGATATGCTGAAAGCCCTGCAACCCTGCCATATCTGGTCATGAACGGCATTGGAGACGTTGAGGTGGTCTCCAAAATATCTCAGCTGTCAATAGTGGAAAATCCACCCACATCAATGCAAATCACAATTGCAAATTAGAAATGCTAAGTGAATGTCCCTTCACAGCCTCCTTTGGAAGTCTTTTCCTTCACCTATGCCTATCATTCAGTTAATTCAATTCATTCCACATAATTAAATGCATCGGGAATGGAAAAGGCTATGTGCCTTTCCCAACATTCTCACCTCAACAAACTAACTCAGCTGTTCTGAGAACTGCAACACTGACATCTACCCAACAATGCAGAATCATGCTTAAATATGCCTTGTCTAGAAAAAATAAGACAAACGTATTCAGCCAATTACTTCCTCTCAACCTACTCACAAACACCACCAAACTGAGGAATAGAGAGAGGTCCTCAAACAGCAGATAATACTGATTTATGTGTTGACCCTAAGTTAGATTCTCCAACTCCAGTCTTCACTAAAGTCTTACCCAAACAGAGACACAGATCTGAACTCCAGAGGTGAGGCGAGAGTGACCAGCTGTGATATGAATGCAGTTTTTGACTGAGCAAGGCACCAATGAAGATTAGTAACAATGAAGCCAATGGAAATCATGGATAAACTCTCCAGTGAGTATAATTAAACTTGGATCAAAGGAAGATGGTTGTTGGAGCTCAACGATCTGGGAGTCCGGGCATCACTGCAGTAGCTCCTCAGGCCAAGTCCTGTGCCCAATCATCTTCAATTGCTTTAGCAACATGTTGCACAAGTTAGAAGTGAGAATATTAACTAATGAATTCCCACAGTTCAGCTCCATTTGCAGTTCTTCGGATGGTGTAAAAGTTTCTGACATGAACAAAGAATTTGTTCCACAAAATATTTGAAAATGACAATCTCCAACAAGAGAAACTCTAGCCAGCTTCTTTGATATAAAATAGTAAAATATAAAAGTCCAAAGGTATTGAAAATCTGAAGGTCTTGTCTTCATAAGAGCGGATACTGGACAATTGGATTAATTAACCATTTTGTGAAAGGGTTTTAATTAATAGGGAGCAAAGGTGGGGAAATAGAATTAAGACAGTGATCAAACATGGTCTAATTGGAGGGTAAGAAACATACACGATTGATGAATAGCTTACTCCTGTTTCTGTGCTCCTATGAAGCACAATGTCAAACTCGTAATATTTATTCTGAGATAGATTTCAGGAAATTTTCATTCACATGAAAATTAGTGGTGATGTTAATACTGAGAAGGATGATCTCACACTACAGTCTGATATTGATCAGCTGGGGAATTGGGGCAGAGCAACAGCAAATTTAATCCCATAAGTGCAAAGTGATGCATTTTTGGAGGCTAATAATGGAAGGATGTACACAATGAATGGTAGGTCCCTATGGAGCACTGAGGAACAAAGGGACCTTGGTATACAAGTCCATAAATCCCTGAGGTGTCAGCATAGGTAGATAGGGTGGTGACGAAGGCATGTAGGAAGCTTGCCTTTGTTAGACAAGTTGTAGAATATAGCAGCAAGGAAGTCTTGCTATAACTTTCTAAAACATTGGTTAGGCCACAGATGCAACAGTACTGTATGTAGTTCTAGTCACCACACTATCAGAAGGGCATGATTGGACTGGAGAGGGTGCAGAGGAGATTCACCAGGATGTTGTCTGGGATGAAAATTCTCAATTATGAGGGGAGACTAGATAGGCTGGGTTTGTTTTCCTTTAAGCAGAGTAAGCTGAAGGAAGATCTGATTGAGTTAGACAAAATTATGAGAAACAGAGACAGAGTAGATCATGGAAATCTCTTCCCCATAGTAGACAAGTCTAAAACCAGAGGGCAACGTTTCAAGAGTGAATGATTTAGAGGAGATCTAAGGGTAACATTTTTCACCCAGAGGGTGGTAGAAATATGGAGCATGCTGCCTGAGAGGGTGGTGGAGGTAGGTAGCCTTGTGTAACGGAGACAGGAGAATGGAATTGAGAAATATATCAGCCATGATCAAGTGCCGGAGGAGACTCAACGGGCCAAATGGCCTAATTTTTCAACATTTAACAATCATCTGGATAAGTATTAAAAATGCCAGGGCATGGTAGGCTATGAACCAAATGCAGATAAATGGGCTTAATATAATTTGGTGTTTGTTAGTTGGCTCAGACATGATGGGACAAAGGGCCTGTTTCTATGCTGTAAGACTCTATGGCTGAAAAAGTTACCACATTATGGAATAAATTCCTAGATAGATTATTGGGGACAACACTCTGGAACCTCTAAACAAATAATTGTATGTTATGATGTGAGAAACATTTGGATTGGTGTTGGGTAGGTATTTTTCCTCAACCAGTTCAGAGATGTTAATACACTCCTCTGGAGCAGTTGGGATTTGAACCCAGATGTATTAGGATAGAACAATTCCTTTTCTCCATCTGTTCTGGGTGGATTTAGCTGACTTAAAACCATGATCTGATGGTTGGAGGTATCCAAGTATGTGGCCCATGTCCTAGATAACTGCAAGGGGACTAGGTCAAGTCATATAACAGTTGTTCTTAGATACTATTTGGCCTGGGTAGGATTAAAAATAAGTTCTATGACGTGAGCGCATATTTTTGACAGGCCATTTTGGTAAAGGAGTTTGCACAATATGCCTCATGACTGCCTTGGTAGCAAGATAATGCTGGAAATGATGGTGGGTCTACTCTTGATGGAGTTTAGAAGGATGAGAGAGAATCTAATTGAAACTTACAGAATACTGAGAGGCTTAGAAAGAGTGGATATAGGAGAGACTAGGACCAGAGAGCTCAGCGTCAGCATCAGACTGAGATGAGGAGAAATTTCTTCAGCCAGAGGGTGGTTAATCTGTGGAACTCATTGCTGTAGATGGCTATGAAGGCCAAGTCATTGAGAGTATTTAAGACAGATTCTTGATTAGTAAGGGGATCACAGGTTACAAGGAGAAGGCAGGAGAATGGAATTGAGAAACATGTCAGATAAAAACAATGACTGCAGATGCTGGAAACCAGATTTTGGATTAGTGGTGCTGGAAGAGCACAGCAGTTCAGGCAGCATCCGAGGAGCAGTAACTGCTCCTCGGATGCTGCCTGAACTGCTGTGCTCTTCCAGCACCGCTAATCCAGAATTGAGAAACATATCAGCCATGATCAAATGGTGGAGAAGGCTCGATGGGCCAAATGGCCTAATTCTGCTCCTATGTCTTATGGTCTTAAGGAAATCAAAGTCCAACGAAAATTTAACACCAGTGCTGCCAATTACAAAACCAATATTTAAGCTAATGTTAATCCTGTATGTTGTTCAACTGAACGCGAGTGTCCCCAAAAACATTGTTTAAGTGACAAATGAACTTTTTACAGGGTAGTTAATGGATTATTTATTGTAACTGTTGTAATAAATTGTCCACATATCTGAAGCTTTCCAATATATAACTAACTTCTTCATTCTTCATAGGGAGTAGGCTGGCTGGTCATGAAATTGTTTTTTGGTCATTTAAGAGCTGGTGCTGAAGCAACTTGCATCTAAATCCCATAGGCTATGGCCACATAAGCTTTTCTCTAGGAAGGTAACAAAATTACACACAGAGTAGGGCATTGTCATTTATCTCAAGAGGGTGGAATATAAAAGCACCGTTGTGCTACTGAGACTTTATAAAGCTTTGGTTAGGCCCCATTTAGAGTATTGTGTCCAGTTTTGGTCCCCACACCTCAGGAAGGACATACTGGCACTGAAGTGTGTCCAGCGGAGATTCACACGGATGATCCTGGAATGGTAGGTCTAACATACGAGGAACGGCTAAGGATCCTGGGATTGTATTCATTGGAGTTTAGAAGATTAAGGGGTGATCTAATAGAAACTTACAAGATGATACATGGCTTGGAAAGGTTGGACACTAGGAAATTGTTTCTGTTAAGCGAGGAGACTAGGACCCATGGACACAGCCTTAGAATTAGAGGGGATAAATTCAGAACAGAAATGCGGAGACATTTCTTCAGCCAGAGAGTGGTGGGCTTGTGGAATTCATTGCCGCAGAGTGCAGTGGAGGCCGGGACGCTAAATGTCTTCAAGGCAGAGATTGATAAATTCTTGATGTCACAAGGAATTAAGGGCTACGGGGAGAATGCGGGTAAGTGGATTTGAAATGCCCATCAGAGCTGAAAATGTGTTGCTGGTTAAAGCACAGCAGGTTAGGCAGCATCCAAGGAACAGGAAATTCGACGTTTCGGGCCAGAGCCCTTCATCAGGAGCCAGAGCCCTTCCTGATGAAGGGCTCTGGCCCGAAACGTCGAATTTCCTGTTCCTTGGATGCTGCCTGACCTGCTGTGCTTTAACCAGCAACACATTTTCAGCTCTGATCTCCAGCATCTGCAGACCTCACTTTTTACTTGAAATGCCCATCAGCCATGATTGAATGGCGGAGTGGACTTGATGGGCCGAATGGCCTTACTTCCACTCCTATATCTTATGGCGTTATGGTCTTATGGTCTTAAGCTGGTTGAAGAGAGAGGACATGAATAGGTAGCTGGGCATTTTCGAGAAAGCAATATCTACTGAGTATCTTCAGAGAATATTTCCTTTATGAGAACTTCACTGAGGGCTAATGCTTGAAATGTTTTGATTTCTCAAAAAGCTATTAAGTGAAATCTGCTAACTGTGATGGCCCAAATGCAACATCAAACCACAGAAAGAATCGTTGCTTGTCATTGCCATGGTAGAGTAGCTGTAGTATGTGCAATCTGTGAATTGTGCATCTGAGGTTTACAACAATGCTAAGTGTCTGAGAATGAGATAAAAGATGAATTGAAGGGATAATTAATGATCAATAGAGACTTTTGGTAATTCTGAGTAATGAGGGTGTAATGAATAGAGCAGTGGATTAAACTATTGATGCAGTTGTCGCCATAGTCCTATCAGACCAGAGGATTGCTCTCTTGTTAGAGAGAGACAGAGATACAGAGATAATACTGGGGGTGGTTCAACCTAAGGGGCACTGTGTCTCAGGTGAGGGAGAGCTGGAGGAGGAGAGTCCTTCATATGAACCTCAGCTGCTGCAGGGATTGAACCGATGTTGTTGGTAGGGTGGGCCATTTGAAAATCGAACTCTTCAGTTACCTTGATAACTTGTGCCAAATCACTAAACATCTTTCTGAACTCTAAACAAGCTTTTGGAACTACATGACTCACTTAGACCTCTAACATTACTCTTTACACTACCTTGTGAGCATGTATCTAAAGAAGTTCCCAATTTCTTCACCGCAACCCCACATCCAATTGGATAATTCACATTCTCTCTGTGACTTAAAGCAGATCCTCTAATTCATTTCCAGAAGACCTTGAAGCATCTCTGACACACGTTCAGTCATTCCTCAAAGTATCAAGTTACATTTTCAAGTTACATTCCCACCATATCTAGCAACAACCAGACACCTCACAGAATCACTGAATTGGTATGACATCAAAGGAGCCACTCAGTCCACCATGTTCCACTTAAGAAGGGCACGCTGCCTTTCAGTAGTACTAACCACTCACAGTCACAGGGTGCTGATGTGTCTACCAGGTGAACACATAAATTGCATGTAGCAATAATGTAAACAACAAGAAAATACAACTTTAATCTTTTGTCTGCATTGCAATGAATGGACACAGGTTAATCACATTTCATAAAACCATCGCTGATTCAGGAAGTTATCGAATATAACCTCTAAAATGCCATCACAAGGACAAATTTTCATGAAGTTTCACAAAAGAATGAGTACAGTTTGTGGCCTTTCAGCAAATATTCATGTCTTCTGGTTATCCGAATAGCCATTGTGATGTGTGGAGTCTTGTCAGTAAGTATCAATAGGTTATGTGACCATAACATTTGATTTGATTTATTGTAGTCACATGTACCTAAGTACAGTGAAAAGCTTTGTTTTGCAATTAGTACAGGCAGATCACAGCAAACAAGGATATACAGATCATAGGGTGCTTAAATAGAGCAAGGCAGACAGGAGAGATATACAAGGTAAAAACAATGACTGCAGATGCTGGAAACCAGATTCTGGATCAGTGGTGCTGGAAGAGCACAGCAGTTCAGGCAGCATCCAACGAGCAGCGAAATCAATGTTTCAGGCAAAAGCTCTTCATCAGGAATAAAGGCAGTGAGCTGGAAGCATGGAGAGATAAGCTAGGGGAGGGTGGGGAGGGGAGAGAGAAGCATAGAGTACAATGGGTGAGTGGGGGAGGAGATGGAGGTGATAGGTCAGGGAGGAGAGGGTGGAGTGGATAGGTGGAAAAGGAGCTAGGCAGGTCGGACAAGTCCGCACAAGTCATTGGGACAGTGCTGAACTGGAAGTTTGAAACTAGGATGAGGTGGGGAAAGGGGAAATGAGGAAGCTGTTGAAGTCCACATTGATGCCCTGGGGTTGAAGTGTTCCGAGGCGGAAGATGAGGCGTTCTTCCTCCAGGCATCTGGTGGTGAGGGAGCGGCGGTGAAGGAGGCCCAGGACTTCCATGTCCTCGACAGAGTGGGAGGGGGAGTTGAAATGTTGGGCCACGGGGCGGTGTGGTTGATTGGTGCAGGTGTCTCGGAGATGTTCCCTAAAGTGCTCTGCTAGGAGGCCCCAGTCTCCCCAATGTAGAGGAGACCGCATCGGGAGCAACAGATACAATAAATGATATTAGTGGATGTGCAGGTAAAACTTTGGATGTGGAAGGCTCCTTTAGGGCCTTGGATAGAGGTGAGGGAGGAGGTGTGGGCACAGGTTTTACAGTTCCTGTGGTGGCAGGGGAAAGTGCCAGGATGGGAGGGTGGGTCGTAGGGGGGGCGTGGACCTGACCAGGTAGTCACGGAGGGAACGGTCTTTGCGGAAGCCGGAAAGGGGTGGGGAGGGAAATATATCCCTGGTGGTGGGGTCTTTTTGGAGGTGGCGGAAATGTCGGCGGATGATTTGGTTTATGCGAAGGTTGGTATGGTGGAAGGTGAGCGTTCTGTCCTTGGAACGGTTGGAGGGGTGTGGTCTGAGGGCGGAGGTGCGGGATGTGGACAGATGCGTTGGAGGGCATCTTTAACCAAGTGGGAATGGAAATTGCAGTCTCTAAAGAAGGAGGCCATCTGGTGTGTTCTATGGTGGAACTGGTCCTCCTGGCAACAGATACGGAGGAGGCGGAGGAATTGGGAATATGGGATGGCATTTTTGCAAGAGATAGAGTGGGAAGACGTGTAATCCAGGTAGCTGTGGGAGTCGGTGGGTTTGTAAAAAATGTCAGTGTCAAGTCGGTCGTCATTAATGGAGATGTACAATTAAGGTCAACATTTATTACAGTCAAACCTAATCCTGTGCCATCTGATGCTCACACTTGATTTTTTTTAAGCACATGATTATCAGTAAATCAGATTAATATCTATAATTCAAACAGTTTTGCTAAGTCTCTTACAATCTTACGGTGTGATGGTAGACTCCTATCTTTGCATTAGAAGGTTTGTATAACATACCTGATTAAGGGGACTTTTCTTAAAAAATTAAAAGGCAACAATGCTTTAATCTGAAGATCAACTCTAACAAATATTGTTTCATGTAAAGTGCTATTGTGAGAAATAACAAAGTATAGTAACAATACCATAACAAAAATGTAAATTTTCATTTGTACAGAATACAAGGTGAATTTAAGTTGAGTATTAAAATACTGTCATTCAAGGCAAGAACGCATTTAACTGGTCAAACCAGTGAACCCAAAACTGGGAAACTTTAGCCAATGCACTGAATGCCAGTTAGCAGTACCATAATGGAGTGTCAATTTTGGAAAGCTGAAGAAGACTCAGTTAACGGATGGGCTGTTGAAAATCACAGGCACTGTTAGGTCTCATTCATTTCTCTTTGCAAATTTAGTTTTTTGATCACCCACCGGCTTAGCAATAGATCAGAATAGTCAGGGATTTCTCTTCACAAGAGTGTGCAACAACAAAGGGTTGTACTTCAGTGAAGAAAAAAAAAATTGAGAGAAATTCAAACAGCAACTGAATGTTCTTAAGGGCTATTGAGTGAATGGCTGTGGTGAAAAGTGGTGGTCTTATGTCTTCTATAGGGTCTGTGGGGTAAATAACATCCATTGTCTGTTCTATTTTTTTGTCATCACTATGACTCATGAAGTTCAATGCACGACCTAAGATCAGTCAGCAGCTGAGGAACTATAATTGTCCAAAGCCTGCAATGTATAAGGTCAGACAGGGTGCTAGTTGCAATCTGGTGATTGCTGATGGAAAATTGGCTTGTGAATTTGATGGCAAGAGATCTGGGATCTGCTGTGATGCCCTTTGGGAATGAAATGGTTTTAAGTGCCATCTGGTCACAAGATTAAAAGACTCAATTGCTTTCATTTGAAAGTTGCTGTGTCTGCAGGTTTCTTATTTGTAATCCAAGATTCAATTTGGCATGAGTGGAAGTTGGACTTGTGGTCAATTCTTCATTTTCCATTATTCCACATGCAGTGAAAAGCTTTGTGACCACAGTACACATGATGTCTGACTGAAACCAAAGTACTGAAGCTTCTCACACTATGTAGCAAATATCCTCCATGGGAAACAAAACCATTGCATACTCTACCAATCGGTTACTGTCCATTGAATAAAGATAATTGTGCACCTCACTTGTGGTTTTTCATGGGGTGTCTGGAACTGGGATTGTGATTTCTGGTATGAATTGCTATTTATTGCTGCCCTGTTAGTCTAAATCTAACAACATTGTTATTCTAAAAACTTAATTAAATGATAGATTACATGATTGCCTTAAGGCAAACGTCTAATCCACACTAAACACAATTCGAACAAATGTAATATTGTAACATTAATCTCCTTAAAAAACTCACTTTACCTCTCATTTAAGTATTGCATAAGAAACCTAACTATCCTCCCATTCCGAAATCCTTCCTGATTTTTCCCTCAGTTATTTATATGGTTATGTTCTTCTTCCATCTCTTGCTCCATGATTTCTATACTTCTTTTTGAAAGTTTTGGTTTCGCTTGTCCAATGATATCTGATTTAGTGTTATCCAACACTTGAACAGATATTAGTCGCCGTGGCCTGTGCCTGACTCACTAACCTTGGCCCTAACGTATTAGTCAAAGCAGCACCAGAGTGAATAGCAGAAGTTAAATATATGAATTATCTTATATCTACTATATGCAACTCCATCTCTTACTGATTTATAGTATACTAACAACAAAAACCTATTACTCATCCATCTTTACATGAACCAGCAGTGCTCAGTACTGACTTCCTATACTGACTATTTATGGAAACGTAGAAACGTCATCTAATTTTTGAGGATCATGGGACAGGAGAGGATTTGATTGTATCATCCCTTATATAAAAGCAATGATAAGATTCACATGTTATTGTTTCCTTTTGTAAAGGACTTCATATGTATATTTTAAAAATTGAAGGTCTCTTTTGGTGCTGTACCTCAAAATTGTAGCTCTTCTATCTTACAAGGTAGTTAGATCTGAAAATCCTGGTGGGCCTCACATTCACCTGGAAGGCACAAGATACTCACCAGCTACATCATTGCCAAGGACACATCAGGTTGTTTTGGAGGCTAAGGTCACAGGAAGAACTAACTGAGTTGGTTGCTTCTTCAGCCATGTCCATTTTATATCACTGACCTGGTCAAGGGTGGACACAGAAACTCATCTCTCCTTCCAGTCTAATTTTTATTCACTTCAACCTCTCCCTAGCACAGGTAGAATGCAGTGTTATGAAGATGTTTTAGATGCTTTGGTTAATTCAAGACTAGACCATGATGAACTGCAAACCAAGACATCAATCTTTTTAATGGATAGAGTTTACGAATTGCTCAGTCTTACAGTTCCTTCCGTACGCCAGGCTGCATCTCATCCACCTTTATAGCATTTTCTAGTTCAGAGATATTATTACACATGTAGAGCAGGTGAGACTTGAAAACAGGCCTCCTGGTCTAGATGTAGGGACACTACCACTGTGCCACAAGAACCCTCAAATTGCTTTGCTTTGACTTCCCCCCTCTTTTTTCCCCACACTACTGCCAAACAGCAGAAGTTCTAATCGCTTTATATATATAATCTATCAATTAATTAATCAATTAAAGCCAATCGCTTGTTTAACCATCTGTGAGGCAAACCCCATTAATAGTGATGTGTTATGTGACTTGACAGTGCATAACAAATTCAAATAAAGACCTAGATAATAACCTAGAGTCCTACAGATGTAATATTTTCTTACTTTACTTTGATTGCTGGGACAAGTCTCTTACTCCAGTGCTAACAGTTGACAGTTTTGTTAGAAAGTGTAATCTTTTTTCAATGTCCTTGGGACATGGGTACCTCTGGCTTGGCCATCATTTATTGCCCATGTGAAGGTGATGGTGAGGTGTCCTTTTGAGTTCTGCAGCCTATCTGGTGCAGATATACCAACAGTGCAGTTAGGAAGAGAATTCCAGGAATTTGAGCAAGCGCCAGTGAAGGAATGGTGGTGCACTTCAAAGTCAGGAGGGGGTGTGAGCTAGAGGGGGACTGGCAGGTAGTGGTGTTCTCAAGCATCATTTGCTCTTGTCCTCCAAGTTGGTAGAATTCTTGGTGCAGTCAAAGTTGAGTTATTGCAATGTGTCTTGTAGATATTAGACACTGTTGCACTGTTCTTCAGTATTAGTAAGAGTTAAATGTGGTGGATGGACTGTTAATCAAGTCGGCTGTTTTGTCCTAAATGTTATACTTGAGTATTATTGGAGTTGCAATCATCCAGGTAAGAGGAGAGGTTTACTGTCACACTCCTGACTTCGGTGTTGTAAATGGCATACAATATTAATGCCTTTGTATGAGTAAACATATGATGTCTTGGTGCTCTATGACTGTTCCTATCTCTATGCCTTTTCTGAAAGTGTCATGAAATTTTACAGATACAGCTTTCTTTTTAATAGCTGGGTACTGCCTGTGCCTTTGAGGCTTCCTTCCTCCACAGCAGTGATACTGAGGCTTATTATCTACTGCCAATTTTTATGCTATCTTGTCACGTGTACTTTAGAGGTTTTACACCATCCATATGAATTATACGAATTCTTTGCTGTCCTGTGATAATATTTTGTTCTTCTCTCAGGATTTCACTGTGATCATTCCTGCTTTCTGCTTCCATAAGTGTATGAATAATTGTCACTAAAGTTAACTCTTGTTTGGACTTCAATAAACTTGACAAAGACTCATCAGAAATTACATAACGATTCTCTGTTGTAACAAAGTAATGGTGTATTTATTTGTTCAACTCATGAAGCCTAGCTTGTAAGCAATTCTGTACCTTAAGAACTCCTTTCTCCAAGATGTCCAATCCTATTCAAATTTGACCCATCTCTAGATTTAAATATGCAAGGAAGTATTACTTCTCCTGTCATTTCTTCCCAAAGTGATTATTGATTGTTTCTACCTTAATACTGCTATCTTTTTCCCAAATAGTTACTTACTTCTTAAATATCGCAATGTTAATTTATTTTCCATGTCTTAAAGGCTTTTAAAGTCTGTAATATTGTAATATTGCATCCCAACTACTTACTGGGGTTTCTTCCACAGTTTTTTCAGTCAAAGCAGATGTTTCCTTCCCTCTGAAGTAAAGAAAAAGAGGATTACTAACTACTGCTTACAAAATGAAGGTTTACTGCTTTTTTGTGTTCAAAATAAACTATTTCTAAACTTTGACAGTCTAATGGACAATGCTCATCCACTTCCATGACTCTGTCTGCTTCAGCTTTTAAATTGACCCTTTGTTAATTGTCATGTGAATTCTTGTTTGCACTGTTACCAATAGTTTGATTTGGTTTACATGACCTCTATGGCCCTGGACTTCTCTATTGTAGCTATGTTGCACACAGTCCACTACTGGCAATGCTTGTTGAGAGCTTTAAGTACTCCTTTTTAACTTCTAGCCTTCTCAACCTGTTTTGTAACATTGATTTGAATCTTCCTCTTTGCCCTCCAGGGAGTTTTAACTTTACTCACAGAGCTCTGGTGCTCATTCACTTCTAAGCAGAACCTCTAAACTGGGGCTGCTCCCACAGATCCTCACTTCCTGACAGAACCTGCATCTCCCAAGTATGAATAGTTTCCAGCTCACACTTGCTTCTGTGTTCCTTAACTTACCTGAAGTAAAAAGCTGGATCAGTTATTTCTGTTTCTCCCTTGTTGATCTTCCGATAGATTTGTCTGCAGGCTCTTTGACTGTTCAGCTGCTGCAGCTGTCACCTGTCTGGATGAGCAGTTCTTAGAACTGTCAAGTCTTTTAAGCAGTAAATAAAATTTCTGCAGTTTCGCTGGAATTAATGCTGCAGAGCTACATCAAATCCCAATCTGCACTTCACCATGTTGAATGTCTTGTGGCACTAATAGCTTGTGTTTCAGGTGGTTTGCTGTGACCTTCCCCTCCCCTTGAAAGTGTCAAAGTGTTGACTTAGTTTACACTGGTTGAGAAAAACAACTAGTGAATCTTAATGACAAGAAGCTCTGTATTAAACAAGATGATGTTTACTACATCATAGAGATCAGATACAAGTTACACTAGTAAATTAGACTTTGTTCAATAATTCATCACGCATTTGGCTATGAAGCAAGAAAGGTACAATTGCAACATTTAAAAGGCATTTGGATGGGTATAGGAATAGGAAGGGTTTGGAGGGATTATGAGCTGGGTGCTGGCAGGTGGGACTAGATTGGGTTGGGATATCTGGTCAGCATGGACAGGTTGGACCAAAGGGTCTGTTTCCATGCTGTACCTCTTTGTGACTCTGTGACTCTGTGAAATGAGCCCATGGTGCTGGGTGTGAAATATTGGCATGGATGGAGAATTGGCTAACTAATAGAAAATAGAAACTTGGGTTAAAAAGACAATAAATACAGTAATCTATAACTAATAGAGAGCCACTGGGATTAGTGGTGGCCCCACAATTATTCACAATTTATATTAACGACTTGGATGAGGAAAGTGAATGCACTGTTCTAGAGTTATAGAGTCATGGAATGGAAATAGACCCTTCGGTCCAACCAGTTCATGCTGACCAAACTAAAATAGTCCCACCTGCCTGCACTTGGCTCATATCCCTCCAAACATTTCTTATTCATGTACTTAGCCAAATATCTTTCAAAAGTACTCACTGAAGATGGATACTTTTTATTTTATTTATTTAAAAAGCTTTCCTTTCAGAAGTAACCACCGGATCCACCCTGATGATTCTACAAATACAGTAAAGACAAAAGGGAATTGAGAGAAGAGTTTGGTGGACCCCTTGCTGAGATATTTGTATCATTGATACCCAGAGGTGAGGTGTCAGAAGACTGGAGGTTGGCTAATGTGGTGCCACTATTTAAGAAAGGTGGTAAGGGAAACCAGGGAATTATAGACTGGAGAGCCTGAAATTAATGGTGGGCAGGTTTTGGAGGGAATCATGAGGGGCAGGATTTACATGTACAGAGGAACCTCGATTATCCAAACACCAATTATCCGAAAATCAGATTATCAGGAGGAGATTTCGAGGTCCCGATAGAAACATAACATCAAAGATGTATTTCTAACAGTGATTGCATCTTTTGTTTACTATGATTAAACAGGCACTGTCTCCAAATGACTGACCTCCCGCCCTCTCTCTCTCCCCACGCTTTCCCTGGAGTTCTACAGAGGAGCGTACCCTAAACCCCCCTTCCCCAGGTAATCTCTCTAACATTGTTGTTGGGGGGTGGGAGGGGGGCAGTGTTGGATTGGGTTGGGGATGGGGGGGCGGAATTGGGGGCAGGCTGCTGCCTCATCTCCTGAATGGGGAACAGACTAAAAGCTCTGAGGCACTGAGGAAAGGCATTTAATCGATTAACCGAATAATCAATTATCCAAACAAAATAGTGCCCGCCCATCTCGTTCGGTTAATCAAAGATCCCCTGTATTTGGAAATGCAAGGTCTGATGAGTGATAGTGAAATGGCTTTGTGTATGAGAAATTTTATATCGCTAACTTGATTGAGTTTTTTGAAGAAGTAACAAATAGAATTGATGAGGGGAAAGCGGTGGTTGTGATCTATATGGATTTCAGTAAGGTGTTTGACAAGGTTCCTCGTGGTAGGCTGGTTAGCAAGGTTAGATCACATGAAACTGAAAATGTGTTGCTGGAAAAGCGCAGCAGGTCAAGCAGCATCCAAGGAGCAGGAAAATCAATGTTTTGGGCATGAGCCCTTCTTCAGGAAATGAAACATCGATTCTCCTGCTCCTTGGATGCTGCCTGACCTGCTGCGCTTTTCCAGCAACACATTTTCAGCTCTGATCTCCAGCATCTGCAGTCCTCACTTTCTCCTAGATCACATGGAATACAGGGAGAACTAGCCATTTGGATATATAACTGGCTCAAAGATAGAGGACAGAGATTTGTGGTGGAAGTTGTTTTTCAGACTGGAGGCCTGTGACCAATGGTGTGCCACAAGAATTGCTGCTGGGTCATCTGCTGTCTGTCATTTATATAAATGATTTGGATGTGAACAAAGGAGATATGGTGAGTACGTTTGCAGATGACACCAAAATTGAAAATGTAGTGGACAGGGAAGAAGGTCACCTTAGAGTACAGTTTGATCAGATGGACATGTGTGCCAAGGAGTGGCAGATGGAGTTTAAATTAGATAAATGTGAGGTGCTGTATTTTGGAAAGGCATATCAGAGTAGGATTCATTCTCTTAATAGTAAGGTCCTGAGGAGTGATGGTGAACAAAGAGACCTTGGAGTGCAGCTTCATAGTTCCTTGAAAGTGGAGTTGCACGTAGATAGGATAGTGAAGAAGGCATTTGGTATGCTTTCCATTCTTGGTCAGTGCATTGAGTGTAGGAGTTGTGGATCTACAGGACATTTGTTAAGCCACTTTTGGAATATTGTGTGCAGTTTTGGTCTCACTCCTATAGTAAGGATGTGTGAAACTTGAAAGGGTTCAGAAAAGATTAACAAAATGTTGCCAGGGTTGGAGGGTTCAAACAGTGGGAGAGGCTGAATAGGCTGGGGCTGTTTTCCCTGATGTATGGGAGGCTGAGGGGTGACCTCATAGAGGTTTATAACATTATCAGGGACACGGATAGGGTAAATAGGCAAGAGTGGAGGAGTCCAAAACTAGAGGGCATCTGTTTAAGGTGAGAGGGGAAAGATATAAAAGGGACCTAAGTGATATCTTTTTCATGCAGAAGGTGGTATGTGTATGGGATCTGCTGTCAGTGGAAGTGATGGAAGCTAGTACAATTGCAACATTTAAAAGGCATCTGGATGGGTATATGAATAGGAAGGGTTTAAAGGGAAATGGGCCAAGTGCCGGCAAATGGAACTAGATTATGTTAGGATATCTGGTCAGCATGGACAAGTCAGATCAAAGGGTCTGTTTCCATGCTTTATATATCTATGACTCTGTGTTCTTTCCCCACACTATCTTACATGGGTAAATCTTGTTCTAGGCCTCCTGATGATATGGCATTACTTCCCAATTTTGGGTTGTCTGGAGTGGGGTGGTTATATGAGGGTGGCACTTGTAGCCTTCCAATTTGGAAATTCTCTCCATAAACTAAAGCGCTTTTTAAATTCTGGTGCCCTCATCATAACTTGCATCAAATCCTATTCATGCATCGTACCTGTCTTTGCTGCTTTACTGACATCAGTTGCCAGCTGAGTAACAACTCAGTGATTAAAACCTGATTTCCAGTTTTCCTGGTGGCTACATTTAGTCCCACAATCCAGTTTTTACCCAACAATGTTGCACATTAGTTTTTTTCAAATGTACATGTCAAAGGCCTTTTTGAAATTTTTGATGGAATTTGATTATACAACTCTTTCACATCATCTGTTCTAGATTCCAAAGGCATTCTGTGTTATTGACAAATTTCTTAAATGATTATTGCAACAGCCCCTTCACCTCTTCCAAGCATTCATTATTAATGTGCTGTTCGGATTTCTTCTGGCTGATGGCGTTTGTGAACCAGAAAACCTTCTGGCTATTTTGCTTTCTCAGTACAATATTGTGCAGCTGCCAAAATTGGCACTTAGTTCACAAAATTTTTATCATTGATTTTTAAAAAAGTGGTCTTAAGCAGATTGTTTTTACTGGTCTGCATTTATTGCAATCTGGCTACACATTGTCAGGTGGCTTCATGGAACACATTTTTATCATAGTTTTGCTTCCAATTCTCTGTCTTTTCCTAGAGCAATGTTGCAGTTGGCAGGTGTGAATCTAATGCATGTCTGTGCCCTCTCATAGCGCTGTCCAAAAGCCATCCACTCGGTGGGACTTACTTTGCTGGAAGGGTGGAGTCAAATACTCTTTCTCTAGTTGGGTGCAGATACACAATTCTGCCACAGCCACGGTGCAGATGTGAAATTCTGTGGTTGAGTTTTCTGCACCCTTGCTCAGGGAGCCAGAGGATAAATGCAATGCACTTCCCTGCATGAGTCAAGCTAATTCAGCCCAGACAAAATAAGGTTCAGAACTTCTAAATCTCTATGATTGTAGAAATGGTATTTACCCACTGAATAATTGCTGAGTTCTCTGTTCACCTTCCACCTAAATGGTGATTTGACAGGACCACACATTGATGTTTCATTGTACTGTGCAGTTCCTTAAATAGTGAAGGGCACAGTCATGAACAAAGAGGGGAGATTGAAAGAAGGGTGAAATCAAAGAGTTACACCAAGCAGCTGCTAAGCACTTAACAGTAAACGATTATGCAATCTAACACAGTTTTATGTTATAATTACAGCAAAAGAAACAGGCCATTCAGGCATTCAGGATCCATGCCCATGTTTATGTTATGGTAAGCTGTCTTTATAGAAAATTTGTTTTTCATTTTCATTTGAAGAGGAGATGGTGGTGAGCTGTCTTCTTGAGCTGCTGCAGGCTTTGGTGAGAGATACCAGAGTTCTGTTCAGAAAGGATTTCCAGGTTTTTCATCCAGTAACAGTGAAGGAATAGGGGTATAGTTCAAAGATCAAATGCCACATAGTTCACAGGGGAAGTTGCAGGTGATGGTGCTCTCATATGTCTGCTGCTCTTGTCCTTCTGGCTCGGAGGGATCACAGATTTGAAAGGTGCTGATGGAGATTCCTTGGTGAGTTACTGCAGTACAGTTTTTAGATGGTACATACTTCCTCCAACGAGAGGAGGAAAGGAGTGAATGTTGAAGATAGTGGATGGGGTGCAAAGCAAATGGGCTTCTTTGACCTGGAAGATGGTGTTATGTTTCCTGGATGCTGTTGGAACTGCACGCATCCAGGCAACTGAAGAGTAGTCTATCACATTCCTGACTTTTCTTGTAGTTGCAATATATAAACAGCTTGGTCATTTCATTTTCAGGTCAATGGTTACCCCCAGGATGTTAATCGTATTGGATTCAGTGATTGTAATGCCATTGTGAGATTGTCTAGTTGAGGGTGGTCATTGCTTGGTTTTTGAATAGTGCACATGTTATTTGCCACTGATTAGGCACCTGGATGTTGTCCAGGTCTTGCTGCAATATGGACAATGGACTGTTTCAGTATTTGAATTGTTATGAATGGTTCTGAACTTTGGGCATTCATCAGGGAGCATCTCCATTTCTGACAGAAAGTCATAGATAAAGAAACTGAAGATGCCTGGACCTAAAGCAACTACTCTGAGAACTCTTATGGTAATGATTGTGATTGATTGATTGATTGGCTTCTTATTAGCACAACTATCTTCCTTTGAGTTAGCTATGTCTCTGACCAGTGGTGGGATTGCCTCCTGATGCCCATTGATTCCAGATTCCCTAAGCCTCCTTGATGTCATATGCTGACTTAATGCCCAGTGCAGTCACTGCAGTTCAGTTCCTTATTCCATGTTTTGACCAAAGCCACAATGAGGTCAGGAGTTGTTTGACCCTTACAGAACCCAAATGGCACATCAGTGCCCAGGTTAGACCTTTGTAAGTATTACTAGATCGCACTGATCGCACTGTCGATAACCCCTCTCATCACTTTGCTGATGACTGAGAGTGAACTGGCAAAGTGGTAATTGGTTGAATTGGATTTCTCCTGTTTTTTGTACACAAGACAAACCTATTCAAGTTTCCACATTGTCAGTTAGATGTCAGTATTGTAGTTACACTGGAATAGCTTTGCTAGGGGTATGACAAGTTCTGGAGCACATTTTAAGCACTATTGCCAAAATGTTGTCAAATTTCACAGACAGTGCACTATCTAGTATGCTCCTTTGTACCATTAGCCATTTCTTGACATTATGAGGAGTGAATCAAATTGTTTGAATACTGTCCTCTGTGGTGCTGGGGACCTCAGAAGGTTGCTGAGATGAATCATCAACTTAGCACCTCTGTCTGAAGATTGATGCGAATACATTCAGCCATGTCTTTTGCAGTGATCTGATGGGCTCCCACATCCTACAGAATGGGATATTTGTGGAGTCTGTGCCTCCCATTAGTTGTTTAATTGTCCACCAATCATGACTGAAACCTCCTATGTCTAACACAACCCACATATTCCCCATTCCTTTCACCCCCATGAGTTTATCAAAATTCCTTTTAAATACAAAGCACAAAGAACTGCGGATGCTGGAACTTTGAAACACAAACAGAGAGTGCTAGAGAACAGCAGGTCTGGCAGCATCAGGAGAGAGACAACAGTGTTGACACTTTGTGTCCATTGGCCCTTTGTCACAACTCAGTTACTAATTGGATTTATTGATAATTTAGTGGATTTACTTGGGTATTCCCTACAAGTGAAAATATTACCTCTACCTCAGTCCTATTAAATATTTTCATAATCTTTAAGTCCACTATTGCGTCATCTCTGAAAGTTGCCACCCAGGTCGATAGGATTGTTAAGAAGGCATACAGTGTGTTAGCTTTTATTTGTAGAGGGATTGAGTTTTGGAGCCATGAGGTCACGAGTGAGCTGCACAAAACTCTGGTGTGGCCGCACTTGAAGTGTTACGTACAGTTCAGGTCACTGCATTATAGGAAGAGTGTGAAAGCTTTGGAAAGGATTTGAGGCGTCTTACTAAGATGGTATGGAGGAAAGGTCTTACAAGGAAAGGCTGAGGGCCTTGAGGCTGTTTTCATTAGAGAGAAGAAGGTTGAGAGATGTCTTAACTGAAACATAAAAGATAATCAGAGGGTTAAATAGGGTGGACAATGAGAGCCTTTTTCCTCAGATGGTGATAGTTGGCACGAGGGAACACAGCTTTAAATTGAGGGGTGATAGATATAGGACAGATGTCAGAGGTAGTTTCTTTACACAGAGAGTAGTAGGGGCATGGAACAGCCTGCCTGCAACAGTAGTAGACTTGCCAACTTTAAGGGCACTTAGATGGTCATTGGATAGACATATGGATGAAAATGGACTAGTGCAGGTTAGATGGACCAGATTGGTTTCACAGGTCGGCACAACATCGAGGGTCAAAGGGCCTGTACTGCACTGTAATGCTCTATGTTTTATCTTCTTTTTCTCTCAACCTGCTCAATCCCTCAAAGAAAGTATAGCCTTTCATGGCTGTATCATTCCATTAATTATTTTTTCCACCTGCTTTAGTAACTCTATACTCTTTCTATAGTTTGGAGGGCACAAATGTCCAGTTTTCCAATGTCACTTCACCAAGGTTCTCCACAATTTTACCACATTCTTTCTGCATCTTAATTCTCTCCCTTTTAAAATGAACCCCTGCACTTCTTTGATTTGTTTTAGAAATACATTTTATTGTTGATGTCATATTCAGGTCCATTGCCACATTTTGTGATCTGTGTACCTACTTTCCACAGCCCTTCTACACCATTTAGAGAGCTGTTTTCCAATTCCTTATTCTTCCTGCCAAAATTTAGCACTTCATACGTTTCCATAGTGAAATTCATTTTCCAACTGGACTTCCATTCTCCAAGTTTACATTAGGCATGATGCCTGATGATCCTTCAATCTCTTGAACTGGTGGTGGTGGCTCAGGGACAAAAGGTTCAAATTCAAAAACAGACAGGTAATGTTAAACTGTTAATGTGAAACTGTTTAGATCATAAACTACAAAAAAAATATATTAAACACCAGGGGAAGTGTCAAAAATATTTGCATGGATGTAACTATTAGAAAAAACTAAGCAGGCTGGGCCTGTTTTACCTGGAACAGAGAAACCTAAGAATAGATCAGAGAGACGCCTTTAAAATTAAGAATGCAAAATGCCTAACCTAAAGATTAGGTGCTATTCAAAGTTTGGGAGAAGATTTGTACCTCAGGTGCTCATTGTTGTGGTTCTGTTCGCCGATCTGGAAATTAGTGTTGCAGACATTTCGACCCCTGTCTAGGTGACATCCTCAGTGCTTGGCAGCCTCCTGTGAGTCGCTTCTGTGATCTTTCCTCCACCATTTGTAGTGATTTGAATCTGCCACTTCCGGTTGACAACCACTACAAATGGCAGAGGAAAGATCACAGAAGTGCCTCACAGGAGGCTCCCAAGCACTGAGGATGTCACCTAGACAGGGGACGAAACGTCTGCAATACAAATTCCTGGCTTGGCGAACAGAACCACAACATTAGGTGCTATTTCTTGTTCCATTAAGCATAATTTAAAAAAGTGCAGAAGAACAAGGACAGAGAGGTCACAGTAGGAATTCAACAGAGCAGTTTAGTGTCACAATTGAGGATAAATGAGCAGCTAGTGTCTGCTCAATCTATACTTGGCTCCCCTTGCCCCCCACTCCCCCTCCTGCCCATGTAAAGGAAGCCACATTGTGAGCAGTGATTAAATATATGTGACTGAAACAAAACACAAGTAAATCACTGTTATATTTGGGGAGGAGAATTTGAATTCCCAGGTGGATTGGGTGAAAGGATAAGTGTTGGGGACGATGGAGCAGTCATGCAGAGAACAATGCTGAAAGAAGAGGATTTATTGGATGCTGGATCACATTGGAGGTGGAAGAAATGTCAGATCTTGATCTGTTGCAGAAACTGGTGTGGTAGAAAGTGAGGATGTGGGATGGCCTTGATTTTGGAATGGACGGAAAAGGAAATGCATAAATATAAGTTAACCATTAATATACAAATGGAGAATTTTAGAGGAATTACAGGGACAAATAACTGTGAATCAGACCCATGGAGTGCATATTACTTGATGCTTCGACGAAGAAGAAGGGGATACAGGGATAGGGTTAAGAAGCACAATTAAAATTTGAGGAATGTTGCATCTGTAGAGCATATAGATTTGTTGGGCAATAAGCCTGTTTCCATAAAGCGAAATCTATAGTATCCTAAGTTATTGGTAACAGGATCTAATGGATTCCTTGTAACTGAGATCAGAAACTCATCATGTGGCAGTCACATAGTTAACCACTGACAGTCACATTGCACATTGTTGTCTCAGCTAATTGCACTACCTTATGATAACAGTCATAGGTCAGCACAGAACAAAATCTGCGAAAACAATATGATAACCAAAACTGATATAGCACTTATCAAGAAAGGCTCAACAGGCTAGATCTTCATGCGCCCATGAAAGGGGAAGACTGAAGGATGATCCTAATAGAGTTCTATTAAAATTAAGAGGGATTTAATAAGGTAGATGTGAAGAGGATGTTTCCTTTTGTAGAGGATTGCCAGACTAGAGGTCACAAAACCAGGAAAGTCACTAATAAATCCTATCAGGAATTCAGAAGAGACTTCTTTACGCACAAAGTGGTCAGAAAGTGGGAAACTTGTAACCACAAGGAGTGGTTGAGATGAATAGCACAGATATATTTAAGAGGAAGTAAGATAAGCCCATGAAGGAGTAAGGAATAGAAGGATAAACTAATACGATTAGACAAAGAGGAGATTTATTTGGAGTTTAATGCAGCCAAGACCAGCTTGACCGAATGTCTGTTTCTGTGCTATTGATCCAACGTAACTATGTGACACATGGTCAACTGCACACCACAATCCCTCAAATGTGAAGCAACAATGATTCATCAAGCAATTACCCTGTGTGGTATTTTCCAGTAAAAATTCCAATGTTATCTCCACTGATGATTCATTGGTTAGTGGATAATAATGTATGGTACCTGACTTAGCCAATCTTAGTCACAACATTAAATGCTGTCACAGTATTAATAATAGTTTCTGCGTCCTTAGGCCAGGGAGGGAAAAACGCATTGGCCATTAATCCTGCTTCTTATGTTCTTGCCACAAAAGTCTATGGGGATCTGTGTGGGTGATGGATATGGAGAGGCGTTACAGGCTCAATGTAAGCTGTGCTGCTTTCCATTGTTAGAGCGGAGGTGGATAAGGAAAATCTGGCAGAGAACCAATTCCCTACCACTCAACATCACTTCTGGAATTTTCCAGAAGTAATGTTGTTTTTATGCCCAAATTTGAGTGGGCGAGTAGTACAATAAGGTGCACATGATAGAATAAAATTTGGCAAAATTTCAAGTCATTCCTGTTTACCCCGTGTTACTAGGGAATGCAGAGACGAACTTGAAATGAGTCATAGTAGTCATCATTTGTCTAATGTATTTGGTCAGGGATAGATCAAATGCTTAAAATAATGCAAAAAAAGTTCTAAAGAATGTTTACTTTTCGTATGGTTTTGTGTTATGAAGAAGGGTCACTAGACCCGAAACGTTAATTATTTCTCTCCGAACTTGCTGCCAAACCAGCTGAGCTTTTCCAGCAATTTCTGCTTTTGTTTCATAATTTAGAATCACCAGCCCCACAATTTAAAAACTTATTGAGTGATCGGTATGTGAAACAGTAAGGAGATATTGCACAGCATTTTCCGTATCAGAGAGATCTCGTCAATTATTTGTCATCACCTCATGGAGTTGGAGAGGGGTTTCATAGATTTTATTTCCCAAATTGTTTAGTCTACTTTCTTGTCTTTTCCATTGAATCACATAGTTTCAGAAATTCTGGATAGCTCATACATTATATTTCTGTACAACTGGCTGAATGTATCAAAGGGTCCTCTCCTGTCCGTTATTGTTCATATGTTCTCATGTACTTATGACCGATCATCATCACTATGTGTGTGACTTAATCATTTGATTATTGTTATCAGATACTAAATTTTAAGCTTTTTCGTAGTGTTTCCTCACAATCACCGTAAAGGGCTGAGTAAACACAAGCAAGGAATTGAGAGTATCTATTCTTGAGCAGAATAAGTAATAAAAATGTGAAATACATTGCTTTCAATTACTATTTTCAGTTCAACTTCAAGTTCTAATTTCCCATCTTAATGACTTACACCAGCAAAATCACACATGCAGCTTCAGGCATGATTCCTGTTCCAGTGATGTTTAGTCATTTGCACCAGTCGTGTGAGGATACAATTACATTTTTCTTTCTTCTTGGACACTTTTCACTCGTCTATTCTTTTCCCAAGAACCAGCAACCTGTGGCTCTGGAACAGTATGTACCTCAATAGTGGGATGTGACTCCCAAATTTGATCCATCAGTCTCATTTTAGTAGTACCTAAATTTGGGCAGCACGATGGCACAGTGGTTAGCATTGCTGCCTCACAGACCCGGGTTCATTTCCTGTCTCAGGCGACTCTCTGTGTGGAGTTTGCACATTCTCTCTGTGTCTGCGTGGGTTTCCTCCGGGTGCTCTGGTTTCCTCCCACAATCGAAAAATGTGCAGGTTAGGTGAATTGGCCATGCTAAATTGCCCGTAGTGTTAGGTGAAGGGGTAAATGTAGGGGAATGGGTCTGGGTGGGTTGCAGATCGGTGTGGACTTGTTGGGCCGAAGGGCCTGTTTCCACACTGTAAGTAATCTAATCTACTTGCTTTTTTAAAACTTTTTTTCTAATATCATAGTGGTTAGAAAGTACAATTCAATTCACAACTTTTTGCAACAGCTTTTAAAACATTGCCAAAGCCTGTCTTTCTGTCCTGTTTTTCAATATTATTGGCACTTCAATAGCAGCATTATAGTTCTAAAGATACATTTTTTAAAAAAAATCACCCTTCTTGTTATGAAAATGGCTGACCATGTTGTAGATTCATATTGAGTTAGAGTTCAGCAAGAAACACCATCGAGTACTTTGCCTAAATAGTCCATATTGTAAGGAAGGTACATTGGCAGATTATTCAGCTCAAATGGAATAGGGGAGGCAATAGTGAGGGAGCGGTGGATTTGTTGGTGTTGGTGATGGTACCATAGTTGACTTTCATTCTATTCTAACCCAATATGAATACATGCACACTTTTCACCTACCACATCTCATCTGAAATTAGTTTATTCAACACAAACAAAATGTTAACCCTTTTCACAAATTTGATCAACTTGGTATTCTTAAAGCACAGTTATGTTTATTCTTTATTTAATCATAAATTGAAATGACTAATAACAACATCTATTTGGCTTTCCCCATAATTGCCTCTGTGTTGTTATTACCTAGTTTCTTCCCCCCTGTCCTTGGCACTGATGGCATTAAGCTGATAGAGTTCCAAGTGTTTCTCTGGAAACACACCCAAGTGGCCATACTACACATTTATCTCTAGGCAATAATTATCAGTAGGTTGCTGAAGGAGAGCTGTGGACTGGGAAAATTGCCACATTGAAGCTTGTCTTTAACCAGTCTTCAAAGCTGTTAAAAAAAGGGGGTCAATGGAGAACATCCAGGAACAGGATCTCTGATCCCCTTATAACTACTGCAGACAGCATACTTACCCACCATGCTATCACAGAAGGACTATTGTATTCTACGTTTTGTATTTGTTGTGTCAGGCTCTGTATGTAGAATTCATTATTATCTCAACTGAATAATTAACAGGTCCACCAGAATGAATCAACTCTCGCCTCTGTAGGTGGAGGCAGCTTTCAAAGCTAATTTGAGATTATGAATTTCCTGTAGACAATTCTTTTTAAATAATCATCTTACAGATAAAGTAACACATAAACTGTATAAACAGTTGAAATGAATCTGGCTAACTAATGCTATCTTGTACCATTTATAACTCTTTCACCAATTGACAAATACATTTAGAATATTACCCAATTCTAGAGTTTCATGACCTCCAGCTGTTGGATTAAGAGATCTGAGTTTGTGCGAGACCCAAATTGACTTTTAACAATTATAATCCCTTAAGCAATAGATTACATTGCAAAATCATCACATATTGTCTCTCCCAAATGTAAACTCTTTACAACATTATGCACTAGCTATACTACCATTTATCATTAACCTATGAAGATCCCACTGGAATAAATACACCAAAAGAGAGTCATCCTTTTTCTGATCAGAGTTGTCCAGGAGCTCAAATGGAACAGCAAATGGTGTGAGGCAGGAGCATCTTTGTAAGAATCATGATGGCAAGAGATTTGCTGATATCATTAAGTTGACCAATGTGGAGAATTAACTGTTACATTTTTATCCATTTCAATATCAAGGATGCATAAGATAGGAGGAGATTAAACCTCACCTAGTGCCCACTAGCAATGCCCTGGATATCATGAGTTATCACAGTAAAACTCTTGCCAATGGGCCTGACAACACTTCGGACTAACCTGTTTGATCTATACACATAAGATACTTCGCTGTTCCCGAAGACAAAAAGATAAATATCAGCAAATGTGACTAAATCTTAGAGGAAAAGACTAAGATTGTTTCTCTTTATATAACTGCAGATTTTGTAGAAATTCATCTCAAATTAGAACCTGCTGATTCAAATCATGGAGTTCTGTTCATGACAGCAGAAATAGGTTGCAGCTGTTCTGAAGAAACTCTCTGCCCTGGACCCCATACCCACCACTCTCTCTCCCACTTCACCTACCATCACCACACCATGCACAAACACCCAAGGAGACTTTTGCTATAAATGATCTCTGACAACCATGAACTTGCTTTCAAATGTTTGGGTGTGTGAGAGGGTGTTACTGTATCATAGAAACCAATTGCCATTACAGTTAAAATTGGACTCGGTGCCTCTTACTGGAGTGGTGGGGGTGGGAGGGGTAACGGGAATCAAACAGAATTCCTGCTCCTTATTGCTGTCTAGTTTCCCTATTAAATACTACATATGTATAGAGATTTGGTTTATCTGTAAAATCAGCATCTATTGGGACGAAGGGATGGAAAAGCAAAGGAAATAAAAGCCAAGTTAAAGGCAATAATCGAAACCAAAGTCTTCAAATGATATTCTACCATCCAAACTTCACTCTTACAATTTGTCACAAACTCTTCAGAATATGACTAAACATTCTGATCTCAGTCCACAGACACATGTCATCCGAAGTCTCAATCTTAACAATGCCCCTGGAGAAAATGCAATGTCAGCACTTCACCAACTGAATTCTAATAGTTAACAGGACAATGATATTGACTGTCATCAGTAATGCCTCCTTTGTTAATGACTCAGGATATTACTGGCTGAAAGAAAGGAAAGGGAGGGAGAGAAAGTTTTACTTTTCTATTTTCTGCCCTTTCTTCTGATGACTGCTGAAGTTATTGAGTCATGTTGGGTTGTCTTTCTGACTCAACAGCAAGCGCAGGATGTATTCAAAACCCATTAAGCACCTTAGCAGCCATAATAATTGTAACTAAAGTAGCTATGACCATTAAAACAACTGTGGAAGTGCCAAAGAAGATTTTGTTAGTTTCATGCACAAAGAAAGTTTTGTTTCGCAAACTGCACCAACACATCAGCTAATGAAGTGCTGGCTCACTCACACCAGACATGCACATTGTGGGTTTGCAACAGCTATGGCTTGCTTACTTTGCACAAGATGACACAACGGCTGGGATTTTCCACGTCTGCTCGCCCTCAGTCTGCGAAAGTCAGTGGTCACTGGTGAATTGCAGACAGTATACGATTATTATGTTAGAAACAAGAAGAGCATAGATGGTGCAGAAGAAGATTGCTGGTGTCAAGAAGGCCATCAAGGTAAATAATTCTGACACAAACTGGACTCTATGCTGCCAATTGCTGGAAGAATCCTATGGCCAAGGCTAACGTGGTAAGCCTCGAGATATTTTCTCCCCCATTATCCTGACAAGGTTATGGACATAGCTGCTAGTAAGAAGAGCAGTTGCTGCCTATCCGTACCTGCCTGTAAACAAAAACACTTGCTCAGCCATTTCAGAGGGCAGTCAAGAGTCAATCACATTGCTGTGTCTCTGGGGTCACATGTCAGCCAGATCAGCTAAGGATGACAGATTGTGTTCCTTAAATGACATTAGGAAACCAATTTGGTTTTGATAATAACAACAGTTGCATGGTTACCACTTATGTTAAATTTTACCAGCTGATGAGATGAAGTTTGAGCACTTGTCCCTAGAGCATTAAACTGAGATTATTAGTTATATGACCTTGACATCATACTACTTGGTGCAGTCCACATGTTTACAGAATATACCATTAGATGAGGAATTGATCCAAGAAAGCGTCATATACCCCCAGCAAGAGCTCACAGGTGACTTTACCCAAGATGCTGTCAAGCTTCTTGAGTGTTATTGGAACTGCATTTGCCATGCATGTGGGGAGTATTCCACCACACACATTACTTGTGCCTTGTAGATAGTGGGCAGGTTTTGGAGAGTCAGAGAGTGAGGTACTTGTTGCAGAATTTCCAGCAACTGACCTTTTATTGAAGCCACAGCATTTATATGGTTGGTCTACTTGATTTTCATAGTCACTCAAGAATGTTGATAGTGGGGTTTCAGTGACGGCAATATCTTTGAATGTCAAAGTGGGGCTAGGTTCTGAAACAAGAAACAGAAATTGCTGGTGAAATTCAGCAGGTCTGGCAACATCTGTGGGGAGAAAGCAGAGTTGACGTTTCAGAATGGTCACGGGACTCGAAATGTTAACTTGGCTTTCTTTCCACAGATGCTGCCAGACCCATTGGGTTTCTCCAGCATTTTTCTTTTTCACATTTCCAGTGCCTGCAGTTCTTTGTTTTATTTTACAGGCCGATTCTATCTTGTTGAAGATGGTCATTCCCTTGTACTTATGTAGTGAAAATGTTGCTTGATACCAGTCTGCCGAAAATTGAATATCATCTGGGTTTTGCTGCATGTGAACCTGGTCTCATTCTGTACCTGAAGGGTTGTAAATGATAGTGAACACTGTGCAGTCATTAGAGACCACTCCCCATCTCACATTAGAAGATGGCTCATTGATAAAGGAAAGATCATTGATAAAGTATCTCAAGGTGGTTGGGCCTAGGAAACTCCCGTGAGGAACTCCTGCACAGATGTCCTAGAGCTGAGGTATCTGACCTCCAACAACCATGACCTCCAACACAGTCTCCAACCATGACAAGTATGCCTCCAACCAATGGAGTTTTCTTAATCCTATTTGCACTTAGACATTGTATTTGTTAATTTGCTCCATTGAATTGTATTGAGTTAAATATTTGAAAAGGTATTTCTTCTTAAAGTTATTATCTTATTAGTGAGCAAATGAGTCAGAGCAACCAAGATATATTAGCACAATCAACTTGAGACAAATAAAAATGAACAGAAATTCATATTTTAATTTTTAAATATGACCGTCTTGGCTCCAAGGTGCTCACCATGTGGTCCATGAAAGCAAACAACAATAGCTTGCACTGCATAGTGCTCTTAACCTTGTAAACAATCCAGAATGGTGGGACTCTCCTGGGCTGCATCCCCCAGTGACTATTGATGATGCAAAAAGAAAGTTAACTATTTTCTCTTACACATGCTGTACTACTTACTGCCCAAGCACAAATCCCTTTATTTACGGGCAGTCTGACTTGTTTCTGTATTTTTTTTTTACACATCAGAGATGAAAGATAGCTGGAGCTGGTGAAACAATTATGCTGATATCCCTGACAGTGCAGTAGCATTTCCTCAGCTATGTTCCCTTCCCTCACAAGTTGCTTCTGCACAAAAGTACAGATAATTATAGCTTACAAACTGAGCCAGAACATCTGTTTAGTCAACATGCAAAACTTGTGAATCCAGTAACACATCCATTATTTGATGGGTTATAGAATGAAATTCATTTGGATTCATTATATTTCTCTCAAGGGTCTGTTATGGCTTTGCCAGGCTGTGTGAGGGCTGTGTGTTAATCATGTAGCTTTACTTCCAATCCTCAGAAATGCTTTAATGTAACTTGAGCTAGTCTAGTTACATTGAGAGCTCCACAAGATAATATTTACTGCGTCCAGTGGAAATTTTCAAATGATTTTATGTGCATCCCAGTTGCTAAAAACAAATTGGCTCTAAATTGAAAACCCTTGACCTAACTGCACTATCCCTTACCAATGTGTGGCCAATATCTAGGGGCCATCTGCAGGGAACTGCCTCCAGCTCTCAAGATAAGTTTGGCCTGTATTGCAATTTTATTGAAACTGACTGAAAGATGGCAGGCCCCAGTTAATACCTCATGGTGGAGAAGGTCACTTGAATGTGGCAAGCCAGGAGGAGCACTGGTACAGCTTGCATTTGTTTCCCTTTTATACAGCAAAAAACAAATTTCATGCATTGTCATTGGCATTTTGAGTTACATAAGATACATATGACCATTCTTATGCATCAGCAGTCCATTGTCCTCAGCAATTTCTGCATATGATGGTCTTTAAATCGTGCTGGTTTCATAATGGTACAGAAGCACATTGTTGCTAGCTTCTTGTTGCTTCCAAGGGGAATAGCACTCCCCTGTCACATGCCATTTCACCTTGATTTTATCACCTGCCCCGTGTTCCCTCGAAGCCATGCGAACGTGTCACCATGCAGCTGTCCAAAGTTCCAAACACGGCAACTAGCAACCAACACATTGACTTCTGGCTTCAAAAACCACTACCGCACGTAGACCCTGGAAATCCATACACCAGAAAAAAAATAAGAGGGACTATAGCTCATGCTTATTACAATTTCAGGCTTCAGTTGCTTATTTGATATTTGAAGAGTCTATTGTGACATGAGTCTTTGGACTAAACTCTTCTTCAAGCCTTCAGTAGATGTGTTTCTCCACTTGAGGATTGCCTTGCGCACATCTGCATGGGATTTACTTGATTTCTTTATGATTCTTATGGTGACCTCTGACTTTATAATTTTCGTAAATGATGCGGGTGAGAATGTCGGGAGGCATGAGTAAGTTTGCAGGTGACACAAAAGTTGGCCTGAGCAGCTGATAGTGAGGAAGAAGGTTACAGAAGGATATAAACAGATTTGTCTGATGGACACATCAGTAACTGGTGCAATTTAACACTGACAAGTGTGAGGTGATGGACTTTGGAAGAAGGAACAAGATAAGGAAATAATCAATGAATTGCAGGATACTTAGAAGCTCAGAGGAACAGAGGCATCGTGTGCTTGTCCACAAATCCCTGAAGGGACAGGACAGGCTAATAGGTTAGTTAAGAAGCTATCTGGAAAGCTGGCCTTTATCAGTTGTGGCATAGGTTATAAGAGTGGGGAGGTCATGCTGGAGCTGTGCAGGCCTTTGGTTTGGCCACTGCTGGAATACTGTATGCAGTCCTAGTCACCCACTATTGGTAAGATGTGATTGCACTGGAGGGGGTGCAGAGGAAATTCATCAGGATGTTGTCTAGGATGGGGCATTTCAGCTACGAAGAGATGATGGATAAGCTCAGATTGTTTTCTTTGGAGCAGAGAGTGTTGAAGGGGGTGACCTGATAGAAGCGTATGAGATTGTGATGAGCATGCATAGGGTGAATAGAAAGCAGCTGAGCCCCTAGCCAAATGGTCAATAAAAAGAAGTCATAATATTAAGGTGAAAAACAGGAGTTTTGGAGGGGATTTGTGGAAAATTAGAGGGTTGTGAGGGGTTTGGAATTTACTGCCTGGGAGTGTCATTGAGGTGAGAAACCTCACAAACTTTAAAAAATACTTGCATGAAGTATCATAACATTCAAGGCCTAGTGTAGGAAAGTTGGAACTAATGCAGGTAGCAGTGTATCTTTAGTGGGACAGATTCAATGGGCTGAAGGGCCTCTTCCTTAATGTATGATTCTAAGATTCTATGACTTTCAATAGGACCTCAAACTTTCCATTTGAGTATGGATAGTGTGCAGATAATGCATGGTGTTGAGAATTTCCCAATCCTTTATAAAGTGACTGAATTTTTCACTTGTAACTCGCACTCATTACAATGTCATGAATGCATAACAGCTAAAAGGTGCTTTCAGGCATTCAACAATCTCAGCAGTAATCATGACATCAGCTCCAATTGTTGGAATGGTGGTCTATGGTGATGAGACCATCGCTTCCCCTGAGAGTGAAGAGATCTACACCAAGCTTCATCCATAGCTAACCTAGGATGTCATATGGTATCAGCCAGTGTCTAGTTTGCTAAAATTAGTATCCAATACAAATATTGTACTGACAGAGGTGGTTCTTGATTTTGATGCTCATATTTGGCCAGGAGAGCACATCTCTAACTTTCCACAGACTTAATTCTATTCCTTGGTGCTTGCAGGGATTTGTCTGAGCATCTCTCCTTGCACTTCCTTATGGATATTCCCCCAGGCAGTGACTCATGGTAGCAGTCACTTATCCCAAACCAAAGAAGCATTGGTCGAGATTACGGTGGTCAGTTTAGCTCAGTTGGTTTGCAAAGCAGTGTGATGCCAGTAGGGTGGGTTCCACTCCCATCACTGCCTGAGATTACCATGAAGGGCTCTCCTTCACAATCCCTCCCCTCACCTGAGGAGTGGTCAAACCTTAGGTTAAATCGTCACTTAATCCAGTGAGAGAACAGCCATATGCTCTGGTAAGACTATGATAACTTGGCTGATATAGATTACGTTCCTATTCCAAAGAAGTTCTATATTCTCAGCTGATTTTAAGGTTCAATTGGATTTGAGCAGCTTCACATCTGCACTTTATGAACAATAGCCTGGAAGCATGGAATTACCAAATTCTTCACAAATAGCTCTATACTAAGGATTGGTCACCCAGCAGTCGTGTTACTGAACTATTTATCCAAGGGCTCAGAGTTATAAGCCAGAAAATGTGAGTTTAAATCCCACTATAGTAGTTTGTGAGTTTAATTCACTTTTAAAAAATCAGCCAGCAAGTAAAAAATAGATATTGGTAATAAGCGAATATAAAGCTACTGGATTTTTGCAAAAGCAAACTATTCACCTTAAGGGAAGAAAACTTCTACCATATTTGAATACAGCCCATATGGAAATGGTTGATTCTCAACTGTAATGTAAACTGATGATTGAAACCATTTAGTTATGTCATGCCAAATGGAATGGGCAATGCAATCTAATTTTGCCAATGATGCCCATAACCTGGAAATAACTGTCAAAAGAAATGTCATGGAATGCTTGATACTTGCAGTGAGTTCCCAAAATTAGAAAAGTGTTTCAATTCCAAAGCTGATATCTATGGTCTTACTTTAGCGAAAAGGAAACAGCAGTTTGAAATTTTGGCAATGATCTTTGCAAAGCTATCAATCTAAAGATGCCTCAGGGAATAAAAACAAAGTGTGTTCATTAATCATCTATTCTTTATATCTTTAACTTCACATAATATTTGTACTCTGTATGAAATTAAGTTATTTGTTATTCATCTTTAGAAAGTTTATACCTTCCATTGGGTTTATGTAACAAGATTTATTCCTTCTTATAAAGGTTAGGCAATTTACTTTGGTGTAGTTTCTATTGATGTGGGCCACCTTTCAAGAGTTAGGCTTGCAAATACAGTCAGTAGGTTACCTAACAGTAAAGAGACATCAGTTCTTCCCCACTCTTCTCAAAGACCCTCCTGAGAACCCCCTACCCTATCTGGATATCTAGAAGCAATTGTGGACCACCCTACTTTCAGATTTTCAGAAGACCAGTATGTTTTTCATGTATATATAAAATAGGGTTAAAATCACACAAAACCAACAGGTTTATTTGGAAGCACTAGCTGCTTTCGGAGCACCGCTCCTTCACCAGGTGGTTGAGTGGTTGTGAAGGAGCATCCAATACCAGCCAAGGAGTTCAAAATCATGCATTGAAGCATTACTGTGTTGCTGCTCATAGAACAGCGTTACTAAAAAATTTACCCAGATAGTTTTTGTAAAATTCAGTCTAGGAGGTGCTAACCACTCAAATCTAGCTTTGCAGGACAGGTTATGGTATTCATATGCCTGTTACCAGACTCACAAAGACGCTAATCTGTTCAGAACTCAGTGACAGCAGCAGACAGCAGAAATACTTTACGGCCTGGCCTCAAAGAGGTCAAACATGTCCATCATTTCATGTGCAACCCTGGCACATGGCTGACCAAAATAAGAACGTTAATCTAGAAGGTACAAACACACAAGAAACTCGTAAGAATGTGCAGAGGCAAAGTTCAGGGTTCAGAAGGAACACACAAGCCATATAAAACTGAACCTACCAAAACCTTCAAGCACCACATGTGGCAGTCTACAAACCTTATCAGCCATCTTTGAAGCCATCGGGCTGGAGCAAGTCATAATCAATCCTGAGAGAACACACAAGCAAAAGATATGCAGTCTACTAGGAAGTTAGAATAAAGAACATAGAACACTACAGAACAGTACAGGCCCTTCAGCCCTTGATGTTGCGTCAACCAATCTGAAGCCTATCTAATCTACACTACTCCATTACCATCCATATGTTTATCCAATGACCATTTTTAATACCCTTAAAGTTGGCGAGTCTAATACTGTTGCAGGTATGGCTTTCCATGCTCTTACTACTCTCTGAGTAAAGAATCTACCTCTGACATCCGTCCTATATCTATCACCCGTGAATGTAAAGCTATGTCCCATCATGCTATCCATCACCATCCGAGGAAAAAGGCTCTCAGTGTCCACCCTATCTAATCCTCTGATCATCTTGTATGTCTCTAATAAGTCACCTCTTAATGTTCTCCTCTCTAATAAAAACAGCCTCAATCCCTGGGCATTTCCTCAGAAGACCAGGCAACATCCTGGTAAATCTGCTCTGCATCCTTTCCAATGCTTCCCCATCCTTCCTCTAATGCGGTGACCAGAACTGTACACAATACTCCAAGTGCAGTTGTGCCAGAGCTTTGTACAGTTACAACATGTCATCATGCTTCAAAACACAATCCCTCGATGAATAAATGCTAACACACCGTTCCCTTCTTATCAACCTTATCAACCTGGCTGGCAACCTTCAGGGATCTATGCACATGGACACCAAGATCTCTCTGCTCATCCACACTATCAAAAATCTTACCATTAGCCCAGTACTCTATATTCCTGTTACTCCTTCCAAAGTGAATCACCTCACACATTTCTACAGTAAACTCCATTTGCCACCTCTCAGCTCAGCTCTGCAATTTGTCTTTGTCCCTCTGTAACCCATAACATCCTTCTGTACTATCAATAACTCCAGCAACTTTAGTGTCATCCGCAAATTTACTAATCCATCCATCCTTATATGCCCTCATCCAGGCCATTTATAAAAGTGACAAACAGCAGTGACCCAAAACAGATCCATGCGGTATCCCAATACTAACTGAGCTCCAGGATAAATGCTTTCCATCGACCACCTCTGTCTTCTTACAGCTAGCCAATTTCTGATCCAATCTGCTAAATCACCCTCAATCCCATGCCTCCGTATTTTCTGCAATAGCCTACCATAGGGAACCTTATCAAATACTTAACTGAAATCCATATACGCCACATCAACTGCTTTATCCTCATCCACCTGTTTGGTCACCTTCTCAAAGAAATGAGTAAGGTTTGTGAGGCACAACCTGCCCTTCACAAAACCGTGTTGACTATCTCTAATCAAATTATTCCTTTCTAGATGTTATAAATCTTATCTCTTATAATCCTTTCCAATGCTTTACCCACAATCGAAGTAAGGCTCACTAGTCTATAATTACCAAGATTGTTTCTACTCCCCTTCTTGAACAAGGGAACAACATTTGCTATCCTCCAGCCTTCTAGCACTATTCCTGTAGACAATGGCGACATAAAGATCAAAGTCAAAGGCTCAGCAATCTCCTCCCTCCTTGGTTTCCCAGAGAATCCCAGGATAAATCCCATCCAGCCCAAGGGACCTATCTATTTTCACACTTCCCAGAATTGCTAACATGTCCTCCTTATGACCTTCAATCCCATCTCATCTAATAGCCTGTATCTCAGTATTCTTCTCGACAACATTGTCTTTTTCCTGTGTGAATACTGACAAAAATTATTCATTTAGCTCATCTCTTATTTCTTTGGACTCCACACACAACTTCCCTTTACTGTCTTTGACTGGCCCTAATCTTACTCTAGTCATTCTTTTATTCCTGATATACCAACAGAAAACTTTAGGGTTTTTCTTGATCCTATCTGCCAAAGAATTCTCATATTCGCTCCTGGTTCTTCTTAGCCCTCTCTTTAAGGCCTTCCTGGCTAACTTGTATCTCTCAAGTACCCTAACTGAGCATTCATACCTCATCTTTAGATTAGATTAGACTTACAGTGTGGAAACAGGCCCTTCGGCCCAACAAGTCCACACCGACCCGCCGAAGCGCAACCCACCCATACTCCTACATTTACCCCTTACCTAACACTACGGGCAATTTAGCATGGCCAATTCACCTGACCCGCACATCTTTGGACTGTCGGAGGAAACCGGAGCACCCGGAGGAAACCCACGCAGACACGGGAGAACGTGCAAACTCCACACAGTCTGTCGCCTGAGTCGGGAATTGAACCCGGGTCTCAGGCGCTGTGAGGCAGCAGTGCTAACCACTGTGCCACCGTGCCGCCCACAAAGCTTTACATAAGCCTGCTTCTTCCACTTGACAAGAGATTCTTCTTCTTTAGTAAACCACGGTTCCCTCGCTCGACCACTTCCTCCCTGCCTGACAGGTACATACTTATCAAGGACACACAGTAGTTGTTCCTTGAATAAGGTCCACATTTTAGTTGTGCCCATCCCCTGCAGTTTCCTTCCCCATCATATGCATCATAAATCTTGCCGAATTGCCATGTAATTGCCTTTCCCCCAGCTATAATGTTATAATGAAATAGATGGCAGAAGGCTGATGTTAACCAAGTTTTAAAAACCATATTATTGATAGCAACACTTCAATCTCAGCACATAAATCATTTGAAAAGGAAGTCACACTGAACATAAAAGCAAAAGGAATAGGAACAGGAGTCGGCTATTCAGCACTTTAAGCTTGTTCTGCTATTTAATAAGATCATGTCTGATCTTTCACTTCAATGCCATTTCCCCACAAAATCCCCAGATCCATTGATGCTTTGAAAATCTATTGATCTTAACTTTGAACATGCTCAACTATTGTCCTTCCAGAGTTCTCTAGAGCAGCGAATTCCAAAGTTCTGAGGGAAGAAATTTTTCCACATCTCAAGCCTAAATAGATTCCAAAGCAGATCATATCAGACTTGAATTGTTAACTGTGTATCTCTCTCTCTCTCCACGGATGCTGCCAGTTCTGCTGAGTTTCTCGAGCACTTAGTCCTAACTGGCCTACCTGTAATTCTGAGATTGTGACCCTTGGATCTGGGTGACCTGCCTGCCCTGTTGATTCCTGTAGGAGTTTTGTATGTCTGAATGAAGTCACTTCTCATTCTTCTGAACTCAGGAGAATATAAGCTCAGTCTTTATCATCTTTCTCATAGGACAAACCCTCATCCGAGAAATTAATCTGGTGAAGATTTCTTGAACTCCTTTGGAAAGTATAGCTTTCCCTTGGTAAGGAGATCAAAGCTGCACAATATTTCACCAAGGCTATCTTTAATTGCAGTAATTCTGGTCTCCAAGGATGTTGTGAAACTTGAAAGGGTTCAGAAAAGATTTACAAGGATGTTGTTAGGGTTGGAGGATCTGAGCTATAGGGAGAGGCTGAACAGGCTAGGGCTGTTTTCCCTGGGGCGTCGGAGGCTGAGGGGTGACCTTGTAGAGGTTTACAAAATCATGTGGGGTATGGATAGGATAAATAGACAAAATCTTTTCCCTGAGGTGGGGGAGTCCAGAACTAGAGGGCATTGGATTAGGGTGAGAGGAGATAGATATAAAAGAGACCTAAGGGACAGCTTTTTCACACAGACGGTAGTATGTATATGGAATGAGCTGCCAGAGGAAGTGCTGGGGGCTTGTACAATTGCAACATTTAAAAGGCATTTGGATGGGTATATGAATAGGAAGGGTTTGGAGGGATATGGACCAGGTGTGGGCAGGTGGGACTAGATTGGGTTGGGATATCTGGTCGGCAGGACGAGTTGGATCAAAGCGTCTGTTTCCATGCTGTACATCTCTATGACTCCATGACTCTAAGACATCTTTGCTCTAATACTCGAAGTCTCATTCAATAAACATTAACATGCTAACACATGTATGATTTTGAATTTTGAAGTGTGCAATTTGCATTTTTAATTGCTTGCTGTACCTGCATGTTGCCCTTCAGTCACTCGTGAACAAGGACACCCAATTCTCTTTGGAATTCTACACTTCCAAACCTCTTGTATTAAAAAACAACATTGTGTATTTCTGCATTCTTCCCAGCACAGTGGATTACCTCACATTTCTCCACATTATATCCTATCTGCCAAACTTTTCATTCCCACTCATTTAGCCAAAACTCAGAATCTAATTCAGAATCATACATTAGCAGACCAGAAAATAATTTGGAAACCTTTACGCTATAAACAACTTGATCTTTGTTTCCAATGACTAAAAGCAACAAAGTAAGTACTTAATGTGTAAGGGAGTACATTAATGAAACAAAGTCCCAATATGATGAGCCTATGATTGAGTTTAGCTGTGGAATATTAACAAATAATGAAGAACACAGAATGTGAGATCAGAGGTGTCATCACAGACACATCGATAGCAGCATTCATTTACAAAACAATCTGCATTCTCACGATAAGGTCATGCTGATAACATGAACTAGGAAAATAGATTACCAGCCCACTAGTGAGTTACAGAGCTACTAATTTAATCAAGTAACTCTGATAACATCATGAAATACAATGGGGAAAGTTCAGTGATCTGGTGACCTTCGTAAATTGATTAGGTTAAGTTAGTTTTGTAATGCACAAGCAATCACTTGTTAATAATAATGCACTGTAATATTGAATACTTTGCTTAAATGATATAACTTCACTTAGATGATATGCTAAGCTAAATCCATGACTTCTACCACCTAGAAGGGCAGTAGATATATGGGAAGACCACTACCTGTCCAAGTTACACACCACTCTGACCTGAAACTACATTGCTACTTTCACTATCAATGGGTCAAAATCCTGGAACATTTTTGTTAAACAGTGCAGTAATGCACGTACAACACATAGATTGCAGCAGTTCAAGAAGGAGTTCACCACCACCTTCTCAAGGACAATTAAGGATAAGCAATAAATGCTGGCCTAGGCAGTGACACTCTTATCCCGTGCATTAATAATAAAAATAAAACTAAACACAGCAGAAGTGGTGTGAGGTCAGTGAAAGTGGTGGTTTCAGTATTGACGTTGTTTTCACTCAGATTATGGGAAATATCACCAGTTTCTCCTGGTTTTGCTCACAAATCTGCTACTAGGTTAAATGTTTCAGTAGCATAAATGGCAGAAATCAGGTCACAAGGACTGGTTACTTGTAAACTGTAATCAAAACTGTGAAAACATAAAACAACCAAGATAATCGTGTTTTAGAACTTGAAAATTAGTCATTGTTTGATACAGATGTTACATACTGTGCTATGATTTTTCAGCAGTGGTTTAGAAATGAAACCACTAACTTGATGCAACTAAGGGTAAACTCATAGAGATTCACCATGCTAATAGGTTTACACCTGGACATTCTTCTAGTTGCCCACTGCAAAATCACCAGGACATTAGAGAAATAGCACTTGGACCTATTGCTGCAGTTTCTGCCAATTGTTCCATCAAAGAAAAGCAGAAGTGGATCAGCAGGTAAGGTTGTAACTTCCTTCATTCAAGCAATCTTGCACAATCTCCACACTTTTCCAATTCCAGTCTCTCACATATTCCCAATTTTCATTGCCTCATCATTGTCAACTCTGCAATCCTTCTCCATATCCTGTTCCTCTGATCTCTCTTCGCCATGAAGATTTTTTTAAACCAATCTTTTTGAACAAGCTCATTTGCTTGAATGTCTCATGTTGTTTGGTGAATTTTGTTTGATAACTCTTTGTGCAAAGAGTTGGTATGATAAAGATGCTACATATGTGCAAGTTGCTATTTCTTGTATGGAGGAAATTGAAAACAAAAAAGACTATTTTAAAATGGCATACTGGATCATAGTGAACGAGTGAGCATGGGGAGAAGAGGCGTGATGGGAATGTGGAGCTTGCATGCATAGGAATAATTTAGATTTGTATTTACACTATCAAGGAAAACAGTAGCTTAGTTGAATGCTTTGAGAGTTGAGTACTGAGTAATTTAATATAACATTTAGTAACTTTGGTGTTCTTCAAAGCAACAAAGTAAATAGACACTAACAATGAGAAGCTCTTAGCTGCATCACAAGAAATTGGAAAATGTTAATAGTTACTGTACCAAGCCATTACAAATAAGGTAGTGAAGTGTTTGAGCTACAAAGAATAAGGCCTGTGTGTCATTCAAAGCTCTGATAACATCATAGTCAGTTTGTTTAAGTTTCATAAAGTAAATAATTTCAATTTTAGTTATTAGCAAAATTATAAAACCAATAGTCTGTTTTCTTTTCTTCTTGAATATGCCAAGATCATGCAATTTGGCTGAAAATTTGATGGAAACTGAACAGCCTTTATTATCTCTTTTAACAGTCATTCAATAAGAGAAGGAGACTGGGTCTATCAGATTGGGGCATGGCTTTGTATCCAGAGTGATCTTATTTGAGGTGAACAATTTCAATGTTTAGATTTAAATGATTATTCTTTATTATTTCTCTCCTGCTGTTCTGAAGGCATCTGATTGATGTTGGGCTATGACATCATGTTAGCCAATTGCGACCTCACCCAAGTATGTAGCTTTCATAACTAAACATTGGTAGTAAATATGTTGCAGCCTATTCAATTGTAGGGACATTAACATCAATGTCAATCATATTCATAGGCAGTTTCTCACTTTCATTCATTTGCACTCTAAAGCCTTCAAGTGACACAAAACTAAAAGGTGCAAATTTAATAGGATTTCATACTCAGAAGTATCTCATACCTGCAAAACATGAAACGGGCTCAATTTTGTATCATGTAACTCATCTCCTGAATCCCGAAAGCCTGTCTACCACTCACAAGTCATACGTCAGGAGTGTGATTGAACACTTGCCTGGGTGAGTGCAACTCAAAAACATGCAAGAAGCTTGACCTCAAGGCGGACAATTTCTGCCATTTCATCAGCACCCCATCCACCACCTTCAACATCTTTCCCTCTACCGCCGTGCTATAGTGGTAGCAATATCTACAATCTATGTGATCTACTGCAGATTCGAGCAAAGCTTCTCCAGCAACAGTTTCCAAAACCTGTGCTTTATATCACTTAGAAGAACAAGGGCAGCACATTTATGGGAGCACCATTTGCAAATTCCCCTCCAATTTATACACCACCTCTAGTTAAAGCAAAATCACTACTACTTTACTGTCCCTGGGTCAAAATCATAGAAATTCCTTTCAAAAACCACAGTGGATATACCTGCACTTGATGGCCTACTGCTGTTCGAGAAGGCAGCTGTCCACGTTTTTTCAATCCTCCATCAGGCAGAAGATATCAAAGTTTGACTACATATATAAACAGCTTCTTCCCTGTTGTTATCAGATTTTTGAAAGGACCTCTGAAATGTTAATTCTGATCTCTCTCTCTCTGCACCTTCTCTGCTGCTGTAACACTGGTTTCTGTACTCTTGTTCTGCCACACTGATGCACTTTGTAGAATATGATATTTGCCTTTTTATCACAGAAAACAACACTTTTCACTGCATCTTGGTACATGTGACAACAATAAATCGATAAATTCCTTGTATTGTGGGTGGCACGGTGGCACAGTGGTTAGCACTGCTGTCTCACAGCGCCTGAGACCCGGGTTCAATTCCCGACTCAGGCGACTGACTGTGTGGAGTTTGCACATTCTCCCCGTGTCTGCGTGGGTTTCCTCTGGGTGCTCCGGTTTCCTCCCACAGTCCAAAGATGTGCGGGTCAGGTGAATTGGCCATGCTAAATTGCCCGTAGTGTTAGGTAAGGGGTAAATGTAGGGGTATGGGTGGGTTGCGCTTCGACGGGTCGGTGTGGACTTGTTGGGCTGAAGGGCCTGTTTCCACACTGTAAGTAATCTAATCTAATCTAAAAAAAAATCAAACTCAAACTATAAAATGCTGGTCCTGCTAGCAATGTGCACATCACATGAATGAATTAAAAAATATAAAACTCAGCAACAGATCGGCCTGAGAGGTGTCAAAAACAATAAAAATATGCGAACAGGCTTGACAGTGAGGATAACCACAAAATACTAAATACAGAGGAACCTTGCTTATCCAAAGGATGGGGCAGGGAATATTTCATTCGGTTAAATGAATGCCAGATAATCAAATGCTGGATAACATAATTAAGCCAAGCATCAGCACCTTGTGATCCTTGCCGGATAATCCGATATTTGGATAATCAAATGCCGGATAATTGAGATTCCTTTGTATTCCTGAGGTAATGTTTGGCAAACATTAAAAAGCAAACTATGAGTCAAGATTTAGAACAGAACAACCTCAGTTATCCAAATGTCAATTACCCAAATTTCGGATTATCCAAACAAGATCTCAACGTCCTCTAAAAATGTTATCCACTATCTGAACAATCATTTATCCGAACAAAATACTCCAGAGCCGTCTCGTTCGGTTAGTTGAGGTTGTTCTGTATTTAGGACAAATTTCTATCTTGGGAATGGAGTTCAAATTGGCATTGAAGCTGCCTGGAGAATCAATAAGGAGTTCTTTGCCGTATAAATTCTCTGCTAGTGCTCACGAATACGACTGGTAAGGATAGAAAGCACTTGACCTAGCACCTCCTCCAACTGATTGAGAGTAAAGTTGTTGCGGATCCCTACTTTACTTTCACTATCTACTTCACTGCTGTCAGAGACTCGATGAGGACTTTGGAAACACATCACAAGACGTTCCAAAACTTTTAATACTTCAGCAACATTCTATAAACATTTATTCTGGAACTTTTCTGAAGACTGCTTGAAAAGGTGAACTGATTTTTCTAGTTTCCTCTTGGGTCTGGGGAGTAAGTAAATATGAGACCAAGTAAACCAACACAAACTGCCATAGGAAAGTGAGATGGAATGGGAAGAAGGGTGAGGTGAATTACATCCCTCCTACTGGAATGGGTCATCCATCCTCTTCTGGATAGCCTCTGAGCTCCAGAGTCAAGATCCTGAGCATCCCCCACCAGAGCCATAAGACGTGCTGTCCAAGTCAGTACCCTGAATCTCTTCAGTGGAAGTGCATGAGTGCAGTCTCTACAAACATCACATGTAACTGACACTTATGGGCTAGACCTGCAGTCACAGATCTCAGTGCCTACAGGCATGTTCGAAAATAATTATTAATTAGGCAAATGTTTTGTGCTAAATCCATGTTTTCAAACAGGCATTTCTCATCAGTACAGCAGAACTTGGGCAAAATAATTCTCTCTGTGGGACTATATGTTCAAAGTATTCACAAGGAAGGATTAGAACTATATGTTCCAACTGACATTGATGATTATTTTTAAATAAATTGTGTTATTTAATAGTGAGCTGGATGAAGGAATAGAGCGTTGCATCTCTTAAACTGAAGATGATACTAAACTGGGAAGAACTAAATTAGAAAGTAGTTCCAAATGTACAATAGAAAAACAATGGCAAATAGATCTGAATGAAAGCTTATGAGGGGACTTCCAGCACAAAAATTGAAAATTGGAATATTTTTTAAATGAAGCAAGATTCGCATTTGCACAGGATCAGAAAGATTTGGGAATCCCAAGTACAAAGATCATTAAAAGCCTGAGAAGATATAAAAAAGGCATTCACAAAGTTTTGGCAGGTCATCAGTACAGATTCAGCAGAATACTAGTGAAGGTTGCAGGGTTACTTAAAGTCATAGAGTCATAGAGATGTACAGCATGGAAACAGACCCTTCGGTCCAACCCGTCCATGCCGACCAGATATCCCAACCCAATCTAGTCTCACCTGCCATCACCCAGCACATATCCCTCCAAACCCTTCCTATTCATATACCCACCCAAATGCCTCTTAAATGTTGCAATTGTACCAGCCTCAACCACATCCTCTGGCAGCTCATTCCATACATGTACCCCTTCTGCATGAAAATGTTCCCCCATGGGTCTCTTTTATATCTTTCCCCTCTCACCCTAAACCTATGCCGTCTAGTTCTGGACTCCCCTACCCCAAGGAAAAGACTTTGTCTATTTATCCTATCCATGCCCCTCATAATTTTGTAACCCTCTACAAGGTCACCCCTCAGCCTCCGACGCTCCAGGGGAAACAGCCCCAGCCTGTTCAGCCTCTCCCAATAGCTCAAATCCTCCAACTCTGGCAATATCCTTGTAAATCTTTTCTGAATCCTTTCAAGTTTCACAATATCTTTCCGATAGAAGGAGATCAAAATTGCAATATTCCAACAGTGGCCTAACCAATGTCCTGTACAGCTGCAACATGACCTCCCAACTCCTGTACTCAATACTGTGACCAATAAAAGAAAGCATACCAAATGCCTTCTGCACTATCCTATCTACCTGCCACTCCACTTTCAAGGAGCTATGAACCTGCACTCCAAGGACTCTTTGTTCAGCCACACTTTCTAGGACCTTACCATTAAGTGTATAAGTCCTGCTAAGATTTGCTTTCCCAAAATGCTGCACCTTGCATTTATCTGAATTAAATTCCATCTGCCACTTCTCAGCCCATTGGCCCATCTGGTCCAGATCCTGTTGTAATCTGAGGTAACCCCCTTCGCTGTCCACTACACCTCCAATTTTGGTGTCATCTGAAAACTTACTAACTGTACCTCTTATGCTCGCATCCAAATCATTTATGTAAATGACAAAAGGTAGAGGACCCAGCACCGATCCTTGTGGCACTCCACTGGTCACAGGCCTCCAGTCAGAAAAACAACCCTCCGCCGCCACCCTCTGTCTTCTACCTTTGAGCCAGTTCTGCATCCAAATGGCTAGTTCTCCCTGTATTCCATTGAGATCTAACCTTGCTAATCAGTTCCCATGGGAACCTTGTCGAACATCTTACTTAAGTCCATATAGATCACATCTACTGCTCTACCCCCATCAATCTTCTTTGTTACTTCTTCAAAAAAACTCAATCAAGTTTGTGAGACATGATTTCCCATGCACAAAGCCATGTTGACTATCCCTAATCAGTCCTTGCCTTTCCAAATACATGTACAGCCTGTCCCTCAGAATTCCCTCCAACAACTTGCCCACCACTGAGATCAGGCTCACCGGTCCTCTGGCTTGTCTTTACCGCCCTTCTTCAACAGTGGCACCACATTAGCCAACCTCCAGTCTTCCGGCACCTCACCTGTGACTATTGATGATACAAATATCTCAGCCAGAGGCCCAGCAGTCACTGCTCCAGCTTCACACAGAGTTCTCGGGTACACCTGATCAGGTCCTGTGATGAGAACAAGGTGTACAAAATTAGCTTCCCTTGAATGATGATCAGGTTGAGATGTTTAAAATATTTTTAAAACTTTAGTTAGAGTTATATAGGAATTGCTTCCTCCTCAGGCAAAATCAAGAATGAGAAGACATCAGCCTAAATTTAGAACCAGGCACTGCAAAATGAGGAAACACTTTCTCGCAAAAGTGTAGTAGAAAGTGGAACCCTTCAACCAAACTGTTGTGGACAATAGGACAACTGAAGCTATTAAACTGAGAGATTTTTATGATGTAAAGTTGTCAAGGGATCTTAAGCGCAAATGGGAAAATTAAGTTGACATGCAAATCAGCTCTGATCTAATTGAACATGGTAGAGCAGATTCATAGAACCTCAGGGAGATAGTGGTTCTGTAGTAATGCCATATGACTGGCTATACAAATGCCTGGGATAATGCTGTGGTAACATAGCTACCCGCCATGAAGCTGGAGGAACTTAAATTCGATTAACAAAATCTGAAACTGAAAGCTAGTCTCAGTAACAATGACCATGAGAACTATCAGCAATCGTTGGTAAAAAAAACGATCTGCTTCATTAATATTCTTTAGGGAAGGAACTCTGCTGCCTTCACTTGATCTTGACCACATGTGACTCCAAACTCAGGGAAATGTGATTGATTTCTAAACAGTTAAGCAAGTCACAGTTCACGGCCCCCATAGAGACGGGCAATAATTGCTAGCATTGCCAGTGATGTCCGCATCCCTCGGAAGAATCAAGAATAATAAAGCTGAGCATGCCTGGTGAATATTCCTGTGTAATAAACATAAGTTAAATAGCGTAGCTGTAAAGCTAAGAAATCCTTAGTGATATTCTAAGGGAATTACTGCATGGTGAAAAGGCACAATATTTGTAACAGGCTAATGTGATCCCTATTATCAGAAGAAGATGGAACAACAGACAGAAGAAACTATGTTCCTATTAATGTCATTTCCATTCCTTGAAGAATAATGCAGTTGTTTATCAAGAAGTTAATATGAAACCCTTGTGCGTATAAGTAACCCAGCTAACAACAGTCAGCATGGATCCAAAAGGGGAAGATCTTGTCTGACCAATCTCTTTGATTCCTTTAAGGAAGTGACAACCCAAGTGAACTGTGGTAAGCCCCATGACAGGGTTTAGTTCAACTTCCAACAGCATTTTGGCACAGCTCCACACGAAAGGCTCTTAGTTAAATCTATCATTGCATGGATTTGGGGCAAACCCTCAGAATAAAGAGGGAACTCACTGAAGTGTGAGAAAGAATTAATAAAGATTTTTTTTTAATGTGCCAGAATGGGGAAAGGAGCATCTTGAGCAGTGTGTCAGTGTTCATTTTGTGATTGTTTCTAATGCAAATAACCCAAATTCAGAAACTGCCAAATTGGAGATACTATTTTAATTATTAACTGCCCTCTTACATGGCCTACCAAATCATTCAGTTCAAGACCATAAGATGTAGGAGCAGTAGTTGGCCATTCAGCCCACTGAGTCTAACCACCATTCAATAAGATCTTGGCTGTACTGAAAATTCTCAGCTCACTGCCCTGACTTTTCTGCAAAGCCCTTCTTTCCCTTACTGATTTTTAAAAAATCATATTAGCCAAGGATAATTAAAGATGGGGAACAAGTGCCAGTCTTGCAGGCAATTCTCAAATCCCATGAAAGAATAATGAAAAAAAAAGTTCTATTCTGGATGCAATCAAGAATTTATGCTCAAAATATACTGATGAGTTTCCAGTTTCTATTTGCATTCTTCAAAAGGCAAAATCTTCCCTGAGCCAATACAGTCCAGCAATTTAATAGAACAGAATTGTTTTTCTTTTCTAATTTATAAAGGGTATTCTTTGATGTGTTTAAGAATGGTACAGTTTTTTTTGCTAAAGCTGAAAATTGTTTATCACCAAAAGTAAACATTTTCCTTAAGTCTCCAGTTCTTCACCTTTGAGCGTCCTGATTTCAAATCACTGAAAATTATCTTTAAAAACTTATACTGACCACTGAATATTTTCATAGGTGTGCGTTAAAAAGTTGTTACCAGTAAGGAAAATTAGCACAAGTTGAAGAACTTTCCTAAAACAAAACAATAAATGCAATCTTGCAATATTGAGTGGAGAGACTGTAGTCAGTTTGTGGACGGAGTCTTATCTGAGTGAATGAAATCTTAAACCAGGATAACAGAAAATAGAAAACACGAGTGTCAGTCACTTTAAGTCGAGTTCACGTGCATTTAAAATTTCCTGTCCTTTTGCACTAGTTCAGACAATTCCATCAGATTGAAATAGTGTTGCTAACACTACCCTAGTGCCTTCAGGAAAATAACGAGAGAAAAAAGGAAGAAAGCTGAGAAAAATACAACCCACACACCTGCAGAAATGTTATTCAGGCTTAGGGGAAATTACAATGGGGAATTTATAACCTCATGAACATGATACTTCTGATTTATACTGTTAATTCAAAAACCATCAGATCACCACATTTACTAATGGGTTAAATTAATGCACATATAGCTATATTTTGTTGGTAGGTGCAACTTTTTTGAGGTAAGTGGAGGTTATGGCAAACATATGCATTATGCTGGCTGAATGTCTGTTGTGTAAGCAATGGAGACAAAGATTTTATCATTGATTGAAATGAACATGTAATGAACATTCCTGATGAAGGGCTTTTGCCTGAAACATGATTCTCATCCTCAGATGCTGCTTGACCTGCTGTGCTTTTCCAGCACCACACTCTCAACACTAAATCCAGCATCGCAGTCCTCACTTTCACCTATGTAATGAACATTTTGTGAAGAAATCAGGTAACATAGACTGTTAAAGAAATTGATACAAATAAGAAAAAAAGCAGAATGGCACATGGACTTCGAAGAACTTTGTTTTAGCCTGAATGCAAAATAAAAACAGCAAGTAATGTAAAACATCAGCCAGTCTGGCAGCATCTGCAGAGTGGAATATGACTTTCTCCAAGAAGAAATCAAATGTGACTGAACATGTTAAATGTTTTTCTCTCTCCACAGATGTTGTAATCTGCTGGCTGTATTGGCATTGGAAGCAGTTCAGAGAAGGTTCGCAAGGCTGATACTGGGTATGGATAGATTGTCTTATGAGGAAGAGGTTGAGTGGATTACACCTGTATTCATTGGAAGATCAAAAAATGAGAGGAAACCTGACACGAAAAATAAAAGATACTTAGTAAACTTGGCAATATGGATATGGAGAGGTTGTCTTCCCTTGTGGGAGTGTCTAAGACCAGAGGGCATGATCTCAGAGTGAGGGTTTGCAAATTTAAGACAGAGGTGAGGAGGAATTGCTTCCTTCAAACGCTAGCAAATCTGTGAAATTCTTTCCCACAGACAGCTACTGAGTTTGCGTCTTCAAGTATATTCTAGATCGAGATATACAGAATTTTAATCTGAAAGGGAAGCAGTGAGATGGGGAAAAGGCCAGGAAACGAGAGTTGGGAATTTTCAAAATCTATGAAGGGTGGTACAGATTCAATAGGCTGAATGGCCTATTTCTGCTCTTACCTTTAATGGTTTGATGATGCTCAGTTTGTCCAGCACTTTCTGTTTTAATTTCAGATTTCCAGCATCAACAGCATTTTGTTAATACTTTTGTGTCTAAGCCCTTTACTAAATATAACAGAGCCTGGTGTGTCGGGGATTATAATCACAAAAGCATACAACACAGGATAAAGCCATCGGATCACCACATCTCTTTGAAAGTGCAAACTAATTGGTTCAATTTTGTTGCCCTCTCCCTATGGCCCTGCAATTTTTTTCCCACTGCAATGATTGATCCAATTCCCTTCTCAAAAGCTGCTATTGAATATATTGTAACCACCATTACAGGTAATGCCCTCCACATCATAAAAACACACAGCTTTTAAAATATCCTTATGTTCCCTCTGGTTCTTTTTTCAATTGACTTAAATTTGCCTTTTGTTCATCAAGTGCCTCCCCCAACCAATGGAAAATTTCCACATATTTGATGCATTGAAGGTTCTTGGAATAGATTTTGTTATTGCTGTGACAAATTGACCAATCTCAGTTAATAACGGCCAAAAGATTGGGTTGCTACCAGTTCCCTCAATCCTGCACCTCTTCAATCATGAATCATATTGACTGATTGGCCAGGGCCCATTAAAATCATAAGACCATAAAATATAGCAGCAGAATTAGGCCATTCGGCCCATCGAGTCTTCACCTTTGGATCATGGCTGCTAGTTTTCTCAAGGAGAAAGTGAGGACTACAGATGCTGGAGATCAGAGCTGAAAACGTGTTGCTGGAAAAGCGCAGCAGGTCAGGCAGAATCCAAGGAGCAGGAGAAATGTCGATTTTCCTGCTGCTTGGATGCTGCTGACCTGCTGCACCTTTCCAGCAACACATTTTCAGTGCTAGTTTTCTCAACCCCATTCTCCTGCCTTCTCCCCTTAACCCTTGATTTCCCATTCTAATGAAGAACCTCCCTGTCTCTGCCTTAAACACTCAATGACTTGGCCTCCACAGCCCTCTGCGGTAATGCGTTCCATTACTTTCAGAGATGTCACTATCTCAGAAAACTTTGTTTTTTTTCAAGTCACGAGTTGGGAAATCGTATCACTAACATTTGTATTTTCAATGGTTTTAGATAGTTGAACTTTGCATGCTGACATACAAAGGCTATTGAATGCATGAAGTGAACGATCGACACTGAAGCCGCTTATCAATTGTTGCAGAAACATCTCAAAAGACTCAACAACTCCGAAAATGTAAACAAACAAACCTCATTGCCTCGTGTGACTCTCTATCAGCGGGAGTGCTTTTGTTATAGGGCAAAAGACTCTTGGTTTTTAATCTGTGGGATAGAAAGAGAGTGGGGAGTGTTTCTGCAATGCGATTGAACGGGTTCCTCCATCACCCACTCTAAATCTCAGTGTTTACAGCGTCTGTACACTTCACTCAACCATTGTTCATTTCCAAGCGATATATTTAACCTCATGGGAACTTGACAATTCGGGTCTTTGGAGCGCCGCTTTTGCAGTGATTGGGTTCGCCTTCTGGAACGGCCTGAGTCTGGACTGGCCCACACTTCAGCCACAGTGAGAAACTGCGTTCAGTATCGCCTGGTACAGTTCAAGGCCACATTCTGGCGTGGCAGCCTCTGCTGCATTGCACTGGGGAGGTGCACCATTGCCTGTGAACTGCAGCACCAGGGTTGATAGATATAGACCAGGGTGGCTGTCTTCCTGGTGCAGACGGCCAAACCTAACTTTTTGTTTAATAAGGGGTGATAGTATTCCAATCATTCAGCCGCAGGCAGGTGACATCACGGATGGAGGCCATCCAGCCTTCTCTCAAAGCGACTCAGGTTGTTCCAAATCCCCGACTTTTCCTGCATTCCCCCCTCCCATCCCACCCCCAAACTAATCATCCAGTTGTTTTTTGAAAGACATGATTGGATTTCCAGTGGACTCCCAGGCACTCCATTCCTGATGTCGGGTTGGACTGGGGTGTACAAAATTAAAAAGATCACACAACACCAGGTAATAGTCCAACGGGTTTAATTGGAGGCACTAACTTTCGGAGCGCCGCTCCTTCATCAAGTGGTTGTGGAGCGTCGCTTCGAAAGCTCGTACTTCCAATGAAACCTGTTGGTCCGTAACCCGGTGCTGTGTGATTCCTAACTCCATTCCTGTAATACTTCTGCGTCACGTGGCTTTTGGTTCTTTCGCGTCTCCCCGCCTCTAGTCTCTCCCTACTTTGACACTAAACCCCAACACTGCTGGAGAAATTCAACAGGTCTCTGGCAGCATCTGTGCAGAGAGCGAACACCTCCAATGAATCTCCCCTCATTTTGTGCCTCCTCCCACACTTGGAGGTGGGGTGGGGACGACCGAGAAAGTTCCAAGGATAAAGGGCGACCCGTGGCTAACTGAGTCAGAAGACACTTGGGGTAGGTACAGTGTACAAAAAGCCTCCACCAGCAACCCCCACCCAAACCATAATCACTTAAGTCGTTTCTGATGCTGTGGGGATCAGGAAAGTGTGCAGGGATCAGGCACTGTCTCCACAATAAACTTTCTTGCACTGAAACAGGTAATTGTGAGCTATCTGTTGAGAACAATTCATCAGCGCTGATAGACACTTTTCACTCGAGCTCAGAGATCAGATCCAATCTATACCACACCCAGGCTTTGTGTTCCCTCGCTACTATCAGCCCCCAATTCTGTTTTCTCTGCTTAATCAGATGAAAGGGGCCATGCAAAACATTCTTGCATGAGAAAAGCTGGCCGATTGTGGCGTGTCATTCCAGAGGGCTGTTATTTCACAGCTACTTTCATTGTTATTCTTTCGATCAAGTGAAAATGGTTTCAATCGGGCTATTTGCACTGGCGTTTAAAATAATAACAAGCTGTTAAAAAAAATACTGACGGACAGGTTTACCTTGGTCCCACTGAGGGGAACCCATTTTATCTGTTTGGCGAAAGCGCCCTTGCAGCGACCTCACACCCCGAGAGTTATACACGCACACACACACACACACACAGAAGGTGTGATCATCTCAGAAACAGAAAGCGGGAACGAAATTTCACGTTCTCTCCAAATCTCACCGGAGCGAGCCAATGTGAAAGTGTGTGTGTCACATGAGTCACTGGGATGTGGGTAATGTGAAGTGAAAGCGGCCTGGGTGAGAAGGCAGGTTTCGGGGCTGGGTTTGGGACAGGTATCCCTGATCATCGCCCCACCGTGCCCATTAACTCTGAGCTGCACCGTACACAAAGGGGAAAAGGAAACAACCGAGATCACCGCCTTATTTTGGGGCATATTGACAAGCAGTTATTGCAATGACTGGGTTGCTGCTGAGGAACATTGACAAATTGGGGTGAACACAAAGACTTCGTTCAGTGCCTAAAGGTGGGTTTTTATTTTCCTTTTACGACGGATTTCTCTTTCCCTGCTATAAGTTGACTAACAGGTGCTGACCAACATCTACCCCCACCCCCACCTCCTTCCCTCCACACCCACAGAAACAAACCCTCGCTTTCCTCTTAACACCTGATTCAAAGCTTCAGAGAGTGAAACCTAACAGCGGCCAATCTCCCAACACTTGACCAATGTAGACATCGAGCCAGCCCATGAAATATTCACGACTCTCTCCCTCTCCCTCCCTCCTTCCCGAATGAAAAAAGGTGCACTGATAGCCAGCAGCTCAAACAACCTGCAATTCCCCCTGTCCTGGCACTGGCCCCTAGGCTGATCAATCACACATCTGTGAAAGAGAGAGAGAGAGAGAGTTTGCCCTTTCGCCCTGCTCACCTTCCAGCCTACAATCCTCTACACTCTCAAGGTGGGTCCACAGTTCTTTAATATCGTTAACACCTCTGTCCTCAAACTGCTCTGACTCAGCGACTCCAGATATCTCTGCAAAAGAAGGCGCATTTATTTGAGGTTTTATTTGATGAAAGAATTATAGCGAAGGGGTAAAACTGACCGTGCGTTGCTCGGTTTGCCGCTGCGAAACGTGCCAAGGTTAGGCTCGGTGACACGAGAAGCGGGTGAAATATTTGCGAGAGACTTTTTGCTTTTGAAAACAAAGTTTAAAATAATTCTCTACTCATTGCTCAAGACGTAACAGGGCGCCGAGGTGTAGGAAATGATCTTGTACAAGATTAGTTTGGGGGGGAAGCGAGCAAAATAGCCCGATGTCATCTTTCTAAGAACATTTCGGAAGGGAAATGCACTCAGTGAGGTGACGAGTTGTTCGAGTATAACTAAAACTATCTAAAATGCAGACGTTTTCATTCACAGATGAGTAGAGCCGCGGGAAGCCGGTGCTGTTATAGGATGGCAATGTCTGGGGAGTGAGGGGTAACCGGTTTCCCTCCCCAGGCCCCTATGAGTACGGGATATCGATCTCCGAGCGCTCATTCTGTGAAAGGAGGGAGGATTGTTTCTTGTAACAAGGAGCTCAAGCCTTTCCGGGAACTGGGATCGCTTTCCTGAGGGGGGGAAGAAAGCGTGGAGTCACTTCGCTGTTTTAAACCCCTCCCGCTGAGTTGCCCTGAACTGTAAGAGCAAGCTCCCACAGCACTCTCTAAATTATAGGCGGCTTTTAGTGGGTTCTGTTCCCCCCCCCCCCCCCCCCCCCTCATGGTCACCGCTTTTCCAATGTACTGTGGTAGGCTGTACTCAGGGATTCGGATCTGAATCGGGGATGTTCACCACTTGTTACATTTTGCAGTGTACTCTGCGTGTGTGTGTGACAGAGAGGATGGTTCTCTCTGGGACCAGCAGTCTCGAATACCAGCCCATTGCCTGAAATTCAAAAATCTCCACCGGTCTTTTTTTTTTGCAAACAGATCTCCATCTCAAAACAATTTTCTTTTAAAAAAACAAAAGATTTTTCAACAAAATCTTTGGGACGTTTCACAGAAATTCCCTGGACTTGTGATTTTGTCCCATACTCAACAGCATCGTCGACATTCTGACAGACGCACTGCTGTCGGTGGGGGTTACTCTATCCTGGAGTACAAGCCTCGCGGGAGGGCAGCCTGGGGGTTTGGGTGTGGGGGGAATGAGGTAGGGAATGCCGAAGAGAACTTCTCCCAACGGAAAAGCATCATTCACAGAACGCACGATTTTCATAAAGGCCCTTCATCCCATCGAATGTGTACTGCCCCCTGAGTGATTTCCCCCCAATCTATCTGTCCCAGGGACATTTAAAATCTCGAATGCTTTGCAAAATTTCGACATCCAATGTAGGGGGAGCATCCTTGTTTTAGAAAGTGATGCAGGTGCCCCTTCTAACCCGGTGGGGATGTGTGTGTGAGGGTTGGGGGTGTGTGGAGATGGAGGGAGTCATTTTTAAGTTAAACCGCTTCATTGCTAAGAGTCTGGCTGCCACTGGGACTGGGCAGATCGTATTGAAAGTTGAACCGTCCCCCTTTCATCTTGCAAAATATCTGGCCCCTTTTACGGGCTTGTCCCGGAGATGTTGGCGGCACTTGACTGAGGGCCACGTGTAGGGAGGTCGGAGCATACTAATAGTTGCCCAGCCACTGGAGAAGAGGGACAGGCAGCAAAATATAAACAATATGATGGCCGGAGAGGGAGGGGGTGAAGGGTAGGGGGTGACTTCACTGGAGGTGAAAACCAGGAACAGGTAAACTATCAAAACTCAGAGTATATTTCTGAATGACCGAACTCTCCTTGGGGAACATTAAACCCAGCCTGAAGTGTATTATGTACGGTTTACCTGAGAAAGAAAGAAAGAGGAAAAGTAGAGGTTTCTTGTTTATTTCCCTAGATAATAGGATTCCTATTTCATGCAAATCATTGTATTTCACAGGTCTAAGTTATACGACCCGGAATCTCGGTGACAGAACTCTCTCTCGGCGGGGGACTCAGAACGCTGCAGCTCCGAGCCCCTGGGATTCCAGGTAACCAGAAAAAACCGCAGCTTGCTCTTGTGCTGAGCTCTCGGCTCTCCCCCCGGTGGGCTACGCTTTGGGCTTTAGGGAAGCTTAACCAGCCGGTGAGAGTGTACAATCGTGGGGGAGGTGCTGGGGGAGGATCGAATCCCACTCCCCTCACCTTAACCCCCCCACAGCCCTACATCATTTACCCCTGCAATATCTACCCCCAGTACCAAGTGGCACTGATCGGTCGCTCTTTCGAAGCGCCAGCACCGGCAAAGACGGGCCGAATGGGCTTGCAGCAGGAGACAGAGAGTGAGGGTTAGGCAGGAAAGTCTTGGCTGTGTGACCGAGTTGCTGGCTCCAGCCGGGGATACAGCTACCGAGCTGGGGAACAGGCCACCGTGTGGAAGCTGCTGCCTGTTCCCTGAACTCCCTCCGAGCCGCCCTCGCTTCAGAATTCCACAGCGGCGCCCATTCCCAGAAATTACCCCCGTGCTTGCTTTAAGGTGGGGGAAATGCTGCAAATGAGCGGAAATGTCAGGCTATTGTTTATTAATATCTCCTACCCCTCCAGTTTGTCCTGGGGAAATTAAAGTGATCTGCGTTTTAATTTCAAACGCTCCGAGTGTGGTGGGCTGTGAGTGTCTATGATTAGCGCAGGGGAATGGAAGGTTTTTTTTACCGGAGCTTAGTGTTAAATTGAAGGTTGTTGGGGTGGGGGTGGGGGGAGGTTGGGGGAAGGATTGGATGTTTTTGGAGATCTGTTAATCTGCCCCACTGCAACCGGGAGAAGAGAGCGCCGGTGCCGCTCAAAGCAGCTGACTGGCTGGGATGGGTAGGTATGCGGCTCCGCTGGGAGAGCCGGGGCCAGGTATCCTGAACGCGGGGGTCCTGACTAGTTATTTATTTCACTGTTTCAGAGGCACACGTCAATCGTTCTTTTGGCAAAATCAAGGTGGGAGAGCAATACAGAACCCGTAAGTGTGTGTCTCTGTGTGTGTTGTTTTGTGTTTCTGAACTGCGTCCTGTCAAAGTTTTGGATCGTTGGGTTAGACTTTCGGAATTGTAAGGAGCCATGAATCTGATTTGTTTCTATTAAATTAAAACTCACACATCACCAGGTGTGTAGTCCAATAGATTTCTTTGGAAATACGAGCATTCCGAGTGCTGCTCCTTTGTCAGGTAGCAAATGGGGCAATATATGCATCAGTTGTATGACATGATGATCTTTTGCTATAAATTCTGTGTCCTATGATCCAGCCCCTCTAGCTACCCGATGAAGGAGCGGCGCTCCGAAACTTAGTACTTCTGAATAAACCTGATGGACTATAACCTGGTGCTGTGCGATTTTAAACTTTGCCCACCTCAGTACAACACCGGCACCTCCACATCATTGTTTCTATTCATCAAAGGCCAACTATCTTTGGTTCTTACTTCCCTTTCTTACCTGTACAGAATGCCCTGAACACCTACACACAGTTTCTCACCTGTGTGTGTGTATGTGTATGTGTGTTAGTACTGGTCAACTCCCACCTGTATGGATTCAGAGCTGTTATTCCCTCTACCCATGGGAGTGCCTTGCCCTGCCACAGCCCTCCAGTATCTGCTCCAAGGGCCCATCACTGCCAACACCTCACCCAGAGCATCCCTTCCTCCTCCACCATAGGGGGAAGAAACTTGCCCCTCCAGCTCATGAGGCTAATTCTAAAAGCCCCAGACCCCACTGTGCACACCTCCAGATGGAGTTACTGGTTTCATGTGGTGTTTGATATAATGTCGAAAAGTGTGGCACTGGAAAAGCACAGCAGGTCAGGCAGCATCCATGGAGCAAGGAGAGTCAGCATTTCGGGCATGAGTCCTTCAGGAATATCCTAATGAAGGGTTTATGCCCGAAACATTGACTCTCCTGCTCCTCAGATGTGGCCTGACCTGCTGTGCTTTTCCAGGGCCACATTTTTCAATGCTGATTTCCAGTATCTGCAGTCCCCAATTTCTCCTTTGACATAATGTCACAATGAAGGACAGACTTCCAGCTCTTTTAAGCAGAATGGAAGCAGTGCCTCTGCTCTGCCACCTGGGAAATCCCAATGTTTCACCATGCCCCTATTCCCATCACAGTCAACTATTTTGCATTTGATAGAAATGTCTTCCTGAACACAATGGAGCTGGATTCTGCCTGGCATTAAGGAAGTGTGGTTTGTTACCTACTGTTCTACAAGACTGTATCAGTAGTAAGACTAAATGGCTCATGTTTTCTTCATTTAGATAATAATTTACAGGCTATCAAGGGAAATATTTTATTTAACATTCATGATCTTTGCAGTCATAATATTGACATACCATGGCATCACTTCAACCTTGCTATGTTAATGATCAGGAAACATTATGAGTATATATGCATATGCTCACTGATGATTGTTTTTGCAATGGATGGCCTGCTTTAGTTTCATTTTGAGTCACATTTTGCTAGTTTGTACATTACTAAGGATTAAGAACTGTTCTGGTCTGTGCTAAACTATAACATGAGGCTTACATGACAAAATATTGTATGACATGTATAGGTGAAGAAGCCTTTTCTAGAAAAGCAAAACTACATACTCCCCGTGACTGCATCTTCCATTTTCCTGATTAAGTGCAGGGCCCTGGCTTTACCCATTCTCCCTGGCAACCCAACTAAGTTGATGGTCACCCTTGAAGCAAAGCAGTACTTTCTTATATTCCTTAATTTTTTTCCTTCATCACCCTGAGACTCTGCTGCATTGTCTCACCGTCTTGCTGCATCTGAAAGTATCTGTTCAGGTTTATTATGTCTACCCAATCAAATATCGCAAAGCTTATCCCTTCAATGTTCAGAAGTTTGCGTTCAGAATATTCACCTTGGTTGGTTTTCAGAAATTGAAACCCCTCCCCCCCCTTTCTCAACATTCGAAAAAAGGGAGAAGAATGTTTACATTCTAGAATAGATTTCTCACCAACTCCTAATGAAAGAATCAAATGTTGTGGGGTTGAATGTGGCTCGAAATTGCATGCATGATCTTCTTGCAGAAAAACCTGAAATCATTAAAGGTAATTATTCCTAGAGCACCATTGATCAACCCCAAATTCGCTAATTGTGACTGTTTCCCATTGGCATGAGGAGATTCTTTCCTGCATTCAAGTGTGCCAATACGTGCTCTTCCAGCAGATTCACTGACCTACCATCGGGAATGGTGACCTTGGCTGACTTTCTCTGCCATCTCACAACTACTATTCCACACAAGCTGCCACCCCCACCACCTGGCACCTCACACTATCTGGCACCCACACTATCAGCCATAATAACCAAAAGCTCCTTGACTTATGTCAAAGTGGCCCTTCTGCACTTGTTAAGTCACTAGCATGTTCCTGGCCACACAACTGCAACATTTCCAATTCATGTTTGTGACCTTTTGGAGTGAGAGTGATCAAGTGAGCAGCAGCAAGTTACAAATTCTGAGCATTTCCGTCCCTGGAGCTTGGGGTAAGGCTGAATATGACCCTTGTACCTGAGAATCGACGTTTTGGGTATGAGCTCTTCTTCAGGCTCATGCCCGAAACGTCAATTCTCCTGCTCCTTGAATGTTGCCTGATCTGCTGCGCTTTTCCAGCAACACATTTTCAGCTCTGATCTCCAGCATCTGCAGTCCTCACTTTCTCCTTGTCACCTGAGAGTCAAGACTTCTCCTCTCATGGAGATAAAACATTAATCCAGATGTAAATGGATTTCAGCCCGGGTCTCACAGGGAAAGAGTCAAGTGCCATCACCTACAAAGCAACTCCTATTACTCAACAGGCACATCAAGTTTGGCAGCTTCATTCTAATTTCTTTGAAACAGGTAAATTATTGGCAAATTTACATGATTATTTGAATTGTCACAATGATCATTTACACTTAAACAACCTGAAATGATCAGTGGCCATAAAAACATTTTTCCTATAATTTCAGTTGCATTAAAAATGGTTGCTTATTTTCTTCAAGTTGGAAGCCTAGACTATCTAATTTATTAAATTGTTAGAATGCAGAACAGCTGTCTTGCTTAAACTTGCATTCCATCCATTCGCTAATGCTTCAGAGAGGAAACAGTGAAATTCTGGCTCTTTTACATTGTTGAAACAGCCGGGTAGATTTTCATTGCAGGCACAACATTGTAATTGCTGCGAGGTTGTATTGAGCAGTGCGGTTTTTCATTGTGCTACAAAACTTGTTACTGGCATCAGTCCATCCTTATCACATTCCAATTGTACGCAATAAATTAATTAGGATGCCGCTCATTGCGCTAATTGCTTCTGGCTAATGAAGTCAAAATCCTACTGGGCTTTGTTGGGAGCTGTGTGCAATGTGTTTTGACAGGGCCTTGACAACTGTTGGCTTTTCTTTCCCCTCTCAGTGGAAGATACTGCTTTTAATTCATTGGTTGTGCTGTGGCTTCCTCCTTTTTGATGGCAGAAGGTGGGGATAGGGGGGTTTGTGTGAATTATATAGATCATTTTATTTTCAGCCCTTCAGGCTTGCCAAGTCAAACACAATGTTAAATATTTACGACCTTCTGTGTTACTGATACCTTCACCCATTGTAAAAGAAACAGATACTGTTGCTGGCAACTGTTCCTGAACTGGCATGTTTGCTTCGCGCTCTCCCTGTCTCTCTCTCTCTCTTTCTCTCTCGCCTGCTGCCCTTTCTGCAATGTTAAGTTAGATAAACATTTGCTTCTCAGTAATTATGGCTGAGGCAACTCCGCCTTGCCATGCACTGTGCGGCCGTCCGCGGATTACCACACATGCTGTGCCTGCCTATTTGACACATGCACTGCAGGGCAAGTCTGCAGCTTCTCTGCTGACCAAAGGGCAAGGGAACTGCTCACGCTGCGACAGGCAGGGTCACCCAGGCTTATTTTAGGTGATTCCTTTTACATGTCTGTATAAGGTGAAGAGTTAAAAAAAAAGCTTCTCTCATGATCCAGATGGTTATAAGGGGTTCGGAGAGACTTAAAACTTTTTTACAGACCCACTCTGACAGTGGTTCAAATATGCAAGGAATTTTAGTGGAGGTGATTTGTGGAATACTCTGACCTGTTGGTTGTGGATACTTCTCTGGAGTTTCCTCTCATTGTTTCAGTGGCTTATTTACTCTTGTGTTGTAATCTTGAGTGAATGTAATATTTCATAAGGCTGGGAATCTTTCTTTCCAGTTGCTCTTAAGTTAAATATCACTGGCATTGTTTTTCAATATAAGCTGCTCTGTGCACTTATCACAGCTTTCAGAATGCCCCCAAAGTGTTTTACTTCTAATAAATTACTTTTAGGCTTGGGTGGTTAAACGCGAGTGAATTAATTACATGGTGGTTTACGAGTGACAGTAAAGGCCAATTTCAGTGTCTGGTAATAAGACTTCTTCCTTTTTATTTAAACTAAAATCTAAGGTAAGAATTCTTCTTTGTCAACTTCTTCAATAATCTGGGCATTACTACACAGAAACAGAAGGCTTCCTGTCTGCATTGACTAATCTGGTCTCAGCCTTGGAAAAAATTAATGTGTTACAATCTTATATGGATAAGTGAGGGGATAAAACAACCAGAGAGCCCACTCCTAACTATCCAGGAAACCCATGTTAGAAGGGACATGCGTGAGGAGAGGATTGGACTCAGCTAGGAATGCCTCCAATATTCATCCCTACCCTGAGGGTACAATGGTGGCTCAGTGACTAGCTCTGCTGCCTCACCCAGGGACCTGGGTTTGATTCCATCTTTGAGTGACTATCTGCATGGAGTTACACACCCTCTCTGTGTCTGTGTGGGCTTCCTCCAGATACTCTGGTTTCCTCCCCCAGTCCAAAGATGTATTAGTTGGGTGGATTGGCCAATTGAAAAATTTGGGGTTACGGGGTGAAAGTCTGGGTTGGATGCGGTTTGGAGAGTTGGTACAGACTTAATGGCCTGTTTATGTACTGAAGGAGTTCTATGGTCAGAGGTTACATCTACAAGGTGGTAATTTGCTTTAAGTACTGAAATGGAGTATTGTAACCCCAAATGAGTCTGCGTCTTCAGGAGGGGTAGTTGGTGATCCAGGAGGGGAGTTTTAGGATAAAAAAGTTGTTGATGACCTTCGGTCTAAGTAATCATGGAAATCAATTGTTAATGCCTCCCCTAAAGTCATTAGCTGGGTGATTAGGTTCTTTGCAGAATCTTAGGTGTGTTGTTATGTAATGTCAGGCTGTGTGATTATAGGTTCTCACACATTGTATAAACATAGGATTTCTGTGTTAAATTAGACCGAGGTTCAGCTCATTCACCTTCCACCCACAGAGATTGAATTTTTAGGACTAATCATAGCAAGTAATTTCTATCAACTGGTTCACCACAGGTGCTCAGGCAAGACTCAAATAGTGCAAAACTTAGAGGGCAGTAGTTCCATATCATCTGTTTTTCCAATCAAGCTGCATTGACCATGTGCCATGTCTCAATTACTCATTTGTTGAATCTCGAAAGAATATTTTCTCAAATAAGTCCCTAATAACATTCAAGATAGACAATGGTATAGTGGTAATATGTGGATCGGTAATTTCGAGGTGCAGAATAATGGTCTGAAAATATAGGTTCAAATCCCATTATGGTAGCTAATGGAATTTAATTTCAACAAATATAACTGGAATATAATAAGTGAAATTTGTTGCTGGAAACATGAAACAAATGCAGAGAAAACTGAAGAAACAAAGTAAGATTGGTAGCGTCTATGGAAGGAGATACAGAGTTAATGTTTTGAGTCCAGGATAACTCTTATCCAGAATTGGGTTCTCTCTGTTTGTATTTGAAATATAAAAGTAATCCCAGTAATAGTGATTAAGAAACTATCACCAATTCTTAGAAAAATTCATCTGATGCATTAATGTCCTTTCAAGGAAGAAAATCTGTTTCCCTGACCCACAGCAACATGTCCGACTCTAAACTACTCCTTGAAATGGCAAGGTCAAGGGCAATTAGGCATGGACAAGTGAGACTCATATCCCGTGAAAGAAAAAAATAATTGTGTGTATTACCTGAGACATTGATTTCTCTGTGCATTTATTTAATATTTTTAACATTATAAAGTAACTCAATATAGAGGATGTGATGACTGGTCCTCATGAGGTTTTTCAAATAAATAAGAGATACTGGTAGGTGAGGCGGGTTTGCCGGAAGAGAGTTTAGAACAGATGGCGGTTAAGGTAGCTCTCTAATGGCAAGAAGACAGGTGGATGCAGACTTAGAAAGAGGATGGTGGAGATTGTGCAAATTATTCTGTCAGAATGTGTCAAATGGTCTCCTTCTGTGCTGCACGATTCTTTTTGGGTGATCACAAATATTTTGCTTCATCTTGAAAGATTTCCATTCTTACCACCAATTACAGCATTTGTCAACAATCAATGAATGGGAGAAGCTCCAGAAGACAAGAATAGTAGGAGCTGCAATTAATTTTTTTAAAGTGTTTGGCAACACAGTCTGCTGTCTTACTTTTCAAATGTACTTAACGAAACATGAGTTGGACTCCAGCGTCAGTTGAAATGAACTGTTAATGTTTTGGTTTGTTTAAGGATCATTGCAGACTATATGCAGCTGGAGGCTGCCCAAACATTAAAGTGTTTACATCCAGAATAATATCCCTCAATGAGGTAGGAAAGAGTGAGCTACTTGATGGCCAGTCAATAGCCTTTATCTTGTATAATTACCACCAAACATGATATTATCACTGCTTTGCCAGAGAAGTGCTTCATATTCCTTTGTTAGGTAGGGATGGCAAGGTGAAAAATACCTTAAGATTCGGGTCATTACAAATGACATACAAAGCAAAGCATTCCAGTCAATGTCCTCCCTGAGTGAATAGACAACACATTGACTGGAATCGCCAGTGTTTTGTGGATAAGTGTGTTATTTTTTACTAATCTAATAAAAGTGGTTGCTACGTAGCAAGTTCAGTTTTACAGGAACTGTTGTAATCATTGACATATGAAAACATTCCAAGTTGTTGCTCCAGATTTGTTTACAAGAAATTCATTAACTTGTTCAGTTGTGGGAAATTATCCTAAATTTAGTCAGAGTCATGCAGCACAGAAGAGGCCCTTCGGTCCATTGAGTCTGCACCGATGTAAAAAAACTATCACCTATCTACACTTTCCAGCACTTGGCCCACAGCCTTGTAACATTTTAAATGCTCACTATTATACTTCTTAGAAGTTGTTTGGTTTCTCACCTCTATCACCTCCCAGATAGTACCTTCCACATTCCTGCCAACCTCAACTACTTTTCATTTTAAAATTGTAGAATCTTTAGAATTTAGAATTTTAGAATTTTTAAAAAATCAGGCATATTATCTCCTTAAGTGGATTGTGCAAAATTTTGTTTCAGGATTGTCCTGTAAAGTGCCTTGAAATGTTTCAGTTACATTTAAAGGTGTTATATGAACACAGTTTGTTGGTATAGGCTGCTGTTAGTTGCCTCAGCTGCTCAGTGATTCCCTGAAGGAACCAATAAATCTTCAGTGACGAAAAATGCCAGTTCACTCATTTAGCAAGGGAGGCAGAACTCGAGATGTGTTCATTTATGTTTAAAAGCCATTATCCTGTATTGGCATCTTGAACACTTCATTTATAACACCAAATTGAGTTTAGATATTAGAAATGAACAAAGGTCAGCTCTTCTCACTGCATAAACCAACTCCAACTGAACAAAAGTGCAGGTGAAATGTACCTCAGGACCATTCCTTGACTGTTTTATGATGCAGTCATTATTGAGTAGCCCTACCATGGACAGGAATCATTATTAGGTTCAAGTTTAAATTCTCCTGCTGCAAAAGCACAGCGTTCCTGATGGCGCTATGAATTTATGAAGTGAATAGATGTCATTAATGAAGAAGAGAAGTTCCTTTACTATGGTGCAGGATCTCTTCCAGGCTGGCAGGAGGAGTTCTGTCCCTGGCTCAAATCCCACTGACAGGACAATGCCAGCAGAGGTTGGAAATATTTTGTCATTTCTTCAATGCCATTGGATCAAAATCCTGGAATTTCTTTGCTAACGGCATTGTGGATCAACCTACAGCACACGGAAAGCAGCAATTCCAAAAAAGGCAACTCACCATTTTCAAGGGCAACTAGGAACAGACAATAAATGTTGGCCATTCAATGATATTCACACCCCACAAATGATTTTAAAAAAGTTATTAGAGTCACCAGTCAATTATGTTAACAGAATGAAAGAAAGAAAGGTGCAATGTGGCTCATATGGACCACTAAACTAGTATGGACCAGTCTAGTGGAATGGATTGTTTCTATGCTGTGAAATTCTATGTTCTTGTTACTCTTGTTGGAGGTGTTTTAATTTGAATACTGTATTGCATGAAGGCACTGAGCTTTGGTGCAGTTGCTCATTTCGTTTGCTGTCTCTCACTGGCTGGTCTTAGAACATTAAAAGCCACTTTCCAAGGTGCCTGGTGCTCAATGGACTGAGCTCCAGTAAGCAGCAAATGAGTTAAGGAGTTAGGCCAGTCAATAATTTTAGGTGGTTTCACTTTGCTTAGAAAATTACTCACAAACTGCTGTAAATAGCATTTAAATTCAGAATGTCCTGAGGTGAATACAGGTAGCATCCTTTCTTATTCAAAGCAAATGGAACAATAGACGCTGTTTGGTTTGTGTGACTGACCTTCTAACCTTTTGCTGATTCCAACATGCCTTCAGGTCAGTAAATGTTAAAAATGGCATTTTGTGTCTTGGGAGAGCAATGGAGTAGTGGGATAAGACAACACGAGGGAGTTGGAGGGGGCCTGTGCATCGGGATAACGCACGTCACAAGGGGAGTGGGAAATAGCCTGCTCACTGAGATAACACTCATCAAAATCCCTCTCTTTCATCAGCGATCCTTGCTTCACTAGAACTTTTTTGCTGTAAGAGGCTGAAATCTTGTTTGTTGGTCAACTGTCTTCTTCCATATATTATTTTCTAATGATTTTGTGCTAATATATTGAAACAGTCTCTGCAGAGGCAGTTGAAAGTAAAAAAGAAACATAGTTATTAAGATTAGGTCTGTGAACAAATATTTTAAATGACCTATTTTGCCAAACTATAATTGCATTTATTAAGATTCCTGAAACTTCTTAAATAAGATGGTTTATTTTTATCTATCAACAATAATGCCTATCTTGCACATCTCTGTAAAGATAGTTGGGTTATTACAATTTTATAAAAGAGATATCAAATTTTTTTTGGAAATAAATGCTCATGAACTTTCAACAATGTAAATCTACAGGAGTCTGTTTGTAATAATGGATAACTTTATAGCTGCCCTCATCTTGTTTCAACAATCTCATAGCGCCAGGGTCCCGGGTTCGATTCTAGCCTCGGGCGACTGTCTCTGTGGAGTTTGCACATTATCCCTGTGTCTGCGTGGGCTTCCTCCGGGTGCTCAGTCCAAAGATGTGCAGGTTGGGTGGATTGGCCATGCTAAATTGCCCATAGTGTCCATGGATGTGCAGGTTAGGAGGATTGGTGATAGAGAATGCAGGGTTATAGGGATAGCCAAAAGGGGGAGGGATGCTCTTCAGAGGGTCAGTATGGAATCGATGGACCAAATGGCCTGCTTCCACACTGTAGGGATTCTATGGTTCTATGATTCTAATCTCAAACCCCTGTGCTGCCATATACTCTCATGCACTTAGAGACAGTAAATTAATTTTTGTAGGTGTAAAAGCCTGTTTAGCACAGAAATCCACATAGGTTCGATACTGTGGGCTGGCTTAGAATCTTTCCATTGCTGACATTTACTGCCTTTTCCTTGCAGAATCTTATAGCCATGATTGCAAGTGCTTTCAATTCTAACATAAATCTTCAGAGCTTAGGCTTGTGTACATTGTAGAATACAGGTCACCCATGTACTGAGATATATTTCTAGAGTATCAATTTTGAAGGGGCCTTTCTCCCCTGTTGGGCAGCAAGAAAACATTAGCAATTAACTCATACTTCATCGTATCACCAGAATGTACCCAAGATTGTTTCACACTCGAGACACTAATCTATGAAATGTGGTCATACTCAAGTCAATTTGCGCATACAAAAATCCCATAAATGGCAATTAGAAACTTCATTTGCAGATCACCTTTTACAGAACGCCTGCAAACTAGTAATAAAAAGGTAAAAGATAAAGTTGGCATCATCTTAAAGGACTGCTTTCTCATCAGAGAGATGATGGGTAGTGGTTTAACCTGGGGGTCACTATACCTCAGGCGAGGGGAGGAGGTTGATGAGGAGGATCCTTTATGGTATCCTCAGCTGGTGTTTATGGTCCAATGTATTCGACAAAGAAGAGAGCCCTGAGTTTTATCAGGAGCATTATGAATGATAACAAAAGACTTGCGCTGTATATGATTCTGAAAAGGTTTTAAAGATGTGCAGAGAGTGAAGGAAGGTGGGAATTACAGCGGAACAGTGTATTTGAGAGGAAATAAATGAAAAATATGTTTGATTCTTAACTGCTGTTTGACAGAATCCTAGCTGGTCACTCATTTTGTATTCACGTACGGTATGTTCTCAAGAGCCATGAGCAATGGGCAATAAATGTTGAAATCCTACCAGACATAATCACATGCTGTAAAAGAATAAGAAAAATCCTTTTTCGCAAGTTTAAGTTGAGAGAGGAATGTTGGCCAGGATCCTGGATTTTTACGTTGTGTCTGTGTCTCTTTTACATTCATCTGAAAAAGTGGACATGCTTCTGTTCTGGTTCCTAGTCTATTAATGTAGCTCTCTTTTATCATCATTGGCAAGATTAGTTTTTGTTGCCCATGACTGAATGCCCTTGAACTGAGTGCTTGCTGGGCCATTTCAGACAGCTGTTCAGAGAAGAGTCAACTGCATTATTGTAGGTTTGTTGTCACATGTAGGTCAGACATCCCTGAAAACATTACTAAATCAGGTGGGGTTTTACCCCAATCAGTAATAATTGAATGGCCAGTGTTAATGAGACCTCTTTATACTCCACTTACAATGGTAAAATTTTAACTCGTGCTCAGTGTTTTAGCATGGGCCTCTATCTGGTTCAGTGGCATACCACTGCCAGTGTAGATTACATACCCATGTCCTGAGACCAAAAGCTGTCACTTGCAGTGATTTCTTAGTTGAAACACAATTATGCTCCTAGTTCAACGGCTTCCTTTTATAGAAAAACCTAGACTCAGAATAGCATCTGGTCCTTGGTATCAGGCAGAGATTGGAAATTGGACGTGGTTAAGGGCCATAGATAAAACTCCAGGTTCTACTATTCTAGAACTACGTGGACTTTAATAGTCACTGCTCCCTTTCTTGCTCTGAAAAATATTGAAGGTTACACGACTTTATGCCCTCGCCTGAATTTCACATCAAATGTTTTCTGGGTGTTTCTAAAGTAAATTGCCAAGCAGTGAGAAAGGGAAAGGGGCCAGAGAAGTTTATCCCTACTGACCTTTCCACTCATTTAATGTCAGCAGGTTTTCACTTGAAACACAGTCCCAGTCACAGTGGATGAAGTCCCAAAGTACTGCTTAAATCTGCAGAAGGCATATGTGCACGTGTTCAGAAAGCGTTCGTTCAATGTACTGGTAGATTAACTCTAAACAAGGAACAAACACAAAAACTGGTAAATATTGATGCTAGCTGCTAATCTTTCATTATGCCAGCTCTGATTTATTGTTTCGGGCTGACAGTCCCATTGTTGGAAGTTACCATTTGTTTCCAGAAGAGTGGAGCTGTTAAAAGATGAGGTTGACCAATGCAGAGGTGACCCATAGGACCTGTAAGCAGAATATCTTCCCTTCCAAGGTTGGCACACACTTACTTGAGTTTTGTGCTTTTTTAGGGGGTGGTGGTAGATGCAGTGTACAAGGTAATTGCTTTTGAACAGCTCGTGTGAAAATGAAATGGTATCAATTTCTTTTTGAGTGTATAGTAAAGTGAGAGAGACAGGTCAAAGTTGGATATGTTACTTCATTAATCACACATTGTCTTCTTTACCATAAACAGCTTTGTTTAGTGAGAGTGGAGGGACCAGATGTAGAGGGAAGGCGACATGAACGTTAACTTAAGCGGCAAACTCATGTCCTCTCCCTCGTGTCTTTTTGATGCTTCCTGTGGCACAGTTAATATCATTTCCACACGTGATTCAGTACATAGGATTTTCGCCCTTTTTACTCTCCCCATAATCCCCCTGTCCCCCACACCCAGACATAGTTGGAGGCAGTACCAGAAATATTTGACATTGTTGTAGCTACCTATTCAATAACACAATGTTCTGATAGATGTAAAATTACCTTCACGATCCTGTGTTCACTGATTTGTCAATATCATGACTTCTTTGTTTTTGTCTGGATTTATCTCAGCATGTGATTATTCAGGCAGGAGATGCCCTCCATCCATCCAGGGAGCATTGCACTATGTTTGTGACCTTAAACCACAAAGGGACAATACAACTGATCCCAGTCCTACCCCTTGAAATTTCTCCACAAATGTGTGAACTTTAACATGTCTCCCTGTTCTATCATCAGAGCTATCCCCTCGTGAAAACATTCATCAGCATCAAACAAGGTGGCAGACCTCATGCATAAAGGAAAGAGGAGAATGACACATTTAAATCTGATTGTTATTACTTTCATAGAATCAGGACAGTCCCAAACTGCAGTGTTAAAGTGCCTTAAGACCACCAGCTTGTAGTGGTCCTGTTCGGGTCCACTCAGAGGTCAGGACAGCATCCTGGACTGACGAAGGTGGGAGTTCTGAAACAGTTAACACTCTCTTCATTCCAAAGTTAAAAATCACGCAACACTGGGTTATAGTCCAACAGGTTTATTTGGATCTCCAGCTTTCAGAGCGCTGCTCCTCATCAGGTAGTTGTGGAGATACTCCGAAAGATGGTGCTTCCAAATAAACCTGTTGGACTGTAACCTAGTGTGTGATTTTTAACCTTGTCTACCCAGGTCCAAACACCCACTCCTCCACATCATTCATTCCAAATGTGTGGTATAATGACAGTCATCTGCTGCAACAGCTTTCTCTTGAGGCTAGGGTGGAGACGAGGCTCAATTATTCTGTTTTCATGTGTTAATGAATTTGAATTTAGGAGTTTTTCTCTTTCCACTCTTGATAGCTGTTTAATTATGCAGTGACTTTCTGTGCCTAGTCTGTCCCCGCATGGATCTGTCTACACTCAAGTGGTGGTATGAATGGTAGTAGTGGTTAATCCGTCTCAGCCAGCAGGCTTCCGTCTTCAGCCCAGCAGGATCACCTCTGTCCTGTAATTAACAGAACTATCAAACCTGCTGCTTAGTGCAAACTGAAGCTCTGGCATCCTCTTTCTCTTCCAGAGGTGGTTGGTGTCCATCACTACCTCGTTACCTCACTGATGATGCCAAGCCAATGTCGACTTTATATAAAATCCACTGCTGACCGCCTTTTTGCAACACTGAATATTTCATGAACTTGTGACTAACCTGGATCAAACTCAAGGCAACTTGGCCAGATCGCATTTCTGAAAAGGAAACTGGTTCTAACCCCTCTCCTGAATACTGCTCATCACTGTCCTTCGCTTTCTTATGCAATCACTTTGGAATGTAGATGACTTTCTTTCACCCCATTGATGAAGCAGTTTACAAAAGAGTCATAGAGATGTACAGCACGGTCCGACTTGTCCATGCCGACCAGATATCTGATCTGAATTTAGTCCGATTTGCCAACTGTTAGCCCATATCCCTCTAAGGAGAAAGTGAGGACTGCAGATGCTGGAGATGAGAGTGGAGAATGTGGTGCTGGAAAAGCACAGCAGGTCAAGCAGCATCAGAGGAGCAGAAGAATTGACATTTTAGGCATAAGCCCTTTATCAGAAGGGTATAAGCCCATAACATTAATTCTCCTGTTCCTCGGATGCTGTCTGACCTGCTGTGCTTTTTCAGCACCACACTCTCATCCCATATCCCTCTAAGCCCTTCTTAATCATAAGCAGATGCCTTTTAAATGTTGTAATTGTAGCAGCCTCCACCACTTCCTCTGGCAGCTCATTCCATACATGCACCACCTCTGCGTGAAAAAGCTGCCCCTTAGGCCCCTTTTAAATCTTTCCCTTCTCACCTTAAACAAATACCATCTAGTTTTGGCCTCTCCCATCCTGGTGAAAATACCTTGCCTATTTATCCTATTTATGTTCCTCATGATTTTATAAACCTCTATAAGGTCACCCCTCAGCCTCCAGTGCTCCAGGGAAAATAGAACCAGCCTATTCAACCTCTCCCTATAGTTCAAACCCTCCAAACCTGGCAACATCCTTGTAACCCTTTTCTGAACCCTTTCAAGTTTCACGATATCCATCCTACAGCAGGGATGATGCGGAGGTGCTGGTGTCAGACTGGGGTGGACAAAGTTAAAAATCACACAACACCAGGTTATAATCCAACAGGTTTATTTGGAAGTACTGCTCCAAAAGCAGTAACTTAGCACCAATCCTTGTGGCATACCACTGGTCAAGGCCTCCAGTCTGAAAAGCAACCCTCCACCACCACCCTCTGTCTTCCACCTCCGAGCTAGTTCTGTATCCAAATGGCTAGTTCTCCCTGTGATGTAACCTTGCTAACTAGTCTACCATGAGCAACCATAAGACCATAAGACATAGGAGTGGAAGTAAGGCCATTCAGCCCATCGAGTCTACTCCGCCATTCAATCATGGCTGATGGGCATTTCAACTCCACTTACCCGCATTCTCCCCGTAGCCCTTAATTCCTCGTGACATCAAGAATCTATCAATCTCTGCCTGGAAGACATTTAGCGTCCCCGGTCTCCACTGCACTCTGCGGCGATGAATTCCACAGGCCCACCACTCTCTGGCTGAAGAAATGTCTCCGCATTTCTGTTCTGAATTGACCCCCTCTAATTTTAAGGCTGTGTCCACGGGTCCTAGTCTCCTCGCCTAATGGAAACAATTTCCTAGTGCCCATCCTTTTCAAGCCATGTATTATCTTGTTAAATACCTTACAGAAGTCCATATGGATCATGTCCACTGCTCTGCCCTCATCAATCCTCTAGGTTACTTTTAGAGAGATATGATTTCCTACACACAAAGCCATGTTGACTATCCCTAATCAGTCCTTGCCTTTCCAAATACGTGCAATTCCTATCCCTCAGGATTCCCTTCAACAACTTGCCCACCACCAATGTCAGGCTGACTGGTCTATAGTTCCCTGGCATTTCTTTACTACTTTTCTCAAATAGTGGCACCACGTTAGCCAACCTCCAGTGTTCTGACACCTCACCTGTGACTATTGATGATCCAAATATCCCAGCAAGTGGCCCAGCAATCACTTCCTGAGCTTCCCACAGAGTTCTAGGATACACCTGATTAGGTCCTGAGGTCATGTTGCAGCTGTACAAAACTCTGGTGCGGCTGCATTTGAAGTATTGCATACAGTTCTGGTCACCGGACTATAGGAAGGATGTGGAAACTTTGGAAAGGGTGCAGAGGAGATTTACTAGGATGTTGCCTGGTATGGAGGGAAGGTCTTATGAGGAAAGGATGAAGGACTTGAGGCTGTGTCTATTAGGGAGAAGAAGGTTGCAAGGTGACTTAGTTGATATATATAAGATAATCAAAGGGTTAAATAGGTTGGACAGTGAGAGCCATTTTCCTCAAATGTTGATGGCTAGCACGAGGGAACATAGCTTCAAACTGAGGATTGATAGATATACGACAGATGTCAGAGGTAGTTTCTTTACTCAGAGAAGTAGGGCGTGGAATGCCCTGCCTGCAACAATAGTAGACTTGCCAACTTTAAGGGCATTTAAATGGTAATTGATAAACATATGGATGAAAATGGAATAGTGTAGGATAGATGGGCTTCAGATTGATTTCATAGTTCAGTGCAACATCGAAGGCTGAGGGCCTGTACTGCACTGTAATGTTCTATGTTGTATATTTAAGAGGTCCTATTCTCTCCATAGTTACTCTTTTGTCCTTAAAATCCCTTTGGATTCCCCTTAACACTTTGGCAAAGTTATTTCATGTTTCCTTTTTGCCCTCCTGATTTCCTTCTTAAGTATATTCCTACTGCCTATATATTCTTTTAGAATTCATTCGATCTCTCTTGTCTATACCTAACATATCCTTTTTTTTCTTGACCAAAACCTCAATCTCTCTCGTCATCCAACATTCCCTACAAATACCCTTCACCCTGACAGGAACATACTGCCTCTGGACTCTCGTTACCTCATTTTTGAAGGCTTCCCATTTTCCAGCCGTCACTTTACCTGCGAACATCGCCCCCAGTCAAGTACTGAAAGCCCAAACCCTGGCACAGGATGTGGGCTCTGATGAAGAGTCATTTAGATTTGAAATGTTAGCTCACTCTCTCTCCATGGATGCTGCCTAATCTGCTATAATCTCCAGCATTTTTTATTTTCAGTACAGATTACAGCATCTGGAGTAATTTACTCCTGCAGTGAATGGGTAGGATCCTTGGGTTTTTGCAGACTCCCACTTCTGTTTGTAGTTGATCTGCATCTGGATCTGTTGGGAGACACTTTGCAGATGCTTCTTCTCCAGTTTGGGATGAGCTAGGGATTCCCACAAGTCACTCAAGATATTGCATATTTCACCCTCTTAGTGAGTGCTTGTCATGATTCAGTGCTGTGTATATTGGCCTGAGAGAAGAAATTGACAGTGAAGTGCTTATCCTGCTAGTGGATTGGCAAGGTTTTGCAGAGGCATCGCTGGTAATAGTTTGAGCTGTCTGCTGTACAACGTTCATGTCTCCTAGCATACAGAGATGAGAGTTGAGAGTGTGTTGCTGGAAAAGCATAGCAGGTCAGGCAGCATTTGAGCAGGAGAATCAACATTTCGGCATAAGCCCTTTATAAGGAATGAGGCTTGTCTGCCGGGGCGGGGTGTGTGTGCCGAGAGACAAATGGAAGGGGACTAGCTGAGAATGCAATAGGTAGATGGTGGTGGGGGAGAAAGTGATAGGTCAGAGAGGAGGGTGGAGCGAATGTATGGAAAAGACGATGGACAGGTCAAGGCTTTGGATTGGGATAAGGTGGGGGGGAGAGGAAATGAGGAAACTGATAAAATCCACATTTACCCTGTGTGGTTGCAGGGTGCCAAGGTGGAAGTTGAGGCGTTCCTCCAGGCATCAGGTGGCTAGAGTTTGATGATGGAGGAGGCCCAGGAGCTGCATGGTGGAGTGGGAGGGGGAGTTGAAGTGATCAACCATGGGATTGGTTGGTGCGGATGTCCCAGAGATGAACATTCCCCTTCCCCCACCATAGCTGAAAATGTGTTGCTGGTTAAAGCACAGCAGGTTAGGCAGCATCCAAGGAATAGGAAATTTGACATTTCGGGCATAAGCCCTTCATCAGGAATGAGGAGAGTGTGCCAAGCAGGCTAAGATAAAAGGTAGGGAGGAGGGACTTGGGGGAGGGGCGATGGAGATGTGATAGGTGGAAGGAGGTCAAGGTGAGGGTGATAGGCCACCACCATATCCCAGTCCCAAGCCTCCAACTTGGCATTGCCCTCTTGACCTGTACATCATCTTTCCCAACTATCCGCTCTATCCTCCTCTCCAACCTATCACCTTCTCCCCACCTTCATCTACCTATTACATTTTCAGCTAACCCCCCTTCCCCCCCCCCCACCCCCCCCCCCCCCCCCCCCCCACCCCCACCCCCACCCCATCCCATTTATCTCTCAGCTCCCCGGCCCATTGGAGCTCCTTTGGAGCCTTCCGTCAGTGAGGACAAGCCATCAATAATGACAATCAACAACCAGGTATCAGTGCTGATGGCTGTTTCCTCTAAAGTATGAATGTGTTTAGGAGAATTGTTTAATGGATGTAGTTTACTCGCTGATCTGGAAGGTTCATTTTCAGACATTTCATCACCATACTAGGTAACATCATCAGTGACCCTCCGGATGAAGCACCGGTGGCATGGCCCACTTTTTATTGATGTGTTTAGGTTTCTTTGGGTTGGTGATGTCATTTCCTGTGGCGATGTCATTTCCCGTGATGGTGTAATTTCTTGTTCTTTTTCTCACAGGGTGGTGAATGGTATCCAAGTCAATGTGGTTGTTGATAGAGATCTGGTTAGAATGCCATGCTTATAGGAATTCTCCTGCATGTCTCTGTCTGGCTTGTGTTTGGATGGATGTGTTGTCCCAGTCGAAGTAGTGTCCTTCCTCATCCGTATGTACGGATACCAGTGAGAGGGGGTTGTGTCTGTTTTTTGTGGCTAGTTGATGTTCATGTATCCGGGTGGCTAGTTTTCTGGCTACCTTCCAGCTCAGTGAGCAAACCTACATCCAGAACCTGAGCTACAAATCTTCTCAAAACTTGCTAGAATTGTTTAATTTTGAATGTTATTTGGACAAGGGTTACTTTGGCACAATGGATGCTTTTTTTTAAAAGGAAATTTGACTGCTTGTTTTAAGCAAATGAAGATAGAAGGATGTTAATGGGCTAGTGATCCAATTTCCAGCTTACTGCTCGGGGGACAGCTGATGGAATGCAAAATCATAGAACCCAGAATCCCTGCAGTGTGGAAACAGACCATTTGGCCCATTGAATCTACACCGACCCCCCATGAAGAACATCCCATCCAGACTCACCGTCCCTACCCTATCCCTGTAATGCTGCATTTTCCATGGCTAATCCACATAGCCTGGACATCTCTGGACACTGAGCAATTTAGCATGACCAATCCACCTAACCTGCAGGTGGGAGGAAACTGGTGCCTCTGGAGGAAACCTGCGCAGACATGGGGAGAATGTACAAACTCCCCAAAGAGAGCTGTCCAAGGCTGGAATTGAATCAGGGTTTTTGGTGCTGTGAGGCAGCAGTGCTAACCTATCATGCTGCCCCAAAGTCCATTAATAAAATCTGGAAATGAAAGGTGGCCTATCGAACATTATAAAATCTCATTACGGTCTTTCACAGAAGGAAATCTGCGGTCCTTGCATGGTGTGACCTACAGATGCACAACAATGTGGCTGGCTCTAAGATAACCTCGAAGGCCATTGGTTAAAGAATAGTTAAAGATGGGCAACAAATGCTGGTCTTTCCTGATGCTCACATCCCATGAAACAAAGTGCAGCAAGTGGCTTTTAATCCTGGAGTAAAGACCCAGCACACACAGCATGATGAAGGGCTTATGCTCGAAACGTCGAATTCTCTATTCCTGAGATGCTGCTTGGCCTGCTGTGCTTTGACCAGCAACACTTTTGCAGCTGTGATCTCCAGCATCTGCAGACCTCATTTTTTACTCCCCTTGTATCATGATTGTCTATGTAAATGCAGCATGATGAGTGTTAATATTAACATCAGTCCTTAAAGCAATACAATAATGGATCCACTCATGATGTATCACAGTAAAGTTCAAGTGGATACCCTGGAATTATCATGTTTGATCAGTGAATAAAAAAGGACATATAAAAATGAATAAAAGGAGTGATTGACAAAAAAAAAGTGACATTTGCAATTCTACTTAAATCAAAATGATTGAGCCTCACTCCAAATGAGCTGTATATCTGAACTCAATTGCACATTATCTTTCTATAGGTTCTCTTGTTGCTATGATTACCCTATGACAGTATGCGTGCTGTGATGGTTATTTTGTGTATTGAGCCATCTATATATTCTGACTACAAATTACCCCTTTGCACTAAAACCCTGACACTGTAGTCCATACACAGATCTATTTACATCCAAATCCTCAGCAAAACATGTGGCTGGACTTCAGATTGAATTTTGGCTTGTCCATTTATGTACAGATCAAACTGCATTTGCAGTTTTTTTAAAATTAAGTTCAGCTTGCTGTTGGGTGTAGGAACTAGTTAACAACTCACTTTTGTTATACCAGCATACAAAAAATGTGATCGTGGCCAAAATGTAGCTCTCTCAGGTTACCTTCTTTAAAAGTTTGGAAGCCTGAGTTTCCCCAGTGTTTCTTTTCAATCTCTCTAGCATCTTCTCTGCATCACCTACGTTGAATAGCAAGAATGCAGCAACCTCAACCGTGATTGACAAAGGAACTATTTTAAGCTATAATATTACTTACACTGGTCAAGGTGCATACAGGACATTCGTTTCTTACCAGTGGTATCCCCTCCAGTCCCAAACATTTCTCAGCAGGAACACAATCAATGTAGACATGCCAAAACTAAAGTTAAGATGAATGGCTAAACTACCAGCCTGTATTAAGCTGAAGTAGAGTGAGTAATTGATCAATTGTCTTATCGCTGTTTATAGGTCTTTTGCTGTGCTCATATTTGCTACCACATTTGTTAACATTACACCAGCAGCTTCTATTCAAAAGTACTTCATTGGCTGGAAAGTACTTTGGACTACCCGGAAGATGTCATAGGTGCTATACAATTGCAAGTTTTCCTTTTTGTTTAATTTAAAACTGTTTAGCTTTTTGCTGACAACTGTAAAAGAAATTGTAGGAAAATAGCAACAGGAGCAGGATATTCAACCCTTTGAGTTGGGTCACCACTGAATTAGATTATGATTGATCTGTACTGTGACTCCATGTTGCCTTTGTGAGTCTTGTTAAGAGGCTTTTAAAGATGTTTGCAATGCTCTATAAAAGAGTGAAAGATGGACAGGGCATCGAGGAGCATCTATACTTTAATCAGATTTGTTTAAGTGTCTGGACCACAAGAGCTTTGTGTCCTTGCTGAGGTCCCTCTAGGACTCTTGCATTACAAGTGTCCTTTTAGTGGCAGGCTGGAATTCTGTACCTTTGAAAACTCACTTGTGGTATAAAAATGGGGGGAAGTTCAGGTTGAATCATTCAGATAAATGTTAGTTTCAGCAGGACTGCACTCCGTAAAAATACCTTTTCTTGTGCGTGCTGGATTAGAAAGTGTCAGGAAGTGAATGTAGTTGATGCAGTTTAACTAGAGTTGGAACAATTGCAGCCAATAAAGGAATTCTCGAGCAAACTGCTGCTGAGGTTGGTGCATTCTTGTCATGGCTAATTACTAGCATCCATCCAGAAGAATTGGTGGAGAAACATGGGCTTCCAAAAATTGGGAGGAGATTAACTTGAGATGTGATTATAACTGACATAAGTTATGTCCGTTTTACAGAGTGAGGAAGGTTTTAAATTTAAGCAAAAGGAAGACAATTTAGAAATTAAGGTAAGAATATATTTTTGGCTGGAGTAATATGGGCCACAAACCCTGAAACTGTCAAATGGTGTGATAGGGATAACTTGGGAATACACTAAGATATGTTTTCTTCCTCTCTCACTGTTCTGTGAACTTATTTTGGGTTTTGATGACTATAGCAATTAATTGAATGCAAGTGAGCTCATCACTGTCTAAGGCACGTTCCAATTTAATGGAAATAACATTCCTTGTGCACAAGTGGTGTATTTAAAGCTGTATGCCTCTTTGACCTGCTGGCATCCCAGTTGAACCCAGCATTATGCACTCATGTGGCCCTTTTCATTTGGGAACTGTTTGTAGTGAGCTTTTATTTTTAGCATTGCTGCAGGAACCTGTGGCTGTCATGTTACCATGACCCATACAACTGTCCCTTCGTGGCCATGTGATGGATTATGAGTGTTGTCCCTTTCGGAAGACTGAAGGTCAGCTGCGGAAGCTTTTCTTTTCTTTTTTTGGGAAAGCCTTCAGGGTAGTTGGTTCCCAGGTCATCTGCAAAGGACTGACCACTGAAATCCTCTTAAAGCAGGCTGGGGTCTGGGGCCTAGACTGCCTGATACGTTCAGGATTTCCAATAGAAACCTTTAATGATTCAATAAGAAGACAGAAGATATAGAAGCCCCTTAGATTATGGCATTAAGAGAATACCAGATCATGCCAAATACTCTCAGTTGTTTGTCCCCATTAAGAATACATACTAAACATAGGACTTCATAGGAAATTTCTTTTGAAAACATTTTATAAACAAGCAAATAGTCAAGCATGTTTCTTGCCAAGGCAACATTTTTCTTAGCAATACACTTTTGCCATTACTCTCCCTTCCCAAAAATCCACCCACCCCAAGTGCTTTGACTTCTTGCCTAGTGTGACTGTATCATTCCAGATGGTCTAGTTCAAGACATTGGAACGCAGGAAGTATTAGCGCTGAACCCAATCCTGATGGCCACAGAGGTGACATTTCCAGGAACAATTATTGGACAGGGATGGGAATTAGCAGCATAGCCTATTGTCTTAATTTACCTTGTTAAGGAGCGCCCGAGCCTGTTGTATTGGCTTTACTGCCGCGTCAGTTAATTGTGCATAAAGCGGGATTGAACCTTAGTTCCTCTATGCCGATTTAGCTATGTTCAGGCAAAAGCTCAGAAAATCACTGTTCAAGTTCAGAGGTATTTTGCAGATGTTGTGTGATTCCATTTTGTGCATTCCAAAGAGTCACATCAAATTGCCCCAGTTTTGCTCTGGTCTGACATAATAATTTCTCTATATTAAAGCACAGGAAGAAGTAGGTAAAAATGAAGAGATCTGATCATTTTAAAGGTTCTATTTTTGTCATTCCAGTGGTTTGTGAACATCATATCGTTTTGCGGGGAAGCTGAGTTGTAGTGTAAAGTTAGCTACCTGTATAATCTTTGAACTCTTTCCAATATCGTAACTCTACTTCAAAATGTAAACTTTGAATCCTGAATAGCCAAAGAATGAAACAAAAATTGCACAGACACAGTGGTATAAAGTTCAATTTGATAAGTTGCCTTGTAGATTGAAACTTGCCAATGTAACAAGAAGTTTTTAATGCAACAGTCTGTGTTGATCTTTAAGAGCTGTGTACAATTTATTTATTAAATAATAATGCTGCTCAGCTCTCTGAAACACTCAGGAGTGGCCCGTGCACTGCTTTCATTTATCAATGGTAAATGTATTGGAGGATTATTCATGGTACAAACAAGTCAGGCAGTGGGGGTCAGGTCAGCTGTAGTGGGAGGAGTCTCTTTGAATCAATTAATCACACTGTGATCTTGAGAAGTTCCATGTGTTTTGAACTCTTGCTTTTTCTTAGTGACTGGTCAGCTATTCAGGAACCCAACCATGAAGTGTTCCTGTATGGATGTCAGATTTGCCTGTGATACTCTACCCATCCCCACTAGCTTCAATCCTGAAAGCTTTTCCACCACCTGCCAGTCACGTCAGGATGAAATAAAACACTTTCCATTTCATCTTTGAGAAGCAGGCCAGGGAACTGTTCAATATCTCATCCAAAGCAAACATCCCTGACACTGCCTAGATATTTGACTGGACCAGCCTAGATATTTGCGCTCAGATCTCTAGAGCGGGTCTTGGACCCACAATCCTCTGACTCAGACAAGAGGGCAATCAACCGAGACATGTTTGACAATGATGCAGGTAGCAAACATAGAAATTACTTCCAAAAGTTCAGATTAAATCCTAGCAATGGATTTAAACTATCTGCACAATTTGGCAAGTTACTGTGGTGCTTTCCACGCATTGGTGGGTTAGACTGGAGCCATCCTGTAAGTGGAGATTAGGAAATGAGTGGTGTTCGAGAGTGGGAACACTAAACATGCAGGGAGTAGGGAATAATAGCCAACGTCTGCTGAATTCATCCAAGTGGGTTTCAAAGAGGGTCTTAAAGATGGAGAGACAGATAAAGAGGTTTGTGGAAAGTCTTCCATGGGTGAACAGCACAGCCTCCAATGGTGGGGATTGGAGATTGTATCCTATTTTAATGTTCATTGTAGAACTTGCTTAATTTACATGCCAATGAATCAGATGAAAACAGTTGTGTAATCAGCTGAAGTTTAGCAGGTCACACTCTCATCTATGAATCACAAGGTTCTGGGTCCAAATTACACTCTCATGCATGAACACTGAAATCAATATTGACACTTCACTGCAGTACTGAAGGAGTGCTGTGTTAGTGGACATGTAAGACATTAGACTGAGGCCTATTTATGTGGATGTTGCAACATTTCCTGGTGGAATTTACTGGGTAGCTTTCCCAGTTATCACATTTTTGGTTTTGAGAGTTTTCTGCTCGCAGATTAGCTATCATATTTCCTATGTTACAACAATGATTACACTTTATTGGCTGTACAGCACCTTGAAATGTCCAGTGCTGTACAGATCACTATATAAATGTACGTTTTTCAGTGGCAGTGATCTGTCACAGGCAATTTCTATCCCTTTTCAGCACCCAAGTAGTAGAGATGAAATCATCTCCTAAATATTGTAAATAATGCTTTTATGAAAATTGATGCCAGATTGCATACAAGGAAGGTTAATGCAAGCTTTCTTTCTGCATCTCCAGGTACTGCAAGCAAAATTGGGCAGGAGTGGTGATTAATTATTGCAATCCTGCGCCTTCTCCTGACTGCTTGCTCTCACTGACTTATCATTTGCTCACATTTTTATTCCGGGGAGAGGTCACAGAGAAATCTTTCACTCTCCTATGCTTCTAAAGGTGGAGCTACCTTGAAGGAAGCACAGATGAGGGGCAGGGCTCACCAGTGCCCGTGATCTCCCTCATCATGGTATCAACACCCCCAGTATTATACACCTTTAATGTAAAAATGTCTTCTCCAAGCAGCTAGTCACGGATACTATGTTGTGTTTCCTTGTTGACAGCGATGCAGTTTCCTCTTTATCTAGCTTGTTTAGGTTGGCTCGCTGCCCTTAGTCCTGCTTTTAGCTCAAAGTTTGCAGTTTTGTCTAAAATTGGATCTTATCCCTAAAACAACAGTGAAAGTTGTTTTCTCTTCTCACATTTTTTTTCATCTCACAGCTTTCGTGTTTTGCAGCATGGAGTGATCACCTTGCATGTTTTATTTTGCCATTGACGTGTCTGTGTTCAGTCAAGTGAAGGTTTTAATTACTCAGGAGAAACAGGCTTCTGAGCTCTACACTTTGACACTCATTTGTGGGGTTTGGACTTCACTAATTTTCAGACATTCTAGTGTTGCAGGAATGCATTTTACTGCAAAGAAAGGGTGCACACACAGCTGACAGCACTCTTAATGCAGAACCATCGAGAACTGACATATCAGATGGTGCTCTGAGATTGTATTAAGTGTTGCGTTAGTGCCGACAGCCTCCAACACGGGTCTCGCAGCACCTCTAAAGTAAATATACTGCACTTGTTAAAGCCGATAGCTATGAAGGATGTTCTGTTCAAAATCAGGGTCTTACAAGCGACAATACTGACAAGTTTCTTTTGGGTTGACATTGGTTGGATGAGACACATGTGAACCTTGTACACAATAAAGGTTACTGCCCAGATTTAGCTTGTAAGTATAGTGAGAGGGATAGTTTCCCTATTTCTTAGTAATGGAAGTCAGGGACATCTGGCTTCCATGTGGAACGAGCAACAAGATAAATTGGCACATCAGAAGAACAGGGTCTATGTTCAAGTACCAGTCTATGTTGAGGTTGGGTGCCCACCTGGGCTACATAAAAACTGATTTCAGTTGGTTCTCCTCAGTGGTGGCTATGGTTGCTTCCTTTGGAACCACCAAAGATCTATAAACATATCTATGTAACTATTCAGAAATAGAGGTCAATTAAATCATATGAAAACAAAATACTGTGAGCACTACTGTGAGGTAAAAATACAAAATACTGGAAATGCTCAGCAGGTCTAGCAGCATCTGTGGAGACAGCAACAGAGTTAGTGTTTCTGGTCAGTAACCTTTCATCAGAATCAATTAATAATGTGTTCAGCAGGGGTTTACTACAATCCAAATGTAGGATCACTCTTTGCCTTTTCTTGTGCTTTTGTTGGGAAATCCAAAAAGGGTTGGGGGAAGGGGAGGCATCAAGACTCAAAGAAACAAAAGGAAGCCAGTGAAGAGATGAGCTGATAAACATAGTCAACAGAAAAACTGTACAGGAGTGTGGGAAAACATTCAGAAGAACTACTAACAGGAAATGCATTGCCCAGCCTAAACAAGTAGTCAACGCAATGACTGACCTGCAGTGAATGTGAAGTCTATCAATGTGCCATCAACATTACCAAACATGCGTCAGACTTAACATCAGCAAAATTCCTTCCTGTTTCTGCATTCTGTGGCTCTTTATAGGAACCAAGCCCACGTTAGAGTGATTGCTTTTTTTTCAATGAATAGCTATGGCTGCTGTACCACACAGCTCGAACAGTTCTCTGACACACACCAAGGTTTTATTCGGTCTTTGTTTAGAAAGGAAAAATAACAGAACAAATGGGTTTATGCAAATAGATGGGACATTTGTGAAATGATATGGAGAATTGATTCATTTATGTGCCAGTTTCAACTGGTTTACTTCAGGTGGTTCTTGGTCCCTTTCAATCCAATTACATGTCAGAAGAAATTCATGGGAAGCTTTGATAAATACAAACACAACTTTAATGCTGTGTTCTCAGGATTAAGAATTTGGTTGTTCTGGGAGAGAACCATTAGCAAGTTGTAAAGCATGGATTAGCACTTCCCAAACTACTTTCAAATACAGTATGACCCCATTTTCACACTTGAGATTAATACTATCCCAGCAACCAACAAAAAGTAAACTTAAAATAAAGTAGAATAGCAATATATTTCTTTGTACCGGGAATGACAACATTGCACATTACTCCTGCATCCCTGTACTTGAGTATATTTAACAATAAAACCTAAATCTAACCAAAAATCTAATTATCAAAGTTGGCATATTATACATAGATCAGCAAATATACATCCTTGCAAACGTCCCAGTCAGTCTGCATATTTGATAAGCTCAGTGTAAATATTTACTTCACTATAATTTTATATTTCTCTTGTTTCCAAATGGTATCAAAAATCAGGCAGTATAGGTTTAATTCTAGACAGACTAATTTTCTCATAATACTTATTAATTGACACCCCTAAAATTCCGTGTATGTTTTCATCTGTTTACTTTGCGTTTTATGAGCTTATTTTATCCACCTATTATGATATAAGTTGCTCGATAAAACTCGCACTTTTTTTTCTTTCAGTAAACAACCAGAGCAGATAGGCTAATTTAAAAGAATGCTATTGAGCCCAGTGTCCTCTGCTCAATTTAAGCATTAGATCAGTTTACATAATAGACCTCTCTCAGGCAGAGGTCATGATGTCAATTTTGTCATCTATAATGACTTATGAAAAAGAGATTAGTGTACAAATGAAGTGTTTAGAGACAAATGTTTTGAATGAAAATTATTGAAAATGATTGAACATGATAAACAAAAGAACCAAGGTAAAGCTTGAGTATGTCAGCCTTTATTGTTTAATTATTTAAGTACAGGACTAGTGAAGACTTGCTTCAATTGTATGGGAGCTTGGTTCGACCACACTTGGAGTACTGTGTGATGGAGGGATTGCAAGGAGAGGGTTTTTTGGTTTCCTCATCTCAGGAAACATATTATGGCCAGAGAGGGATTGCAACAAAGGCTCATCAGACTTGTTCGCAAGATGGCAGGACTATCCTAGGAAGAGAAATTGGGTAGACTGGCCTGTATTCGAAGAATGAAAGGTAGTCTAAACGGATCCTAAATGGATCGTTACAGGTAGGGTGTTTCCCCTGATTGAGAAGTCTACAGCCCATTCTGAAAATAAGGGTGTTGCCAGTTAAGTCAGGGATGACAAATGTTTAACTCAGAGGGTTAAGAATTTGGAATACTGTACTAGAAAATTATGTGGAAGCTCAGTCTTTGAGCATGTTTAATGTAGAGATTAATAGATGTCAATCAAGTACAAGGTTATGAGGTTGGTGTCGGTAAAGGTTTTGAAGTGTTCAAGCAACCAGGATTGCATCAAATGGCGGGACAGGTTTGATAGGTTGAATTGCTTACTCCAGTTCCTATGTTACTATCCCTTCAAACATTAAGTACTGAGATATTGGAGATAATATAAAAAATTGTCAGACTCTAGATTGGAAATAGTTAAAACAGATTCAAACTCCACCAAAAACATTTGACTTTCCCAAAAATCCATTGCAGTTGCAAAGTGTTCAAAGGTGCCTCACAGAGTTGTAGTCAGATGGAAGTGGAGACCAAGTCCGAAAGGAGTTAGTTAGAGTTATATCGCTAAAGAATTGATTCATTAAGATGGTGGTATTCAAAGATGGTATTAAAGGAGAAAGAGGTAGCGGGAATTCTACAAAGTAATTACGAGGCTGAAGGCTGTGCCTTTAATGGTGGGCCAATAGTTGTCAAGGTTGGAGAAATGAAGAATTATAAGGGAGTTGTTAGACTGAAGGAACTTACAGAGACAGGACAATTATAGCCAATTATAAAGAAAAGGATTGTAACTTTAAAATGGAAGTCTTACAATACCAATGCACTCTGGCACCCAGCTCCTACCTCTTTATCCCAGCTTACAGGGGCCTCCAAGCCTGGGTCTGCCAAGACACCCTCTCCTCACAATGACTCCATTCAATCCCAGTGACAATCTTCTGCTGGGACTTGCTGCATACCCAGCAGTGGCCATAGCATTCTAGAATCCCTACAGAATGGAAACAGGCCATATGGCCCATTGAGTCCACACTGACCCTCCAAAGAGCATCTTGCCAATCCTGTAACCCTGCATTTTACATGGCTAATCCACCTGCACGCCCCTGGACACTGTGGGCAATTTACCATGGCCAATACACCTAGTCTGCACATCCTTGTACTGTGGGAGGAAACCTACACAGGCACACTGAGAATGTGCAAACTCCACACAGGCAATCACCGAAAGGTGGAATTGAAGTCAGGTTCTGGTGCTGTGAGGCAGCAGTGCCAACCAGTGAGCCATTGTGCCAACTGATTTAGTATTGCCAGATATTTGACTGGCCAGCAGTTGTTGAAACCTGAGATTCTTCCCAGACATGTGTGAAAGTCTTGCCCTGAGCCTGATTATTAAATGGCCATAGGGCAGCCCAGTTGGAATGCAGGATGCTGCACTGCTGGGTATTCTGGCAGAGGTGTTGGGAATGGGAATCCTACCAAAAAGTAAAATCCTGCCTTTTGTGCTTTGAGGATTGAGGGAAACTCACTGATATTACACAGGCAAACATTGCCTTCTAATATATTATTTTAACCTTGTAATTAATTACAACAGTAAATTACACCCACAGAACTTCCTAAAAGGTAAAACCTTTTTATTTTATGTACCAGGCTGTGGGTGGCACGGTGACTCAGTGGTTAGTACTACTGCCTCCCAGCACCAGGGACCCGGGTTTGATTCCTTCCTTAGATGACTGACTGCTGAGCTTGCACATTCTCCTTGTGTCTGTGTGGGTTTCCTCACAATCTAAAGATGTGAAGGTTACGTGGGTTAACCATGGGAACTGTGGGGTTATGGGGATAGGGTGGGGATTGGCTGGGTGAGATGCTCTTTGGAGGGTTGGTGCAGTCTAGATGGGTTGAATGGCTACTTTCTGCTCTGTAGGCATTCTTTGCTAAAAAAAAGCAAACGAATTAACCATGCTGATGCTTTTTGAAGCTCCTCTTGTCCCAGAGCCACTGGGGGTGTGATTTCATGGGAACTGACAGCACTCTACAGTCATAATAAAATATGGTATCCTTCATAATTAAGGAGAGAGTGTATAGGTACAGTATTCAATCATGGGAGCATCACAATTAGGCATGCATTAACTCACCATGGAGATGACATACACCTTCCACCAATCCTTCATTAGTAGAGACTCTGGTTCATTTCCTTCTCCTCTTTGACCTGTCCCAACAAAAGAAAGGAAGGGAGGGGGGGGCGATGAAGGGTGTGTAAAGGTGTGTAAATACCTACAGAGCCCAAGCCCTCCTCAGAGCCCCAGCCAGTTAATAGAGTTAGGTGGAGCACAGTGGGTGGAACCTTATGTATAGCATGGACCAGTTGGGCTGAATGGATTGTGAATTGTATGTCATTCTATATAGATGTGATTGAAATGGATGTATATGCCCTCTTCAGTTTAATCCTGCCATTACAGGGTATTGGAAGGGGAACCTTAAGCTTTGTTCTGCTATTCACTGACAGAACCTTGCCTACAATGCTATAGCTTGAAATGTGTGTAACGGCAAGCGATTGTGTTTGATTCATCTGTACCTGGACTGCAAATAGAATACTTCCACGCTGTGGCAGTGACTTGCGACTTAATCCCACTGTTTTTGTTTAGCTACTTAACTGAGTCTGTGTTTAACCTATTTTTCTCTAATGGTCATTAGCAAACATTTTCAATTCCAAAGAGAGGATTGGTGATAAAATCCTTCTCCCTGAATGGTCTGTGTGCCAAAGGCATTACCTGAGTCAGAGATGAATAATTGATTGGGTCAAGACTGGTATGGAAGAAACGAATAAGAAGCTAGATGTTTAAAATCCACCTAAATACGCAGATTATTATCTTGCAAAGCTTCCTTATCTCTTACCGTTAAGCTTAAAGGCAACCCATTGTCTTCAGCTCTGAGGTATTAATTTGAAGTGAATCAGGCTATTGGGTTTGATGGGCAGAAAGTGACCCCACACTATTTCTACCCCATCTCAACTCTTCAGAAGCCATTCATAAAGTAAGTTTTTTTTTAACTCAAAATTGGAAAGTGGCCAAGTGAGGCTTCCCATTAACTATCTAATGAAAAGCATTGTAGAGGTTTGAAAGTATCCTTCTTTAAGATGGCTGGGTAGATTGTGCTCTAATTTTGCTTGAGAAAGGGAACAGAAGGTGCTGACAGTTCAGTCAAAGCAGGATTGCTCAATGTCTGTTAGCACCTTAATTAGCAATTATTCAAATAACAAAGTATGCTTTTTCTGGGGGCAACTATAAAAGTTGCATATGTACTGAAACCAAAGGTAGTTTTCAAATTGTTTTCTGCTCCGCATTTATGTTTCAACCAGTCTTTCAACCAGTAATAAAGAAATAAATGATCTTCTTAGTACTTTAATTGTTTGTCTCTAGGTATCCTGTAAATCAAATTCCTCCAAAATTTTCAACAACACCAACAACAGAAGAAGGGGAAAAAGGAACAAATTTTGTCCATTTGCTTTCCCTGTCTTTTACAAAGAGGCCATTGCACATTTAAAATGCCAAATCAAATCTACACTTGTTCAGTTCATATTTAAAAATCACACATCAGGTTATAGTCCAGGTTTAATTGGAAGCACTAACTTTTAAAGCGCTGGTCCTTCATCAGGTGGTTGTGTGATTTTTAACTTTGTACACCCGAGTCCAACACCAGCACCTCCAAATCATCAGTTCATATTGTTAAGACCTACAAATGAAGAGGAATTGACTGAGAAGTCTATTTCGCCGAATAAGAGTATATCAGGCAAAACTCTGTCTGCTGTTGGGAGTGTTAGTTGCCAGAGGACAGAGATTTGAGATAATTGGCAAAGGAAACAGAGGGGTGTCACTGACAGTGAGTTTTATTTAATCTGGATAGCAGTGCCTGAAAGATTGCTGGAAGTAGATACACTGGTAACTTGTAAAAGGATAAAGATTTTGAAAATAAACAAAAAAGTGAAAAGATTCGGGAAAGGACAACAGAGCAAAACTAATTACACTGCTCTCCAAATGTGATACCATAGGTACGATGAGCCAAATGTTATATAATTCAACGAGAAGGTTGTGAGGGCAGGAGTAGAAATAGTGGGGTGCCAATTGACTTTTCATTGAGCATACAATGTTAACTCTTGGTTAACTCTGGCTTATTAATTAACTTAATTTAGCTTTGTGCTGGTTTTAGGAGTAGGAAGGGCAGTAAAGATTAATGTTATTTTCTACATGGCTTAAAAACTCAAGACACAAACGCTGCCTTTTTTTCATTCAGTCATGGGATCGCTGGCTGGGCCATCCTTAGTTGCCCTTAGTAATGGCTTGCTCAACTATTTCAGAGGGCAGTTAACCCCATTGCTGTGCTCTGAAGTAGGCCAGACCAGGTAACGACAACAGCTTCCTTCCCTAAGGGACATTAGTGAACCAGGTGGGTTTTTATGATAGTGGATTTTATGGTTATTGTTAGACTTTTATTTGGAAATTTAAAAAAGAACAAATGCCATCATAGGATTTGAACCTAGGACCTAAGAGTAATATTATCGGGTGACAAAACTCCCATAAAACAGTTTAAAGTCACTTTCAGGAAAGTTGGGGAAATTATTTTAGTTTTAACCTTTTTTCCCTTCTAACAGAAAAAGAACGTTGAGCAGCAAATGGGCCCTTTAGGGCATGAACTCTCAAACATACTCTGGATTAGTGGTGCTGGCAGAGCGCAGCAGTTCAGGCAGCATCCGAGGAGCAGTAAAATCCTTGAGGGCTTTTGCCCGAAATGTTGGTTTTACTGCTCCTCGGATGCTGCCTGAACTGCTGTGCTCTTCCAGCACCACTAATCAGAATCTGGTTTCCAGCATCTGCAGTCATTGTTTTTATCTCTCAAACGTACCCTTCAGCCATTCAGAAGCTATTTTTTATACAATTGTTTACTAAGGTGGAAAATTGTGAAACTTGTATCTATGGGCTGACTTCCCATGTTTATTGAAATGTAATCTCTTTTTATGTAAATTTTATCTTAACAAAACTGAAATCTGAATCCTAGCTCGCACTGAGTCCCTAGTTTTTCATTACCTGGATGTTTGTGGATCCACATTGACACCCAATTCAGCAATTTAAAAATTCACACCCTTTCTCCAAGCCCTTCTGACTCTTCCCTATCTCTGGAACTTTCTCAAGCTCTACAACAACCTGCGATATCTACCATTCTCTAATTCTAGCCTCTTGCACATCCCTGATTTTCATGACCTCAGCATTGGTGGCCATGCCTTCAGTAATATGGGATGTAAGCTGTTGATTTTCATCTCTCAACCTCTCTGCCTCTCGAATTCTCTTCCTTTAAGATGTCGCTTAAGCCTAATCCTTGTGTTAAACCTGTGGTCACCTGCCCGATTATATCTTCTTTCATGTCTTGGGATCGAATCAAATGTGGTTTCACTTCTCGTGAAACATCTTAGGATGTTTTACTCTGTGAAAGATGCTTTATGAATGCAAACTGTTGTTGTTAAAACAGAATCTGTGATTCCAGCATGGTAACTGATTTTGTTGTGTAAACAAGGAAAACCAAATCCAGAACAGAAGTTGCTAAATGTCCAGTGCAGTGCCTGATTCTTCTAATTAAAATTAGTACCTAGGATTGAATAAGTATGCATTCAGATGTGTTTGTCTTTGCATTAGCATTAACCAGTATTTGTTGGAGTGATTGCATAATTTAAATACTCAGTGGATGCTGATCTAAAAATGCCTACATGTAGAAGAAAAAGATGTACTCCCCAATTCCATTTCTTTCCCCTCACCCACTCCAGCTAATGTGGAACCTCAAAGCTGCTGTCAAAGTGACTTCAATGTCCAGAGAATTTAATCAAGGGAGTCCTTGTACAGAATACGGTTGTGGCAGCTCTGTGTAATTTGTCTTGTAATTCTATGACAGAGCTTGTACTGCCCGCTTGTGCACTGGGGACTCCTCAGTGAGTGGATAATGAAGGGTCTAGCCTGAGAGTGAAGGTCAGCTGCTATCAAACCTTCAGTGTGTCGCACTTCTCCTCCGTGGTCAGTGTTGTTTATCAGCTAGACCTCTCGGCTGCTAATCAAGCCCATTCAGAGACAGGCTTATTAAATTCATTAGAATCTGTCAGATCAAACGGATTAGCTTTGACATGCAGGCCTGGGACTGAGAGCTACTGAGAACGGAACATTCGCTTTCAGCTGCAAGTAGGATGGTCACCAAGGTGATCAAAGGATTTTCTTATCTGTCTTTCATTACTGATGGGATGCAGTTTTTCTTTGGTTTTGAGAAAATGGGGATCTATTTACTGTTACAGTATTGTTTCTGTTTCTGTCTCTGCGATGTGTACCTGGTCCCATCCACCTCGTAATTCAGGAGCCAGTGGTGAAGTGTGATTAGTCAAGGAGGAGGGAGTCGACTGACCCTGTGGCCTTTTGACAGGTTTGATGGGTGGGATACAGATTAAATATTTCTCATCTCTATGATGAGCCTTCGTCCCCTCAGCAATGACCACAAACAGAATGTTTTTTTTCCCCTGTTTGGGTCAGAGGGGTGTGGCAGAGAGTGAGACAAAGGCAGTAGCCATGTGACCTACCAGAGGATGTTGACTGCAAACATCTCAGTTGGGACAAGTGACCACTGTGCCTGTTTGAGGGGAGACAAAGACGTCGAGTGGTACAGCAGCAGACTAACTTGGTCTGGCAAGATTGGAGGCTGAAGGTCAGTAGAAGTGCAAGGGCTATTGTGGTCTTTTAGGGCAATTTAGACTTAAAAGCCATCAGATTCTCTGTATTGAAATAAATGAGGCTGAATTAACTATTGAATGGCTAACAGGAGGCTTTTGAAAACAGCAGATGCCAGTGTGATGTGCATGCTGAAGTCAATGGGAAAAATATGTGAGGGGGAGGCGGCTAGAATTGAACCCACAGAAATGGAGGGAACTCGGTCCAATACATGGCATCAATCTCTATTGCTCACTCGAGAGTAACAATGGGTGGAGTTCCAAAACAGAGCTGCACACAACCTCATCAGTTTTGCAAAGGACGGGTTTAGATTAAAATTCCAAACCCACCCCCAATCACACCCCTTCCCAAACCATCCAAAGTTTTCCTGATGACAGGCAGCAGCTAACTGCAACTGTTTGGGATTCAAAACCTCAAATTCTGTTAATCTGTAAATTGGCAAGTTAAATCAAGTAGCTCTGGTACAATGCTGAATTTTCTCCTCTCCACCCTCTGCCAGAGCATTGCGTTGAAACGTTGAGTTCTCTTTTGTGGAATTAATATTTTTCTTTAGAAACATCGGTAATTTTAAAATTGAGATAATTCCTTTCCAAAAACAAATTCCACCATAACCTTGTCTATTATGGGGCTGACCCATATTTTATAAAGGTGCAAACGTTGCTCACAATTTTAAAGCATTGCAAAGCAGCGAAATAAATACTGATATTTTCTGAAGTTGGCTTCTCTTTGGCTTTCATAACCCTTGTCAATTTGTAAATATTTATAAAAAAATATTAGTCTGACTGATAACAGCAGCAATAAAGCAGGCATTATTGCAACTCACTGTCCTCCTTAGTAAGATCTTCAAAGCCTCACCTTTGGCAAACAGCTTGTGAAAAATCAGAGCTGCTGGTTGGACTTGTGATAGTTCGGAGCAGAGACCAATGTAAGCCGATCTACTTGGTGATAGATTGTAGGGGCTTTGCCTGACTTAAGGCTGCTGATGCAGGCGATGCTGGAATTCACTTATCCTGGGGAAATCTGATTTCACTTCAGAGAGTTTCAGTATTGTGAAAATGAGCTCGTGTACCTGACACGGTTCAGCCTCTTGCTCCTTCCATCCGACCCTGACCCATTCGCCTGTTTAAAAAAAATGGTGTAAGATAAATCTACAAAAAAGTTAGGAATGCATCAGAAGTCTGCAAGATAAGTGTAATCTGATCACCATGGTGTCCGTTAATGGTTAACATCATTTGAGACGTACCTGTGCCCCCAACACACTTGTTATTGACACAGAATGAGCCCCGGCCACCACTTGAGCCAGGCTGTGAAGTCACAACCACAAATAACCAGAGAGTGGAAACAAACAGTGCAGATGCATATTGAGAAAAAGGCTTTCTCTGGCTGCTGGGGCAAGAAAGTAAGGACTTGTGTTACCTAAATACTGGTAGGTGGTGGCTCCTTGGCTTTCAGGGAGGTGACCTGACCCAGTCAGCTGTTGTTTCTTTTATTTTCCTGTCCGTTGTCCTAACAGGTGCTTGAAATACCAGGAACCGCTTAAATATTTAGCATAACGTTCCTTCCTTGCCTTTGGAAAAAAAAGCAAAAATAGATTCTGCGGCTGGGGGATTGGGCGGTGGGGGGGGGCGCGGGGGTGCGTCGAGGAGATTGCAAGATGTCATTGTTTCTGAAAATGGGTGATCACATTTGTGAAGATATGAACAGAAGGTTACAGTGTTCCACTCACTCTAAGGAATGTTCATCTTGTACTATTTTCTCTCTTGCAAGGTAAGAAATATGTGTTTCAAGCCTCCCAGTGTGATGATGCCTTTATCATCCACCTTTGCCCACTTACCTGAGCACTTCTGAATCCTATCTTGCCTTGGAACTGGCCTTTCCGATTGCCCACAATTCAGGTGGTGTTACAAGGCGGGGTGTCATTACAGAAATGGTGTTAGTGGCTCCACCTGGGTTTACTCGATCTGTTGTCAGATGAGGGCACAGACTTTCTCTGCCCATTGACTGCTGCTGTTTGTAGCTAAATAGTAAAGAAAGGACAGTATCAGAAGACAGGATGAAGCATGCAAACGTTGCCGAATCAGTAGTGAGAGTCTAGCAGAATCCTTCAGTGCGTTGCTCCATCACAAGAAAGGTTGTATCCAAGCCAACAGATAAAAGGTCCAGCATTGATTTAACACTGCCTGGCAAAGGCCATTTTATGACACTTTTATCATTGGCTGATAGACTTGGCGGTTATGCTGCAATTTAAAGCAAATCAGTCTGGTCTCCCTTTCTGCTGGAGAGCAGTAAAATAAAGCCACAGTTCAAAGGTCATTCAACAAGCAATCCTGGCTGTTAAAGCTGAGATACTTTACAGTGCCAAATATTCCTCATATCTGTAATAGTAAATGTTCACATGAAGAGAACCTACTGACGTGTCCTGAGTTTAAAAAAAATGGAAAGGCAGTGTTTCATGGGCAGGATTGGCTGAAGATTTTTTTTTAAATGCATTTAATCTTGGTTTAGTTTTCAGTATAAGTAGTTACAAAGTTCAAGTGAGCAAAGAGAATTAGTGTGTGAAATTTGAAGCCTATAGTTTGTGGGCATAAACATGTAAATAAAGTCTCTTTAATACATTGGACATAAGAGTGTGCTCAAAATTCCTGTTTCTGGCTCTCTGACTTATTTATCCATCAGATTGTTTAGTTGAATTTTAATTAAGACCCTTGGACAGAGGACAAGTTAAAATATTTATCACTTTCAATTTTGGTAAAGAATACTAGCTGTCTGAATGTGACGGAATCACCCTGCATTCCTCCAAATGATGACAACAACCTTGGGCCTTTGAAATTGTTGGCTTGCATTGCTCAATAAGAGAGCTTGTGAAACTCAAATTGCACAAGACCTCAACTGATGAGGTGTAAGGCAGGATAGTTCTATGTTTCCTGTTCCATTTCTTTTTGCTTCCAAAATCATTACTAAATGACTTTGAAATACTTGAATAAAATTAAAATGCTGCAGCTGGAAATCTGAAACACACACAGCATTCTCCAGCACTCTGACTTCTAAACATATGGGTCAGCAGCAGGAGAAGACCATTCGGCCCCAAACTAATCCTCCATGTGGATAGCTGACTTTCATATTTCTGGCTGTGCAAACAACCAGCAACTGGAGCAGAGAGTCTGGACACACTTATGGGAAGTCATGTGTGCTGTTTCAGGCCCAGACAACAATAAGGATCCCAGAGCCCAGTATCAGGACAGCCTCGGGCCTCCATTGTTAATGCCACACTCTTCTCTACATCAACAGGGCAAACCTCCAGCACTGGTTCCACTGGCCTGTTTCAGCAGGTTCACGCAGGTTAACACTGGCTGATGTAGCACTAAGATCTAAAGGTGGCAGATTCCATTCGTGCCAGGATCAGGTTTTGAGGGAGGGTGGCCCAGGTTAAGATAAGGAAATGAAAAGATTGGAAGTATTTCATTTCCCGAATACTATTCCACAGCATTGGAAGCATAAACCAAACAAGTCAAACTTAACAGTGATGTGTCATCCCCAGGACCACTGGTGGGGAAATACCACTTCACACACCTAGCTCCCACCTATCCAGGCTCCCAGAGATATGGCAGTATCATGGAGCAGTGCATCAGAGAGATCTCAAAATAAAACTTAAAAATAAACAGAGGATGGGACTGGGGGTGTGGGCAGCAAGATGCTGTAAAGGAAATCCAAACCTAAGGAAATTAGAATTGAATTAGTTTTCTTGTCACATGAGTACAGTGAAAAGCTTACAAGAAGCCACCTTCTCCGCTGCCATCTTGGAGTTGAATTTTCATTGCAGCATCACGAGTCATGGAAAGTTCTTCATGAGCAATAGTTTTCATTTTGGGAAGAAACTGAATAAACATTGGACTGTCTATTTGTGCTGAAGAGGAAGGGGAGGAGGACAGCAAACCAGGAGAGGCTTGTCGACAGTGAGCTGGCAGGGAAGATTGATTGGTGTACCCTGGGCAGTAGGAACTGTGCCATTGAAAGGGCAATGGAAAAAGTGGAGCTCACTTTCTGTGTCAGGTCAGTCAAATGGCAGGGAAGGAAGTAGCAGCTGCTGCAAGCAAATGAAGATTGATGGTCCCCCGAAGGAAGGAGGGATGCAGGAAGGAGCTGTGGGGATGGGATGGGCAGACTCCTGGTAACCCTCAGCTGTCGCTTTCTTAAAGGACTGCAATGTTTCAAAAGGTCGGTTACACGAGAGGACTTCCTGACTACAGCTGTGGTACATCTTCGGGTCAGTGTGAGGCCATTGGAGCTAAGTCAACACTTTATTCAAAGCAACCTGAAAAGAAAAATCACAGAGGGGACAAGAAAGCTGGATTAAATGGAAGGCCTTGCACAAGCTCGCCTGATAGGCAGAGAGAGTTGCCTTATGTGGCTCGATATCAAGTATTGTTTCCTGATGTTCCTGCAAAATGCCTTGGGACTAAATCACAGAATGGTTACAGTGCAGAAGCAGATCATTCAGCCTATCCTGACTGCACTAGCTCTCCAAAATAAGAGGCTGACTTACAACCATTCTCTCTACTTTATCACATTAAAGGTGTTATATAATTATAAGGTTTTTTTTGAAGGAGTGTTGAGAGTAGGAAAACAATCCCTACCCTGTACTGTAACAGAGGGCTAGGTTTGCGTTTGGGTAGATCTTGATTTTGTGTTCCGGGATTATACAGATGATAGTGAGTTATCCATTGGCTGTACATCTCTCCCTGGAATTTTCTTCCTGTCAGTCCACTATAAATGTTAATCAAGGGAGATGCAAAGTGGGCTATCATCCATTTTACCCTGTCACATAAAGTCAAGATCTACCATACTGAGTCTCTTCACTGCTCACTGTAATTCCTGCTGTTGGCTGCTGGCAGGAACAGTTATTGGTGCCTGCGTGTACATTACTGAAGAACCTGGCTACACTCTTTCATCGAGACTGGCATACCAGCATTGGGGAGGGGTGCATCCGTATGCCAGGGTGGAGTCATCGGATTCAGTATTGAAAGTTGGTGAGATATAGGAAAAGGAATCTGGAGTCCTTCCTTTGAATCAAATGTTTTCTTTCTGGTTTGGGACCCATAAATGTCTCAGAAAACTCTGTAGCGATAATTTAGAAGCCTTTTCTTTTTCAATGATGCAATGACAGTTGTACCCTAGATGGTCATAAATCATCTTATCTGGCATATTGGTAGCTTCCCTACCACTGATGCAGAAACTGTGTTCAAGTCCCCATCAGGACTTGTTGGCTATGGAAGAAGTGTTCATGATGTGGATCAACAGCTGTAAATCTTTCCCTGGAGGGAAACAAAGGTACACAAAGATACCTGAACAGCAAGAAGTCAAGAGCACAGCCACTACAGGGGGAAGTGGGACAACACACAACAGGTTAATAACATCAGTAAAAGGAAATCAGTAAAAGGACAAGCTATGCAGTCTGGCAAAACCCTGTTTTGTGATCCAGCCATGGAAGACAGTGCTGGAGAAGCTCAGCAGATCTGGGAGCATCTGTAAGAGAGAAATAGAGTGAATATTTTAGGTGCAATATGTTTCTTCCTCAGAATTTTAACTTTCTTTTAACTTATGGTGATTCGCATAGTTGCAGAGTATATTCCTGAAAATCTTTGTATTGGGTCATTCTGGAAAGGGATGAAGATCTCAGTAGCTAGGTGTCATAATGAACCCACTGGGTGACAGGGGTTGGTCACAGCCTGCAAAACTGAGTGACTGCACCAAAACAATTGGGAGATGGGAAAACAGAGAAGAAAATCAGCCATTGCCCCCCCCCCTTAGCAAGATTAATGAGTTGAAGCTGGTTTGCCATTTTTTTTGTCAATGTGCTAAGAGATCTTCCTGAACTATTTAGAAAATAGAGCTTTGTACGTACATGGAGGCAGAGAGAAAAAAAATGCAGGACTTTTGAGGAACAATGGCACTAATTAGATGGTTTACAGCCAGCAGAGGTGTGATGGACTGAATGGCTACTTTCTGTGTTATAGGTTCTCTGATTCCACATGTATCACCTATATCAGGTTTCTTTTGTTTTCATAAAATATTTATCAAGATTGCCCACTTTGTAATAGTTGTGCTTGCAAGCTAGATGAATTTCTATGAACTGAAGTTCTGATTAACTAGCAATGGCTGTTGTAATGGGAACATTGTAATTAAATAATGCTGCTTCTCCTCAAATGCCAGGCCCAGGTGGTGAAAGTTGAGTGTTGTGTCATTCAGATAATGTCCTGTAAATAATTTTGCTTAGACTTCCATCCTGTCTTTCCACACTCGTCTCTCTGTTACAAAGCTGCGGAGAGACACTGTCCAGACCTCTCACTATACAACACTATACATGCAAAATAGCAGCTCGGCCCATGCACTGTCTCTTGTTACTCAAAATAAACTTGCTGCTGGATCCTTCGGCTGAACTTTTCAGCACAATGCAGTGTTGATTGGAAGTGTGGCAGAGAACTGGAAAGTGCTTTGGTTTGGAAATCAGTAAAAGGACAAGCTATGCAGTCTGGCAAAACCCTGTTTTGTGACCCAGCCATGGAAGACAGTAGGTTTCTAAAGTAGGGCTGGCCTGGAGCCAGACTATTCTCAATGAAGCAGTCTCGAACAAGAAAATACATCATTTAATTCACCCTGTGCCAATTAATGGATGAGGGAAGAACAGGGCTGAAATTGGCAGCATCCCCTCTCTCCAGTAAAGAAAACTAATTTCCCACTCATGAAAAAGAGACCAATGTACAGTCATGTGAGTTTGGAACATAAACAGACCAATCAGCCTCTCGAGGCTGCTCTCTGATTCATTAAGACCATGGTTGAATTGACTGTGGCCTTAATTTCACTTTCTTGCCTACTCCCTTTATCCATTGTAGCCCTGTTAGCTAAGAATGCATGTACTTCCACCTTAAAATTATCCAACGACTTCCAAGGACTAATTCATCCCCGTTTTCCTTCTAACACACCCTCTCATCCCACCAGTCAGTGAGGAATTCCTCTTTATCTGCTTCTAACATCCTTTTTGAAATAAGGAGATCAAACCTCTGTACAGTATTCTGACATGGTCTCATCCATAACTTATGCAGCAAAACACCCCTACTTTTATATTCAATTCCTCTAGCATTAAGCAGGAACATTCATTTGCCTTTCTAAATCACTTGCTATACCTATACCCCCTAACCTTTTATGATTCATACACCAGGATACCCAGTTCTCTCTGTACCTCAGTATTCTTCAATAACATGTTACTTTTTTTATTCTTCCAACCAAAGTGACATCCACAGATTCCATATTACTCTATCTGCCATATTTTTGTCCAATCACTAAAAGTAGCTATATCCATTAACAGTCTCCTTATGCTCTCTTCACAACTTCTTTTCCTATTTATGTTTGTGTCATCGAAGTCATTATTATAGATTATAAATCATTTGGGCTTCAGCATTGATCACTGTAGCACATCACTTGTTACATCTTGCCAATGAAAAAAATAACCCATTTATGTTTATCCTCTGTTTACTATTCGACAATGAATCATTCTATCCATCTCAATATGTTACTCCCACACAAGTGTATCCCAACATTTTAAGTGCACAATAACTTTCTGAATTTAAGTGCAACTGAGGATTTGCCCTGGAGAATGACAGAGTATCGAGCTTATTTTCAGTGCTATATCAAACTAAAACAAGAATATAAAATTATTTATTTTTGTCCTCAACTCACCAAGTTTCAGAGTGAGACCTCTTACCTGCCAGTGCCATGAGGTGTGGGTTGTAGTGTGAGTCTGCTGGTTGTATACAGTCCAATCAAAAGGCTGTCTGTGAGCCGGGTGGGTGTGATACTTGAATTTGATTCTCTTCATTTTGCTGTCTCACAGGGAATGTGGATTCAATGTAATCTTCCATTTTAAAAACACAGGATGGTAGGAGTGGGCACTTCTACACTTTTTTGCAAGTCCTCAATAATTACTGTCCCTCCATCAGACTTTCTGTTTAATATCATTTTGCGTAATAACCAACTCCACTTCTGTAAGTTAACCATCTGATTGAATTTGGTAGCCAACCCACCAGGGTCTACTTGAGGAATGAATTTGAGTCAAACTTGACAATTTGTTCTGTCACATCGAATTCCTGAAACCACCTGTTGACATACTCAGCTAACTTCCTCAGGTGTGCACACACGATTTTGGGTTGGAGCCATTTTAGTTTGCCTTTGATTTCTCACAGTACATTCTCCAGATTCAGGAAGTGTTGCAGCGTTTTGTTTTTAATTGGGAGGTCCACAAATCCAGTTTCAATTTAAATACACTGGCCATTATGTGCTAAGACTCTACCCCTTCCCTGCAGTTCACCGTTCAGCTCGTTCAATTCTGACCTAAGTTGAGAGACCACGCTTTGTGTGTCAGCTCACTGCATACTTCATTCTTTCATTTAAGAAAAGTGACGATTCCAAGTATCAGATCTGAAAGAATTTGCAAGACCTCCTCGAGACGGAAACACATCACATCAGCATGGAGGATTAGTTTGCCATAGGTAGTACTGTATCTGCCAAGTAAGGGCTGAAGTCCCCTTGCTCAAATTGAGTTTACAATCTTGACAACAATTTTCATACATGAGAAAAGTCCATAACTTTACTTGCAAATGCTTGCTAGCGGATTATACAGTGGTAATTGACAAAAGAGGGGAAATCAGGATGATTTCTGCAAAATGCAATGAAAGGCACATTTGCACCAAGCACCATCACTTGTAATGAAAACCAGTTTCTTGCCTGGGATGTTTTTGTCAAGTACGTAACTTCTGAATTTGTTGTAGATACCGTCACCCCTTTGTTCTCTCTTTAAGGAGCAAAAAGGTGAGAAGATCCTCTTTAGTTAGGATGCCCTTAAAACTATGCACACAAAAACAATCAGCTGGGCTGTGTAAGTCATGTCGATGGATTCATCAATCTACAGTGAGAACCATTCAAAGTCCTTAGTCCTACTCTAGTTGCTGAAAGACATCTTCAAATATTCCACGTCTTGTTACTTTGAAAGCATCAGCAGACATGCTCTGGATTGCTGTTATTACTCTTTGTTCTTAAAGTATTGAATAAAGAGTCAGTCATTGTTTCTTTAATCATTTTACCTTCTGTCTCGTGCTTGCCAGAAGATAGCAAAGTGAAATGATGCATCAGCGCAAGTTTTACGTTTTGCTGCTGCTTCAGAAAAACATGACAATTGAGCTTTCAAAATAGCCTTCAGCAAGTCCACTTTCTTTAACCGAACCATATATTCAAGATCCTCAAATTTACTGTTGTTTGCATTGTTATGTGTATTGTTTATGCAGTCTCTGGTTGGCTTTTGTTGTTCAGATATTGGATGTGGGTGTGGCAGCATTCCCTGTAATTTCTCTTCATCCTGCATTGACCTATTTGATAAACAGCTGAACAAAATGAAATGCAGGTCTACTGAGACCAGGCAAAAGAGCAGGACCAGCTGAACTGCTCTTGCAGAGAGTCTGCATGGACATGACCTGCTGAATCACTTTCTATGTTTCTAATACTGTAACATACTGGCTTCACACAGCAATTCCTAGCATGTTTCTTATTCATTTGTTTCCACTGCCCCTACAAAACATACTTTGCTCTGCAATGATAGTCCATCTGGACCAAACTGAAACTCACAGCAACAAGCTGGCACAGTCTATTAACAGTAGCACCTGATTGACATATGGCCCGGGAATGTGGATGGGCAGTGAGACCATCAGAGACTCTGCAATTAACCGTCAATGACAATGTACATGTAGGAGACTACTCTTTCATGTGGTACCTTGTTGAATGCCTTCTCAAAATCTAAGTACACCATGCTCACAGGTTGCCCTTCATCCCCTACTCTGTCTTCTGAGCAATCACTTCATATCAAGATGATTGTCATACCACATTTTCAAAGATACATCATTTTCACCCAAAACCAATTTTTTTACACTTTGAAAGTGTTGTAAGGGAGTATATGTTGGCTGAGTATTTGACAGATAATGGAAACTTCACAACCCTAGGCATCCTATGCTGATGCCAGTTATAATGTTTGCTTCAGGCCAGCTAAGTCAACAGTGGGAAGCTTCCAAACTGAGACGTTTGATATGTTTTGTGATTGACCTAGCAGGGCTACAGGAAGCTTTTGGGATCTTTATTGCCATCTTTTAGAAGTTAAAGTAGCTGCTGCATTGGTACAGTTCTTTATTGAAAGTAACAGAGCCCTGTTTACGGTCTACCCTGTCTGGAGATGAGATGGTACAATCTTCCATTAAAGGTAGAGCTCTAGCCACCTGGAACCTTCTGATGACAGCTTTTGCAATTCTGAACTTGCTGAAAGATGCATCGTCCTAGTTGTAGTTTGTACAGCGATCAAAGCTTAGTTAGTGCTGCAGAGGGACTGAAGTTGAATGTTATATAGATTGTTCCTGTTGAGTCTAAGCCAAAATTGGTGTTTGGAATGGGGTTCATGTGTGTGTTAGATCTGAAGAGGGGGCAGAGAATGAGGCGATAAATATATACAATGAGACGGATGAGTATATAGTAAGTAGGATATATCTGCAGTGGTCTAATAGAGATCATACTTTTCAGGATAATGGTGGTCACAAATTGAAGCAAAATTGTGAACAGTGTTATGAAGCAGGCCTCAGTATGAAATCATGAACACAGTCCAAACAGCAAAGGCACTGGCCAATTTGTTGCTGTTACACACCGATAACCACATAAGAAATCATGGCCTAACAAAGCAGGGTCTGAGGTATCATCTTACATTTCCTAGGGCAGCCTGAATGAAGCTCAGTTTTGTAACGAGTGTTTCAGGAGCCCGTCCATTCTCTGATCTTCAATAGAAGCTTTGTTTTAGCCAAGCAATACTCACCTGTCATATCTGTCACAGGTTTAATTCATCACGGCTGCTGCTCAAAAGCTACGTTGATGGTATTGGGGAATCCCTCTTATAAGATTAATGATCAAAAGAGCTTGCAGGTTAAGTTAAATAAAGAAAGCAAGGAAGTGAGCAACAGCCTTACTCTGAATCACTAACTGGTTGTACACGGATTTAATCTTGGAAGGCAGCCCTTTTTTGGGGACTTTGGTGTTTCCATCCTGTTCATGCTGGGAGGTTTGCCAAGTGGACTTATTTGTAAATGTAGGTACTGAAGGTGCTATTTAAACACAACTTATTGTTGTGATTGCTGATTGCATTGGACACAATAGCGATATACCAGAGGCCCAGTTGCAGTGTCCATGGAAATGCAGAGGACCTAGTCTCCTTGAGTTTCTTTTTTTGAAACACTTATATAGTACTATATTTATGAGCCCCGCATCTTTGTAATTGTGCAGAACTTTTGGTCTCCTAGGGTTCAGGGTGTTTATGACAAATGAGTACACCTCATGGAGGAAGACCCATTGCTATCTTACAGCACAGTAAATGGCCATTCAGTCAGCCCTGCCTCCCTTTGAAAGAGCTATCCAATTCAGAACTGAGCCACTGCTTATTTTCTCATATCCTCCTAAATTAGCCCACTAGAGTCATAGAGTCATAGAGCTGTACAGTTTGGAATCAGACACTTTGGTCAAACCCATCCATGCCAATCAAATGTCCTAAATTAATCTAGTCCCATTTGCCAGCATTTAGCCCATATCCTTCTAACCCTTCCTATTCATGTACCCATCCAGATGCCTTTTAAATGTTGTAATTGTACCAGCCTCCACCACTTCCTCTGGTAGTTCATTGCATACATGCACCACCCTCTGTGTGAAAACATTGCCCCGCAGATCCCTTTTCAATCTTTCCTCTCTCACCTTAAACCTACACCCTCTAAGTTTGGAATCATATACCCTGTGGAAAAAACCTTGGCTGTTCACCCTATCCATTCTCCGGATGATTTTATAAACTTCCATAAGGTTACCCCTCAGACAGGACAAGGCCCTGCATGATTTTGGTGCCTCCCATGAACTAACACGCTTACCCTGTAGATTTCTCATGAAAAGTAACCAATTGGGAAAACTTCCATAATCGTCACCAGTTATTAAATTGCTGGCTTTTGGTGGTTACAATTTGGGAGCCCTGTATGAACATTTGCTTTGAGACCCCTACATTTTACTCAGCACTTACACTACATAATAACCCCCTTAATCTGTTGTTACATCCATATAGGTACAGTGGTTAAAAATATGCTTGCTGCAGGTAATTAAAAATAGCTGACTCAATGCTGAGGAATTGTTTGTTGACCCTTTTCTAAGTTAACTCCGTCCCCTGATTAGCTTTAGTCGAGCTCTTAATTCCGGAGTAGAAGAAGAAAGTGGAGTGTTGAATTCCTCACGCCCACAGAGGAAGCAGTAGAGCCCCTCCCTTTCCCCTTTTTCACTGCAGCAAGAACGTCCCATGGTCACCACAGTCTACAAAGCAACATAGCAAACTGCGATTGTTATGGTTTCCATTTTATCAGAAAGAAAAAAAATGTCCTTTCTCATTGTGGTTGACCAACTCAGAACAGTCCAGAAGAAAAAAACAGTCGTCACCAGTGCAGGTCAAAGTTCCCTGCAGAGAGAGATGATGGAGGAGTACACAAACACCTTAGCTACATCAGTGGCAAGCTGCTCATATCCAAACCATTGCCACCAGAACTGGGAGCTGTTGATTTAAACATATTTATAATATTTCAGTGTGCATTGTTTTGTTTCTTGTTGCATTTTCACATGTGCTCGATACCATATTTGCACAAGAGGAAGCAGGAGTAGGCTATTCAGCCCGTCAAACCTTCTGCTGTTGGATCAGATTGTGGCTGACCTGGCTGTGATCTCAGCTTTGCGTTCTTATCTGATGCCCAGAACGCTCTTGTCTGTCAAAAGACATTTGTTTATCATGAGATTTATCACATTTCATTGATTCGGGCCTTAAAATTGAATCAGAACAAGAAATTATTTTTATCGTGGACAGGATTTGGGTGTGGGTGTGGTGGGGATATAGGTGGCCACAGAGCTATGGTAGTCTAATCGTACATCCTAGCTGCCTTGTGCTTGTTCCGATCGCACTCAGCGGTCCTCAGAGCTGGCAGTGAAGCATGCCAAGCATGTGTCAGGTAAATCCCCTAATACAATCTATTCTTCAAGTATTCCTTGGCCAGTAGCCAAGCTAAATACTTCTACAAGCGCTTCACTTCACTCCACCTGTCGGCCATTCAAAGGTCTCTCTCTCTCTGCCCACAAGTTCTCTCTCAGCAATGAGGTGAAACTGTCCCCAGGGTCCTGCCAGCAGCACTCTCTCCCAAGTTAGACTTTGCCAAAATTAAAATGGTTCAGAGAACCTCAGAGGAGAGAAAGCCAGTCGTGTTGCTGTTGGAAATCCTTTTCTTGGAAGTTTTGGCTGCTGGCCAGGCTGTCCGCTGGCTGTTCTCAGATAAACCAGCTCGAATGGTTTTCATATCCGGATAATGGAAGCACAGGCTCAGTTGGATCTTGTCAGAACAGTGCCATGTCCCCTCCAATCTCTTATCTTTAAAGCTGTTAACACCGAGAAGCTCCAGGAATGTTTATCTTCACATTGACGTGTGTGAATGGGATTTCCACAACAGAAGTTGATGTGCTTGTGCTGACTTTATTGTGTGTTGAAATAATATGGGTAAAAAGACTGAAAGCTGTTTTTTTCCATTTGTGTAAATAGCTCATATTTATCAATCTACCACCATTTGACCATTTGTCTTTCCTATACTGTCTTTCTCACTGATTATTCATTTCTTAATTAAATAACACACTTATCTGCCCTTTCTCCCTTTTTCTGCTTCTGCTATGCGTCCTCACTTCCTTATCCTCCATTACCTTTGTCCTCCCCCTCTCCATTGTGCCACTATCAGACAACTGAACTAAGGACAATTAAAGAAATAATTTAAAAATGTAACAAATTGTTGGTTACTCATATGACAAGGCTACTTCACTCCTTATTTTAATGCTTTATTATGTAAAGTTCAAAGTGCCTTCTTTCCAAAATACAACCATTGCAGGGTGAGCAAGGGGAGCCAGCAATGGGCGTTCCCTGGCTCCTAACAATCAATTAGGAGAAAGTGAGGACTGCAGTTGCTGGAGGTCAGAGCTGAAAAATGTGTTGCTGGAAAAGCGCAGCAGGTCAGGCAGCATCCAAGGAGCAGGAGAATCGGTGTTTTGGGCATAAGCCATTCTTCAGGAATGAGGACGGTGTGCCAAGGATGCTAAGATAAAAGATAGAGAGGAGGGACTTGGGGGAGGGGCGTTGGGAATGCGATAGGTGGAAGGAGGTTAAGGTGAGGGTGATAGGCTGGAGAGGGGGTGGGGACAGAGAGGTCGGGAAGAGGATTGCAGGTCAAGAAGGCGGTGCTGAGTCCAAGGGTTGGGAAGATAAGGTGGGGGGAGGGGAAATGAGGAAGCTGGAGAAATCTGCATTCATCCCTTGTGGTTGGAGGGTTCCTAAGTGGAAGACGAGGCGCTCTTCCTCCAGGCATCTTGTTGTCATGGTCTGGCGATGGAGGAGACCAAGGACCTGCATGTCCTTGGCGGAGTGGGAGGGGGAGTTAAAGTGTTCAGCCACAGGGCGGTTGGGTTGGTTGGTGCAGGTGTCCCAGAGGTGTTCTCTGAAACACTCCGCAAGTAGGCGGCCTGTCTCCCCAATATAGAGGAGGCCACATCAGGAGCAGCAGATGCAGTAAACGATGTGTGTGGAGGTACAGGTGAATTTGTGACGGATATGGAAGGATCCCTTGGGGCCTTGGAGGGAAATGAGGGGGGAAGTGCGGGCGCAAGTTTTGCATTTCTTGCGGTTGCAGGAGAAGGTGCCGGGAGTGGAGGTTGGGTTGGTGGGGGGTGTGGACCTGACGAGAGAGTCGCGGAGGGAGTGGTCTTTCAGGAATGCTGATAGGGGAGGGGATGGAAATATATCCTTGGTGGTGGGGTCTGTTTGGAGGTGGCGGAAATGACAAAGGATGATACAATGTATCTGGAGGTTGGTGGGGTAGTAGGTGAAGACCAGTGGGGTTCTGTCTTGGTGGCGATTGGAGGGGCGGGGCTCAAGCGCAGAGGAGCGGGAAGTGGAGGAGATGCGGTGGAGAGCATCGTCAATCATGTCTGAGGGGAAATTGCGGTCTTTGAAGAAGGAGGCCATCTGGGTTGTTCAGTAGTGGAATTGGTCCTCCTGGGAGCAGATGCGACGGAGGCAAAGGAATTGGGGATATGTGTTGGCGTTTTTACAGTGGGCAGGGTGGTAGGAGGTGTAATCTAGGTAGCTGTGGGAGTCGATCGGTTTATAGTAAATGTCCATGTTGAGTCGGTCGCCCGAGATAGAAATGGAGAGGTCTAGGAAGGGGAGGGAGGAGTCTGAGACGGTCCAGGTAAATTTGAGGTTGGGGTGGAAGGTGTTAGTAAAGTGGATGAACTGTTTAACATCGTGTCGAGTTGCCACTATCTTCCGTCGGCCTCCGGACAAATACCTTTCATCAGCCTCCAGAACCGCTCGGGCACCATTACCCATGCGGACGCTGCAGCAACCGCCGCGAACCATGATGTTACTTCCGCCCCCACCGACCATGCAGCCTCCGCGATCGCCGCTCAGACAACTGCCCCCACATTCGCCAGGAAGACCATCGCCGACAGATTCACGGTGGCGCCACCGGGAACAACACCGTTTCTGCTGTCGCCACAGCCACTTCTGCCCCCAGTGACGTCACTCACCTGCACAACGACCAAGCCACATGCATCTCCGCCCCGACACCTAACTCCACCCCCACACTGATCTCTGCCCCACGCCGATCTCCGCTCCCCCACCTAACTCCGCCCCCACGCCTAACTCCACCCCCACACTGATCTCCGCCCCACGCCGATCTCCACTCCCCCACCCAACTCCATCCCCATGCCTAACTCCACCCCCACACTGATCTCCGCCCCACGCCGATCTCCACTCCCCCACCCAACTCCATCCCCATGCCTAACTCCACCCCCACACTGATCTCTGCCCCACGCCGATCTCCGCTCCCCCACCCACCTCTGCCCCCACGCCTAACTCCACCCCCACACTGATCTCCGCCCCACGCCGATCTCCACTCCCCCACCCAACTCCACCCCCACGCCTAACTCCACCCCCACACTGATCTCCGCCCCACGCCGATCTCCACTCCCCCACCCAACTCCGCCCCCATGCCTAACTCCACCCACATCTCTAACTCCCTCCCCGTGCCTAACCCCACCCCCACTCCCAGCTCCAGCCCCACACTAGGTCCTAGCTCCCAGCCCTGCTGCATTTTCATCATCCCTCCATGCCTCCCCCTCTCCGAAGATGAAAGATCAGTCCTCAGCAGAGGCCTCACCTTCATCCCCCTACGCTCCCAGATTAACGATTTCAACACGCGGCGAGACATCGAACAATTCTTCCGCTGCCTTCGCCTCTGCACCTACTTCTTCAATCAGGACTCCCGCCCACCTTCTGATGACCCCTTCTGCCACCTTCACCATGGACATCCAGTCCCTATACACCTCCATCCCCCATCACAAAAGTCTCAAAGCCCTCCGCTTCTTCCTTTCCTGCCGTACCAGCCAGTACCCTTCCACTGACATCCTCCTTCAATTGACTGAACTGGTCCTCACACTGAACAACTTCTCTTTCCAATCCTCTCACTTCCTCCAAACCAAAGGAGTAGCCCTGGGCACCCGTATGGACCCCAGCTATGCCTGCCTCTTCATCGGATATGTGGAACAGTCCATCTTCCGCAGCTTCACTGGCACCACCCCCCACCTTTTCCTCCGCTACATCGATGACTGTATTGGTGCTACCTCGTGCTCCCACGAGGAGGTTGAACAGTTCATCCACTTTACTTACACCTTCCACCCCGACCTCAAATTTATCTGGACCGTCTCAGGCTCCTCCCTCTCCTTCCTAGACCTCTCCATTTCTATCTCGGGCGACCGACTCAACACGGACATTTACTATAAACTGACCAACTCCCACAGCTACCTAGATTACACCTCCTCCCACCCTGCCCCCTGTAAAAACGCCATCCCATATTCCCAAGTCCTTCGCCTCCACCGCATCTGCTCCCAGGAGGACCAGTTCCAATACCGCACAGCCCAGATGGCCTCCTTCTTCAAAGACTGCAATTTCCCCTCAGACGTGGTTGACGATGCTCTCCACCACATCTCCTCCACTTCCCGCTCCTCTGCGCTTGAACCCCGCCCCTCCAATCGCCACCAGGACAGAACCCCACTGGTCCTCACCTACCACCCCACCAACCTCCAGATACATCATATCATCCTTCGTCATTTCCGCCACCTCCAAACAGACCCCACCACCAAGGATATATTTCCTTCCCTTCCCCTACCAGTGGTCCGGAAAGACCACTCCCTCCGTGACTCCCTCGTCAGGTCCACACCCCCTACCAACCCAACCTCCACTCCTGGCACCTTCCCCTTCAACCGCAAGAAATGCAAAACTTGAGCCCACACCTCCCCCCTCATTTCCCTCCAAGGCCCCAAGGGATCCTTCCATATCTGTCACAAATTCATCTGCACCTCCACACGCTTCATTTACTGCATCCACTGCACCCGATGTGGCCTCCTCTACATTGGGGAGACAGGCCGCCTACTTGCGGAGTGTTTCAGAGAACACCTCTGGGACACCTGCACCAACTAACCCAACCGCCCCGTGGCTGAACACTTTAACTCCCCCTTCCACTCCACCAAGGACATGCAGGTCCTTGGCCTCCTCCATCGCCAGACCATGGCAACATGACGCCTGGAGGAAGAATGCCTCATCTTCTGCCTAGGAACTCTCCAACCACAAGGGATGAATGCAGATTTCTCCAGCTTCCTCATTTCCCCTCCCCCCACCTTATTTCAGTCCCAGCCCTCGGACTTAGCACCGCCTCCTTGACCTGCAATCCTCTTCCCGGCCTCATCGCCCCCACCCCCTCTCCGGCCTACCACCCTCACCTTAACCTCCTTCCACCCATCGCATTCCAACGCCCCTCCCCCAAGTCCCTCTTCCCTACCTATTATCTTAGCCTACTTGGCACACCTTCCTCATTACTGAAGAATGGCTTATGCCCGAAACATCGATTCTCCTGCTCCTTGGATGCTGCCTGACCTGCTGCGCTTTTCCAGCAACACATTTTTCAGCTCCTAACAATCAATGTCATAAAGGCACCAGGAGAAATATAACAAAGATTCTAATCAGTTTCACTGAGTTAATTGACATGTATTGCATAAAGTGGTTTAATAATAAAAGAGAAAGAATATAATATTAATACTGATCCTTTCACAAATTGCATATTTCCCAAATCACTTTAAACATTATTAAAACTGTTTTGCATTTTTGAAAGGTAGTTACTGATATAATGTAGAAAAAGCAGCAATTATGTAGCACACAGTGATCTCCCACTGCCAGCAATATGGTAATCATCAAGTCATTTTTTTTCTTATTCTGTTGGTTCTTAGGTAACTGTTGGTCACGACACAGGGGAGAACTTGTCTGTTTGCCGTTATGGTATCTTTGTTGTTATTCTGAGCCAGCAGACCTGTGCACAGTTTAGTTCTTCATCTGGAAAATGGCACTGCTGATAGTGGAACACTCCCCTGGTGGTGTACATAAGTGTTAACTTAGGTCTTGTGCTGAAGTCCCTGGAGTGCAACTTGAATCCACCACTTTCTGACTTTGAGATGTGCTCTTGTGGAGTCCTGGTTGACATGTTAATAATAGCCAAATCTGTGCATTTAATGACCAGACCCCTGATCCAGTTGGCAATTTGCTGACTAAAAATGATTGAAAAGAAGTTTTTGTCCCAATTACTATCCAGTCACCCATGTGAAACTTGTGTGTGTGGATGGCAAGTACGTACAGGATTGGGATTCAGGACTATTAGAAAGGCACCAAGGGAACACTGTGGATGAAAACACAAATGAGCTGGAGCAGGTCAGGCAGCATCTGTGTAGAGAGTAAAGTAGGGTTCATGTCATAAGTCACTGAACTGCAATTAAATAATTTCATGTTTACTATCCATTGCAATTAATCATAAGGCAGAAAGGAGAGTGTCATGTGTCTCAAGTAGAAATTAAACAGGCAAAGAGACTATCACTTATTTGTGGAAATGCAAAATACAAAATAATAGTGGTCAACTGTACAGTTGACTATAATGAGAGAAAGAGCTGGTTACTCGACACCATAATCTCCCCATTGTTTATAGATGCTCATGAAAATACACAATGAGGCTTCAATCCATGCTTGTACCGTGTAGCCTGCAAGTTACCTTTACAATACTGCTGCCTTTTGATGGCCACATAATGTGTGCAGCTCCTTCTGCTGTCTTGTCTAAGCACCTGTACCACCAGAGCTGATCTTAACCTCAAGCAGGTGAGCATCTAGCCGAGAATATGTTACACTCTGGTTCTCCTAAATCTCAGGCCCAGCCCAACCCACAGCTACATGCCACTGGTCAGACCTGGTACAAAATGAAGACTCCCCAGCACTCAATTAAATTGACAGAACTTTGGATATGTCTCTCCAGAGGGGGTGGGGATAGGCATGTCTGGAGATATGTGAAGTTTTACCCTTGACCTGCTCTCCCGTTCCCCGGGAACCAGAAAGAAAGGCTTTGCACTGTCCCTTTTATCTGAGGACCTATAGACTACAGGGGTTCTATCCACTCTGTGGATTGAAGGGGCTTTTAGAAACCCAACAATATTGAAATGGAATTCCCATTGCTAATCCACCTAGCCTGAAAATCCCTAGACACTATAGCATGGACAGTCTTCCCAACCTGCACATATTCGGACTGTTGGAGGAAACCTGAACAGACACAGGCCAAATGTGCAAACTCCACAGTCAGCTGAGAGTGGAATTGAATCTGCGTCTCTAGCATTGTGAAGTAGCGGTGCTGATCACTGAACCATTCTCTCCACTCTATCGACTGAAGGAGTTTGAAAGAGTTTCAAAAAGTTCTTCTATAGTATGAATGCCAATTTACAACAAATTGACACACTTTCCTCAAACAGTGTCAGGAATGACGACTTAGTGTGAGAAGTGAATGATTCCCACTGGGTGGAGGGAACCTGTACTGTACTGATTTGTTTGGGGGGGGAGGGGGTTAAGATACATTGGTGGGTGAGCAGAGAGAGATCTCCTCTGTGTCTGGCTTGTAGATACCCACTCCAGGTGTACCCAACATTGTCAGTAGGTCCAAAAAAAAATCATCTTTTGCTTTGTAAAAATGGCTGCCTTTCCCATTTGTTCTCGATATCACGGAGAGCTTCCTGTGGGGACTGCCCAGTGCCTGCCCAAAGTAACCATTCTTCATAGATGAGTCCAGGTGGGAAGAGCTGGTAAGATGTAGAGGCATCTCATTTGTACTTCGGGAGAACAGTCGGGAACAAATGTTCCAGTTCTGAAGAAAGGGCACTAGACCCGAAACACTAACTCTGCCTTCTCTCCATAGATGCTGAGCTTTTCCAGCAATTTCTGTTTTTGATTTCCAGCATCTGCAGTTCTTTGGGGATTTTATTTTTTTTGCGAGCTGTTTTATAAAATATAGCTGAGCCCATGGAGGCAGGTCCCAGTGGATGGGAGCCGCTCGCCCGCACCATCTACAGGGCGGACACTGTACTGCATCACTGCAGGCAGCAGTGCAGATCTGGGACATTGCTGTCAAACGGGCTCTCATCACTGTTGCAGCCCGCTCAAATCCCCTCAAACTCACTGCCGGCACAATATCAGCTGTTTCCGTGGGAGAGGCAGAATTGTTAAGGTCAGGGTCATTCAGTCCCGCAGGCCCGGCTGGACCATCCAAACTACGCAAGTTGCCTCCCTCTAATCACACAACCCCCAGTTCCCAGAAATTTTTCCTTCCCCACCAAACTTGCTATATATAGGCGATCATTTCATGGCCTAGTCCTTGCTCTTCCAGTGATTAAAGAAATGTTAACACCAATCTGCTAAAGTAGGCAACGTCAGCCCTCCCTGTCTGAGCCCTGTACTGATTCCCTGTCTCTTGTCATACAGATGGCAACAGAACACCCAGAGATTTAATATGAAGGAGGTCACACAAAAAAAACTGGGAGATTTAGCTTCAAACCTCATTTGGTGCAGGACAGGAGTGCTTTCCAAGGAGAGTGGCTTGATGTGCGCTGTCACTCAGGAACCAGACAGCCCTGTTCAGATTGGGTCTGCTGGAATGCTGTTGCATTCACAAAGATGCTGACTGGGACCCAAAAAAAAACAAGGCACAGTCTTGCAATGCTCACCTTGCCCGCTAACATCTCTCCCTCTGTGCTGGGGCTGGTGGACGGAGAAGAAGCTAAGTTACTATCCTGACATGGCCAACATGGCTTTGCATGTGGTACAGTGGTACTGTTCCCTACCTCTGAGCCAGGGGACCCGCTTTCAGGTCCAACCTGCTCAAGACGTATGTCATAATATTGCTGATTAAAAATATGCATGGCTTGGCTGTTCAAGCCCCAAGCAAGTCTTTCAGGCCATTTACGTTCAACACAGTAGGTCAACTGGTTCACACAGAGCTGTCACTCCAGCCCAGGTAACTTTCATAGATTCTGATTGCTTTTACGGAGGATCTTATTCACCTATACTACAAGAACGATTACACTTCCAAAGGATTCTATTTACTGGGCGGCAGTTTGAAACAAACTAGAGCAGCAAAAGGTGCAATAGAACTGTTAAGTTTTTTCTTTCAACACGCATAATCTTTAACATGCTTATAGGATTCAAGATGTCTCACAGAATTGACAACAATGAAAATGTCCTTCATTTGTTGGCAGTAACCAAGTATTAAAATCTTTAAGCTCCACCTATGCCTTTTGAAGCTTTTTATTTATCTTTCCCATCCACCTCAGTATGCACCCCACTCACCCAAAAGTATGACTTTGTGTTTCAAAATCATTTTTTGTAAAGTGACTCTCTAGCTCCTCCAGCGGTTCAGGGAATAACACTATCATCTGGTCAAGATGCTCCTCAAATTTGATCCTCACTTTTTGCTAAGTTTTCTGACATAGGTCAAAACATCAGATTAAAGTCAACCTTGGGTTTTGCGGTTAATGTTATGAACTCCGCTTTAAAATGTGCGAGTGCTCCCATGGCGGACAGTGTTATGCGAGGCTGCCATTTTCTACCCATTCCGACCGCTTCCTGTTGGTCAAACACATTGTCTACTCTCACCTTTTGATCTCCCGAGTAAAGAACGGCCACCCGAATGCGAATCTGAACCGTAATTTGAGGAGGCAATTTTCAGTCGTTGTGGACTGTGATAAGGGTGAACCTGTCGGAAATTCCCTAGGTGTTAAAGGAACATATTGAGCACTTCAATTTTAAGAAGAATGGAACTGATCTACTTCTTGTTTCTTAAAAAAAAACTGAAACTCAAACTCTTTGACATATATGAAAGATTTCTAGTGAAATTTCATCATGAGTGTTAACCTCTCAAAGTGAAGGAGGTGACTTTTTCAGTATTCAGGCTCAGGAAGCTTTACCGTGCTCTTTCTTTTATATTTCTATAAAAATACCCAAACCTATTGTGGTCACAATTTGTGCATTCTCTGTGCTTTCTTTAAAAAGAAATTTCCCTTTCAAACTAGATTCCTCGCAACTGCATTTGAGAGAGAACTTCTTTTAGTGTTTGATGGATTGAACAAAAAAAAACACATCTGAGCAGTGTTGAAACCGCTGTGTGGTTTTTAAGTAGAATCCTGCTTTATCACAACCAGGCTGCCAGCAACAACAAAACGAACGTACCAGCAAATGTTGGCAATGTTAAGTCATCATTTACTGTAGAGACTGCCTGATTTCCAGGAAGTGACTAGCAGAGAGATGTTGTGAATGATCTCGCAGGCTCAGTGTGTGTATAGATGTGTGAGAAATGCAAGTAGGGAGAGGGAGTCCCTGGTGTCCTGTCATCAACAATTCCCCCCCCCCCCCACCCACTCTGTCTCCACAGCCACCTCCTTCCACCCCCCCCCAACCTTTTTTTAAAATATTCTTTCCTGCACCCAGATGATTTCTTTTCGAGATAGCTGATAGCTCGTGTGCACTTCGGAGGCTGAAGTCTGTGTGACATCTGTCAGTTGGTGAACGATACTGATAGCCATCAAAGGACCTACTGGGGGATCTCTTCAGCTTACTGTGACCATGCAGCGATTCATAAAATACTGCAGACTTGGTATAAATCAGCAAAAGTAATAATGCCATGTGAACTGCGAATTGATGAAGATAATTTGAAATTTTCATTCGAGATGTGAGGGAGCTGGGGGGAGAGAGAGAGAGAAAGTCTGTTTCAACACTGGCTGACAGACTACATCTTTATTGCCACATATGGAAGTGTGTTATCAGTGTTGCTGTTGGGAGGACAGGGATGGTGAAGGAAGTGAAGTGTCTGGTTTGTTTTGTAAGGAGAAGCTGGAATGCAGGTTCCACATTCCCAATAGTAAACAAATGGGGCATTGTGTCCCTTCATTACAGGACGTCCTTCCTCCAGCCCAGTCATTGAGGCAGACAGGAGGAAGAGACTGATATGGGATTTAAAGACAGTGAGTAAAATCACTTCAACCTCTCAGTCCCACAGGAGCATCTCTGCTGCACTCAACTGTTTATCTGATGAGGTTAGCAATCTTACCACTTCTTTTCCTCTTCCCACCCCCTCCACCTTCAGCCCACCCCCAGTTCTCTTCAGCGCTATCCTTTCTTGTCATGCCTTCCTGCGATTAAGTACTTTATATGTCTTCTTTTAATCGTGTGCATTCTCTTTCCCTTGTATTATAACAGCTTCTTGTAATTCTAGTTAACCCCTTTCAGTCAAGAGATCAGCTTAAGCCAGGGCTATGTATGTGTATGTGTTTAATGTTTGGATGACTCAGGACTATTTACAAAGCTAATTTGTATGTGGACCGATTGCAAAACCTCAGAGGCGTCTTCCTATTTCCAAGTCATTTCTGGTAATTCTTACGAGACAAATGTGTTCAGTATGTGCTGGTACTGACAGAGTTAAGACCAGGAAATGGATTAGTAGGAAAAGGAGTTGCGGGAGTTTACTTTGGTTCTTTTGTGTGCCTCTCAGTCAGGAACAAAAAAGCGCAATTGAAAGGACGTATCACGTACCTGGTTGGCACACCGACTAATTTACGTGAAAACAGCATTACATCTGGAAAAGCTGCCTGCTCAGTTGGACTTGCCTTTCCAAACTCACCTCAAGAATCGCATTTTACGTTAATTTGCTATTGGCTGCTGTGCTGTTGGTGTGTGTTCAGGTACAGATCCCGCCCCACAACCAGCAGGTCTCGACAGCAAGCTCTTGGCAAGTGAATCATCAGATTAAGTTATTAATAGGAAACTTGAAAGAGGGAGGAGAAAGGAAGAGTCACTTTGGTTTGTACTGACTGAAAGTTTCACTGCAACAATCAAGTATTCGCAAGAGGCATGAGCCCGGCACCTGTCAGAGGAGCAGTGCAGTCTGATCTCTGCAAGTGTGTTTATCCTCCAGTACAAAGCTGACAGTGCCAGTGAGTACGAATGGTAAACAATTGTTAACAACATTGGCTGGACTCTTAATTCCAGTGTTGTTCTTTCTGTTCCCTTTTTCAAATACTTTCTTTGTGTTTTGTATCTTTCTCCCTCTCACTTCATGCATTCTGCCTCTCTGTATTTGTATCTCTTTCTGTCCTTTTTTCCATCTCTTTCTCTTCCTTGTTTATTTGAAACAGCTATGTTGCTGCTTTCCTCCAAAAGCCAATTACTTGATTTCTGATCGTTGGCACGTCTGTAGCATTGTGGAATTTTACCCCCAAGACATTTTAGTAAACGCTTCCTAGGATATTTAAAATTTATCTTAGGAAATGGAATAGCTATTTAAATCTAATCATTCGAGTGCATCATTTACTGCTTGGTGTTTTGAAGCCATAGCCTCAGGCCCATTTTCTATGAATCACAGGTTGTTGCTTTTGTTAAAAAACTTTTAAAAAACTTAAGTCGAAAGGCTGAGATGGCAGTGATATTTGGTTGTTGGTGGTGACTGAGACAGGTTTAGTTGCTGTGCTGATGCTGCCAGGACACAGAACATCTGCCTACCCAGAGGATGAGGAGACGTCACGGCTGGTTGTTTTTTGGGATGTTGTTTGCTCCTCTGGATTGCGCTGAGAAAGCTTGAGCTTCCCCATTTGGAAAGAGTAGCAGGTTCCGCTGCTATCGCACACTGTTCCATATTTAACTCTCCGATGTAGACAGCAGCTCCTTCCTTTTCCTCTGCTTGTTTGTGACACTTTTTCTGAAGAGCTTTTCCAGCCCCCCTCCCGCCCCCCCCAATGCTCCTCTCCACCACCCCTCCCGGCACTCGGCCATGACCTACGGTCCACTTGGAATCATAGCAAAAGACTTCCTGTGATACAGGCTGTGAATTTGTTTTCCAAAGTGTGGGTGGAAGGGGAATGTAGAGGTAGAGAGGGAGAGAAAGAGAGAGAGAGACAGAGACAGAGACAGACAGAGACATACAGAGACAGAGGATGAGGTGGTCAAGGCAGGGAGATACACATACAGTTATTTCACATTTAAAGTTTACCCACCCTCTCAGCTTTGCCATCAATATTCCGCTAGTGGCTTTGTTCCAGACTAGATTACAGCATGTGAGACGACCAAACATTTTAGTTACAGACTGCTTTGATGATTACTCAAGTACTTTCAACAGCTAAAGCTATGGCAAAAGTGCCCCAGTCTGCTCTATTAGTCACACACACTGTCTCAGAGGAAACCACAGAATGCGGACAATCGAAATTAAAAAAAAATATTTTTTTTCTCTTCTCCACCTCCCCCCCCACCCCCTTCCACACATAGGCTTCCCCACAAGGTAATTTGGATTGTTGCCTCTGAAGCCTGAAGCAAGAAGAGAGTGAGAGAGCGCCTGCAAACGTGCAGGAGGAGTGGGGGGGGTGGGAAATGAAGATGGATGTGGAAGATGTGGACATGACCCAGTGGACAGAGGCTGAATTTGAAGAGAACTGTACCTACATTGTAAACGACCAGTCCTGGGAGCCCATGGCAAACAGTGATCTAACACATGCTCAAGCATCCCTGCCCCGAAACCTAAAGTTCAAGTATGCATCTCACTCAAATGAGGTAAGACTGATAGTTTTCTTCAAATGTTTTGCATTTTCCTGTAATAATGGTACTCAGTAAATGCTTCCGAGTGTCTGATCCGAAGTGCTTGTTGATTTTCATATTCAACTGCTCCTGAACCGTCCAACTCCAAATTTGAAATCAAACAAGGAGAAAATAGTCATTAAATATTCCAGTGGACAACGTTGTCAGAAATTGTAGGGAAGTCACATACATTCATGAACACATCCAGCAATATGGCAATGTGTTTAAATGCCACTGTAAACTGAGGAAACCAAAGTGCACTTGAGACATTTCCAAATTGTTTTGAAAACGTATCAGCTCCATTCTGCTAGAATATCTCATTAATTTAACGTGTCACTGTGTTAATTCATTGATATGTTAACACAATGCATTTTTTAAACAGTGCACTCCAGTAGTTTCTGGGTGGTCAGTAAGTGCTTTGTCTCATTAATCTATGACAGGCAGCTAATGTGTTTTTCATACATATGTGTATATAAAAAACATGTATACTTGTATATTAGGGATTATATATAATTAATTGAGCAAGATTAGAAACATCAGGGTATTCCATTGCATACAATAAAAAACTGTTGAGTAGCAGTGTCAAATGTATGTGTCCATGTGGATACACATATGTTTGAAAGTAGATCTTATGGTTTTCAGTAAATTAAGTTCTAAGCCTATACAGAATGTAACAGTCTGCTGCCAGTAAACTCCTGTGCATATAACTCTATCTATTGTCAGGAGTTGTGTGCATGTTCTTCTGCATGTAATAGAAGACATCAGCAGTTGTACTAATGGATAAAGCTATGCGTACATTGCTTGCAGTTAAGATGAAAAATAAAGCTGCGTGTATATTCATATGTAGATCAGTACAAATGTGTGAAATCATGGATAATGTTGCGTGTGTTTAACAGTAAGCAAAATATGAGTAACAAATATCTGTTGCTGTTCATAACAGAATATAAAAGTCTTGATAAAAGCAGGGATGAGACACTCTAGCTATGAGGATAAATTGGAGATGGTGGTCAATATCTGCAGGAACAGTGAAGGCTGAGGAGATTTAATCAAGTTTTTTTTTAAATACAAAGGACTTTGGTGAATAGGAGAAGTTATTTCCCCTGGTAGGAAATAAGAACGTCAAGGGATCATCAGTTTAAAATAGTCATAAAGAGCGGTGGGTGGGAAGTAGTTAAGGAGGATGGAATGCCCTGCCTTAGTTGATACAATAGCATTGTACATTTTAAAGAAAAAAAGTAGATAAAGGTGGAAGTGGAGAAAAGTGCAGGGCTATGGACAGACAGCAGGGCAGGGAGATCAATTAAAGATTGATACAGCAAAGAGCTGGTTCCGGCAGAATGGGTTAGATGACCAGCTTTTGTTCTGATGGGTACCTATGGTTTAGGCAGTGAGTGATGCATGTGTGTAACGTTGTATGTGTACTGGAGCACAGGGAGAAATTATCACTGTATTAATGGCACATTTCCAGTTGGTAATAGCAGGCTGAACAACATCCTTGATTCCCACAGTTTACTTGAAGTGCTCCTCAGTTCTTTCAGCACTTGCAGGAAGCGTAAAGACAGCCGAGACATTTAACTGTAGTGATTTATCGGAGCAAGCGATGGGTCAGAGCTGCAGCGTGGTGTGCTCTCTGACCAGCTTTTTTTAAATCAGGTTCAGAAGTTTACACTCAAAACAGGTCATTGCTGAAGTGGGTGTGTGCATGTTGTGGGTACGAGTCAAACTCATTTTACTACTTTTGACACTTTTTTTTGATATTACATGCAAAGTGTTTCATTTGAAACAGGATTTAGCTGATTTAGCTTATCCTCAGATATTTTATATTTGGCTGTTGTGTACAGTCATAGAGTTACCTTCAGACATAGAATCGTTTCTCAGCAGAATAACTTAGAGCAGTTCCTGGGCTGTGAAGGATGTTTCAACAGGACTGATTGACCTATAAATGCATTTCTCAAACAGTAAAAAATGAGATCGATGCATGTGCCCTCTGCCAACGTCACATAGACATTGTGAACCTAGAACAGGATTTATATTTATGTTGGTCCGAAGTTTATTAGTGGACAAAGTTTTGGTAGCTCACCCGTGTGCATTTAGAGAGGTGAATCCATCCTTTCAATGTGAGCGTTTTACACCCCACACTGTGATCCTGAGAGAAAGAGAAAGGGATGAAAATTTGAAGTGAATGGAGCAGCTATTGTAAACTCCCTTTGGAGTGCAGTTATGTAAAGGGAATATCTTATCTTCTCAATGATCTTCTGTCTGTGGGCAGGCTAAGGGTGACCTAGACTACCCACTGCCTCTTCCCAGTGCACCTGAAGTAATGTGAGTGAGGCAAACCTGAGGCTGCAAGGCTTTCTCTCTCTCTCTGCCTTACACACAATTTATTTGCTATTCAGTGAAGTACACTTTATCCTTTTAACTGTGACAGTCTGGCCTTCATTTTAGAGAGATGTGAGCTGTGGAGTTATCAGGGATGGGAGAAATGGAGATGGAGAGAAGAGGCAGTTTCAGAGAGCTAGCGGAGGGCTGGATGAGGGTCAAGGTGAATCCCCTGTAAATTTAAAGGGGAAGAGAAACCAGTAGAGAGTTGTTTATCCCAGGTCTGTGCTGTCACTCAATGTTACAGTAACAAAAACGGGCTTTATAACTGACATTTTCTACCAAGTCATAGGGAGAATTTCTACTCCTTCCCTTCTCTTTCCTCCCACCCCTCTCAAATGTGTGGGTGAGGTTGCTCTTTATAAAAAAAAGAGAATAAAAAAGCATTGAAACTTCTGATCTCTGAATAACACCAGTGTAATTTGAAAGAGCCCTTTTGAACAGCCTGCAATTTTTAAGAAAATGTACCTACATATCACTAACTTGTACACTGTAATCACCATTTACTTTGCAGACATTTAATTAATAACTTGGAAGTTGTTCCCTATGTAAATAATTAAAGTAAATTGAGTTAATGAAGACTTGGCTGGGCTGTTTTTTGTCTGCGAGACAGACATAGGCAGGATGTCTTCACTGACCTACCCTTCTGACATAGATAGATGCTCCACACTGGGAGAAGGGTCAGGGTTACCATAAACCACCAAGAGGAATGGCTTCTGCAGGAGGAGATATGAAGCATGAAAGTGTCAACGCTTTCTACCTGTTATCCACGGTGTGTTTATACTTGACAGACACCACCGTGCCCCGCCATGATTCATTGGGACTGTGGTCTGCGGGATTGGATTTTTCAGGGATAGCTGTCAGGACGGGCATAATGTAGAGTTGAAAGCTGGTTCAGTTGATTTTAAACAGCCACTTTCTAGTGTTGCCTGTTAGGCTGTGCACTGATATTCTAAAAAGGAAGGGGGCAGGGTAGCATGTTCTAGGCTCAAAGGGTATATCAACTGAGTAAGCAGCTTCAGTGGTGATTGTGCAGGAACATCCGAATGAGGAGCAGAAGGAGGCCACTCAGCCCCATTTGATTAAAGTCAGGCTGATCCAGTAACACTGCATTCCTGCTTATACCTCATAGCCCCTCACCTCCTTTCTTATCTAGAATCTAACTACCTCTGTCTTAAAAATATTCGATGACAGCTTCTACCAGCTTTTGAGGAAGAAAGGTCCAAAGATTCTCAATTCTCTTTGGGAAAACAAATCCTAAACTCTGCCCTAAATGGAAGACTCTGTACTTTTAAACACTGACCCCCCCCCCCCCGATTCTAGATTCTCCATAAAGAGGAAACGTCATCTCCATGTGCATCTAGTCAAGGGCCCTCAGAATCTTTTATGCTTCAATCAAGTTGTCTCTCACTCTCTAAATTCTGGTGGATACAGTCTAACCTTCCCTCAATAAGATATAGCCCTCATTCCAGGTATTAGTCTAGTCAGCATTCTGTGAACAGTTTCCCATGCATTTACATCCTTCCTTAAATAAGATGATCAGTACTGTACACTGTACGCCCGTTGTGGTGTGTATAATTGAAGTATAACTTCCTTACTTTTGTACTCAATTCCTCTCACAATAAATGTGAACATTCAGTTAGCTTTTCCAGTTCCTTGCATGTGAGATACCCAAATCCCTTCACAGCCCAGGGGTTCTGTAATCTCTGGCAATTTTTAAAGTATTGTGCTTGATTTATGTTTTCCTTCCAAAATGGACACTTTCTCAATTTCACAATCCCTTGACCTATCTATATTCCGTTCCAGCTTCCTTATGTTCTCTTCGCAACTTCTTTCCCTGCTGCTTTCATATCATCAGCAAATTTAGCAACCATACCTTTGGTCCTGACATCAAAGGCGTTTATAGAATTTGAACTGGAGATGAGTTTGAAGAAGTTCTGTTTTATCAGCAAGGGAAATTGAAACTATTCTGCTCACTCACTGTGTATTTGGTCAGCCTGATATAAAATCGCTTCATTAGAGTCGGGGAGATCCCTGGTGCAATGCTGGTTAATGGTAGACTATTTGATATCAACCAGGGAATGGTGAGTTATTGCAATTCACTTTGGTGCTCCCCCCGATCGAGCAGGTGAGAATTAAATCAGATCGCCCACCTCAGATGATTGCCGGTCAGTGGTCCCTGTCAGAAAGGAGATGATCACATTCAGCAGCCTGTGAACACCGTCATTTCTCAAAACAAAAACCAGGCTGACACGAACCAGTTAGATTCATTCATGGAAACCTACCATCTGGGTGTTATGCCAGAAGGCTGCTGGGGGCGACAAAAATTCACAGAAACACATTCCTCCCCGGGACGGCACATGCTAGAGAACGAGCAAAATCAGAAGCATTCCAAGTTCTTTTTGCAGCAAGTCAGAACTGCAGTCAGAGGGGTGGAGAGAGAGAGAGAAATGGAGAGAGAGACCTGTGTCAATTCCACTGTGAAATGCGTTACCAGTGTGACAGAATCAGACAGGATTTGGCATTGGTGTGACAAGAATGATGCTTTGTCATTTCTTCAAGAAGCAAGATTACATAAATGTGCTGCACAGAAAATGACTGCAGGTTATCTCGACAAAACTCGCTCCCAGCAGTTGGTTTCAGGCTCTGTTTCTGAAGTGATTTTTAGACTCTGTCTTTCTCACAACTATCTCTTGGTTATACAGGTGTCACCTACCAAAAAAAAACACAAGTACTGTGACAAGTAGCAAAACAAGATCATTCCTACCATTGCATTTTAAAACAAGTCACTGTGGTTCATGACATTACTTTCCAAAAAGGAAAGTATAAACATTTTTGTTCTATTGACGTTATCAACTCAAGGAAGGTTGACTAAGCTTTTTGGACTGAAGTTAAGTATGATCTTGGGTCAGGATGTGTTATGATGGTGATGGTGATGATGGTGATGCACAGATGTAGAGGCGAAAACCCACAATGTGGAAGTAAAACTTCAGCTGGCTGGCTAATTTCAGTAAGAAATGCTTAACACAAAGAAATAGCTGGGATGTGTCACAAGTTTGAAATGAAAGTGTGCAACAATAATGTAAAATGCTGTTGAGGTGAGTAAAGGGAAGAAGTGATATTCCAGGTGCCTGTGTGGCTTGAATGTGCAGACGTACTGTTCGGGCCGTTGGCATGGGCCACCGTTCACACTGGCAATTTGGGATCAGAGTGGACCCACCGTCTGCTTAAGTCTAATCAGCAACAACAAACACAGTGGAATCTGTGTGGAATTTCATCTCCTCTCATCCAACTCTTCCAGTGAGTGTCACGGTTTTTGCAGGTCGCATAACTTTGTGTTTTTGACTCTGCGGCCTTCAGAAGAGGTAAACGATCAGGACCCAGTTGCTTGTCATAACAGATGGCTAACCTGAAAATAAGTGGGAACGGATTGACTGTAAGAGTTGCAGTTTCCGTTCTGACCTCTCCTGAGCGGCCTACCCCATGCCAGATTACAGACCAGTGCTGCTCACACACTTGCGACAGTGAGCACCAGGAGATGGTTTGGGTCTTTTGAGAATGAGGACACTCTCAACTCCACAGAGCCACATATGTCAGTTTGCTTCTCTGACAATGGGGCTTTTTACACTGATCCAGAAGTTCTGCAACAGACTGTAACTTCCTTGCAGCAGCTCGTGCATTTATTGTGCTGCTTTGATCAAGTCAAGTAACCATCGTCTTACCAGACCATTAGGATTGCTCTCTCAATGCAGAGAGAGGACAGGTGGTGATTTTACCTGAGGGTCACCGTGTCTCAGGCAAGGGGAGAGGTTGAGAAGGAGATTCCTTCATGTTAACCTCAGCCAGTGGTGGGACTTGAACCCATGCTGTTGGCATCAAACTGCTTCACAAACTAACTGTCCAGCCAAATGAGTTTTTGGTCCATGCAGTGCAAGTCAATCAGTCCCATACATTGGACTGTGCGCTGGAAAGGTATTGTTGAGTCACCGCTCCAGAGTCAATGGATACTTCATGCCTGATAAAAAAACCCAGGATTGGGCTGTCTCCAGACTGTCCATTTAGCAACTTCTGATCTGCAGTTTCTAATAACTAGAATAAGCTTGTGAGAAACAAGAATAAACACCAAAGCAGAATGGAGCAGAGCATGCTGATTTGTCGAGGAAAACAGGTGAATGTTTGTTCATGGGATATAGGTGCCTCTGGCTGAGTATTGAGTTGCCTTCTCCAAGTTCTGCTTTTCATGCAGTGTAGGCACATCAACAGTGGTGTGAAGGAAGGGGTTGCAGGATTTTCACCTAGTGACTGAATTTTTTTTATTCATTAATGGGATGAGGGCATTGACAGTGAGGCCAGCATTTATTGCCCAGAGAGCTGTTTACAAGTCAACCACATTGCTGTAAGTCTAGAGTCATATGTTAGCTAGATCAGTTTCCTTCCCTAAAGGGCATTAGTGAACCAGCAGGGTTTTTGCAATAATCAATTCACGTTTATCATTAGACTCTTAATTCTAGACTTTTATTGAATTCAAATTCCACCAAATGCCACGGCAGGATTCACACCTTGGTCCCAGAACATTATCTGGGTCTCTGAATTAATAGCCCAGCAATAATACTACTAGGCCATCATGTCTCCTTCATGGTGTTTTACTTCCAAAGTCATGGTGCTGAGAGGCTTGGAGGGCTAGCTGCAGGTGGTGGTGTCCTCATGTATTTGTTGCCCATATGCTTCTGGGTATTGGGGTTCATGGATTCTGAAGGTGGAACTGTGGTCAAGTCTCATTTTTGTTGGGTTGTTCCATTCAGAAATTGCAACATATTTGAATGTCAGAATTTGAGTGGCCCACAGATTCCGATGCAGTCATCCCAATGCACCACATGTGTAGCCGCATGTCTACACCATCTCACTCCAACACCATCCACCACTCCCCCGTCTTCTTCTAAAAATTAATTATTATTGAGGAGAACTTCACACGCAAGGAAGATATTATAGAATGGTACAATTTAAGGAATGCATTTTTAAATGAAAATGCATATTGCTATGATGTGTTATGAAATCTACATAGGGATAATTTGTGAAGGGGAAACTGAATGCTGAGTTGTTAAAAATATGGCATCGTTGGGGTGTGGTATTTAAGAAACAAAACATCAGCGACAAATACACTAAAACTTTTGTTTATGTTAATCAGACAGTGAAATGTTTGATCCAGTGTTTTCTCACTCATTGATTAATGGCACGGTGTCCCCTAGGTGCTGGGAGTAATGAGCGCAGAGTACATTCCCAAAGGGACACGCTTTGGACCACTGGTGGGTGAGATCTACACCAATGAGACCGTCCCCAAAAATGCAAACCGAAAATACTTTTGGAGGGTAAGTCGGAAAAAAAAATCTGCTGATGCAATTCTAAGTTCGCTAAATGAATACTGCTGAAAAAGTTTGTCACTTCCTGTTTAACATTAGTAGCTGTATGTGTATGAGGGCAGCAATGAAGTTCCTGTGAAATACCATATATGTACTCAGTGGGAGTACACGCAGTAAATGAGCTGAGTAAGTGTCTGTCTCTCAGAGTTTAGGAATGCTGAGGGTGAAATCTTTTTAGTGATGAACCAATTTCAGCTATTCTTGGCCCCAGTGTTGGAACACGGAATTTCTTACAGAAAAGGAAGCGATTCAGCTCTTGCTTGGAGGCAAATCAAGATCACATTTTGACTGAGAACTAATTAGAACCAGTTGATGTAAAATCCTGTTTTTGTCTTTTATTGACTCTTCACTCACTCTTGATTATCAGTAAGGGCAGGATGATTTAAAAAGGTCAACGTGGATGTGTTGAGCTCCTCCTCAGTTGTTTGGTGTGTGTGATTCTTTGTACATTGGAGCACCTATTTCATTGTCAGACTGGAGCATTAGTACTTACTCATTTTCCTAGCCTGTAAGCAGCTTCTTTGGGTCAAGATGTAGTAGCACCTCTTGAGGCAGCTGCATTGGCCTCAGCTGCACCTGACTAGGCCTCTGACATTCTCCCTGAAATGTCAAGGAAAGCATGACAGCCAATTAGACATCAAGGGTCATGGATCCATATAGTACAGATGAGGCCCTTCAGCCCATGATTATGTGCTTAAGCGAATACTACTCTAAATCTATACTTATCCCACCTTCCAGCTCATAACCTTGAATATTACGATGGTTCAAGTGCTCATCCAAGTACTTATTAAAGATTATGACATTTGCTGCCTCAATTACCCACCGCAGGCAGTGTATTCTGAATTTCCATCACCTTCTGGGTCAAAATATATTTTATCAAATCCCCTGTGAATTTCCAGCCCTTTACTTTAAAATTATGGCCCTTTATTATTGTCCCTTCACCTAGCAAGGGTTAGCTCTTGCTTTCTATCTACCCTGTCCATTCCTTTTGTAATCTTATACACCTCAATCAGGTCCTCCTTTCAGCCTTCTCTGCTCTAAAGAAAACAAACTGAACTTATCCAGCCTCTCCCATAGCTAAACTGCTCCATTCCAGGCGACATTCTGGTGAATCTCCTCTGCCTGCAGTGTGACTGTGTTTCCAGTGCAATCATATCCTATAGTGCAGAATTGCACACTATAATGACCAGAATTGCACACAGTACTCCAGCTGTGGCCTAACCAAAATCCTGTAGTGCTCTAACATAACCTCCATACACTTATAAGCTATGCCAAAACTGATATAGGCAAATGCCCCGTAATGCCTTATTAACTATTGTACTAACCTATGCTGCTGCCTTCAGGGATCTTTGGTTAAGCAACCCAAGATCCCTCTGTACCTCTGAACTTTCTCATATTCTGCCATTCATTGAGTACCTCATCTTGTTACTTCTGCCAAAGTGCACCTCATATTTATCAGGATTAAATTCTATCTGCCACTGATCTACCCATCTGACCAATCCATTTACATCATTCTGTAACCTAAGGCCTTCTGCCTCACTATTAACCATCCAGTCAATCTTTGTGTCATTTACAAAGGAGTCTAGGGAACAATAAAAGAAAGATTGTGATGCTGTTGTTCTGCTATGGAAACCAATGCATATTATGTTCAAGATAATCTCCACAGTGCCTTAGGCTTGTCAAAACTGCATTTCATAATTATTTGTTTTCATCCTTCTGTAACCTTTAAGATTCATCAGAAAGATAGAGGATTTTAGCTACTGGCCTCTTTCACTTACTTTTAGAGATCCTGTTATTTCTTGAGTCATGGCATTTCCTAATGTCTTTTTCCTATTTTTTGATGCTGAGAAATTAAACCCAGCCACAATTTTATTGCAGATTAAAATCATGCAGCAGAAATCGCAACAAAATCACTATAAATCTATATTCTCTGTTACCATCCAAAGCCTGTCCCTTATCCTCCAATCAGCAACACGCATTCACACATATACGCATATCCACATGTATATGCACATACACAGGCATATGCAGATAAACACACACGTACGTGTCCATAAACACACCCACACACATACACACATGCACATGTATACACACATATTCGCATGCACATGCGCACACATACACACACACTTAAACCATGTTTATATACGCATGCATGTACCATTTTGTGTCTGAATTGACTTCAGCCCTCAGGTCACAAACTGAAATGTCCAATTACAAACCTGAGCTCCATGTAGTAATGCTGTCATTTTAATGTGTTTATGGGATATGGACATCATTTTAATGCATTCATGAGATATGGACATAATTGACTGGGCTAGCTTTTATTGTCTATCGCTAAATGCTTTGAAAAAGGTGGTGACCTTCTTGGAACCATGCAGAGTGCAGTTTGGAAGGAAGGCCCAAGAGACAATGATAGTGAAAGAACAGCAGTATGATTCCAAGTTAGGATAGTATGAGGCTTGGAGAGGATTGTGGAGGTGCTGTTTCCCTCAATTGGTGGTGATTTTCTTGATTATGAGAAAGCTGACACCATCTAAGAGAGTGGGGAGTATTTCATCGCACTCATTAAATTTGATGGACAAGCCTTGAGGAATCAGGAGGTGAGATGGTCATCCCAGAATTGCTACCCTCCAACCTGTCCATGTAGCCACAGTCCTTAGTTGGCTAGTCCAGTTCTCCCCACAGCTGTCATTGAAGGTCAGGGGGGACAGGGTTAGATTCTCTCCTTCTGAAGATAGGTGTCATCACTGCACATCCCCACTTCTGAACCAATGATGGAGGGAAGGTTATTGATGAAGCAGTCAAAGATGGTTAGGCTGCATGCACTATCTCAAAGAGTTACAGCAGTTGTGCCCTTGAGCTGAAATGATTTTGCTCTAAAATCCATAACCATTTTCCTTTGGACTACATAATCAACCAATGTCCATCACAGATTACAATTCCCCCCAATTTATTAACGTCCTGGGGTTTGCCACTGACCAGAAATCACTAGACCAGCCATCTTCTTCTTCTTCTTAGACTGTCCCTCAGGGTCAAACATGACTTTCTTCTGATCCAGCATTGTGGGGTCCTGAGGCAATGAGACATTCCAATACTGGCTGCACACTCCCTGCCACAGGTGGTATTTGGAGATGGTGTGAAGTGAGGGGTGGAATTTGTGGAAGTGAGACTTTTGGCCTTGAGGAACTCTGGATCTGAGATGGTTGGCCTCCTTCTGAAGGTGGGTGTCATCACTGCACATCCCCACTTCTGAACCAATGATGACAGGAAGGTTATTGATGAAGCAATCAAAGATGGTTAGACTGCATGCACTATCTCCAAGGACCATCACTGTGTTCCTTTATGCTGGCTATGAATTCACTGCCTACAGTTTTTAAAGGGCTCTTTGATAGTACAATGTGTCAATTACTGCCTTAATGTTTAGGGCAGTCACTCTCACCTCACCTTTTGAGATCATGCTCTTCTGTCCTTGTTCAGACTAAAGCTGTAATATTCCTGATGAGGGGCTTTTGCTGCTTTTCCTGCTCCTCAGATGTTGCCTGACCCGACGTGCTTGTCCAGCACTACACTAATCTAGACTCTAATTTCCAGCATCTTCAGTCCTCACTTTTGCCTAAGGCTGTAATAAGGTCAGGAGATGTGTGGCTTTGTTCAAACCCCAAATTGAGCATCAGTGAGCAGTTTATTACTGTATAACTACCACTTGATGGCATTGTCAGTGACTCCTTCCATCACTTGGCTGATAGTTGGAAGTAGACTGGCCTTGACTGAGTTGAATTTGTCCTGTTTCTTTATGGATAAGTCATCCCTGGCAATTTTCCACAATGCTGGGAAGATGACAGTGTTGTAGCTGTACTGGAACAGCACAGACAGGGGAGTGTCAAATTCTGGGATACAGGTCTTCTGTACTATTGCTGGAATGTTGTTAGAACCCACAGCCATTCTAATATCCAGTCATTAAGCCACTTCTTGATGCACAGAGTGAATCAAATTGGCAAAAAACTGGAATCTGTGTTGTTGGGACTATAGGAGGAGACTGAGATGAATCATCAATTGGCACTTCTGGCTGAATATGGTTGAAAGTGTTTCAGCCTTTGCACTAATGTCAGTCATTGAGGATGAGGATGCTTGCTGAATTTCTGCCTCCACCTGTTAGTTGCCTAATTGACAGTCACCATAACTGACTGGATGTGACAGGACTGCTGAGCTTAGCTCTGATCTCATTGGTTGTAGGATCACACAGCTCTGTCTTTCACATGCTCAAGCACTCCTCTAGATTCTTGCTCACTGTGGTAACTAAAGGATGTGGGAGTAATCCAGGAGAATGGAGTTGAAGTAGCAGATTAGTCACGACCATATTGAATGACATATTTCCGCTTCCATATTTATGCTTTTAATGATTTATAAACTTAACCTGACTACAAAGGGATTTCTTTCTCCATCATATTCCACATCCATGAGCAGCTGGAAGTGATTGCAGTTGAAGGCAGCTTATGCATCTTTTTCATGATTACAATCCAGTGCCACCTTTATTGCTATTGGCCTATTGGTATATCGGAGATAATGGGCCAATTAGACACTGTTTGAAATGATAAATTATGAAGAGGTGCAACAGGATAGATAGAAATAATTTTGAATGCTTGAATGATATAGAATAAAGAGACATGGATATAGCATTAAATATAGACTATTTAGATCAAAGACACAGAAGTTGCGTTTTTGAGATTGTGGAAAACATTGCCTCTTTTCCCTGTTGTAATTTCTTCTTAATTCCAGAGAAAGTTGGGGGTAAAGTATAAGGTTGGTGTTTGGGAGTTTTCTTTTAGCACACAATTTGGCAGAGTTTACTCATAAAGCTTTCATATGTAAAACAGTACTGCTTTGCACTACCAAAGATGGTTTGAGTGCAGGGCAGAAAGCTTCCCTTAATGCAAGTTTCTGTAATCTTACCTTGTACACTGGTAAATGATTGTTTCAGAGCTTAGGTGTTATTCTATTCAAACTAGCAAGAGGTAGTTATTTATGAATTTTTATAACACTCTAAACTAAACCTATTATATAATCAATCTTCATTCAAGCCATTTCTAGACCCGCATGAGCTTGTTTTGAATCTTTAGTCATTTGAGTCTTAGGGTTTGGCCTTAATTCTAAATTTGTGATAAGCGTAACTGCAGTTGCCAAGATTGCAAAATATATTACTAATTACCAGGAATTGGTTTAGCCATAAGATGTAAATGTAACTTTTTTTTTTGCCTCTCTTTCCTGTGTCATCACACGATGGAAATAAGATTTGAAGCAGGGCTGCACTGATGACATCGGAGCCTATGTCTCAGTTACATTTTTGAAAACTGTACAGTAAATGATACGATGGAAACTCAATCGGAAGTTAATTTCAAACAAACACACACACACAAAGTGCCTCGTAATGGAAGCAGCAGAGTCATTCATTCCTGGAAGTTTGAGAAAGCTCTTCAGACCAAACAAAAACCTGAAAACACGCTTGTTCATACATCTCTCTGCACTCTTTCTGCTGCTCCAGTTTCTCATAACAAACACACCGCAAGATGTAAAGTGGGTTCATATCAAAAAAACCCACATGTGGTTCTACAGACCACCTCCACCACCATTCCCTTCTCACCCACACTTGTCCAGCCTCATTGATTTTGCAGGATATGTTTATATATAAGCAAGATAAATAGGAAAGTAATGAGTATTTCAAAAGATGGCAAGCAGGCTCTGCAGGAGTGAAGTGCAGAGTAATTGCAGTGGGAAGGAGCATTCCGTGAAGGTCAATACTTTGATCTGCTTCCAAACAACTGCTAGTCCTGCTGTGGCAGGTGATCGCCTTGCGAGTTCCCTCCCCAGATCATCTGTTGGAGCTGAGCACCACAAGCAAACATCTCTCAACGAAACTGAAAGAGATTTGCATAGCCGTAGCAGTCAGAGAGGGGGTGGCAGGAAAATGGAGGCCACAGAATCAATTTGAGTACCCTTTGACGTCAGGACTATAGGTGACTCAACATAGTGTGTATATAGAAGCACAGTCAGAACAGGAGCTGTAATGTTAGCATCTACCTGCCCTTACAAACTGGCCACACATGAGACTCTACCTCACAGCAGCACAGGGCTTGTTCCCACGTTGAAATCAGAATACACCATCAAACGTGTATTCTAAAAATATATAAAACTAGCGTAGAAAGATGGAGAAGGTAATACTCGAGGTATTCTTGATTATTCTGATGGCCAGATTGAAATTATTTTGTAATTATTTATTAGTTAGCACCAAAGACTATTGCTCCACCTATCTGTCTAAATGAGTTCATATTTTGAAAAAGGGATGGGCTGGAAGAATTCTGAATTTGTACATATAATTCTAAATTTCTGCCTTTCTCCAAATGCATTCCAGGTGTACTCCAAAGGTGATTTACATCACTTTGTCGATGGGTTTGATGAGAGCAAAAGTAACTGGATGCGATACGTGAATCCAGCCCATTCAAAGCAGGAGCAGTGCCTGGCAGCTTGTCAAAATGGGATGGACATCTACTTTTACACAGTGAAGCCCATCCCAGCCAATGAAGAGTTACTGGTCTGGTACAGCAGTGAGTTTGCAGAACGCCTCCACTACCCAGCCTCTGCGGATCTTCAGATGTCTAAGCTAAGTAAGTGCATCTTTCTGAATGCTTCATGGACTATCATTTCAGGCCTAGCACACCCACTTAACAAGACATTCCTGGATAGATCTACATGTCACACCTGCAGGGTGAATTTGAAGGGAATTTTTGCCACCATGAGGCAGAGTTCAGAATTGTATCATTATATCAGCAGCATTTACCAAGGGTTACAGCTGAGTCAGGTGAGAGATGGCTAGTTTGGGTTTGAATAGCACATGGGTCAATTTATTGTGGAAACAGTTGGATGAAGCCACACAACAGGCAAAGATGAGGAAGCATCAAGAGGACGTTTGGACCGGAGGTGATTACAGTGTGTGGGATTAAGGTCCCGGAGGGGTTGAAAACATGATGAGGACTATAGAATTGATAGACAGGGAGCTGATGGGAATGGTGATGGGCGAAAGAATTTGATACAAGTTAGGACATGTTAGGCAGTGAACCATCAGGGAGCATTGGAATAATCACATTGAGGTGAGATTGATATAGGCGATACGGTTGAGTGATCTAGTGGCTTTATTTTCATATAAGGAAGGTGGTTTTATTGATGTTGTAGCTGTAACTTGGCAGCGACAACAGCCTAGAGTAATAACGTATCAGGACTAGCTGTGAAAATTTTCTTTTTAAAAAAAGAACCTGGTAATTTGCAGACAAGCACCAGGGGAAATAAAGATAATTTAACCAATTCTATGCCTCCTCTTGTTGCTTCCAGAATGACCTTTAAAGTCTTCAGGGCAACCAGAGATGGGTAAGAGTTGCTGCCTTCATGATATCAGCCAAACTCCACAGAATAGTTTGTTGAATACTCAGTTGAGTGACCAGCACATACTTGGAAAACATAGGATTGGTTTCTGGTGTAAAGTGTTAACAGCTGTGTGTGCATATGTACTAGACAGAGAGAGAGACAGAGACAGAGATAGAGAAAGAGAGCTTTAAAAGTACCAAACAACTTATGGCTGTTGCAGTTGGATTTTTTTTTGTGTTCTTAAACAATGCCAGGTTTCTCATCTCTCTTTTAAAGAAGCAGTGTCTATTGCCAAGTGTGAAGGCCCCACAAATTCTCACAACCTTCCGACCTCTGCTCCTGGTCACCATTCAGCATGCTGTTGGTCTGGCAGTAGTTGTCCTTACCGTGGATTACTGTTTCCAGTTGGTCAATAATGGTCAGTAATCCTCTAAACATGCCCTGCCAGCTCCCTCACTGAGTTTTGTCAGACTCTGCTCATGATTGGATTCAACTTGAGCAGGTCATTGCTGCAGAGAAATCAATGCCAATTGACACTGAATCAACAGGGAAAACATTGCAAATGTTGAACCTCTAACAGTATCCTAAGAGTAAAACATGCAGTGGGACCAAAGAACCTTCATAAGGATAGTTAAGTAGTGGTGTGTTTGTTTCAGATGCCTGGATCTGTCCCTAGGCACATATACACCGCGTACAAAGGGAACTTTTCATCCATTCAAATAAATTTTATATCTCTTATTTTTATGTTTTGGCTTAAGAAGTAATTAATCAAAGTATAAAAGTGACATGATTAAGAAGTGGGATGGCTTAAGCATAGCTTTCTGTATGAACTTAGCTTATCTTACTAACATGCTCCATCCAGGTGAAGCAAGTTATAGAGTGAATGTAATTCCAAGGAAAAATAAATAAAATACTTAGTTTAAAAAAACATTTGAAATGACATTCTTCAAATGCACAATTTTGAAAACTCAACACCTTTCAGTTTTCTATTTTATTTTGATTTTTGCTTTGAAAGATTTTGTTGGTGACGTGCTGAAGTGGGTGTTCTGTGGGTCTCTCTGTTCCTAGTCTATGACAAACTCATGGAAGAGCTTCATGGGGAAGCCGCTGCATATGCTTCCTACTCCACTCCACCAGTCAGTCCCATTCTCTGACACTGATGTGAAGCATTAATTGTTGCTCCTCTCATTGGGGGTTTCAACATGGTTTGTTTTAGGGGCCTGGCAGTGGTTTGTCTGGTGCTCTGCAAACTTCCTTCAACAGCAACATCTTAACCAGGGACAAACCACATTAGATACAGAAGAAATCAGCCCCAAACTATTCATTACCAATGTACAGAGGGAAACTAGGCTTTAATTTTTGTAGGGATTGAATGAAACATGTTGCTGCAAATGAGATATTTCCCCTCCTGCGGGAATCTAAGACCAGAGGGCATCATCTCAGAATAAAAGGGCACCAATTTAAAACTGAGATGAGGAGGAATTTCTTCTCTCAGGGTGGTGGGACTTTGGAATTCCTTGCCACAGAGACCTGTGGGGGCAGAGAACTTGTGCATATTTAAAGCTGAGAACTCAATTAGTAGGGAATCAAGGATTATGGGAAAATCCAGGAAAGTGGTCGTGAGAAATGTCAGATCAGCCATGACCTTATTGAATGGCGGAACATGCTCCAGGGGCCAAATGGCCGACTCCCATTTCTATTCCTTATGGTCTTAAATATTTATTTATTTATTTAAATACTTAAATATAATTAAGGTTGACCTCAATTTTCTTTTTAATTCCACATTTCCAGAGTGCATTGACCTGCCTCGAAGGGAGGAACTTCAGGGAAAATGGCAGCACAGATCAGGAGACCAGCCTGATGGTGAGGACAAGTTATAATTGTTTAGAAGAAGATAAAACTATGAAAGTTGGCTTTGGTGACCTTTTATTGGAGAACAGCCCCTTACAATATTCCATAAATGGGAATGGTTTTGGATGTACTATCCTTCAAAGCCTAAATATATAAGCTCAAACAGGGAATGAGTATAGAACATCATAAGTAGCAATTCCTGAATTGCTAATTTTCATGAAGGTTTGTTCTATTCAATATTTTATCACTTTTAGCTGTTCAATGCTTCATTTCCTACTATTATAATATGTACCAGCAAGTTCAGTTCCTCCTTAATTGGCATATGTCTCATTGCAACGTTTTTTGAGGAGGTGCAAGTTTTCTTATGATTGCTAATTTTTGAATTGGGATTAATTATAGTTTTTCCAATCCAGCAGCACATTGCTTATATTGTAGATCTCTAAATATGGGGAGTTGATGGCCTAGTGGCATTATTGCTGGAATGTTAATTCAGAGACCAAGGTAACGTTCTAGAGACCTGGGCTCAAATCCTGCCACAGCAGATGGTGGAATTTGAATTCAATAAATCTCTGGAATTAAGAATCTAATGACTCCTATAAATCCATTGCTAATTGTCAGTAAAAACCCTTCTGGTTCACTAAGGTCCTTTAGGGAAGGAAATCTGCCATTCTTACCTGGAGTGGCCTACTTGTGATTCCAGACCTACAGCAATGTAATTGACTCTTAACTGCCCTCTGAACAATTAGGGATAGGCAATAAATGTTGCCGAGACAGCGACGCCCTTGTCCCATTTATGATTTTTTAAAAAAATTATAGTTTGTGTCTAATCTGATACAGCACCTAACAGGAATGTGGCATTTGTATTTTTAGAACATTTTAGAGTTAATTCCTTTGGTTTTCATGCCCATTTTGGTTGAACAGTTGTAAAATCAATCATTAAAGCAAAAACAAACCATGATCTTTTTGAACAAACTGAGTTAAGACAGCTGTTTCAAATACTATCATTATCACAAAAGTATAGTTTTCACAATAATTTGTTGATCGCTGATAAACACATGCAAATCAATTGAAAACTCATTTGTCTGCACAGAATTTATTCTGCAGACTAATCTTACTAAGAGACTTTGTTTTTGCATTACCCTAAAGAGTTGATGCAGACCAGATGGGCCAAATGGCCTCCTTCGATGATACAATGATTCTGTGATTCTGCTTTTGCTAAACAATGTAGTGCACTGACAGTGTGCAGCTGAATCACCGTTCTCTCCATCAGGGACACATCAAGAAAGTTCTTAAGAAAAGAATCATTTGGAGACTTTTCAAACAAAAGCTTGTTGGTGCCCTGTTTGAGGTGGGGTTTTCATGACTAGTTTCTGATTGTGGAAGTGAGATCTGAGAGATGTTAATAAATTTTTGATTTCCACTCTGTACAATGTTTCTACACCCCTACTTCACCCCCTTCATTGGTCTCCATGTCCAATAGCATTCTATCTATATTACTAGACAACATAAGGAATATTCAGGATGTGGTTGACTGAAACCAGATAGCAGGGTGATACATCTTTGTTTTCTGTAAATGAAACATTGGAAACTTTTTATTTACTGCTTCTTTCCAGGATAGAAGTGCCAAATGTATGTTAATCACATCCTGCAACTTTAGGAGTAGATGCATGAAGGCATTCTTTAACTGCAGATAAGAGGATTGTAGCAGTCCCTATTTACAAGTTACTTGTACTTTTATTACTGTTCCATTCAGTTCTTGTTTGTCAAACAAACCGGGAGTAAGTAATCTCCCGGCATCTAATCTCCTGTGGGCTACTCTACTTTTGAATATGTGCCTTTTTATTTTGTTCTTCAGAACTGAGTGTGTGGCCCACCCAGTTGTTCCTTAATTTAGTATCAAAAGTGATTCAGCAGAATTAAGATGTACAGTGTGATGTGTGCACAATCATACTTTCGTGTCAGAGGCATTCCCCGCCCACAAGCGTGTGCCTTTGAGACCAACTGATCCTTCCTACAATTGCAACTTTAACTGTTTGCGTTACTGCAATCCTCTTGCCCTGCAGCTATTTCCTCTAAAGGAGAGTTACCTGATATTCAGGAAAGTGGGTTAGAGTGGCAAGGAGAGGGGCATGAACCAATCTTGATGTCAAAGTACAGCAAAGATTTTGAACGCATGCTGCATTTGAGATAAAGAATTCTGCAAAATGTTTACACTGACCAGTTAGAAATGTCTGTTCCACGGATTAAAGTGAAGGAGGAATCTGCTAGGAATATTCCTGCCCTTTGATCCATCACTTTGTTATTTACACCCCTGGGCAGCTGATGGCATAGTGCTATTATCACTAGTCCTTCAATCCAGAGACCCAGGTAATGTTCTGGGGACCTGTGTTTGAATCTTGCCACGGCACATGGAGAAAATTGAATTCGATTTAAGTTAAGAGTCGAACGGTGAGATGGTGGTCGATTGTCAGAGAAACCCAGCTGGTTCACTAATGTCCTGTAGGGAAAGAAACTGCCATCCTTGCCTGGTCTGGTCTGAATGTGGCTCCAGATCCACAGCAATGTGATTACCCCTTAACTCCCCCCCCGGGCAATAAGATGCTGTCCTGGCCAGGGAAGCGCACATTCTGTGAGTGACTGAGTGAAAAAATGAAGTAGGTTGGTCTGAAAACTGATGGGCCCATGAACTCCAGGGGTCGGTCTATATTCTCCAAATTTGTTGTGGGTTTCTTCTTTTTTTTCAAAGAATGACAAGTGCACGTATTTGAAGAGGAAATGGCTGGACAGATTAACTCTGCACATCAGTTGTCATGGTAACGCTTTACTTTGTGCCTGATTTCTCAAAACAAAAACTGTGCCTTTAAGGACAGTTGCAGGAAGACTGCACCGTATTGACACAAAGTTCCAGTGAAATGAAACATGCCGTGATCCTCTTGCTCTCTTAGTCTATCTCGCCAGAGAGATCCCGTACTTTAATGAGTTGTTTTCCCCCTCCTCCCCCACCTCCCCCGCCATTTGGCTCGCTCTGGGGTTCACTGACAGTTTACTTTCCGGTGCAGTGACTGAGAAAAGTTCAATGACTACTTGAACTTCCTGCCTGCCAAGCCCTATTTGAGAGATAGGTATCTCCTCGATAACCTTCTATTTATTTTTGTCTAGTGGCCCAAGGAAGCCAGATTGTGCTATCAGTGGTTACTATCAGCACCTTGCCTATATTGTCCACTCACTGCTGTTTGTTTAGGGTTGGCAGTGTGGAGAGGCATTGAGTGCTATAATACAGCGGTCGTCCATCATTATGCCTGAAATTTAAGCACACTTATCCTGGCTTCCAAAAGCACTTTGTCTGACAGCTTAGGGATGTCAAGTTAAATGGCAGCTGGGACGTGTGTCCTCACTTAAACAGGTGACTGTGACAGGTTAGGTATTGATGGAAATGGACTGCCAGGACTGTAAACATCACACGGAAAGAAAACACCTAGGGAATGAGCTGCTTGTTTTCCTACCTCCCGGTGCAGGAATTTATCCAACAAAAAGAAAAACTGAATGTGTGAAGCTCATCTGGTCAAACTTGGTTCAGTGCAGGCACATTAACTATAGAGGCCTGAGGCCTGGACAGCAGTTTTTCAGCAACAATGGAGTTCATATTATAAGCTTGGAGTTGACCACATCTGTACATGAAGCACAGAATTCTATCATGGTCGCAGTATAGAAGGAAGCCACTCATCCCTCCGTGGTCCATGCTGGCTCTTCGCAAAAGCAAATCAGCTTGACCTTAAGTCCCCTATTCCTTCCCCGTATCCATTGATTGTGGAGTACAGTACATTGTATTTAAAGTATAGGGAGCCAGCAAAGAAACTGTACAGTGTGAAAGCAGGCCCTTCAGCCCAACAAGTCCACACTGACCCTCCAAAGAGTATCCCACCTGACCCTTTCCCTACCTATTATCCTATATTTACCTCCGACTAATGCACCTAACCTACACCTCCCTGAACACTATGGGCAATTTAGCATGACCAATTCACCAAACCTGCACATCTTTGGACTGTGGGAGGAAACCAGAGCAACCCAGACGAAACCCTAGCAGACACAGAGAGAGTGTGCAAACTCTGCACAGAGAGTTGCCTGAGGCTGCAATTGAACCCAGGTCCCTGGCGCTGTGAGGCAGCAGTGCTAACTACTGAGCCACCATGCTACCCCATACCGTTTGTCCAGTCCTTCCTTTTTACTGAATGGTTGAGTTGTTTATTGTAGTGACATACAGACTTGACTAGAGAGGCTTTCCTTGCCCATGTCCCCAAGAATGTTCATTTTATCAAGACAATAATATTTGCTTTATCAAACAGTAGAACAGCTCTGATGCATATAAAAGAGACAGACTTGCTGGCCGTAATGATCTGCTCCTGTCGGCTTGGCTCAGTGTAGGAACTCCCCTCTCCAAAGGAAATGGTATTAGTTACAATAGAACTCCAGATCCAGATATATCTAGGTTAATCTCTTCACTTCTGAGAGGTTCTGGGGAGTGCTACATAAGTGCTTTTTTTGGATGAGGCCATGTCTATCTCTCTTTAGGTGGGTCATCTAGACATTAGACATGCACTAAAGGAATCTAAGGAATGTTCTCCCAACCAACAAAATCGTATTAAGGTAATGTCGTATAGGTGCTCCATAGCACTATTCACCAGGTTTACTGCACTGATAACAAATATGTGCAGATTACACTGATGTGATGCACATTCTTACAGGAACAATGAAGAGACCCAGAGAGTGGGTCTTACTCCTTCGAAATCCCAAATTGTTCTCCCACCCAAGACCATATAACAACATTATATTGGGCAAGGCTTAAGGCACTCCACAGCATTAACCCTTTCAGATTCGCACCCTCTTATACGATAGGAACCTTCACGCTAATGCTGGTCTGTTGTGTAAAATGCCTGCTGTTTTTGTCTAGATTAGTGAGTACACTTTAGAAAACCTCATTGCGTAGAGTCAGAGAAACAACCAGTACAGAAGATGGAAATCTTGTTTCATCCAACAAAACTCTACCAAGCCCATCCCCACTTCTGATTTACTCCAATGTTATTTCTTCATTTTATTTTATGTTCATCCCTGTTCATATACTTAGTGTAGTTGTTTTAAAAATATCCTAAAGTCTACCTTGGTTTGCTAAAAACATTCTTCCATTTCAAAAAAAAATTGTTAATTCATCCTTTCATCCTTATGGTGCTAGTCATCAATTGATATCTTGATAGAAGCTAAAATGGAAATGATTCTTCTCTATTTGATCCTGTTAAAATCTCTCATAATGTTCAAAGTTTCTGTTAGGTCTCTCTTAGCTTTCACTGTTCCAATGTTTACAAGCTTTCATAATACTGGCACTAATAATCTGTTCTTTGCGGTATTAATTGAGTGATTCTTTGCTACGCTTTTACAGTTTGGTCTTATCTACATTGAGGAGACCAGATGGAGTTTGGGTAATTGTCTTGGTCAGCCCACAAGAGAGTTTCTGATCTTGTGGTCATCTGTCATTTTAATCCTTTGCCAAAGTTGCACACTCTCTGTTCATGACATTTTACACTGTTACAAGAATGCCAAATGGTATCCATTTTAAATGAGTACTTTATTTCTTCGGGATCCACCATCAGATTGAACAATTCCACATAGTAATCATTGCATCAGTATTTGAACAGCAGCTGTTGGTAGTTATTTTGCTGTTGCCTCCTTTCAACACAACTTCGGTCTCTTTTGTTCTCCCATTACTTTCTTCCTTTTCCCTGCACTATTATCACTTTATCATTCCTGCCTTCAAATTTTCGCTTTTTGCTCTTTTCTCCCAGTCCCCTCTTCCTTGCTTCTGTGTTTGCATGAAATATGCTGCATCTTTTAACCTTTCATAGCTCTGATGGATTGTCACTAATCTGAAATGGCTTCCCCCTCCACACGCACTGCTGTGTATTTCCCGCATTTCTGCATCTTTATTTCACGACTCCTTCCTGTTTTTTAAATTCAATGCCATTTTGCATCAAGCAAAGATTTTGACAGACTTCCCTACTCTTCTATATAGAAAAATCTTCATATCTGCATCCCTGGACATCTTTGTTCCTCCACTTTGTTACTGAGCTCACCTTTTAGAGTATTAGAAATGCTCTGAGCCACTTTCAAAATGTGATATCAATGCGGGTTTTTCTTTTTCTTGTGAAATCATCAGAGTAAAGGATCTTTTAAAAACAATGTTTCACATTCATAAGTCATTGAGTCCTACAGTATGGAGACAGGCCCTTCAGCCCAAACTGATCCATGTCGACAAAAATATCCATTCATGCTACCCCATTTCTCTACACTTGGCCCATATCCCTCTAACTCTTTCCTATCCATGTACCTGTCCAAATGCCTTTTAAAAGTTGTACCTGCTTCAACCACCTCCGATGGCAGCTCATTCCTTATTTGTACCACTTTCTGGATAAAAAAAGTTGCCCCTCAGGTTCCCTTTTTTTCATTCCCCTCTACTTTAAACCGATGCCCTCTAGTCCTTGATTCCCCAACCCTGGGAAAGTGACTGAGTGCATTCACCCTACCTATGCCTCTCGTGATCTTATACACTTGTATAAGGTCCTCCTTCAGTCTCCTACGGTCAAAAGAAAAAAGTCCTAGCTTGACCAACCTCTCCCTATAACTAAGGCCCTTGAGTTTTGGCTACAGCCTTGAAAATTTCTTCTGCAGTCTTTCTAGTTTAATAACATCCTTCCGAAAGCAAGGTGACCAAAACTGACTGCAATACTCCAAGTACAGCCTCACCAATGTCCTGTACAACTGCAACATAATTTCCCAACCTCTGTAATCATGTTGATTGATGAAGGCCAGTGTACCAAAAGCCTTCTTCATTGCCACATTCATACTTATGTGCAGTCTAGCTAACTATTCAAGCTTTTGTCACTAATGATGTCACAGGGAATGTTTAACCATAATCTTGGTGCCAGTACCTTTTGAAAGGTAGGTTTCATAGATCTTATCATGCTCCCACATTACTCGCCATGCTCCCATATGATTCCCATTATCACTATGATTCTTCCATGTCCCTTGCATCCTCCATTCTCTAGCTCACCCAATACAGATTGTATCATTGATTCAACTAGCCACTTCATTGCATCAACAGAAAAAAAAATGGCAAAACATCTGTTTCTACAGATCACCTCAGTAATCTGCTTGGCTGAACTCCAAGAGGGACAAAGTTAAAAATTACACAACACCACGTTATAGTCCAACAAGTTTATTTGGAAGCACTAGCTTTCAGAGCACTGTTCCTTCATCAGGTAGCTGTGGAGCAGGACCATAAGACACAGAATTTATAGCAAAAGATTACAGTGTCATGCAACTGAAATGATATGTTGAACAAACCTAGATTGCTGTTAAGACTTTCACCTTTTAGAATGGGTTGCAGGTTTTAGTTGATGAACGGAAACCTGTGACCCATTCTAAAGATGAAAGACTTAACAGCAAGCTAGATTTGCTCAATATAGAGGAACCTCGGTTATCTGATATTCAATTATCCAATTATCGGATTATCCGGCAAGATCGTAAGGTCCCAATGCTCGGCTAAACTATGTTATCCAGCATTCAATTATCCGGAATTCGATTAACCAAGCGAAATACTCCCCACCCATGTTCTTTGGGTAATCGAGGTTCCTCTGTATATCATTTCAGTTGCATGACACTGTAATCTTTTGCTATAAATTCTGTGTCTTATGATCCTGCTTCACAATCACTGGATGACGGAGCAGCGCTCTGAAAGCTAGTGCTTCCAAATAAACCTGCTGGACTAAAACCTGGCGTTGTGTGATTTTTAACTTTGTCCACCCCCAGTCCAACACTGGCTCCTCCACATCCAAGTGGGACATGAAATTCACATGGAGAAATGGAGGGAACAGGGAATTGGCTGGGGGTGATTAGTGATGTGATGGCGAGGGCTAGAGGGCCTTTAATACAACTGAAACAGCAACCCAGAGGACCAAGATGGGCCTTCAATCAACATAGGTCAGCTCTACCCAACTCAATGGCCACATTCAACATGCTTAGGGCCAGTGGGCCACCCCACCCAGAACAGAAGTAGCACATGCAAAGGTAATTTATGAGGAGACAGGGCTGAGGTTCCTTCCTCATTACCAGGAATCTGGCTCATTATCTCATGGATAAATGGATGCTTTACCAACCAGTCGTCCTGTCCTCTTGTATGTTGGTATCATCTGAACTCATTGATTCAGATTGCTCCTGGCAGTGAGGAAGATTGCACTAATTGTTTCTAGTGTTTGTTACATAGTCCCCTTAAAAAAACACAGTAAGCATTTGGCTTGGCACAGGAGGACCATTGTGTGGCAACTTTTAACATGCTGACATGATAAGGGCAGGACTTTTATATTTTATCTCAGACATCGAGGATAGTGAAAGTGTACTGGTGATCATATTGTACAACATCAGTTAAAAAGAATCACCACTTCCTGTTAACAAGCTTGTTAAATCAAAGAGCTGCTCAGTGTCCAATTCCTCTGATAGTCTACTCTCTTCCCTTTTATTTAAACACATGCAAAATGCTGAGAAATGTTCTTTTTTAAATGATTCATTTCCTGATTTTTTTTTCCTTTTTCTCCCTTGCCCAGCTTCTGCTACAGAACAAAGACCAAAGGAAAAAAGGTATGCAAGCGACCTGGCCGACAGAGTGAAGAGTGACAATGTGATGCACAAAAGTCAAAGTGATGAGGGAAACACGATGAAGGAAAAGAACCAAGTACAAGCAATCCAACCACTGGCGGCTCCGGGAAAAGAAATGCAGGACATCAACAAAAAGCACAGCCCAGAACGTACCTTCTTCCCTCGTGTTGTGTACCCAGTCAGACCTCACATTGCAGATGACTACTTGAAACCTAGTCCTGTTTTTGGGATCGAGAGGCATGGTTATGTCAAACACTCTCCGATCCAGCCTTCGCTTACCTCCAGTCCGTCGTCTAGAAGCAGCCCAGACCAAAGTTTGAAAAGCTCAACGCCCCACAGCAGTCCAGACTCCCATATTTCCTCTCTGACACCTTCGACTCAGGAACACAAACAGGCCTTTCCTTACTTGAGTGGACCTTACAACCGAGAAGGATTGAGCTCCTTCACAGCCTACCCTCCTCCTGGTCATCTGCCTCCAGCCTTCTTGCATTCCTATAATCCAGTAAACACTCAGTATTCCAGGTTCTTGTTACCTCATTACCCAGTTGGTTGCAATGGTTTGAACAGCTTCCCGGGCCTCAGTGGCATCAATGGTGTGAACAGCTTCAGCCTTCTTCCCAAAATGTACCCCTTGTACAGCAGCCTTTTAGGAAATGGGGGCCTGCCCCAGCACCTATTCAACCAGACGGTCCTTCCCAGTGCGTTACATCCTGAAGGAGCCCGAAGACTTCTGCTTCCTGAGCAGCAGAAAGACTTTCTCATACCAGCGAGGAATAGTGCCTTTTCAATCGCTGGCTCTGCTGCCAGTTTGAAAGACAGGCCTACAAGCCCCTGCAACGGTTCCCCGACAGCTGGCACGGCTGCCTCCTATTCTGAACATTTAATGCAACCCAAACCTACCTCAGCTGGCCTGGTCAGCAGCACCAGCAGCAGCAGTGAAGAAGCCATGAATCTCATCAAACCAAAGCGAAGTCTTACTGGTTACAAAACACTCCCATATCCTCTAAAGAAGCAAAATGGGAAGATCAAGTATGAGTGCAATGTCTGCTATAAGACCTTTGGACAGCTATCAAATCTCAAGGTATTTATTTCTTAAAAGATTATTCTGCTGAGAAAATCTACCTGAGAGGCAAAATGGCATGCTGCAGTGTCTTGGACAATTTATCCCTTGACCAACAATGCTTGACAAAAGAAATTATTTCACTGCCATTTGTGTGAGCTTGCTGTGCATAAATTGGTTGCTCCATCTCCTACATTGAAACAGGGGTGGCAAAAGTAATTATTTATAGCTATTACTGTCCCGTGCCTTTAAATAGTTACCATTTTAAATAAAATTTTAACGGTGAAATTACATCTGTTCATAAAGGAAGCACTTAGAAAATCAGCATCCAATTTTTCACAGCGTCAGCTTTTTTATTTTCCAATGTTTTGGAAACGACGTTGTGTGCAGTGAAAATTCAACTTCTGGTTTGCTTCCAGTGTGGACCAATTTCTCCCTCAATGATTTCCTTAATAGATTTTACATTCTTGCAAAAGATGTCTTTTCTTAAATCTGAAATGCCCACTGTGCTATATGATATCAAATGGTGAGAAGGGTTGTAAGGAGAGAATTTATTATTTCTTTCCAGGTCCACTTGAGAGTACATAGTGGGGAGAGACCATTTAAGTGTCAGACCTGCAATAAAGGCTTCACACAGCTCGCACACCTACAGAAGCACTATTTAGTTCATACTGGAGAAAAGCCACATGAATGTCAGGTAAGAAGAGGGTTCTATTAATGTAATTAAAAATACTTCTAAAATCTAAAATATTCTGCTGAAATGTTCAGAATTATTGTGCAGTAAATCAACGCTAATCTTTCTAGTCCCTTCTGCTAATTTAATGCAGTGTGCTTAGTGCAAAAATTTCAATATTAGGAAATTGCTGAAGTTTATTTTTAGTTCACATTGCTGATTGATCGTTGAGGTGCCAGATATGATGGTGTCTTTGTTGTATTTCACACATTTTCAAAGTCCGTAATGGTTAATCTGTTGCTTTGCATTGACAGTCACTTTCATAATGCACTGAGATTATTGCAATGTGTGCTGTTCCTGACAATAAGGGCGGTGACGTTTTAAGGGCATATAAGGGTCATCCCACTCTCTGCCAATTGTGCTTCTGTTCTTAGTGATAATTAGTGTGTAAGTCACCCACAGAAGGTCATCATTTCATGAAGATAGGTCGAAGCATCAGCAGTTAACAGGGAAACAGCGAACAAAACTTGAAGGCCCTTACTGTGCAGGATTGAATCATTGGGCTTGGTGGTTTTTTTGTCTCTGATCCAGTCTGTCTCTTGTCCCCGATGAAGATGTGAATAGGAAATTAGTGACATATAGTAAGTAGCAGTGGGTTGGGTCTATGAGGAAGCAGCAAGATTAATTAGCATTAGTTTTTCAATGAACCGAAAAATCTGAGGTTTAATGGAACCACTGATCTCTCATAATTCATCAACCTTGGGGAAAAGGTGGCTTTGTTGTGTATTAAAATTTCTTTTGTTTTGGGGGTTGTGCTTCATAGGAGTGAACAGTCCTTTCCTATCTGACTCCAAGACCAATTTGTGAGGAATTTGGGCAAGGTAATAAGAGTCAGCAGACTGTGTGATAATGGAAGATGACCCCCACATTTCAGAAAGGGTAGGAATCTGTGGAGTAGGACATTCGCTCTTTGCTACACCTGGACCCCTTAGACCAATTGCTGCCCATCGACTGATCCTCCTCACACTACTCAGTGACTTTACCTCAGTCCTAGCACATCTCTGCAACACCAGGGTAATGTCCTAGGACCAAACCACTTGAACTGCTTCATCAATGACCTTCCCTTCATCATAAGGTCACATATGGGGATGTTCACTACTAATTGTATAATCTTCAGTGCCATCCGCAGCTCCTCAAAAGCTGAAGCATGTTCTGTCCAGAATAACATCTAGGCTTGTTCTGATAAGTGGCAAGTGGCAGTCCTGCAACACAAGTGTCAGGCAGCACCCATCTCCGACCCACTAGAATCTAACCATCTCCCCTTGACATTCAATTGTTGTACCATCACTGAATCCCCCACTCCCAACACATCTTTGGGACCAGCCAAACAAATACTGTGGTCACAAGTGCAGACAGAGGCTGTGATTTCTGCAGTGGGTAACTCACCTCTTAACTCCCCAAATCCTGTCCACCATCTACAAGGTACCAGTCAAAAATATGATAGAATCCCACTTACCCAGATCATGCAATTTCAAGAAGCTGGATCCCATTAAGAGCTTGATTCACACCCCAACCCCTAAACCTCAACATTTATTCTCTCCACCATAGATACTCACTGTGTATCTTACACAAAATGTAATCCAGCAACTCAGGACTCATTTAAAAAAAGTGTTTCAAACCTCTGACCTCTACCACCTGGAAGGACAAAGGGAGCAGATGTATAGGAACCACCATCAAGTTTCCAACTAGGGACATGGCATCCTAAATTGCACTATCACTGACACTGCGTCAAAATCCTGGAACTCCCTCCCTAACAATACTGTAGTTGCTGGTGCAATATTTACAGTACAGTGATTCAAGAAGACAGCTCAACACCACCTGCTCAATTGCAATTCAGGATGGGCAATAAATGCTGGCCATGTGTGTAGTCCCCGTATCCCTTGAAAGAATGCCTAGGTCATGAACCTTGGTCATACCTGTTCAGGGTATCTCTGGTACTGACTGAATAAAGCTGCTGACCCAATTACAACGTAATTATTTATGGCTGTGTACAATACAACAGTCATCCTTGTGCAGCAGGTTTATAAGGTTACCATCCAGAAACTGAATGCAGGCAGATCGTCAGGTTTAATCATAAATACTGAGTTTGGTTTATTTGCAGGAAGTTAGTTTGAGAATGAGTCTGCTGAGAATTCTCCTTTCTTCTCTCACTGTGCAGGTTTGCCATAAACGTTTCAGTAGCACCAGCAACCTGAAGACCCACCTACGGTTACACTCGGGTGAGAAACCTTACCAGTGCAAGCTGTGCCCGGCAAAATTCACACAGTTTGTTCATCTCAAGCTGCACAAACGCCTGCACACAAGGGAGCGTCCCCACAAATGCCTGCAGTGCCACAAGACCTATATTCACCACTGCAGTCTGAAGGCGCACCTCAAAGGAAACTGCCCTATTGCCCCGGGTGCTGGGCGATCCCTGGAGGACCTGAACCGCCTAAACGAGGAGATCAACAAGTTTGACATCAGTGACAATGCGGACAAGCTTGATGACTTGGGGCACAGCGATGACGTGGAATCAGCGATCGAGAAGCAGATCTTCAGCATGCTCAGGAGAGAGATGGAAGAAGCCAGTCTAAAGAACCCTTTTCAGAGGAACCTGGGCAACAACCTCCTCTCCTCTGGCTGCAACCTGTACGAGAACTTGGAGACGCCAGTCCTGAAAATATCTCGTGGTAGCCCTCTACCTCTCGTGCCCGTAAAAGTCAAGCAAGAAACAGTTGAACACATCGATCCATGTAATTAGAGGGATGCAAGTTTCTCTGACCTAACGAGATGAGGTGCCTGCAGCATTTGAATGTACATAGATATATCTGCAGATGCTGCAGGATAGACTTGACTGATTTAACATCAGAGCTGACCCCAAACCCAATTCCCATCCCCACCAACACCTCAAGACAGGGCACCTCTCGATTCAACTCAGGGCATCTTAAAGAAAGTATTTGGCAGAACTATGACATGCCTATTAAAGGAAAAACCTTAAAGACAATCATTTTAAGGAGAATTATTTTTTCAGGAATAGTCAAATAATTTATTACACAATTTACTTTGTTAAACAATACCTAAAAATGATGTTTACAATGACCAAGTTAATCATTGTAATTCAATAATGAAATGTTTTATTTTTATCTTATCTGTTGCCATTCTTTGTAGATACTTTAAACTGCATTTTTATTCTTAAAACTTTTAACAAGATCATAATGGGGAAAGAGAAAGACCCGTCACTTACATTGGAGCATTCTGAAATGGTTTTGCAAAATACTGTTGCAATATGGTGTATTGCCAAAGCAGGAAGTTTTATAGATTTTTAACTCTTGTATCCTGTTGTAAACTTTTATCTCACTTGCTCTCGTATTTTCTCTTTCCTTCCACCTCTCTTTCTGTTTCCTCCTCCTCCTTCCCATCTTTCTCCCTACCTCTCCATCTCTGTCTATCATTATCCCCAAATCTTGTTCCTCAGTTATCTCTGTTTTCACTGAATTGTGAATGAGATTGTAAAGCTGAACAACAGCTACCTCATTGTGTGTCCAGTGCTGCAGGGATCAAACAGAACATAAACTGGATAGATTTGTTATTTCTTGCTTACTGGTGATGTAGCAGCAATAATTGTGTTTTTTTTAAACCTCCCTCCACCCCCCCCACCAAAAGAAAACTCTAAATCAGAGACTATAAGTTAAAATCAAAGACGGACTAGTCTTTTTTCCATTTAAGAAGTTTCTGGCCAGAGAGTCCTCGCAGCAGTAAACCAGCGAGTTTGGGCGAGATGTGAGGAACTGGACTGACCTAATTTGTTTTTGTGTTGACTGGTTTAATGCAAACCAAAGCGTCACTACTCTTATCACTGGATACACTTTATTCCTTTTTAACTGTAATGCTTCTGTGTTGTGTTTGGTTTTGATTTTTAACCGAGAACTCTGTGCTATAGTTGCACGGTACCTCGTGTTGTCTGGACTCTGCTGTGGACTCAGTTCCAGTGAATGTAGCAGGAACCTGTCTGGAAAGTTTGCTGACAGTGGGGTTAATTTTTTTTAAAAATTTGTTTGCATTTTATATTAATTTAAATTTCTTCTTTGACCAAAGCGACAAGGTGTTTCGGAGCCTTTTGAGCTTTTGCTTATTTCTGTTAGAAAACTTCATTCTGTGTTTACATTCTGGTTTACAATGTTATTTATGTGCAACATGTCAAAGTGTAAATTAAAATATAAATGCTCACTTAACTCAAGGGATGATTCTAACTGACTCTTAAGAAAACATTTTTAAGAAATTCACTGCTCCGGCTTGTCATCAATTTTCCTTTGGGATTCAGATCTCCCACTCTCAAGATCATTAATTTTGTGGTTTTCCCTGCAGATGAGGCACATTTCAAATACATGGTTCTATAACCCAACTGTGATTGGGAGAAGTGATTCTGAGGTAATTTTATATTCTGGGCTTTTGGTTGACTCTTCAAATTTATGATGACTCTTTTGCCTCTTAATATTCTGCCCTTTGTCAACAATTGACCTGCAATTTAAATTGTCAGCGCTGCAGGATTCTGTGAGGCATATCAGTTACAATATCAACTCAGGTCTCTTTTCTTGAAGATGCTGGATTTGTGCATGGCTTTGGTCCTGCACTGTGGCGCCACAATAAATTCTTCTATTCAGTCTCACATCAGACCTGCCATACGTATTGACTATCCTTTACTGTTTACATGTTCTCAAAGACTTTAACTGGTCCCTTACCGGTTACTTACTAATAGGATAGTCAGCATTGGAGACCACCAAACCCGAACACCCTTGTGTTGTGTGTTGGGAGATGTCAAAGAGGAGTTGGTGGGGGGTGAGATAGGAATTGAGTTTTAAAAGAGGCGAGATAAGGTGTCTCTGCTGAGGCAAGGCAGCAAATAGGGAAAGGACAAAGCACAAGATCCTGCTATTGTCAGACTGAGATAAGTGGACAAAGAGTCAAATATTGGATGTAAAACCAGCTGGTAAATTACAGATTTACAGTATCCTGAGCAGCTAAAGTCCCAGAGGATGAAATATAAAGCTGATGTCTGGCCACCCTACTTATTACAAACTTTTTTTTGCACACTCTCTTTGACTTTCTCATTTCCATTCTCAGTCTAGCCACATTCTGCTTGGTTCTCCACCAGATTTTCAACCTGATCTTTATCATACTCTCCTTCCCACAATAGCCAAGTTCAATATTATGATTCACCAGTTCCTTCTGAATGTTTAGCTCTTGGGTGGCATTTCCTGAGGTATTCCTCATGTCCTGGATGGTGCTCATAAACATAACGAAACATAGAAAATAGAATCAACAGTGGGCCATTCAGCCCATCAAGCATGCTCCACCATTAAATATGATCATGGCTGATCATTCAACTCAGTTCCCTATTTCCACTTTTCCCCATTATACTTTGATACATTTAGCCCTAAGAACAATAACTAACTCCTTCTTGAAAACATTAAACCGTTTGGCCTTAGCCTTTTTCTATAGAGAATTCCACAGGCTCACCACTCTCAGGGTGAAGAAATCTTTCCTCAGCTCAGTCCCATGCCCTGATATTGTGACCCCTGGTTTTAGACTCCACAATGATCAGGACATCCGTACTGCATTTTTGTAAGATCCCTCCTCATTGTTCCAAACTGCAGTGAGGATAGTCCTAATCAATCCGACCTCTCTTCAGACTGATCTACCACAGGGAGAGAGGTGGTGGCAGGTGCACATAGGAATTTTCCTGGCTGAGATCAGTGAGCTTAGCCAAGTATGTGATAGCAAGTCCATTTTGCTTTTAAATCTTTGATCACAGAACTTTGAAAAATTCCTATATAAATGATCAAGTTACTGTGCAATAAGCTGGGTACGTGCTTGAACCTCTTCCCCCACACAGGACAACAGACCATTCTCTCTCTGGTGTGAATTTGCTGGTAATCATGTGATCCCCTGAACCCAGTCCTGCAGGAAGAGTACCTGAATGGTCCCTTGTCAGTGTGATCACACATTATGTTGACGGCACGTTAACTTCGTAGAACTTGCAGACTACATTTTCCAGTCAAACATTTATAGCTCTTTTGTCAAATGGAACATTGTGGTGGTTCCACAGATTTTCAATCAGTAAGGAAATCAGGGGTTATGGGGTTAAGGTGGGAGAGCTGAGTTGAAGATGATCAGATCAGCCGTGATCTCTTTTAAGGGTGGAGCAGGGTCAATGGGCTGAATAGCCTACTTCTGCTCCTTTGTCCTATGGTCATAAGAATCAATCACAACATTGAACAGCCCAAAAGGAGACCATTTAGCCCATCACGGTTGTGGCGCTCAGTCTCTGAAAAAGCCATCCAATTAAACCTGGAATCTTTTTGGTCTTCATACCTCCATGATACACAAGGCAATGCCTTTGCCCACTAAGCCTTTGGGGGAAGTTTATATCCTCTTTATTTCACAATAATGTGTCCATTAAATCATAATGAGTGGGTGGAAAGTGATCTGTGGATGATTGCTCACAGCTATTGATTGCACAAGTCAAATTCCAGCAAGGTCTGGAGTTCCGTTTCTACCTTTACTCCTGAGTTGTATAGATATCCACTCTTTCTATTCTAATTCACTGCTCCAGGCTGTCATGGATGTTCCTTTGGGATCTCCCACTCTCAAGATCATTAATTTTGTGGTTGCTCCTATAGATGAGGCACATTTTAAACACATGGTTCTGCTGCCAACCTCTCAGAGCTCTGTCTGTCATGAGGGATGGGCGTAAAAGAGCTCATGGAATGATGTCCAGAAGAGTAAAGGAATTCTGCCTGGTGCCCTGGCCACTGTTTATCCCTCAGCCAAAATCATTACAAAAATATTATCGGATCATGACTAGCAACTCACATAGTATTGAGATCTGTTGGTGATAGTGATAGACTTCAAGGAGATACAGTCAGATTAATGGAGTAGATGGAAACAGGGAAGGTAAAATATTATGCCTAAAAGGTGTGAAGTGGTAGATTTTGGTCGAAGTATCATGTGTAATAAATGGTACACATTGAAAGGATGCAAAAAGAGACCTGGGGTGTTCATGCGCAAAGCTCTGAAGTGAAGATTGTTTTTAACAGGTAGCTACTAAAGCAAATGTGCTCCTGTGTTGTATAAACTGAAGCATAGAGTACAAAAGCCAGGAGGTTGATAAAAACAATAGTGTCGCCTTCAGCTGAGAGGTGTCCAGTTCTGAACACTATACTCTGTAAAAGACATGAAGGAGATGGGGAAAATACAGAAAAGATTTACTTGAAATGTTCCAGAAATTGCAATAGATAACACTTCTTAAGCAGAGAAAGCGAAGAGGAGATTTGACAAAAGTGCTTAAAATCATAAAGTATTCAGATAGAATGAAAAGGATACATCCAACATATGATATATATTAAAAAGGTATAAAATAAAGATATAATAAAGAAACACTGCATTCAATTCTGGTTTCCCTGATATAAGAAAGAGGTTGTTAAAATTAAAAGGTTTCAGAAAAGATTTACAAGGAAGTTGCCAGGATTGGAGTGTTTGAGGTAGAGGAAGAGGCTGAACAGGCTGAGGCTGTTTTCCCTGGAATGTCGGAGGCTGAGGGGTGACCTTATAGAGATTTATTAAATCATGAGGGACATGGATAGAGTAAATAGCCAAGGTTTAATTTTCCCACGGTAGGGGAGTCCAGAACTATGAGTATAGGTTTAAGGTGAGGAGGGATAGATTTAAAAGGGACCTAAGGGGCAATGTTTTAATGCAGAGGTCATATGGAATGAGCTTCCAGATGAAGTGGTGGAGGCTAGTACATTTAAAAGGCATCGGAATGGGTACATGAATAGATTTAGAGGGATATGGGTCAAATGCTGGCAAACGGGACTAGATTAGTTGAAAATACTTGGTCGGCTTACACAAGTTGAAGGCTGAAGGGTCTGTTTCTATGCTGTTTGACTCTAAGAGAAATTTTGTCCAGTGGCTGAAGGGCTGATCGCAGATGAGGACACTACAGTTAGAATAACCAAGAAAAGAATGAGGCAAAAATGCGAAAAAATTGTTTTACACAGCATTTGGCTAGGATTTGGAAGGCTGCCTGATATGAAACAGAATCAATAGCAGTTTTCAATACTAAATTGAAAAAACACTTGGAAAAATAATTGCCAGAATGCAGGGATAAAGCAGGGGAGGGAATGAACTCAGATTGCTTTTAAAAACAGCCAGCGTGGATTCAATGAGCCAAATAGTATTCAACATTATATTATTCAATGGTTCAAAGGGTGTATCCTTGCTGCTCAATAGAGTTTGTCCTCTAAATTGTTTTATGATAACCTGATGTTATAAAATGAGTTATAGAAATGCAAGTCTTTCTTAATACCCTTCAATCAACTTTTCTAGTGCTGGCTGAATGACTGGACTAGCAGGTATAACATCTAAAGTCTGTAATGTCGCTGAAATGTGTGTAAGTCGGTAGGTGTGTAAATATGTGTTAAAATAATCCACTCGTGAGAAATATGGGATGACGTTTTCCAGTAGCTGCTTTATTATTTTTAGACTTTTGAATACTATTATTATTTGTAATTTCTGAGCTCAGAAAGTGGTAACTTTCTCGTAGCGCATCTGTAACTCTCCACGTGCCCTGATTGCTGCCCCCATCTCCCAACCCTGATACTGAATCTCCCATTGCACCCTGAAAGTTTTCCAACTGTTGCACATTTGCTTAAACCAGCTTAGGGAGCAAACTGTGACAAATACATCATGGTTTTAAGCTTTCTAAGCTGAAAGGAAAATTGAAAGGGCATCTGTGCTGCATTTTTCTGATGCCAGCTGGTGACACATTCTGTGTTTGGCAGCCCTCTGTAAGCAACAGAGACCAGTGCACTTTGCTTCATGTAATGGGTGCTAATGAGCATGGCTCCATTGTGCAAAGGAGCAAAGCTCATGTTCCCCCTCCCAGGCAAAGCCACTGCAATAAATATCTGTTGCTCCTAGTCTTGATGGTCAACCTCTCCTGACGATGGGGATATGGATCCACTGGTCTCCACAGCTTCCTTGCTATCCAGAACTAGTTCGGGCAGCTGGACTTGAGTTGATGATCACACACAGTCAGAGAATCTCAGCCTTGTGTGATGGGTGATGGCAAATCCATGGCCTGCTTCACACTGACCCTGCCCAAACATATTGCTCTGTAGAGGTTACAATGCTCGAAAAGGGTGTTCTCCTCATGGCAACACAATACAACAAAGGAGTTCAGTCACGCTCACGTGGGTGAAAGCAAGAGACTGTGTAAAGGTGGGAGAGGATGTAAGGTACATCAAGCAAATCATGGGCTGAACGTACAGCAGCTCCCCCCCCCACCTGTCTTGTGAAGTTGGTGATGCAATAAAATGGGTGGCTGACCCACTGCCTTCCTCCTCACACCTCACCTACTCAGCCCTATAATATGGCAGTGATTGGTACATGATTGGGCAGGTTGCCCACACATGGACTTATTGAGACGCTTAAATAACCTTTTTATGTTCACTAATGGGTTTAATTTCATTATGTTACATGTGAAGGTGGGTAACCCAGCAGCTTACTTTGTACAGGATGCTACTAGGCAAGATTTTTGTCTATTCATTTCTGGGATGTGCCCATCCCTCCTTGCCCAGGAGAAGGTGGTGCCAGCTGCCTTCTCGAGCTTCGGCAGTGCTGGCAGGATGGGGGACATCCACAATGTGGTTTGGAAGGTTGTTGCAGGATTTTAACCCAGTGACAGTAAAGGAATAGTGATATCATTACAAGTCTTTGCCTCTTTAGGTGCTCTCAATATACATCAGAGGCACCCCACCTCAAGGTTAGGTTTCCCCTTGATGCCTCCCATCCTCCCACCCTATCAAATTCAGACCCCATCCCCCTCCACCACTCCTGGCTGGGCCCATCCAAAATATTATACTTGCCTCAATGTGGGTCCCATTGCACTACCTCTCTGGGACTCCCTGTAGTTCCAGCAGTAGCCAGTACTTTACTGGATAACCCCAGCCCTAACTTATTCCTGCTCCAAATCAGTCCTTTCCAATTAAGGCTGCTCCAACATTTACCGTTGTGGAGCAGCCAACTTCTGAGTTTATGGGCTCAGCACCTATATCTCTATTTGGAGGGTGAAGGGAGCTGGGAATAAGTGTCCACATGAATCCAGCTCAATAACCTCTCTGCAGAATTGCAGCCAGTATTGGGACTTTCAAAACAATTCTAGGAAAAACCTCACTGCTGGCAGCATGACCATTGATGTCAATAATTTGCCTCAATGAGTTCTTGCCTTCTCAGAGTGGTTGGTGTTTTTGTTTCCCAGAGCCCACTAACAGCGTTCCTCCCGTAACTTCATGAAGTCTTACTGATCATGAGATCAGTTCACATGAATCTCTCAGACACTGACTAATAGCCACCAGCAAAGCAGGGCCCAAAGCGGGAAGCTTCTCACTGTACGTGACTCAGATACACACTCTGAGCAGCATTTCTGTGACGCTGTAACTTACAGCTGGTCCATGCAGCTCAGGGTGACTCGCCTCCTGTTTACTTTTCCTGTCCCGGAAACACCTGCCTGTCACTCAGTGACAATCACGATCAGGAAATAGCAAACACAAGTTAATATCCTCCCATTCCTTGGTGTTTCAGACTGGAATTCCACTGCATTGACATGCTCACATTGGCTAACCATAAGACCATATGGTATAGGAGCAGAATTAGACCATTCAGCCCATCTGCTGCACCATTCAATCATGGCTCATATGTTTCTCAACCCCATTCTCCTGTGTTCTCCTTGATAATCTTACCAATCAAAAACCTATCTCTATCTTACGTACATTCAATGACTTGGTCTCCACAGCCTTCTATGGCAATGGGTTCCACAGATTAACCACCCTCTGGCGGCAGGAATTCCTCAGTTCGAAAGGGCCTTCCCTTCACTTTGAGGCTGTGCCCTCGGGTGCTAGTCTCTTCTCTTAGTGGAAACATCATCTCCATTCCCACTCTATCCAATACTTCCAGTATTCTGTATGTTTCAGTTAGGTCTCTCCCTCATCCTTCTAAACTCTATTGATTAAAGACCACAGAGTCCTCAACCTCTCTGCATATGACAAGCCCTTCATCTTTGGGATCATTCTTGCAAACGTCATCTGAACCCCCTCCAAAATTGACATGTTCTTCCTTAGATATAGGGTCCAAAACTACTTGCAGTATTCCAAATATGTTACAACCACAGATTTATACAACTTGAGCAATACATTTCTGCTCTTGTATTCTAGCCATCTTGAAGCGAATGCCAATATTGTATTTGCCTTCCTAACTGCTAACTACATGCTAATCTTTAGAGAATCCTGAACTAGGACTCCCAAGGCCCTTTCTGCTTCAGATTTACATAGGGACGTAGAATTAGAAGCAGGAGTAAGAAATTCAGCCCTTGTAGCCTGCTCCGCCATTAGCATAATCTTGGCTGATCTTATCCTGGTCTCAACCCCACTTTCCTGCCTACTCCCCAGAGCCCTTTATCCCACTTTTCATCAGAAACACATTTCTTTCTTTCTTCAATCTACTGATTCTGCCTCCATTGCACTCTGGGGCAGGGAGTTCAGGATTCACAACCCTCTGAGAGAAATAGTTTCTCCTCATCTCCGTTTTGAACTTACCCCCTCTCACCCTATACCTACGACCTCTCGTTTGAGACTGTACTACAAAGGGGAACATCTGCTCAACATCTGCCGTATCAATCCCCTTCAGCATTTAATATACCTCAATCAGAACACTCATCATTCTGCTGAACTCCAACTATTCAACCCAAGCTTTCAACCGCTCCTTGTACAACAGCCCTTTCATTACTGAAGCTTCTCCCATTTTGAAACTAGTCTATGCTTACAGGATGGCACGGTGGCTCAGTGGTTAGCTCTGCTGCCTCACAGCACCAGGGATCTGGGATCAATTATACCCTTGGGTGTCTGTGTGGAATTTGCACATTCTTCCTATGCCTGTAATCATTTCTGTTGGGTGTTTCGGTTTCTTCCCACAGTCCTAAGATGTACAGGTTAGGTGGATTGGCCAAGGTAAATTGTCCTGTAGTGTCCAGTAATGTGTAGGTTATATGGATTAGCCACGGTAAATGCAGGGTTACGGGCTTGGATGGGATGCAGTTTGGAGGCCCTGTGCATACTCTGTGGGCTGAATGGTTCTTATCTTCATTGTAGGGATTCTATGATTCTCTATTTTTCTTACCAAAGTGCATAACCTCATATTTTCCCACATTGAATTCCATCTGTCACTTCTTTGCCCACACTCCTAGCCTTTCCAAGTCCTTATGCAGTCTCCCCCCTTCCTCAATACTACCTGCCCCTTCACCTATCTTGGTGTCATCTGCAAACTTAACAAAAATGTCCTCAGTTCTTTCATAAATATGTAACGTGAATCCCAACACTGACACTTGCAGAACTCCACCAGTCATCCTGAAAAAGACCACTTTATCCCTCCTCTCTGCTTTCTGCCAGTCATCCAGTCCTCAACCCATGCCAGTACCTTGGCTCTAAACCATGGGCACTTACATTATTTGGCAGCACCTTGTCAAGAGCCTTCTGGAAATCCAACTAGATCACGTCCACTGGCTCTCCCTTGTCTGACTTGCTTGTTAGACAAAAGATTCTAACAGGTTTGTCAGAATTCTGGAATATTCTGGGCACCTCCATAGGCCAACCAACAATAAGATTCATGAGCATCAAAGTGGTCTTAATGCTTCAGGGAAATTGATAGTTCAGCTGTAGTTACAATACACAGCAAACATGGAAGTATGGGCACACTCCCCTTCCCCCACTTTCTAGTTGTAATATAGTAGCCACTGCAGATATGGATTGCTCATTCACAAACTATGCAATGGCCATCGACTGCTCCCTGCCTTTCCAGACCCTCTGATGTGTTGCATTCGACCCCCACAACCAAGGCTGCCTCTACTCTAATAAGCCAAGTACTTTGGAGAGGAAAGGAAGGTTGAAGATGAGACAGTAGCGTGCCAGGACAGTGAGGTCAAGGGTAATTTTTTTCAGGACAGGGTGAGGGAGGCAACTTTAAAAGAGAGATAGACCACACCTGAAAAGACATGGTCATTAAAAATGTCCATTTACATGAAGATCAGGAGGGAAAACTGGAAGATCATCATTCTATTGGGAATAGAATAGTAGGCTTCATGAACAAGATGGACTCAGAAACAATGTGAGGGGAAATATGAGAGAGATGGAGGAAAGACCAATTTCAGTGCTAGAGTTGGGGTGGATCCTTCAGGGAATGTTTAGTCTAGTGGCCCAGTGGAAAGGAAGAATATAACAGGCAGCGGACAGAATGGTCTTGGTCTTTAGTGACAAATGGGTCCATGAGTTGTCCTTGTTGTTGGAGCTGAAATAGAGGGGAAGGGGGTTTAAGAAGAGAGTGAATATTGGGTGATTCTTACATGGAAGAGGCAATCCTGGATTACCTTGCCACACAGCTGCATCCCCTGACCTTAATGTGATGTGGCTGGTCTGGTTGAGCATCTTCCTGCTCCTCTGAAAGCCCAACCCCAGCACATAGCTCCAGTTGCTCTCCATTCTGGACCATATCCACAAATGTGTGAAACTCTTATAATGTTGGAAGGCACACACTCAACCCCTAATCAAGATGGTGGACATGTATCTTCAGGCAGCCTAATACCTGCTCACTGGTGGAGACATGGCAGTAATTGTAATGTTCCTGTGCCTCTCAATGCTGGTGTGAGCCATGTCTTCCCTGTCACCAAGAGTTAGCCACCAATACAGAATGAAACTGACACCAGATATACAAATGGCAGCCAGGAAACTTTGCAAAACTTGATTTGATCTATCGCAATAGTCACTAACAAGTTGAGGAAGTTGAAGCCCTTCCTGGTCATAAATGAGCCCAAAATATTGATGGTATCTTAATGGCCACATGGGTATAGTGTACCACACTCTGTCTCTGAGGGAATTGTGATATTGAGGTGAAGCTCACAGCCCTCTAGGACCCTCTGTCCCATCCATGAAAAGCCCACCATACCACGATGTGCTCAAAACACAGAATACCTGTCCCCCCCATTACGTGATCATGTTTCTCAATGGGGAAATTTAACCCATGTTGAGTGTCAAGTGGAAAGAGCCAGAAGTATATTCAGGACATCAGTCACCAAACACAAACACATGATATCCACCTGTTCCTTTAGCCAAAGGTCCTCATCCAAAGGGGCACACATTCTGTGGCACTGCTGCTCTGAGTGAAAGTCCACTCTGACTGATAAACCCTCAGTGAGAATGGTGCCTTCCTTTGCTTCCAGTCCTTCAACCAATTGCTGTGCATTAGTACACAATCTCAGGAGAAGTGACCAATATTTAAGACAATGAAGAGGGAGAAATACTGATTGCCTCTTGTTTACCTGTTTCTTCTGACCACTGATTCCTCCATGATGCTTTGTAACATTGGGTTCAATGAACTCTCCCCACTCGGGTTTCTCACATCCCTATTCTGTGGGCATCATTCCTCTTCTGCATTGATCTGTGCATTTACAATCTTTGTCCATTGGATTGTGAGCTTCACTATATCCATTCCTGGGCTATCAGTCCCATTACCCCTCATAGTGGCAGTGTGCAGGCTGTCATTTCCTGATATCACCCTTCTATTAATTTATCATTGATTGTTCACTGCTTATGATTTAATTGAGTGTCACAGGGCATTTTTGTCTGTTAAAGGTGCCTTGGAAAGGTGAATTGTTGACTTCTCTGGAGGTCTTTATGCTAACTTGCCCCTTTCAGAGTCTTGAAGAGTAAACACATGCCAATTTCTAGTTTATTTTCCCAAAGTATATGACTTTCTTGAGAATGAAACAAAAGCATCAAGGAGAGTACAGAGAGAAGGAGAAATAGAGAAAGATTAGAGCAGTGGATTTAACATATTGGCTAAAGTAGAGTGAAACATTAGGGCTATGATTAAGAAATAGAGGCGAACTGCTGTTGGAAAAGTTCATGACATTAGCTACATAAGGATGTTGATAAAAGTCATGTTGATTATTGATGTTAGTGAGAGGATACACAGGAGTGAAGCAATAACACTGCCTCCTGCCAGATCACAGGAGCTGCCAGAACTCTCCTGCAAAGATAAATCTTGTGTTGTAATTATCTCAGCTTGAGTATAAGCATTTGCCCTCACTGTTCAAAGTCTTGTGTCAAAAACTGTGCTAGCAAGTATTGATATCCATTCTTTCTGGCAGTTCAAAATGACAAATTGAAAGAGTTTAGATTCCAATTTTGCATATAATTAATGTAGTGTGAAGACTTTTGACATGAATCATTCCTAAATTCAATTAGAGTCATTGAGATATACAGCATGGAACCAGACCCTCGGTCCAACTCGTCTATGTCGACCAGATATCCGAAAATAATCTAGTCCCATTTTCCAGCTTTTGCTTCAATCTTTTCCATTTATCAACATCCAATTGGAACATAAGGGCTAAACTGCAGTCAAAAAATGTTTGGGTACCATTTACAAATGAGGGAAATCGTAACATCATGGTAATATCTATAGATAAATCACCCAGAGGCCTAGACTGATACTCTACGGTTATGGGTTCAATTTATGAATCATCTAGTCCTTTTCCTATGTTCCTATGATCTGGCTTACATGTGACTCCAGACAGGAAACATTGTGTTTGATTCACAACTGTCCTTTGAATTTACGTAGCAAACCACTCAGGGGTGATCAGGGATTATCAACAAATGCCAGCTTTGCCACTGACTACAGACATAATAGAATTAAACAAAAAATATGAGAAAATAATAGAAATGTAGAAATATGTTTGTTACTACCGAACAAGCATGTTGCCAGGGTTGGAGGATTTGAGCTATAGGGAGAGGCTGAACAGGCTGGAGCTGTTTTCCCTGAACCGTTAGAGGTTGAGGGGTGACCTCATAGAGGTTTACAAAATCATGAGGGGCATGGATAGCATAAATAGACAAAGTCTTTTCCCTGAGGTGGGGGAGTCCATAACTAGAGGGCATAGGTTTAGGGTGAGAGGGGAAAGATATAAAAGAGACCTAAGGGGCACTTTTTCACGCATAGGATAGTACATGTGTGGAATGAGCTGCCAGAGGAAGTGGTGGAGGCTGGTACAATTGCAACAATTAAAAGGCATTTGGATGGGTATATGATTAGGAAGGGTTTGGAGGGATGTGGGCCGGGTGCTGGCAGGTGGGACTAGATTGAGTTTGGATATCTGGTCAAAATGGATGAGTTGGACCGAAGGGTCTGATTCCATGCTGTACATCTCTATGACTCTATGATTCTATACTGAACACAACCCACCTTAATATTGATCCTATCACACTATTTTAAAAATAGTTATCCCTATCGTGTTAACCAATATTTAGCCCTTAATCAATTTTGCAAAAAAAAAGACTATCTGGACATGAAGAGCTTGCTGCTGCTGGGTGATTGGGGCACATATTAGATGCTGTGTTTCCTACATCACAGCAGCGACTGCAATTCAAAAGACACTTCATTAACTGTAAAGTCCTTTGAGCTGTCCAATGGTTGTGAAGACCAAAAATCTGGAATTTTCCATATATCTTATGTAAAAGTCGACCCTAGTTCTTCACAGATAACAGATCAACATTTACGAGTCAGTCTGCCAGTTGTTCTGCTCTGCTCCGGACTTTCAGAATTCCTGTAATTCATTGTGCCTTTTATCTTTAATCATTTAGAGAACAGTTGGGCTTCTGCTGATGGCACTGTATGAATTTTGACAGACATGAATTTTAGCCATTCAGAAGTAGTACCCATGTAATAGTCAACTCCACAAGTTTAACCTTAAAGTGTAGTAAAAAACATCTATTACTTGAGTGCATATGGCAAGAACCAATGATTGTGTACCTTTGTGATTGAAGTATACTCAATATGATAAGACAAGCAAGTGTATATCTTGGAAGGGACAGTGATTATCAATAACTTGCAAAAGAGTTTTTATTATTAGTGCTGAGTACTGATCCAACTCCCAGCCTAACTGAGTGAACTGGTCTCAGTTGATGTGATGGTAACTAATTTTTATCCAATGGCCCTGTTAGATGAGTCTGGTGCCTTGTGTTTATTCTTCCTTAGGATGTGGGCATTGCTGGCAAAGCCAGCATTTATGACCCATCCCAAACTTCCCTTGAGATTAGGGAAGAGTGACCATATTGTTGTGAATTTACCTGGCAGGATGGCAGATTTCCTTCCTAAAAAAAACAATTGGGAGCATGGTCAAAGTAGTTTTCCTGCCCATATCAGTTTTCTACATTCACACTCTCCAAATTCACTCAGTTCCATTTGTAAAATGTTCCTTTTCATGACGCTTAATGTGCTGTTTGCTTGAGTTCCTTTATTGTGTTTGTTATTCTGGATATATTTTGGGCTGTCCAAGAAGATGAATAATCTTTGCAACACTCACAAAAGTAAAAATCACACAACACCAGGTTATAGTCCAACAGGTTTAATTGGAAGCACACTAGCTTTCGGTGCGACGCTCCTTCATCAGGTGATTGTGGACGGCTCGATCGTAACATAGAATGTATAGCAAAAATTTGCAGTGTGATGTAACTGAAATTATGCATTGAAAAATTGATTGTCTGTTAAGCCTTTCATCTGTTAGAATATAGTGATAGTTTCACTTCTTTCATGTGTAAGTCACAAAACCCTTCTTTTTAAAGTTGCATTCTCGGGTTAACTGCTAACAATGGTGATAGCTAGACAATTGTCTAGCTATCACCATTGTTAGCAGCTAACCCGAGAATGCAACATTAAAAAGAAGGGTTTTGTGACTTACACATGAAAGAAGTGAAACTATCACTATATTCTAACAGATGAAAGGCTTAACAGACAATCAATTTTTCAATGCATAATTTCAGTTACATCACACTGCAAATTTTTGCTATAAATTCTGTGTTAGGATTGAGCCCTCCACTACCACCTAATGAAGGAGCATTGCTCTGAAAGCTAGTGTGCTTCCAATTAAATCTGTTGGACTATAACCTGGTGTTGTGTGATTTTTAACTTTGTACACCCCAGTCCAACACCGGCATCTCCAAATCCTCACAAAAGTAGGACAGTAATCTTTCCAAGAAGGGTCATTTAGCAACTATCTTGTTTGGCAGTGCACTACTGCTCATAAAGTTCTCTTGGAATAAGTTGGCATCAATGCTACCTAACAACTAACAGAAGATATCGCATAAAGACAGGAAATTCACCCCTCTTATGATCAGCAATGGCTGCAATAAATTCTCTTGGTTCTGTACTTGTTGGCTTCGGTTCTAAACATTATGTCATCATTGGTATTCTTGGTACTTCCTTCAAATCTATAATAAAGCAACCAGCATGCTTGTGATATCCTTGTAGATAAGTGAGGACTGGCCACAATCCTAATGTTTTTAAGAAGGAACACTACAGCACAGGAACAGGCCCTTCGGCCCACCAGGTCTGCACTGACTCATGATGCCTGTCTAAATTTAAAAACCTTTTGCCTCCATGCTGTCTGTATCCTTCTGTTTCCTGCCTATTCATGTATCTATAAAGATACCTCTTAAAATATTGCTATTGTATCTGCTTCCACCACTTTGCTGGCAGTACATTCTAGACACTTAGCATCCTCCATGTAAAAAACTTGCCTCATACATCTCCTTTAACCTTCCCTCTCTTACATTAAATTTGTGTGACCTAGTAATGACATTTCTAACCTGGGAAAAAGACTCCAACTATCACTCTATCCATGCCTCTCATAATTTTGTAAACTTCTATCAGTTTGTCCGTCATCCTTTGTTGTTCAAGTGAAAACAAACCAAGTTTGTTCAATCCCTCCTCACAGTGAATACCCTCCATCGCAGGCAAGATCCTGGTAAACGCTTTCTGTACCCCTCTACAGCCTTCACATCCTTTGGGAGTATGGTGGCCAGTACTGTACATAATATTCCAAACATGACCAAACTAAAGTTCTATACTTTTTGGTGCAGGTATAAAAGATTAAAATAATTTTCTGAATTTTTAAGAAGGGTTAGCTGCTTTTCCAGCTTGCTTCAAATGCTGAAGTTATTTTACTTCTAAAGCTCTTAGTATACTTACTTTGGCACAAATCCAATTTAGGGCATTTACAAGCAGGTGCAGAACTGAATCACATGAAGTGGTGCATGGTGAAGTAAACACAGCTAATAAGAACAACTTCTAGTCAGATAAGCTGGGCTGGCGTTATCAAGACCATGCTAAGTCATGTCTGAAGTAGTTGTAGATAATTGTTTGCAAATTCCCCAGCATTTTATGACTAACTAGAAATCTAACTGTGAGTCATCCAACTAAAAGGCTTAATTATTCTTCACTATGATCTAGTACCTGATGCAATGTAGTTAGGCTAACCCATAATGAGATTGCTGAAAATAACCAAACTGATTACATTAAAAGATACACTTGATTCAAAAAGTACTAATAATAAATTAATTTAAGATTTCACTCTATGCTATATTTTAAACCAAGTAACTGTTGCAAGAAATATGAACTGTAAAATAAAAATAAACAGGAGGCTAAGACCAATGGATTTATATCTGAGTATGATTTATTTTAGTTATTTACGTGGTGATATAGGTCTGGCAACATCTGTAATAAGGGACTGAATAATGAAGAGAGTAATGATGTTTTATTTAGTGGATTTTCAATAAATGCTAAATGATGCAGTTTTTGCCTTACATAGTTTTAAGGCCACTAAATTAGTAGCTTATATCACTATTAATTTATATCTGCAAATGACATTGTAAGCCGTACATGTTTAATTATGTGAATCAGAATTAGTGGAAGAGATCTCCTACAGGGTTAGACATCAGTCATGCTAACTCTTGAGATAGTTCCCTTAATCTCAGCAGAATGATGCTCAGGGAGCCAAAAGGAACTCTGACTGGTGACTTCACCAGGGGTGGGTGAAGAAGAGGGATTTTCTCTAGACCAATGGAAATTGAGCTGCTCACCAATTCTAACTCTCAGAAAGGAAATATATTTCAAGCTGATTTTATTTAAGATTTATATGCTTGATGTTTTTTCAATGCTTAATATTAAGTTTGTGAGAAGATTTGTAGCTTGGGTGCTCGTTGTTGTGGTTCTGTTTGCCGAGCTGGGAGTTTTTGTTGCAAACGTTTCGTCCCCTTTCTAGGTGACATCTTCAGTGCTTGGGAACCTCCTGTGAAGCGCTTCTGTGCTGATTCCTCCGGCATTTATACTCCGGCATTCAAACCAGTATAAATGCCGGAGGAATCAGCACAGAAGCGCTTCACAGGAGGCTCCCAAGCACTGAAGATGTCACCTAGAAAGGGGACGAAACGTTGGCAAGAAAAACTCCCAGCTCGGTGAACAGAACCACAATGAGCACCCAAGCTACAAATCTTCTAACTGGCTAAAGAGCTACAACAGAAACTGAAACACCTGATTAGCGGATCCAGACACTCTATACAGTCAACACAAGAATTTTTGGACATCATTAGAAATATACACATAGACAAGGAAGAAACCATGGTCTCATTTGATGTAACGGCACTGTTCACTTCTATTGACAAAACCCTAGCCAGAGAAACAGTATCCAACCTGCTGGACATACAGAACAGACAACAGGACGCTGAACCTATTAACAAAGACGGCATACTTAAACTACTAGACCTGTGCATCACAACACACTTCACATTCAACAACCAAATATATGAACAAATTAACGGAACACCCATGGGCTCACCGATCTCCGGACTGATAGCAGAAGCAGTAATGCAAAGGTTAGAAAAAACAGTTTTACCGCAACTACAACCCAAACTATGGGTCAGATACGTGGACGACACCTTTGTAATCATTAAACACACAGAAATAGAGAACACATACCGGATCATCAACGCCACACTCACAGGAATCCGATTCACGAGAGAGGAAGAAAAGGACAACCAGCTCCCATTCCTGGACGTGATGGTACAAAGAACACCGAACGGAGATTTCACCACGAAGGTATACAGAAAAGCCACACACACAAATCAAGTCCTGAACTATGAAAGCAATCACCCCAACACACACAAACGAAGTTGCATCAGGACATTATTCAAAAGGGCCACAACACACTGCAGCACACCTGAACTACAAAAAGAGGAAGAAGAACACCTATACAAGGTATTCAACAAAAATGGATACCCGCGCAATTTCATCAACAGATGCCGCAGGGAAAGACAACGAAATGAGGACATGCCACAACCCAAAGGACTGGCCACACTCCCATACATCAGGAGCATTTCTGAACTGACAGCCAGACTGCTGCAACCACTAGGACTTATAACAGCACACAAACCAACAGCCACCCTCAGACAACAACTCACCAGGACAAAGGGCCCGATACCCAGCATGAGCAAAACCAATGTAGTGTACAAAATCCCATGCAAGGACTGCACAAAACACTACATAGGACAAACAGGAAGACAGCTAACAACCCGCATCCACGAACATCAACTAGCCACGAAACGACACGACCAGCTATCCCTAGTAACCATACACTCAGATGACAAACAACATGAATTCGATTGGGACAACACCACTATTATAGGGCAGGCCAAACAGAGAACAGCCAGGGAATTCCTAGAAGCATGGTACTCATCCACGAATTCTATCAACAGACACATCGACCTAGACCCTATATATCGGCCACTGCAACGGACAGCAACTGACAATCGGAAGCGGCAGATTCAAACCAGTATAAATGCCGAAGGAATCAGCACAGAAGCCCTTCATAGGAGGCTTCCAAGCACTGAAGATGTCACCTAGAAAGGGGACAAAACGTTTGCAAGAAAAACTCCCAGTTCGGCGAACAGAACCACAACAATGCTTAATATTATTCTTCGGGTAAGGAGAAGTAGTTTATTTTACATATAAGGTGTTAATGAAAGCTTTAGAATTATATCACTGAGGGTATACAAGAGACACAGAGTTAGATAGCTGTAGATTTAGAGAAGAGATTACAGAGCACGATCAGTCAGATGGGTGACTGTCCGAAAAACTAAATAGTTCAGAAGTCTCTTGTGGCTAGTTCTCTCTTAAGGAGAAACTCAGTTTTGGGTACTGTAGAAACGGATTGTCTCTCAGAGAAAAATAGAAGAGGCAGTCAGATCCTGGGCATTAGGAATGAATCTCATGTCAGGTGGGTTTGACAAAATTAAAAAGAGTAATTGTTATAGGGGACCATCCTGTCAGGGACACAGGGAGAAGACTCCGCATCAGTGAGCATGAATCTAGGATATGTTGCTTTCCTGCCAGGATTAAGAATATTGTTAAAAGGGAGGGTGAGAAGCTGAAAGTTATTGTACACTTTGGTAGGACTGACATAGTTAGGGAAAAGATTAAGGCTGTACAGACTGAATAGAAGGGTTTAGGTAGAAGATTAAAAAAAACCACAAGAGTAGAAATCTCTGTTAGACACGTAGTGCCAAGCTCCAAAGAATAAAAGGATAAAGGGGACAAGTCAGTGACTGAAGAGATAGTGTAATGTTCAGGGAATCAGGGTCTTGAATCATTGGAATCTCATCTGGCATTCAAAAAGGATGGGTTTTACCTGGACTGGGAAGAGATCAATATCATAGCAAGAAGATTTATTTGTTCTATAAAAGGCAGACTATAAACTATTAGAGGAGGGAGTGGTGGAAGGATCCTAAGTGGCAAAGTAAACAGAAAGACAGATGCAGATGGTTCTGAATCTGAAAAGAGCAAGTTAATTAGAAAAAAACAGACTAGAGCAAGTCAGAGAACAAAGTAACTCTGAAGAATTAAACAGCATACAGTTCAACGCAAGGGGTCTGTTGTAGAAAGCTGATGAATTCAGGGCATGTTTGGGACATGGGTTTGAGACATCTTAGTTATTACAGAAACTTGGCTGAAGAATTGACAAGACTGGCAGTTCAATGTTCCAAGTTTCAGAATCTTTGGAAGGATAGAAAGGAGCAAAAAAGGAGAGGGAGTGGGGTTTCTAATTAAGGAAAACATTACTGCTGTAACTAGAGAAAATACTTTTGAAAAATTGTCAAATGAAAATATACAGATTGAAATTACAAATAAGAAATGAATAATCACCTTGATGGCATTGTACTACAGGCACCCTAATAGTCAGAGTGAAATTGAGGAATAAATATATTGTGAGATCTCAAATACATGTGAGACAACTAAGGTTACAACGGTAGATGATTTTAATTTTCCAAACATTGACTGGAACTACCATAGCATTAAAGGTTTGGATGGTGAAGAATTTGTCAAATGTGTTCAATGATACTTTCTTTTTCAATAAGTAAATGTTCCTACTAGAGAAGGAGCAAAACTCGACCTTCTCTCAGGTAATAAGGCAGGGCAAGTGACTGAAGTGGTAGTAGGGGAACATTTTGGGTCGAGTGATCATATGTCTGTTTGTTTGAAAATAGTTATGGAAAAGGATAAGCTTTTCATAAAAGTTAAACTTTTTAATTGGAGTAAGGCAACTTTTAATGGTATGAGACAAAAACTTTCAGAACTGCATTCGTGTAGATGTTTTGCAGATAAAAGGACATCTATTCAGTGGGAGGCTTTCAAAAGTGTGATAACGAGTGTTCAGAGTCATTATGTTCCTATTAGAGTGAAAAGTAAGGCTGGTAGGATTAGGAAACAATGAATGAATAAATGAAGGTTCTAGTCAAAAATAAAAGAAAATTGTATATTAGATATAGATAACTGGGTTCAAATGAATCTCTTGAATAGTATAAAGAGTGCAGGAGCATTTTTAAGAGGGATATCAGAAAGACGGGATATGAGATATCTTTGGCCAATAGGTTAAGAATAATCCAAAGAGATTCTACAAGTACATTAAGAGTAAGAGAGCAACTAGAGGGAGAGTAGGGTTCCTTAAAAATCAAACAGATCATCTTTGTGTTAAACCTCAGAAGATGGAAGAGATAGTAAATACATATCTCATGTCAATTTTCACTGTGGAGAAAAAAAATGAAGGCTAAGTAACTTGTGCAAATAAATATTGATGTTTTGAAAACAGTTCACATCACACAAGAAGAAGCGTTGTAAGTCTTAGAAAATATAAAGGTGGCTAAATCTCTGAGATCTGATCAAGTGTAGCCCAGGATGTTGTGGAAAGTCAGGGAGGAAATTGTGGGGCCCCTTGCAGAAATATTTTTATCATCTATAATATCGGATGAGGTGCCAGATGACTGGAAAGTGACTATTGTTGTGCCTTTGTTTAAGAAGGGATGTAAGGAGAAGTCTAGAAACTAGAGACTTGTGAGTCTGACTTTGGTGGTGGGTAAGTTGTTGGAGATGATTGTGAAAGATAGGATTTGTACACATTTGAAGAGGCATGGAATGATTAGGGGTAGTCAGCACGGTTTTGTGTGAGGAAAATCGTATCTCACAAACTTGATTGAGTTTTTTGAGTAAGTAACAAAGAAAAATGATGAGGGCCAAGCAGTAGATGTTGTTTACTTGAATTTTAGTAAAGCCTTTAACAGGGTTTCACACGGTAGGGCTAATTTGTAAAGTTAGGTCACATCGGATTCAGAATGTGCTTGTTAATTGGATACAAAATTGGCTTAACGGCAAGAGACAGAGAGTGGTGGTGATTTACAGACTGTGGGTGTGTCACCAGCAGTGTTCCTCAAGGATCGGTGCTGGGTTCACTTCTGTTTGTCATTTACATAAATGATGTAGATGAGAATATAGGAGACATGGTTAGTAGGTTTGTGGATGACAGCAAAATTGGTGGTACAGTAGACAGTAAGGAAGGGTTTCTAAGATCACAAAGAGATCTTGATTAATTGGGTCAATGGGTTGAGGAGGGGCAAATAGAGTTTAATTTGGATAAATGCAAGGTATTGCATTTTGGTAAATCAAACAAAAGCAGGGCATATACAATAAAAAGTAGGGCCTTAGGTCATGTTGGAGAAGAGAGAGATCCAGGTGCATAATTCTTTGAAGTTTACATCACATATAGATAGGGTAGTGAAGAAGCTGTTTAGCACGCTTGCCTTCATTGCTTAAACGTTTGAATATAGGAGTTGGGACACAATGGTGAGGTTGTACAGGATGTTGGTGAGGCCTTTTCTGGAGTACTATGTCCAGTCACTTTGTTAGAGGAAGAATATTATTAATCTAGAGAGGGTTCAGAAAAGATTTGCCAGGATATTGCCAGGAATTGAGGGTTTGAATTATAAGGAGAAGCTGCATAAGCTGGGACATTTTTTCACTTGAATGCAGGAGGTTGAGGGTTGGCTTTATAGAGGTTTATAAATGGGTATAGATTAGATTGGATTCCCTACAGTGTGGAAACAGGCCCTTCGGCCCAACAAGTCCACACCCAGACCCATTTACCTCTGACTAATGTACCTAGCACTATGGGCAATTTAGCATAACCAATTCACCTGACCTGCACATCTTTGGAGGAAACCGGAGCACCCGGAGGATCCCATGCAGAAACAGGGAGAATGGGCAAACTCCACACAGACCTTAGGTTGCGAGTCGAACCTAGGTCTCTGGTACTGTGAGGCAGCAGTGCTAACCACTGAGCCGCCCCAAAGGGGATACAGTTAAGGTGAATGGCAGATGTCTTTTCCCTCGGGTGGGGATTTAAGATGAGGGTTATATTTTTAAGGAGAGGGGAAAGATTTTAAAAAGACATGGGGGCAACCTTTTTACACAGAGAGTGGTTTGTGTGTGGAATGAACGGCCAGAGGGAGTGGTGAATGCAAGTACATTTACAATGTTTAAAAGTTATTTGAATAAGTACATGAATAAGAAATTTCAGGTGGGACTAGTTTAGTTTGGGGTTATGTTTGGCATGGATTTGTTGGACCGAAGAGTCTGTTTCTGTGCTGTATGATTTTATGATTCTATAACTAGGTGACTTAGGAATAAAATTAGGAAGTCGTTTCTTTTAACACAGAGGTCAGGAGAATTCTGGACTTTCAATACTGTAAAGGCTGTAACGCCTGGATAAATTTGTTTTTCAAGACTAAAATCAAATAGAGTTTGTTTGTGCAAGAGTATCAAGGGCTAATGAGCAAAGAAACGAAAATAATTGAGATTACAGTCAATCATGATTGAATTGAGTGTTAGAATGAGGTTGAGGGCTGAATGGCTCACTCCTAATTCCTCTGATCCCTTATCTATCAAAATGAATGCACTGAAAAATTTGATAAGTACCTAAATTCCTTAGACAGTCGTCTGGAGAGCAAAAATCTGACGCTCACCAAGTTACTCTTCCTTTTCTAATACAGATTCAATTTACTCTCCCTATATTTTAAAGTGAAAGGAAATTGGATACATATTTGAAAAGAAAGATAATGAAAGGGTCTCATAAAAGGACAGAAATAGGGGATTATAATAGTAACCCCCACTTAAAGAGTTAGCATTACTCTGGGCTGCATAGCCTCCCACTGGTTACGATGTCTGATTCAATCCAAGTATGCATAAATTTGATGAAGTCTTATGTGGCTGTTTTTAGGGATCAATGAATGTTTATGAAGGTTATTTCCTTAAGACAGAAGCTTGTTGCTGGAGGAGGGTAGAGTTTCATGTCAGGTCAGATATGGCCAGAGGAAGAGGCAGAGTCAAAGGGATTTAATTATCTTTCCTCATTCTATGCATTTATCATATTCTTATGTAATATCCATTATTATTCAAACCACGTGATGGCTTTCACAACTGTTAATCATCAAGACCTCAATCAACGCACCCATTTTGCTGCTTGCTTCTCCCACTCACATTCCAGTCGGTGCACTTCTATTTTGGAATTGCTTTATTCACTTTCTTACAGCCTGCCTGAAATTATTGTTGTACATTTTTGCGTACTTTCCATTTTTGTAAAATACGGGTAATAAACTGTATAATATTGGGTTTTTGATATATCTGGTCAACCACATTTACCAGTCACAAAAAGAGTTTTTCCCTTCTCTTTTCAGTTCTGAAGAAGGAGCCCAGAACTAAACATTGAAAGGTGTTTTTTTTTATTTGCAGAAGCTTTCTGTTCTGTGATCATGACTTTCTGTATTGTTTCATTAATGTGCACTTACGCATAGAATTAGTATGCTGAAGGGCTACTGACTTTCTTATAAGACAGTAACTGTGGTGAAGGTAGGAAAGGGAATGCTTAAGAATCCTGTCAGAGGAATAGAGTTCAGAAGAGCTCATTGGAAGTCTGAAGGAGGTTATGCAGATAAGGACAGATGATGCAGTGAAGCAATATTTAATGTGAGGCATTGAGGTGATAGGAAGCCAGGACAGGTCTGGCTAAATGGGACTTGATGCGAGACATATTTGAAGTATGGTTAAGATGGTTTTGAGAATAAGGTGCTATTTGGAAACAAAACTTTGTTTTTCTTTCGGTGATGAGAAAAAGCTCAACATCACACTTTGAATTGATTAAAGAATTTTTTAAAATGTACTTTAGCGCTTTTATTTTCTGACCTGGAGCTGGAAATTACAAGTGCATTCCGATCCTATGCAGCAAAGGTTGACAAATTGATGCCAAGTGTAGAGGACTGTCCTATGAGGAGAGGTTGATTCAACATAGTCACAGGAATAGGCCATTCACCATTGTCTGCTGGAATAATACCAGAAGACTGGATGACAGCAATTGTTGTGCCCTTGTTCAAGAAGGGGAGTAGAGACAACCTTGGTAATTATAGACCAGTGAGCCTTATTTCGGTTGTGGGTAAAGTGCTGTAAAAGGTTGCAAGAGATAGGATTTATAATCATCTAGAAAGGAATAAGTTGATTGGCGACAGTCAACACAATTTTCTGAAGTGTAGGTTATGCCTCACAAAACTTATTGAGTTCTTTGAGAAGGTGACCAAACAGGTGGATGAGGATAAAGCCGTTGATGTGGTGTATATATGGATTTCCATAAAGCAGTTGATAAGGTTTCCCATGGTAGGCTACTGCACAAAATACAGAGGAGGTATGTGAATGAGGGCGATTTAGCGGTTTGGATCAGAAATTGGCTAGCTGAAGGACGACAGAGGGTGGTATTTGATGGGAAATGTTCATCCTGGAGTTGTTACTAGTGGTGTACTGCAGGGAACTGTTTTGGGGCCACTGCTATTTGTCATTTTTATAAATGATCTAGTTGAGGGCATAGAAGGATAGGTTAGTAAATTAATGGATGACACCAAGGTTCGTGGAGTTGTGCACAGTGCAGAAGGATGTTACAGGTTACAGAGGGACATAGATAAGCTGCAGAGCTGGGCTAAGAGGTGGCAAAAGGAGTTTAATGCAGAAAAGTGTGAGGTGATTCACTTCGGAAGGAGTAACAGGAATGCAGAGTACTTGGCTAATGGTAAGAGTCTTGGTAGTGTGGATGAGCAGTGGGATCTCAGTGTCCTTGTACATTTATCCCTGAAAGTTGTCACCCATGTTGATAGGGTTATTAAGAAGGCACACAGTGTGTTAGTTTTTCTTGGTAGAGGGATTGAGTTTCAGAGCCATGACGTCATGTTGCAGCTCTAATGTGGCCACATTTGGAGTATTGCGTACAGTTCTGGTCACTACGTTTTAGGAAGGACGTGGAAACATTGAAAAAGGTGCAGAGGAGATTCACCAAGATTTTGCCTGGTATGGAGGGAAGATCTTATAAGGAAAGGCTGAGGGACCTGAGCTGTGTTCGTCAGAGAGTAGAAGGTTAAGGGGTGACTTAATAGAGACATACAAGATAATCAGAAGGTTAGATAGGGTGGACAGTGCAAGTCTTTTTTCTCAGATGGTGATGGCTAGCATGAGAGGACACAGTTTTAAATTGAGGAGTGATAGATATAACACAGATGTCAGAGGTAGGTACTTTATCCAGAGAGTAGTAAGGGCATGGAATGCCCTGCCTGCAGCAGTAGTAGACTCGAAAAATGTGCTGCTGGAAAAGCGCAGCTGGTCAGGCAGCATCCAAAGAGCAGGAGAATCGACATTTCGGGCATGAGCCCTTCTTCAGGATTCCTGAAGAAGGGCTCATGCCCGAAACGTCGATTCTCCTGCTCTTTGGATGCTGCCTGACCTGCTGCGCTTTTCCAGCAACACATTTTTCAGCTCTGATCTCCAGCATCTGCAGTCCTCACTTTCTCCAGACTCAACAACTTTAAGGGCATTTAAATTGTCATTGGATAAATATATGGATGATAATGGAATAGTGTAGGTTAGATGGGCTTTCGATTGGTTCCACAGGTCAGCACAACACTGAGGGCCAAAAGGCCTGTACTGCGCTGTAATGTTCTATGTTCTATTCAGACCCTGAGAATTACTGCCATTTGGTGAGATCATGGCTGATCTGTGGCCTAACTCCATACACCTGCATTTGGCCCATAGCCCTTAATACATTTGGTTAACACAAATTTATTTATCTCGCAGATTTAAAATTAACAACTGATCCATTATCCATGCCATTTGTGGAAGAGAGTTCCAAAACTCTACCACTCTTTGTGAACCAATATAAATAGGGGATTCAGAATCTCACTGTGAGCTGGATGGCTGTAGCCAGTGTACTAGGCACGTGTAAATAAAGGGTGACTTGGTGACAGGATACTAGCCTCTGTGCAATTATTTCATGCAGCAAAGTGGTCATGTGGAATGTTGGATCAGCCATGATCATATTAAATGGAAGAGCAGGCTGAGTGACGGGCTGAATGGCCTACTCCTGTTTCTGTTCTTATGGTCTCATTGTGGTCACTCACCTCAAATCTTATCCACACGTTCACTGATGAATGTTCTAAAAGTTTCTGAATTTCAGATTTGTCCAATTTGGTTGAGCTGCCTAAGTAAAAGTTTCAAATTAAAATGAGACAGTCTAAATATCCCAGGTTCAACAAAAATATTCCACAAGGCAAGACAACAACATGAGTTATGAACAAGATCAGATTTTATTCAGTATAATAAAGTTAGACACTCAGTTAACAACTAAAAAGCTATTTATGTAACAAACAGAAGTTATATACATTAGAAATGCATCGCAGATTTCAAATTGGATCCAAAACCCATGAGTCCTTTTCCTTCCTTAAGACAAAACACCCCGGGCTGAAGTCTCTGATTAACTGGCCTGACCTTCGGATCAATCTAATCTGCAGCTGATCTGTGGAAGTGCCTCAGTATCCTCAGTTTTCTGAAGAACTTGCACCTGCAAGTGCAAAACATGGTGCCTGAAAATTTTACTTTGTGGTGTCTTTGGGGTTAACCCCTTTCTGTTAAAAGTTGTTGTTAAAATCCAATTTCCTAAAGTGTGGAAGGCTTAATATGATTGGACCTTTCTATACATACATGATCTGTCACTCTAAGACAATGAAGTGTCTCATAATGTTCACCTTATCTTGAAGAGAACAGTGTCCCATTCATTGCTGTGTGTTTTCTGTGAATGGACAGTCATGACTGATAGGAAATAAGGAGAGACATCGTGTCAATCTTCTCCTCACAGCACTTTTAAAAATACAGAAAATTAACAAGACTTCTAAGTCAAAAATTAATTTTTAAAAAAGCCTTCATTCACTCATGATTATACAATTACAGAATAATTGAAATGTGTCTAATACTGTGGATGACTGACTGGGCTTTTGTTGTGCAGTGGCACTGTCCCTACCTCTAAGCCTGGAGGCACAGGTTTCATAATCCCACCTGCTGCAGAAATGTATGATAATCTCTGAGCAGCTTAATTAATAATATCATCTATTGCTGGCTGCTGTTCATTGTTCACATTGTCAGTACGGCACAATGAAAATGAAGCAGTCTTACTTACAAAATGGTGTTTCGGCCTTGTTAGAGCAGTCAAATACCTGTGCTAGTAAAATATGTCTGAAAGCACCTAAAATAAAAGCAAAGTATTGCAGATGCTAGAATCACAGGATAGAATCTCACAGGGGTCTGAACGGCGTGAATTACAGAGAGATGAGTGACAAGGCAACATCCCAACATCGAGATCATCTTGGTCCAACCTGTTGGATTTTCTCAAGTGGTGTGGCAAGATTCCCACTAGACTGTGATAACTTCCCAGTTGATGCTCATCACTACTTGTTGATCAGTTTGTTAACAGATCTTATCAAACTCACCATACAAGATAACAGTCAGAAAAACCTGGCAGGGCAACCAGAGCAGGTTCTTGGGAGGTTCAGTTCAGAGCTTGTTTCAAAAGCTCTCCACCTGACTCATGGATAGACTGCAGTGCAGGGCACGACCCCTTGCCACCGTATGTGCCCTTCCACATTGGACACTGACTCCCTGAGAGTGCCAATCCACAACCGTGGCATCCTCCATTGCCCTGGCATTGCATTGGCAGACCGGTCTAGTAGGGTACACCGGCAGCCGACAATGCACAGCTGAATTGGATATAGTTACAGGGATTGTTACAGTGGGTAAAGATATGGTTATCTGGCTCCCCATCACCTACCCTACATCACTGTTCCCCATTGGGAGGTCTTCTCTTGACATAAAGGGCCCAAATGAAGAAGATGCACGTGGGCTGCATAGCTGTTAGAGCTGGTGCTTACATGGGAAAGGTATTGAAGCGATCCGGCATAGGGAGGAGACAGCTAGGCTGACAAGCATGGTTAGTGGGAGGATGGGGAATAACGAAAGCATGTGAGGGAAATGTTGGATACAACAGAAGGGACAGAGGCTATAAGCATCATGAGGAGGTGGATGTGGTGACACAGGTAAGTATGAGGTAACAGAACATAGGAGAGCACTTACCTTGGTGGACAATTAATCTGCTTGCATGTTCCCAGTCTTCCTCACTCTGAAGATGGTACCGATCTCCAACTGTATTGACATGAGATGATGGAATAGCTTCCTGTGCCAGCTACCTGGGAAGTTTGCCCCTCTCCTCTCCACTCCACCTCCCTGTCAACAAGGATATCCAGGACCCTCTCAAAGATGCGTGGTGCCAACCCTTACTTCTTTGCCATCTCTTTGCACTCCTACCACAGCCAAGCAGCACAGCTTCCAGATGGCAACACTCCTACAGGTCCACATGGGTTTTGTGGTCATGCCATCTTCCAAAGGAGGCTGGTCTCAGGAGGACTTTTGTTGAGTGGTGAATTAGAACATAGAACAGTACATTGCAGTACAGGCCCTTCAGCCCTCAATGTTGCGCCAATCTATGAAACCAATCTAAAAGCCATCTAATCTAACCACTCCACTTTCATCCATACGTTTATCCAGTAACCATTTAAATGCCTTTAAGGTTGGCAAGTCTACTACTGTTGCAGGCAATGCATTCCACATCCCAACTACTCTCTGAGTAAAGAAACTACCTCTGACTTCTGTCTTATATCTACCATCCCTCAATTTAAAGCTATATCCCCTCATGCTAGACATCACTATCCAAGGAAAAAGGCTCTCACTGTCCATCCTATCTAACCCTCTGATTATCTTACATGTCTCAATTATGGCACCTCTCAACCTTCTTCTCCCTAATGAAAGCAGCCTCAGTTCCTTCAGCCTTTCCTCGTAAGATCTTCCCTCCATACCAGGCAACATCCTAGTAAATCTCCTCTGAACCCTTTCCAAAGCTTCCACATCCTTCCTATAATGCAGTGACCAAAACTGTACACAATACTCCAAGTTCGTCTGCACCTGAATTTTGTACAGCTGCAATATGACCTCATGGCTCCAAAACGCAATCCCTCTACCAAGAAAAACTAACATACCATGTGCCTTCTTAACAACCTTACTTAGATTAGATTAGATTATCTACAGTGTGGAAACAGGCTATTTGGCCTAACAAGTCTACACCAGTCCTCCAAACAGTAACCCACCCAGACCCATCTCCCTCTGACTAATGCATCTAATACTATGGAAAAATTATCAATCTTAGATCTACCCTTCATTCTGAGATTGTGTGGTTTGGTTCTAAATGCTCCAATCAGGGAACAGATACTTCCTGCACTCATCCTGCCTATGGCTTTAACAATGTCATGAGATCACTTCTCGTTCTGCTAAACTCTACAGAATATGGGCTCAGTTTCCTCAAAGTTTTCTCACTATCCAATCATTCCGAAAATCAATTGAATGAATCTTCAATGCATTCCCTCTAAAGCAAGTCCATCGTTTTTAGACAAGGGAGCCAAAGCTGCACGCAATATTCTGTGTAGTCTGACCAAGTTTCTCTACAATTGAAGCATAAGATCCTTATTCACTATACTTAAATCCTCTTGCAATAAAATGCCAACACACCACACATCTTACTCCACCTTCCTATTAGCTTTTAGTGACTTATAAATAAAGACAATCTTGTTCTTTTGGACATCAACACTTTAATCTCTCCCTGTTTAAGAAGTATTTGCACCTCTCCTCCTATCGTAACTGGATAACTGGATAAACTCACACTTATCCTCATTATATTCTATCTGTCATATCCTTCTTTGTCCACTCAGGCAGCCTGTCCAAATTCCCTTGATGCTTCTATACATCATCTATACGCCATCTATACATTCCCACCTAGTTTTATATCACCCTTGAAAAAATTACATTTTATCCCTAGATCCAAATTATTGGACTAAGGCCCAAGAACTGATTCTTGATGGACTCCAATGGTCACACGCTACATCCTGACAATGACCCATTTATTTCTATTCTCTGCTTTCTGTCTGTTAACCAGGGATTCTACGTATAACCAATCCTCAACCCATGGCCAGTATTTTATCCAATGTGTTGTTATTTTGTTGAGGAACTTCCTGTACAGGAGTTTATCAAAGCCCTCTGTAAAAGCACATACACTAGTTCCCTTATACTCATTCTATTATTATATCGTCAGAAATTCCCAACAGGGAGCTAAACATAACTTCCTCTTCATAAATCCATATTGACTCTACCCAAGCAGATACTATTTTCTAAGTGTTCAGTACTCACATCCTTGATGTTAGATTCTATTTTCTCAACTACTGACATCAGGCTAACAGGTCATGTAGCTCTGTGTTTTGCCCTCCCTCCTTCCTTAAATAGTGGGGTTACATCTGCAGCTTTCCATCTGCAGGCATCACTGCAGAATTCACTTCATCACCAATGTGTCAACTATCTATAAAACTACTTTACAACAACCTGGATGAGGGTGTAGAAGGGCGGATTAGTAAGGTCGGTGGAGTTGTGGATAGTGACGAAGGATGTAGGTTACAGAGAGACATAGATAAGCTGCAGAGCTGGGCTGAGAGGTGGCAAATGGAGTTTAATGCAGACAAGTGTGAGGTGATTCATTTTGGTTGGAGTAACCAGAATGCAAAGTATTGGGCTAATGGTAAGATTCTTGGCAGTGTAGATGAGCAGAGAGATCTCGGTGTCCACGTACACAGATCCTTGAAAGTTGCCACCCAGGTTGACAGGGTTGTTAAGAAGGCATAGAGTGTTTTAGCTTTTATTACTAGAGAGATCGAGTTCTGGAACCATGAGGTTATGCTACAGCTGTAAAAACGTCTAGTGCGGCCGCACTTGGAGTATTGTGTACAGTTCTGGTCACCGCATTATAAGAAGGATATGGAAGCTTTGGAAAGGGTGCAGAGGAGATTTACTAGGATGTTGCCTGGTATGGAGGGAAGGTCTTATGAAGAAAGGCTGAGGGACCTGAGGCTGCTTTCATTAGGGAGAAGAAGGTTGAGAAGTGCCATAATTGAGACATCTAAGATAATCAGAGGGTTAGATAGGGTGGACAGGGGGAGCCTTTTTCAAAGTATGTGGACAGCGAGCACGAGAGGGCATAGCTTTAAATTGAGGGGTGATAGATATAGGACAGATATCAGAGGTAGTTTCTTTACTCAGAGAGTAGTAAGGGTATAGAATGCTTTGCCTGCAACAGTAGTAGATTCGCCAACTTTAAGTACATTAAAGACGTCATTGGGCAAGCATATGGACGTACATGGAATAGTGTAGGTTAGATGGGCTTCAGATTGGTATGACAGGTTGGCGCAACATTGAGGGCTGAAGGGCCTGTACTGCGCTGTAACATTCTATGTTCTATTAATCTGAGATGTAGATCATTAAGCTTTGGGGATTTTTCATCTTACAGCTCCATTAATTTTGCCAATTATTTTAAAAAATAATAATAATCTCTGTCATTTTTAAGTGTAGATCTGTTCTTGGATTGACATCATGGTCACATTAAGAAAGAGTACCACCATTATAGGAGCATGTTCTCAGAACTGCAATGAAATATCAGCCTTAGTTATGAACTCTGAAGTGGGACTTAACCCAACAATCTTCTTCTTCAGGTAGAAGACTGCCACTGCCAGACCCATAAGGGACAGTTTACTTATACTTTGAAACCTCAAGAAATAAGTTAGTTTAAACAGAATGCCAGTTGATGAGCAGGAAAGTATATTGTGCTTTATGTGGTACAGCAATCAAGTTATCATATAACTTATTTCCTTTAACCATGTAAAACCCATAGTGCTGTAAAAATAATAAATATGCTGGAAGAGTTCATGAATCCGGATGACAATTATAGATCACTCACTTTTCATGTTTATGGTGTAATGTGTACTCATAGAAATTTCTTGTTTTGTGTAATACATACAGGATGGAGACTCTATGAACTATATACCAATAAAATTGTTGAATAACGTTACCACCATTGACTGTCAGAACAAAAGATCCAGGGAAATTTTTTTATGATTTGTATATTTTCATTTCACACATTGAAAAACAAGCACAAACACTGACACTATCATAATGAAACTATGAAAATAAAGATTCATCATTTTCAATAAGCACTGAAAGAATGGTTCTAACATGCACAGTCATTTAAACATCTAAAATCTACTTCTTCCTATTCGGTTTATCCTTGTTATCTTTTCCTTTGTTTTCATCTCATTCAATTTTTCAATTTATTAAATGACACTTCTGGGGTATGAAATTCTGGAAGGGCCAGCAATTCTTTTTATTTCTATCTAATTGCCCTTGAATGGAGGAACTTGCTAGGCCATTTCAGAGAGTGGTTTAGAGTCAACCACATTGCTATGTAGACCAAACTGAACAAGGACAGCTGATTTTCTTCCTTAAGCTGGGTTTTTACAACTGTCTATGTTTGTCATGATCACCATTGCAGAGTCGAAGTTTCATTTTCCAGATGCAGTAATTCAATTTAAATTCTATCAGGATTTGGAATCCATGTGTTCAGAACATTCACCTGGCCCGATGGAATAATTATCCAGTAAAATTACAAATACGTCACTATTTCCCCTGAACAATTGTTCACCTTATTTCTTTCATAAGTGGCTAGTAATGTAGTTTTTATTCTCTTCAGCTTTCTGGGACATTTAAAAGAAATAGGTAGAGGTTTGTGGCCTTTGTTAATACTTTAATGAGTAGGCATACAGTGCATCATGGTGGCACTGGCTTGTGCAATGACCAATTACAGTCACACACCTAACTTACATAGGAATGAATGTGATGCACCAAATAAAGTTGCCTCACTCAGGCTGTGATAGTTGGATATACTTTAGATGTTCTTGTCTCACTTAAAGCTTGTATAACCACTGTGCTCAGTCACATGTTTATGGTGATATATTAAGTTGATATGAACATTGCAAATAGCTCTTCACTCTGCAGCCAACCTTTGACAAGTTGTGTATGTTCGGCATTGGAAGCTAATTTAGATTGGCCAACACTTTGTTGTAGTTACACATTCAGCACAGAAAACCCTAGTTAAACAGTGGCAGAAGTTGAATATGTTGAAATGCCCTGCAATTTGCAGTACAGCCTAAATATTCTTGCAATGAAAGTACCAGTCAAATGAAAGGCATTGAGGGAATTTACCACAAAAAAGAATCAAAATTGATCTCAGGTAAACAAAAACGAATGACTAAGGAATGAATAAAGAATTCAGAGGGCGAAACTCTCAGGCAATACTTACTAGAAATATTGCAAAATATAATATGATTTAAAGGTCAAGATTGCTCATGCATTCATGTGTTAGTTATTGAGCATTCCATAATTACAAAAAACATTCATGTTTAGGAAAATTATAAAATAAATCAAGGTGTGTCTTTGAGTGAAATCAGAGTTTGCAATTACAGGCAGAAGTGCTTTAAGCTAGAACAGAGAAGCAAAGTGTGTGGAACTTCAAGGTTGGAATGCATTCTTTGTACGTTGTGGGTTGAACTTATGATATTAAGAGAACAATGCGAGCAACTCGTGCTAGCTCTACCTCCTTTGCCACGCAGTGTCTAAATGCATACCATCTCACTGCCCTGGCATGGGAAGGATCAAAGGAATTTGCCAATCAAACATTCCAGAAGACTCAGGAGAGGAGACTAGGATGGTCTGGGCACATGGAATGAAGGTTAGAAGATCACTTTAGCAAAAGGGCATTGGGCAGATTGTACCAGAAAAGAGGAAGACCAAGAAGGAGACGGATGGGCATGATGCAAGTAGATCAGTAGGAAAACAGCCCCTGGACAGAAAGGATGTCCAAGGCTGGGGAAGTGAAGAAGGGCCAGAACTCCACCTGGAGTCATCCAGTCATACAGCAGAGAAACAGACCCTTTGGTTCAACCAGTTTATGCTGAACATAATCCCAAATGAAATTAGTTCCACCTGCCTGCTCTCCGCCCATATCCCTCCAAACATTTCTTATTCAGGTACTGATTAGAATGTCTTTAAAACATTGTAACTGTACCCACATCACCACTTCCTCTGGAGGTTCATTCCACACATGAACTACTCTCTGTGTAAAGAATTTGTCTCTCGTGTCCTTTTTAAATCTTTCACCTGTCATTTTAAAAATATGCCCCCTCGTCTTGAAATTCCCCACCCTCGGAAAAAGACACCTATGATTCACTCCTCACGATTTTATAAACCTCTATAAGGTCATCCCGCAGCCTCCGACACTCCAATGAAAAAGAAGTCCCAGCCTGTCCATCCTCTCCTTATAATTCAAACCCTCCATTTACAACAACATCCTGGTAAATATTTTCTGAACTCTCTCCAGTTTCATAGTATCCTTCCTATAACAGGGCGATCCAAAACTGGACACAGTATTCCAGAAGAAGCCTTAGCAACATCCTGTCCAACATAATCGGAACAGCGATAGCAAAGCGCTCTGCTAGGAGGCGCCCAGTCTCCCCAATGTAGAGGAGACCGCATCGGGAGCAACGGATACAATAAATAATATTAGTGGATGCGCAGTTAAAACTTTGATGGATGTGGAAGACTCCTTTAGGGCCTTGGATAGAGGTGAGGGAGGAGGTGTGGGCACAGGTTTTACAGTTCCTGCAGTGGCAGGGGAAAGTGCCAGGATGGGAAGTGGGTTGTAGGGGGCGTGGACCTGTCCAGGTAGTCATGGAGGGAATGGTCTTTGCGGAAGGCGGAAAAGGGTGGGGAGGAAAATATATCCCTGGTGGTGGGGTCTTTTTGGAGGTGGCGGAAATGTTGGCGGATGATTTGGTTTATGCAAAGGTTTGTAGGGTGGAAGGTGAGCACCAGGGGCGTTCTGTCCTTGTTACGGTTGGAGGGGTGGGGTCTGAGGGCGGAGGTGCAGGATGTGGACGAGATGCGTTGGAGGGCATCTTTAACCACTTGGGAAGGGAAATTGTGGTCTCTAAAGAAGGAGGCCATCTGGTGGGTTCTATAGTGGAACTGGTCCTCCTGGGAGCAGATACAGCGGAGGCGGAGGAATTGGGAATACGGGATAGCATTTTTGCAAGAGGTAGGGTGGGAAGAGGTGTAATCCAGGTAGGTGTGGGAGTCGGTGGATTTGTAAAAATGTTAGTGTCACTTTGGTCGTCATTAATGGAGATGGAGAGGTCCAGGAAGGGGAGGGAGGTGTCAGAGATGGTCCAGGCAAATTTAAGATCAGGGTGGAATGTGTTGGTGAAGTTGATGAATTGCTCAACCTCCTCGTGGGAGCACGAGGTGGCGCCAATGCAGTCATCAATGTAGCGGAGGAAGAGATGGGGAGTGGTGCCGGTGTAATTACGGAAGATCAACTGTTCTATGTAGCCAACAAAGAGACAGGCATAGCTGGGGCCCATACGTGTGCCCATGGCTACCCCTTTGGTCTGGAGGAAGTGGAAGGATTCAAAGGAGAAATTGTTAAGGTTGAGGACCAGTTTGGCCAAACGAATGAGAGTGTCGGTGAAGGGTACTGTTGGGGACGTCTGGAGAGGGTACTGTTGGGGACGCCTGGTCATGGCGGATGGATGTGTAGAGGGATTGGATATCCATGGTGAAGATGAGGCATTGGGGGCCGGGAAACTGAAGTCTTGGAGGAGGTGGAGGGCGTGGGTGGCGTCTCAAACGTACGTGGGGAGTTCCTGGACTAGGGGGTGATAGGACAGTGTCGAGGTAGGTAGAGATGAGTTCAATGGGGCAGGAGCATGTTGAGACAATGGGTCGGCCAGGGTGGTCAGGCTTGTGGATCTTGGGAAGGAGGTAGAACTGGGCAGTGCAGGGTTCCCGGACTATGAGGTTGGAAGCTGTGGGTGGGAGATCTCCTGAGGTGATGAGGTTCTGTATGGTCTGGGAGGTGATGGTTTGGTGATGGGGGTGGTGAGGTCATGGTCGAGGGGGCAGTAGGAAGAGGTGTCCTCGAGTTGGCGTTTGGCTTCAGCGATGTGGAGGTCAGTGCGCCAGACTACCACTGTGCCCCCTTTATCCACTGGCTTGATGGTGAGGTTGGGATTGGAGCAGAGGGATTGGAGGGCTGCGCATTGTGAGGGTGAGAGGTTGGAGTGGGGGAGGGGGGTAGACAGGTTGAGGCAATTAATGTCCCAGCGACAGTTGGAAATGAAGAAGTCGAGGGCAGGCCTTAGGCCCAACAAGTCCACACCGACCCATTTTGTGTCTGAATTGAATTGAATTTATTGTCACATGTACCAAAGCACAGTGAAGAGATTTGTCTTGTGAGCAATATGGGCAGATCACATAGTTAAATCACATAGATAGTAAATAATAGGTAAACAACGGCAAAAATAAAAACACAGGGACAGCTGAATGTTAAGAGTTTGTGAGTCCATTCAATATTCTAACTACAGAAGGGTACAAACTGTTATGAAACCGGCTGGCGTATGTGTTTAGATTTCTGTACCTTCTCCCCGATGGTAGAGGTTGCAGAAAAACATTGCCAGGGTGGGATGGATCTTTGAGAATGCTGGTGGCCTTTCCTTGATAGCGGGCCTGGTAGACAGATTCTATACATGGGAGGTTGGCCTTTGTGATCGTCTGGGCTGAGTTCACCACTCTCTGTAACTATCTCCAATCTTGAATGGTATAGTTGCCATACCAGGTAGTGATACATCCAGACAGAATGCTCTCGATGGCGCACCTGTTAAGGTTGGCAAGAGTATTCGCTGTCATGCCAAATTTCCTCAGCTGCCTGAGGAAGAAGAGTCCAAGAAAGCTTGTTGTGGATGACCACTCCCAGGAGCTTGACACTCTCCACTCATTCCATCTCTGTGCTGTTAATGTGTAGGGGGCATGAGTAACATCCTACCGAAAGTCAATAATCAGTTCTTTGGTTTTCCTGGTATTGAGAGCTAGGTTGTTCTCAGTGCAACATTTTACCAGGTCGTCCAAATCCCATCTGTAGTCTGTTTCATCGCCATCTGAGATTTAATCGACTATGATGGCATCATCAGTGAACTTGTAAATGGCATTAGTCTGGTATTTGATGATGCAAATCATGGGTATATAATGAGTACCGTAGGGGGCTGAGTACACACCCTTTTGGGGCTCCAGTATAGTCCCCAATTTTCACTGATTGTGGCCTGTGGGTTAGGAAACTGAGGATCCAGTTGCAGAGAGTGGGCCTTAGTCCAAGATCACTAAATTTGGTAATCAGTCTTGAGGGGATAATAGTATGGAAGGCTGAATTGTAATCAATGAGTAGGACTTTTATGTAGCTCTTGTTGGTGTCAAGATGTTTGAGGGAGGAGTGAAGGGCAAGTGATGTAGCATCTGACATGGATCTGTTGGTCTGATAGATAAATTGGAGTGGGTCAAGAGTAGTGAGGAGGCTGGAGTTGGTTAATGCCATGACCAGAATTGAAGATTTTCAGCTCTGATCTCCAGCATCTGCAGTCCTCACTTTCTCCTAATGCCACGACCAGCCTTTCAAAGCACTTCATGACCACCAACGTTAGGGCTACTGGGCGGTAATCATTGAGCCTTCTTAGGCACAGGGATGATGTTGGCCCTCTTGAAACAGGCAGGGACAGTGGCCTGCTGCAGGGACAGATGTCCCTGTCCTCCCCTCTATATTAGATTCTAGATTTCCTTTCTCTCTTTTCTTTCATTGTTAGATCTGTATCTCTCTTTTACATAGTCCAATGTGATTCCTCTCTCACTTTCTACCCGTATCTCTTCTAACAGGGAGGATGCCCCAAACCTGTTTTTCCTGATATCTTTATTTCTTTTCTGATCATGTCTTACTTTTTTAAAATCTGATTTTCTATGTGGCCTGCTTACTTCTTTGTTTCCCTGTATTACTTTTATTGTTTGACTCAATATTCTCTCTGATTTATTTATCATAGCTCGCGTGTATAATGAGAGTCCCTCTATCCTCCTCAGGTGGGTGTAACGTCCTGACCCATGTGTCATTTGGGCTGAGGACTAACAGAGCTTTTAGCTAACCACAGCAAACCAGACCTTGAGTAACAGGCACATGGAGAGAGCTAATCCACAGGCATCTAGTGGGAAGCGATCACTCCAGCTGCTTTCACAACTAACTTTGGCAATAGTGCGGAAGGAATAAAATAAACAAACTTCACTGGAAATGTGTGCTTCCTGTTGTGTCAAGAACTCCAAAAGGACATTTCTAAAATCACAGTTTTAGGTTGTTGGAACATCATATGTTACTACAAGCTTTACTGTATTTTATTCATTGCTCCAAAGGCAAATTCTTTCTGTCTAACAATGTTTCACTGGAGTGCACATGACTCGATTTGTGGGATAGGGGATCTCATGGTTTAATGGCTACACTCAACAACAAACACATTTCTTGTCAAACCATTCTTGTTGGATTAACTCATCTTTACATATGGCTGGCTGCTGTCCAGGGAGGTGCTGTGAACCACAAAATATATTTAAATGAAATGTCTTTTCTGGAGGGCTGGTAGAAGCAGTGTACCCCTGTAAAGCCTGTCATAAGACTTGTAGAGAATGTCTCCCCTTTCCCCTTCCCCTCCCCCACTCAACCCCGCCACTGTTCAAGCTCTGGAGCGGATGAGTGTCAATTGAAGGCATTTTTCAGCACCAGGGGCAGCACTCGGGAACAGACAGAATATCAAAAGCTAAAGGTCAACGAACTTTCACCAGAACAGCATCAGTCCCATTGAGATGATTAAAGGATTTGATAGGGTAGATAGAGAGAAGCTATTTCCTCTGGTGTGAGAGGCATAACCTTTATGTTAGAACCAGACCATTCCAGGGTGATGTCAGGAAGCACTTTTTCATACAAAGGACAGCTACATTTTAGAATGTGCTCCTCCTCAGTTGAGGCTAGGTCAATTGCAGATTCCCGAACAGAAATGGTAGTCTTTATTTTTGTTAGTCAAGGGCATTAAGAGTTACGCAACAAAGACACGAGGATGGAGTTAAAATACAGATCAGCTTTGATTGAACTGTCATAGTAGAACCAGCTGAAGGGACTGGAAGGGCCAATCCTGTTGCTATGCCCCCAAAATACTACAGGAAACTGGAAATGCTGGTAGTTTTTTCAGAAGCCTATCAATGCTGGCTCAGAGCTCTCCTCAGTAATGTGTAACAACAGAGGGCAATTCAGAGCACCAAGCAGACAGTATGGGAGTAGTCAGAAGGCCAGCAATCGCCAGGGTGACAGTGCAGGGTATTGATGTTATTATTCAGAGAGCCAGGTAATGTTAAGTCAATCTGGGTTTGATTCCCATCACGGAAAATGCTAGGATATGAATCCAATAAAATCTGGAAACAAAGTTTACTGACGGTGCAAACATTGTCATAAAAACTCATCTGGCTAACTAATGCCCTTTAGGGAAGGACAACTGTTGACCTTATCTGGTCTGGTTCAAATATGACCCCGATCCCACAGTAATGTAGTTGCTTCTTAACTGCCCCCTGAAAAGACATTGCAAGCTGCTCAGCTGTAACAATCACTAGAAAGTCTCAAAAAACACTGTATTCATCTAGGAACCAGAAACAAACTTGGCAAACTCAAATCTAGTGGTCTCACAGATTAAACAGCCTCCCAGCATCATACCTTACAGTATCCCAGAAACCACCATCACCATTCTTGGACATATCTTGTCCCATTAACTGGACAGACCCAGCAGAAGTGGTGGCACAGTAAGGAGTGAGTTACTATGGGAGTTGTCAACATTAACTTCAGACCCCATGAAGACTCATGGCTTCAGGTTAAACATGGGCAGGGAAACATCCTGCTGATTACCACGTACCATCCTCCCTCGGCTGATGAATCAGTACTCCTCCATGCTGAGCAGCATCTGGAGGAAGCACTGAGGGTGGCAATGGCAAATGACATACTCTGGTTGGGGGATTTCAATATCCACCACCAAGAGTGGCTAGGTAGCAGCACTACTGATCAGGCTGGTCGGGCCCCAAAGGACATAGCTGTTAAACTGGTTCTGGGATAGGCGGTGAGGGAAAAATATACTCAACCTCACCAGTCTGCCTTACCCAGGTATATTATCCATGACAGTAAGGGTGATTGGCACACAGTCATCGTGCAGATGAAGTTCCAACTTCACAATCAGGAATGCCCTCCTTTCTGATGTGTGGCACTGTGCTAAATGGGACAAACTTCAAACAGATCTAGCAACTCAAGGCTGGACATCCATGAGATGCTGTAAACCATCAACAGTGGTAGATTTATAGTCTGCAAACTCATGGCCCTGCATATCTACCACTCAACCATTACATCAGCTCTGGTTCAATGGAGAATGCAAGGAGCAGCACCAGGTATACATGAAAATGAGGTGTTAACCTGGTGAAGCTACCAAACAGGACTACTCACATGCCAAACAGCATAAGCAGCAAAGTGATAAAACGAGCTAAGTGATCCCACAACCAAAGGATTACGCCTAAGCTCTGCAGTCCTGCCACATCCAATGGTGGTGAACAACTAAACAACTCACATGATGAGGCAGCTCCACAATATTCCCACCTCAATGATGTAGGAGCCTAGCACATCAATGTGAAAGATAAGGCTGGAAAATTCACAGCAATCTTTGACCAGAGGTACTAGGTGGATGATTCATCTTAGCCTCCTCCAGTGGTCTCCAGCATCACAGAGGCCAGTTTTCTGCCAATTCAATTCACTCCAAGAGATATCAAGAAATAGTTGAGGCATTGGATATTGCACAGACTACGGGCACTGACAAATTTAGGCAATAGTACTGAAGATTTGTGCTCCAGAACTTGCTGCTCCCCTAGCCAAGCTCTTCCAGTACAGCAACATCACTGGCATCCACTGGAACATTTCTCAGATGTAAGCAGGGGCAAATCTAATCCAGCCAACATCCCACCATCAGTCTACACTCAATCAGTAAAGTGATGGAAGGTGCCAACGGCGCGATCAAGCAGCACCTGGTCAGCAATATTCTGCTCAGTGATGCCCAGTTTGGGTTCCTCCAGGGCCACTCACTCCAGCAACACATTTTCAACTCTGATCTCTAGCATCTGCAGTCCTCCCTTTCTCCACTCAACTCCTGACCTCATTACTGCCTCTGTGCAAACATGAACCAAAAAGTTGAATTCCTGAGATGAGGCGACATCAAAGCACATTTAGCCAAAAGGCTCTCGCAAGAAATTGGAATCAGTGGGAATTGGGGGGTATCTCTACGATAGCTGGAGCCATACCCTACTCAGAGGATGATGGTCATGGTTGTTGGAGGTCAGTCATCTCAGTTCCAGGACATCTCTGCAGGAGTTCCTCAGAGTAGTGTCCTCAGCCCAACAAACTTCAGCTGCTTCATCATAAGATCAGAAGTGTGGACGTTTGCTGACAATTGCACAATGTCAACAAACTGCAGAAATTCACCAAGGCTCCTTCGACAGCACATTCCAAATACACATGCACCCCCCTCTAAAAGAGCAAATGCAACACTTACAAGTTCCCCTCCAAACCACTCACCATCCTGACTTAGAAACATATTCTCATTCCTGCAGTTGGACTGAGTCAAAATCCTGGATACCTCCCCAACCTACACTAAGTGGTCTGCAGTGGCTCAAGAAGACAGTTCACCACCACCTTCTCAAGGGTAACTAGGGCTGGGTAATAAATGCTGGCCCAGTTAGTGCCACCCACTTGCCATGAATAAATATATGTGAAAATAAACAACAGCCAGATCCACCATGAGATCTATAGTAAGCTAACCTTCTGTTTGCTTAATTTACCCAGAGATCTCTCCAAAAAGCATCATGAGACTGCTACTATCCATCCACTTGATCTCTTCAGGAGCATCTGTCGATACTGCACTGCTATTTCCACCTAAATTAAGTGCTGAAAGCTCTAAAGTGAACCTGGAATCCCTAATCTTCTGACTCAGACAGGCACAAGTTACAATTCCAGTAATTTCATTACATACAAACTGCACCATGCCAGAATCCATTTCAACGCTTGTGGTTGTTCATGTATCAAGCATCAGTATTAGGTGCGTTACAATGATGTTATGCCCTGATTTACATATTTCACTTTTCCTATACCATTTCCTTTTCTTCTCAGGCAGTTCCTTGGGGATTGAGAATGATTATCTGTCACTTTTGTTCTGGGTCCTGATGTGACTGATTAGTCCAGTACTGGATTGCCACAGATGGAGTAGTAATGTTTGGTGAGGCAGGAGGTGACATGCTCAGATGCCTGCACACTCCTTCTGATGTTTGTGATCTCCCTCCACCTGGGTCAGTCGAAAATGTTTCAGATGGTTGGCACCTTCACAGGTGCGACAGTTTGGCGAGTCTTGAGCACAGAATTCCCATGAGCTGGGATTTTGCATTACTTCAGGGAGGCCTTGAAGACATCCTTAATGTCTTTTCTCTGTTACCCTGGTAACCACTTGTCATGACAAAGCTCAAAATGGAGAGCTTACTTTGAAAATCTGAGAGAGGATGTCAATATTGGAGTTCATAACCTGCGGGATTTTGCAGAGGCATCACTGGTGATATTCCTCTTGGGATTTGAGGTGTCTGTTGTAAGTTGCCCATGTCTGCAGCACATGCCGGGGGGGGGGTGCAGGAAGCATGACTGCTCTGTCGATCATGAGCTTGGTGCTGAGATGGAGGCCTTTGTCATCAGATGGCCAAAGCTACACTGGCACACTGGAGTGTCATGTTGAATGTCATCATCGATACCTTCTCATGCTGAGACAAGGGTGACGAAGTATGTGAATTGACCTAACTACCTAGTGGCTCATTGTGCATCTTGATAGTTAGGGCAGCACTGTGTGGCAGGAACAGTCTGGTAGATGATTATGTTCTTCTGCAAGTTTCGACTAAGGCCCAGTTGTTTCTATGCTTCCATAAATGATGAATTGGAGCTTAGTCTGAGCATGTGCACATGCAAGTTTCTTCATATGGCATCTTGCTGACAGAGATTGGGGTGACCTTGCTTCTGGATTGGACATGATGCAGCTTGAAGAGATTTCCATTCATCCTGTAGATTACTTGCACACCAGTGGATTTGAGATGGAGCCTTGTAGCAAGGAAGATAGAGGATAGTGTTGATGCAATGATACATCTTCACTCAACTCTGGTTTGTACTTGTACTGGATCCATCGGGAAGAATCATGGCTTGCATGACATTGTCTGCTGCACAGAAGATGGTGATTCATTCTGTGGTAGCCAAATTTGTGGAGGATGTTCCACAATCTCTCAGCTGACTGAATTGAAGGTCTTTATGAGATTAAAGAATGCCATGTATAGAGTTTGCTGCTACATTCTGCATTTCTCTTGGAGTTCCCTTGTTGTAAAGCTTAGATCCTATCATGCTTCTTGATGGAGAGAATTCACATTTTGACTTTGGGAGGGGCTCTGCAGCCACTGCAGGATTCTGAGTGTGATCATCCCTTAGGTGGACAACATGATGGCTGTCTGGATCCATCATGATTGTTCCTATCCATGTTCTTGAAGATAGTCAGAGATTCATGGCATGGCTTTCAATGAGACAGCTAAAGTCACGTATACATGCTAAGAGTGCTTCTCTGTCATATTTCAATATTTTGGCAGGGATTCCACGATGGCCTAGGTAATCTCGTCTCAGACTGGGGTTGTGCTGAGATAGTCACGAGTAGCAAACTGCAAGATATGGTCAAGAGCCCCACATCAAGGACTAAGTCTCAGTTTAGGTCTTCAAAGTGTTTCCAACAAGCGCTGACTGTCTCATGTCTTGAATAGACAGGCAGGAGCCTGGAAGAATATAGCAAGCCAGGCAGTATCAGGAGATGCAGGAGTCAACGTTTCAGGTATAACCCTTCTTCAGGACTAGGGGTGGGTGTAGGGGGAGCTGCAGTCAAAGGGGGAGGTAGTGGCAAGGCGGTGAGGTGGGGATAGGTGATGACAGTCAGAGGGTACAACCTGGTTTGCGAATGGGAGGAATGAATCTAATTGGTGTCAGGGAGCAGTGGAACAGAGGGGAGGAGGCTGGGAAGGGAGTTGGGGGATGGGGAAGGAAGTTATTTGAAATTGGAGAACTCAGTGTTGAGTCCTCTGGGCTGTAGGTTGCCCAGGCAGAAGGTGAGATGTTGTTCCTCCAGTAGGCGCTGTGGTTTGTTTTGGCAATGGAGACGGCCAAGGATGATCATGTCGGAAAGGAAGTGGTTGGGGGAATTGAAATGGGCGTGACTTGGAGATCCGATCAGCCCCTGTAGACCTGGCAGTGATGCTCGGTGAACCGTTCCCTAAGTTTGCAGAACCTTATTGATAACTCTCAGTGATTTAGGCCCTTGGGGCATTGAGCCATTGATGGTCTTTTCTGTGCTGCCTTTATTATCATATGCAGGTGAATGTGTGCAGTGAAACATTTGTAATGTGGCCTCTCAGTACCATCTTAGATATAGGGTACCTAGATACAGATACTTTAGGTTTCATTAAAGAATTGAAATAGTGAAAGGAAAGCCTAGCATGAGAATAAAGAGTTTAAAAGGCTTAAAATAAAAATAAAATCATCCAGGACACTCCTCCAGAACTCATTATCCTGCTCCAGCCCACACTCACTCTGCTCCCACTCCGGCCCACACTCACTCTGCTCCCGCTCCAGCCCACATTCACTCTGCTCCCGCTCCGACCCACACTCACTCTGCTCCTGCTCCGGCCCACACTCACTCTGCTCCTGCTCCGGCCCACACTCACTCTGCTCCCACTCCGGCCTGCACTCACTCTGCTCCCGCTCCGACCCACACTCACTCTGCTCCCGCTCCGGCCCACACTCACTCTGCTCCCGCTCCGACCCACACTCACTCTGCTCCTGCTCTGGCCCACACTCACTCTGCTCCCACTCCGGCCTGCACTCACTCTGCTCCCGCTCCGACCCACACTCACTCTGCTCCCACTCCGGCCTGCACTCACTCTGCTCCTGCTTCGGCCCACACTCACTCTGCTCCCACTCCAGCCTGCACTCACTCTGCTCCTGCTCCGGCCCACACTCACTCTGCTCCCACTCCGGCCTGCACTCACTCTGCTCCCGCTCCGACCCACACTCACTCTGCTCCCGCTCCGGCCCACACTCACTCTGCTCCCGCTCCGGCCTGCACTCACTCTGCTCCCGCTCCGGCCTGCACTCACACTGCTGCCGCTCTGGCCCACACTCACTCTGCTCCTGCTCCAGCCCACACCCACTCTGCCCCCAGTCTGGCCTTTGACTCGCTCTGCTCCTGCTCCGGCCCACACTCACTCTGCTCCCACTCCGACCCACACTCACTCTGCTCCCGCTCCAGCCCACACTCACTCTGCTCCCACTCCGGCCTGCACTCACTCTGCTCCCGCTCCGACCCACACTCACTCTGCTCCCACTCCGGCCTGCACTCACTCTGCTCCCGCTCCGACCCACACTCACTCTGCTCCCGCTCCAGCCCACACTCACTCTGCTCCCACTCCGGCCTGCACTCACTCTGCTCCCGCTCCGACCCACACTCACTCTGCTCCCACTCCGGCCTGCACTCACTCTGCTCCCGCTCCGACCCACACTCACTCTGCTCCCACTCCAGCCCGCACTCACTCTGCTCCCACTCCGGCCTGCACTCACTCTGCTCCCGCTCCGACCCACACTCACTCTGCTCCCGCTCCGGCCCACACTCACTCTGCTCCCACTCCGGCCTGCACTCACTCTGCTCCTGCTCCGGCCCACACTCACTCTGCTCCCACTCCGGCCTGCACTCACTCTGCTCCTGCTCCGGCCCACACTCACTCTGCTCCCACTCCGGCCTGCACTCACTCTGCTCCCGCTCCGACCCACACTCACTCTGCTCCCGCTCCAGCCCACATCACTCTGCTCCCACTCCGGCCTGCACTCACTCTGCTTCCTCTCCGGCCTGCACTCACACTGCTCCCGCTCTGGCCCACACTCACTCTGCTCCTGCTCCAGCCCACACCCACTCTGCCCCCAGTCTGGCCTTTGACTCGCTCTGCTCCTGCTCTGGCCCACACTCACTCTGCTCCCGCTCTGGCCCACACTCACTCTGCTCCTGCTCCAGCCCACACCCACTCTGCCCCCAGTCTGGCCTTTGACTCGCTCTGCTCCTGCTCCGGCCCACGCTCGCTCTGCTCCTGCTCCGGCCCACGCTCGCTCTGTTCCTACAATGCTATGACTCGCTCTGCTCCCAGTCTGGCCTTTGACTTGCTCTGCTCCCACTACTGCTGTGACTCACTATGTTCCCGCTCCAGCCCACACTCACTCTGCTCCCACTCCGGCCTGCACTCACTCTGCTCCCGCTCCGGCCTGCACTCACACTGCTGCCGCTCTGGCCCACACTCACTCTGCTCCTGCTCCAGCCCACACCCACTCTGCCCCCAGTCTGGCCTTTGACTCGCTCTGCTCCTGCTCCGGCCCACACTCACTCTGCTCCCACTCCGACCCACACTCACTCTGCTCCCGCTCCAGCCCACACTCACTCTGCTCCCACTCCGGCCTGCACTCACTCTGCTCCCGCTCCGACCCACACTCACTCTGCTCCCACTCCGGCCTGCACTCACTCTGCTCCCGCTCCGACCCACACTCACTCTGCTCCCGCTCCAGCCTGCACTCACTCTGCTCCCGCTCCGACCCACACTCACTCTGCTCCCGCTCCAGCCCACACTCACTCTGCTCCCACTCCGGCCTGCACTCACTCTGCTCCCGCTCCGACCCACACTCACTCTGCTCCCACTCCGGCCTGCACTCACTCTGCTCCCGCTCCGACCCACACTCACTCTGCTCCCACTCCAGCCCGCACTCACTCTGCTCCCACTCCGGCCTGCACTCACTCTGCTCCCGCTCCGACCCACACTCACTCTGCTCCCGCTCCGGCCCACACTCACTCTGCTCCCACTCCGGCCTGCACTCACTCTGCTCCTGCTCCGGCCCACACTCACTCTGCTCCCACTCCGGCCTGCACTCACTCTGCTCCTGCTCCGGCCCACACTCACTCTGCTCCTGCTCCGGCCCACACTCACTCTGCTCCCACTCCGGCCTGCACTCACTCTGCTTCCTCTCCGGCCTGCACTCACACTGCTCCCGCTCTGGCCCACACTCACTCTGCTCCTGCTCCAGCCCACACCCACTCTGCCCCCAGTCTGGCCTTTGACTCGCTCTGCTCCTGCTCTGGCCCACACTCACTCTGCTCCCGCTCTGGCCCACACTCACTCTGCTCCTGCTCCAGCCCACACCCACTCTGCCCCCAGTCTGGCCTTTGACTCGCTCTGCTCCTGCTCCGGCCCACGCTCGCTCTGCTCCTGCTCCGGCCCACGCTCGCTCTGTTCCTACAATGCTATGACTCGCTCTGCTCCCAGTCTGGCCTTTGACTTGCTCTGCTCCCACTACTGCTGTGACTCACTATGTTCCCGCTCCAGCCTGCACTCACTCTGCTCCCAGTCCGGCCTTTGACTCGCTCTGCTCTCAATCTAGCCTGTACTCACCCTGCTCCCTGCCCAGCCTTTGACCCACTCTGCTCCTGCTCCGGCTGTGACTCACTCTGCTGCTGCTCGAGCCCACACTCACTGTTCCTGCTCCAGCCTATGCTCATGTTGCTGCCACTCTGGGCTGGTTTCTGACTCCTTTCTCCATTCCCTCCAGGTAGGGTACTTTAAGGAGTTAACTGTTGGGGGAGGGTGGAAGAAAAACTGCAAATCAACACACACAACAGACTGCTCGACTTCCTGCAGTCTATCCACCCACCATGTCGTCTTTGGGTCATGGGGTGTCTGTTTTTACATCTGGGACTTTATTGTTTGTAGACCTGCATTCTTTCCCTTGAAGTTGGTTAGTGCTTCCAGTTCAGGAATGACTTGCACTTGTGATTAAGTTGGATTAAAGCTGGATTCTCATCAAACCGGTCTTGATATTTCCTGGTAGAGAAATGCAGAGTCTCCTCAGAAACCGGTTAAGGGTGGAGCAGGTGCTGTGTGCACTCTGGTTCCTGTTCAGTGAATGTTGCCAGGTGAGGTATTGAATGACTAGGCCTTTTTTCACAGCCTCAAGTTTATGGAAATGGAATTTTCTGAGGTAAAATTTCTGAATGACTACATATAGCATAAATAGGGCTAAAGGTCAGGTCAGATGCTATGAAATCTGAGGGGACTCACTCATCTTCTGACTCCCAAATTCTGCCCACCATTTAGAAAGCACAAGTCAGCAACATTAAAGAAGGTCAACATCATCCAGGAGAAAGCATCCAACTACATCCACCATCTTCAACATTCTGCCCTTCACTACTGCTGCACAGTGACAGCAGTATGCAACATTTATGAGAAAACCCAGCAAGGACTCCTCCAATGGCATTTCTCAAACCCTTAATTTGCCATCTAGAAGGGCAGTAGGGCACGAGAAAACCACCAGCAGCACGCTCCTAGCAGAACTCCCTTCCTAAAGAGAACTGTGAATACCCCTACATTCCAAAGACTGCAGTGGTTCATGAGGACAGCTCACTGCTACATTCTCCAACACAATTAGGGACGGGCAGTAAATGTTGGCTAATCAGGTTATGCCCACATCTCATGAATGAACAAAGAAAGAAATCAGCTGTTACCTGTACCAGCTAGATAAAAGCGAACAGTCCTTGTTCTGGATTCTGTAAAAAGTGACTGTGACTTCTCTCCTTTTACCTGACTGATTACCTTAATTTGAAGGACTCCCAAACCATGCAGTTTAACACTTGGTGGCTGAAGTTAACAGTTCAGCAGTGTAAAGAACCAAAATCCCACCTCCAGTAATTGGTTTAAAATGTGATTTGTACCCTAAAGTTTCTGCTTTCCAACAATCAAAGAACAAAGAAAATTTACAGCCCAGGAACAGGCCCTGTGGCCCTTTAAGCCTGAGCCGATCCAAATGTACTGTCTAAACCTGTCGGTCAATTCCTAAGCATTTGTATCCCACTGCTCCCCACCTACTCATGCATCTGTCCAGACGCATCTTAAATGAATCTACTGTGCCTGCCTCTACCACCTTTGCTGACAACACGTTCCAAATGCCCACCACTCTCTGTGTGATGTACTTGCCATTTGTATCCTCCTTAAACTTTCCACCTCTCACCTTGAAACGTGACCTCTTATTATTGAATCCTTTACCCTGGGAAGAAGCTTGTCTCTATCCACCCTGTCTATACCCTTCATGATTTTGTAGACCTCAATCAGGTCCCCCCTCAATCTCCTTTTTTCTAGTGAAAATAAACCTAACCTACTCAACCTCTCTTCATAGCTAGCACCTTCCATATCAAACAACATCCTCGTTAACCTTCTCTGCACCATCTCCAAAGCATCCACATCCTTTTGGAAATGTGGCGACCAGAACTGTACACAGTATTCTAAATGCAGTCGAATCAATGTCTTGTACCTTAAATCCTTAAATTTCAAGCAGGAATGAAACCTTTATATCATTAACATCTTCGATTTCTTGGATGACACTTTGAGTTTTCCCTTTTGCTTCCAAAATATAAGCTTCTTGCTTAAACACACATTATTAAATAGCCCAGCCAGTTAAAGACAGGCACTCTGCAGTTTTAGGCAGAAGTGGGTGCTGCAGATGCTGGAGATTACAGGTTTTGGAAAAGTACAGCCAGTCAGGCAGCATCCGAGGAGCAAGAAAATTGACATTTCGGGCAAAAGTCCTGCCTCATTCCTGATGAAGAGCTTTTGCCTGAAACATCGAATCTCCTGCTCCTCGGATGTTTCCTGATCGGCTGTGCTTTTCGAGCACCACTCTCATCTAGACTCTGTACTTTTAGCTGTAAAACCAACAGTGTCAGGATATGGCCATGCATGAGGGCCTTTGTGCTTCCACTGTTTCTGGGCAGCCACACGTTAATCCAGAGTTTAGCATCAGGCATGGGCTCAGTTGTTTTTTGACAACAAACCTCTGTCACCTCAAATAATTGTCTGGTTTTGTTTCTAATATCTGATTGTACAAAACTTAAGTCCTACTTTGACTACTAAAGATCTGACAATGTCTCCTTTAAGACCCAGCACAACTTGATCATTATATTTGCAAATTCACAAACTTCAGAAAGCCAATACAGGTCATTACTGTTCTGCAGTCAGTTGCCAGCTTAACAGCTGTGTTCTTTTCTGGCTCTGAAATAGACATCAATTGCTTTAATTATTTTATCATATGGAACTATTTTATGTTAGTTGCTTGGTTGACTTGGATATCATCTGTGCTACCTCCCATCATGTACAACAAAGTAATGAATTAACTTTACTAGACGTTGCAGCTAGCCCCAAAGCAAAATGGCACCTTGTAAGTCTGTGGTGCTGGTTCCACTATTCAGCAGCACAGCTTGGGCCTGCAGCTTGCTTGCAGACCTCAACTATTAACAATCACTACTTCATTCCTCTGTTCTGTTGCTGCTCTCCATGTGGTGATTGATCCCTGGCTGTTCTTCTCTTCTGTGACCCACCATTTGCTATTCTGCTTGGTTTGGTCTGGGAGGTGGTTCGGATTAATGAGTTAGATCAGTCCTCAGCAGGGGCCTCACCTTCGTTCCCCTACGCCCTCGGATTAATGAGTTCAACACGCGGCGAGATATTGAACAATTCTTCCGCCGCCTTCGCCTCCGTGCCTACTTTCACAACCAAGACTCCCGCCCACCCTCTGACGACCCCTTCTCCCGCCTCCAACACACCCCATCCACCTGGACACCCCGTGCAGGCCTCCTACCCGCCCTCGACCTCTTTATAGCCAACTGCCGCCGTGACATCAACCGACTCAACCTGTCCACCCCTCTCACCCACTCCAACCTCTCACCCTCAGAACGTGCAGCCCTCCACTCCCTCCGCTCCAATCCCAACCTCACCATCAAACCCGCAGACAAGGGAGGCGCGGTGGTAGTTTGGCGCACTGACCTGTACACCGCTGAAGCCAAACGCCAGCTCGCGGACGCCTCCTCTTATCGCCCCCTTGACCACGACCCCACCTCCCACCACCAAACCATCATCTCCCAGACCATCCAGGACCTCATCACCTCAGGGGATCTCCCATCCACCGCCTCCAACCTCATAGTCCCACAACCCCGCACCGCCCGTTTCTACCTCCTGCCCAAAATCCACAAACCTGCCTGCCCCGGCCGACCCATTGTCTCAGCCTGCTCCTGCCCCACCGAACTCATCTCCCAATACCTCGACACGGTCCTGTCCCCTTTAGTCCAAGAACTCCCCACCTACGTTCGGGACACCACCCACGCCCTCCACCTCCTCCAGGATTTTCGCTTCCCCGGTCCCCAACGCCTTATTTTCACTATGGACATCCAGTCCCTGTACACCTCCATCCCCCATCACGAAGGACTCAAAGCCCTCCGCTTCTTCCTTTCCCGCCGCACTAACCAGTACCCTTCCACTGACACCCTCCTTCGACTGACTGAACTGGTCCTCACCCTGAATAACTTCTCTTTTCAATCCTCCCACTTCCTCCAAACTAAAGGAGTTGCCATGGGCACCCGCATGGGCCCCAGCTATGCCTGCCTCTTCGTAGGATATGTGGAACAGTCCATCTTCCGCAACTACACTGGCACCACCCCCCACCTTTTCCTCCGCTACATCGATGACTGTATCGGCGCTGCCTCGTGCTCCCACGAGGAGGTTGAACAGTTCATCAACTTTACTAACACCTTCCATCCCGACCTGAAATTCACCTGGACTGTCTCAGACTCCTCCCTCCCCTTCCTAGACCTTTCCATTTCTATCTCGGGCGACCGACTCAACACAGACATCTATTATAAACCGACTGACTCCCACAGCTACCTGGACTACACCTCCTCCCACCCTGCCCCCTGTAAAAACGCCATCCCATATTCCCAATTCCTTCGTCTCCGCCGCATCTGCTCCCAGGAGGACCAATTCCAACACCGCACAACCCAGATGGCCTCCTTCTTCAAGGACCGCAGATTCCCCCCAGACGTGATCGACGATGCCCTCCACCGCATCTCCTCCACTTCCCGCTCCTCCGCCCTTGAGCCCCGCTCCTCCAACCGCCACCAAGACAGAACCCCACTGGTTCTCACCTACCACCCCACCAACCTGCGCATACAACGTATTATCCGCCGCCATTTCCGCCACCTCCAAACGGACCCCACCACCAAGGATATATTTCCCTCCCCTCCCCTATCAGCGTTCCGCAAGGACCACTCCCTTCGTGACTCCCTTGTCAGATCCACACCCCCCACCAACCCAACCTCCACCCCCGGCACCTTCCCCTGCAACCGCAGGAAATGTAAAACTTGCGCCCACACCTCCACACTCACTTCCCTCCAAGGCCCCAAGGGATCCTTCCATATCCGCCACAAGTTCACCTGTACCTCCACACACATCATCTATTGCATCCGCTGCACCCGATGTGGCCTCCTCTATATTGGTGAGACAGGCCGCTTACTTGCGGAACGCTTCAGAGAACACCTCTGGGCCGCCCGAACCAACCAACCCAATCACCCCGTGGCTCAACACTTTAACTCCCCCTCCCACTCCACCGAGGACATGCAGGTCCTTGGACTCCTCCACCGGCAGAACACAACTACACGACGGCTGGAGGAGGAGCGCCTCATCTTCCGCCTGGGAACCCTCCAACCACAAGGTATGAATTCAGATTTCTCCAGCTTCCTCATTTCCCCTCCCCCCACCTTGTCTCAGTCGGTTCCCTCAACTCAGCACCGCCCTCCTAACCTGCAATCCTCTTCCTGACCTCTCCGCCCCCACCCCACTCCGGCCTATCACCCTCACCTTGACCTCCTTCCACCTATCCCACCTCCATCGCCCCTCCCCCTAGTCCCTCCTCCCTACCTTTTATCTTAGCCGGCTTGGCTCTCTCTCTCTTATTCCTGATGAAGGGCTTATGCTCGAAACGTCGAATTCTCTATTCCTGAGATGCTGCCTAACCTGCTGTGCTTTGACCAGCAACACATTTGCAGCTACTAAAGATTGCAGAAATCTTTGTTGATGGCAAACATTGCCTCGTATTTATATGTGTTAAATACCATCTACATACAGGACGAGATTTCACTGCAACCACTAGACAGCTGGAGACAGCCATCTCTTCGTGGTCATGTGATTAGATTACTTACAGTGTGGAAACAGGCCCTTCGGCCCAACAAGTCCACACCGACCCGCCGAAGCGCAACCCACCCATACCCCTACATTTACCCCTTACCTAACACTACGGGCAATTTAGCTTGGCCAATTCACCTGACCCACACATCTTTGGACTGTGGGAGGAAACTGGAGCACCCGGAGGAAACCCACGCAGACACGGGGAGAATGCGCAAACTCCACACAGTCAGTCGCCTGAGTCGGGAATTGAACCCGGGTCTCAGGCGCTGTGAGGCAGTAGTGCTAACCACTGCGCCAACGTGCCGCCCATTGATCTTGCCACACTTCCCAGTTGACGATCCCATTTAGATATTCACTTTAACCCTTTTCACTAGAAAGACCTGGGTAACAGATATGTAAACACTGCCACCTGCACATCCCTCTTCCAGTCCCTCACCAGTCTGACTTGGAACTAAAAACCATTGATTCACTGTCACTCAGGCAAAATCCTGGAACACCCTCCAAAACAGCTTTGATTGTGCCTACACCATAAGGACCTGCAGGAAACGCCAATTAATGATGGGCAAGAAGTGCTGGCCTAGTCACCAATGCCAATCTGCAGTTTTACCTTCTGCACTCACAGTTGTTGAGTTGGCTTATTTTCAAGAGGTGCATTGAAAGAGCAGCCTAATTGAGAACAAGCTGAAACTATATCTTCATTTACTGAGTGAGCTGGGTTCTTTTGTGTTTGGAAAGTCTATAAGTAACCAACCCAATGCAACACAACACTTGAGTTCAAGTCACAATAGAGCGCTGAAATAGGCAGATGTTTAATCAGTAAAGGAATCCAAGGTTTTGAGGATAAGGCAGGAAATAGAGTTGTGGGACTCAGTGAATAGCAGAACAGACCTTGTGAGACCAAACGGCTGACTTCTGCTGCCATGTCTAATGATGATCCTGTCCCGGGAAAATAAACCGTTCCTCCATCATGTCCTGGCTTTCCCAACCTAAATTGTGTCTCACAGATGGCAGCAATTCAAATGGCAACACCACTTTGTCAAGGACAATTGGGGATGGAAAATGTAAAGGCAGTGTACAATGAATAAGTAACAAAGAAAAAATTTGCATTTTGGCATAAAGTGTTGTTTGGCAACTTCTGAATGACTGTATTCATTGGGATAAATTACAACCTTTTATTGCTATGAATTATATCATAAATCTCACCATGCAATTATCTCGAATAGTTCATTATATTTTAGATATGGATAAATTGCCATCATTGCCTGATAACCATTGTAAAACAAGCAATAAATATATTTGTTTCTGAAGTCTAATTGTCCTGCCTCTCAGCATAAACAGATCTAGGTTAAAGATCATTGTCCCTGACTTAGGTTTTTCAGACCACCACTGAAGCAGTGATATTTATATAGTGCCTTTTACAAGCCCAGGATGTTCTGAAGTGCTTCACAGTTAATGATGCAGTTATTCTGAAGTGCAGTCATTTTTATATTTGCAAATAGTTGCAATAGTAAATGAGATAAACAATCTGACAATCTCCTTTAGCAATGTTAGTGGAAGGATAAATGTTAATCAGGACATTGGGGAATTCCCTAATTCCTCTTCAGAATTTTAACATGGCTCCGAACAGGCAGAAAGGGAATTAATAGCCTGAATGGATAGCTTAAGAAATCAGGTTGGCCATGTTTTGACCAGAAGTTGCAGAACCTGCTGAACTACGATGCTGGTAATGTTTGCTGCCTCTGACACCCAGAAGCACCAGGCAGAATTCCACCCAAAATCATACCACAACTATATGTATTTACATAACATTTTTTTAATACAGAAAAATATGCCATGAGGATCGTTGCTGACTCTGACAGTATTGGCATTCCAGTGTTTGCTTCACAGAGTTATATCTGATTATGGAATCTCTACAGTGTGGAATCTGGCTGTGTGGCCCATCAAGTCCACACTGACTGTCTGCAAAGCATCCTAAGTAGACAGGCAGGAGGCTGGAAGAACACAGCAAGCCAGGCAGCATCAGGAGGTGCAGAAGTCGACATTTCAGGTGTAACACTTTTTCAAGACTGGCGGTGGGTGTGGGGGAGCTGCAGATAAAGGGGGTGGTGAGGCAGGGTGGTGAGGTGGGGATGGGTGAAGACAGGTAGAGGATACAACCTGGTTGACCAATGGGAAGAATGAACCCGGTTGGTGGCATGGAGCAGTGGAAGGGAGGGGGAGGGGCTGGGAAGTGAGTGTGAGGATGGGAAGGGAGGTTATTTGAAATTGGAGAACTCAGTGTTGAATCCTCCAGGCTGTAGGCTGCCCAGGCAGAAGATGAGGTGTTGCTCCTCCAATTTGCAGTTTGGTTCGTTGTAGCAATAGAGGAGGCCAAGGATGGTCATGTCAGAAAGGAAGTGGTTGGGGAAGTAAAATGGGCGGTGGCTGGGAGGTCTGGTCAGCCCTGCAGACCTGGCTGTGATGCTCGGTGAGCCATTCCCTAAGTTTACGTTCGACCTCCCCGATGTAGAGAAGCCCACATCGGGAGCAGGAAACTAGGTTGGAGGAGAGGCAGGTGAACCTCAGTCTCACCTGGAAGGACTGTTTGGGGCCCTGGATAGAGGTGACGGGGGTGGGGGGAGGTTGCCGCCAGGTATTGTACCTTTTCCAGTGGCAGGGGAAGGTCCCTGAGAGCTCGGTGGCAAGGGTGGGTGTGAATCAAGGACTGTTGAAGGGAACAGTTCTTGTTGAAGGCAGAGAGAGGTGGGAAGGGGATGATGTTCTTGTTGGTGGGTCTATTTGGAGTTGGCAGAAGTGTTTGAGGATGATGTGGGGGATGCGTAGACTGGTGGTGTGGTGGGTGAGGACAAGGGGGACTCTGTCTTTATTGCATTGGGGAGGGTTTAGCGGGGAAGGGCTGTCTAGATGGTGGGGGGAAGCACATTGTTCAAAATAGGTGGACATCTGGGATGCTTGCGAGTGGAATGTCTCCTCATCCAAGCGGATGCAGCGGAGAAGGAAGAATTGGGAGAATGGGATGAGGTTCTTGCAGGATACTAGGTGGGAGGAGATGTAGTACAGGTGGTTACGGGAGACTCCGGATGCATAGTAAACGTCCGTCTGGAGACTGTCACCGGACTTGGAAACGGTCAGGTCAAGAAAGGAGATGGAGGTGTCTGAGATGAACAAAGTGAATTTGAGGGCAAGGTGGAAATTGTCGCGAATTCGATGAACTGTTCTAGTTCAGCCTGGGCGCTGGACGCTGCACTGATGCAGTCATTGGTGTAATGGTGGAAGAGTTGGGGCACAGTGCCTGTGTGGGTACTGAAGATGGACTGTTCAATATAGCCAACAAAGATGGCAGGCATAGCTGGGGGCCATCCGGGTGCCCATGGCCACTCCCTGGATTTGGAGGAAATGGGAGGAGTTAAAAGAAAAGTTATTAAGGGTGAGGACAAGTTCAGTGAGGCGGAGGAGGGCATTAGTGGAGGGGGACTGGATGAGTCTGTTGGAGAGGAAGGAGTGGAGGGTTTGGAGGCCGTCCCTGTGAGGTATGGAGGTGTATAAGGACTGCACATTCATAGTGAAGAGAAAGCGCTTTGGGCTGGGGAACTGGAAGTTGCTGAAGATATAGAGGATGTGGTTAGTGTCGCAAATGTAGATGGGAGGTCCCTGAACTAATGGGGAGAGGATGGATTCGAGGTAGGAAGGAGCATGCTGAGAGAATGGGTCGGTAAGGATAGTTGGGCTTGTGGATCTTGGGGAAACCAGACTCATCCCTTCATCCTATCCTTGTGACCCTGCATTTCCCTAATTGTGGGAGAAAACTGGAGCACCCAGAGGATACCCATGCAGACACAGGGACAATGTGCCAACTCCACACAGATCACTAGCCAGGGCTAGAATTGAACCTGGGTCACTGGCCCTGTGAAGCAGCAGGGTTAACCACTAAGCCACCATGCTGCCCAACTTTTGGGCACTTCTGCACAATTGCCTTTCTCAGTGGTATTTTTTCCAACTTGACTGGGCCACTATTTGTTCTATAATAAATGCAAAATACTGCAGATTCTAAGAAAACAGATTCCTCTTCAACACCAGATCTGAAAAAGGAGTCATTGGACTCTAAACATTCACTTTAAACCAAATTTTCCCAAAATTCAACCATGTCAATTTTTTGGAATTTCATACAAGTTTTCTCTCTGTCAGCTCTAGTAAATTATCTCATATAATTCACTGCTGTCTGCCTCAAAGTATAGGGGAGGTTGCAGTCTACTGGTAACATCGCTGGACTGTTAATCCAGAGACCCAAGTAATGTTCGGAGGACCCAGGTTTGAATCCTGCTACAGCAGGTGGTGGCACTTGAATTCAATAAAAATCTGGAGTTGAGACTAATAATGACTATGAATTCATTGCTGATTGTTGGAAAAGCCCATCTGGTCCTTTGGGGAAGAAATCCCTTCTGAGTCTGGCCTACATATGACTCCAGATCCACAACAATGGGGTTGACTCTTAAGTGCCGTAGGGCAATTATGGATGGGCAATAAATGCTGGGTTAGCCAGTGATGCCCTCATCCCGTAATCATGTTGTACTGTTCCACACTGGTGAAATCTTGCACTCTTGCACCCTTTGCTGTGACCTTCCGAGATTCATGCTGCAGGCCCCATGTTTAAATCCCAGCTGTGACTCAGATCAGACTTGGCCAGCCAGGAATAACCATTCCCAGTGGTTGTGCTGGGAGGAAACAGAAAAGGAGAGTTTCTTGCAACACAAAGGCAGAATGGATATAAAGAGAACATCATATTTTAAATTATAAAGTCACTTGAAACCATCACCTATCTGACTATCACTGTAACTGCAGTTAGAAGTGGTGGTGAGCTGCTTTCTTGCATCACTGTAGTCCATGTGCTGCAGGTAGATTCACAATGTTGCTAGGAGGGAGGGAGTGGAATATTCTAGTGACGTCTTCATGTGGAGGAATTTCAGCAATTGCAGGATGTCACTGAATCATAGAATCCCTACAGCGTGGAAACAAGCCCTTCAGCCTGACAAGTCCACACCAATCCTCTGAATCCCACCTAGACCCATTCCCCTACTACTCTACAATTACCCCTGATTTACACCTAACCTACATATCCCTGAAGCAATGGACAATTTAGCAGGGCCAATTCACCTAACCAGCAAACCTTTGGAATGTGGGAGGAAACCAGAAGATCCAGAGGAAACCCACGCATATACGGGAAGAATGTGCTCCAGACAGACAGTTGCCCGAGGCTGGAATTGAACCCGATCCCTGGCTCTGTGAAGCAGTAGTGCTAACCACTGAGCCACCATGCTTGCTGGGACTGTGCCTCCTCAATTTTCCTGCACCATTGCAGTACCACAGGCCCAGTGACAATGACTCCGGCTGCAGGTGGATGTGTTACTGATGGTTCCCGTGATCGTTTGTAGGGGATATCAGAAACAGAACAGTAATGTGAGCCATCAGTATTTACATCACACACAAATGACAGTTCAGTGTCGTCTTCGATACGGTGTGACGTGGACGATACTGACACAGAGGGATATTTGTGAAGGGCCTCACATCTCTCCAGTTGGAGCAGCCAGGAAACAACTATTTACCCACTCTGGGTGTGGTAACAGCCATTTCTATCAGGATGGAAGGCCATGGTTCACAGAGAGAGTCACAGGCTCAGTTCTCAATCCGAGTGACCCTCCTTCAAATCTTCACATTCCATTCTTCAATACGCTCCCTGTCGACGCCATCAGGGTTTAAACTTCCATCCAATTCCAGTAATTAACTCGTTATCTTCCCACTATACCCCAGGCCTCCAGCTGAGTTATGCTAATACTTGTGATGTACCTTTGGCTTCCATTAGCAGGAGCATTGAGTTTAAGAGCTGTGACGTTGCGCTGCAGCTCTCTAGACCCCTGGTTAGACCACACTTGGAATATTGTGTTCAGTTCTGGTCGCCTCATTATAGGGAGGATGTAGAAACTTTAGAGAGAGTGCAGAGGAGACTTACCAGGATGCTGCCTGGTCAGGAGGGCATGTCTTATGAAGTAAGGTTGAGGAAACTAGGGTTTTTTTCATTGGAGTGAAGACAGATGAGAGGTGACTTAATAGAGGTGTATAAGATGATGAGGCATAGATAGAGTGGATTGCCAGAGACTTTTTCCCAGTGCTGAAATGGCTATCACAAGGGGACATAACTTAAAGGTGATTGGAGGAAGGTTTAGGGAAATGTCAGAAGTCAGTTCCTTACACAGAGAGTGGTTAGTGCATGGAATGCACTGCCAGAGGTGGTAGTAGAGTCAGATACATTAGGAACATTAAAGTGATTTCCTGATGAAGGGCTTATGCCCGAAATGTCGAATTTCCTGTTCCTTGGATGCTGCCTGACCTGCTGCACTTTTCCAGCAACACATTTTCAGCTCTGATCTCCAGCATCTGCAGACCTCACTTTCTCCTCGGACATTTAAGTGACTCTTGGATAGGCACATGGAAGTTAGTACGATGAAGGGGTATATAGGTTAGCTTGATCTTACAGTAGGATAAAAGGTCGGCACAACATCAAAGGCCGAAAAGCCTGTACTGTGGTATAGTGTGGTTCTATTTTCCTTGCTTCCCCCCATTAAAGCCAGGATTGTGGGAACTGTCAATGACAAGTGATCCCATAGTCATTCTCCTCCCCCCATGCTGAGTGGAGACCTTCACAATGACCAGCTCTTGTCCATCCTAACATCTGCCTCCAGTCCCTACATTGACTTCCTCACCATAGCAGTGGCCCTTATGACCCTGACCCTTGGATTTCAGTGAACAGACACAGATCTGCCCATGGCCCACTTCCCAACCTGCAATAACAGCCCTGACTGATCATAACTTGGCCAATGCTATTAATCCCTGGATTGATTGTTCTGGGTCTGCAGGACTGACCATGACCTGCTCCCTGAACTGTAATGAAACTGCCTCAACTGGCCAAATCATTATATCCAAACCCTGAGCTGAGGTCAGATGATGTCTGTTATTCACTGTGGCAGGACCCTGAGTGACAGCAAACTCCTTGGGTTTGACCGAGGACAGCTGCCCTTAGCTGCGTAGTTGGCAGCAGCTTTGCAATTTAAGATGTCGGTGAGCTCTGAAGTGCAGAATCAAAGCAGTGAGCTGTATTGTCAGTGTGTCCAAGACATGCCATGATAATGTAATGATGCCTGTGTGTGTCTGATGCCATCTTTCATGGATGTTGACACTGACGACGAAGTTTGCTCTGAGACACTGGGTCATGATGGTGAGAACTTGCTGGTGAGTTACAGCTGCCAGGTCCCCACTCTGGCTTTCATGTAGGAATTATCTCTGTCTTCTTTCTCTCTGCTTCCTGAGAAAATACTGACCTGATATAAATGAGGTGAGATGAACTGATATTGAATCTTCACTAACCCAAACAGGCTCCTCCTTACTAATGGCAAGATTCTCATCTAACTGTGACATCCTAGGGCGGGTAATCAGACATTTTCTAATCTTGGGGGTTGAGAATTTCAATTTCTAGTCTCACCATGTTTTCTGAACTGACTCACTACAGCTCACATCGTTCAGAGACTGGGAAAATTCTGCTCTCTGTTTCTGTCTCCGCAGAAAATGCCAGACCTGCTGCGTTCCTCCAGCTCTATTTGTTTTTATGTCAACTTCTTGATCAACCACGCTTGATTTTGCTTCTAAAGCCTCACTCTTTCCCATTCACATGGCTTCAAACTGAATTTCACACTGACACAGCCACAAATCTTTGCTCCCTCAGTCTCTGCACAATTACATCTGTGAGCATTTTAATCTCCATTCTAGCTCCCATTACATCTTTACACCAATTTCATTGTCCTCCAGGTCTCACATTCCATACACTCTCCAATCCAAATTCATGGTTACTTCCTCCACCTTAGCATCTCACATGATACCTATGATTACTAGTTTGATTATTGTTTCGGACCACATGCTTGTATTCCTCACCATCCCATTTCCTTCTGTATCTATCCAGGAACTGTTTCTCAGTGTAAGCCATTTAGAACTGCTTCTCATAATAAACCTGACTTCCCAGCCAGTGACCCTCTATCTGCTACATTACAAATGTCAAAGCACCTCACTTTTCCTCACTACCACCTTTTGTGTTAGCTTCTTCTTCATAGTCTTTGCTCTATCTCAATCTGGCACACAGCTTAGGTTCATTCACCGAAACTTACTAATGGCATACCTGGTACACAAATGGTTTCTTCATTGATCATGAGCTCAGGCTGGACCATAGCAGATACTGTCAAGCCCCACTCTTCAAACCAGCCCAAATCATTCCAGCGTTAGTCATGGCTCAGTCGGTAATACTTTTGCCTCTGAATCTGAAGGTCGTGCATTCAAGTTTCACTCCAAAGAATTGAGGAAATGCTGCGTGGTCAGATGTGCTGTTTTTCCAATGAGGTTAACCAAAGGTCTGTTGGCTCTTCCAGAGAATGGAAAGATCTGATAACACTGTTTCCAAGTGCAGCAGGGACTGAAGCCCTGGTCTGACATTTACCTCTTAGTCAATGTCATAAAACTGATTGTCATGTCATCAGGTCATTGTTGATGGGAGCCTGATCTGCAAAACATGGCTGCTGTGTTTCCTAAATTACCACATTTACCTCACTTCAAATGGCACCGTAAAATGTATTGAGGTAACTCATGGTCACACATATACATGTTAGTCTTGGTCAGAGCAAAACTCTGTCACCCCATTGGTATTTTTATTCTTTTTCTTGATGGCATGCCAATGTCACTAACAAGGCTAGCAGTTGTTTGACTACCCCTACCTATCCTTAAATTGAGGGATTTACTGGGTCATTTCAGAGAACAAGTAAGAGTCAAACACAGCGCTGTGAATGTGGAGTCACAAATAGGCCAGACTAGGTAAGGATGGCAGATTTCCCTTTCCTGAAGGACATTAAGGAACCTGAGAGGTCTACCTCTGCTCCTGTTCCATACGTTCATATGATTGTAATCTCCTCCAATACTTCATCCTTGTTAAACCCTCTGTTCTTCTGAAATCCAGCTTCTTCTGCGTACTCCAATTCCTTGTCCCACTTGTACAAGTTTGACCTTTCACTAATGGCAGTGAATGTATGATCAGTAAATTTATTCAGTAAAGATATTAAGGGATCTGGGCCAATTGCTGGTAGAGTTAGGCCACAGATCAGCCATGCTCTCACGAAATGGTGGAACAGGCTTGAGGGGTTGAATGGCCTACTCCTCTTCCTGTGTTCCTATGTACCTTTAACTGTTCAGGCCCAAAGCTTACATCACACACTCTCCGCCTGTCTCTCTTCTCCACTGAGATTCTTTTTTCAAAAAGCTGACTGCTTTGACTGAATTTTCAGTTCCTGTTGTAATATTCCTTTTTCTAGCTCAGTGAGGAATTTTGTTGGATTGCCCTGTAATTTTAGATATATTGCGGTATTAAAGGCTCTATGTAAATGCAAGTTGCTCCTCTTGTTAAGACTCACCTCTTTGATAAAACTTTGATCTCTCCAAAGCCACATCCCTATCTCTCCTCCAGCATTGTAACCCTCTGAAGTCTCAGCAATTCTCCAACTCTAGCCTATGGAGCAGGCCCAATTTTAATTAAACCACCATTGTGGTTGGACCATGAGCTGGCTAGGCCCCAGCCTCTGGAATTCTGCCCCTAAATCTGTCTGTCTACCTTTCCTTTTGTTAAGACACTCCTTAAAACCTCTGTCCACACTTTTGACTAGCCATTCTAAAATCTCTTTCTCTGATAGCAATGCCGTGAAGCACTGTGGGATATTTTATTGCTTTAAAGGTGCTATATGAATGCATGTTGTTGTTATTTCATTCATTCCGTCCTTCTTTTGTTCAGCATTGATTTAGTCAGATTACACCTTTCTAAATCGATCTTGGCCCTGATTATACTTTAAAGGTGGATAAATGTAATAATTGGTATTTTTGTTGGCATTGTATTTTTCAAATCAATTATTAGTTTCGCGCTAATCACAAAACAGTTAGGCCTTCTTTGCAAGCCTCGTATGTGGAACATTCTCAACTTCATCTTAAAAATTTAAATAGCTTGGCTACTTGGTCACCGCCTCAAATAATTGGAATGGATTTGTGAGGTATGACCTGCAGCTTCATGATCCCTGCTGATTATTCCTTGAAACCGCTGCATTCTTCAGATGAATCACAGAATCACAGATTGAGAACACATTGCTTAATGTTTGTAAACACTGTGCTCACAGTTAATGTTGAACTCAACATCTGATTACATATTTCATGCCTTATTTCATTCCATAATTTGCATTTGTATTACCACACTACTTGACATAATGTCCTTTATTTATAGTTTCCAGGTGAATATTATATTTTTGAGTTTGATCATAATATATACTCAACATATTTTGTAGCTCCCTGAGCAAACTTGAACAGAATTTGCCTAAGAACTAATGTGGTGACTGTTTTGCTTCACTCCTCTCCCTGACTTGTCACTCAGATCAAACCAGAGTACAACAACAACTTGGATTTAACATCATAAAATGCCCCAAGGTCCTTTGAAGGACCATTGTCAAAAATAAATTGGTCCTGAGACACACAAGGAGATACAAATCATGTGATCAAAGGCCTAGTCAACACAGGTAGGATTTAAGAAGCATTATAAAAGAGTGGAGGGAAATGTAGAAGCATTTAGGAAAGAAGTTCCAAGCTCAGCACTTTGGATGCTGAATGGACAAATACCAGTCAGAGGGCATGTAAGAGAGGGAGTGCACAACTGAATTTTTCTTGAGAACTTAAGAAAAGCAGAGAAAGAACATTGAACAGTACAGTGCAGCAACAGGCCCTTCAGCCTACAATGTTCTGTCGTACATAATACCAAATTAAACTAATCCCTTCTGTCTGCTCTTGGTCCATATCCCTCCATTCCTTGCTTATTCATGTGCTTATCTAAAAGCCCCTTAAACACCCCTATTGTATCTAACTCTAGCACTACCCCTGGCAGTACATTCCAGACACTGTGTAAAAAACTTCCTTCTCTCACTTTAACTGCGTGCCCTCTATCTTGAAGAGTTGTATGATGGAAGCGGATATGGGCATTCAAGTAATGGACACAATATCAACTTGTTCCAAAGAATGCTAAACTCTACAACCCACATCTTGTAGCCCGCTGGTAAGATTTCTTAGTTTCAGCTCCACAGTATTATCTCACCTCAGCTCAACTGAGGATCCAAGTTTTTGTCACTTCTACTCCCAGTGGCCTCATTGTTGACATGATGGTGTGGGGGAACCAGGCATAGATCTACAAGGTAGGCAGCTGCAGCAGAATGGCTAAGTCCAATGGCAGGCCTTTTTTAAGTACCCCTTCAGTGACTTATGCTCAGCATCCCAGTAGATCGACTGGCCAGCACGAGAGTTTTTATTTATCAGGAAGAATTAATATCAGGGCTAGTGCCTCAAGTATATTCCTTGCTGGCCTTCCATCCTCTATCCTCACTGGGACTTTGGTTCCCAGTTCTCAAACAATATTTAGTATAAATTGTTAAGCTTGCTGCAAATTCTCTCTCCCGACCCTATCTCTGTAAGTTCCCCCAGTTTTATTACCTTCTCACACTTTAGTCACTGACTCCTGCCTTTTACTCATCGCTTCCTTGACACATAATTGGTGGAAGAGCTTTCACAAGCAATTGGCTTAATTTATGGAATTCCATTCAAAAATCTGTCTCCATTTCTCACTCCATTTGGAAAACTTTGAGGATAAACCATTTTGCCAAACTCTGCAATTAAAGCTCAGCCTCAATGATATTTCAAGTAATGTTCTTTCTGATAAATAATGTCATTTCTGACAACGATATAATTGTTTGTTTTCTAACATCTACCAATATCTTGACACAATGTTATGTTTTAATGTATCCTTAAGAGAACCTAGGAATATGTTCCACCTCCAACATTTCTGAAGACCTTTCTTGCTGATATTGACAGACCAATTTATTTTCCCTCCCCACCACTGACAATGTTCTAGTTATCCTCAGCTGGTTTTTTTTTAAATGTGACTCTGAATCTTAATTACAACTTGTTCCTTTACATCTTCTAAAATATGTCAGTTTCACCCAAAGGCTAGTTATAACCTCTCTGTACAGCTGGTGTGGTCTTCATTTTACTGCTTTTCCTTCTCGTGGAGACTTCCTTCCCACATGCCATTTCCTTCTTTGCTATTTTTAGATCAGTGACTGAATTATTTCTCACAAGAATGCCCGTGACCAACAAAATTTTCTCAGATAAAGACCTTTAGCAAGAAGGATAGAGAAACAATAAACAACTTCAATGGAGAGGGATTGCAGAACTTGGTGGTAGATAGATACCTGGGTGCCTTGGTATATGAATCACAATACAAAAATATGCAGGTACAGCAAGTAATTAAGAAGTCAAATAGAATGTTATTATTCACTGCAAAAGGAATGGAATATGAAAATAGCAATGCTTTACTGTAGCTGTGCTGATGAGACCCCATCTGGAATATTGTATACAGTTTTGGTCTCTTTACTTGGGAAATAAAAGACTAATAATTGCTTTAGAATTGGTTCAGAGAGGTTTTACTTGACTCATTCCTGGGTTGAGGAGCATATCTTATGGAGCCAGGTTGAACTCTTACCGTTTGAAATTTAGAAGAATGAGAGATAACCTTTTTGAAACATGTAAGATCTTGAGAGAATTAGAAAAAAGATAGACCCCTGAAGGAATTCTCCTCTTGTGAGAGAGATTAAAAAAAGTGGACAAGCTTTAAGAATAAGTCTCCCTTTTAAGACAAAGATGAGATTTCTTTTTCTGTCAGAGAATTGTTTCAGTGTGGAATTCTCTTCCCCCGAAGATAGTGGAGGCTGAGTCTTAAATTTAATCAGACTGGGTTTGATAGATTGGATAGAGAAGGGAGTCAAGGTTTATGAATACAGGCAAGAAAATAAAGAGAGACAACAATTAGATTAGCCACGATGTTTTTGAATGGTGAAGCAGGCTTGAGAGCCAAATGACTGCCTCCTGATTCCTACATTTATTATTTTTCTCTACTATAATATGAAGTTTATGTAGACTGATCACTAGAAATCAAGTGCCCAGCTGCTTTGAATCTGTAAAACAGTTTTGTTCGAATGTTGAAATACAAAGTGGTAGCTATCCTTATACACCATGTCGTGACACTGACTACCTGTAGGAGATACTTTGTACATTAGTCCCTCCCTTCCATTCATTCCTGCTGTCTGCCTATCACCAGATGTTTAGTACATAATGATTTCCAGCAGTCTCACTTACTTGCATAAAAGGTTTCCTTTCCATCTACAGATTATCTCTCTGTCACACTTGCAACTGATTTCTGCTTCCATTTTTGCTACTACGTGATCTCCAATTTTCATAACCATGAAGAGAAATAGTAAAAGAATTCAGAAATGTATTTTTATAAATTTCACCATGGGGCAAGTGCTCATAATTGTATTAGCTTTAAAATAATTATGAAAAAGGATAGAACTGATCAAAAAGTTAAAGTTCTATATTAGAGTAAGACCAATTTTGACAGTATTAACCAGGAACTTACAAACTTCTACAGAGAGAGACTATTTGCAGGTAAAGGAATGGTTGGCAAATGGGAGGCCTTTAAAAATGAGACGAGAGTTCAGAGAACAGTATTTAGACTTTATTGGCGTGCGTACTCGAGTACAAGAATAGAAGATTACAATGAAAAGTGTACAAAGTCCCCATTCTCCGGCACCATCTTACTATACAAAAGACAGGATTAAAGACAGAAGCAGAAACTAAAGAAACAGCTAAAAGGAAAGGAAATGTCTGAATCTCACTCCAAACTCTGTCATGAGTCCTCACCATCAGAGAAACAAAGCCCATCCCTCAGTCTGCGAACACTCAGATACCCAGGTCCCCCGCACACTGCTGCAGCTGGAACACCACTGTCTCCGCTGTCAGGGACCCGGCCCAGCCATGGCATGGAGCCTCATTGCTGGAACATTGTTGCCATTCTTCAATGCCATCTTGCCTCCACTGACATGTTGGTGTTGGTGTGAAGGGCAAGGCTTGACGGTGTAGGGAATGCTGGATGATAAGAAAAATTGAAGCTCTGGTCAAGAAAAATAGGGAGGCATTATGTCAGAAATGTCTAGAATCCCTAGAGGAGTATAATGGCACAAGGAGTATATTTAAGAGGGAGAGCAAGAGGGCAGAAAGGGAACTGAGATAGCTTTGTCAAATTGAGTTAAGCAGAATCTAAAATAGGGCAATAGAGTAACTACGGAGAGAATAGGGTCTCTTAAAGATCAACGTGGTAGTTTATGTGTGGAATTAAAGAAAATGGGTGAGATACTAAATGAATATTTCACATCAATATTTACAGTGGAGAAAGATATAAAAGCTAGGGAACTTGGGGAAAGAAATAATGATGCCTTGAATAGAGTTCATAATGCAGAAGAGAAGGTGCTGGAGATCTTAAAACATATAAAGGTGGATAAATCCCCAGGACCTGATCCAGTGTTTCCCAGAACTTTGTGGGATACTAGGGAAGTGATTGTTGGGCCCCTTGCTCAGAAATTTGTATTATCTACAGCCACGGATGAGGTGCCAGAGGACTGGAAGTTGGTTATTGTGGTGCTATTAAGAAAGGCTGTAAAGAAAAGCTAGGGAACTATAGACTGGTAAGCCTTATGTTAGTGGTGGGTAGTTGTTGGAGGGGTTTCTGAAGGACAGATTTTTTACGCATTTGGAAAGGCAAGGACTGATTTGGGATAGACAACATGGCTTTGTGAATAAGAAATTGTGTCTCACTAACTTGATTAAGCTTTTTGAAAAGGTGACAAAGATGATAGATGAAGGCAGAGCGGTAGATGTTGTCTACATGGATTTCGGTGAGGCATTCTGAGGTAGACTGGTTAGAAACGTTTGATCACATGGAATTTAGGGGGCACTGGCAAATTGGATAAAAGAAATTGGCTTGAAGGTAGGAGATAGCAGATGTGGTAGAGGTTGTCTTTTGGACTGGAAGCCTATGACCAGCCATGATTCACAAAGATTGTGCTGGGTTCACTGCTTTTCATCACTTATATAAATGACTTGGATGTGAATATAGATGGCATAATTAGTAAATTTGGAGATGACACTAAAATAGGTGGTGTAATGGACAGTGAAGAACGTTATCAAAGAATATAAAGGGATCTTGATCAAATGGGCCAATGGAGTTTAATTTAGATAATTATGGGGTGTTGTATTTTGTTAAGGCAAATCAGGACAGGACCTATAGTTAAGGGTAGGGCTCTGGGGAGTGTTGCTGAACAAAGAAACCTAGGGATACACGTGTATAGTTCTTTGAAAGTGGAGTCACAGGTTGAAGGGTGGTGAAGAAGGAACTTGGCATGCTGGCCTTCATTGGTCAGAGCATTGAGTACAGGAGTTGTGATGTCATGTTACAGGATATTGATAAGACTACTTTTAGAATACTGTCTACAATTCTGGTTGCCTTTCTATAGGAAAGATGTTGTTAAACATGAGAGGGTGCAGAAAGGATTTACAAGGATGTTGCCAGGATTGGAGGCTTTGAGCTCAAGGAAGAGGTTGAATAGGCTGGGACTTCTTTCCTTGGAGTGTAGGAGGCTGAGGGGTAACCTTATAGAGGTTTATAAAGTCATAAGCAGCATGGATATATGAACAGCCAAGGTCTTTTCCCCAGGGTGGTGGAATCCAAAACTAGAGGGCATTGGTTTAAAGTGAGAGGGAAAAGATATAAAAAAATCTGAGTGGTAACATTTTTACACAGAGGGTAGTGCATGCACAGAATGAGCTGTGAGAGGAAGTGGTGGAGGCAGGCAAACATTTAACAACATTTAAAAGGCATCTGGATGGGTTTATGAATAGGAAGGATATGGGCCAAGTGCTGGCAAATGAGACTAGATCAGATTGGGGCTGTTTTTGTGCTGTATGATTCTATGACTCTATAAAAGAATAATTAAAATAAAAACACAAGGATGGTTAGAGTTGGAGAAAAATACACTTGGGTACTTGAGATATAAAAACCTTTTACTTTAAACCTTGAAGTTTAAAATTCTTTATATTAATGGGATCTTCAGTTGTGCTTGACCTAATTAGATATAAATAACCAGTCTGTATGTATCAATTAGAATTTATGAAGAAATATTTTTAAAATGCTTAACAAGGAATAGCAAAAACACCATACAAGTTTCTTATGTGTAAGGCATAGGATTTCTTGAATGTTGTCAGCATAGATGATGTCTTTCTTTTCCTGTCTCTGAAGTGATTTCCCATTGATCTGTGTCTCAGAAAAAATATACCACAAAAATCATGATAAAACTGTGTCAGCAAACATTCTGAGTTGCCAATTCTTAGTCTTAATTCTGAGGATACCTTATGATTAAATTAACTGTTTTTATTGGTTTAAGGTGAGTGTTGTCAGGTGTAACCCCACTTTGGTAACTAGAGTCACGCAAGCCAATAAAAATCCATCTCTTACTCCTTAGGCTTCAGGAGTTATTGTTTTATAATGTGAATAAATTTCATATCTTTTTTGATACAGAGAAGTTGTACAGCAATGTAGTTGGAATACTGTGTGCAGTTCTGGTCACCATACTATATGAAGGATATCATTGCACTGGAGGGGATGCGGAGAAGATTCACTAGGATATTGTATGGGATGGACCATTTTAGCATTGAAGAGGCTGGATAAGTTCAGGTTGTTCTCTTTGGAGTAGAGAAGGTGAGGAGGCGCTTGGCAGAGGTGTATAATATTATGAGGGGCATGGGCAGGGTAAATAGAAAGCAGTGGTTCTGTTCAGTTGAAGACTCAAGAGCAAGGGGGCATACTTTTAGAGGGGATTTGAAGAAACTTTTTTTCACCCACAGGGTTATGGGAATTTGGAATGCATGCCTGGGAGGGTAGTTGCAGCAGGAAACTGAAATAACTCTACAGAGGCTAGCAATCTGTCACCAAGTCACACTTCATTTACACGTGGAGAGCACTTGACACTGATCCAGTTCCCTCACAGCCAGTTCTCAGAGTGATCAGAACCTCTCCTGTTTATTTTTTTTTCACCTGAGTGGCCAGTGACAACACTCTTGTTTATTTTTTTTTAATCCTGTTTTTTTTTCTATTAACCCCCACACTACCGCCTAACTGCGGTAGTGCTTATTTTTTTCCCCAGCACCCATGGTGTGTGTGTGCAGGTGCGAGACACAGTGAGAGACACAAAGTGCACGAATCTTTATTCAATTTCAACCACCAGGAAGATAGGAAAACACCCGAGTGGCCTGTAACAAGCAGTGCCCTTCACATCAAAGGGCAATGCTGTGTGATCAACCTCTCCTGTTAATATCTGTCAGCCTAGGCTCCCTGATTGGAACATATTAACAGCCCTCATCAGGGAATTGATATTCTATGCCATCCAACTGGCATCCCACCCCTTCTGAGTCCAAGGACATACGCTAGTTTTTTTTCTCATGGCTCTTCCTAGGGTATTTTAACACCAAGTCAGGTCCCTCCATCTCTGTCTCTGATACGGATGGTGTGTAATACACAGTAGTTCGCCTCTTGCACCAGAGTGTCTCAGAAGAAATAGATTCTCCTCTTCCAGGCAGTGACATCCGCCGTGTCCACCTGCGCTTCTGAGGTATCTTCAACACCTGACAGAGAAGGAGAACCTGAACAGTTGGAAAGGCCGTTGAGGAGCTAAGCATGTTTTGCTCCAGCACTGTTGATGGGTTTGCAGCTTTCATATGGCTCACAACCTTTCCCAAATTTTATACGTCACCAGACCTGACCTTGTGTCAACCATGCTCTTCCCCATGCAGGGTTTTCCTGTCATTTGTACACCAAATTTGTCTCCTAATGGAAACTGTCTCCCTCACTTAATATCTGGCATTGGCATTCCTGATGCTATCTCACCCCTCCCCCCAAGTTCAGGAAAATCAGAGTTTACCTGATGCAGAGTTTTCTCCCCATTAGCAACTCTGCTGGAGCAAAACCTGTAGTTGTTTGAGGGGTGGTCCTATAATCCTTTCCATTGGACCACCCATAAGCTAAGACTATGCCAAAGCACAACAGGCAGGCATTGCATGTTAATACCGGATCTCACTTGGGACCATAATGTGCCAACACCTTCAATGATGATAGCTGTTTCTTCACTTCCCTGAAAACAATGGCTTGGCGATGCGATCGTTTCCAAGGCTGATCCTTTTTTTAAGAGTTAATGCAAAGGTGCCAGGTTGGAGGCCAGGTTATGAATGAACTTTCCATAATAATTTATCACCTCAAGGAAGGACCTAAGCTCCAGTACAGACGTGTGAGCCAGGATACCTTTGATCTCCCTCACTTTATCTTCCAACAGGGTATAACCTGGTCTTACCAGCTCTGTAGCCCATACAGGTCACTTGGGGTGCCTCAAACACACAATTTTCTCTTCTAAGGCATATGTCTGCCTGGAAGAAATATCTAAGGACTATGCCCAAGTTATGTAAGTGTTCCATATTGGTCTTTCCTGTTATTAACACATCATCCAGATAAATGGAGACCAGGGGTCGATCCTGTGAAATGTTTTCATCATCCATTGAAAAATGGCTGTCTTGTATATTGGCACAAACCCTTATGGTGTTAATTGTAGTGTACATATGGGAGTCCTCATCTAACCACAACTGCATGTACGCATGGCTCATATCCAACATCGTGAAGGACAGCACCCCCTACCAGCTTTGTGTATAAGTCCTCGAAGTGAGAGATTGGGTATTCAGTTTTACTGAATAACGTTTTACTGTTTGTTTAAAATTCCCACAAAGGCAAAGCAACCTTGTGCTTAGAATCAGTACGATTAGTGCTGCCTATTCCGCAAACTAGACTGGTTTGATCATTGCTTCCATTTCCGGCCTTCTGATTCCTGCCTTTAGTTTTGCCCTCATGGCAAATGGCACTGGGCGGGTCATGCAGAATGGTGGAATTACTTCCCGGTCAACATGCAATGTGGCCTTGGCTCCTTTGCTATTTCCTAGACCTTCCTGAAAAATTTCAGGTATTTAATTGGGACTTCACTCAGACAGCCATTTTCTAATGGAAAAAATGTTGAGCCAATCTGGTGAATGTCTCTCAACCAATTTTGCCCCATCAAGTTCGGGCCCAAGCCCTTTACTACAATCAATGCTAACTGAATCAGCTGATTCTCATAAAAGACCGGAACCAAAGTTGTACCCTTAATCTGTAAGGGGTCCATGGAATAGGTTCTCAGTCTAACCAAGGTTTTGCGCTAACTTAAGGCTTGGAGTATATAATTAATTTTGTTAAAGACAGGCTCTGTGATCACTGAAATGGCTGTGCAGGTATCAACTTCCATTAGAACCAGGTGACCATTTAACCAGTCATTCATTTTGATTAGCTCACATTTGGATATTTTTAAGCAATTTAATTATTCCAAGCCAAATGTAGGTTATCTTGCCAGAGCGTGTACTCACCTAGGTACTGAACAATGAATTCTATTACTCAATTTAGGTCCATGCTGTCTCGAGTCTGCATCCTAGCAGGAGCTACAATGGCTTGCCCGTCCAGATCCTGAAGAAAATGTGAACCATTTCGCTGAGGCTTGGTTTTGTTCTGGGGTTTTGCTGTGGGCTGACCTAGAGTGCCTCTGTTCAGGATACGTCCTGAGTGAGGTTATGCAATTGCTTTTACGCAAATGGTGCTCCACAAGCTCAGTTGGACTGGCAAGAGTCTCCTTTCCATTGGAATAACCTGCAACTCACATGCTCTACTTGGTGCATATTTCAATGGCAAAGCCAATTGTAGCACCTGTTTGAAGTCCAGTTGAGTTTCAGCTAGTAGATGCTTTTGCATTGTTACATCATGAATCTCGTCACCACTGAACTACCTCCACACAGGCCAGTATACCATCACCAAATGACCCTTCATTCATGTTTGGAGAGTCTTTAACACTGACCCAGCTCCCTTAGACCAGCTCTCAGCGTGAACAGGATGTCTGACACTTCTGTTCGTGTCGGTCAGCCAGGGAATCCCTAATTGGACCAGATCAACAGCCCCAATCAGAGAATTTCTATCCACCTGGCTGACCTTACAATCATTACAATACCAACATTTTAAGATGTTTTAAACTAAATACTGCCATAGAAGGGATTTAAAGTAATGGTTGCTGAACTATTAATCCAAACCTCTGTATTACTGGTCCAATTAAAATGCCAGAGAGAGAGAGAGAGAGAGCGTGAGCGAGAGAGAGAAAGGGGTGGGGGGGGGTTGGTGGGCGGCAGGGAGAAAGAGATGGGGAGGGAGACAGAGAGAGAGGTTGTTTCAGTTCAGGTCTATGACCTGTCCCAAAAACAAATCCAGGATTGACATAACTAGGAATTATCCCCTTGATTCAAGTATCATAATTGCATAAAACAATGAACACACCCTCACACACGCATGTGTACAGGTGCATTTGGACAATTTACTCCATGCTGCAAAACCAAGAGTGACAATTTGAATAACCACAGGTTTCTTCCTACTCATTGTGTTGGCATTTGGAATGAGTCATTTTATTGTCTAAAAGAGTTGTCTTGTAACTGTCGAATTCCACATTGTCACAATCTAGGACGTATTTTCATCAATATTTGAATTGTTTTTTGGTCACATTGATATTCAGAAGAAAATAAACTATAGTGTGAACATGTTCTGTTCATCTTGAAAAGAAGCTAAGAAGTTGTCATGCAACAATTTATTTATTCAAAGACTTGAAGGCAGAGTTCTAAAGTAGCTTTCATTACACAACATCATAGAAGGAAGTAGAGAGCACATAATAAAGTATTTCCCCAAATTGTATCTCCTCTTTCATGGATGAAGGGGCACCTCAATATTATACTTCTGTATGTCCAATTAGCTGGCTCATCACTGAATTGGCAAACAACTAGTAAATTAAGCTCAAGAGAGATAATTGGAATGTTACTGGGAATGGAGGGTTTGAGTTCTCGAGAGAGGCTGGATAGGCTAGGAGTTTATTTACTGAAGCATAGGATGGTGAGGTGATCTTATTGAGGTTTATTAAATAATGAGGGGTATCAAATAAAGTGAATGTCAAGTGTCTTTTCTTGAGGGTGGGGGATATCAAGACTTGGTGATATATTTTTAAGAAGAGAGAAGAAAGATTTAATAAAGACATTAGGGGTAATTTTTTTTACACAGAGTGGTTCGAGTTTGGAATGAACTTCCAGAGAAAGTGCTGAATGTGGATAGAGTTATAACATTTAAAAGACATTTAGATAAGTACACAAATCCGTAACGTTTGGAGGGATATAGGCCAAGCGCATGCAGTTGGGACTAGTTTAGTTTGGGATTACAGTTGGAATGGACTGGTGGGACTGAAGGTTCTGTTTCCATGCTGTATGACTCTACAATGCTAGTACCTTTTGGTGGGAAAAATAAGGTCATTTATTATATGCAAGATTAGGGGAATCAAGCAATCTTTGAGTACATCAAAGCCATTGAAAAAGTAAAACAAGCACTGGGCTTTATTTCTAGAGGACTGAAACGTAAGGGAAGTTATGCCGGCTCCATATCAAACTGTGGTGGACGACACTACTGCATGGAGTTCTGACACCCAATTATAAAAACAATACTGAGAGGGTACACAGAAGGTTTACAAGGAAAATACCAGAAATATGGGCGGCACAGTGGTAAATTACCCATAATATGCAGGCTAGGTGGACTAGCTATGGTAAATGAAGGTTATAGGGTGGGATGCTCTTTGGATAGCTAGTGTGAATTTGATGGGCTGAATGGCCTGCTTTCATAGTGTAGGGATTCTAATCTACAGTAGAAGGATTGACAAGCTACAGCTGATTTCATTTGCAAAATAAAATCATCAGGTGACCTAAGTCTTTAAAATGCTAAAAGCTTTTGATAGAATGAATACAGATAGAATATTCCTGTTATGAGAAAGCGTATAACTGAAATGGTCACCAAGAAATCCAACAGGAATTCAGAAGAACCTAATTTAACCAGTGAATGTGGAACTCAATACCACAGGGAATGGTTGAAACAAATGATGAATCACAAAAAGTTAGTCACCAAGTTCAACACGGAATAGGGAAGGCAAAGGGAATGTTGGCCTTTATTTCACAAGGAATGGAATATAAAAATAGAGGTCTTTCTTAACTATACAAGGTATTAGTCAGACCACACACAGAAGTTTTGGTTCTCTTAATCAAGGAAAGCTATTTTGACATTGGGGGCAGTTCAGAGAAAGCTCACTAAACTCATTTTGGGCATGGAAGGATTTTCTTATGAGCAAACGTTGCCTTGGTTTGGCCAGTACTCACTGGAGTTCAGAAGAACAAGAGGCGACTTTATTGAAACAAACAAGAATCTTCATCAGTTTGACAGGGTAGATATGGTGAGATATTTTCCCCTCTTGGGAGACTCGAAGACCAGAGGGTGTAATCTCAGTCAATGGGTCACCTATTTAAGACAGAGATGAGGAGAACTTTTTTTTTCCTCTGAGAAAAATGAATCTGTGGAGTTTTTTTAACCGGAGAGGGCTGTTGAGGCTGGATCATTAAGTATTTTCAAGGCTGAGGTTAACAGATTTTTAATTAGTAAGGGAATCAAGGGTTACTGTGAAAAGACAGCACAATGAAGTTGAGGATTACCAGATCAGTATGGTCTCATTGAATAGCCTACTTCTGCTCCTACACACACACACACACACACACACACATTTAAGGGAAAAATAGACTACACAGGGAAATGAAAATAGAGGGTTACAGTAATGTAATTAAATGAAGAAAAATGGTAGGAGGCTTGATGGAGAATAATGGGTTTGCAGGGTGAATGGACTGCTTTTGTGCCTTGTATCTTATGTAATCAAATCCCATGTCTAACAGCAGGTTGGCTTCCGGCATTTCAGATTGGAAATCTGGCCAAGGAATTTAAAGAAGGAAGTAAATAAGATCACAAAAATATTGGAAGGTTTATTTTAAGTGGTGTTGCGTGCCCAAAAACCACAACTCTGTGAAGTTCACAACAATTTTCAGATTCCATTTCATTGGGGTAGTTACATCACTTTCAATTACAAAACTCGTTTGCATGGCGTGTCACAGTCACACTGTAGGTGTGACCAGATTGGAATTACAGTGGAAAGAAAGCAGTAAACATGACAATGGTCTGCAGTTACAGAAAAAACGTATCTATTACTGCTCCTTAGTGTGTTCAAAGTATTTTACGTTACCATTGATCAAAATCACCCAGGCTTATTAACCTGGATTCTCTTTCCCGCACAATTCCAAACGCCACTAATATTTTGAGACAATCTGTGGAAACACTCCCAAAATTACTGTCATACATATCTTTGTGGCTGGCTTATGCTGAGCACTGGTGGATGGCTGGATGTAGGGTGTAAAGCAAACTCTAGAGGGAGAAACCAAGCTTACCAAATGGGATGTAAAGATTATATGTAAAGCACGTCTGACTTGTAATTGTTGATATATACCTGCAAGCTGATCTATTTTATCTTCCAAACAACATTGCAATTTTAATGTTCTGATGCAGCTGTTAAAATCATGTATTGTCTGTCCCGCCCCTACTTCTGTCAGCTCCTCTGACCAGACAACCTCGCAAAGTATTGTGGCCTCTTGAACATCTCTGACTTTAAACATTCCACTTGTGGTGGCTTTGTTTTCTGTTGCCTAAACCCTGAGCTCTGGAATTGCCTCCATACTTTATACTTCACTTCCCTCCTTTAAGACTCTCCCTTAATCAACTTTTTGACCAAATCTTCAGTCAGCTTAATATTTTACGTCACTCAGTATCATATTTTGTTTTAAGATGTTCCTGTAAAGACCATTGGGATATATTATAGAATTAACGATGCTGCAGTGAGAAAAATTTCTATGAAAATTGATATAGGTTTTCTTTCCTAGGGTGGGGGAATTCAAAACTAGGGGCATATTTTTAAGGTGAGAACAGAAGATTTAAAAAGAACATGAGGGGCATTTTTTTTTTACATACAAAATGGTTTGTGTAGGGAATAAACTTCCAAAGTAAGTGGTGGATGCAGGTACAGTTACAACACTTAAAAAGGTATTTGGACAAGTAATGTCCTAATGAATAGGTAAGGTTTGGAGGGATATGGGCCAATTGCAGGCAGGTGGGACTAGTTTAGTTTGGGATCATGGTTGATGTAGACTGCTTGGACCAAAGCGTGTTTCATGCTCTCTCATCTAATGACTCTCTGATTAAAGTTGAATAACTTCTTTGGTGGCATTAGGAATGTCACCACACACAAAAAGTAATGAAGTGTCAAATATATTGCTTTTTCACTCCCTGGATGTTGCTTCTGATGTGATGAATGTCTTCTGACTGGACTAGAAATTGCAACACATTTGCATGTAGGTATCTGGCAGGTTGCTGTTCACAGATAAGTCAGTTTTGTAGCGATCGCCCCAGTAACCTAATGACTCTTATCAAAAATGGTCAGATGTAGCATGTGAGTTTATCTGAAGTACATTAAAAAGTCCAAGTCCCAATTATGAAGATGATTTCTTACTTTCTCATTTTGATCAAGTCCTATGCCTCCAGCCTTGTCGGAACCAAATCAATACCATCTGTGGAATGCAACCAGTCAACATTGAATAATGCAGATTGCAATGTATGAGAAATCAAATTATTGTTTACCACCTTCATGGTTAGAGGGATATTTCATCTTTACAAGAGATTTTCCCAATATGCTTCCCAAAGCTCTAAAAGAAAGGCCTGTCTCAGTGACATTTTCCATGGAACCACTGTTGGTTCTTGGCTTCTGCGAAGATATTCTGCAAACCCCACCTGGTCTAGTCTACAGTCTTCAGTCCAATCGCAACATGACTGACTCTTAACTGCCCTTGGAAATGGCCCAGTAATCCACTCAGTACGTATCACATTGCTATGGAGGCTTGTAAGAAATGGAACAGGATACAACAGTCAGCATCAATCCCTTCCAATCATTTTGAGAGACCCCAAACCATCACTTTTTGTGATACAGGTTCTTGTTCCAATCCTTGCAGTATGCTGAGTCTCAAAATTCTTGAATTGAGCTCTCTGTCATATTTGAGTATTGAGTAAGTCATCCATTACACAGCTGTTCTTTCTGTACATAATGAGGAGGTGCTGGTGTTGGACTGTAGTGGACAAAGTTAAAAATCACACAACACCACGTTATAGTCCAACAGGTTTATGTGGAAGTATTAGTTTTTGGAGCACCTCTCCTCCTTCAGGTGGTTGTGGGGTAAGACCATAAGACAGACTTTATAGCAAAGTAGTACAGTGCCATGCAAGTAAAATGATCTATTTAACACACCTCAATTATTGTAAAGTCTTTCGTCTTAGATGGTTTACAAGTTTTAGTTCATTATGTAAATCCCAGAACTTCTTTTAAGTCACATCCTCAAGTTATCTTAAGGATTTACCAAAAAAAGGTGACATCTCAGCTCAGACAATGCATTAAAGATGTGAGGTCAGTTTGCCTTGACTCAGACTGGTTTTATTTCCAAAGTTGAATTAACAAAATATTATATGATTGACTATCTGCATTGAATGTGCGTGAGTGTGTGTGAGAGAGATGATTATCAACAGTATCGATGACAATGAGCACATCACCAAGACCTTCCCTATGCCTCCACTTCTCGCATTTAAACAACCGCCAGACTGATCATTGTTCGCAGCAAACTGCCCAGTCTTCAGGACATCAACCACAACACCAAATAATCCTGACATGGTAACCACTGCAAGGCAAGTCAGAGTGTTGACATGGATACCACCATTATATGTGGGGACACAGGGACACCACACACCATGTACTCGGCAGGTATTCATGTAACTCGACCAACGTTGTCTTAACTCATATGCTGCAGGCAAGTTTGCCCCGAGACATGGTGTATTGGCAAGACCAAGCAGACACTATGACAATGTATTAATGGACACTGTACAATAATCACCAGACATGGGTGTTCCCTCCTAGTCAGGGAACACTTCAGCGGTCAGGGACATTCAGCCTTCAGGTGGTCATTCTCCAAAGTGGACTTCGGGACAGGCAACAACATAGAGTAGCCGAGAAGAGGCTGAGAACCAAGTTTGGTACCCATGAGGACAGCCTCAACCACGACCTCGGGTTCATGTCACACTACAGATGACCCCATACACTATATACTCTCACACACATACTCACACGCTCTCTCATACACGCACACATACATTCTTCAAACTCACACCCTCTCACAGGCTTATAACCACATCACACACACATATTACCAAGCTTGCACACACACAAACACAGGCTCTCTCACATGCACTCACGCACACACTCAACTCATTCCTGTATGTGAACACACATATAAGTCTATGTGCGAATTTGTATTTGAAGAATTATATTTACAGATCCATTCTATTTTGCTCAAAAATACACAATCGGTAGGCTGTCAATGCAGACAGTCAATCCATATAATATTTTATAAATTCCACTTTGGAAATAGAACCAATCTGAGTCAAGACTGGGATACAGTCAGGGTCTGACTTCACACCTTTGTCTGAGCTGAGATGTCAACCTTTTTAAAACAACACCTTATCTTGAGAATGTGACTTAAAAGAAGTTCTGGAATTTGCACATTAATGAACCGAAACCTGTAACCCATTCTAAAAGATGAAAGACTTTACAACAATTGAGGTTTGTTAAATATATCATTTTACTTGCAATACATTGTAATCCTTTGCTATAAATTCTGTGTCTTATGGTCCTACTCCACAACCACCTGATGAAAGAGCAGCACTCCGAAAGCTAGTGCTTCCAAATAAACCTGTTGGACTATAACGTGGCGTTGTGAGATTTTTAACTCTGTACATAACACTGTCTTGAGAAAGGGATTTTGTAGCATGCCTGCTGGCCATCCTGTGATGCAATACCATCTGACCTGAACCCATTCTTTAATAGATTTTTGTACAATGCTAATTTTGTTTAGTTACTGTGTTGTTGCTGGTAAAGTTGTTGTTATCAGTAAAAGGCTTTCTACCTCAAACAAATATCACATTTCCACGAGTGGACCTTGCTACAGGCTTGGGGACAAAGCACTTGCTGTTTGCTATTTTCCTGGCATATATTCTGTCTTTGCATCGAACCGTGTCATCCCCATTCTGAACTATTGTAGTCACAGAGGCTTTTTTTATAGTGTCTTAGAATATAGCAAGGTCAGTAAAGACTTGATTTGGAGATGCTGGTGTTGGACTGGGGTGTACAAAGTTGAAAATCACACAACACCAGGTTATAGTCCAACAGATTTAATTGGAAGCACACTAGCTTTTGAAGCACCGCTCCGAAAGCTAGTGCTTCCAATTAAACCTGTTGGACCAAAACCTGGTGTTGTGTGATTTTTAACTTAGTAAAGATTTGTGTACTGTCTCTGTTTGAAGTGGAGACTTAGAAACATAACGTGCATACCTTTACAAGACTGTGTAACAGCTAATGCATCATTCCTTCAGCATATTTCTGTTCAGTCCCTGTCAGCAAATAGGTTGCACAGTAAGCTGTTGTACATTTCGACTCCATATTTCAACAGTACAGCTACCGGTCCTCAGTAGGATGAATCTTTAGCAATAAAGATTGGCTTTGAGTCATGGTGAGCTAAAATGTCAGATCATGTCAATATCTCTTTGACTTTTTCAAAAGAGCTCAGTTATGCTTTCTCCCGGCACCATGTATTGTCTTCTACTAGTGTTTTGGAGTGCCATCAGAAACACTAGATTTGTTTGAGGATGCCGGGTGAAGTGTTATTCATTTTTCAGCTTTCCCAGTCTAGCCTACATTGGTGAGAAGTTGGTTCTTTGGTTTTTAGGCAGATCTACTCAGGTTTTCAGTTTCACTACTCTGCAAATTATATATAAATCAATACAGGCTTTCCTGCTTCAGAGTGAAGAACTCTGGCTTAAAAAACACACCAGGTTTCAGTGAGTTTTTTTCTATGTTTAAAGGTTTGTATTCTGTGGTCCTATGGCCTTGAGTTCCATACTTCCTTAACCATGGAGTTTCGTCCTCCAAGTGACCGACATTCATTTAGCTAATCTCTTCTCTCTTTTTATACTATAGAAACTTTTCCTACCTCTGTTTATATTTACAGTTCTTCTTTTCATAATTTATCTTTTTAACTTCCTTGCTTAGAGATGGATGCTTTTATCACCTTACTAAATCTTTCTTCCTAACTACTTTTTCAATGTCTGTGTCAAGAGGTTGCAAAGCCATTTTGAACAGCAATGTGTGCCCAACCACAACTTGTGGACGGCTTTGATTCAAGAAGGTAGCTCATCACCACCATCTGTAGGGCAATTACAGATGGGCAATTAATGCTGGTCTTGCTAGCAACATCCACTACCCATGAACAATGATCTTAACTGGAAGAACTCTTGAATGATCACCAAGATCAGTAGTCAGGCCTTCCTACTGCAGACATTTGATTGCCTGCAGAAGGGAAAGTACCAGTGGAAATATAGATACTTGAGAACAATTACAGTGATCTTCATTGCAATATGAATGACAAAGCAAAATGGCACAAGATTTTAAGGAAAGGAATTGGATATTTGAAACTTGTGCAATAGTGATCTCAGTTTGGAGGGACGTGTTAGTGATTTACAGTTTTTCGGGATAGCTGTAGTCTCTTCTTATTTGGGAAGTATGCAAATCTGAGCATAATCAATAACATTACATGCCACATGTTGATGATGACCCATAAGCAGAGCTCCACTGAAAGATTTGGCATCCTTAGAAATTGAGAAGAGTAGATTGAGTAAAAGTCTGATGGAAAATGTGAAAAGTAATTCTCTATTTTATAACATTTCCTTTAAGATATTCATATCTGGGACTGATAGGAAATCAATTGTTTGAAATCTGTAAAGCTAATGATATGCAAATCCAGTGGTTAGAAAGTACAGCACATTGAGTCGCACTTAATCATACTGTCAGATAGTCAAATCCATTATTGCGATTGCTTCATTTGGTGTGGTTGCTTACTACAAAGTACACACCCTTCAAAGAGAAGCTTTAATTAGCTCCAGTATGAAAGTGAAAGCACTACTGTAGTTTGTTCATTTTTGAATTTTACGCTGCAAATTAATAAAAATAATTTGTGTATGCTGCTCAAAGCTTGTATTTGAGTTTTACTAACACCACTGCGACCCCCCCAATAGAGTGACTATTATTTATCAACCTAATACAGGGATGCATCAGGTAGGTGTCACCACACCGTTATTATGGAAAATGTCTGTCGTGCAATGTAATGAGGCAAGGTGTTTCAAGCACGGTTTTAACAGTTGCACATATACACTGCAAATGCAAAATACATATGCATATAAACACTATGAACAACAACAAGACTGTTCGGTATTTTCAAGTTTTCATTTGACTGTCCAAATCCCTCTACACTGTCAATCTGAAATGGGAAACTAGCACTTACTATCAAGGCAGACTTGAAAATCAAGGACTCAATATTTTGGTTTTGTAAATTCCATCATTTATTTGCTTCTAATAAGTTTATGTTATTGTTTCTAACAATCTAAACATAAAATAAAATACTACCAGTAGGTAACGATGTAAAGACCGAAGTTAACATTACTAATATTTAGTGGGGGTGGATTTGGAGACAGGGAAATGCACCTGAACACAGACATATTGACTGACTATTTTACAGTTTCCAAAATTGAGTTCTGTCAAAGTTATGGATACTGAATACTGACCGAAGGGTCAACAAGCAAAAGATGGGATACTTCCCAATTTGTGTACCAATCCTTGTCCAGTTTCACCCTGTAATGTTCAATAAATAGAACAAAATGGATGTCAGCGCTGACAATGTGTTGCTGGAAAAGCGCAGCAGGTCAGGCAGCATCCAAGGAGCAGGAGAGTCGAAATGTCAACTCTCCTGCTCCTTGGATGCTGCCTGATCTGCTGCGCTTTTCTAGCAACACATTTTCAGCTCAGATCTCCAGCATCTGCAGTCCTCACTTTCTTCCAAAACGGATGTCAAACCACCTTTCCAGGAAAAAATTCTAAATGCTGCTTACATTACAATTTAAGATTCCTCATTAGCCCCCTGCTGGTTTAATGTATGATACTGAGCCATAGAGACTAGGAGTTTCCCAGATTCAACTCCGGTGTGTGGTTCACTAACTTTAGATGCCGTAGTGGTAGGGGTGCCACCACGCTGCCATATGTATAGCTCCATATTTTGTGAAATTCACTCATGGATATTGTTGCTTTCTTAAGTGTACCTTCAGCAATTCACAACATTCAAAAGCTGATCAGGATTGCTGAAGCATGCACATCATTTTGTGCCCAGTGCAATTTCTCCAAACTACCATGCTATAATTCAACATGCATCTGTTCTTAATATAGCTGCCAATGACAAAACTTTGTCACTTGACCATCTAATCAGGGGGATAAAAATGCTCCAAACTTCAATTTGCTTCACATTTGTCCACATCTGCTTAGAAAACACAAGGTGTCACATTCTATTTCTGCCCTCAACTAGGTCTTAAATGATGGTTTCAACATCTTGCAGCCATTCAGGAGCCTTTAACTCCTCTACTAAAGCTTTCATTCAGTGGCAGTGAAACTGCCTACATCCACTATTAGCCAAAATTACAATCGTGTAACAATTTCCAGCTGTCTTTCTAAATGGAACAGTCGTTGTCATTATAGTAGTTAGAGAAGGCGAAGAAAACGACAAGAAGGCGTGGTGGGAAGTAGGTGACTAGTATTAGTCATTTTTCTCCATGACTGATCACAATACATCTAAAGCTTCTGCAAAAGTAACTTGCAATTTAGGGTCCTGTTTAATAGTAGGTTCAACTTACGTTACTGCTCTGCAAAGTTCACTCATGATTAAAAGGCAGTGTGAAAAGAAAGGGAAGACTGTTCATTTGCTTCCTAAATTAGGGCAGCCAGGTGTCCACTCTCTGAGCATCAGATTTTACTCAGGATAACATTACTATACTATATTGTGGTCTGCCGAGTCTGAGAGGTAAACCTAATCCAGCGAGTGCTGCAGGCTTTGGGAAAAGAGTAAGGTTTCATTGACTAACTATATCTTAGTCTTTCAATGGTATGTCTGTTATTACATGTAAATCTAGGTAAGGTACAACAGGAGCTCATTTGGTTTCCAATAGGAAGGTACATATTGTTTAAATCTGATCATCCAAGAGCAAATAATAGTCTTTTGGAGAAGGAAAGAAAGGAGAAGTGAAGTCCTTGTGATGCATAAAATACCTAACACACCTTGAAAGAGTTAAATTTAACAACTGAATGCACATAGAATTTGGAGTTTTTTTAATAGATGGGCAATAATAAACAGAGTTGGGTACAGTTGGGACATAGGAACTCCTTTCTAGTTTTGACCATAAAACCATAAGTAATAGGAACAGGAGTAGGCCAAAGGACACCTCAAGCCTGCTCTGCCATTCAATAGGATCATTGCTGATTCGACATTCTCAACATGCTTTTTCCTGCTTTTTCCCTGTAATCCTTGATTCCCTATTAAGGATCTATCTCAACCTTAAAGAAACAAAAGGACTCTGTGCCCACAGCTCTCTGTGGCAAGGAGTTACAAAGACAAAAACCCCTTGAGAAGATATTCCTCCTAATCCCAGTCTTAAACTGCCACCCCATTATTGAGAAAATGCCTTCTGCTTGTCGACTCACCCATAAGGGGAAATATCCTCTCAGCATTTAACCTGTCAAGCCCTTTGGGAATCCTATATATTGCAATGAGATCACCTGTCATTTTTCTAAATTCCAGTGAGTAGAGTCCCAACATGTTTAACCTTAGCACAAAGGGCAATCCCACAATACTGAGGATCATCCTTGTGAATCCTCTCTGAACTACTTCCAATGAATTATCTTCCTATAAACCAAGGGACCAAAACTGCTCACAGTACTCTAGATGTGATCTCACCATCACTTTGTACAGTTGCAATAAGACTTCCCTACTCTTATACTCCAACCCTTTTGAAATAAGTGCCAACATTCCAATAGCCTTATCTGCTGAACCTGTGTGCTAGCAGTGTTCCATGCACAAGTACCTCCAAGTTCCTTTCTGCAATTTTCTCCACTTGTATAATAGTTATTTTGTGCTCCCTTCCAAAATGCACAATTTCACTTCTTTTGGTAACTTATTTCTCACTTAACCTATCAACATCTCACTTAAACTCTTTGTATTCCTCTCACAACTTGCCTTTCCAGGTTTTTTGTTTTGTCTCCAAGTTTAGCTACAGCACATTCACTTCCTTCTTCCATAGTAAACATTTGTGGTCCCTGTGGAACCCTACTGGTTACAGGTCAACTGAAATAGAACTCCATATCCCCGCCAACTCTTTCTTGCTCACTAGTTAATTCTCTATCCACACCAATATACCACTTCTAACATTATGGGCTCTTAATTTATGAGGTAACATTTTGTGAGCTACCTTGTCAAACACCTTCTGAAAGCCCAAATACATCTATGTGTTCCCCTCTATTCACTCTGGTTGAGACCTCCTCGAAAAGCTCTAACAAATTAGTTAGACATGATTTCCTTTCCATGAAGTCACGTTGATTCTGCTCGATTAGATTTTAATTTTCTAAACAGTCCATAACTACTTTAATGATTAATTCCAATAATTTCCAAGAATAGATGCTTGGTTAATCAGCCTATAATTACCCGCTTTTTATTTCACTCCCTTTTTTAATAGGGGTATTACATTGGCAATTTTCCAATATTCTCTTACTTCTCCAGAATCCAAGGATTTTCGGAAAACTATAGCCAATACGTTCAGTATCTCTGCAGCTATCTCTTTTAGGATCTTTGGACACAACTCATCAAGGTCAGGGGACTTAACTGCCTTTAGCAAAATTAATATACAGTCATTCCTCTGTATGCACGAGGGCTCCAGTCCTGAGAACTCCTGCAAATAATGAAATTCGTGACTGTGGACACCAGTTTGCCAACAATGCTGAATTTTGTCACTACTTCCTTTCTGGTGCACAAAAGTAAATTTGTGAGTTCTGAACTTATAGATACACAGCACCTATTGTATCTCTCTAGTAATGGCGATGGCACTTATTTCCTCCCCTGCATTCTTTAGCACTAATGGGATGTTTGAAGTATCTCCCAGCATAAAGACCAATGCAAAACATCTGTTTAACTCTTTTGCCATTTCCTAGTTCCTCATAACTATCTGCTAGATTCATTTCCTAAGGGGCCTATGTTCACTTTGGCCTTACTCTTCCTTTTGGCACCTCAATTCTAACTGGACTACCAATGAATTTAATTATAGTTTATAACCACAGAAATAATAGCCAAATGCTTAAAACCTGAAGTCTCCTGGGTCCTTAAAAAACTGAAGTAAAGGACTCTACCTTCTGGGTTATCTAGTCTCATCAACTGAAACCACTCTAAGCTACTATTAAGACAATGAAATGGTTTGAAAGAAATTGGAACCAACAGCATTTGATTTTGCCAAGATGGTTAAGACAGAATTCTTAGCTTGTCTGGACAGAAGAACCTACTCTGGCGGTCTGCCTTAATTATTTTGAGTGAAGTGTGATAAAGAGCTTGCTGGCTTCTTAGATAAAGAAATCATTTTAATACCCAAACAACTTAGCTACTGCGAACAGTTCTGGGCACTACACCTTGGGGAAAATGTTCTCGCATTAGAGTGACATAAGTTCACACACAGGATTATTGCAATACTGCTTGCATTTCAAGAGTTAAATTACAAGGCGAGATTACACAAACAATGCTTGTATTTCTGACAATTTACCAGGTTGGTCAGTAATTCTCTCATCTCAATTCTTTTATTTCTGTATGCTTATCGCTTGCCAAGGCAGGTAGCTAATGTTGCTTTCGTGGACAGCTAACAAATCCAGATTATTAAAAGATTAATAGAAAATATAAAAAAAAGGACAGAGGATGCCAGAAACCTGAAATAAGGACAGAATATACTGTTCAAATACACAACTGGTCAGAAGGTATCTGATCAAATCAAGAAAGATGCATGGCCAGTGTGAGGGAGACTGCGCCTGAATGGCAATTGTACAAGGGAGAAACAGGGGCTTAAAGTGAGCTTTACTGCAAAAAGGAAGGTCAACAGATTGAGAAGTGAGTGGGAGAGGACAAAGCTTTTGGAGTATAATAGATAAGGCAGATGAGCTTACCGCCTGGATTAGTACGTGGAATTATGATGCTGGACCCATTACAGAAACTTGGTTGAGAGAAGGGCAGGACTGGCAGCTCAACTTTCCATGGTTTAGAAGGTTCAGGCATGATAGAGAGGGATGTAAAAAGGGTGGGGGAGTTGCATTAATAATTGAGGAGAACGTCATAGTTGCACTAAGAAAGGAGATCTTGGAGGGCCCATCCAGCGTGGCAATATGGGTAGAACCTAGGAATAAGAAAGGTGCAATCACTGTGATGGAGTGATACTACATGCCTCCCTTCAGCCAGAGGGAGATAGAGGAACAGATTTGTAAGCAGACTGGGGAAAGATGCAAAAACTACAGAGTTGCTGAAGTGGATGATTTTAACTTCCCCAATACTGACCGGGATTCCCTCAGTGCCCAGGGTTTAGAAGAGGCACAACTTGTTAGGTGCATCCAGGGGTATTCTTGAAACAACACAAGTCGTTCTGCTATAACGTTATGTTTCGTTAATGCAAATTCACTATAACATGACTGACGAATCAGGGACACTGTTTCCATAGCACAAACTTTTAAAGATTGTATTGGTTATAACACAATTCAGGCTCCATTAGCTTAAATGATGCTATTACAGGATTTTCTTATAACATGGGGTAGCACAAGAACAGAACTACCGTGCTATAGCAAAACCAATTGTATGTAGATTATCCAATTAGGACAGAGACTGGAGAATAAGCCTGGTTCGGCGATCCAAAGTTTCAATGGAGTAGCAATTTAGGAACAGTGATCATAATTCTAAGTTTTAAGATAGCTATGGATAAGGAGAAGACTGGTCCTCATGTGAACTTGCTAAATTGGTGGAAGGCTAATTAGAATAATATTAGCAAGGAACAGTCAAGGCCCTTGAGAAATACAAAGGAAGCAAGAATTAAGAGGGCTAAAAGTGCCATAGAACATCCTTAGCAAGTAGGATTAAGGAGAACCCCATGGTATTTTATTCATATATTAGGTAAAAGAGCTAGGGAAAGGGTAGTTCCACGCAAGGAAAGAGGGGAATTGGTGTGTGGAGTCAAAGGAAGTGGGTGAGGTCCTTAATGAGTACTTCACATTAATGTTCACCTAGGACATGGATGATGGTAAAATTAGGGAGGAATATGCTGCCATTCTACGGCATGCTGATATTGAGGAGGAGGAAGTGTTGGGTGCCTTGAAAAATCATTAAGGTATACAAGTACCAATGCCCAGATGGGATCTATGCCAGCATACTAAAGGAGGCAATGGAGGAGGTAGCTGGGACCTTGACAGTGGTATTTGTATTCTCTTTTGCCATAGACGAGGTCTTTGAAGAGTAAGGAATAGCCAAAGTTGTGTCTTTGTTTAAGGAGGAAACAGGGATAATCCAGGAAATTATAGGCCACCAAGCTTTACATCTATGATAGGGAAATTATTGGAGAAGATTCTTAGGGGTAAGATTTACTCACATTTGGAGAAGAATGGACTTCTTAGGGATAGTCAACACGGCTTTGTTTGGGGAGATTTTGTCTCACTTGATTGAGTTTTTTGAGAAGTGATGAAGAGGATTGATGAGGGCATGGTAGTGAATACTGTCTGCTAAAGCATTTGACAAATTCCATTATGGTGGGCTGGTCCAGAAAATAAAGTCAGGTGAGACTCATGAGTTGGTTAGCTGGATACAGAAATAGCATGGTCATAGAAGACAGAGGGTAGTTGTGGAGGGGTATTTTTCTGACTGGAGGTCTGTGACTAGTCATGCTCCTCAAGAATCAGTGCTGGGACCTCTGTTGATGATAATGGATATAAATGATTTGGATGAAAATATAGGCGGTCTGATTAGCAAGTTTGTAGATGACATAAAAAAAGTTGGTGGAAGGCTAAAGAGTAAGGAATATTGTCAAAGATACAGCAGAATATTGATCAGTTGGAAAGTGGGCAGGAAAATGGCAGATGGACTTGTCAGGTAATGCATTTTGGGAGGTCAAATGCAAGCGGAAACTATAAGCACACCTTTTTGCACAAGGGATCCGCTTCTGAGAAATTCCACGAAGTGAAATTTGCAAGTATAGAGCTCATTAAAAATCATGGAAATGCGAGTTTGCCCACGGATGCTGAATTTTGTTATTACTTACTTTTTGGCACCGATAAATGAATTCATGAGTCATTATCTCACAGATACACAGGATTTGCTGTATGCAGTCAATAGCAGGATCCTTAGGTGCACTGAAATACAGAGGAGTCCTGGGATGCAAGTCCGTAACTTCCTGAAAGTGGTAAAGGAGGCGTATGGCATGCTTGCCTTCATTGGTGAAAATTCTGGCAAATCGTATTGCAGCTGTACAAAATTTCAGTTAGGTCACATTTGGAATATGGCATGCAATTCTGGTTGCCACACGATAGGAAGGCTTGAGGACATAAAAGAGGTTTACCAGGATATTGTCTGGATTGGAGTGTAATAGCTATAAGGAGAGGTTGGACAAACTCTGATTGTTTTTGCTACAGCATCAGAGGCTGAGGGGGCAAACAGACAGAAGTATACAAAATTATGATGGGCATGGATAGTTGGAGTCTTTCTGTCAAAGTGGAAATGCCAAATATTCGAGGATATCGGTTTAAGGCAAGAGGAGGAAAGGTTTAAAGATGTCCGAGGCATGTTTCATTTAAAATAGAGCATAGTAGGTGCCTGAAACGTGTTGCCAAGGAAGGTGATCAAAGCAGATATGATAACATTTAAAGAAGTATTTACACAGACACATGGACAAGAAGGGAATCGAGGGATATAGACTATACACGGACAGATGGGATGAGTTTAGAATGCTACTATGGCTAGCACAGACACAGTGGCCTGAAGGACCTGTTCCTGCGCTCTACTGTTCTATAGTCTTTGAAGTGAGGCCAGCAGCGGAGTGACGTCACAAACTATATCATGATGTGAGTGCAGGGAAGCACAAGATTGACATTTCTCATCTTTAAAATAAGAGTCTTTAATTTGTGTTCAGAGCTCTCGTCCTTTTTCAGTCTTTCTCTCTTTAACAAGTTAAGATTGATATTGGTGTTCAAATAAAAATTACTTTCAAGATTAAAAAACGGTGATAACAGAGTAATTAATTAATAAGTGAATTGAATTATAGTGATAGTTAGATTAACGAGGTGTTCCTACTGCAGCATGTGGCCACTGCTGGGGATACATATGATCCACAGTAAACACATCGGTAATATTTGTAGCTCTAGGAACTTCAGATCATAGCTGTGGAGCTGGAATCTGAGCTGCAGGCGATGCCACAGCAAGGAATGGGATGGTTATCTAGGCACTTTGCTCCTGGAGAAAGTCATAACTCTCAGATTAGGTATTTTAAATTTGTAATTGCGGACAGGAGAATACAGGTGAGGTAGGTCGGGAATCCAGGGAATAGCATTTGAGGAGCCACAGTCTCTGCAATTATCTAACAGTTAGGTGATTCTTTCATACTATGTGGGCGAGACTGGGCGCTGCAAAGAGATTGAGTGAACTGACTACAGCATCTTAGTACAGAAAGTCATTCAAGTGGGTGAAGTCAATAGAAATGTAGTAGTGGTAGGAGACAATATAATTACGGAATAGAAACATTTCCCTGTAGCCGTGAATGAATCCTGGAGACTGTGGTGCCTCATGGCTGGAGAGAAACTTGGATAACGAGAGGGGTCTACTTATCATCATCCAAATTGTTGACAATGATATTGATAGGAGTTAAAAGGAGGCTCTACTGAAAGATTTTGAACCATTAGGAACTAAATTAAAAAGCACAACCTCCAAGGTAATAATCTTAGAATTATCAGCTGGCCATAGGCAGACTGGCATACGGTAAATAAAATCAAAGAGTTAAATTTGTTGCTCAAAGTTTGGTTTGGGTAGAATGGGTTTCAGCTCATGGAGTACTGGCACCAGTGCTGGGGTAAAAGGGAGCTGTTCTTGCAGGATGGGCTGCAGTTGAATTAAGCTGGAAACTGTATTCTGGTGAATAACTAAAGCTGTGGAGAGGGCATTAAACTCAATGAGGGTGAGAAAGGTTCTGGATAGGGGATTTACAAGCATACAAAGCAACAGGATATGGCAGCAGTGCTAGACAGCGATTTAGATAATCAGAATAGAATGGGATGGGACTAAGTCTACATTGAGAAAAACAGCAAATTTAACAAAAACTCATTCATCAGATGTGGGCATTGCTGGCTGGGCCAGACGTTATTTCTTGTTGCCCTTGACAAGGTGGTGAGCCACCTTCTTGAATTGCAGCAATTCATGCATTGTAGGTTGACCCACACTGCAGATTTTACCATTCTTAATAAGGCATAATCAATGTTTTTAAAATGGAAATATTTATAGCATTTGAAACAAAATAAATTAATTAATTAATGATGTTAAAGGGTATGGTCTTACTGCCATTCCAGATACATGGTTACAAGAATATCAAAGCTGAGAACTGAAAGGGATATATTACATTTTGAAAGCACAGGCAGAGGGGAAAGAGCAGTGGAGCAGCTTTGCTAGGACAAGATTGAATAACCTCAATAGCAAATCCGAGGTCATGCAAGAAAGACAGCAACACGTCGATTGGGAAAATCAAATTGGTAAAGGTAGCGATGAGGATGAATTCATAAAAAGAGTACTCATGACATTTTCTAGAGCAACATATGATGAATCTAACAAAGCATCAGGCTATTTTCAATCAGTTAATGAGGCTGGATGAATAAAGAACTGTAATAGCATCATGTTGACTAGAATTGTCCAAAAACATGCATCTGATAACCTAGCAATAGAAAATATATCACTAATCACAAAGTAGTAACCAGGATCATTCAGGTGTTAAAAGTTTCATTACTAAGGAAAAATTAAGGTGTTTGGGATTATTTACTTTAGACAGATAGATTGTTATCCCATTAAAATTACAAAGCGGATTGATAGGGGCTCTTGTGGTGCAGTGGCAATGTTCCTATCTCTGGGCCAGAAGGCCTGGATTCAAGTGCCATCTGCTCCACTTATGTTCACCATACTTTTGAACTGATCAATTAGAAATATCTATTAAAGGTGAAAGCAGTAAAAGAGTCAAAATGATACAGAAGTTAATATTAGGAATGTGGAGGAAAAGTCAATAGGATAAGCTCTTGGAGGACATAATATAAACAAGCTCAAGAGACAACTGCATACATTTCTAGAAACAAAACAAATTGAGAAAAAGACTTAGACGTTTAAGATGATTTATGAAACAGAACAGACTAGTTTGTCATGTTTACCTGCATAACAATAGTGACAGCACTTCAAAAGTATTCCATCAGTTATAAAATGCTCTGGGGTGTCCCCAGCATATAAAGCATTCTAAAAATTAGTCAGCTTTCCTCAAGGTCTTAGTGACCTTTGTCTACGCATAAATATTCTGAATCATTTTGCTTTTATATTATCCCAATAGGCTTGTCAATGTCATTTCTGCAAATAATTTAATCATACAAACCCAAGTAGTTCTTCTATCATTTAAGCTAAGTAGGGAAGAAATGTATGGTTTCTGATCATATCTTTCTCTAACAAGAGACACAATCACTTGCAGTGACAAATCAATATGGGTGTTGTAGTTATGCAACAGTTGTCACCTCCCTAGATTTTGAACTATAGCATTTGAGCAACTAAAATAGCTTTTGATAGCCACATTACTTTCAATTTTGCTCTTTGCAATCTTCTGGAATACTATAGACCACTGCATTGGAACTGGCTATCTTTGTACTTGAGTGAGGATCCTGAACCATTAAAGATAAGGCATATTAGCAACCTATTATATATATTCATTCAATGTCAACATTTATTGCCCATACCTAATTGTTCTTGAAAGGATGGTTGCTTTCTGTAACTAGTTCAGTCCTTGGGATCAAGCTAAATTTACAATGTCATTGAGGAAGGTGGTTCAAAGTTTTAAGTAAGCAGTGAAGAAACAGTAATATAGTTCCAAGTCATAATGATCTCAGACTGGAAGAGGAACTGACTAGTGGTTATGTTCCTGTCACCTCCTGCCCTTGGATTTCCAGGCAGTAGGGGTCACAGGTTTGAAAGTTGCTATCAAAGAAGTTCTGTTGAAGTGCTGCAGGTATCTGATAAATTCAACTTCTGGTAGGTGTAGAGGTCAGGATTTTTACAGCATAGCTTGTGTGAACTAGCAGATAGAACTTAACAGCAATCTGGTAATCCTGCATATTGTACAATACTATTTTGTAAAGGCCAATTTTCAAACAAACAGTCAAAATAAGCCTGTACATAATATTTAACCAAGTGGCAACACAATTTTGCACAAACTTAATTTTAGTAGGCGAGGAAAATTTTGGGGTGATTATAAAGTTACACATCTTGTAAGTACTTAGCATTTACAAAAGACTGCTCAGTGCAGCACCATGAAATTTAAAATTTGAATTTGAAATCCAAATACTATCCTACCTAATGGTATTGAAAGTATATTCCAAAAATATGAGAAAAAAAACCCAGGAAAAATGTGAAGTAAAATGCCAGGATTGCTGTTTTTTTTATTATCAAAAGAACTAGTCTCATTGCATAATTAAAACAAATAACAAGATTACTTAAGTATCACAAGTATTGCATTACATTATTTGGACAAATGTACAAGGTATTAGAAGAAAGTTTTCACCAGTTGAATCTGTACAATAGGTGGAACAAACATCTACCAACCTGAACCTTGACCAATACCACAAAGCAACAAAATAATGCCTTAAGAATTTTCTGTATGGCAACCACAAAGGGGCAGTGATCATACATCAAGCTATTTTCCATTAATAAAAGATTTCACTACATAAAAAGTTGGGTTGTTTATTTTCATTCAACACATTAAACCTTTAAAATAACCCTTAATACAATCATTATACCATGTCAAATTTAAAAAGTATGTTGATGCCACCCACCTTCCTGCTACAAAAAAAACCTATGAAATGCTACATTGCAGATGATAACTCTCATCATAGTAGCTCTTCTTCCAAGGACACCAATAGCATGCATACCTGAAAGAAGACAGAAGCCATTCATTTAGCACTGGTAAACTAAGTAAAAGTTTACAACTTCGTTAAAAGGCCATTTGCGAGAGGCTTACTATATATTATGAAAGTGAGCACCTTCATTGCCTGGTTGAATAGTGAACCACAAAAGTGAAAAATAAGAAACATGTAAGAAAGCACTTGGTCTAAATCACGTGCAGCACTCCCAAATTGCTATGTTTTACAAAGATTTCAGAGTTTCTTTATTTTCAGAATAAACAGCTATCTCGCCACCAGTGGTAAGTTTTAATTCTAACTTCATTTGTTGAACGGTCACTTGGATCTGCAAATTAGGAATTTTCCATACTTATGAAACAGCATAGCTAACACTAAACATTCATGGATACTAGTAAATACAGAGAAATGCATTATTACTTGTAAATGGTTCAACTCAATTACAGAATCAATGAGGGTGATCTTTTATAAGGAAACTTCTGGAAATTTGTCCACTACCACTGCTCCCCACTTCCCCCCCACCCCCAAAAAAAGTCTGGCAAGTATAATCAAATTATTTATTGCACATAGTTTTGGAATAAACTGCATTTCTAAATGCCAGATTTTCCTCCTGTTTATAGTCACAATTTCCTATATGCAAAGTGTGCACACAATAAGCTAGAACCAAAGGCATCAGCATTTCAACTTAAAGCAAAAGGATATTTTCTAAAGACCAGAGTTTTATTTAATAATTAGTACTGTGAAAGTATTTCTGTCCTTGAATGTGAGACTCCTGATTTGGTAATACAGAGAAACCTCGATTATCTGAAGGACGCGGGCGGGGAGTATATCATTCAGTTAATCGAATGCTGGATAACATAATTTAGCCAAGCATTGGGATCTTGTGATCTTTCCAGAAAATCAAATTCGGATGATCAAATGCCAGATAATTGAGGTTCCTCTATAATCATTCTGTATTTCCTTCTTGTGCACCCCAATATTTTCTTTTAGCCACAATGTTGAATGCAGCTCTGGGAAACAAATTTGGTTCCATTATAATTACAGACTGCAATTTCCAAAACTGCTGTTAAGAGCAACCCAAACCCACTAACTGCATGCCCCATAAGAAGTAAGGGTATTCAACAAACAAGGAATCTAGATTAGAGGATATTTCACAGTCATCTGCATGATGAATTATTGACTTTGAGACTTTTATTTAGAGGGACAAAAGGATGCCTAAAACACATGATTCTGAAAACTTGGAGTGTTAAGTACTTATTGAAGTGCAAATAACTTGCTTAAAATGTCTTACAACTGAAATAAAAGTTTTACATTCTCGTTATTTATTAAGTTACGAAACAAATGCCAGATGAATATATTTAAAAATACCAAATTGAGTCTAATTCAGTATCTTGAATGTAAACAACTGTATTAAGCAAAAATGTTTGATTAAGGTTTGGGAATCATTTAATGGATAAAAATGTGTCAAGGTTTTAATACATCAAGCCCAATAACTGGAATAACACAGCAGCGAAAGGAGACAAGAGACCAGGAGAGAGAAAGTGGGGGACACAGAAAGGGAAAGTGAAAAATTGGGAAGGAAGGAAACAGAGATAGAAAGTGAAAAGAGAGGAGGGTGAATGCATAAAGGGGAGAGAGTGGAGTAGGCACAGAAGAAAGATATAAGAGTGAGGAGCAAAAGAGAGACACAGAGATAGAGACTGAACAATTTCTGTATAATGCTTTCCAGCATCATTGCAAAGAATGCTACTTGTTTTCCTGTGAGCCATTACAATCCTTTGGAAAGTACAAACATTTTTCTTTCCATTCTCTCATTCTTCAATATGGTCATGGTCACTTTTGGAAATACCCCCGGTTATTTGTTAATCAGAAGGACAATATAAGCACTACATGTTTCCACTGCTTGGTGCCTTAGCAAATATCATGTTTACCATTTTACTAGAAAATGATAGAAGTGGTCTTGAGAAGTTTTCATGCTGCAAGTGAGGTTTTATGACGACAGCAGAATTACAGTAGTGATGAAAACTAGGACCAGCCCCTTATCAGGTTGTGAGATCTCTTCCTGTTTGGCTTGCAGCAGTGAGTATTTCTGGTCAAGTTGCTTCTGACAAGTTCTGTAGAAGTGGAAGATAGAACTGTTCTGGCAAGTCCAGCAGTGGTTTGCTTTTCTTTCCTGTTCAGAGTTGTCTGCTTCCTCAGTCTCTAGGTAAAGGAATGATACTAATGTGCAGAAAATTGTCTGGGTAGCTCAGATGTTCACTGAGCCATTGTACTGGTGTTTCCAGCATTGGTTCAATTCCGTGAATCACTACTTGATACTGTTTCTCCATATCTAGTTCAAGTATAAACAAAACAGAGTTATATAAAATATTCACAGTTCAGTGGAAATGTCTAATCTTACAAAAACACCGAACAGCTTCTGTTTTATAGCCAAACTAATGCACCATCACAGTTGTTTAGACATTTCAGTGCTTATGGCAAGTCCCGATGTCATACACTTTTAATTTAAGGATAAGATACATTTCTGAATGCATCAAATTAAAAAAACATTAGGATTGTTGGTAATACACATTATTACAAGTTAATTTGCAGAGTATTGCATGTAAAAATAAGTACATCTTAGTTAGGGTCTTAACCATATCACTTCCTACCCTAGTCCTAGCGTTGCCCAGTTTTTATTACTTTATGAACTCCTTATAAAGTGGGGAATTCATAAAATGTTCCATGGTACTCAATAGATTCATTTTAAAATTGTAGTTTCTGCAAAATCAGGTCTTAAATGGGAATTTGATTTAAAACAGGGAGGTTATATAGCTGTGCCAAGTAATGTTAAGAGGTGTGTCCACGCATGAGTAAAAATTCTAACATGCAAGAACAATTGGACATGCCAATCTTTTCAATTCAATTAAATCACAATGAAATGACCTGTATTTAGGTGATGAAAGAAGAACTGGAACCTCAAATATTCTATTGCTTAAATGTGGAAAGTTAAATCAAAGCTAAGAGCACAGTACTGCAGGACAACTACAGCAGTTGAGATTTGAAAAGTTGCTTTAACTTTACATTTTCATGTTAGTGGAAAATTAAAAACTGAATACCAGACAAGCCTTATAGCTGAGTTGAAAGTCTGGACAGTTTTGTGTAGGTTCTGACAAATGCTTAAACTTTATTCTACTCATCAGTAAAAATCTATTTAATTGAATCCATCTACATGAAAAACCACAGGCTGACGTCTATAGCCCATACATCACGGAGAAAGATTTTACCATGGCAATTGCAGTAATAGCCAGTGGGTCAGGTCAAAGCGGATTAACCAAGCCAGGATACACCAAAGGGAGACATCAAACACACATTTTAAAAGGGTAATTAATCTTGAAAGAAAACTTGGCCTAATGCTTCCTGGTGAATGAGATCTCAATCTTACAAGCAATACATGATGTAGCAGTAAAACAAACATATACACATGGGGATAAGTGCTTTCATCCTGTGATAGTGAACAAACAGTTTTGTTTATCATAAAAACACAAATCCATAAAGGAGTACACATTAAGCAAATTTGTATCAAATTTTATAGGGATAGTCAAAGTGCAGACCTGCAGAAAGAATTGATTAAAAATAAATCAAATGTCACTTTCTCTTTTCTTCTCTACTTCAGTCTTTCAAAAGGTCAAACTTTTTGAATACACTGTTTTTCCAGATGTCTTTTAGGTTTCAATTGAATCAGCAACGGACAATTCTGATGTGACCATCTTCCTTGTGTTATGTATTGCGGTCATGACACCAAAGAGAAAAATAAGGCTATCTGGATCTTTGATCAGCACTTATGTTATCAGGTTGAGCTGGTTGCCAATTCTGATTTCGCTAGGAGAAAGTGAGGACTGCAGATGCTGGAGGTCAGAGTCGAGTGTGTGGTGCTAGAACAGCAAGGCAGGTTAGGCAACATCAGAGGAGCAGGAGAATCAACGTTTTGGGCAAAATGTCTATTCTCTCCAGCTCCTCAGATGCTGCCTGACCTCCTGTGCTTTTCCAGCATCACACTCTTTACTCTGATTTTGTGTTTGGAAGAAAACTTGTAAAAACACCTGCCCAAGACATTGTCCTCAGTTTGCACATGGGATCACAGAAGGCTATTCAACTACATAGAATATCGTAACAAAGCCTGGTGATCCTATACTCTCATCTGTCATTTATGTAAGCTGGGCCACTATACACCACCTAAGTAATCCTTTGCTAATCTGGAAAACGAATTGCTCAATTCTAATACCACCAACTTCGCAAAAAACAGTTTATTCACTACAGACTTTAAGAACTAAAATGTGGAACTTTCCCGGTCTACATGACTCATATCATCACTGCCTTAATAAGTTGGCCCATGAAACTCTCTAAATGCTCTTGTACAGACAAAAAAAAAGTGTATTTGAAATCTACTGTACCTTGGAACAATTGCCTGTTGAGATGGAGTTGCAAGGAATGATTTGGACACAAGATAAAATGAAGACACTTTTTGATGAGATGGATAGAGATAGAAGGTAAAGTACTTGATTTGTGTAATGGTTACTAAATATTACAAAATATATCCTGTTTCAAGTATGCAATAATCTTGGAGCCATATCCAGATATCATTTAGTTATCAACTGCTCTGTACGTTTTCATTATTGGTAACTGCAGAAAATTATTTCAGACATCAAGGACAGGCAGAGAATGCATATACTAATTACAGCACTTTTTAAAGAAGCTTTTAAGACTGATGTCACTTATGTTCGAACTGCCACATTTACTCAATGAAGATAAAGCCTACGTAGAATTGGCAAATCAGGGCAAGAGTTGAGACAGATAAGCTAAACAATAAAATGGGAAATGAAGGTCAGAGAATGACAGGAAAGGATAGGGAGTTTAAAACAAACTCCAGAGATGTATAATTACATCTCTGAACAGGTTAATTAGAAAATATCTATAGGGCATTGTTGAGATCACTTCTCAAACACATCTCAAATACCTTGGTAGTTTTGGTCACCTTTTTTTAAAGGAAGGATTTAGTTCTGTTGGAGGTAATTCAGAGAGGTTTATTAGACCAACATCTAAAAGAGTAGGTTGTCTTGATGAAAAACAGGTCAGGCTGGGCTTCTTTTTACTGGAGTTTTAAGGAATAAGGTGTGACTTGAATAAAGTATTCAAGGTCTTCATAAATTGAATGTAGACATGATTCTTCCTCTTGTGAGTGAATCCAGAACAAAAAGATATTGTGTAAAAATTAGGGATCACCTTATTAGGACAGCGAAGAGGGTTTTTTTAATATATTGAGACACTCTGGAGCACTCACTTTCAGAAGGCAGTGGAGGTGGATTATTGAATTTTTTCTTAAGATGGAAAGAGATTGATTCTCTTGCCTCACAATAATCTAAGGTATTTGGGAACTTGAAGGACCTTACTTTGATGTTAGCATGTTTTCACATTGAACGTGAGGTATCAAAATATTTATCTGCATTTAACACAGATTCATATAGAACATAGAACATAGAAAAATACAGCGCAGTACAGGCCCTTCGGCCCTCGATGTTGCGCCGACCAAAGTCTACCTAACCTACACTAGCTCAATAACCTCCATATGCTTATCCAATGCCCGCTTAAATGACCATAAAGAGGGAGAGTTCACCACTGCTACTGGCAGGGCATTCCATGAACTCACAACCCTCTGAGTAAAGAATCTACCCCTAACATCTGTCCTATACCTACCACCCCTTAATTCAAAGCTGTGTCCCCTAGTAACAGCTGATTCGTGTTGGATGAAAATATTAGCCACAGACAGGCTGAAGGGAGCCAGCTAGTTAAGTAAAACATAAAATTAAGATGATTTATTGGGATGATCCTTTGGGAATTATCTACCCACCATTGAGGTTAGGCTGACTGACTTTTAATGACTCAATCTGTCATTGGCTCCCATTTTAAAGGAAGGTATATTATCAGTTCTCCAGATGACTGACACCACACCTACAGCCAGAGAGGATTGGAAAATTATGGTGAAAGCTTCCACGATTTCATCCCCTACTTTTCTTAACATTTCATTAGCATTCATCTACACCTGTTTTACTCATTTTCAAAGAGTTTTCCTCTCTTTGTTCACCTCCCTCAATATCTCACATCCCTGCTTCTCAACTAAAATATCCCCTTGCTTTGTCAAGAAGGATGCAAAGTATTAATTAATAATGATGGCCAATTATTTTTCCTCCCACAGAGGTGTCTCTCTTTCTCCTCCACACAGAAGATAGCTTTTTGGTTTCTAATGGGCTTTACTTTCTCCTTAGCTATTGTCTTGCTCCTAATGCATTTCAAGTCATCATTTTTCATGATTTTGCTTGCCCACATTTTTCGTGTTCTTTCTTTGTTTCCTTAATATTCTTCTTTTATTATCACTACTGCACTTTGTACAACTTTCCAGGATTTCTGCACAATTGAGGTCTTGGCATCTGCTCAATTCCTGGCACATTTTAGTTTGACATGCAGACGATCAATTAAAGCATTAACTGGAGAAGAACCACTGTCCTCACTGTCAATGATAGCGTAGCCTAGCACATCAGTGCAAAAGGCAAGGTTAAAGCAACTGCAGCCACCTTTAACCAAAATCGCTGAGTGGATGATCCATCTCAGCTTCTTCCTGAGGTCCCCAGCATTACAGATGCCAGCCTTCAGCCAATTCAATTCAGAACATGTAATCTGAAGAATATTACAAAGCATATAGCAAAGATTATGCCTTGACAATATCTCAGTTGAAGTACTGAAGTTCTTCAATAAGCCATGCCGCTTGGCACTGTTCTAATATAGCTATTCTGTCCGCCACGGAACAGTAACGACTGTATGTATCATCTATATGATATGCTGCAGCAACTCACCAAGGTTCCTTCAACGGCACCTTCTAAACACTCAACTTCTACCACCTAAACGAAATTTAGCAGGTAGGTGAAGTAGTAGTGGGTGATCATATGCAGTTAAATTTAGCATTACTGTGGAAAGGAATAAATGTAGAACAGCAATAAAAGTACTATTTTGGGGAAAGAAAAACTTTACCAAGTTAAAGCTACTTTAAGGAAAGTTAGTAACAAATCAGTGGGAGGCATTCAAAAGCATGATTCTACAGACACACAGTGTAAACATGTATCCGGAAAGAAACACTCAGCTTTGCCAAATCTAGAATTCCCTGTGGACATCCATAAGTACATAGGTCAAAATAAAACTGAAAAAAAAATTGAGTTTATGTATCTCAAAAAAAGCTTACAGAAGTTTAGAATGTACATGGGAAGGAGGAAAAGAGAAACAGTAAATGCAACGATTGATTAAGGATAGTCAACATGGCTTTGGGAAATCATGTCCCACGAGCTTGAGTGAGTTCTTTGAAGTATAACAGAGAGGACTGATGAGGGCAGAGTGGTGCACGTGATCTAGACGGACTTCAGAAAGGTGTTCAACAAGGTTCCTCATGGTAGACTATATGCAAGTTCAAATCTCACCGAATAAAGGGACAACTAGTTGTTTGAATACAGAACTGGCTCGAAGATAGAAGACAGTGGTGGCGGTGTGTTGTTTTTCAGACTGGAGGCCTGTGACCATTGGAGTGCCACGAGGATTGCTGCTGGGTCCACTGCTTTTCATTGTTTTTATTAATGTTTGGGATGTGAACAAAGGAAGTACGATTAGTAAGTTTGGAGATGACACCAAAGTTCCGAATGAAGGGCTCATGCCCGAAACGTCGATATTCCTGCTCCTCGGATGCTGTCTGACCTGCTCTGCTTTTCCAGCACAACACTCCCGGCTCTGAGCTCCAGCATCTGCAGTCCTCACTTAAAGTTGGATGTGTAATGGTCAGTGAAGAAGGTTACCTCACAGTACGATAAGATCTTGATCAGATGGGCCGAGGTGTGGCAGATGGAGTTTAATTTAGTTAAATGTGAGATGTGGCATTTTGGAAAGGCAAACCTTAGGCATGATATACATTGAATGGTAAGGTCCTGAGGAGTGCTACTGACCAGAGAGACCTTGGAGTGCAGGTTCAAAGTTCCTTGAAAATTGAGTCGCAGGTAGATAGGATAGTGAAGGCAGTGTTTGATATACTTGCTTTTATTGGTCATGCATCAGGTTTAGGAATTGGGAAGTCATGTTGTGGTTGTAGAAGACATTGGTTAGGCCTGTAATGGAACACTGCCTGCAGTTCTGGTCTCTCTCTTATAAGAAGGATGTTGTGAAACTTGAAAGAATTCAGAAAAGATTCACAGGAACGCTGCCAGGGCTGGAGGGTTTGAGCTACACGGAGAGGCTGAATAGACTAGAGCTATTTTCCCTGGAGCATCAGAGACTGAGGGGTGACCTTATAGAGGTTTATAAAATCATGAGGGGCATGGATAGGGTAAAGAGACAAGATCCTTTCCCCAGGGTGGGGGAGTCCAAAACTAGAGGGCATGGGTTTCAAGTAAGAGGGGAAAGATATAAAAGGGACCTAAGGGGCAACTTTTTCCACACGCAGGGTGGTGTATGTTGCCTGAGGAAGTGGTAAAGCTGGTACAATTACAACATTTAAAAGAAATCTGGAAGAGTATACAAGTAGGAAGGATTGAGGGGAATATGGGACAAATGTTGTCAAATGGGACTAGATTTATTTAGGAAACCTGGTTGGCATGGACAAATTAAACTGAACAGTCTGTTTCCATGTTATATATCTACATGACAGCAAAGACAGGATACAAAAATATTTTGGCTGGTGAAATTAAGGAAAATCCAAAGCTCTTTGTTAAGTACATTAAGAGCAAAGTATGACTAAACAAGAGGCCTACCACAGATATACAAGGTAACTTGTGCATGAATGTAGAAGACGTGGGCAGAGTTCTAAATTAGAATTTTGTCTCTGTCTTCACAAAGGCTAGAGATAATGCAGATAAAAAGGAGGAGTGTGAAATATTAGAGAAGCACAATGAGAAGAGAAGTACTGGAGGGACTGATCTCCTTGAAGTTGGATAGATCACAAAGGCTTGACAAATTACATTCCAGGCTACTGAAGAAAGTCAGTGAGGAAATAGGAAGTGACAAAAAAATTTATAAGGGCAGAGGGAGACGTTGGTTACTTGGACTTAAGTAACGCTTTTGATAAGGTTCCGTACGATAGACTAATTAGTAAAGTTAGATCACAGGGATTCAGGGTGAGGTTGCCAATTGGCCACAAAATTGAGTTTACGGTAAGAGACAGAGGGTGGTGGTGGTGGAGGGTTGTTTTTTCAAGACTTGAGGCATGTGACCAGTGGTGTTGTACAAGGATCAGTACTGTGTCTTCTTTTATTTGTCATTTATAGAAATAATTTGGATGAGAATACAGGAGGCACGGTTATTAAGTTTACAGATGACACCAAAATTGGTGGTGTAACGGACAGCAAAGATGGTTAACTAAGATTACAAAGAGATCTTGATCAATTGGGTCAATGGGCTAAGGAGTGTCAGATGGAGTTTAATTTAGATAAATCTGAGGTGTTGCAGGGGAAGCCTTATATAACTAATGGCAGAGCCCTGGGTAGTGTTGCAGAACAGAGAGTTCTAGGGATTCAGATACATAATTCTTTGAAATTTGTGTCACAGGTAGACAGGGTAGTTAAGAAGATATTTAGCATGCTTGCCTTCATTGCTTAGAGTTTTAAGTATATGATATGGGACATCATGTAAATCATATTGCCATGGAGGAGTTCTTTTCTGCAGTACTATTCCAGTTCTGGTCGTCCAGTTATAGTAAGGTTACAATTAAACTGTGGAGGGTTCAAAAAATATTTACTAGGATGATGCCGGGAATGGAGGGTTTGAGTTATGGAGATAGACTAGGACATTTTCCATTGGAGCATAGAAGGTTGAAGGGTGACCTTAGAAATGTTTATAAAATCATGAGGCACGGATAAGGTGACTAGCAAAGGTCTTTTCCCTAAGGTAGAGGACTTCAAATCTAGGGGCATATTTTTAAGGTGAGAGGAGAAAGATTTAAAAAGGACAAGAAGTCAACTTTTTTTTAAAACACAGAGAGTGAATAGTGTGTGGAATGAACTGCCAGAGGAAGTGACAGGTGCAGGTACAGCTACACTTAAAAGACATTTGGATAAGTACATAAATAGCACAGGTTTAGAGGAACATGGGCGAAATGCAGGGAGGTGGGACTCATTTAGTTTGGGAATATGGTTGGCGTGGACAAGTTGGACCAAAGGGTCTGTTTCCAGGCTGTATGACTTTAAGAAATAGGTGTTCACAGGACCATTTTCCAATCTTTCCAAGGTACAGGGAGTTACCGGATACCAATGTGGCCAATAAATTAATTTATCTAATAGCTTAGATTAGATTAGATTAGATTCCCTACAGTATGGAAACAGGGTCTTCGGCCCAAGAAGTCCACACTGACCCTCTGAAGAGTAACCCATCCAGACCCATTCCCCTACGCCCAATATTTACCCCTAAATAATGCACCTCTCACTACGGACAATTTAGCCTGGCCAATTCATCTGACCTGCACATCTTTGGACTGTGGAAGGAAACTGGAGCACCCGGAGGAAACCCACGCAGGCACGAGGAGAATGTGCAAACTCCACACAGCCTGAGACGGGAACTGAACCCGGGTCTCTGACGCTGTGAGGCATCAGTGTTAACCACTGTGCCGCCTGCAAATAAATAAAAATTACAACTTTATTTAATAAACAAGTATACATTGATTTTTAGCAAAAAAACTAACTTATTCAATAAATATGTAAAGCCGATTAACATAGTTTGAATTCTATAGTACATTTACTCTTCTAAACAACAGATGCAGGGGGAGGTCTTAAATGAATATTTCTCATCTGTATTTACAAAGGAGAAAAACACTGTAGCCAGGGATTTCAGTTGGGATGATAAAGTCCAAAACATGTTAAAATTATTGAGGAGGAGATATTAGATGCTTTAGCAGGCATAAAGGTGGCTAAGTCCCCAGGGCTTGATGAGGTGTATCCCAGCCTGCTAGAGGAGGCAAGAGAGGAGACTGTTGTGCCCTGGCAGAGAATTTAACACATTGCTGACCACAGGTTAAAGGGTCAGATGAGTGGAGGATAACTAATACGGTTCTTTTGTTCAAGAAGAACAGCAGAGATAGGCCAGCTAATTATGGATGAGTTGGTCTGATGTCTGTGGTAGGGAAATGGCTGAAAAAAATTCTGAAGGATGGGATCAATCAATACTTGGAAATGGAGGCATTTATTAGGGATAGTTAGCATAGTTCCTTGAGCAGAATATGAACATAGAAGATATAATTAGTAAATTTGCAGATTACACAAAAATGTGTGGTGATGTTGACAGTGAGGACAATGGTCTCAAGCTATAGTATAATATCAAATTGGGCAGACCAACAGCAGATGGAATTTAACTCTGATAAGTATGAACTGATGCATTTTTGGAAGCTTAATAAGGGAAGGATATATAGAATGCATAATAGATTCCGAGGGAAAACTGAGGAACAAAGAATTATTTGCATACAAGTCCGTAGACTCAGAAGGATGAAGTAAGCACATAGGATGCTTGCTTTCATTAACTGGAGCACACAATATAGGAACAAAGAAATCTTGTTACAAATTTGTAAAACATCGGTTAGGCATAGATGGAATACTGTATGCAGAAGGATGAGACCATCAGAAGGCTGTGACTACATCAGAAAGAGTGCAGACGAAGTTTACCAGTATGTTGCCTGGGATGAAAACCTTAGTTATAAGGAGAGTCTGGATAGACTGTGTTAGTCTTCCTTCGAATGTGGATGCTGACAGGGAATCTGACTTATGTATTCAAAATTAAGAGTCATACATCAGATAGATCCAAGAGAATCTTTTTTCCATAGCAGACATGTCTAAGACCACTGGATACAAGTAAGAAGGTGAAGAGTAGGTGGTTCAGAGGACACGAGGAAAAATTTCTTCAACCAGCCAATGGTAAAAATATGGAATGTGGAACATGCTGCCTGAGAGGATGATGGAGACAAGTACTCTCAACATTTAACTGGCATCTGGATGAGGACTTAAAATGCCAGTGCATAGCTAGTAATGGACTAAGTGCAGGTGAATGAAATTAGTACAGTTTGATGTTTGTTGGATTAGGAGGTGGCCCTGTTTCTATGCTGTACAAATGTGTGACCCTATAATCTAACACACACACACAGAAGACAAAATAAACGGAACCCTGTGAGAGAACTTCTCTGGCTTGGCGAGGGCATCTTACTACCCATTGTACAAGGAACCCCCAGTTTCTGTCACAGCATTGCAGACATCTTAAAGAAACTCAGCACCCACGGATCAGTTGAACCAGGAGCATTCCTTGCCACAATGGATGTTTTGTCACTCTACACCAGCACCCCGACAAAGACAGCATCGCTACAACTGCTTCAGTACTCAACACCGACAAGAGCCAATTCCCAGATGCCATCCACAACTCATCCACTTCACCTTGATCATAATGTCTTCACCTTCAACAACCCAACTCTTTATCCAGACACACTGAACAGCCATGGGGACCAAACCTGCACTTCAATACACCATTTTCATGCACAAGTTTGAGCAAGACTTCTTCACTGCACAGATCCTCCAACCGATGCTAGACACCAGATATTGTGACAACATTTTCTTAAAACTAATGGCAAAGAATCACTGAAATGACAACACTCATCTAACAAATGTACAGCATTCCAAACGCTTGTCATTTCCAATAAACACGATGGACCTGGTGTCGTGTGACTTCTGACGTTGCCCACTTCAGTCCAGCATTGGCACCTCCACATCTTCGTACACGCAGATGGGTCACTGAGCACAGTTGTCACTGGTATCTCTTCAGATATCGGCTGTTCATGGGATGTTAATAGGAAATCTTCTAGCAGCTTCTCAAGAAGAATAGTAGTTTTAGAGCTTCAGCCTTCACACAGGATTTTCAAAAGGACATCTTAGGAAGATAACAAAGCCTGTGCTGAGGGTAATTTGGAAGGCTCTACTGCTACATATGGCATGGTCAATTTGTTTTGAACCAAAATATACTTGTTACATAGATACTGGGCAGATCCTTCGACACCCCAAGCAAAAGGACATGGCCTTTGTCACACCGGATGGTCTTCTTCAATGTTGAATAAAGACATTTGCATTAAAAGGCGTGAGCAACTATGCAGAGACAGATGAACCAAGAGGCAGCCAGAGCTCCTTATATTTTGGTTTAGTTTGAAAATGTGCTGGCATACAGTGACACCTGGAAGATCCACATAGAACTAGAAGCTCTATTCTGGCTAATTAGTGATAAGACTTACAACATGTGATTTTGCAGAAGCATGGGTGGCATATCTAGACTATACAATACAAGGATAAATGTTGTCAAGAACAGCAAAGGTATTAGGGGAATTTTTTGCCCCACAGGATTAACAAATCACCAGTATTTTTGGGATTACGTGGTTTCTACCACAAGTTTGTACAAAATTTCAGGATTACCACGGACATGGATATGTTGCCAAAAAAATGTCGTATCATTAATAGTTGCCAATCAACTTACGAGGGACTGAAAACAATCTTAATTAATTAAACAGCATTGTTCTCCAAATTTCATGTAGTACTTCAAGGTAGTAATTGATGATAATGACCTGGGTGTACGTGCAGTTCTGTTACATGATGATGGATCAGGTACACAGAAGTCGTTGGACTATTTTTCTAAAAGTTCAATTGAGAAGTGATACTTGATTATGCAAAAAGAAACCGATTGTTACTGTCTCTTCAACATTTTGAAATGTATTTCTCTGTGGCGCAATCGGTTAGCACGTTCAGCTGTTAACTGAAAGGGTGGTGGTGGTGGTTCGAGCCAACCGAGGGATGCGTTTTCTGGGGCAGCACGGTGGCTCAGTGGTTAGCACTGCTGCCTCACTGCACCAGGGTCTCAGGTTCGATTCCAGCCTCAGGCACATTCTCCCAGTGTCTGTGTGGGTTTCCTCCGGGTGCTCTGGTCCCCTCCCACAGTCCAAAGATGTGCAGGTCAGGTGAATTGGCCATGCTAAATTGCCCATAGTATTAGGTATATTAGTCAGAGGGAAATGGGATCAGGTGGGTTACTCTTCGGAGGGTTGGTGTAGGCTTGTTGGGCCAAAGGCCCTGTTTCAACACTGTAGGGAATCTAATCTAAATCTAATCTATATCACGATGGTTTCAGGGTTCATACAGATTATACTCCTCTAGCCTTTGTAGAAAAGGGAATGCTGGACTATTCTGTTGGAGTTTATTATTACCTTAAAGATTGCCCACATTTGGGAGAGGAAAATCCAAATTCATTGCTTTGCCCAGAATTTAACTTTGCTTTGAATTATGATATAGATGAGGGACTTCAGTGATTAGGGAAGCTAAGGCTAGAGCTAAGTAGAGATTTGATAGAGATACTCAAAATCATATGGAATTTAAATAGACTAAATAGGGAGAAAGTATTGACGAATTTTTGAAAGCCAGAAGACATTGATTTAAAAGCCATGTAAACTGTAATATTAGGAAAACATCTCTGCAGAGCAAGATCTGTAATATACTGCCTAAATTGTGGCAGAAGCAATTTTGAATACTGCAACCATAAACCAGCTGATTAGGGAAAAAAACCTCAGCCACAGAAGATGCTTCATTGCTGCTGTTGGCTAACTGCCAGATGGAAATACAAATTAATAAAAAGAAATTTCCTAAACAAAACATTTGAAATAACACACTTTCAAAATCAGGTTTATTTTCAATTAATAAACCTCTCCGGTACAAACATGATGCATCTAGAGTCCTGTCTAGCAAATATTATAATTAAGTACAATAAACGTAATCCAACCAAAAGTCAATTCTATTTGTTAAATTGTCCACTACAGAAATGTTACTGCTTACTGAAGTTACACATCAAACAAGAACATTTATACTCAGAGTTCCAAATATTAACTAGGCAAGCTATGCAGTAATTTCAAAACCTACTTTCAATACCTCAAACTTTTGAACTGCCAGAGATTGCTAGCAATGCAGAGAATCCAATGCAAAAAAGAAGCTTCCCTGCTTGATTTTAAATGTGCATTTAACACCAAAATCTGTACAAAATGCTTCATCTTTCAAATACATTGTTCAAAATATAGAAGAGAGCAGACTAGCAGTTAACTGTCAATCAGCTTTGATGGATGCATTCTCCATGGCATACCTTGACTACAGTCAACTTGCTAACCAATCAGCATTCTCCTCTCATGCAGAATTAATGCTAGGTTTCCCCTTGAATTTGTATTCCTGAGAATTTTCCCAATAAGTGCAAGACAGTGAATCTGATATCAGTGGTGGGCAAATTGTTGGAGGGAATCCCCAAGGACTGGATTTACATGTATTTGGAAAGGCAAGGACTGGGTAGGGATACTGATCACAGCTTTGTGCATGGGAAATCATGTCTCGAACTTGATTGAGTTTTCTGAAGGAGTAACACAGAGAACTGAAGATGACAGAACAATAGACATCATCTATCTGGACCTCAGTAAGGTGTTCAACAAGGTTCCTCATGGTATATTGGTTAGCAACGTTAGATCACATGGAATGCAGGGAGAACTAGCCATTTGGATACAGAACTGACTCAAAGATAGAGGGTGGTGGTGGAGAGTTGCTTTTCAGACTGGAGGCCTGTGACCAGTGATATGCCACAAAGATTGGTGCTGAGTCCACTGCTTTTCATCATTTTAAGAGAAATGATTTGGTTTTGAATATAGGAAGTATGGTTAGTAAGTTCGCAGATGATACCAAAATTGGAGATGTAGTGGACCTCAGAGCACAATGTGATCTTGTCAATGGGACGAGGAGTAACAAATGGACTTTAATTTAGATAAATGTGAGGTGCTGCATTTTGAAAAGGCAAATTAGGACAGAACTTATGCTTTTATTGATAAGGTCCTGGGGAGTGTTGCTGAACAAAAAAACCTTGGAGTGCAGGTTCATAGTTTCTTGAAAGTGGAGTCACAGGTAGATAGGATAGTGAAGATGGTGTTTAGTATGCTTTCCTTTATTGGTGAGAGCATTTGAGTATAGGATTTGGAAGGTTATGTTGCAGCTTAACAAGACATTTGTTAGGCCATTTTTGGAATATTGTGTGCAATTCTGGTTTCTCTCCTACAGTAAGGATATTGTGAAACTTGAAAGGGTTCAGAAAAGATTTAGAAGGATGCTTGAAGCTGAATAGGCTGGGGCTGCTTTTTTTTTGTTTTCGATGCTGCATCAGAGACCGAAGGGTGACTATATAGACGTTTATAAACTCATGAGGGACAAGGATCGGGTAAAAAAAATAAGGTATTTTCCCTGGGGTGAAGGAGTCCACAACTAGAGGGCATAGGTTTAGGGTGAGGAGGGAAAGATTTAAAAGGGACCTAATGGGCAACTTTTTCAAGAGTATGGAATGAGCTGCCAGAGGAGGAGGAGGAGGCTGGTACAATTACAACAGAGAAAAGGCATCTGGATAGGTATTTGAATAGGATGGGGCTTAGAGGGATATGAGTCAGGTGTCAGATTTCTCGGTGGGAGAGCATTTTGGTGATACTGATGACAAATTCCTGATGTTTACTGGTCATGGAGAAGGATAGGTGCAGACTTTATGGGAAAGTATTTAATTGGGGGAGGGGGAATTACAATGTTATTAGGCAGGGAGTGGGGCGTCTAAATTGGGACCAGAGATTCTCAAGAAAATGTACGACAGAAATGTGGAGGCTGTTTAGGGAATATTTGCTGATAGTCTGGATATGTTTGTCCCACTGAGGCAAGGAAGAGATAGTCGGGTGAAGGAATGTTGGGTGATAATGGATGTAGAACATTTAGTCAAGAGGAAGAAGGAAGCTTTCTTATGGCTGAGGCGGCATGGATTAGACAGGGCTCTAGAGGGTTACAAGGTAGCCAGGAAGGAGCTAGAGAATGGACTTAGAGAGCGAGAAAGAGTAAAAAAAAAGCTTTAGTGGGTAGGATTAAAGAAAAACCTAAGGCATTCTACACTTGAGGAACAAGATGATGACCAGCATAAGGGTAGGGCCGATGCAATGAATTTGTGCCTGGAGTCTAATGAGGTAGGGGAGGTCCTTAATGAATACTTTCTTTCAGTATTCACTCCTAAGAGGGACCTTGACATTTGTAAGGACAGCATGAAACAGGGTGATAAGTTCAAACAGGTTGATGTTAAGACAGAGGACATGTTGAAAATATCGAAAAACATAAGGATAGATAATTCCCTGGGCCAAGTAGAATATACCCAAGGTCACTAAAAGAAGCCAGGGAAGAGATTGCTGCATCTTTGGCAATAATCTTTGTGTCCTCGCTGTCCACTGGAGTAGTGCCAGATAATTGGAGGATGGCAAATGTTATTCCCTTGTTCAAGGGAGGGAATAGAGATGATCCTGAGAATTACAGTCCAGTCAATCTTATGTCTGTGGTGAGCAAATTATTGGAGAAGATTCTGAGAGACAGGATTGATGCTTACTTGGAAAGCAATAGTTTGATTAGAGATAGTCAGCATGGCTTGGTGAAGCGCAGGTCATGTTTCACAAGCCTTATTCAATTCTTTGAGGTTGTGACAAAACACTTTAATGAATGTAGAGCAGAGGATGTGGTGTACATGGATTTTAAAGGTCCCCATGGTAGACTCATTCAGAAAGGAAGGAAGCATGGGATACAGGGAAATTTGGCTGTCTGGATACAGAATTGGTTGGCCCATAGAAGACAGAGGGTAGATGGAAAGTATTCAGCCTGGAGCTCAGTGACCTGTCATCTTCGGCAGGGAACTGTTCTAGAACTTCTGCTCTATGTGATTTTTATCAACTACTTGGATATGGAAGCAGAAGAGTGGGTTCCTAAGTTTGCCGATGACACGAAAGTTGGTGCAATGATGGATAGTGTGGAGGGCTGTTGTAGGTTGCAATGGGACATTGACAGGATACAGAACTGAGTCGATAAGTGGCAGATGGAGTTAATCCTGGAAAAGTGGGAAAGGATTCGTTTTGGAAGGTCGAATTTGAATGCAAAATACAGGGTTACAGACAGGATTCTTGGCAGTATGGAGGAACAGAGGGATCTTGGGGTCCGTGTCCATAGATCCCTCAAAATTGCCACCCAAGTTGATAGGGTTGTTAGAAAGCGTATGGTCTGTTGGCTTTCATTAGCAGGGGGGTATTGAGTTTAAGAGCTGCGAGGTTGCGCTGCAGATCTATAGAGCCCTTTGTTAGACCACACTTGGAAGGATGTAGGCGGTTTAGAGGGGGTGTAGAAAAAACTTACCAGGATGCTGCCTGGACTAGAGGGCATATCTTTTGAAGAAAGGTTAAGGGAGCCAAGGCTTTTCTCATTGGAGCAAAGAAGGGTGAGAGGTGACTTGACGGAGGTGTACAAGATGATGAAAGACAGAGTGAATAGTCAGAGACGTTTTCCCAGGGCAGAAATCGTTATCACAAGGGCGCATAATTTTAAGGTGATTGGAGGAAGGTTTAGGGGAGATTTCGGAGGTCGGTTCTTTACACAGAGTTGTGGGCGTGTGGAATGTACTGCCAGTGGTAGTAGTAGAGTCAGATTCTCTAGGGACATTTAAGCAACTCTTGAATAGGCACGTGGATGATTGTAAAACGAAGGGCATGTAAGTTAGTTTGATCTTAGAGTAGAATAAAAGGTCAGCATAACACCAAGGGCTGAAGGGCTTGTATTGTGCTGTACTGTTCTATGTTCGAACTGATGACAAATGGAACTAATCAATTTAAGATATTTAGTCGGCATGGACAAGTTGGACTGAAGGGTCTGTTTCCACGCTGTACATCTCTACAACTCTATGAAAAGCTTCTACAAAATATGCTGTTTTTCAGCAATACTCAAGACATAATCAGATAATTTGTTTCCCTTTTATGATGAAGACTGTGGGATAAATATTGGCCAAACACTAGGAAAACATTTAGTTCTTCTTTGAAATAGTACCATAGGATCCTTTGTTCAATCCAGATTAGGTTGATGGGAATTCTTATCGAAAGCTGTTACCTCTGGTGTGGAACCATTCATTCCTGATAAAAGGGCTTTTCCGGATCCTCAGATGTTGCCTGACCTGCTGTGCTTTTCCAGCAGCACTCTAATCTTGATTCTGATCACCAGCATCTGCAGTCCTCACTTTCACCTGAAACCTCCTCAGTACTAGCTCTGGTATTCGCACAGATGTTACATTTGAGCTCAATATTAGTCGATCACTGGCTTTGGAGGAACTTTTCCAGGCTTCAGAGATCAATATTAGTAGTTGACCTGAATTCTATACCCACATACTGGTACCTAACAACCAGCAAACATTCATGCCTGAGATGCATTTTATATTAGCATTATAAATTGATCACTTTGAAGGAACTTTTCCCAATTTCAGAAATCAACCTATATCGTAACAACATCAACATCTTGAACTTTCTCAGTTCTAATCGCCAGCAGATTTCTGACCAAACTCTCCTGTTTAGAAGTGAAATAGACTAAACACTTCTGAGATAACTGGTTCCCTGAAATGCCCTGAATTAAACTTGGTACTGAACTCAACCATTGGGTTTTTTGATCTGAATTGAAAAAAAGACTTTGGATCCCAGATTCATTCACACTGAAAACTAATGGCGCTTAATGTTTACCCTACTTATTGTAAACACAATAATATTCAAAGTTTGTGCGAAGATTTGTAGCTCGGGTGCTTGTTGTAGTGGTTCTGTTCGCCGAGCTGGAAGTTTTTGTTGCAAACGTTTCGTCCCCTGGCTAGGAGACATCATCAGTGCTCTGGAGCCTCCTGTGAAGCGCTTCTTTGATGTTTCTTCCGGCATTTATAGTGGTCTGTCCTTGCCGCTTCCGGGTGTCAGTTTCAGCTGTCCGCTGTAGTGCTTGGTATATTGGGTCCAGGTCGATGTGTCTGTTGATGGAGTTTGTGGATGAATGCCATGCCTCTAGGAATTCCCTGGCTGTTCTCTGTCTGGCTTGCCCTATGATAGTAGTGTTTTCCCAGTCACGCTCAGACAACAACTTACTAGAACAAAGGAGCCAATACCCAACATGAGCAAAACTAATGTAGTTTATAAAATACCATGCAAGGACTGCACAAAACACTATATAGGACAAACAGGAAGACAGCTAACAATCCGCATACATGAACACCAACTAGCCACGAAACGACACGACCAGCTATTCCTAGTAGCCACACACTCTGACAACAAGCAACATGAATTCGACTGGGAAAACACTACTATCATAGGGCAAGCCAAACAGAGAACAGCCAGGGAATTCCTAGAGGCATGGCATTCATCCACAAACTCCATCAACAGACACATCGACCTGGACCCAATATACCAATCACTACAGCGGACAGCTGAAACTGACACCCGGAAGCGGCAAGGACAGACCACTATAAATACCGGAAGAAACATCAAAGAAGCGCTTCGCAGGAGGCTCCAGAGCACTGATGATGTCTCCTAGCCAGGGGACGAAACGTTTGCAACAAAAACTTCCAGCTCGGCGAACAGAACCACTACACAATAATATAAACATCTTTCCATTAACATACAGTAGCCCAGACTTCTGGCTTCTGATAAATTCTGGATTTAGTGGCTGCTCCGAAAGGACACTTTGGCCTTATTTTTATTTTCAAATGAAACTCTTCACAAATGTAACCAGTATACTTGTGACTATTTTGAAATCAAATTCCAAAAATTAAATATATATATTATATAGTACATTTTTCAACACAATGCTCATTTGATAATTATTGTAACTCTTTTCTGCAGCCTGTGCACATCTTTTTACATATAAGATGGCAATCAGAACTTTAAGATGTACTTAAGTATTGTTACGATGTTGCATTACATTTTGTAAAATGTAGAGTCATAGAGATGTACAGCACAGAAACAGACCCTTTGGTCCAACTCGTCCATGCGGACCAGATATCCCAACCCAATCTAGTCCTGCCTGCCAGGACCTGGCCAATATCCCTCCAAACCCTTCCTATTCATATACCCATCCAGATGCCTTTCAAATGCTGCAATTGTACCAGCCTCCACCACTTCCTCTGGCAGCTCATTCCATACAAGTACCATGGAATACAAGTGGAAACGTTGCCCCTTAGGTCCCTTTTATATCTTTCCCCTCTCACCCTATGCTCTCTAGTTCTGGACTCCCTCACCTCAGGGAAAAGACTTTGCCTATTTATCATATCCATGCCCCTCATGATTTTATAAACCTCTATAAAGTCACCCCTCAGCCTCCAACGCTCCAGGGAAAACAGCCCCAGCCTATTCAGCCTCTCCCTATAGCTCAAATCCTCCAAATCTGGCAACATCCATGTAAATCTTTTCTGAACCCTTTCAAGTTTCACAACATCTTTCTGATAGGAAGGAGATGAGAACTGCGTGCAATATTCCAACAGTGCCCTAACCAATGTCCTGTACAGCCGCAACAGGACCTCCCAAATTCTATACTCAATATTCTGACCAATAAAAGATAGCTAAAAATCACACAACACCAGGTTACAGTCCGACAGGTTTAATTGGAAGCACACTAGCTTTCGGAGGGCCGCTGCTTCATCAGGTGATTGTGGAGGACAATTGTAAGGCACAGCATTTATATGAAAAATTTACAGTATGATTGAACTGAAATTATACATTGAAAAATACCTTGATTGTCTGTTGAGTCTTTCATCTGTTCAAATATCATGATAGTTTCACATCTTTCATACGTAAATCACAAAACCTTTTCTTTTTAAAAGTTGCAATCTCAGGTTAACTGTAACAATTGCTGTTAGTGAGACAATATGTTGAAGGTGTTAGCCCCTTGTGTTCTCTGTCTATGCATGGTGTTTAGATTGATTCTAATCTAAAAAGTGAGTCCAAATCAATAAAGGAAAGCATACCAAACACCTTCTTCACTATCCTATCTACCTGCGACTTCACTCAGAGGTCTCTTTGTTCAGCAACACTCCCTAGGACCTTACCATTAAGTGTATAAGTCCTGGACTCGGCAAGATGGCGGCGATTCTGTAGAACTGCTGTGGACAGCTCTGCCTAACAGCCAAGGCATACCGATGTTTTTTGCCATCCCTGGCCAACTTATGTGGTGGAATTATTAGTTTAAAACCTTACAGAACACATATTTGTTAATATTTGGGAGTGGGAAGATGTCAAAGGGAAAAGGAGCAAGCAAACAGCAGCAGGGAGGATACTTGCCTGCAGCATCAGGCATACCAGAGACTGCACAGCAGCAGCCTCTCCTGAACCCCCTGGGAACCGGACATACTGACAGGAATTGACTGTCGCGATGGAGAGACTTACCTTGAAAGTTACGGCTGCGATTGAGGAAATCTGGAGAGATTCGTGCCCAGGTCCAACCTATCACATCCATGCTGCAGAAGCATGAGCAGGAGATCCAGGGCCTTGGGAAGAAGCTGGAGGGGGTGGAGGGTCGAACTAAGGCCTTGGAAGCTGTGATGGAGACCTCATCCAGTCAGATCCAGTTGCTGGAGCAAGAGGTGCGGGCCTTGCAAAATCATATCGTCAACCTCGAAAATCGAGGTCGAAGGATAAATCTCTGAATTGTTGGGCTCCCTGAAGGTGAGTAGTCAGTCAGCTTCTTTGAAAGCTGGCTGCTGAAGTTTTTGGGCCTTCACATAGAGTCCAGCAGGCTTCAGGTTGAAAGGGTGTACCGGATTAAGGTGCACAGGTCAGGGCCGGTGCAGCACCCCCACTCTGTCCTAGTGCACTTCCATTCATAGAAGGACAAGCAAAAAGTCATAGAAGCTTCCAGATCCCTGAGAAAAGATCCACAGGTGCTGCTGTACAAGGAGTCAAAAATCATGTTTTTCCTGGATTTTTCAGCAGCTGTAATTTGAAAGAGGAAGTCCTTCGATTAAGTTAAAAAGAGGCTGAGGAATCTGGGCGTCCAGTGGTCCATGAGATACCCCGCAGTATTTTGTTTCAGCCATGAGGACTCAGTTTATACATGTGACTTGGCAGATAAGGCTAAAAACTTTGTGGACACTTTAAAATAGACGGATTGGCCTGAAGAATATGGTTAATGTTTGTTCTCTTTTCTATCTTTCCCTATGTTTTCCCTTCCTTTTTTTATTTCTTTCTTTCTCCCTAATAATTTCCTTTTTGGAAAGGGAGGGATGAGACGACTTTGGAATAAGGTGTTCCTTTTTTTTAATAACTAGATTTTCTGATGGGAAATTTTGTGGATGTTCTTTGTTGTCTCTCCCCCTTTTTGTTTGTTCTCCTTCTCTTTTAGTCACAAGCAGGGGTGACATGAAGCCAGGGATGAGTGGAGTACTCATCCTGACTTTGTCTTTTCTTCTGTTGATTTAAGGATCATCTCCTTGTTTATTTTTCTCTCTGGCCTAAGGCTGGAGCACAGTCCGGGTTTGAAAGAGCTGTGAAGGAGGGGAGGGTAGGGTGAGTGCCCCCGATGGGCAGAGAGAAGAGTCTTCCATTTAAGGTTCTATAGTTGGTTTTCTTTGTAGTTTATTGGTAATAATAGTTGTTTATAGTTATGATAGAGTAGTTTTTGTATATATAGTTTTTCGATTCTATGACTTTATTTACTTATATTCGGAGCTTTGTAAGCAGGGTTCTCCCTCCGAGGGGTTCAACGGTGTCTAAAGGGGATATGGCTATGTGTCTTATTAAATGGTGCACCTGGAACATTAAGGAAAGTCATTCGCCTATTAAAAGGAAAAAAAAAGTGCTTTCTAGCCTTAAGAGGGAAAGGGTTGATGTCATTTTGTTGCAGGAAACCCACCTTGACGATGGGGAACACCTGAAATTACAATAGGGGGTTATGACCAGGTATTCTTTTCCTCCTTTACTACTAAAAGTAGGGGAGTGGTGGTACTTATCCAGAAAAATCTTCCGTTCACATTATTAGAGCAGGTGAAAGATGAGCAGGGACGGTTTGTGATACTTAAAGCCCTGATACATGGGGAGGAATATGGCATTTTAAACATCTACTGTTCTCTGGCACATCCCCTCAAATGTTTGATTAGTGCTTTCTCTAAGTTGAGTGCTTTTGGGACACGGCACATTATTACACGGGGTGGGGTGGGGTGGGGGGGGGGGGGGGGGGGGGGGGGGGAGGATTTTAATTGTATTTTGGATCCGACAGTGGACAGGATGCCTTGTGGGCCCCCAACTATTTCTTCGCAGGCCAAGCAGGTGGTTGACTTACACAAGGAGTTGGGGCTGGTGAATATTTGGAGATGTCTTCACCCTACCAGCAGGGACTTCACTTTTTTTCAAAATTTCATAAATGTCACACGAGGATCGACCTCTTTCTGGCTCCCGCAGCCCATCTGGATTCGATTATGAGTTGTAAAATTGGGAATATAGCTACCTCTGATCATGTGGCAGTATATTTGGAGATTAAGGCCAAGAGTGAAGGGCTAGGTTTGCGGCACTGGCGTTTGGACCCTTTTCTCCTTAAGGATTCCAAATTTGTGGAATACTTTTTGAAGGAGTTTCAGGAATTCTTGACTATCAACTCAGGCATGGCTAGTAGACCATCCATACTATGGGAGACTGCTAAGTCCTTTGCTAGGGAATTAGCTATTTCCTATTTGGCTAGCCGGAAACAACAGAAGGAGGAACAGCAGCGTCTAATTGAGATGCGGTTGAAAGCTGCGGAGGCAGCACATTTTGCGCAACCTTTGGTGACAAAGCTACAGGTGATCAAGGCCCTTTGGGCTGCCTTTAGTTCAATACTGACCCAAAACGCAAAGAACAAACTTGCTTTTGCTAGACAGAGACTGTTTGAATATGGGGATAAGCCAGGGAAGTATTTAGCGTACCTGACTAGGAAAAAGCATGCTCCCCAATCAATTACTGCAATTAGAGATAGCGCCGGGGTCCTTACATACAATGTTTCAAAAGATTAATGAGGCTTTTTGAAGCTTTTACTCTGAACTGTATCGGTCTGAAGACAGGAGGGCTAAACTGGAGACCTTCCTGAAGAACCTGGACCTCCCAGGGGTAATCTTGGAACAGGCCTCTCTCCTTAATGCCCCTTGACAGTTCAGGAAATACAGGAGGCAGCTAGGCAACTTCAGAGTGGAAAAGCGCCTGGCCCTGATGGTCTTCCGGGTGAGTTTTATAAGGAGATTATTGGGATTCTGTCAGGGCCGATGTTGGAGACGTACAATCACTCCTACATTCATGAATGCCTACCACCATCTTAGAGAGAAGCTAATATTTCCTTAATTCTTAAGAAGGGGAAGGTTTCGGAGGATTGACCCTTCTGCAGGCCCATCTCTCTATTAAATTCAGATTTCAAGATTCTGTCCAAGATTCTGGCACTGAGACTGGAAAGGGTGTTGCCCCATATTATTAAAGAGGACCAGACAGGCTTTATAAGAGGCCGTAGGTCCTCTAATAATATTTGAAGGTTGCTGAATGTCATCCAAGTTTGTCAGCAATGATCGATTCAGGGGTTGGTGATTTCCTTAGATGCAGAGAAAGCATTTGACCGGGTGAAATGGCCGTATCTATTTTATGTCTTAGAACAGTTTGGGTTGGGTGGAGTCGTTGCTAGTGGGTGGAGGTTTTATATCGCCACCCTCTGGCCACGGTCATCACACGGGGTGAAGTCTAGGAATTTTACGATTGGTAGGGGTAGTTGGCAAGGCTGCCCCCTCTCACCGTTGTTGTTTACGTTGGTGATAGAGCTGCTGGCAGAGGCCATTCGCCAGAATATCCACATAACCGCTCCGGAAGTGGGATCGAAGGCACACAAGATTACACCATATGCGGATGATGTCCTTCTGTTTTTATCGAACCCGATAACCTCTGTATCCCATTTGATACAATGTATCAATTCATTTTGGGCTATTTCAAGATATAAGATTAAGGTTGCAAAATCAGAGGCTATGCCTTTGGGGAACATTCAGGGTGTGCCAGAAGTTGAAGGTGGCAGTTGAAGGTTGAAGTTTGAGCAACTGAGCTGCAAATACGGGTTACCCAGCAGAGATCTTTTCCGTTTTTTTCAGGTTAGGGATTTCATCCAGAAGAAGACTATGCTTCTCACTAAGCCCTATAAGCCCGATACAGAGAGGTTGTTGCTATGTTCCACAAACACCCTTTTGGTTAGTGCCTCTATCGTCTGCTGGGTGGCAGGGCCTGGCAGGATATTAACCGGTTATGAGAGGTCTGGGAGCAAGAGCTAGGAGTGGAGATCTCTTCTGAAACATGGGAGAACATATGGGAGAATACTCAAAAGATCTCAATCTATAATAGGACATGCGCTACGCAGTTAAAAGTTCTGCACAGGGCTCATCTGACACCAGACTGTCTGGCAAAGTTTAAAAAAGGGGCATCTTCAGTGTGCCCCAAATGTAAAATTAGTGTAGGTACTCTTACTCATTGCTTCTGGACATGCCACAGGCTCCATGTTTACTGGAGCGCTGCGGTGGGAGAGATAGGGAGGGTATTGAGAACTGAAGTCAAAGTAGACCCGATATCTCTCCTCTTAGGTCTACCGAATTTACCATCTTTAGATGGACATGGGAAAAAACTATTTAATATTGCATACTGTGCACGGAAGAATATTCTGATGAACTGGTTGTCTGAGAACCCACCAGGCTTGCTGGGATAGCAGAAATTAATTATGGAGCACATTCCCTTGGACTTTTCTTTACAAACATGGTGCACAACATAACAAACCATTTTTATAAGTCATGGCAGCCCTACTTGAGTTATTTGGAAACTAATTTGTCAGTTGTCCTAAGTAGGGTGTTTGTTTAACCAGGATGGTTAGATTTGTCAAGCCCTGGAGGTGGTCTCCTGAGTTAATATGGGTATATATACAATGCTCCCGTTCCTCTGTTTGGGAGCTTTGTGCCAAACATAGCTGCTCTGTATTCTTTTTTTTTGCTTTTCTTTTTTTTGGTGTTGCTTTGCTCAGTGTTAGGGTTTGTTGTATATTAGAGAGTAGGTTAATAGTTAGGAGACAGTAGTTGTATTGTTTTTGTGTTTGTTTTCTTTTTATTATACTGAGATTTGTTATTGATTGTATTTTTCAATAGTTTCATATGTTTGTAAAAGTTTAAAAAAATTTGTTAATAAATATATTTACAAAAAAAAGTGTATAAGTCCCGCTAAGATTTGTTGTCCCAAAATGCAGCACCTCACATTTATCTAAATTAATCTCCATGTGACATTTCTCAGCCCATAGGCTCCTCTCATCAAGATCCAATTGCAATCTGAAGTAACCTTCACTGTCCACTACACCTCCAATTTAGGTGTCATCAGCAAACTTGCTAACTGTACCGCTTATGGTCACATCCAAATCATTTGTTTAAATGATGCAAAGTAATCGACCCAGCACCGATCCTTGTGGCACTCCACTGGTCACAGGTCTCCAGTCTGAACAACAAACCCCCACCACCTTGTGGACTTGATTTTGAAAGCTTGCAGAGTATTTTCCGTGCCTGACTGTTTTTATAAAAATGTCAATGAAAAGTACTTTGAAGCTTTTGTTTTGAAGAAATAAGGCATTTCTTGGAAACCACATAGCTCCAGACAATCACTGATCTTAATGGCTTGACCTCACTTCGGGGAAAACATCTGACTGTTTTGTGACTGGGCTTTATGGCTGTTATGTTTGAACTGTGTTGCAAGCATGGCGTTTGTTATTGGACTTTTCAGTTGAAGAATGCCTGATACAGTACAGGCTACTTAACCTGTATCTCATGTTTCTGATACACTTTTGCTATGAAACTCAATTGTTCATCTGGCAAAGTGACGACTTAAAGACGCATCAAGGTCGCATTTCCTGCCTCCGTCAAGATCCCTCAGAGACAACCCTGCACGAGAACTGACTTTATCATACATACAAGAACACCAGATTGAAGACTCCAGATTATCTTCTGGATAACCTTTTTGCCTTCAAGATTAATTACCATTAACCAGAAAGTGTTTTCCTTTGTAAAAGTGAATTTCAGCAGAGAGAAACCTGCTTGTTCTCTTTACCTGATGGAAGATAGTGCATTTTGTGTTTTTCAGAGGGGTAAACAGTTATATTGCCATATTACAATTTGTCGTAAATCCGCTCTAAATTGTCATTGGATCAGTTATAACAAATCAATAACTATGTTCAGTAATGAACCTGATTGACGGATCTTTTTATTTTAAGTCTGAAATAGAGCAAGCATATGATTGGCTATATTGGGACTTGGTAATATTTTCAATTCATATTGCAATCCATGAGCAAGTGGGGCTAGATCGACAGCACAGTCCTCCCATTTCAGTTAGAACAATGTGGCCTAACCAAGGTTCAATTCAGATCAAGCACAACTTCCTTAAATTCTTTTTAAATTCTCTTTCTCTGTGGATTTGGTCTGTGTTCATAAGGCCTTGCTAGCTGGTGGCATTACATTTAGCACCAATTTAACAAAGGGTCATAATGTTAAATCATAATTTCATCTGAAACCTGCAAAAAAAAACACTATGGGCATCCGTCAAACAAAGAGAGCATGAGCACTGTTCCTTAGTCACTAACTGCAAAATCAATTTGTTGGCATGCAGATAAATGGGTATAACCAAACTAAGAATTAATAAACTTATTTAATTTTTAAAATTCACTTGAGGAACATTAGCATTGCTGGCTGGGCCAATAGTCAATTCCTGTCCCTAGGTGCCTTTGAGGTGGTGGTGGTGAGCTGATTTCTTGAGCCACTGCAGTTCACGTGCTGTTGGCAGATCCACAACATTGTCAGTGAGGGAATTCTAGGAGTCTCCTGAATACATCCCACTATACAACCAGAATCCCATGCTGAGTACTCTTGAGCAGGATGGTACTATAGGTACCATCCGTATACTGAGTTTCAAGGAAATCTACAAGAGCAATTGTGATGGGTGATTTAATAGTTACAGGAACAGATAGATTATGTGGCAGCTATAAGCATAAACAGAGGATAGTGTTTGGTTTCCTTGCCATCAGGCTGAAGGATGTCACTGCGTGGCTACAGAGTGTGAAAATGAACATCTAGCCATCATGGTCCACATTGGAACCAGTATGACTGCTCTGCTGCAGCACCATTGTGTTTAACTGAACAAAACAAGTACAGAAGAACCTTCAAGTTGTATTTAATAGATTAAAACTGGTGGTGAGCACACAGCTCGAGGTTTTGAAATAGATTATGGAATAACAGTGTTCTGTGCTTCCTAAATGTGCTTGTGTTTTCACTGGAAACAACGTGGAACTATCATAAAATTACCAGACAAAACACCAATTTTTAAAAACTTGTCAAATTATGGAAATTTTAGTGTTACTTATCAGCTATATAGCTATAGCTGAAGGAAGGACAATAACAGAACCGTTAAAGTAGAAAAGATAGAAATCAAATTACTAAATAGTTGAACACAGGTTCAGAATTTAAGAGATTTGCGAGAAATTAACCAATAAACTTTGTTGGCAGTCTGGAACCAGCATACAACCATAACTAAACATGGAAATTATTGAAGACAGAGGTCAGGATAGGTTTTCAATAAATAAATACATTGGTGCCAACTGTTGTTTTCCACTGCTGAGCTATCATTAGGAAAGGTCATTATTAATTGGTATATATAAACATAATATCCAAAGCTTGTACAATTGCTCAACAACTAATCAATGATAATTTGACACAACTTGAGAAACTTAGAGGGAGACTACTAAATGTTTGGCTGTTTAACACAATTTTTTTTTAAAAATCTGCTCTGTCATGTTCTAATGTGTTGACAGAATTATAAGCAACGTAACAGAACTATGAATCCAGAGACTTTTACTTTCCAGTTTAGACCTAGAATCATAGAATTTTACAACTGCGTGTGTGGTTCCCAAAAGAGCTACCCAGCTGGTGTCATTCCTTGGTCCTATTTTTGAGGGCCTCTAAATTCGTCACTTTCAAACAGATATCCAGCTCACTTTAGAAACCTCCTGTGGAATCCATCTTCACCATTCTCCCAGGCAGTGCACTTCCAGTCCAAACAACTGAGTAAAGAAGTTTCTCCTTATCCCACTCTCAGCTCTCTTGTTGACAATCCTGAAATTGGGATCTCTAGATACTGACATACCAGCTGGTAGAAACAGAATATCGTTTTATACCCTGTCAAACTTGTTCCTAATTTTGAACACTGCAATAAGGTCAGCTCTTAATTTTCTCTGCTCTAAGGAGAATAAGCCCAATTTCTCTAATCTTTCCTTTTATATGAAATCCCTCATTCCTGGTACAGGTAGATCTCAGATAACACACGTTCTGGCAGTACGATTTACCTGTAAGGTTGCTAAGTATGGAATGGTATTTTCAAGAACACTTACCTCTGTTTGCAATAGCACGATTCCAGCAGTGATCATTTTGCTCTCTTCATTCTGCACATGCATTAATGTCTGCACTAAGTCTCCATGGCATTCTGCACATGCGCCGTTGTCAGCTGCTGACAGAGCAGCTTTCTATGAGGGGTAATGTACAGATACCAGTTTTTTGAGAGATACACATTGAGCAGCTGATTGTGAAAGGTACAATACTCCTATTTTATCCCTTTTTAAAAATAAAATGGAGGGGCACAGTGACAAGAATGTTAGCAAGAGGCACTCTGGTGATAAAATTTTGGGTGAATGCTCTTCAGAGGGTTGGTTGATGGGCTAAATGGCCTCCTTCAACACTGTAGGAATTTTAGGATTCTACAAATATGAGCAATTTAGCTAGAAATCTTGGAAAGTTATAGGATGGCTGTTCTCTTATTTACTCTGACATATATGTGAAATTTGGTGTCTGCGGCCTAGCTGACCACTATGACATAATGTTTTGTGACACGGTATTGATGTCTGCCACCTACTGCCGATCTACTGACAGTGCAATGAAAGAACCACCCCCAACTCATGTGAAATATATTTAATGCATTAGCGTGAATGTTCATGATTGATAGTTTACCATGTGTACGCACTGTTTACAAAGTCAACTCCTCCCACTTACTTTCCAAAGGTACAAGTTCTAATATTGTTATTTCTTTGTTCTTTCAAAAGACATGGAGGTCACCGAAAAGGTTACCATTTGTTGTCTTCCCTTAATTGTCCTTGAACTGGGTGGCTTAGTAACTCATTTTGGAGGGCAAGAAAACAAAAGGTCAACCACACTACAGTGTGTCTGGAGTCAGACCAGGTATGGATGGCAGATTTTCTTCCCAAAGGACAATAATGAAACAGATGAGTCTTTGTGAGAATTTATGATCACTGAGGCCAGTTTCAATTCCAGACTTATTAATTGATTTTATGTTCTACCGTCTGCCATGGTTGAATTTCAACCTTCATCCCCAAAGCTCGGCCTTTGGTTATCATTCTAGTGACATTATCATAGAACATAGAACATTAAAGCGCAGTATAGGCCCTTCGGCCCTCGATATTGCGCCGCCCTATCATACTAATCTGAAGCCCATCCCACCTACACTATTCCACGTACATCCATATATGCCTGTCCAATGACGACTTAAATGCGCTTAAAGTTGGCGAATCTATTACCGTTGCAGGCAAAGCATTCCATACCCTTAATACTCTCCGAGTAAAGAAACTATCTCTGACATCTGTCTTATACCTATCTCCCCTCACTTTAAAGTTGTGTCCCCTCGTATTTGTCGTCCCCATACCACCATCTCCCCTAACGCAACAGCTGCACGTCTATCCCCAGTCCAAAGAAACAGATGCATAACAAACATAAACAGAAATTTCTAGAGGAACTTAGCAGCTCTGGTAGCATTTGTGGAGAGAAAACAGAGTTGACTTTTTGAGACTAGTGACACTTCTTCAGAACAGATATAGACTGTTCCATCTTTATATTTGTTCATGCAGCTGATCTCAAGAAAACACAAATTGTGCTGGGAACCAATAAAAGAACAAATTATTTTTCTGTGCAGAAATCTCAGCGGACACATACATGTTAGGGGAATGATATTAAATTCTATTTCCATTTAATAAAGTTAAACCAACAGTGCTGAAGAATGCTCAACAGCCACATAGAAAGGAAGAACATTAATATCCATTTCAGAATTACTCATTTTGGATCATAAGTAAAGGTCTCATCAAACAGAAGAACCAATTACAGGAATAAATGGAAATAATCAAATCTCTCCAAAGCGAGAAGAGAAAATAATCACATTGTTCCAATTTTAAGAATTGCATTGGCCATTGCTTAAGTTCCTTCCCTAAACTGAACACTTTTTACTGAAAATAAAAAGTAGCAAATAAAACATATATATAATAAAAAGGACAATTAATAATTGCTTAGTAACAGTATTGTTCTAGAATGAAATGTGTGCCATCTTTGTGAATAGTAAATGAATAAGGTCTATGCGATTTATCTGTGCAGAATCAATACGGAGAGATTTTAGAAGCACAATTTTAATTATTTGGAGATGATGATGATCGTTCATCCTGGCACATGGGCCCTCTTAGAACAAAGAGTACTGCTGCACAGAAACAGAGCCTTCAGCCCTCTACCCAAGTCTGCATCGATACATTTTGCCTTTCCACACTAAAACTGTCTTCACTTACAGGATCCGTATCCCTCTATTCCCTTCCTATTTGTGTATTCATCTAGGAGCTTCTTGAATACTGCTATTGTGTCTCCTTTCACCACTTCCCTGATAGTATGTTCCAGCCACCCTTTGCGTGAAAAACTTGCTCTGCACATCTCTTTCAAACTTTCCTCCTCCCACCACACATCTTGAACTTGTGTCTCCTACTGATTAACCCCTCTACCCTGGGAAAAAAGCCTCATACTTTCTACTCTATCCATGCCATTCAAAATCCTATAAACTTCTCAACATCCTACATTCCGGTGAAAACAAATTTAAGGTATCTAACCTTTCTTCATAGCTAAAATCCCCTATACAGGTAACATCTGGTAAACCTTTTCTGTGCGCTCTCCATAGCATCTACATCCTTCTGGTAGGATTATGATCAGAACTGTATGCAATATTCCAAATGTGGCTTAACTAAAGTTCTATTAAACTGCAGCATAACTTGTCTATAGTACTCAATGCCCTTTACAATGGCAAACATGCCATAGGCTTTTTTTTCTATCTTATCCATCTGCGCTGCCTTCTTCAATAACCTGTGAACCTGCACACCCAGGTCCCTCTGCTATTAAATACTTCTAAGGTTTCTGCCATTCACACTGATTTCCATCTGTACTTGACCTTCCAAAACGCCTTCACCTCATGTGTCTGGATTAAACTCCACCTGCCATTCTTCTGCTCGTGCCTCCAACTGATCTATATCCTGCTGCATCCTCGACAATTCTCCTCATTATCTACATCTTTGCATCAATCCACAAACTTACTAAGTAGATCAACTACATTTTCCTCCAAATACTTTATGTAGACCATGAACAGCAGAGTTCCCAGTACTGATCTCTGTAGAATACCACTAGTCACAGCCGGCCTTTCTGCAAGCATTCCTTCCACTGCTATCCTCCGTCTCCTCTGACTAAGCCAGTTCTCTTCCATTTTGCCCGTTCACCCTGATACCATGTGACTTCACTTTTGGTACCAGTTTGCCATGACAGACCTTGTCAAAGGCTTTACTAAAGTCCATGTAAACACCATCAACAATTTTCTTTTCGTAATCATCTTCATCACCTCCTCAAAATGCTCAATCAAGTTAGTGAGGCACGACTTCCCCTGCACAAAACCATGCTGTCTATCACTAATAAGTCTGTTTGCTTCTAAATCTTTTAGACCTTGTTCCTGAGAATCTTTTCCAATCATTTCCCTACCAGTGATGAGGGGCTCACAAGGCCTATAATTTCCTGGATTATCCCTGCTACCCTTCTTCAAAATAGAACAACACTGGCTCCTCTGCAATCACCTGGGACCTCATCTGTGGCCAAAGAGAATACAATGAAGTCTGTGACTGCTCCAGCAACTTGTTCTCTTGCCTCCCTCAATATTCTGGCATAGATACCATCAAGACCCGGGGACTTAGCTACCTTAATACCTTCTAAGGCACACAACCTACCTTCCTTTTTAATAACAACTTGACTTCGAAATTCAACATTCCCTTCTCTGAGATCATCCTCCACCAGTTCCTTCTCTTTGGTGAATACTGACACAAAGTATTTGTTTAGGAACTCACCTACCAATCTCTTCTGGGTTCACACACAGATTCCCTCCTTTGTGCTTGGGTGGGCCAACTCTTTCCCTAGTTAATCTCTCGCTTCTTTGTATGTATAAAGAGCCTTCGGATTCTCTTTAATGCTGTTCGCTAATGACTTTTCATGACCACTTTTAGCCCTTTCAATTTCTTCAATTTCTAGCCCTTTAATTTCCTTATATACTTCAAGGGCTTTGTCAGTTTTCATCCTTATGTTTGCTTCTTTTTTTTTGTCCAACGTCATAATATCTCTGGTCATCCAGGGTTAACATAACTTACCATACTTGTCACAGGAACTACTGCTCCTGAACTCTTACCAACTGCCGTTTGAAATACTCCCATATGTCCGATATAGATTTGCCCTCAAACAGCCATCTCCAATAAAACTCTCCAGTTCCTGCCTAATATTGTTGTAGTTTGCCTTCCCCAATTTAAGACCTTCACCTGAGGATTGCTGTTACCCCTATCCAAGAGTATCTTAACTCATAATATTATTAGTCACTAATCCTGAAATGCCACCCCATTGAAACTTCACTCACTTGACCGGGCTCATTTTTCATGTCCAGTATAACCCCTTCCCTGGTTGGACTGTTTATATACTGTGTCAAGAAGCCTTCCTGAATGGTCCTTACAAATTCTGTCCCATCCAAGCCCTTAGAACAAAATGAGTCCCAGACAATGTTGGGGAAGTTAAAATTACCCACCTGTAAAAACAACCCTGCCTTTTCTCCAAAATCTGTCTACATATTATTTCTTCTTTCTCCCGCTGGCTGTTGGGAGGCCTGCAGTGTACTCCCAGCATTGTGATTTCACCTTTCCCATTCCTGAGATCTACCCATATTGCCTTGCTGCATGAGTTCTCTGATGTATCCTTCATCAGTACAACTCCTTTACCAGTACTGCAACTCTCAAACCCCTTTTACATCCCCTTCTATCACACCTGAAACATCTAAATCCTCGGACATTCCAAATCTCTGTAATTGCAATACTATCATAGTTCCAAGCACTAACCAAAGCTCTAAGTTCATCTACCTTGCCTATTATACTTCTTGCATTGAAACACATGCACTTGAGACGACTGGATAAAAGCAAATTACTGCAGATGCTGGAATCTGAAACCAAAAAAGAAAATGCTGGAAAATCTCAACAGGTCTGGCAGCATCTATAAGGAGAAAAAAGAGCTGACGTTTCGAGTCTAACTGGCCCTTTGTCAAAGCCAAAAAAAAGGGAGAAATAGGGAGGTATTTATCCTAGGCTGAGAGAAGTTGAGTCATGGCTCCAGAAGCAAAGGTAGCAATAAAGAGGTGATAATGACAGTGTATAGAGAGATTATAGGTGAGGGTTGTGGCGCGGGAGATGGACCGCACGCTGTCGAGAGCCCTGTCAACAACTGTAGGTGGGAAGCCGCCGTTGGAGAAGGAGGAGCACATATTAAGAGCACCACTTTGGAAAGTGGCCTCATCAGAACAAATGCGGCGGAGGCGAAGGAGCTGAGAGAAAGGGATAGAGTCCTTAAAGGACGTAGGGTGAGAAGAACTGTAGTCCAGATAGCTGTTGGAGTCAGTGGGCTTGTAATGGATATTAGTGGATAGACTATTGCTGGAAATGGAGTCAGAAAGGACAAGGAAAGGAAGGCAGGTGTCAGAAATGGACCAGGTGAAGGTGATGGAGGGCTGGAACTGGAAGCGAAGTTTATGAATTCTTCCAGGTCAGGACGAGAGCATGAAGCCACACCGATTTCAAAAATTCATAAACTTCGATTCCAGTTTCCAACCCTCCATCACCTTCACCTGGTCCATCGCCAACACCTGCCTTCCTTTCCTTGTCCTTTCTGACTCCATTTCCGGCAATAGTCTATCCATTAATATCCATTACAAGCCCACTGACTCCCACAGGTATCTGGACTATAGCTCTTCTCATCCTGCGTCCTTCAAGGATTTTATCCCTTTCTCGCAGCTCCTTCGCCTCCGCCGCATTTGTTCCGATGAGGCTACTTTCCAAAGTGGTGATCTTAATATGCGTTCCTTCTTCTCCAACTGTGGCTTCCCACCTACAGTAGTTGACAGGGGTCTCGACAGCGTGAGATCCATCTCCCGCGCCACGACCCTCACCCCCTCTCTCCCATCCCAGAACAAGGATAGAGTCCCTCTTGTTCTCACCTTTCACCCCACCAGCCTTCACATGCAAAGAATAATCCTTTGCCATTTTCGCCAACTCCAACACAACACCACCACTAAACACATCTTCCCTTCCCTTCCCTCCCCTCCCCTTATCCGCATTCCACAGAGATCATTCCCTCCGGGACAACCTAGCCCACTCCTCCATCACCCCTAACACCTCTCCCATCACACACGGCACCTTCCCATGCAATCGCAGAAGGTGCAACACCTGCCCTTTTACCTTTTCCATGCTCACCATCCAAGGTCCCAAATACTCATTTCAGATTAAGCAGCGTTTCACTTATACTTCTTTAAATTTGGCCTATTGCATTCGTTGCTCTCAATGTGGTCTCCTCTATATTGGAGAGACAAAATGCTGACTGGGTGATCGCTTTGCTGAGCGCCTTCGGTGTGCACGCAATCAGGTCCCGGAACTTCCCGTGGCTTGCCACTTCAACACACAATCCTGCTCCCTTACCCACATGTCTGTCCTTGGCCTGCTGCAATGTTCCAGTGAAGCTCAACGCAAACTGGAGGAACAGCATCTCATCTTCCGACTAGGCACGTTACAGCCTATCCGTCTCAACACTGAATTCAACAACTTCAGATGATTATCCCATCTTGACCTCTCTGTTTTCATTCTGCTCCGTAATTTTATTTCATTTGTTTTATTTATTTTTTTAAAAATTTTTTTTCACTGTTCTGTACCTCTCATTTCTTGATTGTCCCTCTTTCTCTCACTCCCCACACTCTCATCACCGTTTACCTCTCCTCTTTCCCCCTTTGCTGCCCTTCTCCCCTGTTTTCCATTCTGCCACTGCTTCACCCATCCCCCATATATCTTGTCACATAGCACTGGCTTCAGCCTTGGTCATTCACAGTTCCTAATCTCCCTATAATCTCTCTATGCACTGTCATTATCACCTCTTTATTTCTACCTTGGCTTCTGGAGCCATGACTCAATTTCTCACAGCCTAGTGTAAGTACCTCCCTATTTCTCCCTTTTTTTTAGCTTTGACAAAGGGTCAGTTAGACTTGAAACATTAGCTCTTTTCTCTCCTTACAGATACTGCCAGACCTGCTGAGATTTTCCAGCGTTTTCTCTTTCCATTTCAGAGACCACCTCCCCTGTTCTTTTCAGCAGCATTTGCCTGCTTGTTCTTGTTCTTAGTCATGTTTGTGTTGGTTTCTAACTCTCCCTCAATTTATACATATATCGCCCTAATCCTCTGGTTCCCACGTCCCACCACACTAATTTAAAACCTTCCTCAACCATTCTACCAAGTGCCCACCCCCTACCCTGAGGACATTAGTCCCAGTCATAGTGATGTACAGCACGGCAACAGACACTTCAGTCCAACTCGTCCATGCTGACCAGATATCCCAACCCAAATCCAGTCCTACCTGCCAGCATCCGGCCCATATCCCTCCAAACACACTATTTATAGATCCATCCAGATGCCTCTTAAATATTGCAATTGTACCAGCCTCCACCACTTCCTCTGGCAGCTCATTCCATACACGTACCACCTTCTGCTTGAAAAAGTTGCTCCGTAGGTCTCTTTTATATCTTTTCCCTCTCATTCTAAACCTATGCCCTCTAGTTCCAACTCCCCCACCCCAGGGAACAAAACTTTGTCTATTTATCCTATCCATGCCCCTCTATAAAGTCAGCCCTCAGCCTCAGACACTCTAAGGAAAACAGCCCTAACCTATTCAATCTCTCCCTATAGCTCAGATCCTCCAACCCTGGCAACATCCTTGTAAATCTTTTCTGAATCCTTTCAAGTTTCACAATATCTTCCCAATAGGAAGGAGACCAGAATTGCACGCAATAGTCCAACAGTGCCCTAAGCAATGTCCTGTACAGCCGCAACAATGACCTCCCAACTCCTGTACTCAATACTCTGACCAATAAGCACACCAAATGCTGTCTTCACTGTCCTATCTACCTGCAACTCTGCTTTCAAGGAGCTATGAACCTGCACTCCAAGGGCCTCTTTGTTCAGCAATACTCCACAGGACCTTACCATTAAGTGTGTAAATCCTGCTAAGATTTGCTTTCCCGAAATGCAGTACCTCACATGTACCTAAATTAAACTCCACCTGCCACTTCTCAGCCCATTGGCCCATCTCATCAAGATCCTGTTGTAATCTGAGGTAACCTTCTTCACTGCCCACTACACCTCAATTTTGGTGTCATCTGCAAACTTACTAATTATATCTCTTATACTCACATCCAAATCATTTATATAAATGATGAAAAGTAGTGGACCCAGCACTAGTCCTACCCAGGTGCAACCCATCCAGTCTGTAAAGATTCCTCCTTCCTCAGAACCTGTCCCAATGTCCCACGAATCTGAAATCCTCCCCCTAACCCACATCATCTGTTCATCTTGTTTCTACTCTGACTAGCTCATAGCACTGATAGTAATCCTGAGACAACTACCTTTGAGATCCTACCTTTCAACTTTCTTCCTTGTTCTCTATATTCTGCTTTTAGGACCTCATTCCTTTTTTTATTAAACCTAGGTTGTTAGTACCAACATGTACCATGACCACTAGCTGTTTGGACTCTTCCAGAATGTCCTGCAAATGCAGGGCCCTAGCAACAGGGAGGCAACACACCATCCTAGACTCTCATTTCCTATCAGCTATCTATTTTCTGCACGATTGAATGCCCATAACAAGAGCATTTCTATGCCTATTTCTTCCTCCCTCTACAGCAGACCCATGAATTTGGTTGTTTTGCAGGGGAATATCCACAAGAGATTCCTGCACTGCCAGCTTTGCCCCCCTGCTCTGCCTGGTGGTCACCCACTCGCTTCCTGCCTGTGAAATCCAAGTCTGCAGTGTGACCAACTCGCTATATATGCTATCCACGAAACTCTTCCACCTTGCAAATGTTCCACAGCGTCCCCAGATGCCGCTCCAACTCCTAAACTCGGGCTTCCAGGAGCTGTAGCTGGAGACATTCCTTGCACAGATGTAGGTCCTGGGCACTGGAAATGTGCCCAACTTTTGACATCGAGTAAAAGGAGCAGTCTATGATTTGGAGCTGGCCTGCCAAGTCTTACCCTTTAACTTAATTAATCCTTACAATGTCAAATACTTTTAAAACTAAATTGAAGCTGCTGATACTCTCTGCTCCGATAACTATGTCTCAAAGCTTACTCATTGCTCACGAACACCAACTTACACTTGACCTTCTATATCTACTGGAACTCTCGCTGCTGACCTTTCTCTCACTATGTTCTTGTCTCCTTCCTTTGAACTTTGCCTATCTTGTTTTTGGTTAGAGAAGGAAAGAAGGATGGAAGCACTACTGTAACATAATGTTTGGGGCTGACCATTCCTTAACAGAGATTCTTCCATGATACCCTTCACACCCGGACTAACTGCGAAGTTCACTCCCAGAATGCAACTGAGCGATGTTGCACCACCCTTTTCCTCCTACCTTCCTCTTCCTGTGACACAGTGATAGGATCCCTACCCCTGAACCAGGAAGCCCATGTTCAAATCCCACCTGCTCCAGAGGTGTGTAATAACATCACTGAATAGGTTGATTAGAACCTCATAGTCCCCATCCACCGCCTCCAACCTCATAGTCCCACAACCCCGCACCGCCCGTTTCTACCTCCTGCCCAAAATCCACAAACCTGCCTGCCCCGGCCGACCCATTGTCTCAGCCTGCTCCTGCCCCACCGAACTCATCTCCCAATACCTCGACACGGTCCTGTCCCCTTTAGTCCAAGAACTCCCCACCTACGTTCGGCACACCACCCACGCCCTCCACCTCCTCCAGGATTTTCGCTTCCCCGGTCCCCAACGCCTTATTTTCACTATGGACATCCAGTCCCTGTACACCTCCATCCCCCATCACGAAGGACTCAAAGCCCTCCGCTTCTTCCTTTCCCGCCGCACCAACCAGTACCCTTCCACTGACACCCTCCTTCGACTGACTGAACTGGTCCTCACCCTGAATAACTTCTCTTTTCAATCCTCCCACTTCCTCCAAACTAAAGGAGTTGCCATGGGCACCCGCATGGGCCCCAGCTATGCCTGCCTCTTCGTAGGATATGTGGAACAGTCCATCTTCCGCAACTACACTGGCACCACCCCCCACCTTTTCCTCCGCTACATCGATGACTGTATCGGCGCTGCCTCGTGCTCCCACGAGGAGGTTGAACAGTTCATCAACTTTACTAACACCTTCCATCCCGACCTGAAATTCACCTGGACCATCTCAGACTCCTCCCTCCCCTTCCTAGACCTCTCCATTTCTATCTCGGGCGACCGACTCAACACAGACATCTATTATAAACCGACTGACTCCCACAGCTACCTGGACTACATCTCCTCCCACCCTGCCCCCTGTAAAAATGCCATCCCATATTCCCAATTCCTTCGTCTCCGCCGCATCTGCTCCCAGGAGGACCAATTCCAACACCGCACAGCCCAGATGGCCTCCTTCTTCAAGGACCGCAGATTCCCCCCAGACGTGATCGACGATGCCCTCCACCGCATCTCCTCCACTTCCCGCTCCTCCGCCCTTGAGCCCCGCTCCTCCAACCGCCACCAAGACAGAACCCCACTGGTTCTCACCTACCACCCCACCAACCTCCGCATACAACGTATCATCCGCCGCCATTTCCGCCACCTCCAAACGGACCCCACCACCAAAGATATATTTCCCTCCCCTCCCCTATCAGCGTTCCGCAAGGACCACTCCCTTCGTGACTCCCTCGTCAGATCCACACCCCCCACCAACCCAACCTCCACCCCCGGCACCTTCCCCTGCAACCGCAGGAAATGTAAAACTTGCGCCCACACCTCCACACTCACTTCCCTCCAAGGCCCCAAGGGATCCTTCCATATCCGCCACAAATTCACCTGCACCTCCACACACATCATCTATTGCATCCGCTGCACCCGATGTGGCCTCCTCTATATTGGTGAAACAGGCCGCTTACTTGCGGAACGCTTCAGAGAACACCTCCGGGCCGCCCGAACCAACCAACCCAATCACCCCGTGGCTCAACACTTTAACTCTCCCTCCCACTCCACCGAGGACATGCAGGTCCTTGGACTCCTCCACCGGCAGAACACGACAACACGACGGCTGGAGGAGGAGCGCCTCATCTTCCGCCTGGGAACCCTCCAACCACAAGGTATGAATTCAGATTTCTCCAGTTTCCTCATTTCCCCTCCCCCCACCTTGTCTCAGTCGGTTCCCTCAACTCAGCACCGCCCTCCTAACCTGCAATCCTCTTCCTGACCTCTCCGCCCCCACCCCACTCCGGCCTATCACCCTCACCTTGACCTCCTTCCACCTATCCCACCTCCATCGCCCCTCCCCCCAGTCCCTCCTCCCTACCCTTTATCTTAGCTTGCTTGGCTCTCTCTCTCTTATTCCTGATGAAGGGCTTATGCTCGAAACGTCGAATTCTCTATTCCTGAGATGCTGCCTGACCTGCTGTGCTTTGACCAGCAACACATTTGCAGCTGTGATCTCCAGCATCTGCAGACCTCACTTTTTACTAGAAAAATAAGTTGAATTTTAAAAAAGAATCAAATTTATGCCAATGTGAAACTTGATTCTCCAGTCTAAGGAGGCTCTGAACACATGAAGAACATGCATTGAGATTCATGAGGTTGCTCATTTCAGAAGTGTGTAATCAAACCAGGCCTGTTGCATTGAAAACACAAATATTCCAAGTATGAGATGCACTTCATGGCTATTAGCGGCACTGACTATAATAAGGAAGTATGCTGGCTGAAAGGAATAATGTAACAAAGCCAACTGTGCAAAGTGAAGCAATAAAGATGCAACCTTGACTTGGAAATATAATCACCACCCTTCATTTGATGCTGGGTAAGAACCTTGATAATTCTTCCTTTACACAATATGGATTGTTGTAGTTGAAGGCAAGAGCTAAAATAGCCAAAGGAAGTGGCAATTGAGCTGCTCATGTCCTAAGAACAAACTTAAGAATCCTACTCAGTGATCTACAGCAGTACTGTTCTGGGGAAAAGTTACAGCTGCACTTGAACTGATACTGCTGTAATATTTTTGTCAAATCTGGAAATGAATACCATTAAACAAAACTACAATGCACAACAACTCAAATCACTTGGAAGAAGGAACTAATTACTCAAAATAAACCCAGAAAATGCCAAAGCTCAATTTACTAGGTTTTCTTTTGAACATCTTTTTTGTCTAGTTTTTAATGAGCAATGACTCATGACACCAGAAGAATGGAGGGATGAATGCCTTGAATTTTCATATGTACTGGACCTACACAGACAAACAAAAGGAGTGCCTGAGAGTAGCCTATGCCTTAAACTAGAAATTTGGCTGTAGAACTTACCATTCAAAAGCATTTTGTAATGGTCGATAGCAAAGCAACATTATGAATTTCTGAAATATTTGGTTGGTTTTATGATATTGAAAATTCTAATCAGTAAGCTTTGTGAAAATAAAATCACCTTGAGAACAATGGGTTTTGTAGCTTCTGTGTTTTATTAACATGAACTTAAGAAGCCACAAGTCCATATTTGCTGACATATACTACATGGCTAAAATATTAAGTTAAATGAAAGATAAAAATCAGTTGTCTTCATGCCTCCTGCTTTGAAACAAACAGTAAGGAATGTTTCAGTGCTTTGCTTTGACAAATGAGTAGCGAATTTAAAAATCAGAATAGAAAATCACAGAAATCCTATTCATTAAATGACCATTAACTAAACTCTCCCATTTTTCTCAAAACCACATTATTTTTACTCAAATAAATAAACTCAAAAAAAATGCTTTCTTGATTGCCTCAACCGAGTCTGTCTCCACTATATTTCCAGGCAGTACATTTCATACCCTAACTACTTGCTGAGTAAAAATAGTTTTTCCTCACTTCACCCTTGCTTCTTTTGTAGATCACTTTAAATCTAGATTAGAGTGGTGCTGGAAAAGCACATCAGTTCAGGCAAAACTGAGCAGCAGGAAAACCGGCATTTCGGGCAACGGCCCTTTAACAGGAAGGGTTATTGCCCAAAACATCGATTTTCCTGCTCCTCGGATGCTGCCTGACCTTCTGTCCTTTTCCATCACGACTCTAATCTTGACTCTGATCTCCAGCATCTGCAGTACACACTTGTGTCCACTTTAAATCTAGGCTTTCTTTCCCTTGTTCCTTTCACGAACGGGAACAATTTCTCCCTAACTACACTATCCAGCTTGTTGGTGATTTTGAAACCTTAATCAATCGCCTCCTAAACTTTTTCTGAGGAGAAGCCCAGTCCTAACTTCAATCTACGCTGAAATCCCTCATCTGTGGAATCATTGTTCTAAACAGCTTTCACACATTCTTCAGTGCATTCACATATTTCCTATGTGTGCTATACACAATACTCCAGCTGAGTACTCTGCTTTCCATCACTCATCTAATTTTGTATCCATATTGCTACTGACCATTTTATTCCAAGATCAATAATTTTCCCCGCACGTGTTGCATGGCACTGTGCCGATCACTTTCCGAAAGTCCTTGTACATCTCATCAATAACGGTACTCTCATTGAGCCTGTTACCTCTTCATAAAACTCTGGCACGTTAGTTAAGCATGACGCCCCCTTTAGAAATCCACGCTTTTTCTAGTCAACCTCTCCTGGTTGCTGAAATTATTCGTAGATAATTTAAATGTATCTTGTACAAAACAAAATTAGATAAAGGGCAATATTTCTCAAAAGCTACAGAACTTAACTCAAAACTGGAATTGCTTGACTAAATGAAGGATCAGAATCTTACCTTCAGGAGGTACAGCAGCAGGGAACATTTCTTTCAACAAATCACCAAGATTATGTGGATGTCCTTCTGAACTAATTGGGCGAAATAGTTTCTGAATAAATGGCCGCTCATTTAGTGGCTGTAATACAAAGAATTAATTTTGCTTAAAATTCACCATGCAGATTTACATTGTGATAAACTAGCTTGCAATCACTGGTTCACCACACAGCTTGAAATCTTACTGTACTAAAATTGCAGCCTGTCTTAACGTATGTATGTATTATAACAAAAGCTTATGGTCCTTAAAAAGAATCTTGGCTGTGCATTTAACATCAAATACTAAATTAAGGTTCTTACATTAACGCATCACTGCTATTTCAATAGAGTAGATTATGTATTGTCTAACTGTGCCGCTCTAGACAATGCATCAGGTAGCTTTTCAATATGAGAGGAGACTGCGTACAATACATCCCTAAACATGCTTCACTGTCTATTATCCTCTCCCCGTTTTGTTTAAATGACATGTCTGTTTTTGAAGTTATAAACAGCTCTGAATTCTTCAGAGTGCTTATTTACGCTCACCAATTGATCCTGGGCATGAAGGTTCACTCATATCAACTACTGATTGGCTGTAAGGTGTATGTGGTTTGCATATTCCAAAATACGTCACTGATTTCATAGGAAATGTGAAGACAATTGTGCAAATCAAAGACAAAGGAGGCAATAAATGTCTTGGAACGCTTTATGAAAATCTAAATTGATTTGATTAGCAGTTGAACCAATCAGCCCGTATTGGTTCAGCTTTCCCGTGGCTGTATGTAATTTCTCCCCCAAAACCTAAACTATTGCTCATTTAACATTAATCTCAGGCGAGGGGGAATTCAACAACTCCTCTGAAACAGTTTTATCATATGGATGTAGATGGTACAATTTGAAAATGGACCATGAGCGCTCTGGCAGCCCTGGAGAAAATTCATCCCTCAACTAATACTACTGAGAAAGTTAATCAGATTACTAGTCCTTTGAAAAAACTTGCTCTGTACAAGTTAGCTGCCATGTTTACTTATAAATTAATGGGAATTAAAGTTTCCATTGGCTATGATTTGATCTATGATGTTCAAACTAGTATCTTGTATAACTGCATAATATATTGCGCTGTGTGTCTTAAATTTCTGAAACAAAAGTACTTCACATGTAATGAATTACTTCAAAGTGTTAATCATCATAAGAAGGGTGTCATAAATCCCTGAGTGCATCAGTTATAAAAGATGCAAACTGATCTTAACAGCTAACAGCATACCTCCTGTGGTGGGAAGAACACAACACCATAGCGTGAGTATCACAAATTAAATTTAGACATGAAAAGATAACATTTGTTTAAACAAGGGCAGATTAACCTTCACATTTATACAATTAAAGGGCAACACTACTTGATTCAATCTGGTTATAGAGATGTATAGCATGAAAAAGTCCCTTTTGTGCAGCTTATCCATGTCAACCAGAGATCCCAACATAATCCAGTCCCATTTGCCAGCACTTGGCCCATTTCCCTCCAAACCTTTCTTCTTATTCAACTCAACGAGATGCCTTTTAAATGCTGTAATTGTACCAGCACTCACCACTTCCTCTGGCAGTTCATTCCATATATGCACTACCCTCTGCATGAAAATGCTGTCCCTTAGGTCGCCTTTATATCTTTTTCCTCTCACGCTAAACCTATGCCCTCCAGCTCTGGACTCCCCTACCCCAGGAAAAATGCCTTGTCTATCTACCCTATCCATGCCCCTCACAATTTTATAAATCTCTGTAAGTTCACCCCTCAGCCTCCGACACTCCAGGGAAAACAGCCCCAGCCTATTCAGCTTCTCCTTATAGCTCAAATCCTCCAACCCTAGCAACATCCTTGTAAATCTTTTCTGAACCCTTTCAAGGTTCACAAAATCCTTCAATAGGAAGGAGACCAGAATTGTACGCAATATTGCAAAAGTGGCCTAACCAACGTCCTGTACAGCCCTACTCTTCAAAGTTACTTTACAAAACACACCAAATAAAAATAATCAAGGCAAATAAATTACTTAGAAGTAGTAGAAATGCAACAAAATACCACTCGTCATTTAGAAAAGTGTACATGATGAAACCTTTGCCAATGGCAAACATTTTGCAAGATGCCAGGGATAATGAACTTACAGCATACTTAAAAATGAAAGGCAACTGTTTCTTACATATCACACAACTTAGTAAAAATCCATAGGCACTGTAAATCTGAAGCAAGCCCAGAAAGTGGTTGACACCACTCACTAGCTGGGGTAAAAACAGTTACATTTTCAAGTATGGCCTTTCCAAAGATGCATAGAACTGTTGAATGATTTCAGTGTTTTCAATGACAAGTAGTGATCATATTACAAATCAGAAGTCTTTGTTCCAAACAATTTTCTAGATTTCAATGTAAGAGACTAAATTTAAAGTGGTTTGCATTCACATTGTATCTTTACCATGAAACATTACAAAACATTTCACAGGAGATATCACAGGTACTTGGGTAACGCTCCAGGAGCACAAGCAGCAGCCATCCCAGGTAACTCACTGAAATTAGATGTGCAAGAATGGAATGAAGTAAAGTTATGGGAATGAGGTTTAACCTACTGAAAAGGTAACAAAAAGAAACTTTCAAGGCAAATGAAGTATGACATTTAATCAGAGAAGTGCTATTCACTAGATGTGAAATTGCTAGTTTATCACCAAGATAAGGTCTGTTTCAATCCAGTCACTGCCCAATTAATTGTAAGGAAGGAAAGAGCTAGGAAATTAATCATGTGTTATGCAGTAGCTATGTTGGAAAAGTGCAGGAAATGTCATGCAAAGACAGTTTATAACTGAGGTATCTGTTTCATGTAGTCAAATAGCTATTCGTATTCACTGTCAGGGGTTCACATAAAAAAAATTAATCATAATGTCCTGAAGGAATTAAGGATCCTATGTAACCATAATTGTCAATGGTATTGATTGAGAAGAGAAAAAATGAATGGCATAAATTAAGAGTTCTGCCCAATTGGAAGAAAGGAAGGTTTGCTTTCAATGAAAATGTTAAAAATCACACAACACCAGGTTATAGTCCAACAGGTTCATTTGGAAGAACTAGATTTCGCAGCACTGCTCCTTCATCAGGTGGTTGTGGAGTATAGCTTACTGATGAAGAAGCAGCAGTCCGAAAGCTAGTGCTTCCAAGTAAACCTGTTGGACTATAACTCTGTAACCCCAATCCAACACGGGCACCTCCAAATCAGGACTATAACCTGGTGTTGTGTGTCACAAAGCTAGTCCTTTTTTTTTTAAAAAAAAAAGCTGTTTCTTGGCTCAAGAGTACACTGTCCTTGATTGTTTTCAGAGGGGTAATGAACTGGGCGGGCTGCAATCAGCCTGGTTTTGTGCATAGATGAAAAAGGACTTTGAGAGGCCTTTTGTTTATATGTGAACAGATGATTTCAGAACAAAGTGGTCATGTTTTAGAAGTGACCTGTATAAAGAAACGGGAGTGGTCAACTCCCTAGTTGAGTTGTTTGAGTTCAGTTCTGTTCAACAGGGAGCTGTGGGGAAACTCTCTCTCTTTTTCTGCCCTTCAACTTCAACCTGTAAACAGGTGTTCCACTTATACTGGTTTTTAAAGGGAGTTTGGTTATGGGGACTGTTGTGTAAATTCAGAACAGCATAATTAAGTCCAGTTGGATAGGCTGAGTTCTGTAGGGGTTCTTTATTCTGTTCTTTGTATTTCATTGTGTAATTTTGTAAACAATTCTTTGTCTGTTTTAAAATCTAGTAGTCAATCTAGCTAACTTAATCCGGGTAATTTTCACTGTACACTTACTGAAACAAATTGCAAAGTTATGTTTTGGGGCTACCGGCTTAAGAATGTTTTGAGAGGTCTGGCCTAGCCTGTAACATGTGTGACTTTTAATGTTGTCTACCCCTGTCCAACATCAGTACTTACACTACAACGAAAATGACTAAAAGATCTCTCGGTGATCTGAGTACATGTTTACATTTTTAAAAATGCCTTCACACAAAGTTCAATTTCAATGCTTACTCAACCATGCATTTGAGTTCTGTTAAAAATTATGCCACTGTCATTTTCTATTTCCTGACGAGAGATTCACAGTCATGAAGGAATTACATGAACTGTTTCGGTTTGCAGTTTTACTATTAACTAAATCTCATCACAATTACAAACATGGATTTTTATTAAATGTTTTCCAACATTTCATGAGTGGTAAGGTTGTGTGGCTGGTGGTGTTGTTAGTATATGCTAAAGGATCATTTCTAACTGTAATACTTCAAATAGGTATGCACAACTGTTCAGCGTTTTTGTTTCACGCCTTAATTTTGTAAGAAGCAAAAGCTAACTGTCTTCTAAAAACAATGTAGGTCTTGGCTTGTCCTATATTTTCTACCCAAACTGTCAATCACTCACATTCAATGTAACACCTGAGCCTATGTGCCAGACACACAGTGCTTGGAGATAAGTAATCAGTCAGCTCTGCAAATGTAGATACCTGGTCTTGACACCTGTAACTAAAAGCTCTCTGTTTTTAAGGAGGCTGGGGAATTGAGAGCAAACAAAACAGAAATACGGCGTACGTTAACAGTGGTGCACATATAGAATTACCAGAAAAACTGAGTCACTGGCAGGATGTGAAGGATTTGCAAGATTAGCTGTAAAGTTTAGAAGGTGAGAGTGCATAGGTTGTAATTAGATGACAACATTTTAATACATTTTTAATTAGATCCATCAATAATTAACTCTTTCAATATAAAAGGAATGCTAATCCCATTGCTGTATTTCAATTCCCTATGCCACAAACAGATAAATATTTTTAAGAGTGCATTAGGAACAGTTTTGTGGTCCAGTGCTGTTATGTTGAATTTAGTTAATCCTTTATCAGATAGTTGTAATACTGGAGAACATAATTTAATTTAGATTTCAATCCTATAACTTATTGGTCACATGAGAATCATCAATTTTATAATGACCACATGTAAACCTCAAATTACGTTCCAAAGTTTCCAGATCAAATAAAAAACAATGCAAACAAAATAAAGAATTAACTGCAACACACAATGCATCTCATTCAATTATCTAAGTTTTAGTGTGAGAGGCTTAAGAAAATCTTTAGTGTCCCACAATATTAAAACATTTTCAATTCCAGGGAAATAAAAGACTCAAGGAAGACGACAACCATGGAGGTCACTCCTGATCCCTATCTTGAGATCTATACTGGCAAGTGCATGTAGTTAAAGGTCAGGTAAGGACAGAACCAAGGTTAATAACGATCCTTTTCCCGCTTTGTTTTATGAATCCAGTAGAAACCAATAAGGCTTTCATTGCGACAAAGATCAACATTAACTAAATGTATTATTATGAAACCTAATACTCTAAATTGCAGAACAAGTTATGTGGAGAGGTTTAACCTAATGGGCCAGATATCTGTAGAATTGCAATCTTTTACTTACGAGTACAATGTCAGTGTTAGCATTTCTTTTGAACAGGAGTCATACTGGGCTCAAAATATCAATTCTGTATCTCTCTCCAGAGATGTTAGCAGATTTGCTATTTTATTTTGCATCTCCTTCACCTGCAGCACTTTGTTCTTATTTAAATATTTAATTCACTGTCACTTCTCTTTCAGGTACGCATTCCTTGAATTTTTGCTCTTCTCTCTGAAGGGATTTCTGTTTGAACCTTAGTTGCTTCATCTTCATGGTTACCTTCATTATTCAGAGGGTTTGATAACATGTTTAACAAAATGTGCTCTCTCAGCCACTTCTTCCTTAAGTGACTGTCCCTGGATTTGACTTACTCCAAACTGAACTTCCATCCTTAATGATTTGAATCCACCTAGGATACAGGTATTTCAGCAACATACTATGCTCCTTACAGCTACACTATCATATGCACATTCTTGATCTCTCTCTCTATCAGTACCACACTTTGCTATTTCAAAGCTGTCTTAATCCTCAGTCCAATTTCATCTTATTTGATGTCTCTACAATGAACAATTTCCTTTCTTTTCAAGTGTTAAGGAACACAGGTTCCAATAGCTCAAGAGTCAATACTTTCGGATCCTTTCTCCGAACGTTTTCCAACTGACTCCATCGCTCCTTCACAGGTGACAGCCATTTGGACCATCATGCCTGCACTGCTTCTCTGAGCATATTAGCTTAGTGCCAATCCCCTTCCCCTGTAACCATGCACATTGTTTCTGTTTAAATGATCATCCAATGGCTTTATGTATGCCTCAATTGAGTCCGTCTCCACCACATTTCCAGACAGTACATTCCATACCCAAAAGCTTTTTCTCACCTCACATTTGCTTCTTTTAGAAAAGAGTTTAAATCTGTGCCCTCTCATTCTTGATTTGTTCATGAGTGGGGAGTTCCTCCTTATCCACTTTGTCAACACCCCTAATGGTTCTGAAAATTTCTACCAAATCTCCTCTGTTTTCTCCTCTCAAAGCAAAACAGTCAAGTTCTCCAATCTTTTCTCATAACTTAAGTGTCTCATCCCTAGAACCATTCTCTGAAACCTCTTCTACATTCTCAAATGCTTTCACATTCTTCTTATACTGTGACGCCTAGAATGGTACACAGTAAGTCCAACTCAGATCATAACCAATGTCTTATAAAACTATCATAACCTCCCTGCTCATGTTATATGACCCAGTTATGAAGCCTAGAGTACTGTATGCTTGGTTCAGAATCACAGACTGTTCTGTACTTATCTTACTACCTTTAATGACTTATGTAAATACAGACTGAAATATCTCTGCATCTGCACACCCTTCAGAATAATTCCTTTTGTTTTATACACAAAGAGAAACAAACATCGGTGGAATAGCTCAGGAGGCTCTGGCAGCACCGCGAAAGAGAAATCAGAGTTAACGCTTTAGGTTGAGTGACCCCTCTTGTCTATGTTCTTTGTACCAAAGTGCATAATTTCACACTTCTCCACATTAACCTCCATCTGCCACATATCTACCCACTCACTGTATCATTGTCCTTTTGAAGTTCTATACTATTCAGCTCACAGTTTTGCATCATTTTCAATCTTTGAAACAAATCTCTGCATATCCAGATCCAGGGATTTATGGGGAATCAGAAAAAGGGTCCCAACACTGACCACAGGAGCTCCATTACTGACGTTCTGCCAGCCCAAAACAAAAACCCATTAAATATTCCTTATTAGCTACCCCTCAGCCAATTTTATACCCATGCTATTGTTGTCCCTGATATCCCATGACCTACAACTTTTTCCACAAGTAAGTTCTGTGGCTGAATAACTTTGGGATGCTTCCTTTCTAATCCTACCTCTTCTGCGTTTTGAAGTAGTAAAGGTAGACAATCCTTTATCAGAAATCCCTAAATCTGAAAAGCTCTGAAATCTGAAGTCTTTTTTCTCATTTACAATATTGTTTGGGGTGCAGACAGTTAACCCAACCCCACACCCCCTCAACCCACATCACACTAGGGGTGTGACCCAGCACTGGCAGGTATCAATTCTGTCTCAGGGCTCTTAGTTTTCATAGATGCATCTGCTATTCAGTAAGATTTTTAAAAATTTCACTGTTAAACTGTCACTTATTCTGAAATCCAAAGAATTCCAAATTCCAAAAACCAACTGGTCCCGAGGGTTTCGGATAAAGGATTGCGTACCTGTATTATGTTGGACTCAAAATACTAACTTCTCCATCCACAGATGTTGCCAGATCTCCTGCATGCTTTGGTTTTATTTTACCATTTCTCTATTCAGTGACCAAAGGCATTATCCCTCAACTTCCTGTAATTCGCAAACTGAGCATTCCAGCAGCCAGACTCACACCAATGCAAGCTACGTTTGCCCATGCCAGGTCGAATCTACCAAAGTATGTAAATTTCCAATAGTTCCATTTCCAACGAGACAGTGGCTTCTCACAAGCATTGTCTGCTAGCCAAGCAGAAGCAGCTTTTCTTCTCTTGTTAAAACTCACAACACCAGGTTATAGTCCAGCAGGTTTAACACTAGTTTTCAGAGCGATGCTATTTCATCAGGTGGTTGTACGAATCATTTCTCCTCTTACTAATCACAGTAACTGCTATCTGCCGCTCTCTCCCTGTATGCTCAGGAATCTGTCATTCTCTGTTTCAATGCCTCAAAGGTATGAAGTCTGCAATAGCACGTCCATCCTTGTGTGTTCAGGTGTTAAACATGGCACGTGCATTTCAATAACACTCAGTCTGTACACCTGTTCCCCAAAAGTAACATGACATACAGGTTTGTTGTCAGGCAGAACTTGTCCCAGGACACATGATCCACTTTATTATTCCTTTATGCCTTGAATTAAAGAGACAGCTTAATAACATAAGACTTACAAAACTTCATACCCATAACAATACCATTGAAATGTAAAAACTTTTACCTCTCAACCTAAACAATATCACAAAAAGGTTGCAAATTTATCACTATAATTGGTTATCTCATCATAGGCCACATATCTACCCACTGTCCTTTTTTAGATGAGTAACAGACAATGAACCCAAACGCACCAAGAAAATTGATAGTTATGTCATTAAGTCAGAAAATGCATGCATAGTAAAAGCACATGATTTTGTTCACTCAGATCCACTTTTACAGGATATGCAGATAATGCTTGGCGAACAAATCCATTACACACCTGCAGCGTTAGCCCTTATAAAGTAGGCAAATGACTCACATGAGCTGAAATTCAGGCTTTATCTGAATCAGCTGATGTATCGGTGTACCATATGTATTTACTAATATTCTGTTTCAGACCTATTTATATAAAAAATATGAGGTTACAACAGTTAGTCATTTCCTTTTACAAAGTATCTAAACTAATACTGCATATTTTCCAGATGCAGCCAATTCAGTACGAGATTGTCAATATTTTAAATATTCCATTCCTACGTTTTGTTCATTACCAAAAAACCTGCTGTCAATTGAGTCAATTTTGTCTGAGGAATTTATCATATATTTATATGGTACCTTCAAAATCGTAAAATAACAGAAGATACTTCAGATGCACAAGGAAATGTGTATACTAAAGACACATTAAAATACATTTCAATTTTCTGGTCACCGTTTCTGTTAAAGAAGATCTTGAAGGAATATGAACAGATAGATTGTAGAAGGAGTCAGTGGGCCCTTGAATGTTGGAGGGTCAAGGCAGCAGTGGGGTATTGGCAAAAAGATTTAATTTGCGAGGATCATGTCTTGGGGTGAAAATGGCAAATTAAAGATAAAGGGAACACTGGACTGAAACACAAGGGTAGGGGATTTAAATTCAAGGTGCTGGAGGAACTGTGAGTCAAATACAGATTTGAGAGGATGGGGATGATGGACTAGCTTACAGCTGCCAGCTGAATAAGACAGAAGTTGCATAGTTTCACATGAACTGAAATTTATTTAGGACGGGGAATTTATCAGGAGGATTGGACAAAACTGGGTTCAAAAGTGACGTGACAGAAGCTTTCAATAACAAATGAATGAATTGTGGCAGTGTGGAAAGGTGGAGAGGAGTGGATTAAAAACTCAACTCAGGTTTCAAATCAAAGAGTCTAGTGAGGCTGATAGTAGCCGAGAAGAGTATGAATTAGTGGTAAGGATACAGATTTCAAACTGGATTTAGACTTCTTGATGTTGACATGGTTGAAGAGTTCTGAAGAGAAAGAGCATGACTAGAATAGGTAGGGGATCTGGGAGAAAGCTTGACTTCATCAGCCCAAAAAAGGAAGAAGCAACAAAATCTGTTTACTGTGAAGAAATCCGTGAATTCTTTATAATGTTAGCTGACAGGATGTACTTTAAGCAGGCAGTTGATAGTGTGTGGGAAAAGCAGCACGATTATCTTTATACTTCAAAGTCAGAAGTCACATGACACCAGGTTATCGTCCAACAGAGTTATTTGAAATCATAAGCTTTCAGAGTGCTGCTCCTACACCTGTCGAAGGAGCACCACTCTGAAAGCTTGTGATTTCAAATAAACCCGCTGATCTATAACCTGGTGTGGTGCGACTTCTGACTTTGTCCAACCCAATCCAATACTGGCACCTTCACTTTATGCTTCAGAAAGACATAAGATTAATAGTGATATTGCAGTGTACAGTATCACTTCGTCAAGCTTAAAATGTGTTATGTCAGACCTGACAATGAAGGGTTAAGTCAGTTTTAGATAAGATGCTTTTCAGTTGGACTAGAAGTTATTGTACAAGAGAAATTACTAAGCTGAGAGACCATGCAGACTTATCTGAGCACAAAAGCATGAGAAGTGCTGCAAAGGTATACTGGGGAAAGAAAAAGGGGTACCATGGGGTAGGTAATTGGAAATTTAGAGCATTTAGAAATGACTTATATAAGTGTTTATTTCTTTCCTTTCTCCCTCTCAGACAAAAAGTCAAATTGAAAGGATCTGGTGGACGAGAGAGAAATGATAACATGTCTGAAAATAACTTTATTGGTGATTAAAACTACAACACAATCTTGACCAGATGTGCCAATGGGCTGAGGAGTGGCAAATGGAGCTTAATTTAGATAAATATGAGGTGCTGCATTTTGGGAAAGCAAAATCTTAGCAGGACTTATACACTTAATGGTAAGGTCCTAGGGAGTGTTGCTGAATAAAGAGACCTTGGAGTGCATGTTCATAGCTCCTTGTAGGTAGAGTTGCAGGGAGATAGGATAGTGAAGGTGGTTTTTGGTATGCTGTCATTTATTGGTCACAGTATTGAGTTGGGAGGTCATGTTGTAGTTGTATAGAACATTGGTTAGGCCACTTTTGCAATATTGCATACAATTCTGGTCTCCTTCCGATCAGAAAGATGTTGTGAAACTTGAAAGGGTTCAGAAAAGATCTACAAGGATGTTGCCAGGGTTGGAGGATTTGAGCTATAGGGAGAGGTTGAACAGGCTAGGGCTGTTTTCCCTGGAGCATCGAAGGCTAAGGGGTAACCTTATAGAGGTTTATAAATCATGAGGGGCATGATAGGGTAAATAGACAAGATCTTTTCCCTGGGGTAGGGGAGTCCAGAATTTGAGGACATAGGTTTACAGTGAGAGGAGAAAGATATAAAAGGGACCTAAGGGGCAATGTTTTCACACAGAAGATGGTGCATGCATGGAATAATCTGCCAGAGGAACTGTGGAGGCAATACAATTGCAATATTTAAAAGGTACTCAAATGTATATGAATAGAAAGGGTTTGGAGGGATATAGACTGGATGCTGGCAGGAGGAACTAGATTGGGTTGGGTTATCTGGTCAGTATGGTCAAGTTGGACCGAAGAGTCTGTACATCTCTATGACTCTATAACACCACGGAATAGGGTTCTTGTGATAGACTAACAGTGACTCTATGTCCAGGCTAGAAGACCTGGTTCAAGACCCACCTCTCCAGGAGATGTGGAATAACATTTCTAAATAGGTTGATCAGAAATATCTACTCCACAAAGAGATTTCAAGTTAAACTTGCTTCCATCAGGTTGTTTCAATGCCAATAGTGAAGAACTTCTTCAGAATGAATAAAACTATTAAAAAAATGAAAAGAGAGAATTCCTTACTGAAGTTCTCAACTTTGGGTTATCCCATTAATGAAATATTAATCATTTTTAGTGATGCCTCACTTATATAACTTCTACACTGTGCTAGAGCGACTCAGTGGAAACTTTTCAATAGACAATTGTCATTGCTCAGACTCTTATTAAAGTTAACCCAGATCAGATTAGCACAGCCACTTAGAACATCAGAGAATAATGTTTTAGGGTTTGGAATTTATAAAGAATTCAACCATTTCACTGGTCCTCTGAAATGTTGTCATTAATGTTTTGTAAGAATCTGATAGACAGCTTCAATCTCAGTTAAGTAATAAGTTCAATGCTTTGACAGTTTGGTGATCAGCACCTTCTTAGGGAAATTAGGGATGGCCAAAAAAAACGCTGGATTAGCCAATCAACAAACTAAAAAAAATTATTGGTTTTATTTTTACGTAAATTTATGTACTAAAGATGCTTTCCAATTGTGCAAGGAGATGTTTAGGGATTGCATATATCTCAGGGGACAATACAGTGTGTTACAGATCACATCTTAATATCAATACATAGACTTATACAATCACAGTACAAACTCCACCACGCAGATCAAATTAAACTCAATTTGGGTGTTCTGTATACACTGCAATCCCTGCAGGTTGAGACTGCTGATGTGAAACATCCCCATTTCAAAAGGCACCTTGGATTTGCATCAAAGTTTGGGTGCAGTCCCCCTGAACAGTTACTAAACTCTGCAACATATTATCAATAATTTTCCAGCAGAAAGTTACATTCATTGACCAGCAGCTCAGCAATTCCAGGCCATTGCATCTTATTATGAGAGCTCAACTCAAGAAGATTCAAAATCATCAAGGGTATTGAAAGAGTTGTAAGGAGAACTATGTCTACTTGAGGGAAACTTTGGCACCCAAGGACATACATTTAAAATAATTGGAAATAGCAATAAAAAAAAAACAGAGGTGCAACGAGAAATAATAATTTTGTTTTCACTCTTATAGCGACTTGAAATGTATAGTCTGCAATGGGGAGAAACAGATTTAACAATAACTTTTAAAACAAAATTGATGTACACTTCACAAGAAAAGAAACTGCAGCAATGTTGTAAAAATTGGCAATGAGATTAATTGGTAAAAACAAAGAGCTGTATTTAGTGTTCTTATTCAACTGTAGCTGCAAAAAAGCAACTCCAAAAAAGCAACAATTTTGTAGCATACAATGGAAGTTTTCCAACAATCTTTGATATCAAAGTAAGTTTGATCCAGAAAGTCAATGCTCAAAAATATACAGCAACCAGACACAATAATGAAAATTTTGCTAACTAAAGCCTTGTGTTTGAATAATCCAGAAGCCTTAATTCTGAAAAATGATACTTGGTGCCAGTTAAATGTAAGCACACATCCTTTTGAATAGCTGTGCAGTCAGATCGCCCCAAAAGTTGAGTTCTAAAGCGTGGGTGTAGAGGGTCGATGATGCTGTGAAGATCATGTCACTGGATTAGTAATCCAGAGCCACAGGCTAATGTCTGGGGACATGGGTTCAAGCTGTACAGAGGGCGAAACGTGAACTCAGTAAAATCTAGAAATAGAATTTAGTTTAATTGCAACCATGTAAGCATTGTTCATTATTGTTAAAACCCCTTCGGTACACTAATGCCCTTTAGAGAAGAAAATCTGTTGTTCTTTACCTGGTCTGTTTTACTTGTGAATGCAGACTAACAGCAATGTGGAGGACTCTTTACTGCCCACTGTAATGACACCAGTTACTCAATTCAACTTGATTCTATTAGTGATGGGCAATAAATGCTGGCCTTGCCAGTTACAACCATATCCCATACTAGGATGAATCCTCAAGTTTTGTACTGCCTTTCCAAACAGTGTTTCTAATCCTTTGTGATTGCTAAGCTATACCTTGTCCAAATCAATATGCAGATCAAGAAATGCAATGGGAGAGAATTACAGGGGAACCTCAATTATCCAAACATGATGGGCAGGCACTATTTAGTTCGGATAATCAATTAATTGGTTAATCGATTAAATGCCTTTCCTCTGGGGGTCAAAGTTTTAAAAAGTCTGCTCCTCATTCAGGAGACGAGCAGCAGCACATACCGTGCGAGGCTCCGCCCCATCCAACCCCACCCCTCCCACAACACTAACCCCCGGCCCTGCCCCCATGCAATTCCGCCCCCTGCTCCCAACCCCGTGCAACTCCACATCCACCCCCAAATCTCTGCAACACCATCCCCCCCGCCCCCAACTCTATGCAACACCGCCCACCCACTCCCTACAACACCGCCCCTCGCCCCAACCCCCTGCAACAGCGCTCCCCACCCCCATCCCCGTACAATGTTTCTATCAGGACCTCGAGATCTCCTTCGGATAATCTGATTTTCGGATAATTGGTATTTGGATAATCGAGGTTCCTCTGTATTTCAGGCTGATTAAAGTTGTTTTATTACAAAGACATAATAATATTAACATTTGAACTTCTTTCTCGTTTGACGAGAAATTAACTTAATACTACACATCCACTTGCTTTTTCTATTTGGAAAACTACTGGAGGATAGTTTTAACTAGATGTTCTTTTTTAACATTTCGAAATGTTAATAGTGGTTTAATTTCAACAGATTCCTTATTTAAATACTTTATAGATCATTTTTTAAATTCTACAACTCAAATGAACAGTTTTCAAAATATTTTTCCACCTGCCGAGGGAGACAATCACAGGATGATTACAGCACAGATAGAGTCATAGAGATGTACAGCATGGAAACAGACCCTTCGGTCCAACCCGTCCACGCCAATCAGATAACCCAACCTAATCTAGTCCCACCTGCCATCCCTCCAAACCCTTCCTATTCATATACCCATCCAAATATCTCTTAAATGTTGCAATTGTACCAGCCTCCACCCACTTCTCTAGCAGCTCATTCCATACCCGTACCACCCTGTGTGTGAAAAGGTTGCCCTTTAGGTCTCTTTTATATTTTCCCCTCTCAACCTAAATCTATGTCCTCCAATTCTGGACTCCCCCACCCCAGGGAAAAGACTTTGTCTATTTATCCTATCCATACCCCTCATAATTTTGTAAACCTCTGTGAGGTCACCCCTCAGCCTCCGACACTCCAGGGAAAACAGCCCCAGCCTGTTCAGCCTCTCCCTGTAGCTCAGATCCTCCAACCTTGGCAACATCCTTGTATATCTTTTCTGAACCCTTTCAAGTTTCACAACATCTTTCCGATAGGAAGGAGACCAGAATTGCACGCAATATTCCAACAGTGGCCTGACCATTGTCCTGTACAGCTGCAACATAACCTCCCAACTCCTGTACTCAATACTCTGACCAATAAAGGATAGCATACCAAACGCCTTCTTCACTATCCTATCTACCTGCGACTCCACTTTCAAGGAGCTATGAACCTGCACTCCAAGGTCTCTTTGTTCAGCAACACTCCCTAGGACCTTACCATTAAGTGTATAAGTCCTGCTAAGATTTGCTTTCCCAAAATGCAGCACCTCGCATTTATCTGAATTAAACTCCACCTGCCACTCAGCCCATTGGCCCATCTGGTCAAGATCCTGTTGTAATCTGAGGTAACTCTCTTGGCTGTCCACTACACCTCCAATTTTGGTGTCATCTGCAAACTTACTAACTATACCTCTTATGCTCGCATCCAAATCATTTATGTAAATGACAAAAAATAGAGGACCCAGCACCGATCCTTGTGGCACTCCACTGGTCACAGGCCTCCAGTCTGAAAAACAACCCTCCACCACCACCACCACCCCCCTCTGTCTTCTCCCTTTGAGCCAGTTCTGCATCCAAATGGCTAGTTCTCCCTGTATTCCATGAGATCTAACCTTGCTGATCAGTCTCCCATGGGGAACCTTGTCGAATGCCTTACTGAAGTCCAGATAGATCACATCTATTGCTCTGCTCTCATCAATCTTCTTTGTTACTTCATCAAAAAACTCAATCAAGTTTGTGAGATATGATTTCCCACGCACAAAGCCATGGTGACTATCCCTAATCAGTCCTTGCCTTTCCTAATACATGTACATCCTGTCCCTCAGGATTCCCTCCAACAACTTGTCCACCACCGAGGTCAGGCTCACTGGTCTACAGTTCCCTGGCTTCTCCTTACTACCCTTCTTAAACAGTGGCACCACGTTTGCCAACCTCCTGTCTTCCAGCACCTCACCTGTGACTATCGATGATACTAATATCTCAGCAAGAGGCCCAGCAATCACTTCTCTAGCTTCCCACAGAGCTCTTGGGTACACTTGATCAGGTCCTGGGAATTTATCCACCTTTAACCGTTTCAAGACATCCAGCACTTCCTCCTCTGTAATCTAGACATTTTGCAAGATGTCACCATCTATTTCCCTACAGTCTATATCTTCCATATCCTTTTCCACAGTAAATACTGATGCAAAATATTCATTTCGTATCTCCCTCATTTTCTGTGGCTCCACACAAAGGCCGCCTTGCTGATCTTTGAGGGGCCTTATTCTCTCCCTAGTTACCCTTTTGTCCTTAACATATTTGTAAAACCCCTTTGGATTCTCCTTAATTCTATTTGCCAAAGCTATCTCATGTCCCCGTTTTGCCCTCCAGATTTCCCTCTTAAGTATACTCCTACTTTCTTTATACTCTTCTAAGGATTCACTCAATCTATCCTGTCTGTACCTGACATATACTTCCTTCTTTTTCTTGACCAAACCCTCAATTTCTTTAGTCATCCAGCATTCCCTACAGTTACCAGCCTTCCCTTTCACCCTGACAGGAATATACTTTCTCTTGATTCTTGTTATCTCATTTCTGAAGGCTTCCCATTTTCCAGCCGTCCCTTTACCTGCGAACATCTGCCTCCAATCAGCTTTCAAAAGTTCTTGCCTAATACCGTCAAAATTGGCCTTTCTCCAATTTAGAACTTCAACTTTTAGATCTGGTCTAACCTTTTCCATCACTATTTTAAAATGAATAGAATTATGGTCACTGGCCCCAAAGTGCTCCCCTACTGACACCTCAGTCACCTGCCCTGCCTTATTTTCCAAGAGTAGGTCAAGTTTTGCACCTTCTCCAGTAGGTACATCCATATACTTAATCAGAAAATTGTCTTGTACACACTGAACAAATTCCTCTCCATCTAAACCTTTAACACTATGGCAGCCCCAGTTGATGTTTGGAAGGTTAAAATCCCCTACCAGATGGAGAACACTTAGTCCATTGTATCTTCATTGACTTTCCGAAGAAATCCTATCACCTACTGCCATTCTGTTACATTCTCGCTGCAACTCTGTACATTATTCTTGCTCAGATAATTCAATTCCCTCTTGAATGTCTTGACTGGTTCCACAGAAAATTCAGGCAGCACAGTCCAGATCCTAATCACTTGCTGCATGAAAATACTTTTTTTCTTGAGTTGCTTCTGCATTTACCAATTATCTTAAATATGTGCCCTCTTTCCTGATGTTTTTACCAACAGAAGCAGGTTCTTTCCATTTTCTCAGAGGCAGACCTACAAATAGACATGGTGGACTGAAGGGCCCATGTCAAGAATGCTCAAGATTTTTAGAACTTCCATTAAATCTCCTCTCAACCTTCTCTTATCCAAAGAAAACAATCCCAATTTATCCAATCAATGTACACAACTGAAGTTCCTCATTTTCTTGAACCTTTTCTGCATCAGCTATAATGATTTATGTACATACATTCCTATTCACATCTGCTCCTGTCATTCCCCACTGAGAACTGTACTCTCATTTATATCGTCTTTCCAGGTTCTTCCAACCAGGATGTATCATTTCATACTTTAACAGTAATTTTTCACCCATTCCACTAAATTATGAGACTTTGAAATTCTACAGTAATCTAACCACACACAAACATGCAAAATAGAAGACCATTTAAACCCTCGAACCGAGTCTGCCATCCAAAAAGATTGATTTTTGTTTCAAATTTCACACTTCCACCTAGCCCCAATAACCCTCAATTCCGCTGCCTAACAGAAATCTATCCACCTCAGTCTTAAAAATATGATGGTATTTGTTGACACCTAAGCTTCAGGGTAACTGTGTTTGCATGCTCACTCAGAAATGCACATGTGCATGATTCCAGACCCTCTACATTAATGTGTCATGAATAAAGTGCATACTGGGCATGTGCACAGAATAGTTAAGACATTTAACATAAACATTCCAAAAAATCTTATTCATTAGCACATGTGCAAGCAGCTTCCTAGGATATACTGTGTATACATCTTGCTGTCAGAAAGTGCAGACTGAAAATGTTCAACTATCTTGCTTCCACCACCTTCTGAGGCAGAGTTTTCTGAAGTACCTCCACCTAAAAGAACTTTTCTCAACTCTGTTCTGAAAGGGTGACCCTCAACATTTTAAAAAAGTACCTTCTAATACTGGACTGACGCACAAGACCATTCTTAGACCATTCAGGACGTAATATACTTCAATTAAGTAGGCCGCTATTCCTCTAAGCTTCAACGGAAGCAAGTACAAACTCTCCAATGAAACCTTATAAGCTAATCCATTCATTCCAGGTATCAATCTACGTTAACCTCTGGTGAACCATGACGCATTTACATCAATCCTTACATATGGAGTCCAAAACCGCACACAGGTGTTATCTCACCAATTCCCCATATAACTGAATACATCCTTACTTTCATATTCAATTATAATAATATTTTGGAGCAAAAACTTGTTGGCATTGCATATCTGACCTGACGTAGTAGCAATGAAAGTAGGATAAACAAAAGCTTGGCTCTTTGAACAAACTGAAGAATTCTGTCTGAGATGTACAGAGTTAAAATGGAGGACGACAAATCAGGAATCATAAATTCAATTTAAGTTACACATAGAAAGGGTAGAACGGGATTCAGAGCGAGATAAAAGAAATGGAAAGAAAATTGAAAAAATATTTTCTTTTTTTGAAATACATTAAAGTAGGGTTTACTCGAATATCAAATACTTGAAAAATTTAATCATGGTATCTGGACATCACTGGCAAGGTCAATTTGTTATTAATTTCTAGTCGCATTGCAGGAGGTTGCGGTGAGTTATCTTCTTGAATCATTGCAGCCTTCTGAGTGGAGGTACACCAACAGTGCTGTTAGGGAGACAGTTCTACAATATTGACCCAGTAGCACTAAAGGAATAGCAAAGTTGCTCAAAGTCAGGATAGTGAATGGCTTGAAGGAGAAGTTGGTATACTGAGAACCTGCTGCCCTTTACTTTCTAGATGGTAAAGGTCGTTGTATTGGAGGATGGAATCAAAGTGCATTCTGAAAATGATACATATTGCTGCCATTTGTTCTTGGAAGTGAATGTTGAAAGTTGTGAAAAGGGTGTCAATCAGGCAGGCTGACTAGTCGTTATTTTTAATTGTATTGGAGCTGCAGGCCATCCAGTGAAATGGAAAGCCGCCTGTAACAATTTCAACTTGTGCCTTGAGATGATGGATATAGTCATTGCAGAGGCAAGGGCAAATTACTCAGCACAAAATACTTAGATTCTCAGTTGCTACTGGAGCCACGGTAATTACATGGCTGGATCAGCTTTTAATAAATCTCCCAGGATGTTAACAGTAAAGTCATTGAATGTCAAAGGGTGACAATTGTATTTTCTCCTGTTGAAGATAGTCACCACTTTATGCAAAGACTTCTTGCCGCTTCTCAACCCAAACCTTGATGTTGACCATATCAGGCTGTATATGGACATAGACTGCGTCAGTATCTTGGGTAATTTTGGTGTTGACATCAACAAACATCTCCACACCTGACCTTATGATGGATGTAAGGTCAACAATAAAGCAGCTGAAGATGTATGGGGCTGAGAAATTATCCAGAGGAACTCTTGCAATGACCTTTCTGGTATGAGATCTTTGGTCTCCAATGACTATACCATCTTCCTTCAAAAATATGATTCCAATAAGTGGGAGCTCCCCCCCCCCCAGATTCCTATTAACATCAGTTATTTTAGGGCTGCCTGTTAGTATATTTAGCCAAAATGACAAAGCGAGTCACTCTCATGTCACCTCTTAAGTTCAGCCCTTTGTTTACATTTGGACTGTGGCTGTAATGAGGTCAGGGGTTGATTGATCTTGTTGGACCCTAAGTTGACCGTCAGTGAGCATGTTATTCCTTTGCAAGTTCCACTTGATAGCATGATCAATGATCCTGTTCATCACTTTGGTGATGATTAAGAGTACACTGATAGGGTATTAATTTGCCAGGTTGGATTTGTCCTGCTTTTTTGTGGGAAATTTTTGACACTGTTGAGTAGATGCCAGTGTTGTAGGTGTAGTGGAACAACCTGGTTATGCTTTAGAACTATCGTAAACCTGAGTTTTCACAAGCATTACTGCAATGTTCTTAAGGTTCATAATCTCTAAAGTACCTAGTGCCTTCAGCTGTTTCTTGATATCACATGGAGTGAACAGAATCAACTGAAGACCAGCACCTATAATGGGTGCAGAAGTACACAAGAACACAAGTAGGCTATTTAGTCCAAAAAGCCTGCTCCATCATTCTAGATTACGGCAGATCATTGATTATAACACAACTTTCCTGCACATCACCTGTTTGCACTCCAATTAAGACACAGAATTCTATAGATTCACTAACTTCTGAGTGAAGAGGTTACCCCTCATCTCAATCCTAAATGGCTTTTCTGAGACTGAATTGTCTGGCTCTGGAATCCGCACAGAGAAGCATCTTTTCTGCATTACTCTACTTAGCCCTTTAAGAATTCTTTTGAGTTTCCTAAGAAATCGCTTCAGTTGTCTTTACTCCAGGGAGGGTGGATAGGTGGGTATCCCCATGGCTAATCCACCCAACCTGCACATCCCTGGACACTATGGCAATTTAGCATGGCCAATTCACCTAACCTGCACATCTTTGGACTGTGCAAGGAAACCAGAGCACCCGGAGACAGACATGCCTAGACTATTCAATCTCTCCTCAGAAGACAGACCCATCATGGCAGGAATCAACCTGGTGATGCTGGGGACCTTAGGAAGAGACCAAGATGAATCAGCCATTCTGCCTTGCTACAGTAAGCAAGCGGGACCAGGCATCTTCTAATGGAAAGGCACCTAATCATTTGAAACACAAATTGCTTGATTGTGGCGCAAGGTTTTTGGCTAAAATAAGCAAAATAAAATTTCTAAAGTTGGACTTCAATTCACGGATTTCTAATTCAGAGGCAAGATTAACACTGCTGGATCATGACTGCCACTCTACTTTGATACTGTAAACTTTTAACTTTAATTTTTTTTTCTTTCAATAGATATTAACTTATTTTCCAACTCATTCAGGGACTTTAAACTATTTTTTGCAATTCCAAATATAGTTCAATCAGCTTTGCACAAATCTAACTCTGCTTTCAACAATAAATTCCAGAACTAAAGAATATGTTGTCATTCAATTTCCGTTTCACTTTAAAGAGAGCCATTGGCCTACAGTAAAATAAGTTACTCCCATCATTACAAACTCCTCTCACTAGTATGCTAAGTTCTGTCAGTTGCACGGTTCTCTGCACTGAACGGGCTGACCCTGAGCAAATCTCATTAGTTATTCCAAAGTAGCAAGCGAGCAAGACAGAACTACCATTATGTTTTATTTTGATCACACTTCAAACACAATGAACTAGCTAAGTGGGGGAAAGAGTTCAGTAAAAGGAAAGAGCTACGACTGTTAAAGTAGAAGATGTATAAAGGAGACGTCAAAAATATTTTACAGAATCATAGAATCCTTACAATGTGGAAGTAGGCCATTTGGCACATCGAGTGCACACTGACCTTTTGAAGAGCATTCTACTCCCTACTGTATCCCCATGGCTAGCCTATATAACCTGCACATTCTTGGACACTATGGGCAATTTAGCATGGCCAATCCACCTAACCTGCAAGGAAACCAAAGCACCCAGAGAAAGAAATGGGGAGAATGTACAACACTACACAAACAGTCGCCCAAGGGTAGAATCGAACTCTGGTCCCTGGCATTGAGAGACAACAGTGCTAACCACTGAACCACCGTTTCCAAAGATGAACTTACATGACACCTCATTCTATCAGCATCACATGTATTGAACTATGGCTGAGCAATAATTAGAGATTGCATACACAAGACACTTGTGTAAGACAGAAAGACTCTTTCCATACACAATTCTACAAGCAGCAGCTCTCCAAAATCAAAACAAAATAAAATTTGTAACGTTTAATACAAGGATAGACTAGTAAAATTCACAACTAAAGACGTGCTCAAACCTCAGACTTCTACATTGTCAAGTGGAATGACGTTTCATTATAATGGATCAAAATAAAGCATCAACAGAACTAGGATAACCAGCCTGTGTGGAGAATAAGGAGACATCACCAAAGAACGCATCCTTTGTTGCCTTTGTATTTTGGTAATCATAATTGTATTTGGCGTATCATCTTGAACATAAATTACCAAACAATAGCATGCATCACATTTATGCAGCCTACAACACAACGGTTTAGTTTGTGATGTAACAAAAATTATTGCAAGATTTTTCATGTCTCTTTCAAGTCTTAACACCTACAACTCCTACCTTTGAGGTAACCTCATTTTCAATAGCCAATTAAAATATTTGAGCCAATATTTCAATCCTCCACAACAGTTTAATTACGAGAGCTGCAAGTTTTCTTTTGCACACTGAACATTTCTCTCCCTTCAATAATTCTTAAAAGCACAAATCCAAAGGTGTGAAGATAATTTTTGTTTTTAGGAAACACCCTCAACACCTCATTAACTTGCTTTTCTGGACAGCAGACAAGAAAGCGTTATCTAATAGGGTGTCCATCTCTCTGCACTACCATCCGGTCTTTGTGCATTTTATATAATTTCATTGATAGCACAATAGATTGATGTTATGACTGATCTTACTTTTGCAACTCATGCCCCAGATACATAGCCAGTATAACATTCAGCTCACAAAACAATCACTGAAAATGCTGGAGGAACTCTGGCAGCATTTGTGGAGAGATAGTAGTTAATGCTTTGAGTTTGATATAATTTCTTCAGAACGCTCTTCTAGCTCATTCTGTATTGCCCTGATCTAATGATGAAATTATCCATATTAGTGTTTCTGATACAGCTCTCTTTTCCCTGAACCAAGGATTCCTCTACAGTTGGCAGGATTCTCAGTTTCAAACTCTTCCTTCTCTCCCAGGACCACGAGAGGGCATCCCTTGTCCTTGCAGTCTCTCTCCCTCTCTCTTTTCACATTCAAAGCATCATGATGAAACATTTTAGAACTTCCAAATGTATTTATATTCCCTTCCCATCATACCAGATTGATCATTTCTTTGTCAATATCCTGGATCATCCCTCAGTTGCAACTGACAACCCCACTCCTTCCTGTAACACCTTTCCATGCAAGTACAGGACGTGCAACACTTGCATCTATTTGCTGTTCCTTCCATAAAAATAACAATTTCATTGTACTTCATTGAATTATAGGGAGATAATGGCACAGTGATGCAATTTCCTGGACGGGTCTGGGAATCTGGACTCAAATTCTATCATAGCAACTAGAATTTAAATTCAACTAATAAACCTCAAACAATCTGAGTTATGATAACTATGACAAATATTGTTGATTGGTGTAGAAACCCACCGGTTCACTGATGTACTTTAAGAAGAAAATCTGCCACCCTTGCCTGGTCCAGCCGATATGCGACCACAAATCCACAATAGTTGATCTGTAGACATTGTTTGAAATAGTTTAACAAGAGATGGGTAACAAATTCTGCTTTGCCTGCAATGCCCACATCCCATGAAAGACTGTAGAAAAAAAACATTAAATTCACCATTCAAATGTGGGTGTCCCTACACTGGGAAGACTAGGGACCACAGACCAGATGACAACCATATAGATCTCCTCTGTTCAAACAGCAAATGTGATTTTTAAAAAAATTCTCCACTTAGCTTCCATGCTGACCTTTCTATGCTCAGCTTCTTGCGGTTTTCCAATCAAGCTCAACAAAAACTTGAAGAGTACATCATCTTTTTATTGGATTGGACACTTTACAATTTTTGGACTCAACATCTGAACGCAACAGATTTTAGATCTTTCCCAATTTTGTTTCCTTTTCCTATTTTTTCTTTACCCCCTATTTCCTCTCCTTTTGGACAGTAACCATTCGTAATCCTGTCATTTATATCTCCTCTCAAATAACTTGTTTCTTTACATCTCCATTACCATTCCCTTTGGCATAGCACCATGAAACATTTAGTCATATAATCACTCTGGCCTTCTACTGTCACCAAGTTTTCCTTCAGTTGTTCTTCCCACTTTCAAAATCTATTAATATTTCAAACTTTGCCCAGTTCTGATGAAAGGTCATCAACCTGAAACAGTTCCTTTTCCCAGATACACAGGCAGACCAACCAAGTGTTTTCGGAATATTTTTGCTTTTATTTCAGCCTTTATTACACTGTATTTTACAATTGTGATAAAGCTCACATCATCAGCTGTCCAAGTTTTATTCAACCCATATTTTTTCCAGTGATACTTAGATACCTTCAAAACCACGAGAAACAATTTTTACACATACAACATTTCATTTCAAAATCTTAGGTGATGTCTTAAACTCAACTGATTGCACCACGACTCAAACTGTCTGCAAAGAACTCAAAGGTGCTGGTTGAACTTTGGTCCAACCAGTCCATGCCGAACATAAACTCAAACTAAACTAGTCCCACCTACCTGCTCCTGGCCCATATCTTTCCAAACCTCTCCTTTTCATGCATTATCCAAATGTTATAACTGCGCCCACAGCCACCATTTTCTCAGGCTTGCCTTGTGAAAAGTTACATTAGAGAACGTTTACATAGGAAGACACCTAACACAAGAGAATTCACTGGGACCAGGCTGAAACGTATTGAGGCATCAAAGAGACTCATCTACCTAACCTTATCTGTGTTATATATGACAGAATCTGCAGCTAAAACTCTGGATTTATTAGCCATTCAGAATCTCCAAACCAAAATGGCAGCAAGTCATTCTCAATCCCAAAGGTCTGTGTAAGGAGAAGATATAAAAAGCAGGAAAGATGAAGAATAACTGAACATCAAAAGGCTGATTTTGGTGATACGGTTCTGAACTACTTTATCATGAAGGTTCCACAGGCAAATCCTTAGTATGTGAAGTTAAGCTATCACGGTTGCTTAGTTGATAACATAAAGCAATCTATGAATTCATTCTATAGTCCATTCAAGTAATATAATTGATATTAGATAGTAAAATTACAAGGAAAGGCTTACATTTTAAGCCTTTGATCATGACGTGGCGTTTCAGGAGGCAGTCACAGCCATTAGATTAATTACCCCAAATTCGATCAGTGGTCATGAACAGGAAGGTAGGAGGAAGTGAGGACTGGAATAAGGACAAAACCCCTTGGTCCTCACCTTCCATCCCACTAACCTTTGGATACAATGCACAATCTTCTGCCATTTCTGCTACCTACAATCAGATCCCATCACCAGAGATAATTTCCCACCCCACCTCTTTCAGCATTCCACAGAGACCATTCCCTCTGCAACTTCCTCGTTAGATCCATGTGCCCCACCAACCCACCTTCCACTCCCTTACTACCACAAGAAGTGCAAAACTTGTGCTTACACCTCACTCCTCACCTCCATCCAAAGCCCTAAAGGATCCTTCCTGCACCTCCAAACACCTCATCTCATTGCTCTCGATGTGGTCTCCTCTACATTGGGCAAACAGGATGCTAACTTGCGAAATGTTTCAGAGAACATCTCCGGGATACACACATCAATCAACCCCACCACTCTGTGGCCGAATACTTCAACTCCCTCTCCTAACTCTGCCAAGAACATGCAAGTTCTGGGCCACCTCCACCACCAAATCCTAGCCACCCGATGCCTAGAGGAAGAACACCTCACCTTCCGCCTTGAGACCCTCCAAGCACTCAGGATCAATTTCGATTTCACCAGTTTCCTCATTTCCCCTGCCCACAGCTTAGCACAGATCCAACCCTCCAACTCAGCACTGCCTGCTGAACTGTTAGACCTGTCTACTTTAGGGGTGAGAGGAGAAGAGATTCTTAAAGTTTCCAGTAGAAGTGATAGAGTACGGAAAGGTCAGGAATTAAACTTCAGGCAACAACTATGAGAAGGGGATCATGACTGAGTGTGAAGTGCTTTTATAAAACAAGTTAAGTGAGCTCATGGCGCAGATATGATGCTGTGGGCATCAGAGAGACATTGCTAGAAACTAAATTTCCACAGATATGCAACCTATCAAAAGAACAGACAGATGGGCAGAGGGGGCAGCATTGCCTTGTTCGGAGGAAGTGAAATGAAATAAAATAATATCAATGGCAGGAAGCAGTTTAGGATCAGAAGATACAGAAACTGTGCAAGTACAGTTGAGGAACTTCAAAGTAAAAGATGATCCTGATGGGAGTTGTGGACAGATCTCCTCGTGGTAACTAGGAGGTGGGGAAGAAAAAAAAAATCAGAAGATGGAAAAAGCATTTCGGAAATTCACGACTAAAGTACTCATGGGGGTTAGAAGGGGATCCTAAGAAAAAGAATTAATGTAATGTCTACAAGCTTCTACAGTTTGAGAGGGAGAAGCTAAAATCAGATGTAATACCATTACGATTGAGCAAAGGTAACTACCAAGACATGAGGGAGGTGCTGGGCAGAGTTGATTGGAAGAGGATCCCAGCAGAGAATAGGTTGGAACATCAATGGCAGGAGTTTTTGGTGGTAATTTGGGAGGCACAGCAGAAATTCATCCCCAAGAAGAAACATCCTAGGGGAGAATGAGGCAACCATGGCTGACAATGGAAGTCATGGACAGCATAAAAGCAAAAGAAAAGAAAAACATACAATCTGACTAAGATTAATAGAAAGCCAGAGGATTGGGAAGCCTTTAAAAACTACCAGAAGACAACAACAGAAAAAAGCAATAAGGTGGAGATGATGAATAGGAGGGTAAGCAAGCTAGTAATAAAAACAGCTTCTTTAAGATTTTTATCAAAGATCAGAGACAAAGGCTAGAGTGAATACTAGATTGCTGGAAAATGAAAATGGAGATGTTGCAATGGGAACAAAGAAATGGCACAGGAACTGAACTGTATTTTGCATCAAATCTTCACAGTGGAAGCATCAGCGGGCAGAGGCAAGTCTAGTGGCCATCACAAAGGTGGCAGTGACGGTGAACTGGGAATTTCAGAAGGTGGATAAATTACCTGGGCCAGATGGGCTATCTCCCCTAGGTTCTAAAGGAGTTTGCTGAAAAGATTGCAGAGGCACGAGTGGTAACCTTTCAGGAATCAATGGAGTTAGGGAGAGTCCAAGACAGCTGGAAAATGATTAACGCAACAGCTGTGTTTAAGAAGGGAGAGAAGCAGGTTATGTGAAATTATAGGCCAGTTTACCTGACCTCAATCATGGGCAAGATTTTACAAGTCCATTATTATTGATGAAATTGTGGAAGCTGCAAATGTGTTGCTGGTCAAAGCACAGCAGGTTAGGCAGCATCTCAGGAATAGAGAATTCGACGTTTCGAGCATAAGCCCTTCATCAGGAATAAGAGAGAGAGAGCCAAGCCGGTTGAGATAAAAGGTAGGGAGGAGGGACTAGGGGGAGGGGCGATGGAGGTGGGATAGGTGGAAGGAGGTCAAGGTGAGGGTGATAGGCCGGAGTGGGGTGGGGGCGGAGAGGTCAAGAAGAGGATTGCAGGTTAGGAGGGCGGTGTGGAAGCACATGGTAAAACAGGGCTGAGTCAAAATGGCTTCAACAAGGGGAGGTCATGTCTGAATAATCTGTCAGAATCTTTTGAGAAGGGGAAAGGACAGCCAGTGGATATGAAACATTTGGATTTCCAGAAGAACTTTAATAAGATGTCATGTGTTGGGGCAAGCTAAAAAAGTTAACCTTATTGAAACATGTTTAGCGGATTTCAAAGGGTAGATACAGCTATACCCGCTTGTGACAGAGTTTCAAAGCAGATAACATCACGTCAAAAATAGTGAAAAATTCTTTTCTCTGAGGGTAGTGACTCCATGGGAGGGCCGATGAGGTCGGCTTGTTGAGCACATTCAAGGCTGAGATGGACACATCTTTAATCTGTAAGGGAATCAGGGGTTATAGGATTCAGGGACGAAAGTGGATTGGAGGATAATCAGATCAGCCACGATCATATTGAATGGCAGAGCAAACCCCATGGGTTTAATACTCTACTTCTGCTCCAATATCTTATGATCTTACAAAAGGGATGAAGATGACGACGAAGTGGACTCCTCCCCAAGAGTTAGTGGTCACCTTGGTCTTTTTGCTTTCTCAGGCAGAATTTCCACTACCACATCCACACACCTGGTCCCTTCGTCCACATCATCATGAAAGCTACCGCTATCATCCAGTACACTCAACACCTTTATTGAAAGTGGGCATAAGGAGTTATTGCATACCATTCCATTAAAAGAATTATAATCAATGCTTCACTGCTAAACCAACAACTGCCTGCTTTAGACCTCCATGCAATTTAAATTATGCTAATAGCAATTTGATCAAAATTACAAACCAAAACCAGATTTCCAAACAGGTAAAGATTTCATAGAGCAACACTTATTTAAATCCCATCTTCATCCTTTCACTCAAAGAATTTGACAGTTTTCTCAAGTATTACCTTATATTCAACATACTTATACATTATTGTTGTAAACATTTTAAATGAATCTTTATCTACGAAGATTCATAATAATTCATTTCTCTTGTATTTAAATTACTGAGTGGCAACATAGATTTGACTACCGAGGACTTGCAGCTAGGACAGTTCAGCAAACTTGAAAGCAGTCAATTTCTAAATCACCAAAAAATTTATTTAAGCTTTTCTACCTGGCAACAGAAACTGCTTCCATACCCTTGCCATAGTTGTATAGAGATCTGACATTTGATGTTGAAATCAGGAGATACATCTATTGCTGTCAAAGTTTTAGTCAGCAGTTCTTGAGCTCAGGCAACATTCTTTCCAATTCTGAATGCCAAGAATTTTGTAGCTTTAAAATCAATTCTTAGCTGATAACACAGCAAGGTCCCATCTGACATTAAATTGTAAATTTGTAATGTGCCACACTGCTGCCTTCCCAACCCACTTGCTCCTGTTTATCAGCATCCTTTCTGAATATGGATAGCAAACAGTGTGAACCATTCAATGGTCATTTGGTGATTGTTTTTTAAATTTCAAAATATCAGGAAAAGAACAAGCAACAATGCAGAGTAATGAATAATGAACTGGGGGGAAACTAACATCAATGGGGTAAAGATGGATCTGATGCAGAAAAACTGCAATCAAAGATTGGCAGGAAGATCTGTAAATCAACAGAGGATGTACTTTGGACACAGTCAAGGCACATGTACATGAGAACTGAAAAGGATGATTAGCCATGATCATAATGAATGGTGGAGTTGGCACAAGGGCCAAATGGCCCATTCCTGCTGCCATCTCCCATTTTTCTATTTCTCTTTTTTTCTGACCATTGGGCCATAATTCCTGGGTTGAAGACCCACTTACTCCAGAAGTGAATCTGAGCAGGTTCACAATAAGATTAAGGATATAGTATAAAGGAATGGACAAGAGCAGAGGGACTTGGGAAAACATGTCCATACATAATTGCAGCATACAATATGAAGATTCAAGAGAATAATTCCCAGGATGAGGAACTTCAGTTATGGAGATTAATTGGAGAAACTGGAATTATTTTCTTCAGAAAAGTTGAGAAGATTTGACAGAGATGCTCAAAATTATGAACCTGCTGGTGGAAGCATTAAGACCAAGAGGGCACAGATTTATGATAAATCATAAAAGAAAACAATGGCAACACAAGAAAAAAAACACTTTTCCTGCAATGAGTGGTTAGGTCTGAAATGCACCACCTGAGTGCCTGGTGGAATTATGTTCAATCAAGGTATTCAAGAAGGAATAGTATCATCTGCAAAGGAAGAATGTGCATGATTGCATGAATACTGAGTGCAGGCAAATTGGTCATTTAGACAGCCACTGCATGCAGATGTTGTGGACTTAAAGACTCCTTCTGTGATTTACCATGCTCTTGGCAGTGCCTTCTTGGTCTATAGTGACCTGGGCAACATTTGGGCTTGGAATGCGAAGGAGCATGCGACATAACGCTACACAAAATACTAGGCAATGACCAACACTTAACACTCTTGGCATCATCCAGGAAAATGAGCCGGCTGAATGGCAAACTATCCACCACCTTCAACACTCACTCACTTCACTATCAACATACAGTGATAGCTATGTGTATCATCTATAACATGCTCTACACTAACTCAGCAAGGATACCTTAACAGCACATTCCAAATCTGTGACCTCTACCACCTAGGACAAAGGCAGCAGATATATGGGAATACCACCAGCTGCAAGTTCACATTCAAACCACATACAATCCTTACTTGGAACAACATCACAGTTCCTTAATCGTCACTGGGCCAAAATCCTGGAACTTCTTTTTTAACTGCACGTGGATGCCCCTACATTCCAAGGTCCATAGCAATTCAAGAAGGTAGCGCACAATCCAGGACAAATATGTATGGGCAATTAATGGTGACTTAGCTGCGATACCTACTTCCCATAAACACTAATTGAAAGTATCTACTTTTGCCTTAAAAATATTCAATAACTCTGCCATTGGAACAGAGGCTTAAACTCACTGTAGAAATACAATTTTTACTCTGGTCTTAAATGGGCAATCCATTATTTTGAAACAGACCTTATTTCCTGATTCTCCCAAAACAGGAAATATCCTTTCCACATGAAACATATTCAGATCCCTCAGGATTTCATACGTTCCAATGAAGTGGTGGCATACTCTTCTAAACACTCTCAGACAGAAAGCTATCCTCTCTCAAATCAACTTGTCCATTCTATGTATTAGTCTAGTAAATCTTCTCTTAATTGCTTCCAATACATATACATACTTTCTCAAATAAGGTGACCAGAATACACAGTACTCCCCAGTGCCCTGCAAACTGAAACATAACCTCTTCTACTTTTATATTCCATTTCTTTCACAATAAATGACATTCTATTAGACTTCCTAATTACTTGTAACTGCATGCCAGCCTTTTGCAACTCACACACAAGAACACCTGGATAACCCCATATCTCAGCTCTGTGAGGTAACATGTTTTTCTTTTAATTCTGCCTGCCAAAATGGACATTTTATATTCCCTAGGTTGATACTCTATTTGCCACATCCTTGCCCACATATTTAACCTATTTCTTGCTTTGTAGCGTCATGCTTTCTTCACAATTTACTTTTCACGTCTATTTTTGTGCAATAAGCAAATTTAGTAAAGACATTATTAGTCCTTTCAATGAAGTCATTTGTGTAAACTGTGAAAAGTTGAGGCCCTTGCACTTAACCTTGTGGCATACCGTTCATTACATTTTGCCAAATAGCAAATGATCCATATACATGTGTTCCATTTCCTGTTAACCTGCCAGTCTTCCACTCATGCCAACATACCACATCTTATAATAGGAGCTTTCATTTTTCACAACAGCCTTTTAAGTAACACCTTACCCAATGCATTCTGGAAATCAATGTACCTTCTACTGGTCACTTTTATCCACAGCATAGTTACTTCTTCAAAACAGCTTCAATAGATTAACTAAAAATTAATTCACAAAGTCGGACTCTGCCTGATTGCTTTGAACTTTCCCAGAGTCCTGCTACACCATCTTTAATAACAGCTTGTCACATCCCCCTAGGACTCTAGTGATCTCACAAAGATTACAAAAAAGCCATCAGTCCCAGGGAGTAATCATGCTACAGTCTAACAATTTACTTTGAATAATTTCTCCCTTCCATTTTCCAATTTTTAGCTACTTAGTGGGCGGCACGGTGGCTAGCACTGCTGCCTCACAGTGCCAGAGACCCACGTTCAATTCCCGCCTTAGGCGGCTGACTGTGTGGAGTTTGCACATTCTCCCCGTGTCTGCGTGGGTTTCCTCCAGGTGCTCCAGTTTCCTCCCACATTCCAAAAATGTGCAGGTTGGGTGAATTGGCCATGCTAAATTGCCCATAGTGTTAGGTAAAGGGGTAAATGTAGGGGAATGGGTCTGGGTGGGTTGCGCTTCAGCAGGTCGGTGTGGACTTGTTGGGCCGAAAGGCCTGTTTCCACACTAAGTAATCTAATCTTATCTGCTTTATAGTGAAGGCAAATGCAAAATACATGTTCCATTCAACTGCTGTATCCTCATTTCTCATTATTAATTCTTCAGACTCACTGTCTATCGGACCAATTTGATTCAACATTCAAATAACTTCCTGTCCTATGGTAACAATGGTCAGTTAGCAAACCTACGTTGCAGTCTCATTCCTCATCCAAACAAACTGAAGGAACCTCAAACCTGTCAGGAAGATGTAAAAGATCCCACGACACCACTGAATGAGCAGAGTAATTTTACAAGTCTTGTAACCAACATTTATCCCTTGAATAAGAACGTAAAATGAAATGAACATATTACACATTTAGAGAGGCACCATGGCTCAGTGGTGAGCACTGCTGCCTCACAACACCAAAGTCCCAGGTTCCATTCCAGCCTCGAACGACCATCTGCGTGGAGTTTGCACATTGAACTGTGGAAGGAAACCAGAGCACCCGGACAAAGATGTGCAGGTTAGGTGAATTGGCCATGCTAAATTGCCCATAGCGTTAGGTGTATTAGTCAGAGGGAAATGGGTCTGGTGGGTTACTCTTCAGAGGGTCGGTGTGAATCCTTTGGGCCAAAGGGCCTGTTTCCACACTGACAAGAATCTAATATAACCTTTCCATGTCTACCCCAGTCAAGGCCCCCAAGAATCTTGTATGATTCATTAAGGCTGGCTCTTATTCTTCCGAGTTCCAATGAGTACAGTCTCAATCCTCTCAACTTCTCCTTAGAAGATAGTCCCTTTAAACCTGTTGTCAGCCTAGTGAATTAACCTTCTCTGGACTGCCTCCAAGGCCAGTAACGTTTTGTTTAGATAAGGTGCCAATTTAGGGAAAAAAGGTGGTCAACAGTATTTCAACTGTGGTCTGACTGGTGTCTTGTACAGTTTTAGAAAACTCTACTTACTTTTATACTGCATTCCCTTTGAAATAAAGCTCAACATTCCTTTTGCATTCCCAATTACTCATTTCACTTGGATTCTAGCTTTTTGTGAACCTTCTGTGCTGTAGATTTCAGTAATCTTTCTCTATTAAAATAATATTCAGCTGCTCTATTCCTCCTGCCAAAGTATGAAGTTTCTCATTTTCCCACATTATATTGCATCTGCCAAGTTTTTATTCATTTTTCTCGTCTGTATCCTTCTGCAAATTCTTTGCATCATCCTCACCACTTGTATTCCTAATCATTCTGTGTCATCTGCAAACTTGGCTTGTTCATATAATTGAGAAATGAAGCAATTATTTTTGTGTATATAAATGACTTGATGATTGCACATAATGTTGCCCGAGAGCAGGTTAAGTCACACTTGGATACATGAGTGAATAGTGTAGTGATGATGAAACCCACCAGTATGTTGTTATTTTGATTTGATATGTTGATTATGAATTTTGTTGAAATGAATTGCTGATTTCAGTTAATGTCAGAAATAACTATTTTGGCTAAAAGATCAAAAATATATCTTGAATATCTGGGAATGCAAATTTGGTTGAGGTAGTTCACACCATCCCTATGGCGATGCTGGGGAGTCTCTTGATTCTGGGTGCAAGTTTAAGGCATTCGGCATCTGATCAGCCATTTGTTATTTTGTTTTCTCAGGTTCTGTGTAAACTTTCTCTTAAATAGCTGGTACATTCACATACAACACCTAACCATCTTCAGACTTTGGTCACAATGAGAATACAAAGTCATGATGTCAAAAGCTTTGTGCTGGTGATCTGTCCAGTTTGTGAAAGTGACATAATTGTTTTACTCTTCTTACTGTCATATTTTGAGAAATAGTTCAGCATCTGCATTGGTCACATTCTGTATGTTAAAACTTTTTATATATCCAAAACATAACTTGAGATTCCACCTTAAATTTATCTGAAAGTTGAACTTTCCAGAAAAAGAATATTTTTGACCATTGGTACCAAATAGTACCATTTAAAAGGTTCAGTTTCCAAAGCGTGACCATACAGGAAGTTCATCTGGAATTCACCTAATTTGTACATTCATATAGAAGTAGGCAGATTCTTTATGGAAACAGCATGATGCATCCTTCTCTGATTTTGGTCACTGTCTCCAAGCACAATTTGAAAGGATCTGATAAAATTACCTGCCAATCTAAAATTTATTGACTTCGTAAGTATACAGTAGAAACATGTAATTAATGAAATGTCCAATGAAGCATTCAACCATTGCCTTCAAAACGTTGTCCAGAATGAGCAGTTGAATGCCTTACAGGTGCAATATGTTCACTGAACATGGTACAGTCATACATAGTAGACTAAATGTCTTTCTGTATAAAAGACACAGTGGTCTCAAACTTGACATTGGTTAGGCTGGTTGACAACTACTTGTAACTGCATCTTCATTCATTATCTTCCAAGAATCATTTTGAAAAGCACTGAGCGTTACATTACACAAATGTTGTGGTCTTTCAAAAGGCCACATATCAGATTGTACGATCTGTTTAGCTTGCGCAATTGTCAGGCTTCAGTGACCTCAGCAGTTAGAACTTCCTTTTCTTGATAGACATAAATGCTAGTAATTTATTTTCAAGATAGTGCACTATTATACAATTTGAAACAATGCTACATTGTATCTTAGATTTTTCTCTTTGTACCACGTGTTTCCCACTCCGCTGCTCCCATATACAAGATTCTTTTACTCTTTGACATGTTCTATATTACATTTCTCACTTGTAGTTTGTATTGCACAATGTGTTCCATTTACAGAGATCCCTAACTTCTTAATTTGCCATTTCTAAAAAAACAAAGCAATTCACAAATTAACCTAAAAGTCTGGATTAATTTCAAAGGTTAGAAAGGTAAAGTGAATATTGAAATAAAATTAACTCAAAATTCCAATATTTTTCATGGAGTGAAGTTAATTTAGGATTTGTCTGTATTTGTAAAATTAACAAGCTGATGGCTTTTCCCAATGAGGATTAAAATCCCCAAACTGAAACTATTACTCTGTATTCACTTCTCTTTTGACAAAACATGCTACAACTTGTTGGCAAGCGTTCCTGTTTGTATTACATGTGTAAATGCAGGACCGGTTCTTCAAATTGTGGTACACCAGTCTTTTCTCTCTAAGGACAAAGCATCTCCATGGTCTGGTCAGACTCTGGCAGCTTTACCTTTATCTTGTGGTACGGTGCTTTGTTAACTTTCCTCCTTTTAAATGAATGCTTTCATAACTTCATTGTTTTTCCCAGACACTCAAATGGAAGCTACATCTGGTCCAAGTATTCAAAACATGCTAAAAATTATGTAACTTCATTCATGAAATGAACTGTCCTTATTTGACTGTCAACATGCCAGTTAATGTTTGGATGTGGTTTCTGAAGTAGAAATAATTTCTTAATACAAATTGAGAGATGGGCAACACTGACAGATGTCATAACAGTTAACTACCACTGGCCAGCCAAATGATACAACTTCTGAAGTTACTTTTGCAATTTTGCATCCTTTGCTGTTGTGCTCTCTTATTAACTTTTCTTCTTGGCTGCAAATAAATAACTGTGGGCATTTATTTTGAGTAGGATGCTTAGGTGCTATGATGAAGGGCACATAGGGTGCAGTATACAGCTAAATATGAATTGTTTTCCGAGAGGCTACAGTATTTCATGCTGACTACCTTCTCTCATACAATATAAATGTTCATTTTTCCCTTATAGATATTCTTGTGAATTGTCATGGAGTCTTTCAACATTTTTTTAACTATTATTTTGTTAAAGCTTAACAACTTCTAATGGCTGATTTTGGTCTTAAAATTAATGTGAATAAAATCAGTTTAAGGGTGAGAGTATTTACTTGATTTTGAGGTTAAAGTTAGCTTTAAACAAAATGATCATTTTTAAAATCAATTTTGGTCAAATTATGATCTTTGTATTCATGCAAAGTTAGAATTTTATCGATCTGTTTTGTCTTTTTTATAATTAGATCCAATATTCTTCTGATTGAATAAGTCAAACGCTGGTTTTATTCAAAGATTTTTGTGAAGATCTGTAGCTTAGGAGTTGGTTGGATTCATTGTTGGTCTGTTTGCTGAGCTGGTAGGTTTGTTGGCAAACGTTTTGTCCCCCCTTTCTAGGTAACATCATCGTGCTGTGCTGCCTCCTGTGAAGCACTGCTGTACTGTTCTTCTCTGAAATGATGTGGTTCTGTTTGAGCTTTTTCCAGTTGCCAGTTCTGCTTCCACTTTCCCATTGCAGCAACTTGTATTTCAGGTCCAGGTCAATGTGTTAGGTAGTGGAGTCTGAGGATTAGTACCATGCTTTCAGGAATTCCCTTGCTGTTCTTTGTTTAGCCTGTCCTAGTATCGTTGCATTGTCTCAGTCAAACTCATGGTTCTTGTTGTCCACGTGTTTGGATACCATAGAGAGTTGGTCATGTCGCTTAGTTGCTAGTTGGTTTTCATGGTTGCAGGTCGCTGCCTGCCTGTTTGTCCTGAATTGCACTTAGTGCAGTTGCTGCATGGGATTGTGTAAATTACACTCATCCTGCATAAAACGGGTACCGAGTCCTTTATTCTGGTGAGCCGCAGTTTGAGTGTGGCTGTCAGTTTGCGTGTTGTCAAGGTCACTAGTGGTCGGAGCAGTCTAGTTGTCAGTTCCAAAATGTGTTTAATGTATGGGAGAGTAGCCATTGAGTTGGAGCGTGTCTTGCTGTCTTGGTGTTGCTTGTCCGCTAGACATCTGCAGATGAAGCTGTGTGGGTATCCGTTTTTAGCAAAGACTTTGTGTAGGTGTTCTTCCTCTCTTCACATTTCTGGGTTGCTACAGTGTGTTGCTCCTCATTTGAAAAGGGTCTTAATGCAGCTCGTCTTGTGGGTGCTCACTAGGTTGCTGGTGTAGTTTAGGATCTGGTTTTATCACGTGGCTTTCAGAACATGGGACCACGGACACGGCAAAGTAAGCAGTCCTATATTTCTTGCGACTGTTAAACCATAAGGTATAAGATCAGAATTAGGCCATTCAGCCCATAAAGTCTGCTCAACCAGTCGATCAAGGCTGCTCTCCAATCTCTTGATAAGATAATCAGATGCGCAAGTAAAATTAGGCCATTTGTGGTGAAAGTATGGCAAGCAATCCCAGGCACGATGGGCTGAATGGCCTTCTACTTTGTAAAATTCAATATTAGTGATTATTAAGTGCACTCTGTACCATTTCAGAGTTCACCCTTGCATTTTTTTTCAGAAATTTCTAAGGGTGTTTTGGAAATATATGAATAAGTGACACGTTCAATCAGGAGCTGACTTTGTTGCCATCTCTGTCATTTGTTTTATTTGCCATGTCATATACTTTGTCTTCCCTAAATCATTTGCTTCTGTTGTATTTTGAGAATTTAACGTTCACATTAGTATTCAGTTTAATAGCCAATATTTCAGGCTTAAAATAATTAAAGGCATGCAATTAATCCTAAATTCATCTGTTTCTTTCCCAGCTCTCTACCTCAAAACGTGTTGGTCCCTAAAAATGTATTTAACCATCTCTGGAACTTTGGGTGTTGCCTGTTTCAATAATTTCCCTCGTAACCTATTCCACCATTCCTAAAGCCAAGATTGTGTTTACAGATAGTTTCTCATCCTAAAAGTGACAAAGAAAAATGGAATGACTTCAAGGTGACCTACCTTTTGAACGTTGTTAAATTTTATAAATAACTTTTTAATATTTCTCTTAAGGAAGTATTTTTATTTGTATGGAATGGCCTGAAGAATGTCAAAAGTAATTAGTTGGTTCTGAAAAGAAGTTGTTATTGGGGCAGGTAGATATAGCAGCTAATTTGCACATGGCCAAGTTTCATAGACAGAAATAAGATGTGACCAAGCTTGATTATTAAGTCGATAAAAGGTAGAGTCTTAATGAGTTAAGAGAATCGGATTGAGGAAAAGGTGAGTGCAGTGATTGGAATGAGGGCCAGGTGGATCTCATTGACTGTGAAATCCTGGATTCGCTAAGGTTATGTCCGAAATGTCGACTCACCTGCTCCTCGGATGTTGCCTGATTTGCTGTGCTTTTCCAGTGCCACACTTTGACTCGAACTCCAGCATCTGGAGTCCTCACTTTCTCCAAGGTTAACAACCCCAATCAGAGAGCACTGGCTGACAGATATAAACAGGAGATGCAGAGAGCCAGTTGCCATAATGGGGAGACTCTGGGTCACCCTTTTTCTTGCTTTTTCTTGAATTGCCAATTTATATCTGTCAACCAGGGCTCCTCGATTGACCAAGGTTAACAACTCCAATCAAGGGTATCAGTCAGTGAACTCCACCTGGACCTCATTCCAATCACTTTAGCAGGAAAATGCAGGATTCAGCAGGATCATCATCAGCCATGATCTCAACAAATGGCAGAGCAGATTCGATAGGCTGAATGGCCAACTTCTGCTCTTATGGTCAGGTGTCCTTGATGAAACTTTTCCACAAATGCCATATCAAAGCTCTGGAAAAGCCAGGACTCTGCACTAAACATCAGGATGGCAAGGAGAATGGTACTAAACTGAAGATTAAATGATATGCTACTTCCACATACAACATGGAGTTGGTCACAGCTTGTATTTACTTTCTCATTGCACGGTGTGCAGAAATAGCCTCATCAATAGGGCATCCTTGGAGAGGACAGATTAAAAACTCAAATTATTCATCCAAATAATATGTTGGCATAGTAATATTGCCACTAGACAAGGATTCGAAAACCTCCATACTAGATTGTGATGTTTGAATTCAAAAAAATCTGGAATTAAAAATTAGCCTAATAACAACTATTAAAACCCACCTGGTTTCCTACTATTTGTAGCAAAAGAAAATCTGTCAGCCTTACATGGGACTTCAGCCCCAGTTGTATGAAGCCACTATCAAGTCTAAAGAAATAAAGCCTGATGGACCACCTTGCATTAACCTGGAGCCAGAAACAACAATGGCAAACACAATCCTGTCCATAACCCTAACCATGTCCCTTCGATACTCAGTTTCATTACTGAACCACCCACTAATAATAACTAGGGGATGACCATTGGCAAGGAGGTGAACTAGACCATCCATATAAATACTGTGTCTACAAAAGCAATTCAGAGATTGATGATTCTGTATTAAGTAATTTTCACAGTAACTCTGGTCTTTCTAATGCCATTATCTACAAAGTATGAGACAGCAACGTGATGAATACTTTCAATGTACCTGGTTGAGTGCAGTTCCATAACAAACAAGAAGGTTGACACCATCCAGGACAAAGTGATAACCTGACTGGCATCCCAGTCATCACCCTGAATATTGTCTCCCCCTTCACTACCAACACAAAGGCAGCAGCACAGTATCTATAACATGAGCTGCAGTAACTCATCAAAACTCCCCCAAGTGCGCTTTCAAAATCACTACCATCTAGCAGGACTAGGACAGCAGATGCATAGGAACACCAGCATCTGCAGGTTCTCCTCCAGTATATTCATATTCTGACTTGGAACAATAGAGCGATTTCTTCTCTACTGCTGATCAAAATCCTGGTAATTCCTTGAAAAAACATTGTGAGCATCCCTACACACAAGGACTGCAAAGGTTCAGGAAAGCAGTTCACCATCACCTTCATCAGGGTAATTACAGAGGGGAATAAATGCTGTATGAGCCAGCTACATCCACATTTCATAAACGAACAAGCAAAATTAATTACAGTTTGATATAAAATAGCCATAGACACTACCATCCGCCAGCATGCTGAAACAGGAGGTCTGTGCTTAAGTCATTGTTGTACATCTGTGACTGCTGCCATTCTCTGCTTCACTTGTCGCCATTTGCTGCTACTTTCAGGGACCGTAGCAGCAAGAGAGGCAGGAAGGGAACTTTCCAAAGGTTCTACCAGGTAAAACATTGTGTGTAGACTTTATAAATAGGAGCTTTCAAAAAAATAATTGAGGCAAATGTATTACATTTTCTAATTCAGAATTCTGATAGTGGGGAGGGACATTTTCTGGCAAACTTTACACATAAGGAAATGTTTAGATACAGGCAACTCCACAGGCATGGATTGTGATGACAGCAAATGCAGGCAAAAAAAAGTTTTCTATGAAGTGGAATGTTTAATGCTTCCAGGAACAGTATCTGATCTATGGTGCACAGTTATTTTTTACGAGAAGTGACCAATATACACCTTCCTTTACTCTAAGAGAGGACTTACAAGACCAAAAGGAAATGCAGAATACCCCATATATATCACTAACTACCAAGAACTTCAGCAAACTAAGTTACTTCAGTATGCTTTCCTATATTGAGTCTTGTACTTCCTCTTTTGGTTCATTCTAGTTTCATGAGTCAGTTGTGCTTAGTGAAAATGCAACTTTGCAGATTAATCCATGATACATGAATTTAAAAACATGCCGACTGACTCCAAGCTGCTCAATAGCCGTCATCCTAAATTCAAGTTACTAGAATGGAAAAACTGACTACTCAAAGTCATACAAAATTAAATCTTTTTATTGGAAAGTACACCATGCAATTTTTTGACTGTCTCTGATTTAGCAGTTTGTAAGTGTTAACTGCATGTTCCAAACAATTTGTCTATAATATTTCTGAATAATAGGTTACCCATTTGCTAGGATTATCTTCATTCTTCACAAAAAAAAGGTTGCTCTTTACAAGTACTCTTCCAACCAGCTCCTTGAAAACATATCCCTAGCCTGCTCTACTGACAGACAACTTATTCGACAAAAAAAATTGTTTAAATTTCCCACTCAACTTGTCTAGATATGTAATGATATACTTCTGGAGCACACAGGTCTTGAACCCAAGTTTTTCAGCTCAAAGGTAACATTACCATTGAGTCACATGAGCATTCATAAATTTTTATATTTTTAAATCAATTTATTCAAAAGTCTCATTACACACCTGTGGAGCTAGAAGGACTTAGAGTCATAGAGATGTACAGCACGGAAACAGACCCTTCGGTTCAACTCTTCCATGCCAACCAGGTATCCTAAATTAATCTAGTCCCATTTGCCAGCACTTAGTCCATTTCCCTCTCAACCCTTTCTACTCATATACAAATCCAAATGCTTTTTAAATGTTGTAATTGTACCAGCCTCCACCACTTCCTCTGGCAGCTCATTCCACACATATACATTTGAACTTAGGTCTGCCACCCTCGAGGCAGGGACAATACCTTTGCGCATCATCAAAATTTTCAATCCTGGCACAACCATCTTCATCTCTTTCATTGATTATGCTCTCTTGATAATGACATCAAGAGTGGGGATGCTCCCCAAAGTCCCTTGCCACAATATTGTGCATCACTCAACTTCTCCGTCTGTGAAGCAGCCTGCGCCCATATGCAGCAAACATTATGACTTTGTGCCATTCTCCTTCCTTTTCTCCCATTACCTTGTGCATTATTTGAAAAGAAACAATCAAATATTTCAACTAAACCTGCATCTACCACACAGGTAGTCCATTTCAGACCCTAACTACTCACTGTGAGAGTGAAGTATTTCCCTCACATAATATTAACTTCTTTTGGAAATAATCTTTCAAATTACCTCGCTCATTCTTCTAAGTTAGTCTGTTTCCCATACATGATGAGCTCCTACTTTACGTAAAAATCTTTGATTTGGCACGCTATCAAATGACTTCTGGAAATGCAAATTCAGTACATTAATTGTACAACAGCACATGTTACTCCTTTAGAGAATTCCAATAAGTTTGTTAAATACTAGCTTGACTAAACAACAGCAAGAACTGGAGTTACAAGTCTTCAGAATAAGTGCCAGGACCCTGCCACTGGTGAATCCAATGCTTTCAACTGTTTCTTGGCATCACGTGGAGTAATCTAAATGGATTTAAGAGTAGCATGTGAGATGCTGGGGCCTCAAGGGGAAACAGACGGATCATGTATTTAATACGTTGAGCTGAATTCTAATATACAATATGGCAGTGACTTGAGTAATTGTTTTATACACTTCCACATATAGAAAGGTTGACATTATCTAGGTACCATTCAGGGCAAAACTGCCCACTTGATTGGCAACAATCAGCTTCAACATTCAATCCTTTCACCAACACACACTAACAGTAGTGTATTTAGAGGAGACTCAAAATAAAAATTAATGCACATTAATTTTAGAATACACTACTCTTTCCATCATAGTATGACACATGAGAGGAGGCGGCAAGTCATCAAGTCTGATCTGATATTACGAAGACAGACAATGCAAAGCTTCTTTTTAAAAATCTAAACATGAATATGGGTATCGTTGGCTGAAGCAGCATTTACTGTCAGGCCTTCTGTTGAGAAGATTGTGGTGGGTTGCCTTCTTGAATTGCTTTAATAAGTTGTAAGAAGGTACACTCCTTTACAAATAAATGATCAATTGACAAGCTCACAGATCAAGTGACAGCTCACAGAATGACACTGGATGCAACAAAACATGATGGGTCAAATTAAATTTCTATCTGAAGGAAAAACAAATTTCTTTGACATGACGGGTTAACCACACTAAGTTAGGTTTTCCTAACTGCTTTCAAACACCCAAAAGGTAGACGAATGACTACTTCAGATTTTGCAGAAATATAGAAAAAAAAGTAGAGAATTTCCTTACAAGAGAAAAGCATATAAACTATGATATATCTATTACACAATAAAGGCTGTTACCTGATATATCCTGAAAGGAATATATCGGAATCCTCCTTCCTCTGTTGGATACTCCATAAGTTTTCGATTGATGGCCCAAAACTGGTCAAACTTATCTAGAGCAAGAAAAATTAAACTTAAATATTTGTTTCAGCGTTTAAATTTCAATCAAAACTAATTTTGTCTGATTAAATTTGAAATGCAGCGGTTTGGTTAACTCAACTGATTAAAGTCTAGGACGGCAGTCTTCCTCAAGTCTTGAAAGGCCAGCTCCACTATTTGCAGCTACTTTCTCCTTCAGAAAGGAGGACACAAATAACATAACAGACATGTTGGCGAACAGAGTTCAATGAGAGGGAAAAACTGAGGAAATCAAGATTTGTTTGGAAATAGTGTTGGTGAAATTGATAGGATTTACAGCTGATAAATCCCCAGGTCCTGGGAATTACATCTCAGTGTATTTAAAGTAATGCACTAGCTCTAGTGGATACGTTGGTGGTCATCCTCCAAGATTCTATTGACACTGGAACAGTTCCTACAGAGTGGAGGGTAGCTAACATAAACCCCCTAAATGAAGCAGAGACAAAACTAGGAACTAAGGACCAGTCAGCCCGACATCGATAGGCAGGAAAAAATGCTGAAGTCCACGATAAAAGATATAATGCCTGAATATTTGGAAAACTGAGGCAGGATTGGACAGAGTTAGCATAGATTTGCGAAAGGGAAATAGGGTTAGACAAATCTACTGGAATCTTTTGAGGAGTAACTCTGTGTATGTTGGGGAGCAAGTGGATGTGGTTATTTGGACTTTCAGAAGGTTTTTGACAAAGTGTCATGTAGGAGATAAGTGCATAAGATTTAAGGAAATGGATGGGGTAATGTATTTAGATGCATAGACATTTCATAGACAGGACTCAGACAGTAGAAGCCAGGTGAAAACAGTGAAAGGACAGCGCTGCCACATCAAAAACCCACCTACCCCTTCTCCCCCAAGTGTATGAGTGTCTATGGTGGCTGCACCGGCCTTTTCAGCCAACTGCAGACTTCACCGTGTGCGCAATAGGGTCATCCTCATCTGCGAGGGAATGAATGAAGTGAGATAGTTGCCAGAGACCTTAAGAGAATGAGAATCTCAACTTACGATGAAATATAAGATTACATGTTGAAAGGTACATGGATAGGAACAGTTTAGAAGGACATGGGCCAAACACCGGCAAATGGGACTAGTTCAGTTTAGTAAAGCTGGTAGGCATAAACAAGTTAGGCCAAAGGATCTATTTCTGTGCAGTACAACTGATTTGGAGAAGAAATCTCTTCATCCAGAGTGTGGTGAGCCTGTGGAATGTGCTATTCAAAAGTAGCCAAGGACAAAACTTGTTTGACTTATTTTTATTTCTTGTAAATATTGCAGAAAAAGTGGGCAGCACAGTGGCTAGCGCTGCTGCCTCACAGCGCCAGAGACCCGGGTTCAATTCCTGCCTCAGGCAACTGTGGATTTTGCACATTCTCCCCGTGTCTGCGTGGGTTTCCTCCAGGTGCTCCGGTTTCCTCCCACAGTCCAAAAATGTGTGGGTTAGGAGAATTGGCCATGCTAAATTGCCCATAGTGTTAGGTGTAGAGGAATGGGTCTGGATGGATAGCGCTTCAGCGGGTCAGTGAGGACTTGTTGGGCCTGTTTCCACACTAAGTAATCTAATCTAAAACATTGTATGATTTCAAGAATGAGTTAGATATAGCACTGGAGGCTAAAGAAATCAATGGATACAAGGGAAAGGTGTAAACAGAATAAAGTTGAAAGATCAGCCAGGATTGTAATGAATAGTGTAGCAGGCTTGAAGCAGCGACTGGCTTACTCCTACTCCTATTTTCTGGGTAACAGACATCACCTAGGTAATCTACATCACCTTGAAGGGGGTGAGAAAAACCATATCTGAATTCCCAAGCATTTGTCTCAGAAATACAGTACGTTGCCCAGTTGTGAGGTTTCCTTGCATGTAACTACTTTGATCTCATCAGCATCTCCCCAGCCAAAAACAAAGACAATTCATTTTATCAAAAATACATGGCATTATGACAGAGGAAATAACAGGAGTTCCTGGACGACTGTCAGCAAACATTTCCAAAACATCTTGGAGACAGAACCACATCACCAAGCTTTTTACTAGATCCCCAACTCATGTATCCTCAGATTAAAAAGGGAAACAAAAACACTTAACTATAGGTTGTTAGCTTAATATCAGTCACTGGAAAAACATTACAGTCTATTATAAAACATATAACAAGAATATTTAGAAACATAATATAATCAAGCAAAGTTAGCATGGCCTCAAAGGTAAATCATGCCTGACAACTTTATTAGTGTTCTTTGAGGTAACAATAAATAAATGTTAAATGTAATACATTTGACTTTCCAAATGGAATTTGATAAAGTAGGCTACTTAATAAGACGAGAGTTCATGCAGTTAGAAGTGGTACAACATTAGTGTGCATAGACAATGGGATAACTAATTTAGAACATAGAACATTACAGCGCAGTGCAGGCCCTTCGGCCTTCGATGTTGCGCCGACCTGTCATACCAATCTGAAGCCCATCTAACCTAAACTATTCCACTTACATCTATATGGTTGGCCAATGACGACTTAAATGTACTTAAAGTTGGCGAATCTACTACCGTTGCAGGCAAAGCATTCCGTACCCTTACTACTCTCTGAGTAAAGAAACTACCTCTGACACCTGTCCTATATCTATCACCCCTCAATTTAAAGCTATGCCCCATTGCGCTCGCCATCACCATACTTAGAAAAAGGCTCCCCCTGTCCACCCTATCTAACCCTCTGATTATCTTATATGTCTCAATTATGGCACCTCTCAACCTTCTTCTCCCTAATGAAAGCAGCCTCAGGTCCCTCAGCCTTTCTTCATAAGACCTTCCCTCCATACCAGGCAACATCCTAGTAAATCTCCTCTGAACCCTTTCCAAAGCTTCCATGTCCTTCTTATAATGCGGTGACCAGAACTGTACACAATACTCCAAGTGCAGCTGCACTAGAGTTTTGTACAGCTGTAGCATAACCTCATGGTTCAGGAACTCGATCTCTCTATTAATAAAAGCTAAAACACTATATGCCTTCTTAACAACCCTGTCAACCTGGGTGGCAACTTTCAAGGATCTGTGTACCTAGACAACGAGATCTCTCTGCTCATCGACACTACCAAGAATCTTACCATTAATCTAGTACTTTGCATTCCGGTTACTCCGACCAAAGTGAATCACCTCACACTTGTCCACATTAAACTCCATTTGCCACCTCTCAGCCTAGCTTTGCAGCTTATCTAGTCTTTCTGTAACCTACAACATCCTTCATCACTATCCACAACTCCACTGACTTTAGTGTCATCTGCAAATTTACTAACCCACCCTTCTACGCCCTCATCCAGGTCGTTTATAAAAATGACGAACAGCAGTGGACCCAACACTGATCCTTGCGGTACACTACTGGTAAGTGGATTCCAGGATGAACATTTCTACCACCACCCTCTGTTTTCTTTCAGCAAGCCAATTTGGCCAAACAATAAACTAATTAGCTAGCATTAACTAACTAATAGAAGATGGAGTTGGAAGAGTGTGTGTGTGTGTGTGTGTGTGTGTGTGTGTGGTGGTGGGGCGGTGTAGGAGGAGTGCTTTCAGGGGTGTCATGTTCAGGATAGCAACCTATGCTAGTGCAGTGCTGCAGGGATTGATACTAAAGCCATAATTATTTACAATGGATGGTGGAAATGAATTACCATACCACAAAAATTGGTGGGAAATCAAGTCATGAGGATGAAGATTCAATGAAAGAAAATTAGTTAAGAGAGTGGGCAAAATCTTAGCTGACGGAATATAATATGGGATTATGCACCTTGACAGGAAAAATAAAAAAGTTGAATATTATTTAAATAAAGAAAGACTGCAGATAGCTGCAGTTCAGAGGGATTGGGGATTCTTGTGCATGAACTTCAAAACATGAGCACACAACTTCAATGGGTGACAGAAAAACTAAACGGAATGCTGGCATTTATTTCAAAGGGAATGGAATACGAAAATAATGTGGTCTTTCCTAAAACTATACAAACTCATCAGAGAACACTTGGAATACTGTGAACAGTTCTGATCTCCTTATCTAAGGAAAGATATATATACATTACCATGTGAGAAAGTCCAGAGAACGTTCATTAGATTTATCCAGAGTATGGAGGGACAAGTTTATAAGCAAAAGTGGAGTAGTTTGGCACTGTACTTATTGGAGTTTAGAAGTTTGAGAGGTGACATTATTGGAACATAAAATATTCTTAAGAAATTTAAGAAAGTAGATGGGAAAAGACCGTTCCCTTGAAAGACTCTGGGATTTTATGGCATAATCTCAGAGTAATGGGTCACCAATTTAAAACAGAGATGAAGACAAATTTCTTCTCTTCAAGGGTAGTGAATTTGTAGAATTCTTTATCAGAGGGTTATTGAAGCTGGATCATATTAAGCATATTAAAGGCTGAAATTGATAGGCTGCTAATCAGTGAGGGAATCAAGAGTTATTGGAATAAGGAAGGAAAGTAGAGGATTTGCAGATCAGCCATCATCTCAATGAACAGCAGAGAGGGCTTGATGGGTTAAAGGGCCCATGCCTGCTGGTCTACATCTTTAACTACCCTTGCGAATAACTAAATAACTCTGAAATAAGTATCGGTTCCAGAGAAAAAAAAGAGGGTGAAAGCAAACTGATAGCCTTTTGGCATTACTTCCCCCCTACACAGTACCACATCAGATTTATTTCTAAGATTTAAAAAAAGCATAATTTTCCCATCTTAAACATACTATCATCACTGAATCTCCTTATACCAGTATCCTGGGGACATCATCGACCAGACACTGTGCAGGGCCAGTTTATACAGATGTACTACAAAAACAAACAGCCAAGAGGGGTAATTTGACAATAAACTAATTTCACAACTTCTAAAGCCTGTTTATGAGTTATAAAGCTCAAGTCTAAAACCCGATAGAATATTCTCCACTTGTCTGAATAAGTGCAGTTCCAAATCACTAAATAGGTTTGACACTACCCAGAAACAAGTGGCCTGCTTGATTAGCACCCCATCCATGACTCCAATGTTGAAATTGTCCATCACCAGTGCATATTAGAAGCAACATCAACCATATGCAAGATGCATTGCTGAAAATCACTCACTCTGCTTGACAGTAATTTCCAATCTTACAAATTCTAATCACCAAGAGGAAGGGGAGAAGTTCTCCTCCAATGGTGTACATCACATGGATTTGGAAATATAATATATCATTCTTCTGGTGACTGAAACAAAATCCTGGAATTCCTACCCTAACCAATGTGTGTACACCTACACCACAAGGACTGCAAAGATTCAAGAAGCCAGCTTGCCAACACTACCTCGAGAGCAGTAAATGTTGGCCTAGCCAGTGATGCCCACAAGATATGAACACATTTACATAGTCTGAAACATCACGCTCTAAAGACAAAACTAGAGAAGAAATTTCCCATGGTCCACTATATTAAAGGAATCAAAAATCTTCTATCTTAATTTGTGCTGATTTAGAATTATCTAATCAACCTGGAGAAAACATCATTACAAATTAAGCATTCCAGCTATTGATCATGCTCTGGTATGAGAAAGTGATTTCTTATACCAGTATTTCCAAAGCCTCGTGCTTTAATCGTGGTGTAGGCTAAATTGGTGTTTAAGAAAAACCTTCCATTTAGCATCTGATGAACCTATACAATTAGATTAGATTACTTACAGTGTGGAAACAGGCCCTTCGGCCCAACAAGTCCACACCGACCCGCCGAAGCGCAACCCACCCAAACCCCTACATTTACCCCTTATCTAACACTACAGGCAATTTAGCATGGCCAATTCACCTGACCTGCACATCTTTGGACTGTGAGAGGAAACCGGAGCACTCGGAGGAAACCCACGCAGACACGGGGAGAACGTGCAAACTCCACACAGTCTGTCGCCCGAGTCAGGAATTGAACCCGGGTCTCAGGCGCTGTGTGGCAGCAGTGCTAACCACTGTGCCACCGTGCCGTACAGGTCATAGCTATTTCTTTTCAAGTGTTAACATAGACAAGAAAAAGATTGCCAATAGGTTTTCACCTTAACAATTTGTTGCAAAAGAAAAAGGCCCATTACATATTTAGAGGAGTATTGCAGACATCAATTGCAGGAAGTAAATTGAAAAGGAAGTTTGAGTTAGGTTAGCAAGATGAGTTAGAATAACATTTCTGAGTGTTTCATTATTCATGACTATTGGTTCAGAACAGAAAAAAAATAAAACATGTAAGACTTCTTCCTTGAGCAGTATGTTCTTAAGCTATAAGGGTGGAGGTATTACTAGATCAGATTATGAGTAATAAAACAAGCCAGAAATAAACACTTTGAAATTTGTGGTGACAATAGGCAACGGTTAAGAACTAACTTGAAAGAAAACAAGCCAGTACAAAACCTAGAATATCAGACTGTTTCAAAGTAAATTTTCATTGAGGAGGAAGAACTCAAGTTTCAGCTGAAAGATTTGTGGCATACAGCACATGGGATCCGTTTTAAAGAAAAAGATTGCAAAGCTACAGACTAAGGACATTATCCTAAGAATTAAACTAGTCGTTGAGTTAACTTTAACACTGATGTTTGCAAGATAACATGCGCTGGCAGGAAAATTGTTGAGAGAATTTACATTTCAGCAATCTATTGAGTATGGTGTGTGCATGCTAGAGGTTGCAATAAAGCCAATGTGAAATTGACTTATTTTTAAGAGGAGGGACACAGTTAATTCAAATAATTTTATATCAGTTAATGCATCATGTCAGATCTGCAACAAAAAACATTACTTTTAAAAAAAAAACAACATTCTGGGGATGTGAGCATCATTGTCAAGATCAACATTTAATATCCAGCTCAAATTGTCTTATGGGACATTGAACTTTGACAGAGATTTGACATAAGGTATAAAGCAGAATAATAAGATGTTGCCTAAACACAAATACAAAAAAAGACTCAAAATATAGAACTTTTGAAGAGTAATATGATCAAACAATTACAGGATGGAAAAGAATAGACAGAAATATATTATTAAATCATGAATGTGGGCCACAAAACATAAAACAATTGTAAAGATTAATTTATTTCCAAGAGTAATGATTGAACAGCTTTTTGGTCATCTGCCTAACATCCAGAATGACACTGTCATTTTATGTGTGAAGTGCCTTCAGGTGCTTTATTACTATAAAGCAATTAATAAAAGGGCGCACTTCTTTTCTCGTTTCATCAGACTCTAACGTTCTCCGAGTTTAGAATCGTACACAAATTGGATAACTTGAATTCAGTTTTAGATTTCTGAACTTAGATGGGTCCAGTAGGCTAAAACTGAGCCATTGTTCAGTGCAACTGTTTGTTTGCATAACTAATACCCAATATAACGTTGAAAAAGACATTTGCTTGAAGCTTTTCTTCTTGTACTCATCAGGACAATTCACTAGAGGTACCAAAGGAAAGGGAAAACAATTTATCCTCTATAAGGAGAGTGCTGATTGTTAAATGCTGTTTTCCATTTACTTTGGTATTGATTGTGAATTGCTCTGACGAGTGCAAGGTGGAAAGCTTTCACAAAATGTAACACGCATTGTGTACTGTGAAACGATAATTTAAATACTCATTGTCTCATTACCTTCTGATCATTCCTTAACTTTTTCCAAATTTAAGTTAGGTTACCAATCTTTTATTTGATTAGCAATTTCAATTATAGATAATTAATGTGACAAATTTGAATTTTCTTTGCAACTTATCAATTATTAAAGTAGTTGCCACATTTATTTTCTCATCTTTTTGAAAAGTCATCCTCTTTCCAATCTGCAAGGACTTCTCTGTATTCACTGACTCACTTAATACAACCCTTTGCAGAGTTTGCTTTCATTCACTATAAATTGACTGCTCTGGGATTTATTGAGCCCAGAGATATTTATGAAGTAATACTGTCGTTAATTTGTTGAAAGTCATGTCAGCAGTAGTGAATACTTTCAAGAAGTGGCCACTCTTACATTTGTTTTTTAAGTTCATCATCAATTTTAGTCGCAACTGACTGATGAGAGTGCTCTCCAAACTAGGAGAGATTATTTATTTGTACTCATCACTATGTAATACATTTTCAAATGAGCATTACTCTTGTTATGCCAACAGTCACAACTGAGATTATTTAATACATAGCTCAAATTTACTTTCTCCAGCGAAGTGAGTACTTTACGGTTACTAAACGTGATAAATTTGTTAATATTGGAAACATTTGCCTTTACCAGATAAAAGAAGTAAAACAAGTTCGGAAAAGAATGCGATATTTAAGGGTCCATACATAAATCTACATTATTACTCGTTATTAAATTTTTAAGTCAAGCTTAGCTGAAACAAAGAACTGAAATAAAGACTCCAATAATAAACAGTCAGCTGCATAATCCATAGATTAAAAGAAATATCAATGTCTGTTTCTGTGCTGCTCAGCTCTCGGACTCTAAATGTCATCAACTTTTGCATACAAACTATACCAATCAGATTTAAACACTATTGTGAAGCACAGCACAAAATGCAGCTTGTACCAACGGCTTTGAAAAGTAAAGCAAAACCTGCACCAAGTGGATTTATTACATTAATTTGGCCGTTGATGCCATTGAAATAAGGAATCTGAAGTTCCATAAACATTTGAAAAAAAACCTATTGCTTCTTTTATAGTTTGGGCACACCATCAATAATTGTAAAAGTACACTGATGTTATAAAAATACAGTGGTAAACATTTGCATGTTGTGCTTTCAAACAGCAGTATTTTAATGATAGAATGACTAATGCCAAGAAAATTCAGTGCGTCATGTTGAAACTATAAAAACAGTTAACGGATTGCTTAAGAGTTTCTGTTAATTTTAAATTCATTTTGTGCCAGTATTCAAATTTCAATCAAAAATTGAAGATTTCATCCATTTAGAATTATTTTCACTCATCTAGAGAAATCTTTGGAGAAAGAAAATTACTTTATTACAAACTGCACAACCACAACATTTTTTTTGAAATTACATCTCATGTGCTGCATAGTCAGCCTTTTCTCTGTTGGTAGCACGCTAACATCTGAGGCAAAGGTTGTGGGTTTAAATTCTCTTCTGAATCCCAAGCACAAAATCCAAGCTAACACACAGACAGAACAGTACTAAGTAAAACCTGCACTGCCAATTGTTTCATTTTTCAGGTAAGACATTAAATATTTTGAGTAGACGTATTAGATTGAAAAAGAACATCGGTGCACACTCAATGTTTCACGCAAATGGTATTTAAAACAGACTATTTGGCTATTATAAATGCATGCAATTTAACTACACTTTTTCCAACACAACATTTATGCTTCAAAAATTTTTTAAAGTTGAACAAGATGTGAAGTCCTAAAAAGGTACCAAATAAACCTCTTTATCTTCCTTGATATCATTGCCTGCTTCGGCAGTGCGAAACAGCAATCATCTTAAGATTGCAGGTAAAACCTTTCATCGATTCAGCAACATAAAGAATATTTAGAACAAATAGTCAAAATACATCTGTCCACAATAACATCTACTCTAACTGCAAGATCGCTGATTTGAGTTTTACAACAACTGCTAAAAAATTATTCTTAAAATTCAGGTGAGTTAAAGAAATTAAATTCTGCACAAGTATTAAACAGAAGTCAGCAGCTCCTTGCAGAAAGGTACAATACTGAAGTACAAGTGAAGAATAAACATGATCTGCTGACATGAGACTGGTATCAGATTGCTGATGAAGGGGTCGTGCCTGAAATGTTGATTCTCCTGCTCCTCGGATGCTGCCTGACTTGCTGTTCTCTTTCAGCACCACACTCTCCTTACTGATATCATTCAACATATATGTACACAGCAGCCTTTATTCACTAAAAGTATTTCAGAGGAAAAACAGGCATTACACAGTAAAACAAAACTAAGGGATGTGAACAAAGTTGGAAAAAATGGTTTCATACAAGATACCACAAAAATAAAATGAAAGATGGTTTTTAAAATATATTTTTATTGTAAAAATAGCTATGTTTTAATATTATAAATACAATTCAAAACAGTACAGAGCAAAAAACCAAACTACACTCATACACAAATACACAACTTTATAAGAAAAAAACTAAATACATAAATAAATAACAACTAATTAATAAATAATAAAATAGCTGAGACAAAACACTAGGCCTCCACCATCAACAGCATTAATTTACACATATTCATACACCCTGTAAAGCCATTCGGTCTCATCTGAGAGGCTCCCCCCCCCCCCCAAGCAAGTGATAACGCATACCAACAAAGAGTGTGTTCTTAGCACAGAGCATCCTCTTCTCTACGCTGGATCTGTAGGAATCGGTTAAGCGTGTAGTCCTTTTTTTGAAAGAAATCCCTAATATGGAAAAAAAGCGAAGAGGTCCCTGCTAGGTAGCTTGTATTTCTGAGCTAACTGGTAAAAACATATCATTGTGTCCCCCTTAAATAAATCACCCAGGCAAGACACATCCTTAGCTGCCTAGAGTTTAAACCCAGAATCCATCATCCCCGGTTGAAAACCCAGCATACCACTTATAGTGTAAGAAATGATGTTTCGGCAATAATGCCTTTACTCTGCCACAATGCCCTCCATGCTTTAACAATATTGATAACTATTTAGTTGTGACAATATTTCTTAACTGTCCTCATTTTGTCCAGGAACAGCAAGCGAGTAAGAGGGCACCTTGCCTGAGAAGTTTCAATATCTAACCAGATTGAAAGAGGGTCCCCACAGGCCCAGTCACTTACATAAGATAAAAGCAAGCTTAATTGAATTTATTTAATGACCAGAAGATCCCACCCCCTCCAGTCTGTGGGAGTAGATACAAGTTAGTTCGCTTAATAAGGGGCTGCTTATGATGCCAGATAAAAGATGTGAACCAGCTGTTCAGTATCCTGAATATTTGCCTTCACATTCACATGGGGTACAGTAGGTGGGGGAAAATATTCATTTTAATGAGGGCTATCCGATCTAACCAAGAAACCAGAAGCGCGTCCAATCTTCGAAGGTCTTGTTTGATTTTGTCGACTAAATGATCAAAGTTAGCTTCAAACGGAGGATCAAAAATGGGAGTAATGAATATACCCAAATAAAGAAAAAATCCCTGTGACCATTTAAAAGGGATGGGAATACAGATCTATCCTCAAAACCTGGCATTTTCGTAAGACCACCCATAGACATAGCCTTGGATTGTGCAAAGTTGAGCTTGTAATCTGAAAAGTGCCAATCAAGTTGATACATTGCATCAGATGAGGCACCGAAACTACTGGGTTTGACAAAAAGATGAGGACATCGTCCGCATACAATGAAATCTTGTGTGATTTTGACCCCATTTCTGGAGCCTATATATTAGGATCCCCACGAATGGCCTTCGCCAGTGGCTTGATTACCAATGTGAAAAGCAATGGCGAAAGGCAACAGCCCGTGAAGATATTAAAATTGGTGAGAGCTGCAGCAAGAGGGTCACTATAGAAAACCTTTATCCATCTTGTAAAGGCATTGCCTAAGCCGAACTGCTCTAGAGTATTAAAAAAAGGTATGAGTGTGTGGTGCTGGAAAAGCACAGCAGGTCAGGCAGCATCCGAGGAGCAGTACAAACGACATTTTGGGCAAAAGCCCTTCATCAGGAATGCCCGAAACATTGATTCTCCTGGTCCTTGGATGCTGCCTGACCTGCTGTGCTTTTCCAGCACCACATTCTTGACCCTGATACTCCAGCATCTGCAGTCTTCACTTGCTCCTATCAAAAAGGGTATGGTCATTTGACCCAATCAAATGTCTTCCCTGCACCTCGAGAGATCACTAACCCCTGTACAGAATGTTGACGACATGCTTTGATCACATTAAGTAATTTCTTAACATTACTGGAAGATCTGCGGCCCTTTATAAAGCTCGTCTGGTCCTCTTTAATAACAAAAGGCAACACAGTTTCTAGCCTTAACGCAAGACTCTTAGAAAAGAGTTTGAAATCAACATTCAAAAGTGAAATGGGCCTATAGGAAGCACAATCCTCCAGGGCTTTCCTGGTTTTTTTTTTAAGAATGACAGAGATATTGGCCTCTCAGAGATGGCAGGAAGCGATCATGACTGTACAAACCATTGTATATGTTGAGCATTGGGCCTGTCAGCATGTTTATAAATTCTTTATAAAACTCTCTGGGAAGTCCATCAAGACCAGACACCTTTTTCCACTCTGAAACTGCTTTACAGCCTCCTGCACCGATAATGGGTCATTAAGAAAAGACTCTTGTTTGGGGTTACACCCGGAAGCTTCAGATTCTTGAAAAAAAAGACCCCATCCTAGCTTGCCCATCCTCACAACTTTCAGACTGATTTAATTCAGAGTAAAATCTCTGAAATGATACATTAATCTTTTTAGAATCACAGGTTAGGTTTCCGGCACTTTCCTTGATCGACATAATGGCTTGAGGAGCACTCTTTTTGCTGGCAAGATGTGCTAAGTACTTGCTTGGTTTGTCACCAGGCTCACACAACCTTTGTTTTGCAAAAGTGAGCTCTTTCTTAACTGTCTGCAAGAGCATGGACTTCAGAGCAGACCGAAGCGCTGTGATCCTCTGTAGCTTAGTCATAAAGGGCTTGTCAAAGTACGCCTTCTCGGCTGCCTTCAACCGTGTTTTGAGCAGCCATCGCTGCTTACCCATCTCCGCTTCTTACTGGCAGAGTAGGAAATAACTAACTCATGGCATAGGCTTTAGCAGTTTCCCAGAGAATGGACGGGCTACTAGCCGAACCTGAACTATGTCTAGGAAAGCCCTAGTACAGTGGAGAAATACTCCACAAGGTTACTATTCTTAAGGACAAAGGGATCCATTCACCAGTGTCTTGGACCCACTACACTGACCTTAATCTTAACCAACACAGAACAGTGGAGCGTGATCAGAGATGGTAACATTATCAATCGCATAGAATGCCACTGAGTCCAGGATTGCTCCAGGAGTCAAAAAGAAACCAATCCTAGGGTAGCACCTGTGTGGATTAGAAAAAAAAGTTAAAATCCTTGCCTGTAGGGTGAAGATGCCTCCAGACATTCACCAACTGCAACTCAACACACAAACCCATTTAGTTTGTAAAGAGGGTATCGGGGGGCTTTTGGGGAATCTGTCTATCACGGGATCCATAAGACAATTAAAATCTCTCCCTACGATGATATGCTGAGATGCAAGACTAATCAATTTAGACAATACATATACCAGACATTTAAGGGCATGTGTCGGGGGACAGTAGACATTTATCAAGGCTTTAAGGATTACAAACCTCCCCGTTTGTGTCTTTAACACACACTAGTAATTTAAATGGGAGATTTCACCTAACAAGTATGGCCAACTTCCTTATTCCTAGTATTAAACGATGAAACGTAAACCCAATCAAACCCATTCTGCTGTAATTCCAAATGTTCCCTATCATCCAAGTGTCCTGCAGTAAGGCAATATTCAACATTTCTTTTTTAAGGCTAGAGAGTACTTTTTTTCTCTTGACTGGCGAGTGATGCCCCTTGTTGTTCCAGGTACACCATTTAAACAAATCATTAGCTATAACCTTCTGGAGTAACATTTAGACTCCAGAAAGGAAGAATTTGAACTACAAATTGCTGAGTCTCAATGAGAGAAAATGCACAGAACATAAAAACTACACAAACTAAAGCCACTAGAGTTAACAAACCTTCAAAAGTATCAAAAACAAAACAACATACAAAACACCAATGGCACGGAATAGGAGAATTTACCACCTTCCCCCCAACCCCACCCAAAGGGGGCACCAACACACCCCAAAACCCTACTTCCCATCCCGCTACCAATACAGCGAACAGGGTATTTAAATACTAAAACCAGTAAACTATCCGTAAATAGGCATCCAGCCATCCCAACCACTTTCCCTCCTCCTGGCTACAGCTGCAGCCCAAACACAAGCAAATAAAGAGAAAAGAGAAAAAAAAGCGATGTGAACAAAGACGTTAAAAGTGATTCGTGAATACCCGACCCATCACCTGGTATAGCTTAACTTAGATGTAAAAATTGAGTACTCCATCCATCCCAGAGCATAATTTAATCCAGATTATTGCCAAAAGAAAAGGAAAGGGAGAAAAAGAAAACCTCAACAAGACTTCCTTTTTAGAAAAAAAGAACATACGCAAACAATGCTATTATGTGTACCTATTAAATCACCCAACCTAAGTTAGCTTGTCCACAAAGTCTCTTGCTTTCTTTGGTGAATTAAAGAAGTGTACAGATCCATTAACAATTTTCCAAAGCACCGTTGAGTACCTTAGAGAATACTGGATCCAGAGCTCCCTCAATTGTTTCTTGATGCCATCACAGGATTTCATTTTCCATATTCCGCCACTGAGAAGTCGGAAAAAAACACGATCCTGGAACCCTCGTAAACTAAAGCCTTTGGATCTTTCCCTCTGGATTCTGGAAGCTTCCATGATTTTCTGCTTGTCTCTATAATTATGAAACCACACCAGGATAGGGAGAGGGCATTGGTCCAGACCTGGCCTCCGTGCCGTGACCCGGTGAGCTCTTTCAATCTTCAGACTTCCCATTCCAGCCTCCAAGTTAATGAATTTCTGCAGCTAATCCTCAAATTCCACTGGCTGCTCACGTTCCTTCCCCTCCTGCAGACCAACAATACAAAGATTCTTCCTTGTGCCCCTGTTGCCCAGACCATCAACCTAGTTAAGCAAATTACAGACCTGCATCTCCAGGGCCTGGATCTGGTCATTAGAGGAGTCAGTCACAGCTTCCACCTCTGTGATTTGGCGACCTTTTCGCGAGGTCTCCCAGCTGCTGTTCATGCTTCTGCAGCATAGCAGAGATCAGTGCCAGGTTGTCCTCAATCTGCTTCCCTAGCATCTTCTGAGACTTAGTAAGCTCTGAGACCAAGGCCTGGTAAGTGATCAGGTCCACAGACCTGTGGATTGGACTGCAGCCCTGGCCTTGGATGATCCTGCTCTTTTCCTTGGCATCCCTGGACAGCTAAAATGAACATAAGTAAAGTTACAGGACTCAGATTCTACCCGAGTCCTAATTTACCAAAATAACTTGGATAGGATGGGTTGAGGCTCTGTCCTACCTGCATTGCAGTGTGGAGCTCAGCACAGCGATACTTCTAGATCACTGCCATCTTGGATCCTCCCCAAAAGGTGTTTTAAGAAAGAATTCCAGAGAAATACCAAGAAGCATAAATCTCCATCAATTACAGAAAAATAAAAACAGAAATTGCTGGAAAAGCTCAGTAGGTCTGACATCTGTGGAGAGAAATCCAAGTTAATGTTTCAGGTCCAGTGACCCTTCCTCAGAGGTAAATCTTGAAGTATTTTTCAGAACACTGTCACCATCATTTTGGTGCATACACGCGTCAAAGTACCATAGAAAATGCAATGGATAATTTATTTATTTTAAAACAAAAATGCTAGTAGTGTTAAAGACAGCCATAGTTACATTTCAATACTACTCTCAACTTTCCTTTACATGCTCTCATGCAGATGAGTTGCCAGGAACTTTTTTCCCTGGATGGTTAGTATCCAGTTTTTCAAGAAATGCAACTGCACTCTTCATGTACTGGCTGGCTTTTTGTCATATGACCTTATCTCTCCTACAAGTGTCTTGACCAATGTCTGGAAGCCACATGTAGCTTAAAAATATGTGGGTTTGCAGCGATGCAAGAAAGCCAGCCACTGAAAGGAACAAGGAAGTAAAAGAACAATCTGCAATTTTTAATTATTGGGCAAAATGGCTGTGTATTTCCATTCCCTCCTGCTGTAGAAATAAAAGGAGACTATAGTCAGAAGTTAAATTAATGTGCTCTCATTTCAAAACTCTGAAATTTATACAAAATTAGTATACAAGAGCTTAATAAGGATAGTGTGAGCATTCAAGGCTACTCAGTGACTAGCACTGCTGCCTCATAGCACCAGGGACCCAGGGTCGATCCCCCTGTGTCTGTGTGGGTTTCCTCCCACAAGATGCGCTGGTTGTGGGTACTTTAGCATGGCCAATCCACCAATGTCCAAGGATTTGCAGGCTAGATCAATTAGCCATGGGAAATGCAGAATTACAGACACAGAGTAAAAGGGTGGGTGTGGGCAGGTTGCTCTTCGACGGTCGGTGTGGATCTGATGGGCAAATGGCCTGCTTCCCCAACTGAATTAACCAATTTTGAGCATTTGAACATTTTAGATATTTAAAACTTTAGATATGCAAAGGGCAAAAGTCAGAATCAAAGGAATGCAATGACTTAAAGTATTTTTCTGTTGCTCTTTATTGGATAATGGAAGCATATTTATTTCTAAAATTGCACTTATCCAGTGATTCCTTGCTAAGCTTTCCCAGCATGGTGGAACTTTATTCTAATGTTTTGAAAGTCTGGTTCTAATGGGAAATAAAAAAAACATTTTAAACACCCTTCTTTTCACCAATTCTTCTTGGATATATCATTTCAAGTTTACGGTGTTGTTAACTGATTATCAATTAGAACCTGCATTCACAAAGCAGTTTTAACATTTTCAATATGTCAGACATTTCCCAGAGTATAGTGGAGAAGCATTGATACCAAGTTGAAGGAGGATAGGTAATTAAACTGAGTGTTATAAAGACATGGAGATGAGAGGCCTGAGAAGGATTTACATAGTTTGACTATTTCTTGAGACGCTCTGGACTGGGAATGGGTCTGGCTGAGAATGCAAGTGATGTGTGCTTGGGATGCAGCTCAGGTTTCAAGTGCCCCCCCCCCCCAAAAAAAGCACTGAGCTTAAATAACTGGAATTTCTTTTGACACTAAACTTGTTTGATTTCCGGAGTTTCAAATTTGCTTAGAATCTGAAGCTTTCATCGTGACAAATGAAACCATATTTGTTAACCTCTTCAAGGGACTATCATTAAAGATTGGCTCTTGTTCATTGACTATAAAATTATCAACTACATAATTGACACCTACCTCCTCTCCCAGCCACTGCAAGTATATAGCTTATCATCTGAACTATAAGTAATTACAGAACGCATCCACACAATTTCACTGTAATTGTCACCAGGTTGTGTCAATTTTGGAAACTATTTTAGCTCTAATTTCTAAATCTAAAAGTGAAATATTTCTCAACAATTAAACCGTTGGTTGATCTCACTTTTATTCTATCCCTAGATTGTTAGCACGTATTTTCAATTAAGTTCTGTTTCACTGCAAAATATTTGGTCATATAGAATGAATTAGAATCATGGAGATACACAGCATAGAAACAGTCTAACTCGTCAATGCCGACCAGATATCCTGCCCTAATCTAGTTCCACTTGTCAACACTTGGCCCATATCCCTCTAAACCCTTCCTATTCAGATACCCATTCAGATGCTTTTTAAATGCTGTAATTGTACCAACCTCTCTCACTTCTTCTGGCAGCTCATTCCATACACACACAACCCACTGTGTGAAAAAGTTGCCCCTTAGGTTCCTTTTATACCTTTCCCCCTACTCTAAACCTATGCCCTCTAGCTCTGAACTCCCCTACCCCAGGGAAAAGACCTTGTCTATTTATCATATTCATGCCTTCATGATTTTATAAACCTCTGTAGGGTCAACCCTCAGTCTCTGATGCTTCAGAGAAAATAGCCCCAGCCTATTCACTTCTCCCTCTAGCTGAAATCCTCCAACCGAAATCCTCCAACCCTGGCAACATCCTTGTAAATCTTTTCTGAACCCTTTCAAGTTTCACAATATTCTTCCAATAGGAAGGAAGCCAGAATTGTATGCAAAATTCCAAAAGCAGCTGAACCAATCTCCTGAACACCCACAACATGACCTCCCAACTCAATGCTCTGACCAATACAGGAAAGCATAGCAAATGTTCTCTTCACTGTGACTCTGCTTTCAAGTAACAATGAACCTGCACTCCAAGGTCTCTTTGTTCAGCAACACACCCTAAGATCTGACCATTAAGTGTATAAGTCCTGCTCTGATTTGCTTTAGCAAAACGCAGCATCTCTCATTTATCAAAATTAATCTCCATCAGCCAATCCTCAACCCACTGACCCATCTAATCAATATCCCATTGTAATTTGAGGTAACCTTTTTCACTGTCCATTACAGCTCCAATTTTGGTGTCATCTGCAAACCTATTAACCATACCTCCTATGTTCACATCCAAATCATTTATGTAAATGATAAAAAGTAGTGGACCCAGCACCAATTCTTGTGGCACACCGCTGGTCACAGGCCTCAGTCTGAAAAGCAATCCTCTATCACCACCCCTTGGACTCTATGTGATTAGATCTTCTGGACCAGCCTATCACAAGGAACATCACCAAATGTTTTAATAAAGTCGATATAGACACCATCCATTGCCTTAACCGGAATCATCTTTGTCATTTCTTTAAAAAACTCAACCAAGTTTGTGAGACACGATTTTTCCCCACACAAAGCCATGCTGACTATCCTGAATAAGAGCTGAAAATGTGTTGCTGGAAAAGCACAGCAGGTCAGGCAGCATCCAAGGAGCAGGAGAATCGACATTTTGGGCATGAGCCCTTCTTCAGGAATGAGGATCTCCAGCATCTGCAGTCCTTACTTTTATCCTGAATAAGACCCTTCTTCACCAAATGCAAATGAATCTGTCCCTAGAGTCTTCTCCCATAATTTCCCTACCTCTGATGCAAGGCTCACTGGCATAGAATAATCCAACAAATTATATTACCCTTCTTGAACAAAGGAATAACATTGGCTACTTTCCACTTTTCTGGGATCTCACTCTGTGGTGAAAGAGGATACAAAGATCTCTGTCAAGGCCCCAGCAATCTCCTTTCTTGCCTCCTTCCGTAACCTGGGATAGATCCCATCAGGGCTTGGGGATTTATCCACTTCAATGTTTTTCAAGACACCCAACACTTCCTCCTCCTTAATATCTTCATGATTTAGTATCAACAAACTCCGCTCTAAACATACCATCATCCAAGTCCTTCTCCTTGGGGAATGCCAATATGGAATACTCATTAAGAAAGTCACCCACATCCTCTAGCTCCACACATAAATTCCCGCCACTTTCCTTGAATGGACCTACTGTTCCTAGTTGCACTCTTGCTTCTAATATACAAATAAAAAGTGTTCAGATTTTCCTAATCCAATCTGCCAAGGACCTTTCATGGCCAATCCTATGACTCCTAATTTCTTTTTTCTGTTTCCTTTATATTCCTCAAGTTGATTTGATTTATTCCCTGAAGATTACATATGCTTCCTTTCTCTCTTTAACTCAAAACTTTTATCCCCGTCATCCAAAATGCCCAATCCCGGTCATCCTTACCTTTTATCTTCACAGGAACATGCTGATCCTGAATGATGGCCATCGAGTTTTTAAAAGACTCCCACGTGTCATATGCAGATTTGTCTTCCATCCAATTCTTCCAGTTCCTGCCCAATACTGTTGCAATTAACCTTCTCCCCAATTTAGCATCTTCATGTGAAGACCATATCCTTTTCCACAACTGTTCTAAAACGTGCAAAACTTTGATCACTGTTCCCAAAACACTGCCCCTTTGAAACTTTTGTCACCTGGCCAGGCTTATTCCCCAATACGAGATCTTTTTCCTCACTGGATTATCTAGATATTTTTTCAAGAATCCCTCCTGGACCCACCTAAAACATTCTGCCCCATCTGCGTCCCTGAAACTAAGGGAGCCCCAGTCAACCACTATCTCAACCCAGTTTTATTTTACATCTTTCCATCATCTGCTTCCATATATGGTCCTCTAATCTCTACTTGCTATTGAGAGGCATATAGCATAACTCTATCATAATGATTGCACTTTTCTTATTCCGAAATTCTTCCCAGATCGCCTCGCTGGATGAGCCCTCCAAGATGTCCTCTTTTAGTGCAGCTGCAAGACTCTCCTTAACCAATAATGCAATTCCCTCAATCACACCTGAAACATTCAAACCCTGGAATTTGGAGCTGCCAATTCTGCCATCCTTTCAACCTAGTTTCTGTAATGGCTATCACATTGTAGTCCCATGTACTAATCCAGGCTCGAAGCACATTTGAAAAATGTGTTGGTGGAAAAGCGCAGGTCAGGCAGCATCCGAGGAGCAGGAGAATTGACGTTTCGGGCATAAGCCATTCTTCAGGAATGAGGAAAGTGTGCCAAGCAGGCTAAGATAAAAGGTAGGGAGGAGGGACCTGGTGGAGGGGAGTTGGGAATGCGATAGGTGGAAGGAGGTTAAGGTGAGGGTGATAGGCCGGAGAGGTCGGGAAGATGATTGCAGGTCAAGAAGGAGGTGCTGAGTCTGAGGGTTGGGACTGAAATAAGGTGGGAGGAGGGGAAATGAGGAAGCTGGAGAAATCTGCATTCATCCCTTGTCGTTGGAGGGTTCCTAGGCAAAAGATGAGGCGCTCTTCCTCCAGGCATCAGTGTTGCCATGGTCTGGCGATGGAGGCAGCCAAGGACCTGCATGCCCTTGGCAAAGTGGGAGGGGGAGTTAAAGTGTTCAGCCATAGGGCTGTTGGGTTGGTTGTTGCGGGTGTCCCAGGGATGTTCTCTGAAACGTTCCGCAAGTAGACGGCCTGTCTCCCCAATGTAGAGGAGCCAGTAACACATTTTTCAGCTCTGATCTCCAACATCTGCAGTCTTCACTTTCTCTAAGCACATCTGCCTTATCTGTTATTAATTTGCATTAAAATGAATACACTTCAGAACGAGAGCCCCACAGTGTTCACTAACCTGGTTCTATAATGTTCTTCCTCCTAGATTTAGTTGATTTAGCCTCTCTCTTCTACTGAAACACTCCAGACAATCACGTAGAGCTCTGGTTCCTGCCCCGCTGCCAAACTAGTTTAAATCCTCCCAAGTGGCATAAGCAAACCTCCCTGCAAAAGTATTGGTACCCTTCCAGTCTAGGTGTAACTTGTCCTTCTTGGCACCTGCCTTAGAAGAGATTCTAATGATCCAGATAACTGAATCCCCTCCTCAAATAGCTAGAAGGCTAGGAATACTCAACTCCCAAAAGTATTTCCATCTACAAGGCACAAGTCAGAAATGTGATAGAATACTCCCCAATTGCCGGCATGAGTGCAGCCCCAACAACACTCAAGAAGCTTGACACCATCCAGGACAAAGCAGTCTGCTTGATTAGTACTACATCCACAAGTGTTCACTCCATCTACCATTGATGCTTAGCAGCAGCACTGTGTAGTATCAACAAGATGTAGTACAGAAATTCACCAAAGATCCTCAGACTACATCTTCCAAACCTACAACAACTTCCATTTAAAAGGACAAGGGTAACAGATATATGAGAACACAACTCCACCTTCAAGTTCTCCTCCAAGCCACTTACTACCCTGACTTGTAAATGTATTGCCTCTCTTTCACTCTCGCTGGGCTGAAATCTTGGAATTCTCTCCCAAATGGCATTTTGGATCAAACAACAGCAGATGGATTGCAATGCTTCAAGACGGTAGATCACCACCACCTTCTTAAAGGGCAACTACACAGGCAATAAATTCTGGCCCAGCCAGCGATGCCCACATCACACAAATGAATAGTAAGAAAAAGCTCTTTAGCCACATACTTAATTGTATTATCTACTTATGTCTTCACGATCACGTGGCACATGCAGTAATTCTGCGAATATAATCCTAGAGGTCCTGCTTTTCAACTTCCTACCTAATTCACTGAATTCCCTTTGCAGGCCTTCATCTCTCTTTCTGCCTATGTTGTTAGTTCCAACATGGACAATGCCCTCTGGCTGCTCATCGCACCCTCCCTCCCAATTCAGAATACACACTGCAAGCTCCAAGATATCCTTTCTTATTGCTGTTGACTCTCTGATCAATACTGTGAAACACCTCCTCTTTTATACTACACTGTCTCACCCAAAGAACTCATATGCTGAAATATTGAACTTTCAGTCCTGCCCCTCCCCGAACTATGTCTCCATGATGGCAGTTATGACATAGCTCCATGTGTCTCCATTAGCACCCTCACCACATCTCTCTAACTTGCAAGGCTCTTCACATTAAATAAACACAATTCAACCTTGCCAAGCTCCCTTAAAACTTGAAGACACCTGTTCTGCCTGCAAAGACTTGGTTTTTCTTCTATATCTGTTCATGCACCATCCCACTATCGCACGTACAATACATATACTATTCCCCTGCCAAATTATTAAAAAACCCCAACAGTATGAGCAAATGCCTCAGGGCACAGGTTCCACATTTACCAAAAACCGACTTAGTGATGCATGAATACAAAGCCCTCTTCTTACACACATTCATTTGCTCTGCCTGCCTATTTCTACACTCAGTGACACATTATATCATTGGTACTCCAGAAATTACAATTTTTGAGATCCTGGGTAGTCAGGTGAGAATTAAATGCTGTAGAATTCCCACTCTCTGATGGGTTCTCATAGCCACAAATGTTTGAGCAGCTAGCTCAGCTAGGTTTCTGATCAATGGTAACCCCCCAGGAAGTCAATGGGGTTTTCCATAGTTGTTGTATATGTCAGAGGAAGTAATTTATTGCCAGTGCACTTTTAAAATATATATTGCAACTTCTGACCTCAGGTTGTTCATGAGGTTAAGAGTTCATCTTGTTAAGTACTATCAGATTTCCCTAGTTGATTTTATTCAGATTAAAGTAGTGCTAGAAAAGCACATCAGGTCAGGCACCACCTGAGCAGCAGGCAAATCGACGTTTCGGGCAAAAGCCCTTCATCAGGAATTCTGACTTGATATGCTTTTCCAGCACCACTCTAATCTTGACTCTAATCTCCAGCATCTGCAGTACCCACTTCTGCCTAGGTGATTTTATCGTTAGACTATTAACCCAGAGATCTTCTAGGGGCCTGAGTTTCAATTACATCATGACAAATAGTTGAATTTGAATTCAATGAAAATCTAGAATAGTCTAGAAATGACCAATGTCCTCTAAGTAATTAGAAATGGGCAATAAATGCTAGCCTGACTAGCAAAACCCATATATAGAGGAACCTTGATTATCCGACGAGCTGGGCAGGCACTATTTCGTTTGGATAATTCATTATTCGGATAACTGATTCAATGCCTCTCCTCTGGGGCTCAGAGTTTTCTGAAATTTTCTTTTTCCTCAGTCTGCCTGCCTTGCTCCCTCTCTCGATCTCAGGATTTGTTTCATCATTTAAATTTCAACCTACGTGCAAAAGACAAGATAGAAGGTGGCACAGTTTACCTTTTCAACTTGTTGTATCATTTAAAAATGGTACACTTTATACCTGAAAGTAAACTGAGCTCTAATACAAAAACCAATAAATCACCTTGAAATAGAGAATTATCACATTTAAATTAAAACACAACAGACCATACTACTACATTAAAATGATGAGGTTAAAATGTCTGCCAACAATGTCATAAAAATACACTTGCATTGCATACTTTAATGGTCTCTTTACTGACTGTACTATAATAGACTTGCTCAATAATGTCAGCAATGAAATACTAAACTGTCAACACATCTGAACACATGGGCTACAAATGCTCTGGAGCAGCAAAGTATCATTGCAATGTTTGGCTGACTTGTGCATATCTGGATTACTAATTTCACCCAAGATTAAGAAGTCCAGAAATGAAACATTTCTCCATATGCAAGAGTTAAAGACACCATTGTTTTGTTGGGATGTCAGATTTTAATCAATGGTTGTTTCCTGTGATCTCAGATACTTTGTTGAGAATTTTAGCTTCAGAGGTGGTGATTTTTATGTCACTTCAAGAGAAAGCAAGTTCAGATGGTATCTAAAATGGGAGGTCAATCTGCTTCCACCAGGAAGGAACAGTTAAAATCCACCTTCTACAGAAATGTCATTTAACAAATATCAAAAGCTGCAGATTTTAAGGCAGTAATAATCATAGTTATACTTTGCATCATACTAAATTATGGGTCCTTATGCTGCTATATTTTCTTTCTATTACAGCACCTTTTCTTTGACCCTACCCACTGCTGGCCTAATAGCACATTCTCATGTCAACAGTTTGAGGTTATATCAGCCATGGCTCATTTGGCAGCATTCTTGCCTGCATCAAAACATTTTTGGCTCAAATCACATTCCAGAGACTTAAAATGCATAAAAAGCTAGATTGCTATTTTACTGCAGTATTGATCGAAGCAATGTCAGAGACGGTATCTTTCAAATGGACATGTCATGCACAGAGACCCAAATGGACATATGGTAAATAATGCAAAGGTTCAAGGGAAGGCAATGGCCTAATGGTATTATCGGTAGACTATTAATCCAAAGAGCCATTTAATGTTCTGGGAATCAAGGTCTGAATCCTGCCACAGTAGATGGTGGAATTTTGAATTCAATAAAAAAAATCTGGATTTGAGGATCTAATGATGATCATGAAACCATTGTCAATTGTAAGAAAAATCTACCTGGTTTACTGTTGTTCTCCAGGGAAGGAAATCTGCCATTCTTACATCATCTGGCCTAATTGAGACTCCAGACCCATAACAATGCGGTTGACTCTCAGTTGCCCTCTGAAATGGCCTAGCAAGCCATTCAGTTGTACCAATCACTACAAAGTCTCTAAGAAATGAAACTAGACGGATCACCCAGCATCGACCTAAGTACCAGAAAAGACAATGGCAGATATAGCCCTGTCAACCCTGCAAAGTCCTTCTCTATAATTTGTGCCAAAACTGGGAGAACAGTCACACAGACTAGTCAAGCAACAGCCTGTCATAGTCACACTCATGGAATCATCCCAGACAACACCAACACCATCTTGAGTGTCCTGTCTCACTGGCAGGAGAAACCCAGCAGAGGTGGCACACAGTGGTATACAGTCAAGAGGGAGTTACTCTGAGAATCCTCAACACTGATTCTGAACCCCATGAAGTCTCATGGCTTCAGGATAAACACTGAGAATGGCAAGGGCACAGAACGTACTGTGGATGGGGGATATTTCAGTTGTTGTGGTTCTGTTCGCCGAGCTGGGAATTTGTGTTGCAGACATTTCATCCCCTGTCTAGGTGACATCCTCAGTGCTTGGGAGCCTCTTGTGAAGCGCTTCTGTGATCTTTCCTCCGGCATTTGTAGTGGTTGAATCTGTCGCTTCCAGTTGTCAGTTCCAGCTGTCCGCTGCAGTGGCCGATATATTGGGTCCAGATCGATGTGCTTATTGATTGAATCTGTGAATGAGTGTCATGCCTCTAGGAATTCCCTAGAACCACTACAAATGCCAGAGGAAAGATCACAGAAGCGCTTCACAGGAGGCTCCCAAGCACTGAGGATGTCACCTAGACAGGAACGAAATGTCTGCAACACAAATTCCCAGCTCGGCGAACAGAACCACAACAACGAGCACCCGAGCTACAAATCTTCTCACAAACTTTGGGGGATTTCAGTGTTCACTACCAAGAATGGCTCAGCAGCAGTACCACTGCTCAAGTTAGTTGGATCCTAAAGAATATTTCCGCTAGACTAGGTCTGCAGCAGGTGGTGAAGGAACCAACAAGATGGAAAAACATACTTGACCTCATCGTTGCTAATCTGCCAGCCGCAGATGTATCTGCCCATGCCAGTATCAGTAAGAATGATCACCACACAATCCTTGTGGGGGCAAAGTCCCACCTTCATATTGAGAATAACATCCATCGTGCTATGTAGCTAAATGGGACAGACTTTGAACAGATCTACCATCTCAAGATCAGGCATCCATGAGGCACTGTGGGTTGTAAGCAGCAGAATTATACTCCAGCAAAATCTGAAAACTCATGGCCGAGCATAACACCCATCAAGCCAGCAAACCAATCCTGATTCAACAGAGAATGCAGGAGGAGTACCAGGCAAACCTTAAGATGAGGTGTCAATCTGGTAAAGCCACTAAGCAGGACCACCTGCATGCCAAATAGCATAAGCAGCATGTGATAAACAGACTAAACGATCTCACAACACAACAGATCAGATGTAAACTGTGCAGTTTGCCACATCCACTTGTGAATGGTGGGGACCAATTAAACAACTCACCAGAAGCAGTGGCTCCACAAATATTCCCATCCTCAACGACGAAGAAAACAGCACATCAGTGCAAAAAGATAAGGCTGAAGCTTTCACAGCAATCTTCAGCCAGAAGTGCCAAGTGCATAATCCATCTTGGCCTCCTCCAGTGGATCCCAGCATTACTGATATCAGTCTTTAGTAAATTCGATTCACTCCACAGGATATCAAGAAACGGTTGGAAGCACGAGAGACTGCAATAGCTATGCGCTCTGACAACACTCTGGCATCAGTACCGAAGGTGTGCACTCCAGAACTTGCCGTTCCCCTAACCTGGCTTTTGCAGTATGGTTACAACACTGGCATCTACCAGACAATGTGGAAAATTGCCCAAATACATCCTATACATAAAAAGCAGGACAAATCCAACCCGGCCAAAAACGCCTGATCAGTCAACTCTTGACCATCAATAAAGTGATGCAAGGTAACATTAACAGTGGTATCAAGTAGCACCTGCTCGGTGATGCCCAATTTGGGTTTCACCAGGGCCACTTCACTCCTGACCTCATTACAGCCTTGATTCAAACATGGACAAAAGAGTTGAATTCCAGAGGGATGGACAAGAGTGACAGCCCTTGTGGCATTAAGGAGCCCTACCAATACTGAAATGGGTACTGAAGCCAAACTCTCCTGTGGTTAGTCATACCTGATAAATCAGATGATGATCGTGGTTGTTGGGGGTCAGTCATTGCAGTTCTACGATATCTCTGCAGGAGTTCCTCAGGGCAGTGTCCTAGGTTTAACCATCCTAAGCTATTTCAGCAATGACCTTTCCTCCATCAAAATACCAGAAGTAGGGACATTCACCGATGATTGCACAATGTTCAGCACTGTTTGCAACAATTCAGACATTGAAACAGTCCACGTTCAAATGTAATAAGTTCTATTCAATATCCAAGTTTGGACTGACAAGTAACATTTCCGTCACACAAATGCCTGGCTATGACCAACAACAAGAGAAAATTTAAACACTGCACCTTCACATTCAATGGTGTTCCCATTACTGATGTTATGATGGTGCAGCTGTGTACTGTACTTTTACGAGAGAGAGGAAGCTAGCAAGAACTGACCAAAAGCATGGAGTGCTGAACAAGGTAAAAATGCAACATTTGGTTGAATGAAATAGCTGGAGTTGTGTTGCCATGGAACAAAAACAAAATCAAATATGGCCAGTTTAAATTATGCCCCAGATACCAAAATCCAATCGAATTTGAATTTAGTGTTTTGATTACATCAACCAAATGAAACGATCTGATGTTTTGGGGTATAAAATCAGACATTTTGAAGAGTTAGGGGGAGAAATGCTAAGACGACCAACAAGTATAAACTGCTAGCCAAATAGCTCTCTGAAAGGTACCTGTCCATAGGTTGTGTAGCAGAAGAGACAATCCAGGAAAATCTACAGAGGAGGAAAACCTAGACGAGGAAAACCTAGACGAGGAAAACCTAGACAAAGAAAACCAGCTGAGCTAACTGGTTTTGAAATATAATTATTTTTGTAAATCTTAATCGGGGATTTTTAGTGGATCGTAGCGTGGGAGGTAAAAGATAGTTTTAAGAGAAAGGAGTTGTAAATAGTGGCTTTTATATTTTCTGTTGGACTTGGAGAATAAAGTTGCTAATTTTTACTTTAAATAGTGAAATCTGGCATAGTTCTTTGCCTGTCGAAATCTAACAGATTACAGCACGAGGTGAACTTCTGTCTGTCGGGTTTAAATTAGCAGAGGAGTTTACCCCATGTCGTAACACTGAATCCCTCCCTGTCAACATCCTGGGAGTTAGCACTGATCAGAAACTTAACTGGACTCACACATAAGCGCAGTGGTTACAAGAGATGGTCAGAGGCTAGGAATACTGGAGAAATTCACCTTCCGAAAGCCTAACCACCAACTCCAAGACACAAGTCAGGAGTGTGATAGAATACTCCCCACTTATCTAGACGAATGCAGCCCCAGCAACTCTCAAGAAGCTTGATACCATCAAGGAAAAAGTAGTCCATTTGATTGGCACTACATCCTAAAGTATCTACTCCCTCCACCACTGATACTCAGTACCAGCAATGCATTCTATCTACAAGATGCTCTACAGAAATTCACTAAAGATCTTCAGACAACACCTTCCAAAGTCACGACCACTTCCAACGAGAAGGACAAGGGCAACAGATAAATGGGAAGACCACCACTTTCAAGTTCCCCTCCAAGCCACTCACCACCCTGACTTGGAAATATATCGCTGTTCCTTCTCTGTTGCTCAGTTAAAATCCTGAAATTCTCTCCCTAATGGCATTATTGGTCAAGCCACAGCAGGTGGACTGCAGCAGTTTAAGGCAGCTCAGCACCACATTCTCAAGGGTAACTAGGGACAGGCAATAAATACTGGCTAGCCAGCGATACCCACATTGCACTAAAAAGAATAAAAAAGGGACTTATCCCAACTATTCTGGCCAATTATTTCTCTAACAATCAACATAATTAAAATAGATGACCTGACTATGGCATTGCTAATTAAGAGCATTTGCTGTGGCAAACTGCTGTACTTCTGACATTATAACATCACCACCTCAGCTGCCTTAGGACGTCTCAAAGTACAAAGGTGTTATTATCAACACAAGTCATTCGACTTGAAGAGTTCAAAATTTTGCATAAAATCACAACATTACAAACACTTATTTGATTTATCTTAGTACATGCATCAAGAAAGAGGTTTAAAATCCTTAGAGCTCAAAAAAAATCATTCAACTGCTTCTTGAAAGATTCAAGAGTTTTCACTTCCAATACATTATCCAGAGGGACATGGTAGTATAGTAGCAATTCAGAAACTCAGCCTATTGAAATTCAATGAATTAATAACGCTAGAATTGAAAGCTTAATAATTATGACAATGAAACTACCAGCAATTGTAGTTAAAACCCATCTAGTTTATTAATATCCTTTGTGGAAAGCAATCTACTATTCTAAGCTAGTCTAGCTTACATTTGACTCCAAACCCACAGCAACTATTGCCCCTGAAATGGTCTAGAAACCACTCGTTATACCATGATGTTATAAAAAAACCAAAAGCAAATAAATCCAATAGACCACTTGACATCAACTGAGGCATTGAAACAATAATGACACACTCAGCCTCGCTGACCCTGCAAAACTCAAGAGTTCGAATTGATGAAACATCTCACACATTAGAAAGCAATAGTCTTACATAGTAATACTCGTTAAATCATACCTTACCAGACCCTACCATCTTCCCAAGCAAACTTTCCAAACAGCAGGGCACACTCAGCAGAGAGGTCAACACAGTATTATACAGTGAGAAGACTTGTGCACCACAAGTTCTCAATTTTTGACTCAGACCATCTCATGACCACATCAAACATGTTGATTATAAACCTACTGTCTGCCTATACCTCAGCCAATGAGTCAGTGTCCCACCATAAGATTCCTTAAAGTTGCAAAGGTCATAGAATGCAGTTTGCCGCAGAACAGACTGATTGGATCAGGACAAAAGATAAAGTTAAAGACTTTCTTACAAATCAGCCAGAAGTGTCAAATGGCTTCCTCAATATAGCCAGCATCATAGATGTCAGTCTTCAATCTTTTTCAATATCAAATGAAGTGAATCAAGTTGGATGAAGGCAATGATACAGCAAAAAACTATAGGTCCTGACAACGATCCTGTGATACTAACTTGTGCTCCAGAACTTGCCAAAAACCTAGTTTACTTATTCGAATACAGCTATTGCATTGTCACCTACCTGATAATATATAAAATTACTAAAGTACATCTTGTCTACAAAAAGTAGGACAATCCCAATATGGCTGATTACCAACACATCTAGACTCAAAGTGGCAGAAAGCATCAGCGCTATACAGTAACAACCTTCTCACTGATAGTCAGCTTAGTTCCACCAGAACTATATGGGTCCTGATTTTGTTATTAACAATGAAACAAATATGTTAAAGTGAGAATAATTGCCCTTGACATTAATGCCACATTTGAATGAGTGAGGTACCAATCAGGCCTAGAAAAATTGAAGTGAATGACATCATGAAACTGTCCACTGGATGAAGTCATACATACACAGCATAAAAGTTAATGGCAGTGTTTGTTAGAGGTCAATCATTCTAGGCTCAGATGTTACTACAGGAGTTCCTCAGGGTAGAGTCCTCAGCACAACTACCTTCCTCAACTTCATCAATGATCACCATTTCATTGTAAAGTTAAAAGTAGAGATATAAGATTACAGCACAGGAACAGGCCCTTCGGCCGTCCAAGCCTGCACCGATCCAGATCCTTTATCTAAACCTGCTGCCTATTTTCTAAAGATCTGTATCCCTTTGCTCCCTGTCCATTCATTTGTCTGTCTAGATACATCTTAAATGATGCCAATGTTCCAACTCCTACCACCTTCGCTGGTAACACGTTCCAGGTCCTCACCACCCTGTGTGTAAAGAACTTTCCACGCATATCTCAGCTGAACCTTCCCCCTTTCACTTTGAACTCATGACACCTAGTAATTGAGTTCCGCACTATGGGAAAAAGGTTCTTGCTATCCACTCTATCTATACCTCTCATGATTTTGTAGACCACAATCAGGTTTCCTGCTCAACCTCCATCTTTCTAATGAAAATAATCCTAATCTATTCAACCTCTCTTCATAGTTAGTGCCCTCCATACCAGACAACATCCTGGTGAACCTCCTCTGCACCCCCTCCAAAGCATCCACATCCTTTTGGTAATGTGCCGAGCAGAAGTGAACACTTCTGTGGTACATTGGCGTGACCATGGCTACAGCAACAGATGAATGGACACTGCACAACAATCAACAGACAGGAGTGTTCCCTCTTAGTTGGAGGGCACTTCAGCGGTCCGGAAATTTGACCTCTGCCCTTTGGATCCTCCAAGACAGACTTCAGGACAGGCAACAATGCGAAGTGGCCAAGCAGAGGCTGATAGCCAAGTTTTGTATCCATGGGGATGGCCTCAACCGGGATCTTGGGTTCATGTCACACTACAGGTGATCCCACTGCACTACACAGACACATAGCCAGACAGATAGACACACAGACAGATCCATACACCCATGCAGACCCTCTCTCATACATAAACACTCTCTCATACACACCTTCTCACAAGCTTATACCCTTTATATTCACACACATACATACACTCTCGCAGACACTCATAACCACACCCCTCCCTCATACATCCACATGCACACACATATACAAGTTTGTGGGGTGAATTTGTGCTTGCAGAATTACATCTTATTTTTCTCAAAGACTGCATGAATCCATGTAAGATTCTGTAAATCCGTTTTTTAGATTAGAATCTGTCTGAACATTGTGGCACAGACAGTCTCACACAGGACACCTCACATCTTAAATGCATTATCTGGGCCGACATGACACCAGTTGTTAAAGTTCACTTGAGAATGTACTTTTAAAAAAGTTCTGCGATTTGCATAAAGAACTGAAACCAAAATGTTCACTCTAAAAAGAGGACAGACTTAAACAATTCAGGTCTTTTTCAATATATAATTTCAGTTACATCACACTAAACTTTTGCTATAAATACTGTGACTTATGACCTTGTACTCCACAACCACCTGAAGGAACACTGCTCCGAAAGCTAGTCCTTCCAAATAAACCTTAGAGTCAGAGTCTTAGAGTCATACAGCATGGAAACAGACCCTTCAGTGCAGCCAGTCTATGCCGGCCATTATTCCAAACTAAACTAGTCCCACCTGCCGGTATTTGGCTCAATTCCTTCTACACATTTTTTAAAATTTATGTACTTGTCTAAATGTCTTTTAAACATTTTAACTGTACCTGCATCCAATACTTCCTCTGGATGTTCATTCCATACACAAACCATCATCTCTGCAAAAAAAAAGCCTTTTTAAAAAAAATCTTTCTCCTCTCTAAGGTTTAGTTACTTTACGGATTCCACAAGGAAGGATACAGAGTTCCCACCCACACTGCAGAAACGAATATTTGGCCATTGTAAAATCCTGGCCTGTGTCACTATTGTACTATAACCTGGTGTTGTGTGACATTTAACTTTGTACACCCCAGTCCAACACTGGCATCTCCAAATCATAATTCCTGGATGACCACAGAGACAAAAGAGAAGTAGGCCATTTACCGTATTGAGTATATTTCACCAATGACATCTTGACTGGTTGAGCAGTCCACAACTCCAATTTCATTTTACCATGATCACCTTCAATTCCCTTAATGATTAAAAATTTGTCTGTCAGCCTCAAGAGCCCTCAGCTGCAAGGAATCCACAGATTCACAATCGTTAAAAAAATCCTTGCCTTTATCTGACTCCTCACTCTGAAATAATGCTTTCTGTTCCTCAATTGGCACGGTGGCACAGTGGTTAGCACTGCTGCCTCACAGCGCCAGAGACCCGGGTTCAATTCCCACCTCAGGCAACTGTCTGTGTGGAGTTTGCACATTCTTCCCATGTCTGCGTGGGTTTCCTCCAGGTGCTCCAGAGAAATGTGCAGGTTAGGTGAATTGGCCATGCTAAATTGCCCGTGGTAAATGTAGGGGAATGGGTCTAGGTGGATTGCTCTTCAGAGGATTGGTGTGGACTTGTTAGGCCAAAGGGCCTGTTTCCACACTGTAGTAATCTAATCTAATCTAATTCTCCTATGATAGGAAACCTCAAAATCTACCCTGCCAACCACCTAAGAATCCTGTATGTTCAAATAAAGTCACCTCCCAATCTTCTAAACACTATCAAGTACACCAACTTACTCAATCTTTTCTGATAAGACAATCCTTCCAAACCTGGAATCAATCTAATGAACCCTGTTGAGACTGCCTCAATGCCAACACATCTGTCCCTAGAGAAGGGATCCCAAAAGTGTTCAGTTTTCCAGCTGTGCTCTGACTTATCGCCCCAGCACTGATCCCTGTACCATTCCACCAGTTAATGGCAGCCACTTATTTTTACTTACTCTGTTCGATTTGAAATACTGATAGAAATGTTTTTTTTAAAACTTGGCTTCCTCTTGTATGAGAACTTCTCTTACTTTCTTAATCTTTCAGGCATTTTTGATACTCTTTGCAATCTAATTTCTAACCAGTCGCTAATCTTTGTGGAATTGTATGATTTTTCTTTCAATTTGATACTCTACTTACCTTACATTGTCAGCACAGATAGCGAAGACTTCCTTCAGAGCTTTTTTTAACATCACTGGAATGTGCATTTTTTAGCCATTCTAATCTGTCTGAAAACATCTGCTATTGCACCTCTACTGACCTAATCCTTAATTTCCCAGTTAACTTTTGTCAATTTGGTCTTGTTGCACTCATAATTGGCCTGAATTTACAAGACTTGTACCTATTCTTCTAAACTTCAAACTGAATGTGAAATTAAATGTTATGATCATTGCTGCGTTGGGTTACCTTCACTATGAAGTCATTAACTAATTCTGTCTCACAACCTGCTCTTGGAGAATTAGAGTTGGAAGAATAGAAATGAGCAACTCTGATGGAATGTAAAATCTAGCACATCAGGAAGTAAATATAAAGTTAAAGATTGGTTAGCAGCTTGGCAAGAGGTGATTGCAAGTCTGGATATTTGTGTTCAGGATGAATACAACCTTAGAGGCCAGAACCAAGTGAACTAGAAATTTCAAATCTAAAGTTAACAAAGCCAAGCAGATGAAGATTTGGTAGCAGTGGGGGGTTTAACAGAAAAGGTCTAGGTATTGCTTTGGAGGTGAAAATAGAGAAGCTTGGTGATCAATGGGATATGGTTTGAGAACAGGGCTCCTTAAAGGTCAATAAGCCATCTATGTTTGGAACCACTAGAGATAGAGGAGATTCTAAACTAATATTTTGCATCAGTATTTACCATGGAGAAAGATATGGAAACTAGGGAGCACGAGGAAATAAACAGCGATGTCTTGAAAAGAGTCCACATTGCGGATCAGGAGGTGCTGGAGGTCTTAAAATGCATAAAGATAATCACATCCTGGGGATTTATCCAAGTGTATCTAGGACATTGAGAGAAGCTAGGGAAGAAATTGCAGGGCCCCTAGCAGAGATAATTTCGTCATCAACAGCCACCAGGTGACTACAGGGTGGTGAATGTTGCGCCATTATTTCAGAAAGCCTGTAAAGAAAAGCCAAAGAACTACAGGCTGGTGAGCTTCACATCAGTGGCGGGTAAGTTGTTGTAGGGAATTCTGAAAGACCGGTTATATCATATTTGGAAAGGCAAGGACTGATTAAAGGACAGTCAGTATGAGTTTTTGTGTGGGAACTCATATCTTTCAAATTTTACTGCAGTTCTTTTGAAGAAGTGACCAAGAAGATAGATGGAGGCTGAGTGATGGATGTCCACATGTACTTTCGCAAGGCCTTCGACAAGGTTCCACATGGTAGACTAGTTAGCAAAATTACAGCAAATGGAATTCACAGGCAGCTAGCTATTTGAATAAAAAAATTGAAGGTAAGAGATAGAGGGTAGTGATGGGCAGGGGGGATTGCTTTTCATGATGGGCAGGAGGGTTGCTTTTCATATTGGAGGCCTGTGACCAATGGTGTGCTTCAAGGATCAGGTTTTTTTGTCATTTACATAAATGATTTGGATGTGAAAATAGGAGACATGGTTAATAAGTTTGCAGATGACACCAAAGGTAATGGTGTAATGAGGAGTGAAGAAGCTTCTCAGAGTACAACGGGATCTTGATCAGATGGGACCAAGAATAATAGAGAGAATATAATTTAGGGAAATGAGGTGTGGCGTATTGGAAGGCAAATTATGGCAGGACTTGTACACTTAATGGGAGGGATCTGGGAAGCTTTGTGTATAAAAAGAGACCTTGGGATATAGGTTCATAGCTTCTTGAAAGAGGACTCGCAGGCAGACAGGGGAGCAAAGGCAGCTTTTAGTATGCTTACCTTTATTGGTCAGTGAATTCAGCATAGGAGTTGGAATGTCACATTGCTCTGTATAGGACATTGGTTAGGCCACTTTTGAAAAACTGCATTCAATTCTGGCTATCCTGCTGTAGGGAAGATGTTGTTAAACATGCAATGGTTCAGAAAAGATTTACAAGGAAATTGCCAGAGTTGCAGGGTTTGAGCTATAGGGAACAGTTGAATTGGCTGTGGCTATTTTACCTGCAGCGAAGGAGGCTGAGAGGCAACCTTGTAGAAGTTTATAAAATCATGAGGGGTATGGATAGGGTGAAAAATCAAAGTCTGCTTCCCAGCGTAGGAAAGTCCAAAACTAGAGGGCATAGGTTTAAGTTGAGAGAAGACAGACATAAAGGGACCTACAGGGCAACTTCTTCATGCAATGAGTGATGTGTATGTGGAATAAGCTGCCAGAGGAAGTGGTAGAGGCTGGTACAATTACAACATTTAAAAGGCAGCTGGATGGGTATAAGAATAGGAGAAGTTTAGAAGGAAACAGTCCATGTGCTGGCAAATGGGAGTAGATTAATTTAGGATATCTGGTGGGCACGCACGAATTGGATTAAGGGGTCTGTCTCTGTGCTGTACAACTCTAGACTCCATAAATATGGAAATCAAGTTTGATTGTGCACACGTTTAAACAATGCTCAACAGGAAATTCTATGAAGTTTTTTCTCAACATCTGCAGTCAATCAAACAAAACTCCAAAATATCTTTGGTCATAAATCTGAATTATTACTATATTCCTCTATTACATATTACCTTTTTAAATAGCTGAACGGTTCTGTCATGCAGGCTCATTTCAATACGTTTAATACATTAAGATTTGTAAGGATATAATTTGAATTAAATGTGTCCAGTGAAAGACAGGACATGAAAATGTCTATATTTATCATTAACCAAGTGAAGCAACTTTTTAAAAGCGGTGGGAAATAGGAATTAACTTCTCAAAATTTATTAACTACATTTTCTTTCCCAAACTCTTGTGATAGAAGCTCAAAAATATGCTGGACCTTACACTCATTAAGAAGATAATGATACATGCCTGGCTATAGGATAGCATGAACCACTAATTAAAATTCTCTCCAGAAAACATACCAAGTGTATGATGAACATGATGATACTTGTTTCAACCTGCAATTACTGTTTCAGACTAATACTTGATATGCAAATGAGAAACTGCCACAGTTTTGTAATTACAAATCTTTCTTCAAAACAAAACTTCACATAAATGTATAAAGACGACAACTTTAGAATCCAACATGACTGTCTCTTTAATATTCGTACCTCATGTCAAAGCTGCAAAACAAGTTGATAATTCAACTTTTACTTTAACTCAATTATTCATCTCACGCATATAATCAGTTTTAATAGTGCAGATGGGATTTAACATGCAACTGGAAGTACGCAAACAACATGAGAGAAATAAAGACCAGCACTGTCCTTGCAATTCAACTAGAATGAAGAACATTTTCCTCTCAAAGCTAAGCTAGTCATTTTCAGAAAAAAAGTAAAATTGAAAATGAATAAATCAATTTCTCCAATTGTATTTAAAACATGTAAAATCAATCCAATAAAATGTCTTAATGAATTCAACATCAGAACCACTGTTCAATAACCTAAAGTTATACAGTTGTATTTATGAAGTAAATAAGCATTTCAATTTAAATTATTCTTATTCATTCATGCAATGTGGGTGTCACTGACTAGGCCAGCATTATTTTCCATCTCTAACCACCCTAGAGGAGGTGGTGATGAGCCACATTCTGGAATTGCTGCAGTCCACGTGCTTAGTTCTACACGGAGTGCTTTGAATGAAAAAGATCCAGGGTTTTGACCTAGTGACAATGGAGGAATGAAGAAAACAGCTAACTGAAGAGCAAATGTGACTTGGAAGGGAATTTGCTGGTGGTATTCCCATGTGTCTTGCTCTTGTCCTTCTAGGTGGTAGAGGTCTTGGGTTTAGAAGATGCGGTCAGAGGAACTTTAATTGAATTGCTGCAACACATTTTGTAGATAGTAACTCTCGCAGTGTGAACTATTAAAAGTGTTGAAAGAAATTCCTATAATGTTTTGCTCTGAATGAGATTAAGCTTCCCAAATGCTGTTGGAACTGCACTCATTCAGACAAGTGGACAGCTTTGCATCAGACTCAACTGGTGTACAATATATGCTAGGCAGGCTTTGAGGGATCTGGAAGTTAGTCGCTGGTCCAAAGATTTCCAGCCTGTTATTGAAGTCAGCACTTATATGATTGGTTCATTTTCTGTTTCATGGTAATCGGAAGTGATGGCCTAGTGGTGTTATCACTAGACCATTCATCCAGAGACTGGTAATATTCTGGAGACCTGGGTCAGAATCTTTCCACAGCAGATGGTGGAATTTGAATTCAATGAATATATGGAATTAGGAGTCTAATAATGACCATTAAACCACTGTTGGGGTTGTCAGAAAAAAACCTATCTAGTTCACTAACATCCTTCAGATGAAGAAGCAGCACTCCGAAAGCTTGTACTTCCAAATAAACCTGATGCACTAAAACCTGGTGTTGTGTAATTTTCAACTTTGTCCACCATCAGTCCAACACCTGCACCTTCACATCATGTCCTTTCGAGAAGGAAACTGCTGTTCTTACCTGGTCTGACCTATGTGTGACTCCAAACACACAATACGGTTGACACTTAATGCAATTACAGATAAGTAATAAATGCTGGTTTGCCTAGTGACAACTACATCCCATGAATCAATATGTATTAAAATAAATCCCAGGAATTGCAATAGTTGGGTCTCATTAATTGTAATACCACTGAATGTTCGGCACCATTTGTGATTCCTAAGATGCTGAAGCATTCCATGTCCAAATCAACAAGAGCTGGAAAATATTCAGGTTTGTGCTAACAAGTGGCAAATAATGACAATCTCCAACGAGAATGTAACTTGATATTGACTTGTATTACCATTACTGAATTCCCCCACCATTAACAATGGGATTACCATTGACCAGAAACTCAACTAAATTAGCCATATAAATACTATGACTAAATAATGCATCGAGTTACTCAACTCATGACTCACCAAAGCCTGTCTTGAAGGCGCAAGCCAAAAGTGTCCTGGAATACTATCCATTTGCCTGGATGAATGCAGGTCCAACAAGAACCTTGACATCATACAGGATAAAGCAGCCTACTTCACTGGCATCATATCCACAAACAAGCATTCCCTCCACTAACAATGCTCAGTAGAAGCAGTGGGTATCTCAATATTGATTCGCTCCATGGGGTTATCACTGGGCAAACCAGCATATACTACCCAACAGTAAGTGCATTAAGTGTCAACAACAGGACGCAGAGCAGAAATTAATCAAGAATCCTGAAACAACACCTTCCATACCCACGACCACTACCACCAAGAAGGACAAGGGTAGCAGATACATGGGAACACTACCATATGCAAATTCCCCTGCAAGCTACTCACCATCCTGACTTGGAATTATATTGTCATTCACTCAGAGTTACACGGTCAAAATCTGATAACTCTCTCCCCTAAAGCATTTTAGGTGTACTTCAATCAAATTGACAATATCAGTTCAAGATAGCTCACCAACATCTTGAGAGCAGCTAAGGATGGATAACAAAATATGGGCCAACCATTCACATCACATTAAAGAATGTGAAAAATAAAGTCAGTGCTAAGCAATACACAGTCCAACAATCATGTATCAACTAAACTAAAGTAAGTTTAATTTAGTTAAATCATATTTAGTCAGAACTTTGATCATAAACCACTCTAGGTCATGTTACCTACAAAAGTGAAAGATGATTTTATTAATTGATTTTTTTTAACTGAAAATGCATGGCAAAGCACTTGCCCACCACATGATTTCTAACCAATAATTCATTGCAGATAAGCCCAAAAACCTTGTTGCTCTGAAAAAACGAATTATCATTTTCCATTCATAAAATGATAAATTTACTATATACTGCAACTGTAATTTGTTTGCAAAGAACAATTTCCCCAATTCTCATTGCAATCATTTTTTCAGTGCCTGTACATATGCTAATTTAATCCCTATTAAAATGCTCATGCAGTAACTGGGTTATGAATGAGATCCATTCTCAAGTATATTTGAGAGGCGATTTGTAAGCAAGTCTTAACACAATCGAATATAAAATAAGCACTTGCAAGCAGAAGAAAATATTCACATCAGATTTTTAAAAATACAATTGATTCTAGTTTGGAAGTATACATGTTTGCAAATTAGCAGCCGCCTGTATACAGTTTGATATTAAATGAATATGATGCCACCTAGTGGAAAGGTCTGATTAAAAATCAACTGGATCAATAACTGTGGCAATAACTATAAAACTGAAATAATTTAAGAGCACTATCATTTTGATCTTCCATGCCAAAATATTAAAATTTTAAACCAGCACAGAAAATTTGCAGTAGCAGATGAATCGCCATTCAAATTCTGGTACATCAAATTCCAATCAAGAAAAGTTCTCCCATTTTCCAGGTCTTCCTCCGTAAACTTTCAGTGCATATCCAAGTTTTGTTTCCAATACAATAGAGGCTTCTGCCTATAGTCTCAGTTTCATGTAGTGAATTTCAGATACCCATCAGTCTCTGGTGAAAAAAATTCTTAAATCTCCTCTCATCCTTCTGTTGGTTACTTTAAATCTAACCAGCCAACTTAAGCCACTCAATTTTCTCACCTTAATTAAATCAACCTCCTTCATCTTGACGAAAAATCAACAGGCTAAGTAACTTCTCTAAAATTTCTGCAGCTCTGACAACTCCACGTACAATTCCTCTGAACATTCTCAATACTTACTGTAATGTTATAACCAAAACTATATGCTGTGCTCTAGATGTAGCCCAAATTGTGTTTTACCTTGGTTCCAGCATAGCCTCCCTGCTTTAAGCCTCAGCAAATTAAAAAGTAAGAATACTATATTCTTAATGACCAGAACTACTGGTTCTCCTACCTTCAATGACCTGTGGACATGCATTCCGATGTACCCATTTCCTTCTATCTTTCATCATCCTTACATTTGTTGTACATTCCTTTGCTTTGTTTGTCACTGCTCAAACAAAGATCTTGCATTTGTATGCATCAATTTCCATTTACCAAATTTTGCCTTATTTGTTGTAATATTTCTATGAACCAAAACCATACAATTAAGTTAGATACCAGAAAAAGTTAGAGCACCAATACCAAGAACTGTGCAACACCACGAGAAACAATGTTACAAACCTACTATGTTTTGCTAACTGAAACAGAGCCAATTGCAGCTCCATCTTGCAACTTTCCTTGGATTCCACAAGTTATTTTTTTCTAAGTAGGACTATATCAAAAATCTTAAAATTTAACCATATTAAAGGTGTCATCATTGTCTTTTTTTTGTTGCTTCTCAAAGAATTCAATCAAGACAACTTAACTTAACAACTGCCATTGAGTAATCCACACCTTATCTGAATATTTTTCAATAATTGCCGATCATTCAGCCGTTAGAATCTAACTAATTAGGAAAAATGAGTCAAGTGTTTAAACATACCTTACATTTTCATTTTTAAACTCAATCTTCTTGCGTTGTGAATAACCACATTAGAGGACTTGTCCACAGGAAGGGACCTAACACAAGAGAATTCACTGGGACTAGGCAGAAGTGCAATGAGCCATCAAACAGACTGAGCAAACCCAGAACACCTCATCAGTCCAACCACACAATCATAGAATCATAGAATCCCTACGGTGTCGAAACAGGCCATTCGGCCCAACTCTGAGGAGTAACCAACACAGACCCACTGCCCTACACCAATTACTCTATATTTACCCCTGAATCATGTACCTAAACTACACATCCCTGAACACTATTGGCAATTTGGCACAGTCAATTCACTTAATCTGCACATGTTTGGACTATGGGAGGAAACCGGAGGAAACCCACACAGACACGGGGAGACTGTGGGTGGAGTTTGCACATTCTCCCGAGGCTCGAACCAAACCCAGGTCCCTGGCACTGTGCGACAGCAGTGCTAACTACTGAGCCATCGTGTCACCCAAATTTGCACTAGAAATAGCAGAGTCTGCAGCTCAAATTGTGGATCTATCAACCATTGTAGAATCCTCTAAACCACTGGAAGAAAATCATTCACCATTCCAAAGATCTGTGTAAGGAAAAGCTATAAAAAAGGCAAAGAAGAATAATTGGGGTGATAAGTTTCTGAACAACTTTATCATGAAGGCTCCACAGGCAAATCCACAGTATGTGAAGTTAACCTAACATAGTTCCATCATAAGCACAGAACTTCTAACTGCCTTAGTATCTCATGGCTAGAGAGGAAAAGTGAAAATTCAGCCAATACTCCTAGCCATTCCAGTTACTGTTGATGCAATTTGTTTCTGCAAATATCAATGCCTATTTCCCATCCAAAAACAAAACAGCCCATCATTGACTTTTACATTTGCAATATATGATTTCTAAAGGAGTTTTTCAAATGTATACCTTACTTTAGAGTCAGAGACTAGGAAAAGGTTATTGGAACATAAATTTTCAAAATGAATCATCTGAAATGACATATTTGCAGGCAAAATTTCAGTTGGTTTATCCAAATACAATAATGATTTAACAAAAAAAAAGCTTCATTTCTGCACAATGTTCAAGCTTATTTCAACATTTGTTCAACAACTGTCAGAATCAGTTTTGCTTCTCTTTTCAATACAAGAAAACACTTGCAGATGTATCATGTTCTGAGACTCGGTGGGCCTAAATTGTACTTTCTTTTACATTTGTGGTTGTGTGCACTGTTTCATAAGTAAGAGAAGATATTCAAAAGTTATGTGAGAATCCTATAAAAAGTAAAGAAAGATGCTACATGTTCTAAAAGAGTTGTATCAGTTTCAGAAGTTTTTATTTCTTTTTCGCTGATTTCTAAAAAATTTGCCTGACTTTTCTTAAGAGCTATGTGGCATTCATATTTGCCAAAAGCTGTGGCTCTCTTATTTTGACAAAATTTGCATGTTAACTTGAGTGGACCCTATATTTCTAACTAGGGTAACAAACATAAAAAAAATGTTTTTTGTTCGTAACTGTATGTGCTTTGGAAACATAGAAATCACTTTACACAATAAAGTGCTCTTAAAATCATTTGTTATGGATTTACATTTCTGCTAGTAATGAGGGCTAAAATTTTGCAAAAAGCAGATGTATTGCTTTTGTAACTACACATGTAGCAATGCAAGGGATGCATGGGAATACAAGATCTCCACATACAAGTTCTGCAATAGAACATATTTGGAAAGGAGATTGCTCTCATCCGGAACACAGCCACAGAAGTTAATGGGCTGGAGAGTTGGTAGGAAAAAGATATGTATTAACAATATTACGTTGTTCTTGTGTTACAGATTAATCACCTGTCACCAAGTCTAATTACTGCTCAGTGCAACAATGTTATAGAGTCATACAGCACAGAAACAGACTCTCCGGTCCAACCAGTCCATGCCAACCATAATCCCAAACTAAACTCGTCCCACCTGCCTTCTCCTGGCCACTCCCTCTCCAAATATTGCTTAATAACTTTAAGACATTTATAAGTAAATCTAGAAATAAGCCTGAATCTCAAGAGCAAATGTTCTAACAGCCTTCAACAATGACCTTATAAAACACAGTTTCTGAATTCATCAGATAGATCTGATGATAGCTTAATACTCCATAATTTATAGCTCTGGAGTCAAACAGAAGCAGTAGCACACGCAACAAAAAATCCAAAAAAGCCAAGTCAGTCCAGTGAAAAACTTTGATTTTGCTTTACCGATGAACTTAAGTGAAATCACACGTTCTTATAAAAAGATCAGATACCTGCCTCAAATTGAATTTGGGATATTATCACCTTTCTGCTGAAACTACTCAACCCCCTTTGCTCTAAAGTTTCCATTCTTCTATTCCATGTTCCTAGCGTGCCATCTGGTACAGTAACTACATTCAACTGTTTATTGTTCAGTTTTTAGAACTATCCTTGAGCATAACACTACTAAAACTGATGAACTATGTTTTACAGCAAACTTAAAATTACTTTAAGATTTCTCCTGCTTAGTTAACCCCACAAATGAATGAAAATAATAGCCAAATAACAAGTATATTTTAAATAATCACAGGTTCAAGATATAGGAAGTGAATCGGTAGGGTAGCATTTGTCCTCAATACCCTGGAGGAAACTTTTCCCACCTATTCTGTGCACTTGTGCACTATTGTTTAGAGTCCTTGGTTAAAAATAGTAAACAATCATTTAGGAAAACATCAAATTTGAAAGAGGGAAATGTAATTCTGGAACAGTCAGCTTTATGTTAAGACTAACACAGGAAGGTGGCAACATCTGCAACAGTCAGCAAAACAAGCCATTCATAAGAGATTGTGAATTAAGTACCATTTTGCAAGCCCATCCAGAGTTGTTTATGATCCTTTTTCTGCATCTCATTGATTACTTGACTTTTGTGCTTTAAGGCATCAGCTTCTTTAATGCAAGACATAAAATGAGCTTCAACAGCATCTTTTGTGAGGCAATGAAGCAGTTCCGATTCAGGGAAGTTCTGGAAAAATAGAAAGCACAGTAGGTGCTAAGTAAACAAATGTACAATCAACCAGCACAAGACAATAAGTAGAAATTTATTTTAAAACAGATTTTAAAATCTGTTCAACAATGACAATAACCCAAACAACAGCTATGGTGGAATGGCAGAGCAAGCTGAAGTGGTTAGAGGGCCGATGACCGCTCTAATTCAGTATGTCTAAGTCATAGAGGTATACAGCACGGAAACAGACCCTTTGGTCCAACTCATCCATGCTGACAAGATATTATAAACAAATCTAGTCCCATTTGCCAGCACTTTGCCCTTTCCCCTCTAAACTCTTTTACTCATATATCCATCCAGGTGTCTTTTAAATGTTGTAATTGTACCAGCCTCCACCATTCCCTCTGGCAGTTCATTTCATATATGCACCACCCTCTGTGTGAAAAAGTGGCCCCTCAGGTTCCTTTTAAATCTCTCCGCTTTCACCCTAAATCTATGCCCTCATGTTCTAGACTTCCCCCACCCCAGGGAAAAGACCTTATCTATTTACCCTTTCCATGCCCCTCACTCTTGAGAGTTGAATGCAGCAGTGATTCAAAGTCAGCCATATTTTGAACATGTTCCTGAAAATGAGTTAAATAATGATAGAATATTACAGCACTAATTTTAAGACCTTATGTTTATTAAGAACAACAGCAAACTTTACCCCTAATGGCTCAGTGAATTCATTCAATAACTAATTAAGCTTTTCAGAATTAGTTAAGCCTCAGATACAGTTTTGGTCTATACAGGGTTATCTCTCGTGTGGGCCTATGAAAAAGCATTATTTAGTCGCCACTCAGAAATCAGGTACGAGTCACACTTAACTGCTGGAACTTCAGTTACTTGCTGGAAGTGGATGTGAACACTCACAAAAGACCACCTCATTAAACAAAAAGTCAAAAGAAACAAAGTAAATTACACTTTCATGTTATCATTTAGAATACATCACAAAGTCCAAGGGTAAACAGTGCGGAGTACAAAATTTAACTTTTCAATCACACTTTTTTTTTTGCTAATTAACATTTAAATATATTGAGGAACAGGGCCCCTGTATTGACATGGTACTTATGACAACAGGATGCCCCAAAGAGTGCTTTTCAGCCAATAAAATACATTGATATATTGCCAGTTAAGTAATGTCTATCAATTAGAAAAATGCGACACAGCCAACTTACACACAAGATAAAATAAAATATGCTGATCTAAACAGGCAAATAGGGACATCAAAATGATGACAACACATCTTCAACATTAACCTGATGGGTTCAAGATAATTACTTTCTCTTATTTACATTATAACACCTAAACAACTTTAAACCTTCTCTCTAGCTCCTTCAAAGTAGTTAATACAACACACTGAAGAGTTGGTAGTCGTTATTCAATATGTAATGAAGTTCTCAAGGTGTGAGTTTAAAAGACACTTGGATAAGTATATGAATATGAAATGTTTGGAGGGATATGGGTCAGGAGAAGGCTGGTGGACGAATTTAGTTTAGAATTATGGTCAGCATGGACTGGTTGGACAGAAGGGTCTGTTTCCGTGCTATATGACTCTGAAAGCAGGTGTTGCTAGATCCCAGTCGCCCTTCGTTTATTATTCACTCAATATCAAATGGCTAACAAGTATAAGGAATTCATTCATACAGAACATTACAAATGCTCATAAAATAGACATTATCCTGTATCTTATCTTCCCACTCAACTTAAACTAAGATGCATAAGAGTTACAATATCTATCGAAAACATGGATACAGTATCTAAAAGGAGCTTGTGGTGTAGTGATGTTTCTGGTCTATTAATACAGCAAACCAGGCTAATGCATGCTAGGGATATGGTTTGAATGGTGAAATTTGAATTCAATAAATCTGCAAGTATAAACTGGCCCAATTAGTACATGAGAACTAGGAACAGGGGTAGGCAATTCAGCCCCACAAGTCTGCTCCTTCATTTGATATGATCACGGCTGACCTCATTTCGGACTCAAATTCATTTTCCTGCCTGGTCTCCATAAGTCTCTTACTCATTACTAATTCAAAAAAAATCTATCTAATTCAACAAATGTAATCATATTTACAACTGTGTAACCACTGTTTTTGTCATAAAAACCCATCTGGTTAAGTAACATCTTTTAGGCAAGGAACTTTACTATTCTTACCTGGCCTATAGTGACCCCAGACCCAGAGCAATATGGTTGACTCTTAATTGTCCTCTGAGATAACTAGGAACAGGAAACAAATGCCAGAGGTATCCATAGCACATATAATTTTTTTAAAAAAGCTGATGTTGGTCAAAGATCCTCACAAACTACTTGCCACAATGTGATATGGTAACACCACACCTCCCCCCTTACTTCCCTCCAAGGCTGCAAGGGATCCTTCCATATCTGCCACAAATTCACCTGCACCTCCACACACATCATTTACTGCATCCGCTGCACCTGATGTGGCCTCCTCTATATTGGGGAGACAGACCGCCTACTTGCGGAACGTTTCAGAGTACTCCTCTGGGACACCCGGACCAACCAACCCAACCACCCCGTGGCTCAACACTTCAACTCCCCGTCCCACTCCACCAAGGACATGCAGGTCCTTGGACTCCTCCATAGCAACATGACGGCTGGAGGAAGAGCGCCTCATCTTCTGCCGAGGAATCCTCCAACCACAAGGGATGAACTCAAATTTCTCCAGTTTCCGCAATTCCCCTCCCCCCACCTTGTCTCAGTCCCAACCCTTGAACTCAGCACCACCTTCCTAACCTGCAATCTTCTTCCTGACCTCTCCGCCCCCACCCCACTCCAGCCTATCACCCTCACCTTAACCTCCTTCCACCTATCACACTTCCAACGCCCCTCCCTCAAGTCCCTCCTCCCTACCTTTTATCTTAGCCTGCTTGGCACACTTTCCTCATTCCTGAAGAAGGGCTCATGCCCAAAATGTTGATTCTCCTGCTCCTTGGATGCTGCCTGACCTGCTGCGCTTTTTCAGCAACACATTTTCAGCTATGGTAACAGTAACCAATTTCAAGTGGCAAATGCTTATTAAGCACTAACAACCTTGAAATGTGTCTCTTTAAACAATAATTCAACATTTTTCAACATGTGGAAGACTTCAACAACTACCATAGTTCATGGGCCTACAAAGAATGTCACCAAACTTGAATGGATCTCATTAACTGTGTTGCTGGCCAAGGTTTCCACAGCATAGTGGAAATATGGCTATTTCTTTGTCTTCAGCAGACTGATCCCAGCAAAATGCAACCATTACCAGCATCTTACTGAAATCTTGGATAGAATTGTTTGATCGCAGTAAATCTGAATATTGCTGTAAAGAGATCAAGGAGGCTAATGCAATGCTGGTCTTTGTATCTGGAGGACTGGATATAAATTCACAGAAGTTATGCAGCAGCTATACAAAACTTTGGTTAGACACCACTTGGGACTACTTGAACAGATCTGAGCAACACACCTTTGGAAGTATTTATTGGCCCTGGAGGGATTCTAACAAAGGGTTTACAAGAATGGAATCTGAACTTCAGGGATTGTATGTGAGGAGATTATGCAAATTAGGTCGGTTTCCTCAAAAATATAAAAGGAAAAGAGATGATCTATCAAGTCTTCAACACATTAACAAGAAAAGACAGGGTGGATAAAGATAAACTATATGCAATGGTTAGGGATTCTGGAATTAGGTGGCAGAGTCTGAGAACTGGGGTCAGACCATTCAGGACAGATGATAGGAAGCAATCCTACACAGATGATGGTAGAGGTTTGGAATTTAGATTTTTTTTTAGATTACAGTGTGGAAACAGGCCCTTCGGCCCAACAAGTCCACACCGACCCGCCACCCATCCATACCCCTACATTTACCCCTTAACTAACACTACGGGCAACTTAGCATGGCCAATTCACCTGACCTGCACATCTTTGGACTGTGGGAGGAAACCGGAGCACCCGGAGGAAACCCACGCAGACACGAGGAGAACGTGCAAACTCCACACAGTCAGTCGCCTGAGTCGGGAACTGAACCCGGGTCTCAGGCGCTGTGAGGCAGCAGTGCTAACCACTGTGCCACCGTGCCGCCCACAAACAGCCACTGATACTAGATCAGTTGTTCATTTTAATCTAAGTTTTCAGGGATTTTGTTAAGGCATATAGGCCAAAGGCAAGTACGCAAATCAGCCATTATCTCACTGAATGGTGGAACAGAGTCAAAGGCCTACTCACGTTCGTATGTTCCAATCTATATTGTAAAACTTTCTTACTTGCATTCATCAGGACAATCGAAGAATGTCCCATCAAAACAAGTTACAGTATAAGGAAAAAGATGCTGATTGTTTAGCAAGTTGACTCTGATTTTCTGTGCCAGCTGGAAACACAAGAATGTTGGACTCACAGTTTCTAGGTAATTCAAAAAGGCCCAAGGCTTGAATATATATTCCGTATGTTTGCAGAGAATGGGTCCCTGCAAATCAATGTATGTCACTTTTAGCAAACCTAAAGTTACAAGCTGACTGATTCATTTAAACGGATTGGTAATGTAGTTATTAGCATGTGGGAATGTTAAGCAAGCACCAGTTAGGTATATAAATCATACTTCCCAACTTTAGCTGATTGAATCAAACATGCAGATAGGGGCTTCAAGTGGTAGTTTGGTTGCTTATAATAGGCAGAGATCAGACTGGTTCAATCAGCCTGCACTTGCAAACCCAAAAAACTGTGTACTGTACTGTTAAAATGTGATTCCACGCCTGAGTAGCACTTGCTAAACTATCTGTATGTTCTCTCATACGTACATTAGCAACTAATTTAAGATGGTCAGCTAAGCTCATAACTTGGCTTACTTAGACTTTTTCAAAATTCATTCATTCATGGGATGTGAACATTGTTGGGCGCCAGAGTATTATCCATTTCTAGTTGTCACTTGAACTGACTGGCTTGCTAGGGCTATTTCAACAGGTAGTTGAGTCAACCACATTCATGTGGATCTGAAGTCACGTGTAGGCTAGACCAATTGAGGATGGCAAATTTCCTTCCCCAAAGGGAGTTGTTTTCATGACAATTAACAACAATTCCATAGTCACCATTAGACCAGGATTTTAGAGTTCTACCAACCACGGTAGGATGTGATCCTCTGTCCTGAGACCGTGACTTATCTTTGTAGATTACTAGTCCAGTAACAATACCACTATGCCACCAACTCCCCTTGGAAATCTTGGTCACAGTAGTAGGTTTTAAGCAGCATTTTAAAGGAAAGCTAAAGAGGAAGAATAGTTTGGACAAAAAAATTCCTGAGATTAAGGACTAGGTTTTAACACAGGAATAAGCATTTTAAAATGGAAAGTTTGATGAAGTGAACGTCAATATGGAAAGAATGTACAACTCACTGGGTAAATGGGAACTAGTGCATTTTAGAATAAAGACAGATATAGATGAACATAAGTTTACAAACAGAATATTGGCTGTCCAGAATTGCTTTTGCAAATCAGAGTAGAAACTTTCCAGCCACTTTGTTTCACATTATTATAAGATCTGAAATTTGCCAGTTTTGCTTTAAGGCAACTAACAAAGCATGATTTACAATAGGTAAAATATTAACTGCAAAGATTTCTATATTTCTGATGATGTATCTACCAAATTCAAATGAATTGCTGTTATAAACATTAGTTCAAATATTAGTTTGATTAAAACACAATTTGTATTATGAAGCTTCAAGCTGATTTGCCTTGAAAAGGCTCTTGCTTGCAATATCACAATTTTAACACATAAGGAAGGTAGCAAAATTACCTTGAAATGTACTATAATGTTCCATGGTAGTGCAGTGCTCGATGCATGAAGGTCAAAAAGTAACCCAATTGGATAATGCCTAACAAAAGAAAAGGAAATCAGATTGGTCACTGAAATTGGAAGAAAAATACTCTCCATAATTTCATGCCCTGAACATTTCAACCATTTTCATTTTGTAACATATTCGACTAAGTGGGAAAATTAGTTCTTTACATCTGGTGCTTTATTAATACCAGACATTTTAAAATCATTAGTACTCACCAACCTGTAACCTGTTTTTTCCAATTAACCTATACAGAGACCTCTGGAATAGATGGGACTTGAATCTGGGTGTATCAGTTCGGGGTAGGGACAGTACCACTGCACCACAAGAGGGCACTTCACCAACCTTTAATACCAAAAATAGGTCAATTTCCCAATGATAAGTAAATTCATTGTGCATGAGCATACTGGAAGTTAAGTTTGCATGGAGTACTATTGCCTGAAACATTAGGGTTATTTCTCCATCATTAAAATAAAATCAATTTGAGTAGAAAGGTAGTGGAGGTCTGTAATTTTCTTCTGCAAACAGCAACTGTAATTTTAAAACAGTGATTGAGATTCAGGTTGGCAACTTGTAACTTGTGGAGTGCAGAAGGATCAGTGCTGAGCCACAATTATTTGTGATATACATTAATAATGGGATGAGGAAAATGAATGCACTATAGTTAAGTTTGCAGGTGACAACAAATGTTAGGAAGGCAAGTTAGGATGTTAGGATAAGAGTCTGCAGAGGAATATTGACAGGTTAAGTAAAAGTGAAAATACTTGGGAGCTGGAATATAATGTGGGAAAATGTGAGGTTAGGCACTTGGGCAAAAGATAGAGGAATTGAATATTATTTAAATGGAGAAAGACTGCAGAAAGTTACAGATCAGAGGGATGCGAGAGTCCTCATCCATGAAAAACAAAAAGTTTGCATGCAATTTCAGGGGGATAGGGAAAGCAAATGGAGTCCTTTATTTCAAAAGAATAGGAGTATAACAGTTCAGGAATTCTGCTGAATCTATACAAGGCACTAATCAGATCACAGCTGGAATACGGTGACCAGTTTTGGGCCCCTTATGCAAGGAGGAGAATGTACTGACATTGAAGGCAGTCCAGAGAAAGTTCATCAGGCTGATAATATTCATAACTATTTTAGGAGAAGAGGTTGAATATGTTGGCCTGTACAGATGGGAATTTAGAAGGATGAGATCTTATTGAAACACACAAGATTCTCAAGGGATCTGGCAGATACAAAAATGTCCTTTCTCCCTGTGGAAAGATTTAGGAGCAGGAGGCATATTCTCAGAATAAGGGGTTACGCATTTAAGACAAGGAAGAATTGCTTCTATGGAAGTCTTTACTACAGATGGCTATCGAGGCTGGATAGTTAAGTATATTCAAGGCTAACAGATTTTTAATCAATAAGGTAATCAAGGGTTTTAGGGAAAAGGCAGAAAAGTGAAGTTGAGGATCATCAGAATCAGCCACAATTTCATTGAATGGCTGAGCATGCTCATTGAGGTGAACAGTGCCCAGAGTGTGGTGCTGGAAAAGCACAGCCGATCAGGCAGGATCAGAGGAGCAGGAGAATTGACTTTTCGGGCATAAGCCCTTCATCAGGTGCTCTACTTATGCTACTATGTCTTATGATAGATTTCATGTCACCCAAAGATTTGGACTTTAAATAATACATGACACTGACAAATATATGGAGCCAGTCATAGAGTAGTCATGCTCTCAATTCTGCCACACATTTAAGTGTTAAATGGTTTATTATAACTTATATGTTCCTGTCAATCACAATAACCAAACTAGGAAAGATCTGTTAGATCCTAAACATGCATGGGTGTGGGGCCAGTAATGATTTTTTTTGGAGGGGGGGATCCACATTGGAAGCTAGATTCTTACTGCCTGGGAGAGAGAGGAGAGCTGCTGCGAGAAAATAATTTATTTTTATTTTGTATTACAGGAGACACTAGTGCCAGGCTGCTGTTCGCACCCTGAAAAGAAGAGGTTCCTATAATCAGGTATCAGTACAAAACAAGCACGATAATTTCCCAAAGACGGCATGACCACCCACCACCACACCCCAACTTCTAATGAAATTCTTTAGCAATGCTACAAATTACACTATTTTGCCTTGATCATAAAATCAGTAGCCACATGTCCGAGGGTTCGAAACAGAGTAGGCAAAGCGAAACTGTTTCCAAACATAAAAGATTTATCAGAACACAGATTTAAATTAATTTGCCATTGAAGCATATACAAGAGAAAAAATAATCTCTTTTTCACACAGCAAGTCGTTATGGTCTAGGGTTCATAAGCTCAGTTTGCTGGATGGTTAGCTTACAATGCAGAGTGATGTCAACTTCGTCGTTCAATTCCCACACTGGCCAAGATTGCCGAGGATGACTGTCCTTCTCACCCTCTCCTCTTGCCTGACACATGGCGATACTCAGCAATTAAGCCATTACCAGTCATCTCTCACTAATGAGAGAGCAGGCCTACAGGTCCGATTAGACCATGGCACCTTACAGTTTGGTTAGGGTGTGGAATGCACTGCCTGGAGGCATGGTGATGCAGGTTTAATCAAGACATTCAAGAGAGTATTTGATACTTACTTAAACTGAAACAATCTCACAATTATGAGGAAAAGGCAGGAGAATATTACTAAGTCATAACACTCTTTTTCAAAAGACTGTGCAGATGTGATAGTCTGAATGACCCCCTTTTGCACTGTAACTACTGAGAATTTTGCCCTCAACGTGCTATATTGCCTACATGAAGGTCTCAATTCCCACTGACTAGCAGTCAAGTAGAATCATCCACCTGTGAACAATGAAAAAGCCCAGTTCAAAAATCATTCCCTAAACCGAAATCATCCTCCCCAACCACTTGAATTTTAACCAGTCTTTGCAGTGAAAGTTTGCAAGAGTTACAATCAAATTGCCAAAATAACTCTCACACCAGAGTACTAACCCCAACTGCAAAGAACAACAAAATCATATCAGGTGCCATCAACTTTGCAAACTTCTCTTATATATCACACCCTCTGTCCAGCAGGGAGCAAATATCCACCATATATAAATTTGCCTTCATGCTTGGAGCTAAGTAATGAACATCTGTAAAGTAGGTCAAACAGCTTCCACACCAGAAACATACAAGCAAATTATCTGCAGAACATACATCAAACTGTTGGATCATATCTACAGCTACACCTGTAGCTACAAAAGCACCTGCTCACTAGCTTCCAAACCTCCCAGCCTGAAGCGTAACTGAATAATCTAGGTAGCTTTTCTTGCCAAATACCAATTGACAACATGCCACACTTCGCTTATCATTCAGATCACTGCCTACCACGAAGTGACATGCATCAGTTACATTAAAGATGATTCAATGTAGCTTATATATATTGCTTTTTATTCAAATGTTGAAACCTGAAAATGTAACATTTGCCCTTCTTTCCATAAGGTGATCAATTGGGTTAATGGGCTGAGGACTGGCAGATGATGTTTAATTTGGATTAATACAAGGTATTGCATTTTGGTAAAACAAACAAGGACATGACTAGTACAATTGATGGTAATATCCTGAATTGTGTTCTAAAACAGGGAGATCTAGGCGTTCAGGTACATAATTATTTGTAATCTACACCACAGGTAGATAGGGTGGTTAAGACAGCATTTAGAATGCTTGTCTTCAATGTTCAAACCTTGAGTATAGGAGTTGGAATGTCATGTTGAGGTTGGTAAGACATCTTCTGTATTGCTATGTGCAGGAAGGATATTATTAAATTGGAGAGGGTTCAGAGAAGATTTACCAGGATGATGCTGGGAACGGAGGGTTTCAGTTATAAAAATAAGCTGGATAAGTTGGAACTTGTTTCATTGGAGCATAGGAGGTTGAGGGGTGACCTTATACAGGCTTATAAAATCATGAGGAGCATTAATAAGGTGAACAGCAAGGGTCATTTCCCTATGATGGGGAAGTTCAAAACCATGGGGGCATATTTTTAGGGTGAGAGAAGAAAGTTTTAAGTAGTACATGAGGGGAAATTCTTTTTTTTTAAAACAGTGTGGTTTGGGTGTGGAATGAACTCCAGAGGAAGTATAGATCTGAGAAACAGTTACATTTAAAAAAACATTTGGATAAGTGCATGAATAGAAAAGGTTTGTGGAGATATGGACTAAACGCAGGCAGATGGGACTACTTTAATTTGGTAACATGATCAGCATGGACAATTTGGACCGACGGATCTGTTTCCAGCTGTATAACTCTGACTCTTAGATCTTGTGGTAAATTTTCTTCTCATACAAAAGTCATTATTTGAAAGATTTACTTAAATTGAATTAACTGGCTATAGAATAAATACTAGGATAATGGTTGCAAATGTAACAGTAAAACTGAACAACTGATTAACAAAAGAACATCTTTGCTCATTATTTGTACAGCAATGTGGGGAAGAGGTATGTCTGATACTGTTTCAGTGTAGGCATAATCCAAAGATCGTTTCTTAAATTTATTCACAGGATGTCATCATCATTGCACTGCCATTGCCCATCTAAATTTCTCTGTAGGAAATGGAGCTGAGCAGCCTTCTTGAAACACTCCAGTTCTGTGTAGTATAGGTACACCCACAATGCTGTTAGGGAAGCACTCCCAAGATTTTAATCCAGCAAGTGAAGAAAGGCAATATAGTTCCAAGTGATAGATAATATGATATTAGGATGGGTGGTTGGGGAGGGGAGCGGATGTTCTTCCACGTATCTCTTGCCCCTGATCTTCTAGGGTGTAGAGGTTGAAGAGCTGAAAGGAATTATCAATGCAGTTTGGAGAGTTGCTGCAGTGTCTGTAGTAGAGGAAGTAAATGTTAAAGACAGTGGATAGGGTACCAATCAAATAGGGGTGAAAATGTGTTGCTGGTTAAAGCGCAGCAGGTCAGGCAGCATCCAAGGAACAGGAAATTCGAAGTTTCGGGCATAAGCCCTTCATCACCAATCAAATAGGGCCTGCCCTGAAATGGTGACCTCGGACTAAAACGATTCACCTCCAAAATCCATAATCAGTTTCTATTACAATTTGGCATGATTCCAATGAGCACAGTTTTCTACCCCAATTCCCACTGACTCCAGTTTTGCTAGGGCTCCTTGATGGAATGTGGGTTTTATGTCGAGGGCAGCCAATCTCACCTCAAATGTGGAGAGTATTTTTTGTCTATGTATCGGTGAAGGATGCAAGGACGTCTGGAAACGAGTGGTCCTAGCAGAATCCAAACTGATTAGTGAGCAACCAGGTTGTCGTTAAACATGATGGTCAATTATCTCTTCCATATCTTTACTGATGATCAAAAGCAGACTGATACGTTAGTAACTCACCAGATTGTCTTGTCCTGCTGTGTGCACACAGGACAGACCTGGGCATTTTCCAAATCACTGTGTACAAGCCAGTATTATTATTATATTGGAACAGGTTTGGTAACTTTATGCTCATTCTAGAACAAAAGTCATTTTAGTTCTATTGACAAAACCTTAGTAGTATCCAGTGTCTTTGGCATTGAAAAAATAGAATAAAAATGCTGATGAAATGTTATTAACTAAAATGTCTACCTATCTCTCTTCATAGGCACTGTCTGATTGGCTGAGAATCCAAAAGCTTTTTCTTCTTTAGATTTTGAGTATCCATAGAATTTTGTATTTGTGTTGACCATGCTTGTGTTGTAAAGGGAACAATTACTTTGTACATGACACACTAGCACCATCTAGTGGTAAGCATGTACACACATACAATGAAGATAGAACTTATCAATGGAAGAGACAGGTTGGAAAATTGTGTTTAAATGCTCAGACACTCAGGTTGTTTAACATTAGCAGGGCATTGGCCTAGACTACGTTGTCATAACCAAACACTTCCAAGTACGTCAAATATTTCACAAAAATAGAATCAGAGAACAATATTTTCACCCTACCACCTGGACCGGCATTATCAATAGCTGAATGAGTAGAATAGGATTTTACTGTACAGCCCCACTTGTGAATTTGGTTGCTAAACTTGGTTCAACTAATCTTGATCAATGTTTGAATTCAAAATAAGAATTTCAAACCAGAACTCTCAAAAATTAGTGAAAGAACCTCAGCAAAATTTTGGTGGATATCTGGGACCAGCTCACATGTCCCATCTGTATCCACTGCTATTGGACAAAATTTGCATTGCAAGTCCTCCTGAAAACAAAATATTACAATTGATGGAATAATCATCTAATAATCCACAAATTATGAAAGAAGATTAAGTTAGCTATACAGAAAAACTATAAGTATGTACCTTTGGTCTGCCCAAGTTTCAAAGGAGGTTTGATGTGGACATGCTGGTGATGGACTGGGGTGGACAAAGTTAAAAATCATACAACACCAGGTTATAGTCCAACAGATTTATTTGGAAGTACAAGCGCTCATAGTGCTGATTCTTCGTCAGGGTAGCTACCCTGACGAAGGAGCAGCACTCCTAAAGCTTGTACTTCCAAATAAATCTGTTGGGACGATAACCTGAGGTTGTATGATTTTTAACTTTGAGAAAGTGAAGACTGCAGATGCTGGAGATCAGAGCTGAAAAAATGTGTTGCTGGAAAAGCACAGCAGGTCAGGCAACATCCAAGGAGCAGGAGAATCGACATTTCAGGCATAAGGGCTTATGCCCGAAACGTTGATTTTTAACTTTGTCAAAGAACGTTGACTTTGAAAATCTATTTCTTGCTAACTATGCTAGCACAGTATTTTATTGGGTATCATGCTACATGACATTGCATTAAATTACTTGGACAAAGCACACTTAAATATCATATGCATTTCCTCCATTGTTTAATAAATGTGGTTTTCCAAAAGTATCATAGTTAACTTTATTCTCAAATTGTGATATAGTTCTTTTTAAAACAAAGCTCAAATTGATAATAACTGTATAATATAACTTATTTCTGGAAGGTTTTACTAATTCATTCATTCCTTAGGTTATTTTAAAGAGTAAACAACAGCCACTGAATCTTGCTGCATAGAAGGGAACCATTCTGCCAACATGCCTGTTCTTTGAGTTGTCCAGTAAGTTTCATTCCCCTGCTCATTTCCCATTACTCTCTAAATTTTTCCTTTCAAACATATATCCAATTTCCTTCTGAAAAGGGGAGATCCAATCTGCTGCCATCACCTTTTGAATCAGTCTCTTCCTTCAGGCAGCATTTTCATTGTCCAAGCTAATCATAGCTTAGAGGTGTGTGGTAAGCTATGACAATAATGTGTTAAATAGAGAGTCAAGCCTGAAAAGCTCCCTCACTTTGTATGGGTATAGAACCCCTTCCAACAGCTTAATTTAGCACCACAAATTGTCAATTGACCAATGATGCCCTCCTTTAGTCAGTGCATTCAAAAGAAATCTATTTCATCAAGTACCAGGTAAATAACTTCCCTATCTTTTCAGAAGATGTACTATTATACAAGATTTGAAGAAATAATGGGTGAGAAATATTTTCTGAGTTTACAGACCAGAACTGAATCAGATGAACATCAATTTCATACAGCTCAGATGTCATATAGGACAGGTGAGAGTCAGAGAAGGACTGTCCAAAACAACCAACATCTATTATGTCTATCAATGCCTGTCAAGTATAGAATTCATCTTTATTTTCATGATAATGCCTTCCAAATACCAAAATCTGCTTCAAATAATCAGAATTCGGGGTGACACGGTGGCTCAGTGGTTAGCACTGCTGCCTCATAGGGACTCAGGTTCGATTCCAGCCTCGGGTGAACGTCTGTGTGGAGTTTGCACATTCTCCCTGTATGTGCACGGGTTTCCTCCGGGTGCTCCGGTTTCCTCCCACAGTCCAAAGATGTGCAGGTCAGGTGAACTGGCCATGTTAAATGGCCCATAATGTAGGGTGCATTAGTCAGAGGGAAATGGATCTCGGTGGGTTACTCTTCGGAGGGTCGGTGTGGACTTGTTGGGCCGAAGGGCCCGTTTCCACACTGTAGGAAATCTAATCTAATCTAATTCCTTTTCTCTGAGCAAGTTTCATTCAGTTTAGTAGTGATACTATGGCTAATATAATACTCATTGTAATATCATGTAAAATGTCTCTTATATTAAAGCAGAAAAAAATTATCCACTGAATTTCATCCCATTATGTAGCTTTCGTCATAAACTTATTAAAAATAGCAATCTTTCAAGATGAGTTAATTCATAAACGTATGTTTACTTAGCTAATTTTATATGCCTCTCAGTAAGAAACTTCCTCAAACTTGTGAATTCCTAACTCATGAGAATACATTTTGCAATCACAGTTGATAGTGACATATATAGCGACATTCAAGTGCCTTGACTGGATGAATACAGCTTCAACAAGTCAAGTTTGACAGCAAGAGTAAAGCAGAACAATGAGTGGCACCTCACCCATCATTACTAACACTTATCCCTCCACTGCCAACATTTTGTGGTAACAATGGGTGACATTTACAAAGTACTCTGCAACAGCTCATCAAGTTTCTTTTAACATCACCTTTCAAACTTCTGACTTCTACCACTTAGAAGGGCTACCGGTGCATGGAAACCATAAGTTGCAACATGCCTGCCAAGCCACACACCATCCTAACTTGGAACTTAATCAACTTTCCTTCAGTGCTACTTGGTCAAACTCCTGGAACAACCTAACAACATTCTTGTTGTACCAGCACCACATGGACAGAAGTAATTTTAGTTCATCATCATCTTAAGGCAATTAAGGATGTGCAACAAATGCAAGAATCATAAGTTATGTCCACATGCCATATTATTTTTAAAAAGAGGTTATAAAGCTGAAACTTAAAGCACATCCTTAAAAACAGAGCAATGAACATCTGTTACAAACACAGTCACCTCATGTTTTGTAGAGCAAGCTAATGTCTTTAAAATGGACACAAATAATTTTCCTAAATGGCTTTCAGAACCATATGACTTCTCCTGTGGGTTCAACTGTAGCCAAAGCAGATTGATTCTTAATATAATGCAATCTATCACAAACAATTAAACATTGACTCTCCTGCTCCTTAGATGCTGCCTGACCTGCTATGCTTTTCCAACACCACACATGTGCAGCTGTTGTGTTTGATTGTGATAAACATGATGTTGGAAAGCCACGCAAATGAAAGCCATCTGAACACCATGACAGAGACACTGAAACAAATGCTCTCAACAGGGAGAGAGGGTAAGGCATTGACAGAAAATGAGCTAAAAGGTCTGCTGATCTGAACCAGATTGCCAAGAGTCACAACCCACACAACCATGAAAATAAAACAAAGGAGAATTCAGTCACTCACTCCTAAAAGCTGAATTCACCTGTGGGAACACCTACAACTATCTGACGATAGAAACCATCAAAGCTGCTGGGGCTGACTTCAAATTTCAAGCCTTCAAAAAGACAATCATCAAACAAGTCTACAATATTGAGCCTAATCAGATTTCTCATTTCATTTCAAAAGGCGTAAACTGTCCTCATCCACCACCACCACCACCCTCCTTTATCTGGCCAAGGGAGTCCTCACTTTCAACAACTTTTCTTTTAACTCCTCCCACCTTCTTCAGGTAAAAGGAAGCCGTTGCTGGGTCCATGGAACAATACTTTTCGACCCTTACCCACTCTTTTCTCCGATGTATTGATGACATAGTCAGTGCTGCTTCCCTGTCTTGTCCAGATCTGGAAAAGTTTACCAATTTAATTTCCAAGTTCTACCCTGCTCTCACCTTCATTTGATCCAGCTCTGACTCCTCCTTTCCTCAACAAGTTTGGTTCAATTTTGAGGATTACCTGGCCACCAAAATCCACTGACTCCTAGTTACCTTGACTACATATTCTCACACTCTGCTTCCCAATCTTCCATCTCATCTGTTCTAATGGCACCAATTTCAACAAGGGGGGACCTCTGAAATGTCCACCTTCTTCTCAGCTGAGAAATTCCTCCCCACCTTCATCATGGCTTCGGGTGTGTTCAATCCATATCCTGCACTGCAGCCCTCATTCCCTCTCTTCCCTCCCATAACAGCAATATGTTCCTCCATTAAACAGGATCATGGCTGATCTTATCTTGGTCTCAACTCCACTTGCTTAACTACGTGTCAAGCCTTTATCCCACTTTTTATCAGAACATATCTATTTATTTCTTGAATCTGTCGACTGATTCTGCCTCTACTGCATTCTGGGGCAATGAGAGCCACAGATTCACCACAAGCAGAGAAGTAGTTTCTACTCATGAAGTTTGAGGCTACTTTCTCGCACATTATAATTTATGACTTCTTCTTTGGTACTTCCAAAAGGGGGAACATCTGATCAACATCCACTTTATCAATCCCCTTTAGCATTTTATATACCTCAATTAGAACTCACTCATCATTATCCTGAACTTCAAGTACAAGCCAAAAGCTTTTCAACTGCTCCTAGTGTGACAGCCTTTTAATCCCTGGGAATCAACTTGGTGAACATTCTCTGCACTGCCTCCAGTACCAATTCATCCTACATACCCACTTTTTGAGATTCATGCACAATGAAGTCCAGATCCCTTTGCATTGATGCATTTTGAATCTCCTTCTTATTTATACAGTAATATGCCCACTATATATGCCCTTTCAAACTCCATCTGCTTGATTCTGGCCCATTCTCCTAGCCTATAAATATCCATCTGTAAACTCTATCTCATCACTGCCTGCTTTCCCAGCTATCATCTGCAAATTTTGCTGTTACACTCTGTCCCTACTAGCAAATCATTTATGTAGGTTATAAATCTTGGAGGTCTGAGAACTGAACTGAACCCTGTGACACCCCACTACTACCACATCACCATCCAGCGAAAAGACCCATCTATCCCAACTCTCTTCTTTCTGTCAGTCAGCCAGTCCTTGATCCAAGCCAAGACTCTACCTTTAACCCCTGGGATCTGATCATCTGGATCAGTCCTTTATGCAGCACCTTCTCTAATGTCTTCTGGAAGTCAAGATACACATTTACCTAATTCCCATTATCCACCTTGCTGGTTACATCCTCAGAGAACTCCAGCAAGTTTATCAACTATGACTTGCCCTCATGAAACCGTGCTGACACTGGTGAATTCTGCTTTATTTTTCGAAGAGTTCAGTTATCTCCACCCTTAAGATTGACTCCAGCAAAAGGTCAAACTAACTGGTCTACAGTTTCTCACTTTTTGCCTATCTCCTTTTTTGAATCACGGTATCACACTAACATATTTTCAGCCAACTGGTGTCTTTCCAGATTCCAGGGAATTTTGGAATACCATTACTAATGCATTCACTATTGCCAATGCCATCTCATTTTATATTTTAAGGTGCAGGACATCAGGAACCGGGGACTTATCTGACTTTAATCCAGTCAGTTCACTTGAGGAGGGCTTATGCCCGAAACGTCGAATTTCCTGTTCCTTGGATGCTGCCTGACCTGCTGTGCTTTAACCAGCAACACATTTTCAACTGTGATCTCCAGCATCTGCAGACCTCATTTTTTACACTTAATACCTTCTCCCTAGTTATAGTAATTTCATCAAGTTCCTCTGAAGTCTTTAGGAAGGAATTATTTCACTGAAAACAGAGAAAATATTGGTTTAGTGTCTCTGCCATTTCCGAGTTTCCCATTACTACCTCGCCATTTTTCGTCCTCCCCCACCATCTCACCAGCATTCGAATCCATTTCCACCACCTCCAGTAGGATGCCACCAGAGACATATTCCCCTCCCCTTCTTGTCAGCCTTCTGCACGGACCATTGCCTCCAGACACCTTTGCCCATTCCTCCACACTCAATACCACCTTCTGGGTAATGCAAGACAGAAGACGAAAAAAAATTGTGGTTGTCAGAGCTGCTCCTTTTTTGAGGTATTTTAGTTGTTGGAGCTGATTTTGTCAAATTGCAGGAGCAGTAGTTACTATTTTATATGCTGTTGCTTTGTTTTAGAACTTTGGGGGAAAAAAAATCAAAACAACAGCAGTTTAAACAGAAGGAAGGGAGACAATGGCAGAGACTACATGGTTGGAGTGGGGGATGGGGGGGGAGCGGGAAGAGAGAGAGCGCGAGAGAGCGAGAAAAAGAGAAACCTACACTGCTGTCCAACACAGCAGAAAATCTGCCTTTGTTGTTTTGAGTTAAAGTGTCTCTGGACATTGGAGTGCGTCTAAGAAAAATTAACAAACAGCAAAAATCACAGCAGATCTTGGATGAACCTGTGTGGGACAGCTCACAGCACAGGAGCATATAAGTGCATGACTTCTAAGTGTAAAGTTGCTTTTTTTTGTAAATCTACAATAGTGAGTTGAGTAGGTTCTTTTTGATTATGTGTTTTATGGAGATCTGTCTCTTGATTAGGATTTAAAAATATAAAACATAGGTACTAAATTTTCCTGAAGCAGTGTTTTTTTTACAGCAGTGAGCCTATGCTATTTTCTGGATCTGCTGACTGTTCAGGTGCAAAGAAGGCCTCTAGTAGAGTGATGTGCCCTTCCTGTCAAATGTGGGAGGTTAGGGGCGGTTTCCATGTTACTGATGATTATGTCTGCAGGAAGTGTGTTTAGTGGTGAATCCTATCAGATCACAAGGAATCGGTTGGAATGGAATTTAGAGGCATTGAGGAATTTGCAGAAGCTTGGGGGTGTGATGGACGGCAGTTATAGGAAGGGAGGAAAAATTGCAGGTAGGGGGAGGGAAACAGGTAGTGCAAGAGTCTCCTGTGGCTATTCAAACAAGTACTCTGTTTTGGAAAATGTAGGGAATGATGGATTCTCAGGGGAAAGTAGCACAAACAGCCAAGTTTCTGGTACCAAATCTGGCTCTAACGTAATGAGGGGTACGTCAGGTTATAAGCGATCGATTGTGATAGGGGAGTCTGTAGTCAGAGGCACAGACAGATGTTTCTGCAGGCAAAAGCGAGAAATCAGAATGGTATGCTGTTTCCCTAGTACCAGGATCTAGGATCTCTCAGACATAATGCAGAATATTCTCAAAGAGGAGTGATATCAGGAGGCTGTTGCACACATTGGAACTAACGACATTGAATGGAAAAGGATGAGATTCTGAAAGGAGAATGTAGGAAGTCATGCAGGAATTTTAAAAGGAGGCCCTTGATGGTAGTAATACCTGTATTCCTCCTAGTGCCACAAGTTAGTGAGGGTAGGAATAAGAGGATAGAGCATATGAATGCGTGGTTGAGGAGCTGGTGCAGGGAGAGGAAGGCCAATTTCGATGGTATAAGGCAAGAACTTTGAACAGTTGATTGGATACGGATGTTCGCAGGTAAACAGATGGTTGGAAAATGGGAAGCCTTCAAAAATGAGAACACAAGTCCAGATGTAATAGATTCCTGTTCAGGCGAAAGGCAAGGCTGGTAGGTGTAGGGAATGTGGGATGACTAGAGAAATTGAGATTTCGCGTAAGAAAAAGGAAGCATATGTCAGTATAGACAGCAGAGATTGAGTGAATCCTTAGAAGGAGTATAAAGACAGGAGTATGCTTAAGAGAGAAATCAGGAGAGCAAAACAGGGACACAAGAAAGCTTTGACAAATAGGGTTAAGGAGAATTCAAAAGGATTTCATAAACACATTAAGGATAAAAGACAGAACAGAACCCCTCAAACATAAGCAAGGCAGCCTATGTGTGAAACTGTGAGAGATAGGAGAGATATAGGATGAGTATATTGCATCAATGTTTACTGTGGAGAAAGACATGGAAGATACAGAATGTAAGGAAATAAATGGTGACATCTTGAAAAATGCTCAGACCACAGAGATGGTGGTGCTGGATGTCTTAAAATGCATAAAGGTGGAAAAATCCCCACAACCTAATCAGGTGTGCCCTAGAACTCTGTGGGAAGCTAGTGAAGTGATTCCTGGGCCCCTTGTTGAAATATTTGTATCATTGAAAATCACAGGTGAGGTGTCGAAAGACTGGATGTTGGCTAACGTGGTGCCAGTATTTAAGATAGATGGTAAGAAAAAGCCAGGGAACTTTCGACCACTGAGCAAGTTGTTGGAGGGAATCCTGAGGGACAGGATTTACATGTATTTGGATGGGCAAGGACTGATTAGGGATAGTCAACATGACAGAAGGTGGTGGGGTATTGCTATTCAGACTGGAGGACTGCGACCAGTGGTATGCCACAAGAATCGGTGCTGGATTCACTACTTTTCATCATTTATATAAGTTATTTGGATCATTAGGGGGTATTGTTAGTACGTTTGCAGATGACACCAAAATTGGAAGTGTAGTGGACAGTGAAGAAGGTTACTAGCGGTGTACCACAAGGATCTGTTTTGGGACCATTGCTTTTTGTTATCTTTATAAATGATCTAGAGGAAGGACTTGAAAGCTGGGTAAGCAAGTTTGCGGATGACACAAAAGTCGGTGGAGTTGTGGATAGTGAGGAAGGAAGTGGTAGGTTACAGCGGGATATAGATAAGTTGCAGAGCTGGGCGGAAATGTGGCAAATGGAATTCAATGTAGCTAAGTGCGAAGTCGTTCACTTTGGTAGGAATAACAAGATGATGGATTACTGGGCTAATGGTAGGCTACTTGGTAGTGTGGATGAGCAGAGGGATCTTGGTGTCCATGTACACAGATCTCTGAAAGTTGCCACCCAGGTAAATAGTGCTGTGAGGAAGGCATATGGTGTACTGGGCTTTATTGGCAGAGGAATTGAGTTCCGGAGTCCTGAGGTCATGTTGCAGTTGTATAAGACTCTGGTGCGGCCTCATCTGGAGTATTGTGTGCAGTTTTGGTCGCCATACTATAGGAAGGATGTGGAAGCTTTAGAACGACTGCAGAGGAGGTTTACCAGGATGTTGCCTGGAATGGTAGGAAAATCTTATGAGGAAAGGCTGAGGCACTTGGGGCTGTTCTCATTGGAGAAGAGAAGGTTTAGGGGAGATCTGATAGAAGTGTATAAGATGATTAGGGGTTTAGATAGGGTAGATACTAAGAACCTTTTACCGCTAATGGAGTCAGGTGTTACTAGGGGACATAGCTTTAAATTAAGGGGTGGTAGGTATAGGACAGATGTTAGGGGTAGATTCTTCACACAGCGGGTTGTGAGTTCATGGAATGCCCTGCCCGTATCAGTGGTGAACTCTCCTTCTTTATGGTCATTTAAGCGGGCATTGGATAGGCATTTGGAAGTTATTGGGCTAGTATAGGTTAGGTAGGATTCGGTCGGCGCAACATCGAGGGCCGAAGGGCCTGTACTGCGCTGTATCCTTCTATGTTCTATGTTACCTTAGAGTACAATGGGATCTTAACCAGATGGGCCAATGAGCTAAGGAGTGGCAGTTGGAGTTTAATTGAGATAAATGGATGCTGCATTTTAGAAAGGTAAATCAGGATAGGACCAATATACTTATTGATAAAGGTCCTGAGGACTGTTGCTGAACAAAGAGACGTTAAGTGCAGGTTCATAGTTCCTCGAAAGTAGAGTCGCAGGTGAAGATTAGAATAGGGAAGGTGGTGCTTTGGATGCTTTCCTTTATTGGTCAGAACATTTGAGCATAGGATTTGAGAGGTTATGTTGCGGCTGTACAAGACATTGGTTAAGCCATTTTTGGAGTATTGTGTGTAACTCTGGTCTCCCTTCTGTGGGAAGAATGTTGTGAAACTTGAAAGGGTTCAGAAAAGATTCACAAGGATGTTGCCAGGGTTGGAGGGTTTGAGCTATAGGGAGAGGCTGAATAGGGTGGGGCTGTTTTCTCTGGAGCATTGGAGACTGAGACGAGACCTTATGGAGGTTTACAAAATCATGTGGGGCATGGATAGGGTAATCAGACAAGATCTCTCTTCTCCTCCTCTTCCTCTTCCCCTCCCCCTCCCCCTCCCAGTACTTGACAATTAAAGGAGGCTACTGACAAGCTTTTGCAAATTATTACTTCAAGGATAAATCCAAGGACATGTGGGACGTGTGGCTGTGTCACATTACTACTTTCCATAGTATTCACTCAATATTTTCACATTAGATTTACAATATGGGACAAATGCTCCATTTATAGTGTCCTAGCGCATCATTGGATAACATTCAGAGTACTGCACCCTTTACGTGTATGACTCTGAATCTGGAACAGTTGCAGCAAAAGTACATTATTTTTTTGTCCATCCCTGGATGCCTCTGAGAGAATGATGGTGAACGGTCTTCTTGAACTGCTGCATTTCTTCAGGTTTTGACAAACACATATTGACCACTCCAGTATGACTTCTGTTCAAACGGAATTAAACATACAATCACATGTCTGTCGCTGGCTGACTAATCGGATTTGTCCCAAATCACACATGCTTGGTGTTCAGAAATCATACCAGACTCAAAAGGATAACTGTTTCTCCCTCCAAAGATGCCACCAGACCTGAGTTTCTCCAGTACTCCCCTGTTTATTCCAAGTACAAGTTAGTTGATTTTTTTTTTGAAAAGATATATTTGAGTCCCTGGCTAGCAAACTGCGATGTGTATTTTAATGGGGTATAAAATTCCATTATGAAAAAACTTTCATCAGTCACAGAAACCAAACGACCAACCAGCATTGTAAAATTCACAAAACATAACATATGTATATATGACATGAAACAGAAGCTCACCACTTTAATGGTACTCCTTCATACTCAAACCACATCTCTCCTACATCCTCTTGTCTCATTACTTTCTGGAAGTGCTTTTTAGCTTTGTCAGTGACCAGCATCAAATAACTCACTCTTGGTAACAGCAGCTGAAAGGAAATTCAGCAAGTTAGCACATTTCTAAGCTTGTAAACATGCCAAAGTCAGATTGGTTTTTATCATGACAGAATCATAGGACGTGAGGAAGGGAATTCTGTGGGAATGGGCAGTCAAAAATCTCTAAAAGTGCCAATGACATCTCTTACTTAGATGATCCAGAGAAACCTTTCTGAACAAGGGTTAATTGAAAATTCAATTTTACCCTTATCTGAAATAGTCACAGATGTCAATTTTTTTTAAATCACTTTTTTTCTAAACTGTTTTTTAAATGGAAGGTATAACCACGTGTACCTGTTCCTCCAGTCACAAAGTTGATCTTTCCCACATCTATTATGTTTGGTGTTGATCTTTGAGGCAATGAGGATCCCTAAGAGTACAGTTTGGTGAAAGCTCACTAATTTTCTTACACTCCTTTTGGAGAAACCTGGCATCTCACTCAATATTATTACATTCTTAAATTTATTTCAGTCTGTGCTGTGATTGCATATGCAGACAAGAAGCTTTGTATAAACCTTCTTTAGATGTTTCTCTGCTACAGGGATTCATTATGACAGTATTCTTAATTCCAAGAATGATACAACATGGGAAGCCTATTGTGCCAATATGAAAATGTTTCATTTAACCTAATTCTCCATTTCTCCTAAGTAAGCCAATTTTCTATCCTTGCGATCACGTCACACACAGCATGAGCTCTGATCTTGTGTAACACTATGTGCTACGTTATCAAATATATTTTTTGAAATCCAAATACTACTACTGGCCCCTCTTTATCAATCCTTATTACATCTTCAAAAGAACACTGATGTAGAACACTCAATCCCATTCCCCTGCCCTCTCCCTGTGACCCTTGATCCCATTATCAGTCATAGAGATGTACAGCATGGAAACAGACCCTTCGGTCCAACCTGTCCATGCCGACCAGATATCTCAACACAATCTAGTCCCACCTGCCAGCACCCGGCCCATATCTCTCTAAACCCTTCCTATTCATATACCCATCCAAATGCTTCTTAAATGTTGCAATTGTACCAGCACATCCTCCGGCAGCTCATTCCAGACACGTACCACCCCCTGCATGAAAAAGTTGCCCCTTCGGTCTCTTTTATATCTTTCCCCCAAGAATCTATCTCTGTCTTAAATGCACTCAACAATTTGGCTTTCACAACCTTCCACAGTAATGAATTCACAGATTTGAGACCTCCTGGCTGAAGAAATTCTTTTTCATCTCATGGCTGTTCCTTCATTGAGCCTATGCCCTCAGGTCTCACTATTTCCAACTGAATGGAAACTTCTTCTCCATGTCCACTCTAAGTAGGCTTCTTGGTATCCTGTAGGCTTCAATGAGATCCTTCCCTCATCATTTCCCCTCCCCCTACCTTGTCTCAGTCAACTCCCTCAACTTCAGCACCGCCTTCCTAACCTGCAATCTTCTTCCTGACCTCTCCGCCCCCACCCCACTCCGGCCTATCACCCTCACCTTGACCTCCTTCCACCTATCGCATCTCCATCGCCCCTCCCCTAAGTCCCTCCTCCCTACCTTTTATCTTAGCCTGCTGGACACACTTTCCTCATTCCTGAAGAAGGGCTTATGCCCGAAACGTCAAATCTCCTGTTCCTTGGATGCTGCCTGACCTGCTGCGCTTTTCCAGCAACACATTTTCAGCTCATCATTCCCAACTCCAAATACAAATCCAGAGTACTCAACCACTCCTTATATGACAAGGCCTTTATCCCTGGGATAATTTCTTGTAAACCTCTTCTCGACCTGTCCAACATCAGCACACTGCCCCTCAGATACAAGGCCCAAAACTGCTCACAACGTTCCAAATGCAGACTGACCAGAACCTTACCACCTTCAGCAATACACCTCTGTTCTTCTATCCAGCCATCATGAAATGAATGCTAACATTGCATTTGCCTTCCTAACTGCTGACTGAATCTGTGTAGTAACCTTAGGAGCCCTAGTTCAGGATTCTCTTAAGTCAATTTAAGATTCAGATTTCTGAAGCCTTTCTCCATTGAGAAAATAGTTTACACCTTTATTCTTCTTACCAAAGTGCATTTCCTCATACTTTACCATTTTGTATTCTTTGTAGTCCAAAGATGTGCAGGTCAGGTGAATTGGCCATGCTAAATTGCCTGTAGTGTTAAGTAAGGTGCAAATGTAGGGGTATGGGTGGGTTGCGCTTCGGCGGGTCGGTGTGGACTTGTTGGGCCGAAGTGCCTGTTTCCACACTGTAAGTAATCTAATCTAATCTAATTTGTCATTTATTTGCTCACTCTCCTAACCTGTCAAAGGCCTTCAGTAGCTTCCCTGTTTCCTCAACACGACCTGTCTCTCCACCTATCTTTTAATCACCTGCAAACCTAACCACAATGCCCTCAGTTCCTTCATCCAGATCATTCATGTTTAATACAAATAGTTGTGGTCTCAATGAAAGCAAATTACTGCACATGCTGGAATCTGAAACCAAAAGAGAAAATGCTGGAAAATCTCAGCAGGTCTGACAGCATCTGTAAGGAGAGAAAAAAGCTGACTTTGAGTCTAACTGACCCTTTGTCTAGGCTAAAAAAAAAGGGAGAAATAGGGAGGTATATATGCTTGGCTGAGAGAAGGTGAGTCATGGCTCCAGAAGCAAAGGTAGCAATAAAGAGGTGATAATGACAGTGTATAGAGAGATTATAGGGAGATTAGGAGCTGTGAATGACCAAGGCTAAAGCCAGTGCTATGTGACAAAATATGTGGAGGTTGGGGGGGGGAAAATGGGTGAAGCAGAGGCAAAATGGAAAACAGGGGAGAAGGGTAGCAAAGGGGGAAGAGGAGAGGAAAAAGGTGATGAGAGAGGGGAAGCGAGAGAAAGAGGGACAATTAAGAAATAAGAGGTACAGAACAGTGAAAAAAATATTTTAAAAAGATAAATAAAATAAATGAAATAAAATTACAGAGTAGAATGAAAACAGAGGGGTCAAACTGGAATAACCATCTGAAGTTGAAAATGTGTTGTTGGTCAGACAGCATCCAAGGAGCAGGAGAATTGATGTTTCGGGCAAGAGCCCTTCTTCAGAAATGAGGAGAGTGTGCCAAGCAGGCAAAAATAAAAGGTAGGGAGGAGCAACTTGGGGGAGGGGCGTTGGAAATGCAATAGGTGGAAAGAGGTTAAGGTGAGGGTGATAGGCCGGGGGTGGGGGGGGGGCGGGGAGGTCAGGAAGAAGATTGCAGGTTAGGAAGGTGGTGCTGAGTTCAAGGGTTGGGACTGAGACAAGGTGAGGGAAGGGGAAATTAGGAAACTGGAGAAATCCAAGTTCATCCCTTGTGGTTGGAGGGTTTCTAGGCGGAAGATGAGGCGTTTTTCCTCCAGCCATTGTGTTGCTATGGTCTGGCGATGGAGGAGTCCAAGGACCTGCATGTCCTTGGTGGAGTGGGAGGGGGAGTTAAAGTGTCGAGCCATGGGGTGGTTGGGTTGGGTTGGGTTGGGTTGGTTGGTCCGGGTGTCCCAGAGGTGTACTCTGAAACGTTCCGCAAGTAGGCGGCCTGTCTCCCCAATATAGAGGAGGCCACATCGGGTGCAGCAGATGCAGTAAATGATGTGTGTGGAGGTGCAGATGAATTTGTGGCGGATATGGAAGGATCCCTTGGGGCCTTGGAGGGAAGTAAGTGGGGAGGTGTGGGCGCAAGTTTTGCATTTCTTGCGGTTGCAGGGGGAGGTGCCAGGAGTGGAGGTTGGATTGTTTGGGGGCGTGGACCTGACAAGGGAGTCACGGAGGGAGTGGTCTTTTCGGAACGCTGATAGAGGAGGGGAAGGAAATACATTCCTGATGGTGGGGTCCGTTTGGAGGTGGCGGAAATGACGACTGATGATGTGATGTATATGGAGGTTGATGGGGTGGTAGGTGAGAACCAGTGGGGTTCTGTCCTGGTGACGATTGGAGGGGTGGGGCTCAAGGGCGGAGGAGCAAGAAGTGGAGGAGATGCGGTGGAGAGCATCGTCGATCACGTCTGAGGGGAAATTGCGGTCTTTGAAGAAGGAGGCCATCTGGGTTGTTCGGTATTGGAACTGGTCCTCCTGTTTCTTCCTTTCCCACCGTACCAACCAGTACCCTTCCACTGACACCCTCCTTCGACTGACTGAACTGGTCTTCATTCTGAACAACTTCTCTTTCCAATCCTCCCACTTCCTCCAAACCAAAGGAGTAGCCGTGGGCACCTGCATGGGCCCCAGCTATGCCTGCCTCTTTGTATGATATGTGGAATAGTCTATCTTCTGCAGCTACACTGCCACCACCCCCCACCTTTCCCTCCATTACATCAATGACTGTATCGGTGCTGCCTCGTGCTCCCACGAGGAGGTTGAACAGTTCATCCACTTTACCAACACCTTCCAGCCCAACCTCAAATTTACCTGGATCATCTCCGACTCCTCCCTCCCCTTCCTAGACCTCTCCATTTCTATCTCGGGCGACTGAATCAACACGGACACTTACTATAAACCGACCGATTCCCACAGCTACCTAGACTACACCTCCTCCCACCCTGTTCCCTGTAAAAACGCCATCCCATATTCCCAATTCCTTCCTCTCCGCCGCATCTGCACCCAGGAGGACCAGTTCCAATACCAAACAACCCAGATGGCCTCCTTCTTCAAAGACCGCAATTTCCCCTCAGACGTGATCGACGATGCTCTCCACCGCATCTCCTCCACGTCCCGCTCCTCCGCCCTTGAGCCCCGCTCCTCCACTCGCCACCAGGACAGAACACCACTGGTCATCACCTACCACCCCACCAACCTCCATATACATCACATCATCCACCGTCATTTCTGCCACCTTCTAACAGACCCCAGCACCAGGGATATATTTCCCTCCCCTCCCCTATCAGCATTCCAAAAAGACCACTCCCTCCGTGACTCCCTTGTCAGGTCCACACCCCCAAACAACCCAACCTCCACTCCCAGCACCTTCCCCTGCAACCGCAAGAAATGCAAAACTTGCACCCACACCTCCCCCTTACTTCCCTCCAAGGCCCCAAGGGATCCTTCCATATCCATCACAAATTCACCTGCACCGCCACACACATCATTTACTGCATCCGCTGCACTCGATGTGGCCTCCTCTATATTGGGGAGACAGGCCGCCTACTTGCGGAACGTTTCAGAGAACACCTCTGGGACACCCAGACCAACCAACCCAACCCAACCACCCCATGGCTCGACACTTTAACTCCCCCTTCCACTCCACCAAGGACATGCAGGTCCTTGCACTCCCCCATCGCCAGACTATAGCAACACGACGGCTGGAGGAAAAACGCCTCATCTTCCGCCTAGGAACCCTCCAACCACAAGGGATGAACTCAATATCTCCAGTTTCCTCATTTCCCTACCCCCCACCTTGTCTCAGTCCCTACCCTCAAACTCAGCACCATCTTCCTAACCTGCAATCTTCTTCCTGACCCCTCTTCCCCACCCCCACTCCGGCCTTTCACCCTCACCTTGACCTCTTTCCACCTATCGTATTTCCAATGCCCCTTCCGCAAGTCGCTCCTCCCTACCTTTTATCTTATCCTGCTTGGCACACTCTCCTCATTCCTGAAGAAGGGCTCATGCCCGAAACGTCGATTCTCCTGCTCCTTGGATGCTGCGTGACCTGCTGCGCTTTTCCATCAACACATTTTCAGCTCTGATCTCCAGAATCTGCAGTCCTCACTTTCTCCTAGAATCATCTGAAGTTGTTGAATTCAATGTTGTGGTCTTATCATGGACACCTGTGGAACTCTACTAGTCACTGACTGTCATCCTGAAGACAACCTCTTTATTACCACACTCTGCCTTCATGCCAGTCAGCCAATCCTCTACCTATGCCAGTACTTTGACCCTTACATCATGGCTCTTACCTTTTTTGGCAGTCTCGTGTTCAGCATCTTGTCAAAAGGCCTGTAGAAATGCAAACAGATCACATCCACTGGCTCTCCTCTGTCTAAATCGTTTGTTACCTCCACAAAGAATTCTAATAGATTTGTTTGGCATGACCTCCTCTTTACGAAGCCATGTTGACTCTAATCTTTTACAATGCTTGCAAATACTCCACAGTCTCATCCTTAATAATGGACTCTAAAATCTTACAAACAAGCGAGGTCAGGCTAACTGGCCTATAATTTCCTGTTTCCTATCACTCTTCCTTTTTAAACAGGGGTGTTACATTAGCTATTTTCCAGTCCTTTGGTACCCTTCCTGACTCCAGTGATTCCTGAAAGCTCACTAACAACATTTCTCCAATCTCCTTAGCTATCTCGTTCAGAACTCTGGGTGTAATCTGTCTGGTCTGGGCGATTTATCTACCTTCAGATCTCTCAGCTTCCCTAGTATTTTATTCATAGTGATGGTCACTACACTCACCTCTGCCACCGACCCTTCTGAAGTTTTGGTATACTCATGTTGCCTTCCACTGAGAAGACTAATGTAAAGCAACTATTCAGTATTCCACTGTTTCTTTGGTTCCCATTACTACTGTTCGAGTTTCATTTTCTAGCAGTCCAATGTCCACTCTGCCGCACTCGCTTACCTTTTATATATCTAAGGACTCCTGCAATGTTCTTTTATATTGCTAGTTAGCTTACCCTCATTTGATTTCCCTCCGCTAATTGCTTTCTTTAGATATCTTCTGCTGGCTTTTGAAGGCTTCCAGTAAAAAGTCAGGTCTGCAGATGCTGGAGATCAGAGCTGAAAATGTGTTGCTGGTTAAAGCACAGCAGATCAGGCAGCATCCAAGGAACAGGAAATTCGATGTTTCGGGCCAGAGCCCTTCATCAGGAAGGGAGGGCTCTGGCCCGAAACGTCGAATTTCCTGTTCCTTGGATGCTGCCTGACCTGCTGTGTTTTAACCAGCAACACATTTTCAGTTTTGAAGGCTTCCCACTAAACTTCACCACACCGTTTGCTTTGCCTTTTCTTTTGCATTTATGCTGTCCCAGACTTCCCTGGTCAGCCACAGTTGCCTCATTCTCCCTTTGTACATTTCTTTTTGGGAATGAATTTCTGATGTACTCTCCAGAATCTCCTGTCATTGCTACTCCATAGTCTTTCTTGATAGGTTCCCCTCCAATCAGCTTATCCCTTAGTAGTTACCTTTACTCAATTGTAATCCTGTTACATCTGCTTCCAGCTTCTCCCTCTCAAACTGCAAGGTGAATTCTAACATACTATGGTCACTGCCTTCCTAAGGGTTCCTTCATCTTTAGCTCCCTAACCAAGTCTGTCTCATTACATGAAATCCAAAACAGCCTGCTCCCTAGCAAGCTCGACCACAAGCTGCTCCAAAACAAAATCTAAGAATTCCTTTTCTTGGATCCGCGACCAACCTGATTTTCCTAGTCCATTTGCATATTGTCGTCCCCAATGACTATTATAATAGTACCTTTCTTACATCCCTTTTCCATTTACTCATGTATTGTCTGCCTCACATCCTGACAATTCTAAGAGGCCTTTGCAGTTCCTCAACTCTATCTACACAGATTCCATGCCTTGCAACTGTATATCATTTCTTACTATCAATTTAAATTTAACTTCTTACTAACAAGGAACCCCACCTCCTCTGCCCATCCTTTCAATTAATCCCCGAATATTCAGTTCCCAGCCCTGATCACCTTGCAGCCACATCTATGATACCCACAGTACTATACCTGCCGATTTCAATCTGAGCTGCAAGCTCATTTACCTTCTTTCCAACATGATGTGAATTTAAGTACAACATCCTCAGTCCTGCATTGACTGTCCCCTTCTCATAGTTGTCCCGATCTCTGCTGCGCCTCAAGTTAGATTCCTGGGCCTTTCCACACTGTCCTATTACTTGTTTTGGAAACATAAATAACTTCTGCTGAGCCCTCCCCCTATTTAATTTTTTTCATAACTTTCCATGCAACTGAACTTACCCCCACTATTTAGTTTAAAGCCCTATCCACACCAATCATGCACTTCGCCAGGTCTCTGGCCCCAGCATGATTCATGTAGAGTCCAATCCACTGAAACAGCTCCCTCCTTCCTTCCTCAGTACTGGTACTAGAGTCATAGAGATGTACAGCATGGAAACAGACCCTTCAGTCCAACCTGTCCATGCTGAGCAGATATCCCAACCTAATCTAGTCCCACCTGCCAACACCCAGCCCATATCCCTCCAAACCCTTCCTATTCATATACCCATCCAAATGCCTCTTAAATGTTGCAATTGTACCAGCTTCCACCACATCCTCTGGCACCTCATTCCATACACGTACCACCCTCGGCATGAAAAAGTTGCCCCTTAAGTCTCTTTTATATCTTTCCCCTCTCACTCTAAACCTATGCCCTCTAGTTCTGGACTCCCCGACCCCAGGGAAAAGACTTTGTCTATTTATCCTATCCATGCCCCTCATAATTTTGTTAACCTCTATAAGGTCACCCCTCAGCCTCCAATGCTCCAGGGAAACTAGCCCCAGCATGTTCAGCCTCTCCCTGTAGTTCAGATCCTCCAACCCTGGCAACATCCTTGTAAATCTCCTCTGAACCCTTTCAAGTTTCACAACATCTTTCCAATAGGAAGGAGACCAGAATTGCATGCAATATTCCAATAGTGGCCTAACCAATGTCCTGTACAGCCGCAACATGACCTCCCAACTCCTGTGCTCAATACTCTGACCAATAAAGGAAAGCATACCAAACGCCTTCTTCACTAACCTATTTACCTGCAACTCCACTTTCAAGGAGCTATGAACCTGCACTCCAAGGTCTCTTTGTTCAGCCACACTCCCTAGGACCTTACCATTAAGTGTATAAGTCCTGCTAAGATTTGCTTTCCCAAAATGCAGCAGCTCGCATTTATCTGAATTAAACTCCACCTGCCACTTCTCAGCCCATTGGCCCATCTGGTCCAGATCCTGTTGTAATCTGAGGTAACCCTCTTCGCTGTCCACTACACCTCCAATTCTGGTGTCATCTGCAAACTTACTAACTGTACCTCTTATGCTTGCATCCAAATCATTTATGTAAATGTCAAAAAGTAAGAGGGCCCAGCACCGATCCTTGTGGCACTCCACTGGTCACAGGCCTCCAGTCTGAAAAACAACCCTCCACCACCACCCTCTGTCTTCTACCTTTGAGCCAGTTCTGTATCCAAATGGCTAGTTCTCCCTGTATTCCATGAGATCTAACCTTGCCACTCATTCTTCCAAGGGGGACCTTGTCGAACGCCTTACTGAAGTCCATATAGATCACATCTACTGCTCTCCCCTCATCAATCCTCTTTGTTAATTCTTCAAAAAATTCAATCAAGTTTGTGAGACATGATTTCCCACGCATAAAGCCATGTTGACTATCCCTATTCAGTCCTTGCCTTTTCAAATATATGTACATCCTGTCCCTCAGGATTCCCTCCAACAACTTGCCCACCACCGAGGTCAGGCTCACCAGTCTATAGTTCCATGGATTGACTTTACTGCCCTTCTTAAACAGTGGCACCACGGTTGCCAACCTCCAGTCTTCTGGCACTTCACCTGTGACTATTCATGATACAAATATCTCAGCAAGAAGCCCAGCAATCACTTCTCTAGCTTCCCACAGAGTTCTCGGGTACACCTGATCAGGTCCTGGGGATTTATCCACTTTTAACCGTTTCAAGACATCCAGCACTTACTCCTTTGTAATCTGGACATTTTGCAAGATGTCACCATCTATTTCCCTACAGTCTATAATGTCCTATAAATTCAAACCCATTTCTCCCACTTTAATCATTGAGCCACACTCTTTAATTTTGTTGACCCTGTGCCAATTAGCCGGCGGTTAAAACATTTGAAACTAGAGGGGGGTCAACTATTCCTGGACAGTTTCTATCAGAATGGTGGGCAGTGGAAGAAAAGAAGGAACAATCAACAAGCAGGAGAGAAATATCTGTCTGACACAAATACAGCATTTGCTTTTCATCAAATAAACTGTTCAAAACAAAATCAGATGGTTAAATATCCCTACTTATTAACAGAATATAGAAAAGTACAGCCTATGGGTATGAAACATTACATTAATTTGAAGTAATTTGCACTGAATGCCTCATCATAAACTGGAATGGTCTTGTCCCGTTCTGTAAAGCCAAAGATTACAAACAACCGTTCTCCTTCCTCAGACTTACATAATAAGGTTCAGCCTCTCTTTCAGTTATTTCATCCTGAGATAAAGTGAAACAGGTTGGTATTCTTCCAAACCAAACGTCCCGTAATACATCTCTGTCATCTGTCATTTTTCCAAGATTCAACGCAGCACATAGAGACAGTTGTGCCTGTCACAGCTTTGGGAGTAAAAAGAAAAAAACATTTTAAAATGAGCGTACATTCAGCTGGTGAAACTTTGGGTAACACTGGGGTTGTGTTCAGCTCTAACACTTTTCTCCCTTCCCATTAACCCAGAATAAATTCATCATAGCATGATTGAACTTAAAAACCTGAGAGTAAAAAGTGAGCATACAGCCCTGAACACATTCTGTCAACCTTCTTGAATTCATAATGAACACAACAAATATCCATTACAGTGTATAGCCACATCTTAATATCCTGAATGTTTTGCTTCAACCTTCAAATTCCAAATAATAAGTAATCTGCAACAGAATCTCTCCATAAATTTTCAAACTAAAAATCTCTGGTATTAATTTACTGACTTAGAATTACTGAATTTTACAGTCTAGGCCATTCAGTTGATAATGTCAAAGCAAATTCATTGCCTAGTTTCTTGATTTTTGTGTATTTATCCACACACCTTTTGCAAGTTACAATGGACTTAATTCCTATACTTTTCTGGCGAAAGAGTAGATATCTAACATCCTTTGCATTCAGAAAAACAACCACAGTTTGACCATTGTTGAAAAGAATAATGTTGCCAAAATTTTGTCTTACACTCAACAAAACAAATGTAAGAATGCTAAATTTCAAGCAAGTTGAAAATCTCATAACACCAGATTATAGTGTAACAGGTTTATTTGAAAGAACAAATTTTCAGAGCGTTGCTCCTTCATCAGGTAACTAGCTCTCTGATGAAGGAGCAGTGCTCTGAAAGCTTGTATTTCAAAATACAGTAGAACCGTGATTATCTGAATGAGACGGGTGGGGAGTATTTTGTTTGGATAAATCGATCTGATCATAATTAAATGGTCATTTACGAGTACCAGTTATCTGAACATTTCTCAGTTATCCAGCAATGCATGCCATCATGCTGTTTAATCAATAACTGATCTATCATAAACAAGTGGTCATTTCAGTTCTGGTTATCAAACATTTCTCCGTTATCCAGCAATGCACGCCACCATGCCATTTAACTGATAACTGAATGCTGAGTTGCCTAATGCCACTTTTACAGGACCTTGAGATATTGTTCTGATAATCCGAAATTTGGATAACCAAGACTGTACTGTAAACCTGTTGGACTAAACTCGGTTAAAACCTTCGAGTAAAAAATGAGGTCTGCAGATGCTGGAGATCACAGCTGAAAATGTGTTGCTGGTCAAAGCACAGCAGGCCAGGCAGCATCTCAGGAATAGGGAATTCGACGTTTCGATTATGCTTGAAACGTCGAATTCCCTATTTCTGAGATGCTGCCTGGCCTGCTGTGCTTTGACCAGCAACACATTTTCAGTCAGGACTAAACTCGGTGTCGTGTGATTTCCAACTTTGCCCACCCCTGTCCAACACTGGCACCTCCACATTAAATTTCAATCAAATAATGTATACAGAAGGAAGACATTTCCCTTTATAATCAAGAATTGTACCATCAAGCAATTACTTCATATTTTGCACTCAAAACTAAGCAGCTCACTTTCATAATCTTGCAGGATTCTAAAAAAATGAGTAGGCCAAGCAAACTTTTGAGTCTGTACTGCTTTTTAAAGACTCACGGTTGATCTTTTAACTCCTCTTTCTTTCATTATTCCCATAGCTTGATACCCTTATCCCTAAAAGTACCAATTCCTGACCTAATGTCTCATTGCAGTTTGAAACTGATTTCTTCAGAGGTAGTGAGTCCTAATTGTTGACTTCACTTATCCTATTAAGTCCCTTAAGAATTGTGTGTGCTTCAATTAGATGCCTCTCACATCTTTTACATCTATGCCACCTCAAATCCTAAGACAATGCCCTCAACCCAAGAACCAGTCCACAGAACATTTGTCATATTTGCTTAAAAGCAAATTACTGCAGATGCTGGAATCTGAAACCAAAAGAGAAAATGCTGGAAAATCTCAGCAGGTCTGGTAGCATCTGTAAGGAGAGAAAAGAGCTGATGTTTTGAGTCTAACTGACCCTTTGTCAAAGCTCTTGACAGCTTTGAGAAAGGGTCAGTTAGACTCGAAACGTCAGCTCTTTTCTCTCCTTACAGGTGCTGCCAGACCTGCTGAGATTTTCCAGCACTTTTCTTTTGGTGCCATATTTGCTTCATGGCTAGTACATCCTTCCATAGACATGGAGGTCAAAAACTTACAGGCGACTCTGTTCTCATAAATAGCAAAGATAATTTTAAAACATTGTCACACTTAGGTAAAAATCACACAAGACCAGTTTAATGTCCAATAGGTTTACTTGGAAACACTAGCTTTTGGAGTACTGTCACATTGGTACTCGAACACTTCTGAAACAAAATCTCTCGTACTATTTTCTCTCCTATTGCTTGCTGTACCCTCGTATGCTCAAAGTCACATATATTACCATTCAATAACTTGAATGTCGCAAATTCTTAAGGATTACTCTACATCTCCCCAATTGCACTCCATTTATGTTTTAGTCCAATATAGATAAGAGCATCGGAAACTCAAATGTATAATAATGAAGCAATCCAAACTGCGTAGATTAAAATCTCTGGTTATAGCAGTCCTATTTAATAAGGAGGCTAAGTTCTCTAAATTCCCTTTTCTGATCGGAGTCGCAATACTTCACCTCATCCCTAGGCCCAGATACATGTACATACAAGGAAAGGATGGCAGAACGCGACGTCGTCAAACAAAACAGGAAGGGTAACAAAATTTCGGACAGCATTCACGACTTTTTTTTTGACAACAACCCTTCCGGAAACTTGTTCTGTTTCAAACATACGTACGTGGAATCCTCTGATTTTTGCAGAGAAACTTAATTAACTAAACAGCTCCAAACTAACGGGCAGCTGTGAGCAAAGTCAGACACTGATATTCACGGTCTAAAGCCACAATCAAAGGAAGTGTCAGTCATTCATATAAACCATATCACTCGCCCCACTGCCCAGCTTCTTCAACAAGCAAAATGTGGGTCTCAATTCCCCCCAAACTACAGATGGACACACCACCCCGCTAGCTCCGCGGGGACGCGCACAGGCGTAAACACACCTGTCTCCACGGGGACGCGCACCTCGAACTGAACCCTGACACGCGCACACCATACGTCCCCTACCTCCCCCACCGGGGTTGCGCATGCTCCTCCTTCCCCCGGGCTTGCGCATGCTCCTCCTCCCCCCCCGGGGTTGCGCATGCTCCTCCTCCCCTCCCTCCAACCGAAGGAGGCGCAGGCCCAGTCCCCTGGGACGAGCACAGCCCTAATCCCGCCCCTCCCTCCAGGCCGCCTTGAGAGACAGCGAAGAGGCGGGTGCGGCCCACGCAGGGGTTTGAGACCTGCCATCTTACCCGAGGTTTTCCCCCCCCCCTCTCCCTCCTCCTCCAAATCCCGAGCTGCGGTGGCAGCGGCTCCCTTCTTACACGGATGTACCGGTCCGCCCGCCTCCTGCCGCCGGATGCCGAACCCCCAACGAGCCGTGACCTCGCGCACAACCTGCGTCCGCAAACACGTCATCACTACCGGCAGCAGGATGGGCGCGGGCCAGGTGAGGGCGGTGCTACAGCGCCGCTACCGTCTTGGAGGAATCACCACTGCCAGTCTCCAACAGCTGTGGTCCAGTATGGGCAGTATGCCTTCAATACGCCGAGATTGCATCTTTAAAGTCGACTGGGACCTCACAGCAAGAACAGACCATTGATCCTGCCCCACCACTGAATTAGATCCTGGCTGATCATCCAACTGAATGCTACTTTTTTGCACTATTTCCATATTCCAGAACTGGAAGTATTTGTGGGGGGTAAACCTGTTAAAGTTTCAAGTCCAGTGATTCTTCTTCAGAATTGTGGAGCTACCAGCAGCTGGTACCCATGATTTAAAAGCAATTTACCTGACACTCATTGTAAGCGTTGTTTACACAGCTGGTGGCTCCAGCAGTAGTTGAAGTTTGCAAAGCTTTAATTGGCTACAAGTAGCTGATTGGTTTGTGGACCAGTGCTGAAAATGTGTTGCTGGAAAAGCGCAGCAGGTCAGGAAGAAGGGCTTATGCCAGAAACGCCAAATCTCCTGTTCCTTGGATGCTGCCTGACCTGCTGCGCTTTTCCAGCAACACATTTTCAGCTCTGGTCTGCAAGGAGAAAGTGAGGTCTGCAGATGCTGGAGATCAGTGACCAGCTTTCAAAAACAAAGACTTTCTGCCTACAACAACTATTTGACTGATTGTCAGGTTGCTGACTAGCTTAGGACTATGAACAAGATGCAGAATTGTCATTAGTTCTCCACCAACTCACAGAGTGTCTCTATTCTCTGTAACCAAAACCGCCTTAAGTCTGAAGAATATCAATTTCTCTTTCCTCTAGTTTCAGTTCCTGCTCCTCAGATGCTGTCTGACCTGCTGTGCTTTTCCAGCACCACTCTAATCTAGACCCTGGTTTCCAGCATCTGCTGTCCTTGTTTTTACCTGTAACTTTTAACTAACCAGTTAGAGATTAGATTAATTACAGAGTGGAAACAGGCCCTTCAGCCCAACAAGTCCACACCGACCCGCCAAAGAGCAACCCACCAAGACCCATTCTGCTACATTTACCCCTTCACCTAACACTACAGTCAATTTAGCATGGCCAATTCACCTAACCTGCACATCTTTGGAGTGTGGGAGGAAACCGGAACACCCGGAGGAAACCCACGCAGACACGAGGAGAATGTGCAAACTCCACACAAACAGTTGCCCGAGGTGGGAATTGAACCTGATTCCCTGGTACTGTGAGGCAGCAGTGCTAACCGCTGTGCCACCCATTATGTAAGTGAGAACTGTCCCCCAGTGCCTCCTGCAAACTAATGAAAGCTTCCAGAGAAGAAAGACCAAGAAGCAGTATTCAGACCAGCATAAGAATCATTGCAATGACAGTGTGAATAGGAAACGCCAAATTGCCTCCCAGTTTTTCCCTTTGCCTATAACACCTATTTTTTTTTCAGTATCTGTGTGGGTTTAAGGAGAAACTTATAAGGGGATTAGAGATCTAAATAGTAATTTTATACTGATAGTTCATAATTGTTTATCTGTGGCGATAATCTGGTTATTTATATGGTAGCTCTTGTTAAGTATAACTATCTAGTGCATGCTTTTTGTCAACATAGATCTAAAAGATAGGTTTGGGAAATTATACAATTTTTAAAAAATCTTTAATTTTTTTGCAATGTCTCCAGCAGAGCTCGATTTCCAGTTTTTTTTAATCACACTGAATTGTAACATGCTGTATGATTCCTAGTTCTAGATTTGCATGCCAGAGAAACATTTTATCCATATCCAGTCTGACAAACACTAAGAGTTTCATTCACTCTAGTTTCTGTCACACAAAACCTTTTAACTTCTAAATCTCTTCTGTCTTTTGCTCTATTGCAAATCATCCCTTAATCTTTAACGACTTCTTTGATTTGTTCAAACCCTATCGCATTTATATCTTTCTTAAAGATATATCTGATAAAGATCATCAACCTGAAACATAAAACCTAGTTCTCTTCACAGATATTTCTTAACATATTGAGTAGTTACAGCATTTTCTGTTTCTATTTCAGATTTTCAGCACCCGTAGTATTTTGATTTAGAGGTACATTATGATAACAATTCTACATATTGCACCATTTTTTAATTTTTTAAAATCAAAACATAATCATGACCTGTCATTTTAATTCATCTTTGTTACTAACATTTGTTAAATAATTTGCTGAATTATAATGTATTTGTATTTGGGGAGGTCAGCATGGCTTTGTGCGTGGGAAAGCATGTCTATCAAACTTGATCTGAGTTTTTTGAGGATGTGACCAAGAAGCTAGATGAGGGCAGAGCAGTAGGTTTTGTCTACATGGATTTAGTAAGACATTTGACAAGCTTCTGCATGAGAGACTGGTTAATAAAATTAGATCACATGAGATTCAGGGAGAGCTGGCTAATTTGATACAAAATTGTTTTGAAGGTAGGAGACAGAGGATGGTGGTGGAAGGTTGTTTTTCATACTGGAAGCCTGTGACCAGCTGTGTTCTCTGGGGATTGGTGCTGGGTCCACTTTTGTTTATTATTTTTTTAAACAATTTGGATGAGAATTTAGGAAGCATGGTTAATAGGTTTGCACAAGACACCAAAAGTGGTGATATAGTGGACAGCAAAAAAGGTTATCTAAAATTTAAAAGGGATTTTCATAAATTGGGCCAGTGGGCTGAAGAGTGGCAGATGGAGTTTAATTTAGATAAATGCAAGGTGTTGCATTTTGGTAAGACAAACAAGGGCAGAACATAAAAGTTAATGGTAGGGCCTTGGGCAGTTTGTCAAACAGAGAGACCTAGAGGTTCAGGTATAATTCCTTGAAAGTTGCTTCAAAGTTAGACAGGATGGTAAAGAAGGTATTTGGCATCCTTGCCTTCATTGCTCAAACAATTATGTTATACAAGTTGGGAAGTCATGTTGCATTTGTATAGGATGATGTTAAGGCCACTTTTGGAGTACTGTGTACAGTTCTGGTTGCCCTGCTATAGGAAGGATATTATTAATTTGGAGAAATTACAGAAAAGATCTACAAGAATATTACTGGGACTGGAGGGTTTCAGTTATAAGGAGATGCTGGATGGCTGGGATATTTTTCCACTAGAGGGGAGGAGGTGGGGTGGGGTGGGGTGGGGGGAGATCCTTATAGGGATGAACAATATAAAAAGGGGCATAAGTAAGGTGAATAGCCAAGATATTTTCCTCAAGGTAGGACAGTTCAAAATTAGAGGGCATATTTTTAAGATGAGAGGAGGAAAATTAAAAGAGACCTGTGGGGCAAAGTTTACACACAGAGGGTAGTTCATATGTGGAACGAACCACTAGAGGAAGTAGTAGATGCAGCTACAGTACAATATTTAAAATACATTTGGACAGGTACTTAAATAGGAAAGGTTTAGAGAGATATGGACCAAAGTCAGGCACATGGGATGAGTTTAGTTTGGAAACTTGGTCAGCATGGATATGTCAAACTAAAGGGTCTGTTTTTCATGCTGTATGACTCTATAATTCCTACAATACAGAAAGGAGGGTATTCGGCCCATTGGGTGTGCACTGACCCTCCAAAGAGCATTCCACCCAGTCCTGCATTTCCCATGGCCAACCCACCTAGCCTGCACATCCTGGGACACTACAAAGTAATTTCCCATGGCCAATCCACCCAACCTGCACATCTTTAGGTTGTGAGAGGAAACTGGGTATCCCGTCAGACACGGGAGAATGTGCAAATTCCACACAAATGGTCACCTAGTGCTAGAGCCATACCCAGATCCCTGGCACTGTGAGGCAGTAGTACTAACCACTGAACCACCATGTCACTCCTTGGTTAGAGAGTGTGTTAGAGATTTGGTACACAAAATGTTGTCATCTTACTTACCATGTGAAGCTATAATGGAACCTTTTTGTTATCAGTTATTCCCTTATGGATAATTCCAGCTTCTGTGTGACATATAGCTCCATTTCTAGACTTCCTGTGTTCTTGCCATAAAATACTATGTCCATCACTTTTGATGATAGTATATTATTTGGGCTATGCTTCTTACATTGTCTTGCCATTACCAGGGTGTTATCTATTTGTTCGAAATAGCAAGTGTCCACAAAAAGAGTGTTTGTAGTTTGGCAAAGGTAATCTCAAGAGCACATTGGCATTCCCATGTAAATTGGATTGCCGATGGTTGTGGTTGTTCACTGGGCTGGAAGGTCTGCTTTCAGACATTTCATCACCATGCAAGATAACATCGTTATGAGCTTCCGGTGAAGTGCTGGTGTTATGTCCCACTTTCTATTTATGTGTCTTGATCTCTTAAGATGAGTCTTACCAATTCCGTTTTTTTTCAGAGAATGGTAAATGGAGTCCAAATTGATGCGTTTATTAATGGAGATCTGGTTTGAATGCCAGGCCTTTAGGAATTTCAGTGTGTGTCTCTGTTTAGCACCTGACATTCAAACCCTAAACGTCTGGCATTCAAACTGGAACTCCTTTTTGTTTAGCTGCAGTTTCTTCATTTGGCCTCCTGAGACCAGCTGCTGACCTGTTTTGCTACAGTGATGACAATTTTTGAGTCTGTGTTGGTGATTGTCTCTGTGCTGCCACTTTGTGAACTCTCATGCTTGAACTTAGCTGTTGAGCTTTTTTGGCTGCAGGTTCCATCAAGCTATTTCCTGCTATTCACTTGCTATTTCCTGTGCTTTCTTTAAGTGTGGATTCCTGTCTAACAGTAACCTCTTCTCAATTGTTTCACACTTGAACCATGCAGCAATCTGTCTGTGACAGCATTTAAGTTGTCTCTGACTTCGTAGAATCCTTCTTTAAATGACCGAAAATTCCTTTAAAGTTCTGTGAACTGGGAAATAAATTCATTATCATGCTTTTGCATTTGTGAAATCTGAGCCTTTCAGCAATACCCAATGGTTTCAGTGAAAATTGGTTCTATAGAATTCCTTCTTTTTCTTCATAAATTTTGGAGCCCTGCTTCTCTGGCTGTACCAGATTCCTGAGGAAGTTAAAAGTCCCAGGAACACAGGGATGATGATATCTGCTTCAATTTCATTCGTTTGAAAATAATAGTCATCTATGCATCTCTCTGTATTATCATCATATGGTCCAATGGTGTCAGAATTTCCTGCTTTTTTTTAAAAAGTAGAAGCACAGTGTACCATGAAACTTTTTCGCATTATCTCGCTTCTTCCCATTTAAAACAAGATATTTGTCAGACTATCTTGTCTTTCTGAGTCTATACCCTGAGATCAAGACATGTTCCTTTATATTGGGTACTCATTACAGTGTTCCTTCAGGGTGCAGCACATGGCAAATTTCTCTGCATCATTCATCTCTCTCATGGGTTGAATTTTCTTTTTGCTATATCAGTGAATTGACCCAGTGGATCTCAAAACAGATTTTATCCTCATTACCAATTGTCTTCTTGTAACAAAAAGGACCAGGAGTATCCAAAGATTAAACAGCAGGAGCTTTACTATAGAGGTGTTCACTCTGTGGGCAGCAAGTTAAAGAGGGCTGTTTGTCCCCCCAAAATGGCTGATGCTGTCATCGTTATGCCATATAAATGGGCTCCTAAAGTGACAGTCCACCTTATATATACAAATATACAACAATATATAATATTGGATTAAAAATCCATCAAAGGTAACCAAAATAGTAATAAGTAAACTTGCTTTACTTCCAGAATACCAAGAGTAATCAAAATTGTGTTGTGACACTATCACTGTGTTAAACAGGATAATTTTCTACAGATATAGCAGCTCACAACTGAGTATCCATGAGGCATGTGGTTCATCAACAGCAGCAAGATTGTACTCCAGCACAGTCTGCAAATTCATGGCCTGGCATATCCCCCACTCAACCATTACCATCAAGCCAGAGGATCAATCCTGGTTCAATGGAAAGTGCAGGAAACCATATCAGGTTCAGACCCAGGCACACCTGAAAATGAGGTGTCAACTGGATGAAGCCATCAAACAGGACTTGTGTACCAAACAGCAGAATCAGCAAGTGATAGGCAAAGGAAACCAATTCCACAACCAAACAATCAGTTCTAAGCTCTACACTCCTGCCATGAAGTTGTCAATGGTAGTGGACAATTAAACAACTCACTGGAGAAGGATTCTCCGAAAATATCCCCACACTTGTATCAATCTTATCCTTAACCAGCTATTTTTATGAAACAAAGAAATAAAAGTCTCAAAATCAAAAAATAAAGTCCTTTTTACTTTAAAGTCTAGAAATACAGTATTAACCAATAATACTCATCAATCAGTTGCTTTGTTTAGGCAAAAGCAACCAAATGCTTCTTTCCTTCCATCACTGGATTCATTGAGATGCTCAATCCCTGCATTCTACTGTAACTCAACCCTCCCAACCCAAGACAACTATTATCTACATGCTTAGCAAGCCAATTCGTTTAGTGTGTGGCAAAGAGAGCTAATTTTCCACTTTGGTTTGCCAGTTTGTTTTTCATTTTCGGCCCACATTACTGGCTAGCGGCATTATGAAAAAAGATAGACAAATATTTAAGTTTGTCCCTTGGAGAATGTTTGGCCTCCAGACATGCAGTATTCAGGCTTAAACATGCCAACAACATCCTCTCGTGAATCAAAGTTCCAGCTGTGGTCAAACAGCCAACGGCTTTGTTGAAACCTCAGGAGACTTGAAGGGCAATGGAGTAAACCCTGACAAAAAAAAAATCTGAACTGAGCCCAAAGTTGACCTGATGTCAAAGAATGCAATCTTTCCTGCAATTCCTACAACCAAGTAAATGTCAAAGACAGTGCATTGCATTTCTGTGGACTCAAACAAGTTGAGAGGGGGACCCTGATGTTTGTGGAACCTAGAGTTTCATGACTTGGAGAGGACACTCCAATTATGCTACAGAGTGTTAACACAACATGGGAGACAACAGTTGCAATTGATAAGCTTGACTCGATTGGCATTGACAATGAGAGCCATGGCCTGTGTTCTCAAGTGGGAGGGAAGTTTGTTGTTCCAAAGGTCAGCCAGCACCCATTCAGGTTAGGAAGTTGCTGGCTAGTAAAATGCTAACTCATGACGGTTTATCTACTTCAGTGGGTAACTGGAGCTTAGGTACCCGCTCAACAAATGGATGGAATCCATCCCACCAGGCAAACAAACAAACAAAATGGGAGGTGATGCCGATTCTTCAGTTGACAAGCTGGAACATCAGGGCCATTTGCACAGGTTTGACAGGTATCTTGCCAGTGGAATTAGCATGGACTGATAGTCTGATGGCTGAGGCTACTGTTCAGAGGATCATTGGAAAAGGCGAGCAGAAACAAAATGCTGAGTTGGCCAAGAAGAGGACCCTGAGCAGACTGGAACCTATGATGATACCGTGGCTTGAAGTGGTGCATTTTCTCCTTTTTTTTGTGAAGTGTGGTTGAGACAGAAATGATGAGCAGTCTCTTCCAAGCCGATAAAATAAACAGCTTGTGAAGCCCTGGGATTTTTTTAAAAGTTAGAGCAATAGAAGCAACATGAGTGGTTGGAGGCAGGCTTCCAGTTTAGATCTGAGTTGTTGGGGTTTTAAAGATGCTTGTGGAAGCTGTTATGCATCTCTCCCTGCTACAGCAAAAAGCTTTGAGGTCTCTTGATGTTATTTTCTCCTGGACCGAAGAAACACTGAATGTGAGACAATCTATTTTACTGAATTTGCCTTTGCTAAGAGTATCTCTATGCAATGTTACTTTATTGGAACAGTTGCTGTTTAGTCGTTAGTCTGTTAAGGTTTCCAGCAGAGCTAAAGTTAAACCAATTCTTCTTTGTTTTGTTTGTATTTTAACTCGGTGTAAGAATAAATTGTGTTTTGGTGAAAAAGCCAAGTAGTGTGACCAATCAAATTACATCTGGAAAGCAGCCCCTTATACTTTCCTTGAAATAAGAAAAAAGTTAGAGTCCAAGCTATTTCCTTGACATATCTGAAGGGGGGTGGGGGGGGTTTGGACTGGTCCATAACGGACCAGCAAATCATACACCGTTGAAGTGTGAGTTGACACGGGGCAAGCAGACACAAGATGGTCACTAAGCCATACGTTGGTCACTTAACACAAGATGGCCATTGTGCCATGACATGGAAAAGTACAGTGAAGCATACACAGATACTGCCTGAGGCCAACAGAATTCCAGCACAATAGGCATAGAATGTAGAAAATTAGTTTAAGGTGGTGGGGGAGAGAATACACATAAATAACTGCCTACTAGTCTACTGCCCACCACCCACGCCCTCCACCTCCTCTAAGACTTTTGTTTCCCCAGCCCCCAACGACTCATCTTCACCATGGATATTCAATCCCTCTACACCTCCATCTGCCATGACCAGGGCCTCCAAGACCTCTGTTTTTTCCTCTCCAGACGTCCCCAACGTACCCTTCCACTGACACTCTCGTTCATTTCGCCGAACTGATCCTCACCCTTAACAATTTCTCCTTCGAAGCCTCCCACTTCCTCCAGACCAAAGGGGTAGCCATGGGCACACATATGGGCCCCAGCTATGCCAGTCTCTTTGTTGGCCACGTAGAACAGTTGATCTTCCGTAATTACACCGGCACCACTCCCCACTTCTTCCTCCGCTAGATTGATGATTGCATTGGCGCCACCTCCTGCTCCCGCAAGGAGGTTGAGCAATTCATCAACTTCACCAACACATTCCACCCTGACCTTAAATTTACCTGGACCATCTCTGACACCTCCCTCCCCTTCCTGGACCTCTCCATCTCCATTAATGACGACTGACTTGACACTGACATTTTAAAAAACCCACCGACTCCCACAGCTACCTGGATTACACCTCTTCCCAACCTACCTCTTGCAAAAATGCCATCCCGTATTCCCAATTCCTCCGCCTCCGCTGTATCTGCTCCAAGGAGGACCAGTTCCACCACAAAACACACCAGATGGTCTCCTTCTTTAGAGACCACAATTTCCCTTCCCACGTGGTTAAAGATGCCCTCCAACGCATCTCGTCCACATCCCGCACCTCCACCCTCAGACCCCACCCCTCCAACCGTAACAAGGACAGAACACCCCTGGTGCTCACTTTCCACCGTACCAACCTTCGCATAAACCAAATCATCTGCTGACATTTCTGCTACCTCCAAAAAGACCCCACCACCAGGGATATATTTCCCTCCCCACCCCTTTCCACCTTCCACAAAGACCGTTCCCTATGTGACTACCTGGTCAGTTCCATGCCCCCCTACAACCCACCCTCCCATCGTGGCACCTTCCCCTGCTACCGCAGGAACTGTAAAACCTGTGCCCACACCACCTCCGTCACCTCTAACCAATGCCCTAAAGGAGCCTTCCACATCCATCAAAGTTTTACCTGCACATCCACTAATATCACTTATTGTATCCGTTGCTCCCGATGTGGTCTCCTCTACACTGGGGAGGCTGGGCGCCTCCTCGCAGAGCGCTTTAGGGAACATCTCTGAGACACCTGCACCAATCAACCACACGGCCCCGTGACCCAACATTTCAACTCCCCCTCCCACTCTGCTGAGGACATGGAGGTCCTGGGTTTCCTTCACCGCCGCTCCCTCACCACCAGACGCCTGGAGGAAGAACGCCTCACCTTCTGCCTCGGAACACTTCAACCCCAGGGCATCAATGTGGACTTCAACAGTTTCCACATTTCCCCTTCCCACACCTCACCCTAGTTCCAAACTTCCAGCTCAGCACTGTCCCCATGATTTGTCTGGACTTGTTCTACCTGCCTAGCTCCTTTTTCACCTATCCACTCCACCCTGTCCTCCCTGACCTATCACCTTCATCCCCTCCCCCACTCACCTATTGTTCTCTATGCTACTTTCTCCCCACCCCCACTCTCCTCTAGCTTATCTCTCCACGCTTCAGGCTCTCTGCCTTTATTCCTGATGAAGGGCTTTTGCCCAAAACGTCAATTTCGCTGCTCCTTGGATGCTGCCTGAATTGCTGTGCTCTTCCAGCACCACTGATCCAGAATCTCGTTTCCAGCATCTGCAGTCATTGTTTTTACCTTACGAAAGAGTCTGAGTCCAGTCACCACCTTCAACAGAAATGTAAACTACCTGAGACTGCTTATATATAAATGTTAATACCCAAGATTTGCAGTAATGGAAAACCAATCTTCCTTCTCAGGAAGAACTAATTGAATTGAATTGAATTTATTGTCACGTGTACTGAGGCACAGTGAAAAGCTTTGTCTTGTGAGCAATACAAGCAGATCACAGAGTTAAGTAGCATAGATAAGTAAATAATAGGTAAACAGCAGCAAAAACAAAAACACGGTCCAGCAAAAATTAAGAGTTTGTGAGTCCATTCAGTATTCTAACAGCAATAGAATAGAAACTGTTTCAAAACCAGCTGGTGCATGTGTTCAAGCTTTTGTACCTTCTCCTCAATGGTAGAGGTTGTAGAAAAACATTGCCCGAGTGGGATGGATCTTTGAGAATGCTGGCAGTGTTTTCCTGACAGCGGGCCTGGTCAATGGATTCTGTAGATGGGAGGTTGGCCTTTGTGATTGTCCAGGCTGAATTCACCACTCTCTGTAACAGTTTCCAATCTTAAATGGTACAGTTGCCATACCAGGTCATGATCATCCAGACAGAATGCTCTCGATGGCGCACCTAAAGAAGTTGGCAAGGGGATTCGCCATCATGCCAAATTTCCTCAGCTGCCTTACTGAGGGCACTTGGTGCTGGGTCTGGTAGTTCTGCTGCCAGTGCATCCACACGAAGAGTCCAAGAAAGCTTGTTATGGATAACCTCTCCCAGGAGCTTGACACTCTGCACTCATTCCATCTTTGTGCTGTTAATGTATGGGAGGGAGGAGGGGTGAGGGGGGTGGCATGAGGAGCATCCTGCCAAAAGTCAATAATGAGTTACTTGGTTTTGCTGGCATTTAGAGCTAGGTGGTTCTCAGTGCACCATTTTCCCAGGTCTTCCACTTCCCCTCCCCCTGTCTGTAGTCTGTTTTGTCGCCATCTGATATTCGACCGACTATGGTGGTGTCATCAGCAAAATTGGAAATGTAATTAGTCTGGTATTTGGCAATGCAGACATGGGTATACAGTGAGTACAGTAGGGGGCTGAGATCACAACCAATTACTGCAGCAATGGACTTCTGTGTAGCTGCTGAAACTGACAATGACTCTGTAACATTCCTCTGAAACTGACAATGATTCTATAATGTTTTCTGTAAACAAACCATGCTGTACAAACAAAGACTCGATATTTGGACCATTATTCCACGAAATGTATAAAATATCATGACATTTTGTTATGAAGATATGTGTGTACTTTAAGAGAGTTAGAAGCAGCAGAACTACCAGACACAGCACCAAATGTTCTCAGTAAATGTAACACTTGCTCGAACAACTCGATTAGCTAATTGCCTGGAGACAAACACAAATTTGATATTGGCCAATCAGTTTAAATTATACCCTGAAAAAATATCAAACTCCAATCCAGTTTGAATTTAGTATATTTGACAATTTTAAAAGCCAACGACAATCCGATGCTTTGGGGCTATAAGAGCAGGAAAAATTGAACAGTTGGGAGGAGAATTGCCAAGGAGGAGAAAGTGAGGACTGCAGATGCTGGAGACCAGAGTTGAAAAATGTGGTGCTGGAAAAAAACAGCAGGCCAGGCAGCATCCGAGGAGCAGGAGAATCAACGTCTCGGGCATAAGCCCTTCTTCAGGAAAATTGCCAAGCCAAGCATGTAAACAGACTGCTTGAAAAATAGCTCCCTTGATCAGTAACCTGTGATGCAGAAATTCCAGAGACGAAGAAAGGAAGACACAAAAAGATCCAAATAGAAGCACAAAATCTGCCTGGTTTTGAGATAAGAAATGTGGTTTTGTAAATCCTAATTGGGAGCTTTATCAGAAGTATTGTAGTATTATAGAAGGGAAGGTAAAAGATAGGTTAAAGGAAGAAATTGTAAATAGTGGTTAATTAATTATTCTCTGTTATACTTTAAGAAATAAAGTTGTTAATTTTTACTTTAAATAGTTCTTGGCACGGTGGCACAGTGGCACAGTGGTTAGCACTGCTGCCTCACAGCGCCTGCAGACCTGGGTTCAATTCCCGACTCAGGTGACCGACTGGAGTTTGCACATTCTCCCCGTGTCAGCGTGGGTTTCCTCCGGGTGCTCCGGTTTCCTCCCACAGTCCAAAGATGTGCGGGTCAGGTGAATTGGCCATGCTAAAATTGCCCGTAGTGTTAGGTAAGGGGTTAATGTGGGTTTCGCTTCGGCGGGTCGGTGTGGACTTGTTGGGCCAAAGGGCCTGTTTCCACACTGTAAGTCTAATCTAATCATTCATAAAAAAAGTAAGTCTAATCTTGGCCACTTGGATTTTTTACAGATTACTGCATGGGATAAATCTTTTCTGTGTTGCTGGTTTTAAATTCAGCAGTATGGTTTACCCAATGTTGTAACAATGTGCTCCGAGGGTGAGAGGAGGCTCACAGCTGATAGCTGTGCTAGCAGACATCTTTCTCTCTCCGTGGAGTTTTTTTTTTGTGCAATAAATTCTGTCACTGAATCCCGATTCTGACTGGTGATTCTCCCCACAACAATTGGTGCAGATGGCAGGATCTCTTATTCCTGGTGCTGTGGTCAAAGGCCACGACTGGGGAGCTGGGGTACGAGACATTTTGAATCTGCAAACGGGAAGAGTCAGACAGGACTGAAGACTCAGTTTAAAAGAATAATGTGTAACTTGCGCAATAGTACTGGGTTGAGTATAAGTGCATGCCTGTGCATCGTAAGTGGGAAAGTGTACCAGCTGGTGTGATAACCAGCTGCTTGTGCTGAAACAACCAGAGGACAAGGTGGTGCCTGCCTTAAAAACTTTGCCCTAAACTGGTTGTTAAGAGGGGTCGCCCCCCCACCCCACCCACGTGATGGTTGGGAACTGAGGTGCCAAGGCTACTAGGAGTTGAGAAGCACAAGTGGCAAAGTTGGGTAATGTTGGACTCTGTAGGGGTGAACAACACATAGTCCAGTAAGGGCCCACTCTAAGATTGGGTGCTGTCTGTTATTGTGTTTTAAATTGAAGTGATGATGAAAAGGAGCTGATCACTCTGACCAATGGGAGCAGCACGGTACCAAGATGGGAAGCATGGACACTGTGAGTAACCGTGATACCCTGTGTTGGGACGGACCCGTAGGGTCTCGTCTCCACGTGTTCTTTGGAAGGAGAGATCACACCGGCTAGAGTTTGGAGCAAAAACACCGTTTATTACAGAATCAAGACTGGCAAACTATACAACGAATTCAAGAGCATGCAATTCGTTGGAGAAGGCGTTCCGTCTTCCTCTTCGGACCCGGTGCAGTTATACTTCGCGCTTCCTCGAGTTCCCGGTCAGGTTCCCCTCGTTCGGTTCTCTCATTGGTCAGTTCACCTGTCTGTGAAGGGATTAGTGTCTCTATTGGTTGCCCCAAGATACCTGTCCAGCTCCTGCTGTGCTGAACAATGGGTAGTCATCCTGGGTTCAGCAGTTTCCGATCTTGTAATTCAAAAGTTTATTGTTTGGAAGGGTTTCCTCATTGCTATGCGTCTGGCTGTCTGGGCATTCACAATAGTTCTCCATAGTTGAATATACAGGTATTATCATTTAACACCGGACCCGATGGAGTTTGACGTCAGCGGAGGCATTAACAAGTACTTCATCAATTAAGTGTAGTATCGGTGCGATTTACACTATCCGATAGTTACCGGTTTCCTTTATTAACAATGAGACTGTAACAGGATGATCTGAAACTGACGGACATGTTCTAATCCCCAAGGAATGTGGCCTCAGGCAGACAGTCCTGCAGTGGCTGGGTTTACTTTACATGGCTGTGTTTCAGCTGTTACCTGACAATGTCTGCTTTAATAATGGTGCTCCCCTCCTTAGCCCCAATGTAGGTACCCCGATAGCAGATTATCCCCAACACCTGTCAGTCTGTAGTAGAGTGACAGAGCTTGAATATGGCGATGGCTGGGAGGGTAAAAGGTCCCCCCAGTAGAGAGCACACACTATTGAGCCAACATTCCCATCCGACCAGTAGGAACCGACTTGTAGTGGTGGTCAGGACGGTACGGAAGTCCTACCGGTAGAGAGCACACCGGTAGGAGGCTCCCACGGTTGCACAAACAGTGTTGGGACAGTATTAGTGGCCGGGGGTAGAGAAGTCCCACTGGTTAAGGACACTTTACTATTAATGGTAACCAGCAGGGTTACACAATCTGCAAGATGGCACATCAGGATTTTAAAGGGGACACTGTAGGTTCCCTTATTGAAAAATACAAGACAGACAGACTAAGACTGACAGAACAGATGAAGACCCAACCCAGACATGAGTACAGCAGTGGAATTGGATTGACAAAGAAAAACGAAATAAAACTAAAAAGACAGGGGTAATGCTGGTGTACCAATTAGCAGAGCTGAAAATGTGTTGCTGGTTAAAGCGCAACAGGTCAGGCAGCATCCAAGGAACAGAAATTCGACGTTTCGGGCACAAGCCCTTCATCAGGAATCAATTAGCAGGCCTAATTGAACAAATAGGTGGAGCAGGTGGAGAAAAGAGCAAGAATGAATTGAGGAGCTGGAGGATAGGATAAAGGAGCTAGAACAAAGATTAGGTACAGGAGGAAAGGGAGACTGACTCTCTCACCTCCTACAAAACTGTACAGCAGGAACCAACTGTTCTCTCAGCAGAGCAGGACGTGCAAGAATATAATCTAGTGCCAGTCACTAGAGGGAGGACAGAGATGCAGCAAAAGCAAACTATAAATCCTTTACCTGGGGGGAAAGGCAACACATCATGGCCTCCCTGGGCAAATTACAGCCCCTAAGTGCAAACACAAGGTTCTTGGAAGAGCGAGACAGTATATGGATAGGACACCAACTGCACCTGAGATATATACACGAGTTGGTCCAGGCAGCCTGCCCAGTGGACAAATGGAGACAGGTCGATGGCGGACCCAAAGCCACAGCAGCCTGAGACTTTGGGGGGGTGGAAGATGATGGACACATGTCGTTGCCCTTACAGCTGAGATAGATGCCCAGCAGGCACCCTTTGCCCATTTTAAAGAAGAGATCCAGCGAGTATTAGGAAATGCTCCCATGAACTGGAGCAACATCACGACCATTAAACAGGTTAAAGGGGAAGGAGCCCCTGAGTATGGGGAACGATTATACAAGGAGTGCTCAAGACAAGCAAACCCAGGTCATGGGGACCAGGCATTCATTCAGGCTTTTAGAGATGGGCTCTCTAGTGCCCATCAATCCATTCTGAAAATGGGAGTGATAATGTCCCAAACTTATGACAACCTGGTAGAGTGAGCTAGCAGGGTGCAGGAGGCAGAAGATCCTGCAGTAAAAACAAAACCCAACAGAACAGCCTTCTGGAATGGAGGCAAAGGCAGAACCAAACCTATGGCCGACAAAGGCACTTTGCCAGAGACTGTAGGGCCCCTCAGGCAGGGAATAGGACAAGGAACAGCATAAAGTTCTGCAGGCACTGCATTAGAGCACGTCATACAGAGGCAGTCCCCTGGGAAATGCATGGGGGAGCCCCAAACAACACCTGGAACACTGTGGAACTGCAGGACTCCCAAGGTCTACAGAGCTGATAACCAGCTGCCCTCATTTCTAAGAGGGAGAGGGGAGAATTTAAGTGCCTGGATTAGTTGGAGGTAGAAAGTGTGAGATGTTGGTAGACACAGGAGCAGCCATATCTATCACCAATTACCCTTATCTCACACAAATAAAATGATCCACCTTATCGGGGCAGGAAGCGATAAGACACCTGTTTACTTAAGCAAGACTACCCTCATGGATATCAAGAACATATATATCTCTGAGATTTTTCATGTGCCAAAATAATGAAGGCACCATAACGGGTAACGATCTCATGAAGAAATACGAAGGCTTGATTGACTGTGCAAAAGGAAAATTGATCTGGCTACAACAGGAATGTCAAAAGATGACCTGGTAGAGTGGGAAACTTACAAGTCACCTCGAGACTAGTAAAGTAGCTACAGCCATCAGTAGGAACTGGAACCTGGAAAAGAGGGGATTCGGAGCCATCTGCACCTCCAACACGGAGTCATGGCAGAGACGAAGCTAGACACAGGATTAGTCGAGATAGACCCTATAATGGTGCCTGGACCAGAGCATAAGCCCCACCAGCAGTACCCAATCAAGCCCGAAGCAGAGAAAGAAACATGGAGATTGTTAAAGGATGAATAAAACAGGGAATCCTGAGAGAAACCACAACTACAACCAATTCCCCAACATGGCCAGTAAAAAAGCCTGATGGGAGCTACAGACTCACCATACAAGGCTAAAAAAAAGGTCATCCCCAAACTGCATTCCATTGTAGCAGACCTCTCCACAATTCTAAACGGCTTGGCCTACGAGCACAAAATTTTCACAGTATTAGACATAGCCAACAGATTCTGTTCCCTCCCACTACAGCGAAGGGGGTTACCTCAGATTATAACAGGATCTTGACCAGATGGACCAATGGGCTGAGAAGTGGCAGATGGAGTTTAATTCAGATAAATGCGAGGTGCTGCATTTTGGGAAATCAAATCTTAGCAGGACTTATACACTTAATGGTAAGGTCCTAGGGAGTGTTGCCGAACAAAGAGACCTTGGAGTGCAGGTTCATAGCTCCTTGAAAGTGGAGTCACAGGTAGATAGGATAGTGAAGAAGGCGTTTGGTATACTTTCCTTTATTGGTCAGAGTATTGAGTATAGGAGTTGGGAGGTCATGTTGCAGCTGTACAGGACATTGGTTAGGCCACTGTTGGAATATTGCATGCAATTCTGGGGCTGTTTTCCCTGGAACGTCAGAGACTGAGGGGTGACCTTATAGAGGTTAACAAAATTATGAGGGGCATGGATAGGATTTTCCCTGGGGTTGGGGAGTCCAGAACTAGAGGGCATAGGTTTAGAGTGAGAGGGGAAAGATATAAAAGAGACCTATGGGGCAACCTTTTCATGCAGAGGGTAGTACGTGTATGGAATGAGCTGCTAGAGGAAGTGGTGGAGGCTGGTTCAATTGCAACATTTAAGAGGCATTTGGATGGGTATATGAATAGGAAGGGTTTGGAGGGATATGAGCTGGGTGCTGGCAGGTGGGACTAGATTGGATTGGGATATCTGGTCGGCATGGACGGGTTGGACCGAAGGATCTGTTTCCATGCTGCACATCTCTATGACTCTATGTCTCTATACACCCTAGATCCCAGAATAAATTTGCCTTCACACTAAGGGACAGGCAGTACATGTGCACTCACCTGCCACAGGGGTTCCACAACAGCCCCATTGTTTTTCACCAAGTGATGAGCAACATCCTCAACATATTAGGTTTACCAGAATGAAGCACTGCCCCACAATATGTGGACAATTTCCTGATTGCCTTGGAGTCTTAATCAGGACACCAGGAAGCTTTATACCTCATGTTGCACGAGCTGGCAGTCACAGGGTTAAAAGTCAGCCCTGCAAAAGCACAAATTGAACAAGCACAATTCCTATACCTGGGACACATTATATCCCAGGGACTCAAGGAAATGCCAAGCGACCGAAAGAAGGTGATTCAGATGACCTGTGACTGCAAGTGGAGTCAGAAAGATCTTGGGGCTATTTAACTATAGTCAGAGCTTTATACCAGAGTTCGCAAAATTGGCTGAACCGATTCAAAAACCGATCAAAAGGGGCAAGCCCACCTTGGAACCAAGACCAAGGGACCCAGGGAACACCTATAAATGGATTTCATAGGCCACTAAGACGTTCCCATGGAAAAATGCACTGCCTGGTCATCATGGACCAATTCAGAGACATTCCCACCCAGAACTGCACCACTACCACTCCAGCCAGGATTCTAGCAGAGGAGGTAATCCTGAGGTGGTGGTGGTGGTGGGGGTTAGCCCTGCAGATCGACTCCGACCAAGGGACATATTTCACAGGCAAAGCTACGAAAACGGTATGCCAGATACTAGGGATAAAACAAAAATTTCATATCCCCTATCACCCCCAGACTCAGGGATGGTAGAGAGAATGAACAGAACCCTTAAAAATGCTTTAGATATCAGGGAGGACATGAGCCAAAATGCTGCCAGCCATATAAATGAAATTAAGAGCCACCACGAATCAGTCAACCGATCTAACATCCCTGGTGAGCAATGCAATTACCAGAGACCATTATAATAGGTCGGACCGATGTAGGTCTGCGAAAAGACAAAATTCGGAGATATGTACTGGAATTAAGCAGCCACCTGAAAGGGATGTGTAAATTGGTAACTAAGAGACAAGAGCAAAAAGACAAGGCAAGGGAATTCAAAACCCTCCCTCAGGTCTCAGCAGCCAGGAGCCGCACCCTTGTACGAACCCTGATTGACAAACCAGGCTTTGCCCCAAAATCGAATGGGCTATATGAAGTTATAATCAGTGGTGACACCTGCTCCTGTATAGACATTAGGGGAAAAGGCACATGGAAGCACTGGACCCAACTCAAACCATATAAGGACTCCTATGAACGAACTAATATGATTTACCATCCCTCAGGCACAGACAGGAACTGCGAGCAAGACAGTGACCAAAGGGGAGAGCACTGATACCACAACCAAGCAAACCACCTAGAGGCCTGGATAAAACTGCTGACAAGACACAGAAATCACTTACTGTTGCTGAACTCCGGGCATCATTATAGAAAAAAGGGATACTGACTATTAACCTCATTTAACTTTAATCACGTACATACTCGCATATATATTACTGTTTCTAAATGTTGCAATAGCTGGAAGCATGTTGGGATTTGACGATAACTGCTTTTACAAAACTCATCTAAATTTACATGGGAACCAAACTGTCTGTTACCCACTGGTGCAATGAGTTGAATCCCTATTTGTGGCCACCCGTGTGTGGACCCCTCGTGACTTATACACAATAGATACCTCGGGCAGGTCATGTTAGGGACAGCTAGGAAAATACAAAAGAGGACTCTAGGGTAGGTGTGTGGATTTGGTCAAGCCGACTGGCCCATGGCGTTGGGTTCCCTAACGGGGGAGGGAAAGATCTATTTAAACATCGCTGATTACCCACTCTGTTTCACGGCACAGGGATGGGGATGTGTTTCTACCCTGTTACCTAGAAACAGTTCAAGCATGCAGACTCAATGTACTCACCAGCCCTGTACAATCACCCAGGGACAACTTACCTGCACCTGCAGTGACCAGACAAGCTTGAATGTGACTATGGAAAGACAGTTTATATGTGGTCAGTGCAATGGCACTCACGTCAGCTCTGCCACATGGACATAGCCTTTTGATACCTAACACCTGGTGGGAACAAACGGGGAGTCAGAGGCGAGATGGGTAGACAAACAGGCCCATCAACAGGGCACTGTATGTTATCAGACAGCGAAGGGATTTGGTTCCTTATTTAAGGGGATTTACGTTACTGACACACCAAACCTCCCGAATCTTTTTGCAGTAGGAATGATAGGACCCCCCACTGTACCATGCCCCAGTGGGGGACATGTTTCCCATCATGCTGGGATCAGCAATGGGGTACAGGTTTTTGGGATATCTGTCTTTGGGGGGAGCGGGGCAACAGGGGTCCTCAGCACTAAAAACCGAAACTACGTTGTGTGTGGTTTGACAATCTTAAGGAACAATACATCAAAGGCTCTAAAAGCAATCAACAGTGAATTGGCTGAACTCAAACTTTACGTGCAGTAGACATGTTACATTGGATTATCAGTTAGCCCAGCAAGGGGGTGTATGTACAATCATTGGTAACAAGTTACGACCCATGTCATTGACGATTCTTACAATATTACACAGGCGATCAAAAACATTTGGGACCAGCAAGATGTCTTCAGACAAGGAGCCACGGTAGGAGAGAGCTGGCTAGAATGGCTAATAGGCAAATCCTGGGGACCCTATTTGGCACATCGGATTGTTCTCCTTATTTCACTCATACTAGCATTCTGTCTAGCCCTCAGGTGTTTAAAGCTTTGCTGTAAGGTGCTACTGACGCTGGCCATGTCAGGACCAAGTGTCACCACATAACAGCTCCCAAGAAACTCACACTCGTTGACACTCCTCGGGATGGGGAGACCTTGGAAAAGGCCTACCTCTATATGTGAGTTGGGTGGTCTGCGGGAGATGTCAAGAAGTCACCTCCTTGACCACAAAGTGGGGAATGAAGTGGGAGTTGACACAGGGCATGCTGACACAGACACAGGGTGACCACTGAGCCAGAGGTTGGTCACATAGCACACAAGATGGCCGCTGTGCCATTACTTGGAAAAATATAGCGAAGCATACTGCCTGAGGCCAACGAAATACTAGCACAATAGACACGGAACATAGATCATTAGTTTAAGGTGGGTGGGGGAGAGAATACACATCAGTAACATCTACTGCCTGCCGAAGTGTCTGAGTCCAGCCACCACCTTCAATAGAAATGTTAACTACCTGAGACAGCTTATGTATAAGTATTAATACCATAGATTTGCAGTAATAGAAAACGATCTTCCTTCTCAGGAAGAACAATTACTGAAGCAATGGACTTCCGTGTAGCTGCTGAAACTGACAATGACTCTGTAACATTCCTCTGAAACTGACAATGACTCTGTAACATTCCTCTGAAACTGACAATGACTCTGTAATGTTATCTGTAAACAACCTATGCTGTACAAACAAAGACTCAATATTTGGACCATTATACCATGAAATGTATAAAATATCGTGACATGTGCTCAGAGGGTGAGAGAAGGCTCGCAGCTGATAGCTGTCCTCGCGAACGTCTCTCTCTCTCTCCCCGGAGCTCTGATTTCTTTGTCATTGAATCCCGATTCTGACCCCGAGACTGGTGGCTTTCCCCATAACTCCTTCCTAGCCATTGTCTTTTTAGACAGCACATCTGGTGACTACCTTGGTGCAAACCATCATCTTGTGAGGTGGAAGGTTGCTACTGGGACAATGTGTTTTTCTCCTTACAGCAGAAAAATCTAACAGGAGATGTGATAAAATTACGTGAAATCATGAAGGGTTTCAATAGCATAGTTGGGAAGATGGTGGTATAGTATAATGGCAGTGGGTTATAATCTTACCAAGGCAGCAGGTGGTTTTTAAATTCAAGCAATAAATTTGGAAAATACGTGACTAACAGGCACTAAGTTACTCAGTTGCTATTTTGGTCTCTATTATTGTCTTTCATAAATGATTACGCAAAGTTTCATTAAAAGTTCAGGGAAAGGAACCACTTCAGCTGCACTGCAAAGTTTCTTGTTGGCAATGCAGTTACTATGGAAATCAGACTTGACAATAGTTGTTCCTACCTGTTTCACAAGCTGAACAAAAAAAACATTATTTCAAATGTGAACGAGTATCATAATAAAAGTCCTCTCAGGTATTTTGAAAGAAGATGTTCAATATGACTCTCCACTACGTGAAAAGAACATTCAAGTATGATCATTGCCCTCAAATTGAGGATTTAATACCTAAGGTGATGGGCTTCTTGTGTTTTTTTTATTCAATCAAGGGATGAGGGTGCTGCTGGCTGGGCCAGCATTTATTGCCCACCCCTAGTTGCTCTTGACATGGTAGTGCTGTTACTGAGCATTGGTAGTGAAAATGATGAATGTTTAAGGATGTGGTGCCAATCAAGCCGTCTGCTTTGTCCTTTGGTGTCAAGCCATCATGCATGTTGTTGGAGTTGCACCCACCCAACATTTCATATATTCCATCACTCCCCTGTGTCTTGTCGATGGTTGACAGGTTTTGGTAAGTCTGGAGCTGAGTTTCTTTCAGGATTCATTGCTACTGACCCACTCTTGTAGCCACAGTATTTATGTCGCTCGTCAGTTTAATTTCTGATCGATTCAAATTCTGATGACGAATACTGTATCCAGACAAGTCTTGTATACAACACGTTTCTACAAGGTTTGATATCTGGAATTTGATTATCCCAGAACTCCGCAATCACTGTGTCAATTGTACTTCTTATAGCAGAGATTAACTATTAGAAAGTAGTATGAATGCTTTTTAAAAGATATTTCTTTACCGATCTCCCCATCTCTTTCCTTTTCTCCTGAAGGCAATTACCATAACACGCATGCCACAATGTGTTACCATTACTACCCCATTTCCTGCCAAATAACCCATTCTTGTGTTCTGACTGGTTTATTTTAATGCTGGTAGCACATCAACAAGAATAAATGAACAACCACATGTATTCACAAAAACATAGAAAAATGTGTGTTGATCATATTGTTTAATTCTTCTGGTATTCTTAATCTTCCTGTAATGAGAACTAAAATCATTAAATAAAATGACACTTCTTTTGTTGGATTGCTCCAGTTGAACTGCTTCATTACAATTCTTCATTCAAGAAGGAAATAGTTTCAAATCATCATTGTGCTTTTATTATCCAAATTCAAATCTTGCCCACACATGCATAATTAAAATACTTTGCAGTCTGCTTTTCAGTTAATGGCTACTGTGCTTAGACTTGTCATGATATAAATATTTTTTGCAGGTGCTTATGATACCAATTGTTTTTGAACTGCTGCTCGGTTACTACTCAACATTGTTTTGTTCATGTTATTGTTCCCATAGTTATATTTTGTTCACTATTATGATTTTGTGCGACTTGTCCCAGAAAATACCCTCTTCTCATTATGATTAAGATGATTATTGATTTTTTTTTCATTTCTCTATGCGAGATCAGCGTGAAGTTTGGTTTGACTAAAAGCTATGCAATATCTAATTAGCATTCCAACAGTTAATTGTATGAATTTGAACTATATTTCCAGAATTGGTCTAAGTAACATTATGCAAATAAACATTTGGAATCCGTAACACCACTCATTGGGAAAGTGAGAAATCTGACTGTGATAGTTTAAGGACAGCATTTTTACTTGACAATATGCCAACAAGGAGAAGCTTCAGGCACACCAGGCATTAATTGGGCAGCATGGGGCAGCACAGGTCAGCACTGCTGCCTCACAATGCCAGGACCCTGGTTCGACTCCAGCCTTGGGTGACTGTTTGTGTGGAGTTTGTACATTCTCCCCATGCCTGTGTGGGTTTTGTCCAAACTTGTGCAGTTTAGGTGGATTGACCATGCTACATTGCCCCACAGTCTTCAAGTATGTGCAGGCTAGGTAGATTAGCCATGAGAAAATGCAGGGTTACAGGGATAGGGTGGGGGTGTGTGTCTGGGCAGGAATGCTCTTCGGAGGATCAGTGTGGACTCGATGCACTGAATGGCCTGCTTCCACACTGTAGGTATTCTATGATTCTAAACAATATTTACATTCAGTTGATACCTGGCTTTTCAGACAGACCGATGGAGGAAGGAATTCTTCCTTGGAACTGTTAGATATTAAAACTCCCAGGTGGAGCTACTCTGGGTACATGCTAGGAAGTGACCAGCAAAATGAATGTTCAGTGCACCCATCTGGCATTGTGATTAAATTGCATAAAATGGTCTTCTTAATACATATAATTAACCACAATCTAATGTTTACAAAATATATTAAGATAATCTTCACCTCCTTCCACTTATTGAGCACTGTTATTTCATTCATATTTTTAAATGTGTTTCCTATCTCAGTAAAGTTTTCCATATAACATAGCTGTATTATGTTTGCATAGAGGTGGTCCAATAATGATCCAAAATTACCTTGTTAGTGGAAGATGACGGGGAGTAAACCCCAAAATATGTCCTCGTACCCTGTTCAAGGAGGTGCATAATTTAGAAAAGATGCTAACAAGGAAACCAGTGATGGAGATACAAGAGGTTACCTGAAGCTTGGGGACATGCTCATGAACTTAGCTGAGATGTTCTGCAAAGTGATCAGCCAATTTGTAATAATTCCCAATATAGTACCTACACCATGAATAGTAAATACAATATAGTAAATTGAAAGAAAGACCGGTAAATTGCTGATTTGCCTGAAAGAAGTGTTTGGGGCCTTGAGCAGTGACAAGAGAGGAGGTCAAAGTACAAATGTTCCAAATGTCTGTCATTTTAATTCTCCACCTTAGACACAGTCAGACCTCTGTCCTAGGCCCACTGCACTGTTGCAGGGAAGGTCAAAATAAGCTTGAGGAAGAGCATGTCATCTTTCAGTTAGACACCTGAGAATCTTCTGGACTGTATATGGCATCCACCAATCTCAAACTGTAAATCCTGTGCTTTCGCTTTCTTCCATTTTCTTTGCATGGTCTGATTTTTTTATTCTCTAAGTTTTGCCTTTGGACAGCAGCACACCAGCTGTTTGCTTTCTGAGACATCACCATGCCCCTTGAGTTGATTAAAGCCAACTTTTCCATGACAAATTCTGCTCCAAACCTCTTACCATTCTGACTTGAAAATACATCACAGTTCTTTCACTGTCCCTGAGTTAAAATTCTGGAATTCATTCCTTTTCATGATTGTAAATCTACTTTCAGCGCATGGGCTGCTGGGGTTCAAGAAGGCAGCTCACCATCACCTTCTCAAGGGCAACTAGGGACAGGCAATAAATTCTAGCTCAGCCAGCCATGCCCACGTCCCATGAGTGAATAAAATAAATTCATTCTTTCCTGTTTTCCACCTTATCTTTCTCTGTTCTTTACCCACCTACTCAAAATCTATTACATGTCTATTTTATTTCCTAGTTTCTTGAAAGATCATCAAGCCAAAAGAGAAACTCTCTCTCCACAGATGTTTTCTAAACTATTTCTGTTATTACAAATTTAAATAAGCCAGGTTTGTATTTCCTCATACACAGATTATACCAAAGATACGGAAGGAAACGATAAAGATGGCAAAATGAACAATCACAAATCATTTCCTCAAACCTGCTTGTCAACATTCAGTTCTTCAGCATGTTTATCTGATCAGTTAAGAACAGCCCAAACCCGCTTTGGTGACGTTCCATAAAATCTGTGTAGATACTCAGACACAAGATAGGGAAATAACCATCACTGAGTGAAGAATATATTTCTTCAAAATCGTTATGACCAGTGGTGGACATATGTAGGAATTGTTGTATGAAAAAGACAAATGTCCACCTAGTTTGCTTTCTATTCTGATAGCCACATAATAGACACACTAAATCACTCAGTTTTGTTGTTAATGGTTAACTACAGTAAGCAATCATTATTTGCAGATTATACGAAACCTTGAAGCATTGTAAACTGTGAAGAGGATAGCATAGCACATTCAGAAAGGTATTGACAAGTTGGCAGAGTGGACAGATAGGTGACAGTTGAAGGGCAATACAGAGAAGTGTGAGGTGATTCATGTTGGTAGGAAAAACATGAAGGATCAGTGTAAAATAAAGATTATAACTTGAAAGGGGATGCAGGAGTAAGGAGAATTGGGCATATAGGTGCACAAGTCATTAAAGGAGGCAGGACAGATCAAGAGAGCTATTGACAAGATACACAGTATCCTGGACTTTATTAATAAGAACATGGACTACAAAAGCAAGGAGATTATGTTGAACTTGTACTAGACACTTTTTGGGCCTCAGCTGGAGAATTGCATCTAGTTCTATGCTTCACACTTCAGAAGGGATGTGAAGACATTGGAGAGAATGAAGATGAAGTTTTCAAGAATAGTCCCAAGAATGAGGTATTTCAGGTATGAAGCTAGGTTAGAGAAGCTGGGATTGCTTACCTCAGAGAAAAGAAAGCTGTGAAGAAATCAGAATGAAACATTCTGACTCCTGAGAGGGCCAGACAGAATAAATAAGAAGAAAATGACATGTCTCATTAGTGGATTGAGACTCTGAGAGGACACAGATTTGAAGTAGTTAGGAAAAGAAACAAAAGTGATATGAAGAAAAACTTTCACATGTAGCAAACACTTAGAGTGATAGAGATATAGAGATGTACAGCATGGAAACACACCCTTCGGTCCAACCCGTCCATGCCAACCAGATATCCCAACCCAATCTAGTCCCACCTGCCAGCACCCAGCCCATATCCCTCCAAATACTTCCTATTCATATATCCATCCAAATGCCTTTTAAATGTTGCAATTGTACCAGCCTCCACCACTTCCTCTGGCACATCATTCCATACATGTACCACCCTCTGTGTGAAAAAGTTGTCTTTTTATCCTATCCATGCCCCACATAATTTTGTAAACCTCTATAAGGTCACCCCTCAGCCTCCGGCGCTCCAGGGAAAACAGCCCCAGCATGTTCAGCCTCTCCCTATAGCTCAAATCCCCCAACTCTGGCAACATCCTTGTAAATCTTTTCTAAACCCTTTCAAGTTTCACAACATCTTTCCGATAGGAAGGAGACCAGAATTGCACACAATATTCCAATAGTGGCCTAACCAATGTCCTGTACAGCCGCAACATGGCCTCCCAACTCCTGTACTCAATACTCTGGCCAATAAAGGAAAGCATAACAAAAGTCTTCTTCACTATGCTGCAACTCCACTTTCAAGGAGCTGTGAACCTGCACTCCAAGGTCTCTTTGTTCAGCAAAGGGTGTTACCATCAAGTGTATAAGTCCTACTAAGATTTGCTTTCCCAAAATGCAGCCCCTCGCATTTATCTGAATTAAACTCCATCTGCCACTCCTTAGCCATTGGCCCATCTGGTCTAGTTCCTGTTGTAACCTGAGGTAACCCTCTTTGCTGTCCACTACACCTCCAATTCTGGTGTCATCTGCAAACTTACTAGCTCCACCTCTTATGCTTGCATCCAAATCATTTATGTAAATGATAAAAAGTAGAGGGCCCAGCACCGATCGTTGTGGCATTCCACTGGTCACAGGCCTCCTGTCTGAAAAACAACCCTCCACCACCACCCTCTGTCTTCTACGTTTGAGCCAGTTCTGTATCCAAATGGTTAGTTCTCCCTGTATTCCATGAGATCTAACCTTGCTAATCAGTCTCCCATGGGGAACCTTGTCAAACGCCTTACTGAAGTCCATATAGATCACATCTACTGCTCTGCCCTCATCAATCTTCTTTGTTACTTCTTCACAAAACTCAATCAAGTTTGTGAGACATGATTTCTCACACACAAAGCCATGTTGACTACCCCTAATCAGTCCTTGTCTTTCCAAATACATGTACATCCTGTCCCTCAGGATTCCCTCCAATGACTTGCCCACCACCGAGGTCAGGCTCACTAGTCTATAGTTCCCTGGCTTGTCCTTACCACCCTTCCTAAACAGTGGCACCATGTTTGCCAACCTCCAGTCTTCCGGCACTTCACCTGTGACTATCGATGATACAAATATCTCAGCAAGAGGCCCAGCAATCACTTCTCCAGCTTCCCACAGAGTTCTGAGGTACACCTGATCAGGTCCTGCGGATTTATCCACCATTAACCGTTTCAAGACATCCAGCACTTCCTCCTCTTGTAATCTGGACATTTTGCAAGATGTCACCATCTATTTCCCTACAGTCTATATCTTCCATATCCTTTTCCACAGTAAATACTGATGCAAAATATTCATTTAGTATCTCCTCCATTTTCTGTGGCTCCACACAAAGGCTGCCTTGTTGATTTTTGAGGGGCCCTATTCTCTCCCTAGTTACCCTTTTGTCCTTAATATATTTGCAAAAATCCTTTGGATTCTCCTTAATTCTATTTGCCAAAGCTATCTCATGTCCCCTTTGTGCCCTCCTGATTTCCCTCTAAAGTGTACTCCTACTGCCTTTATACTTTTCTAAGGATTCATTCGATATATCCTGTCTATACCTTACATATGCTTCCTTCTTTTTCTTAACCAAACCCACAATTTCTTTAGTCATCCAGCATTCCCTATCCTACCAGCCTTCCCTTTCACCCTGACAGGAATATACTTTCTCTGGATTCTTGTGTTGGGGATAATCTGCTATCGGGGTACCTACATTGGGGCTAGGGAGGGGAGCACCATTATTAAAGCAGACACTGTCAGGTACCAGCTAAAACACAGCCATGTAAAGTAAACCCAGCCACTGCAGGCCACATTCCTTGGGGATTAGAACATGTCCGTCAGTTTCAGATCATCCTGTTACAATCTCATTGTTAATAAAGGAAACCGGTAACTATCGGATAGAGTAAATCGCACCGATACTACACTTGATTGATAAAGTACTTGCTAATGCCTCCGCTGACGTCAAACTCATTCGGGTCCTGTGTTAAATGATAATACCTGTATATTCAACTATGGAGAACTATTGTGAACGCCCAGACAGCCAGGCGCATAGCAATGAGGAAACCCTTCCAAACAATAAACTTTTAAATTACAAGATCGGAAACTGCTGAACCCAGGATGTCTACCCATTGTTCAGCACAGCAGGAGCTGGACAGGTATCTCGGGGCAGCCAATAGAGACACTAATCCCTTCACAGACAGGTGAACCGACCAATGAGAGAACTGAACGAGGGGAACCTGACCGGGAACTCGAGGAAGCGCGAAGTATAACTGCTCCAGGTCCGTAGAGGAAGAGAGAACGCCTTCTCCAACGAATTGCATGCTTTTGAATTCGTTGTATAGTTTGCCAGTCTTGATTCTGTAATAAACGGTGTTTTTGCTCCAAACTCTAGCCGGTGTGATCTCTCCTTCCAAAGAACACGTGGAGACGAGACCCTACGGGTCCGTCCCAACAGCTGGTGAGCCTGAACGTGGGAAGGGAAAGAGACGACCGCAAGTTGGCCACGTTGGCGGACTGGAGGGCAGACAAACCTTCGGCCGAACTTTTAAAAGGTGAGGAAGCGCCTGTTAAAGCAAAGACTTCCAGTAGGTAAATTTTTTACTTAGTCAGTCTTTGTCTGCTCCCTGATCCTCACCAACACAAACAGTACTTTTAAATCAGTTTGGCAGCAATGTTGCAGAGTCCATACTGGTAAGCTATTTTCTCACTTCTTCACTAATACCTGCCTGTTTTCGCGGTACTGAAGTGACTAATTGATCCGTGGCTAGCCTTAAGTTAATGCGTGAATTTCGGATCCTGGACGCAGGTTTTTTGAGTTGAGTTAATGCGTGGATTTCGGATCCTGGACGCGGTTTTTGAGTTGAGTTAATGCGTGAATTTCGGATCCTGGACGCGGTTTTTGAGTTGAGTTAATGCGTGGATTTCGGATCCTGGACGCGGTTTTTGAGTTTTTTAAAGTGTGTTTTTCCCGGAGGTAACAAGTGATTCCGGCAGCCCAATTTTCAGAGGTGACAAGGGACTCTGACGGACAATTTGCAGAGGTGACGAGGTGCTCTGACGGACAATTTTCGGAGGTAACAAGGTGCCCTGATGGACTGTCTTCAGAGGTAACAAAGGCTCTGACACGCGAGACGTCCAGTACTGCAGTAATTTTCTTCTGAATGGGGGATTTTGTCGGGCCCGACGCGCTAGTGGGGAAAAAACTCTGGGTCTGAGTTAAGGTACAGCGTGGCTTACGGAGCCTGGACGCTTTTTGAAATTAATTAATACAGCGCTGACCGCACTTGACTGATTGGATCCTTTCTCTTTTTAATAAGCACTTTAACTCTGGCAACTATCGATAGACACACTCGCTGCTAGCATCCTAAGGGGGACAGAGGGCGGATCTCATCTCCTGGATAGGGTTTACCTGCACAGGCGTCTGCCTTAGACCGGTTGTTAAGAGCAGAGATCTGCCACGCGAAGGTCAGGCTTTTGAAAGACGCTGTTTTTTAAAGCGGTACCCATCAGGGGGATCCGACATGGGGGACTTGATTTCGGACCGCCGAGGATGTAATGCCTCGAAACATGTCACTAAAACTGGGGACAAGGGACTGCGACAGACTGAGGCGAGAGTACGGACACACCGACAGTATGCGTGGCTTGGCATGTATGTGGATGAAAACCAGTGTGGGGCCGGCCCAGTGAGAGAGGGAGTGAGTGCAGTGATTTTTAACAGACGTGGCGAACGGAGGTGTCGCAGCAAATGTTTCATCCCAGGTCTCGGTGTACAGTGGACCGGCGCTGACAGCCTGAGTGATGGAGAGGGACCGTGGGAAGCCGCCTAGCAGCCGAAAGCAGTTTTACTGGTGTCGGAGTACGTGAGTGTTGTTCTCTACACTTAGCGGTTTGGGATTGATCACTTAACGGTCTGGGATTTTTCTCCATAGCCTTGTCTTGATTTTTAGGATTAAACACCGCTTGTCCCCCCACTATCACTTTTAATTACTCTTACACTTGGAAAGGAATACCTGGATGTAGGGAGGGGGCGCAGGAAGGGATGGTGGAGCCTTTTATTTTAATAACACTACGGTTGTGGAATCCTAAGACGGTAAATCCCGGGGTGTCCCGTGCTCACCCTAGTTTTGGCGGGTCACCCTTCTCTGGGCGGGTCACCTCAGTTCTTGGCGGGCTTTCTTGCTTTTGGCGCGAATGCTCACTCTTGGCAGGATTGCACAGTCTAGAAGGGGCTGCTCGCCTGCGGACGTTCCGCGACCCTATTAGCTCAACTACCGCGCCACCACTACACCGATGGGTCTCTCAAGCGTCATTGCCCTACTCCATGGGATTACTCGATGGACAGGTCCTCTTCAGTTACTGGGATGTCGATATGAATCATGCCTCTAACCACATCTTGTTTGACAGGTTGTACCTTTTACTTTTAACTATAACGTCCCGACCAACAACATGTGCATTGCCGTATCGCCATACTGTGCGTTCTCATTTACAATGTTTTGTATGTCCAGTGTTTGGCCGTCCCACTGCCCAAATATCCCCCAACCCACTTATTTTTGTCTCTCTCTTTTCCCCCCGCTGGTCACAGGCCTCAGGCCTCCAACTAGGACGTGCTACTCAGCACACAGCAGGGTGCTTGGCCCATCTCTCTTCCTCGCGGCCGCTCACTCATCTTTTTGTCCGCCGACATGGGTGTTTAGGCCATCCCCTTTCCCCTTGTGTTCACAAAGGGCCAAGAACGAGGGGGGGCCCACCTACTCCTTCTTCCGTCTATGCCCTCCAAATTTTAATGCCCCTTCTCACGCACCCATTTTTATCTTTTCTCCCAAGTCCACAGATTTTTTCTTTCGCTAAAGCATTATGGACGCTCATTTTAAAGCAATTTCCACCTGCTACTTGTCCCCCCCCTCCTCAAGTTTGCGGCTAGGGAGGGTTGAGCTACTGCTGCCACAGACACTGCCATTTCCAGTTCCTAAGGCGGGTATTGGCAACCATGCGGGGTGAAGATGCCAGCCAGTCTACCTGTCTGAGGCTACACTCTCCAATGCTTTGAACATGCAACCTGTAACTGCCAGTCAGTACCAAACCTTCCCATTGAAATCTCGTACAGACTCCTCTTGCCAATTGTACTGCCCTATCCTACACCCCGCTCTCCATTCCCCACGCCGTGGTCACACCCCTTCATCGTCTCCTCCCAAACCTACACACTTTATGTTCACCGCCGGATCTGAGGTCGTCTTAGCTTTGTCTTTCACTCAGCCTGCATGGGTCTCACTGAATAGAGAGTTTTCCGCTCCCTGAGGGTTGCTACCAGGACTTCCCAACTCTTATGCTCCCTGAGGTTTGCTACCAGGACTTCCCAACTCTTATGCTTCCTGAGGTTTGCTACCAGGACTTCCCAACTCTCATACTCCCTGTGGTTTGCTACCAGGACTTCCCAACCCCCATGCCCTGCCCAAATCCTTCAGTCTCCTCAACTGCGAGTACTCCTCGCCAATTCATCTGTTCATATCTTTTGCGACGCACAGGTTCACTCTGAGAACGACAGGGTCACCAGGTTCCTCTATGAATCCTCTCCTAGGGGTATCTTTTAAAGGCTGCTACTTCCCCCAAATTCATCAAATCTTCATGTATTTCACGTAAGAAACTGCTACACAGCCAATTTCTGTCCTGATCTGTCTGATCAGCTTTTTGAGATTCTCTCTCTCTCTGTCTCCTTTCCAACATGCCCGTAGCACCTGCGCACACTCCTTTGGCTAGAACACATGGCCCCTCTCACAAGCAGGTTCTTCATTAGGCCAGGATCATCCTTGCACCTCTCGTTCTGCGCCTCATTCAGGGCAACAAGCCCCCTCAGGGAATTGGTCCAACTTCGTACCACCGCAAATCTCCCAATTGCCCAGAGTTTTGCTTTGCTCTTGAGGCTCCCAGTGAGAATGGCCCCGCTCCATAATCATGATCATCATATCTTGTACCGAGCTGGCTGGAAACACATACGCCACTACACACACCACTTCTCTCATTGCTCCAGGTCAGCAGAACCTAATATATCTCTAAAATCACTCGATGAGACACGACCTGATGGGGAGGTGCAGTCAGAGCTGGAAACATGAAGCCCCACCTTGACACGGCCCGACATGGGTCCATTTCACTGATATCCTTACTCTTCGTGTACTTTATTCCGCTCTCTAAACTCTTCATTCAGCCTTATCTTAAGAGATCCACCTTGTTTATCATGGACTCCGCTTCGAGCGGGCAAATAGCCGCCAGGATAAGGTTGTGCCCTTTAGCTGGTGGCTCAACCCCCTTTTTTATCTACATTGGTCTTTCTCCATTGTATAGGCGCCTTTCCTGATGTTACCAATACTTTCTGCCTCACAGTCGCGGATCGCTCCAATATCCTACCCAAGTGTCTGAGGGCAACAATCCCGCCCTGCTTGCTAAAGGGGGTTCCCGGCTACCTTGCCGCTTATTCTGCGCGCCCTGTGAGGCTAGGGGCATCTCCTGCACTTTGTCTTCCCTAACCACACACTGGAATTTCACCTGCTGTATTGTCCTATTACCACAGAGTTGATGGGGATCCTCATCATTTCCACCTTTATACTAAACGGTCTCCATGGGCGCCTCATCGAACGATTGTCCTACGACAACACCATTGGTTGTGTGCCCCGAGCACCGGCAGTTCCCCGGTGTGCTAATTGAAACTACTTGTGTCCCTTACTGTGCATTATCAAAGCGTACCGTTTGCCTTCCCCTATGCAGTCTATTGTGGTTCCCTTCTCATTATTACCAATCCCACTTCACTCTCGAGGGACTTACTCTATTTTTTCGACACAACTCCTGGACGAATGTTTTTACTCTTCAAACATTGCGTTTTAAAACATACAGGCGCCTGCGCTCCTGCAGCTGCTAGCACACATTCCCGAGTCATAACTGCCACTCGTACTATCTTGCATTTGTATCAGTGTCCCGACTTTCATCTACCCCGTGTAGTGCTGCTGCTCAAATTGACACGGATTATCCTACTAATTGTCTTCCACAGTCTGCGCACACTTGATTTTACCTTTGTCAGAATATTGCGACTTGACACCTTTTGCATGACTGCTCCCCGCAATTACCTCACCGACACTGGACCAGTGTCATGATTACGTTTTTTACATTTTTCCTCTGCCTCTTCGTAATTCGACGAACATTAAAACACCTATAGTATAATCTGGCTACCCTTGCCTCGACTGCCTTTTTGTGGCAGCCCGTGATGGGGAGCCTTTTTCTCTGATTTGAGATCACGAATCCCTCTGACTTCCTTTGTGTAAAGTTGTACCCTTTCCTTACATGAAACCACTCCTTCTACCTCACACAGAGTTCTCTCTATTTTTATGTGACTCCTTTTGGTGGATATTTTTCATTGAAATACTGCCACATACAGGTCCGCAACTCATAAGAAAGGTTATGGGTTTCAGACTGCCTTCATTTTTTTCACCATTGTCTTCTCATATCTGCTCCCTCCATTCCTCTTGCACAAATGGTTGAGTACACTCTTCCTGGTTGCATTTGACAGTCCACATGAGCACAGACCTTATGTTCAGGAGTACTGACTGGAGAATTTGGGGACTGCCTCCCGTCCATTCCGGTCTCCCAGACAAGCCACCCCAAAGACCCCATACAACACAACACTTTATTTCCCATAGTAGTCACATAGTTCCTGACTGACCCTGCCATATATCACCCTGGTGATGCGGGGACTCCTTTTTACTGCATTCCCACAGCCCCATCTCACTGATTTAAAGGTGATGAGGTATCATTACTTTTCAACTGGACCTCCATCCGTTGAGCTCCACCAGGAGACGCCCCCGCCACCAACTCCGACAACACGACAGCCTGTGTGTGACCTCCTACAAACGGACAGGGACACATCCAATACATGCTGTAATGCGACTTCCGCTCGTGAGCCATGATACTGGGTTTCTTGCTTACGGCTGGTTGCGATAAGGGCGGGCGAGTGGGGACCTCCCAATTCTTTTCTTCATTGCTATAGTACCGCCGTTGCATGAGCTCGGGGTTCGGGCGTAGTAGAGGCTATCTCTCCGGGGCGTGTCGGCTCCTCAATGGTTTTCTTTCGAATTCATATGATCCTGTTGTGCATCCTGTTGTGCGCATGACTAAATTTTCACCTTCATGTACATTGAATGAAGCCTGGTTGTCCAAAGAGCCCCTACTCATTTATTTTGCCCGTCTAAATTGGGGATATGTGAATTGATCCTTCCATAACAGCGGGTGGGGGGGCATGTACTGTGCGCCCTGGCAATCGAAACACTGCTGTTCTCGCAAGTGGCCCTTGCGAACTGTCCAAAATTCCTGACTGGCCTCAGCCACCCTCGGAGGCCACTGACCATGCTACTGAGCTGCCCACGTCTGTCCTTGTGGCGGTGAAATGGATGTCGCCATCTATTACTCAATGCAGCATGACTGGTTAGCCAATGACGGGTAAGATCCCTCGGGCGAGGGACAACCTAAGACAGGCACAGTTGCGCATTGACATCGGAACGGGTGGCATCCGTTCGTCTTCATTTGATGAGATTTCTGCCTGCTTGCATCCGTGTCGGACGGTTGGACAGCACTGCTGCTCTCTGGAGCATACTGATCTACGGGACCACCGGGGCACAGTACAGTTTCACACTGGGTTTCAGATCTCTAGCGGGTACCTAACTGCTGGTACCAGGCTGTTCCTACTCCCTTTCCAAACTTACAACGCCTATTTACATTTGCCGGCTCTTTGGACTACAGACTTGCGTTTACTAAATGGCTTACTCATTCTAACGCACTCGCGTACATTTCGCCAGCTCTGAATGACTTATTGCAATGCTTGTCTAATCCTGTGCTTTTCGTTATTTCTGCAGACACTGCCTCAATTACTTCAACTATTAGTTTAGCCTAGCATGCAGCTGTGACTATCTATTGCTTAATTGTGTAGCGGCGCGTTTTTCAGGGCACCCTTCATCCCCACATGACTGTCTCCTTAGAACCGGTGATCTGGTCGATACAACACCGGATACCGGTCGCCTCGTGGGGTTGCGTTCCTTACGGGATAAGGGGGTGTGGCCTCTTTCGAGGCCAAGGGAGGGAATGTTGGGGATAATCTGCTATCGGGGTACCTACATTGGGGCTAGGGAGGGGAGCACCATTATTAAAGCAGACACTGTCAGGTACCAGCTAAGACACAGCCATGTAAAGTAAACCCAGCCACTGCAGGCCACATTCCTTGGGGATTAGAACATGTCCGTCAGTTTCAGATCATCCTGTTACAATCTCATTGTTAATAAAGGAAACCGGTAACTATCGGATAGAGTAAATCGCACCGATACTACACTTGATTGATAAAGTACTTGCTAATGCCTCCGCTGACGTCAAACTCATTTGGGTCCTGTGTTAAATGATAATACCTGTATATTCAACTATGGAGATCTATTGTGAACGCCCAGACAGCCAGGCGCATAGCAATGAGGAAACCCTTCCAAACAATAAACTTTTAAATTACAAGATCGGAAACTGCTGAACCCAGGATGTCTACCCATTGTTCAGCACAGCAGGAGCTGGACAGGTATCTCGGGGCAGCCAATAGAGACACTAATCCCTTCACAGACAGGTGAACCGACCAATGAGAGAACTGAACGAGGGGAACCTGACCGGGAACTCGAGGAAGCGCGAAGTATAACTGCTCCAGGTCCGTAGAGGAAGAGAGAACACCTTCTCCAACGAATTGCATGCTTTTGAATTCGTTGTATAGTTTGCCAGTCTTGATTCTGTAATAAACGGTGTTTTTGCTCCAAACTCTAGCCGGTGTGATCTCTCCTTCCAAAGAACACGTGGAGACGAGACCCTACGGGTCCGTCCCAACACTTGTTATCTCATTTCTGAAGGCTTCCCATTTTCCAGCCGTCCCTTTATCTGCGAACATCTGCCTCCAATCAGCTTTCAAAAGTTCTTGCCTAATACCGTCAAAATTGGCCTTTCTCCAATTTAGAACTTCAACTTTTAGATTTGGTCTATCCTTTTCCATCACTACTTTAAAATAAATAGAATTGTAGTCGTTGGTTCCAAAGCACTCCCCCACTAACACCTCAGTCACTACCCTTGAGGACCTCCTTTTTAAATTTCTGCCTAACTCTCTACAATCTCCCTTCCGAATCTCAACCTTTTCCCTTCCTATATCATTGGTTCCAATGTAGACAATGACCTCTTGCTGGCCCCTCTCCCCCGTGAGAACATTCTGCACCATCTCCGAGACGTCCTTGATCCTGGCACCAGGAAAACAACACACCATTCTGCTTTTTCTCTGCGGGCAACAGAAACGTCTGTCTGTACCTCTGACTACAGAATCCCCTAACACAATTGATCTCTTGGAAGCTGACGTACTCCTTGTTGCATTAGAGCCAGTCTCAATACCAGAAACTTAGCTGTTCATGCTACGTTTCCCCTGAGAATCCATCACCCCCTACATTTTCCAAAACAGCATACCTGTTTGAAATGGGTATATCCACAAAAGACTCCTGCCCTAGGTGCCTACCTCTCTTACCCTTCCTGGAGTTAACCCATCTATGTGACTGTATCTGAGACTTTCCCCTCTTCTTATAACTGCCATCCATCACATACTGTTGCAAATTCCTCATCGCTTCTATTTGTCTCTCCAACCGATCCACTCGATCTAAGAAGATTTGTATCCAGCAGCATTTATGGCAGATATAATCCGCAGTAACCCTTAAACTCTCTTTAAACTCCCACATCTGACAAGAAGTACATGTCACTGTTGGGCCATTTTTGCTCCTTCACAATCTACAGACCCAGAAAATAATACTGTCTTATTCCTCTATAAAACACTGCACCAGATTAAATTAATAGCTATGGCTTATATTTTAAGGTTAATCAAGAGACATATCTGCAAAAACATATAATCAAGAAAGAACCCACTATACTCACTAATACAGCCTTTCTCTTGGACAGACTTAAAACAACAATTTACTTATCTGATTCTGTGTTGTGAACTTCACCCAAACCGGTTCCTCCAAGATTAGTTGTGAAATTCACTGTTTGTTAATTTTCCCAGATGCACTCCAATGTCCAGCAACACATGAATTCATAAACAGCAAAGGCAGTAACTATGCAGGTTCTCTCTCTCTCTCTCTCTCCTGCACTGTCCTCACGATGCACTTCCTTTGTCTGTTCTTCTCCATTTTAAAACTGCTGTTGTTTTGACTTTTTTTTCCCCAAAGTTCCAAAACAATGCAACAGCATACAAACAGTAATTGCTGCTCCTGGAATTCAAGGAAATCACCTCCAGCTCCTAAAATACCTCAAAAAAGGAGCCGCTCTTACAGCCAGAAATTTTTCTCATCCTCCATCTTGGAAGTACTTAAGGTCTTGAATGCATTGCCTAAAAATGTGGTGGAAGCAGATTCAATTAAGGCATTCAAGAGGGAACTAGAGAGTATTTTTGCAAAAGAAGAATTGGCAGGTTTACAGGGAGAAGGCAGGAAAATGGCACCAGGTGAAATTTGGAGACCTGGTTCTGACTCAATGGGATGAATGGCCTCCTTCAGTGGTGTAACAATTCTGTAATTCTACTAACAAATAGTCTACAACAGACCCAGATATTGTACACAGAAAACCTCGAATGAAGGAGGAAAATAACAACAAACTGCCATTCCTATATGTCACAGAAGAGCAAACAGTCAATGGAGAACTTCAAACTAGCGTCTACAGGAAAACAACACATACGGACCAAATACTGAACTACAAAAGCAATCATCCCAATACCCACAAATGAAGCTGAATTAGAACATTATTTCAATGAGTCACCAGACACTGCAGCACCAAGGAACTACAAAGAGTGGACAAAAACCATCTATATAGTGTCTTCACAATGAACAGATCCCAATGAATACAATCCATGAATTTTTCAGCAACATACCCAAACAAGCAGACAAAACATGCCTAGAATCCCTCGCCACTCTCCCCTACACCAAAGACATCTCAGAAATGACTGCCAGACTACTCAAACCTCTGGCATCATGGTAGCCCACAATCCCACCAACACACTGAAACAACAACTAATGAACTTGAAAGACCCTATACAGCCAACAAATAAAGCAAACATCATTTACAAAATCCCTTGCAAAACCTGTAACAAACATTGCATTGAACAGACAGGCAGAAAACTAGCCACCAGGTTACATGAACATCAACTAGCCACAAAAAGACACGACCCACTATCACTAGTATCCTTACATACAGATGAGGAAGGACACCACTTTGACTGGAACAACACGTAGGACAAGCCAAACAGAGACATGCATGAGAATTCCTAGAAGCATGGCATTCCAAACAGAACTCTACCAACAAACACATCGATTTGGATCCCATCTATTCACCCGCTGAGAAAAAGGACAGGAAGTGACTTCACCAATACAGGAAATGACACCGCCACAGGAAATGACATCACCAACCCAAGGAAACCTAAACACGTAAATAGAAAGCAGGTCATAGCAATTAATGTTTCACCAGAGGCTCACTGATGATGTTACCTAGCATGGTGACAAAACATCTGAAAACGAACTTTCCAGGTCAGTGAGCAAACTTACATCCAGACCCTGAGTAAAGTTTCCTCCAGACCAATAAAATTTGGTTGTTTTCTTTAAACTCAGAAGGAAATGCTGTGGAGGTAAATTGAAATTAGGAATTGAAACTTTTAAAGAATTTTATCCCCAGTCGGTCTGCAGATTAATTTCAAATGAAATATCTACCTCAGTCCCCATTTGGACACAGGCTGTGACCTTTGGTTCTACCAAATACTTGGAGACAACTTGTCAAAACCTAAATTATCTAGTCCTGTTAAAATCTAAAAAATTTAAATCTCAATTCCCATCTCTCTTCTTTAACAGTGAGAATATGACCAACTTACCTCATTTGGATTTAAATGTTTTATAATTCGGCAACTGCACAATGAGATGGGAACACAATGTGGCTGAATGGAGGTGGCAGAAGACAGGGCAGAAGAAGTGGAACAGATTGAGATGGGATGACAGAAGTGGTGGCCATGTGAGGTGGAAGAAAGCAAGATGAGCTAGAGTGAGGTGGGAACAGAGTGAACTTGGAGGCAGAGTGAGATGGGATGGAGCAGAGATTTTTAAAAATTGCAGATGCTGGGATCCAAGGTAGACAAGCAGGAGGCTGGAAGAACACAGCAAGCCAGGCAGCAAGAGGAGATAGAGAAATCAACGTTTCAAATTTAACTCTTCTTCAGGACTGCGGTGGATGACAGGCGAGTGGCAGATAAAGGGTGGAGGTGTGCAGAGTGGTGAGGTAGGGATAGGTGAACACAGGTAGAGGATACTACCTGGTTGGTCGATGGGAGGAATGAATCCGGCTAGTAGCTGAAAGGAAAAGTCAATCAGAGGAATGGAAGGGATGGAGAGGGGCTGGGAAGGGAGAGGGGGAATGGGAAGGGAGGCAATCTGAAACTGGAGAACTCAATGTTGAGTCCTTCAGGCTGTAGGCTGCCCAGGCTGAAGCTGAGGTGTTGTTCCTCTAATTTGCAGTCTGATTTGCTGTGGCAATGGAAGAGGCTAAGGAGGGTCATGTCAGAAAGAGAGTGGGAAGGGGAATTAAAATGGGCGGTGACTGGGAAGTGCAGACCATCTGTGATACTCGGTGAAACGTTGCCTGAGGTTACATTTTATCTCTCTGATGTAGAGAAGGCCACATCGCGAGCACCTGATGCAAAAAACTAGGTTGGAAGAGAGACAAATGAACCTCTGTCTCACCTGGAAGTACTATCTGGGGTTCTGGATGGAGGTGTGCTGGCAGGTTTTGCATCTTTTCCAGTTGCAGGGCAAGGTACCTGGGGATTTGGGGAGGTGTTGGTGGGGAGAGCAGCACAAACCAAGGACTGGTGAATGGAATAGTCCTTGCGGCAGGCAGAGAGGGGTGGGGGGTGTAAGATGTTCTTGGTGGTGAGGTCCAATTGGAATTGGCATAAGTGTTTAAGGATGATACGTTGGATGCAGAGACTGGTGGGGTGGTAGGTAAGGACAATGGGAACCCTATCTTTATTGCATTTAGACGGGGGGGGAGGGGGGGGGAAAGCACGTTGTTCAAAATAGGTGGACATCTGTGATGTTTGGAAGTGGAATGTATCCTCGTCTGAGCAGATGTGACAGAGGAGAGGAATTGGGAGAATGGGATGGACTCCATTTCCCAGAGTCACCCCTAGGTCCTACTGCCTATCTGTTGCCAGCCAGCACACCAGCTCTCCCTCCTCAGTCATCCACCCCCACAATGCATCCAATCCCCTCCACCTCTCCCACTTCCTCTCCATCTCATTCCCCCTGCACCCCTTCCTACACCCCACCGCATGACCCAGCCCAATCCCCTCCCAAATACCTTTCTCTCGCATACCCATTCACAACCCCCTCCCAACACCTCTTTAGTAACTTCTAGTTCCCTGCCACCCCCCTCCCCATGCTTTATCTTCACGATGGACATGCAGTCCTTATACACATCCAGATCCCACAAGGATGGCCTCCAGGTCCTCAGCTTCTTCCTCTCCAACAGACCCAAAGAATCCCCCTCCACCAATATCTTCCTCCGCCTCGTCAAACTAGTCCTCACCCTTAATAACTTTTCCTTAACTCTTCCCATTTCTATCTGGACGATATCACGTCCCACCCAGTATCCTGCAAAAACTCTATCCCATTCACCCAATTCTTCCACCTTCGCCACATCTGCGCGGACAAGGAAATATTCCACTCCCAAGCATCCCAGATGTCCAACTATTTTGAACAACATGCTTTTTTGAACAACGTAAATTCAGGACACAGTTCGCCAAGCATCTCAGCCAGGCCCACAGGGACTCCCAGTCATCACCCATTTTAATTCCTCTTTTCGATCCCTGTTTGAAATGACAATCCTCGGCCTCCTCCATTGCCACAGCGAATGAGACCGCAAATTGGAGGAACAACACCTCATCTTCCGCCTGGGCAGCCATCAGCATAGAGTTCACAAATTTCAAATAACCTCACTTCCCAGCTCCTCCCCCTCCCTTCCATTCCTCTAATCAACCTTTCCTTTCAGTTACCAGCCGAATTCGTTCCTCCCATCGACTGACCAGGTTGTCCCTCTTATCTGTGTTCATGTTTCCCTACCTTACTACCAGCACCCCCCCTTTATCTGCAGTTCCCCTGACACCCAACCCCAGTCCTGAAGAAGGGTTACACCTGAAGCGTTGACTTCTCCACCTCCTGATGCTGCCTGGCTTGTTCTGTTCTTCCAGCCTCCTGCATGTCCACCAAGGGATGGAGCAAGCTGGGTGAGGTAAGGCAGATGAAATTGTGTTAAATCATAGCCAACTGACTTGTTGGAGGTTTGTTTTGAGGAGGTAACAGTGAGGGTTGATGAAGACTGTGTGTCCGTGGATATCAAAAAGCATTCAATAGAGTGCCACACAACAGAGTTAAGAGAAAAGTAAAAGCTTTGAAATAAAAGGGATAGTAGCAATATGGCTGAGAGATGAAGGATGAGAGAAGAGAACAATGATCAATGGTTCCTCTTCAGGCTGCAGGAAGGTTTATGGTGGCAATCCCCCATGGTTGCTATAGGGACCCTTATTTGTCTGGATATATTTTAATGATCTAGTACTCGGTGGACAGTTTCAAAGTTTGTGGATGACACAAAACTTGAGAGGATTATAGGGAGAACAGTGTAGAGCTTCAAAACAACCATGACAAGTTGATGGATTGGACTGACGGATGGCAGATGAAATTCAACATCGAGAAATAGGAGATGCTGAGCTTTGATATAAAGAACATGGAGAGATAGCACGAAATTAATAGTACTGCTCTAAAGAATCTGCAGGAGAAAGAAAACCTGGGTTTCTTTCTTCTTTCCTTTGGCAGTCCCTCAGAGTCGAGGATGACTTGATTCTAATTGGACATGGTGGGTTGTAGGTCAGTGCTTTTTGTTTTTTTTTAAAAGGGCAATGCTTGCATTGTTTCTTTTTTTTCTCCTTTTCTTTACCCCCGCACTACCGCCTAACTGCGGTAGTGCTTGTTTTTTTCCCCAGCACCCATGGTGTGTGCGTGCAGGTGTGAGACACAGTGAGAGACACAAAGTGCACAAATCTTTATTCAATTTCCACTCAGTGCTTTTTGTAACCACTACGCTTACTGCATTTTCTGTTTTTTAAATTTTCTTTTTAATGACAACAGAACTTGTCACAGTAAAAGAAAAAAAATCCCATAGATTAAAATTTGAAAAAGGCAGATGCCATTTGTGAACTGTTCGCCATTCTGGCAGGTGATGATGAGTTTCTTTAGAAATTTTGATCAATGTCACTGTTGGCAAGATCATGAGGAGCAGATATCAATGTATCTCTGGCAGAAGTGTAATCATGGAAACCCTGGCCCATTGAACTGTTTTAATTTTAATTAATCCGGCTTGTGATTGTGGATGTTTGTTTCAGTTCCTCTTATGCCAGCTTTGCTCGGAAGCAATGTGGAGTTAGATGTGACCAAGAAAGGACAATCAAATTAACACTATAGATTCCTTACAGATTCCCAATGCATTTACTTGAGGTGCAAATAATTGAGAGATAATAGCAAGTCATTAGCATTTATTATCAAGTTTTGTTCCGAACCTTATTATTTTGCATAACCACGACAGGCAGAAAGGAATCATGCGATTCTTTGCATACCTGTAAGTTTTTTTTTCTTCCAGGGAATGTGAATGTTGTTGGCTAGGTCAGCATTTGTTACTTACCCTAGTTGCATTGAGAAAATGATGTTGAGATGTCTTCATGAACTTCTTCAGTTCCTATGGTACAGGTATACTCACAATGCTGTCAAGGTGGGGATTGCAATTCCAGGAATTTGATTCAGAGTTGTGACGGAGCATTGGGTGGCATGGTGGCACAGTGGTTACTCTCACAGCGCCAGAGACCCGGGTTCAATTCCCGCCTCAGGCAACTGACTGTGTGGAGTTTGCACGTTCTCCCCGTGTCTGCGTGGGTTTCCTCCGGGTGCTCCAGTTTCCTGCCACAGTCCAAAGATGTGCGGGTGAGGTTAATTGGCCATGCTAAATTGCCAGTAGTGTTAGGTAAGGGGTAAATGTAGGGTTATGGGTGGGTTATGCATCAGCGGGTCAGAGTGGACTTGTTGGGCCGAAGGGCCTGTTTCCACACTGTAAGTAATCTAATCCAATCTAATCTAATCTACTCTAATCTAATCAATGTATTTCCAAGTTTGAATGTTACGTGCCTGGTGGTGTTCCCATGCATCTGCTGTGCTATTCCTTCCATGTTGAAAAAGTCACAGGTTTGGAATGAGCTCTTTAAAGAAGGCTTGGTGAATTCCTGTAGAGCATCTTGTAGATGGTACACACACTGCCGTTGTGTGCCAGTGGAGGAATTGAATGTTTAAAATGGTGAATAGGTGCCACTTAAGTGGGCTGCTTTGTGCTGGATGGTGATGAGCTTCTTGAGTGTTGTTGGAGCTGCATTCCATCACACTCCTGACTTGTGCCTTGTAAATAGTAGAACAGGCTTTGGGCCTGTGGTCACTCCCCTCAACAATTAGTATACCACTTTGGATACTGTTGGGGGGGACGGCCTAGCAGGGGTAAGCTGCAGTGACCGGGTCTCTGGCACGATGTCCGGCTCTGATGCTCAGAAGGGAAAGGGGGAGAGGAGGGGAGTGCTAGCTATAGGAGACTCTATAGTTAGAGGGACAGACAGGCGGTTCTGTGGACACGGGCGAGAATCTCGGATAGTTTGTTGCCTCCTGGGTGCCAGGGTCCGAGACGTCTTGGACCGTGTCTTCAGAATTCTTAAGGGGGAGGGTGTGTAGCCAGAAGTCGTGGTGCACATTGGCACCAATGACATAGGTAGGAAAGGGTGGGGAGGTCATTTTAGGCTGGAAGCTAAAAGCTAGGATGGACAGAGTCGTCATCTCTGGGTTGTTGCCGGTGCTACGTGACAGTGAGGCAAGGAATAGGGAGAGAGTGCAGTTGAACACGTGGCTGCAAGGATGGTGTAGGAGGGAGGGCTTCAGGTATTTGGACAATTGGACTGCATTCTGGGGAAGGTGGGACCTGTACAAGCAGAACGGGTTGCACCTGAACCAGAAGGGCACCAATATCCTGGGAGGTAGGTTTGCTAGCACTCTTCGGGGGGGGGGTTAAACTAAATTGGCAGGGGGGTGGGATCCGGACTTGTAGTCCAGCAAGTAGGTTAGCTGTTTTTCAGGATGTCCAAGAATGTAGGGAGGCTGTGGAGAAGGTAGCACTGACAGGGAATACTTGCGGACACAGAGATGGGTTGAAGTGTGTATACTTCAATGCAAGGAGTATCGGAAATAAGGTGGGTGAACTTAAGGCGTGGATCGGTACTTGGGACTATGATGTTGTGGCCATCACGGAAACATGGATAGAAGAGGGACAGGAATGGTTGTTGGGGGTTCCTGGTTACAGATGTTTCAGTAAGATTAGGGAGGGTGGTAAAAAAAGGAGGTGTGGTGTTGCTAATTAGAAATGGTATAATGGCTGCAGAAAGGCAGTTCGAGGGTGAACTGCCTTTGCAGGTAGTATGGGCTGAAATCAGAAATAGGAAAGAAGCAGTCACCTTGTTGGGTGTTTACTATAGGCCCCCCAATAGCAGCAGAGATGTGGAGAAACAGGTTGGGAAACAGATTTTGGAAAGGTGCAGAAACCACAGGGTAGTAGTCATGGGCGATTTCAACTTCCCAAATATTGATTGGAAGCTCTTTAGATCAAGTAGATTGGATGGGGCGATGTTTGTGCAGTGTGTCCAGGAAGCTTTTCAAACTCAGTATGTAGATTGTCTGACCAGAGGGGAGGCCATATTGGATTTGGTACTCGGTAATGAACTGGGACAAGTGATGGGCTTGTTAGTGGGTGAGCATTTTGGTGATGGTGACCACAATTCTGTGACATTCACCTTGGTTATGGAGAGAGATAGGTGTGTGCAACAGGGTAGGTTTTACAATTGGGGGAAGGGTAAATATGATGCTGCAAGACAGGATCTGAGAATCATAAGTTGGGAGCATAGGCTGTCAGGGAAGGATGTCGTTGAAATGTGGAACTTTTTCAAGGAACAGATACGACGGGTCCTTGATATGTATGTACCTGTCAGGCAGGAAAGAGGTCGTGTGAGGGAACCTTGGTTGACGAGGGAGGTTGAATGTCTAGTAAAGAGGAAGAAGGAGGTTTACATAAGGTTGAGGAAACAAGGTTCAGACAGAGCTTTGGAGGGATACAAGATAGCCAGGAGGGAGCTGAAGAAAGGGATTAGGAGAGCTAAGAGGGGGCATGAAAAATCTTTGGCAGGTAGGATCAACGATAACCCCAATGCCTTTTATGCGTATATGAGAAACATGAGAATGACGAGAACGAGGGTAGGTCCGATCAAGGACAGTAGTGGGAGACTGTGTATTGAGTCAGAAGAGATAGGAGAGGTCTTGAATGAGTACTTTTCTTCAGTATTTACAAATGAGAGGGACCGTATTGCTGAAGAGGAGAGTATGAAACGGACTGGTAAGCTAGAGGAGATACTTGTTAGGAAGGAAGATGTGTTGGGCATTTTGAAAAACTTGAGGATAGACAAGTCCCCTGGGCCTGACAGAATATATCCTAGGATTATGTGGGAAGCAAGAGAGGAAATTGCAGAGCCGTTGGCAATGACCTTTTCATCTTCACTGTCAACAGGGGTGGTACCAGGGACTGGAGAGTGGTGAATGTTGTGCTCCTGTTCAAAAAAGGGAATAATGATAACCCCGGGAATTACAGGCCAGTTAGTCTTACTTCAGTGGTAGGCAAAGTAATGGAAAGGGTACTGAGGGATAGGATTTATGAATATCTGGAAAGACACTGCTTGATTAGGGACAGCCAGCACGGATTTGTGAGAGTTGGGTCTTGCCTTACAAGTCTTATTGAATTCTTTGAGGAGGTGACCAAGCATGTGGATGAGGGCAGAGCAGTGGATGTAGTGTACATGGATTTTAGTAAGGCTTTTGATAAGGTTCCCCATGGTAGGCTTATGCGGAAAGTCAGGAGACATGAGATAGTGGGAAATTTGGCCAGTTGGATAGAGAACTGGCTAACCGGTCGGAGTCAGAGAGTGGTGGTAGATGGTAAATATTCAGCCTGGAGTCCAGTTACAAGTGGAGTTCCACAGGGATCAGTTCTGGGTCCTCTGCTGTTTGTAATTTTTATTAATGACTTGGAAGAGGGAGTCGAAGGGTGGGTCAGTAAATTTGCAGACGATACGAAGATTGGTGGAGTTGTGGATAGTGAGGAGGGTTGTTGTTGGCTGCAAAGGGACTTAGATATGATGCAGAGCTGGGCTGAGGAGTGGCAGATGGAGTTCAACCTTGTCAAGTGTGAGGTTGTCCATTTTGGAAGGACAAATAAGAATGTGGAATACAGGGCTAACGGCCGGGTTCTTAGTAAGATGGAGGAGCAGAGGCATCTTGGGGTCTATGTTCATAGATCTTTGAAAGTTGCCACTCAGGTGGATAGAGCTTGTAAGAAGGCCTATGGTGTATTAGCGTTCATTAGCAGAGGGATTGAATTCAAGAGTCGTGAGGTGATGATGCAGCTGTACAGGACCTTGGTAAGGCCACATTTGGAGTACTGTGTGCAGTTCTGGTCGCCTCACTTGAGTAAAGATGTGGAAACTTTGGAGAGGGTGCAGAGGAAATTTAACAGGATGTTGCCTGGAATGGAGAATAGGTCGTACGAGGATAGGTTGAGAGTTCTAGGCCTTTTCTCATTGGAACAGTGAAGGATGAGGGGTGACTTGATAGAGGTTTACAAGATGATCAGGGAATAGATAGAGTAGACAGTCAGAGACTTTTTCCCCAGGTACAACAGAGTGTTACAAGGGGACATAAATTTAAGATTAGATTAGACTAGATTAGACTTACAGTGTGGAAACAGGCCCTTCGGCCCAACAAGTCCACACCGACGCGAAACCCACCCATACCCCTACATTTACCCCTTACCTAACACTACGGGCAATTTAGCATGGCCAATTCACCTGACCCGCACATCTTTGGACTGTGGGAGGAAACCGGAGCACCCGGAGGAAACCCACGCAGACACGGGGAGAACGTGCAAACTCCACACAGTCGGTCGCCTGAGTCGGGAATTGAACCCGGGTCTCAGGCGCTATGAGGCAGCAGTGCTAACCACTGTGCCACCATGCCGCCCACATGGTGGAGGGTGGAAGGTATAGGGGGGATGTCAGGGGTAGATTCTTAACCCAGAGAGTAGTGGGGGCGTGGAATGCGCTGCCTGTGGGAGTGGCAGAGTCAGAATCATTGGTGACCTTTAAGCGGCAATTGGATAGGTACATGGATAGGTGCTTAAGCTAGGATAAATGTTCGGCACAACATCGTGGGCCGAAGGGCCTGTTCTGTGCTGTATTGTTCTATGTTCTAAAAGGATGTGAGTTACTTGCTGCAGAATACTGAGCATCTGACCTGTCATTGTAGCTGCAATATTTACATGATTGAATAATAAATTCCAAAAATTTCTTCCTGATATTGACTTATTTGAGCCTCATATACAACTGATTCGAAACAGCAAACTGGATGACTTCCTGCACAGCTACAATGTCAAGTGGTTAAACCTGCATTATCTAAGTATGTCTGTTTGGCCCAGTGTGCTTTGCTGTACTGAATGTAAGTTGCTGTTTGGGTTTTGAAGTGAGCTCATTAATCAAAATTGTGTTTACACACACCAACCTCTGTCATTCGTTCTTCCAAAATCAGAGATATTGCCAAGATACTCAAAAGAAGCATAAAGACAAAATGCAGTATAATCTCTTTTACCCACATTCACAGTCATTGCCTTGATCTTGCTGTCTCATGTGGCTTCTCTACTCATTGTGCCATACAAAGCCAAGGGATACTTTCATATATCCCACTCCATCCATATCTTGTCACCATCATCTAATTGCATTTCTTCCTGTAAACATAATGCCTCCAGTCTACACACCAGACCACCCTATTTATCACAGTTCTTCTGCTGTTATTGATCTGCTCAGTGACTCCCTCACCTTTTTCTAATTGCCATCAAAACACTTTCTCTCTCCCAAGCTGGTTATCACCCAGCTATGGTTTCCTCTAGTCCAAGTAGGTGCAGGTTTGCTTGCCAAACACCCTTGCTGCATCCAAAGCTTTATTGTATTGAAGCCGTCAGTTTCTGAGGTTTATTGCCCTTTCCTGTGCTCCTCTGACATGGTAAAGGTGCCTCTCCTTCTATTGAGCTCAAAACATAAGACAAATGCTACATCTAATGGTTTCCTGCTCCAATTGTCTACAGCATGCATGCCCATGCTTCTGCTCATTGTAATAGGGAATAATCATGGCTGCAAAAGCCGTGAGCTGCATCTCCAATGAATCACTTAAACGATTGAGCCATGTTTTGTTGCCAGCATTAACAGATACTGGTAAGAGAATATAAAGCTGTTAATCTGAAGAAAAATTCAAGAGGGATGGTAGAGATTACTTCTTTGATGTTGCTTTGGATTGAGATACCCTTGCTTTTGACATAGGACCAGAAGGTGCTTGCTTACAGCTATCAGTATGAGAGTTATTGAGTACCAAATGTGGGATTGCCTTTGGAACTTTCCCTTACCCAACTATAACAGAGCAAAACGATGAAAATCCAGTATATAGAAAAAGTCAACGTTATTGTTTGGGGAGACAGTGCTCGGCAAGTTAATTCGCCCTTCCCGAAGAATTTACTGGGTCATGTATACTCAATGGACCAAATGGTCTGCTTCCATACTGAAGGGATTCTATGATTCTATGACTTTGTGACAATACCTCACAACGTGGGACTCTGCTTTAAAAACAGTACAATTCACCAAAGGTGCTTCAGGAATAGTATCATGTGTGCTATACTTAGGCCCAGATCCATGAAATACTGGAAAGAGTACGCAGGTCTGGTGGCAATTATCATTCCTGCCAGGACAGGTGAGTACTGAGACAGAAAACTAAGTGTGAGACATGTTAAATTTAAAGAGTTTTTGGATTATTTCTGCAAAACTGAAAATGAAGAGGCCCACAGTTTGTTGTGGATCCATTGGGGTGTAGGAGTAATCCTTTCAAAGGTTCGGTTTTGTTCATGACTGTGGTCTTTCTCTCTGATGCCTCCTCCACTGGAATATTGAGCCTCTGTTACCAATAGCTTCATGGTCAGGAGGCCTTTCCAATAAACTGCCAGGATCTTCACTCAACATTGGCCCACAATGGAGAAAAACTGCTAATGTCTTTGGAAATAGTTGACCTGAGCCGTCTGTCTGTGCCCATGGAGCAGTCTATCAATGTTAACCCAGAAGACCAAAGGCATCAGGAAGCCATACCATCCCACATTCACCAGCTGTCTTTCTGTGCTGAAAATCATTGAAAGCCACCTCCCAGTCAAAGGTCTTTCATTAGTATCTGATCATTAATTCCAGTTTTCATTCAAAGTTGCTGGCCGTTCTGAGAATTTCCCACATTTCTTGTTTGTGTACCACGTAGTTTGTATTTAATGAATACTTTGTAAGCATTGTATCAATCGTAATTTTGGAAATTAATACATGGTCTTGAGGAGTTTCAATGCGATTATTTAACCATAGGACAATTAACAAACAACAACTTAAAACTTACATATTTAAAAACCCACTTATGGAATGTGGGCTTTGCTGACTGGGCCAGAAGTTGTTGCCCATCCCTAGTTACCCCTAAGAAGGCGATGACGAGCTGCTTTCTTTAGCCTCTGCAGTCCATTTGGTGTAGCTTCACCAAATGTCATTAGAGAAGGTGTAGCATGATTGAGACCCAATGACACTGAAAGAATGGTAATACATGTATAGGGTTGGAGGATTTGAGCTATAGGGAGAAGCTGAACAGGCTGGAGCTGTTTTCCCTAGAGCATCGGAGGCTGAGGGGTGACCTTATAGAGATTTACAAAATTATAAGGGGCATGGATAGCATAAATAGACAAAGTCTTTTCCTTGGGTTGGGGGAATCCAGAACTAGAGGGCATAGGTTTAGGGTAAGAGGGGAAAGATATAAAATGGACCTAAGGGGCAACGTTTTCACGCAGAGGGTGGTACGTGTATGGAATGAGTTGCCAGAGGAAGTGGTGGAGGCTGGTACAATTGCAACATTTAAGAGGCATCTGGATGGGTATATGAATAGGAAGGGTTTGAAGGGATATGGGCCAGGTGCTGGCAGGTGAAACTAGATTGGGTTGGGATATCTGGTCGGCATGGACAGGTTGGACTGTAGGGTCTGTTTCCATGCTGTACATCTCTATGACTCTATATTTCCAATTGAGAAGTGACTTGGAGCTGGTGGGCATGTTCCAATGTATTTAGTGCCCTTGCCCTTGATGGGAGTGATCGTGTGTTTGGAGTATTCATTCATTTATTATTAATCTCCACTCCTACTTATTATCTATTACAATTGGAATTTTAACACTGCACCAAAAAAGGTGGCTCATACCTTCAGAAAGTTCAGTGATATTTGTACTCAGCAATTGCATGCAGTGTACATATGGTGGTGCTGGAAGTGGTGCTGGAAGAGCACAGTATTTCAGGCAGCATCCAAAGTGCAGTGAAATCGACGTTTTGGGCAAAACCCTTCATCAGGAATAAAGGCAGAGAGCCTGAAGCGTGGAGAGATAAGCTAGAGGAGGGTGGGGGTGGGGAGAAAGTAGCATAGAGTACAATGGGTGAGTGGGGGAGGGGATGAAGGTGATAGGTCAAGGAGGAGAGGGTGCAGTGGATAGGTGGAAAAGGAGACAGGCAGGTAGGGCAAGGCCGGACAAGTCATGGGGACAGTGGTGAGCTGGAGGTTAGGAACTAGGATGAGGTGGGGGAAGGGGCAATGAGGAAACTGTTGAAGTCCACATTGATGCCCTGGGGTTGAAGTGTTCTGAAGCAGAAGATGAGGCGTTCTTCCTCCAGTCGTCTGGTGGTGAGGGAGCGGCGGTGAAGGAGGCCCAGGACCTCCATGTCCTCGGCAGAGTGGGAGGGGGAGTTGAAATGTTAGGCCACGGAGCGGTGTGGTTGATTGGTGCGGGTGTCCCAGAGATGTTCCCTAAAGCGGTCTGCTAGGAGGCGCCCAGTCTCCCCACTGTAGAGGAGACCGCATCGGGAGCAACGGATACAATAAATGATATTGGTGGATGTGCAGGTAAAACTTGGATGGATGTGGAAGACTCCTTTAGGGCCTTGGATAGAGGTGAGGGAGGAGGTGTGGGCACAGGTTTTACAGTTCCTGCGGTGGCAGGGGAAAGTGCCAGGATGGGAGGGTGGGTTGTAGGGGGTCATGGACCTGACCTCCTCTACAGTGGGGAGACTGGGTGTCTCCTAGCAGAGCGCTTTAGGGAACATCTCTGGGACACCCGCACCAATCAACCACACTGCCCTATGGCCCAACATTTCAACTCCCCCTCCGACTCTGCTGAGGACATGTGAAGGTCCTGGGCCTCCTTCACCGCCGCTCCCTCACCACCAGACACCTGGAGGAAGAACGCCTTATCTTTCACCTCGGAACACTTCAACCCCAGGGCATCAACGTGGACTTCAACAGTTTCCTCATTTCCCATCCCCACCTCGTCCTAGTTCCTAACTTCCAGCTCAGCACTGTCCCCATGACTTCAGGCTCACTGCCTTTATTCCTGATGAAGGGTTTTGCCCGAAACGTCGATTTCGCTGCACTTTGGATGCTGCCTGAACTGCTGTGCTCTGCCAGCACCACTAATCCAGAATCTGGTTTCCAGCATCTGCAGTCATTGTTTTTACCTCTGCAGTGTACATATACGGTTCACCCCAGAAAATAAGTCTCCAAAGACAGATAGAAAGCTCATTCACTCAGGATCATACTGAATTATAAATCTATCCCATAGTCTTATATTTCCACCAACTAGCAATTAAATAGTTTTAACTTCTTCTTCTTATGTTGGCACTCACAGGTCCAATCCTATTTCATCGTATTGACTGGTCTCAGTGCCAAGTACAGGAAGCAGGTGGTGGCATGTTCATTGGAAGAGATAGGAACATGGGAGGGAACATTGGAACATGAATTGGACATTCAGCCCCTCTCCATCATTCAATTAGATCATGATTTGTCTCTGTATCAACCCTTCCCCCTGAAGGCCTCAGGGCAGTTGTGTAACAAAAATCTTTCAAGCCCAGTTTTGAAATTTCCACTTAGATTCATAGAGATGTACAGCATGAAAACAAACCCTTGAGTCTGTGGGTTATGTAAATTAATGTTACTTTTGCAATTCTCAATTATTAGCTAAAAGCGTATGCAAGAAAGAAATGGGACTGTAAGACAGACAGTTAAACTCAATATGCCCGTATAAACAATAGGTCTAAACATCTGTTTCCCACTTTTACAGAAACACAGGAACAAACGCCATTAGTGATTAAAAGGGCTTAGTGATAAGATGCTGTGAAAAGGCAAGGATGTGCCCACAGCAGGATGAGGTCAAATGGCCTTGAGAACAGGAATGAGCATGTTTTTCACAGACAAGACCGGATAAGACACGAGATAAGCAGGAGTAATGGGTACCGGTCTTAGGGAAGTGGAGGATGTAAACAGGGGGGGAAACAATGAAATAAGGAAAAAATATGTGGGAACCAAATTATATAAATATCGAGTATTTGTTGAATTCAGTGTGTGTTGTCCCTGCCTTGTGGACATCACACCCATTTGCAAGTGTGAAATAAAGGGCGCTACCGATTCAGATCTTGTCTTAGACTGAAATTATTGCAGTGAGTGAGCTTTGTTTCTCACAAGTACAACTCATCCTTGCCAATCTAATTTCCAAATTAATCTCATCCCATTTGACAGCATTTGGTCCATATCCCTCTCAACCTTTCCTATTTGCATAACCATCGAGATTCCTTTTAAATGTACCAGGCTCCAACAACTCTTTGGCACCTCATTCCATACACACACCACCCTCTGTGTAAAAAAAATGGTCCCTTAGAATCCTTTTAAATCTTTCTCCTCCCACTTGAAACCTGTGCCCTCTCGTTTTGGACTTCCCTACTCTAGGGAAAAGATTTTGGCTATTCACCTTATCCGTGCCCCTTATGATTTTACAAATTTCTAGAAGGTCACCCCTCAGCCTCACTCTCCAGGGAAAGTAGCCTCAGCCTATTCAGCCTCTCCCTATAGCTCAAACTCTCCAACCCTGGCAGCATCCTTGTAAATCTTTTCTGAACTCTTTCAAGTTTAACAATCTCTTTCTTATGGCAGGGAGACCAGAACTGAATGCAATATTCCAAAAGTGGCCTAATCAATGTCTTGTACAGCCGCAATATGACCTCCCAATGCACTGACCAATAAAGGCAAGCATACCAAACATCTTATTCACTACCCTGTCTATCTGCAACTCCGCTTTCAAGGAGCAATGACCCTGCACCCCAAAATCTGACCAGTCTCAAAACTTTTTTGGAGGAGATTGTTTGGATTTTCACTTCTTTTGCTTCAGCATTTGCAAATATTTTTAATCAACCAGTTAAAACACATTATGATACATGTCTGGGATATATGAGACCTGAATCAAGGTCTTCTAGCCCTGAGGTAGGGACATTACCTCCACACCACAAGAGCATTTTATTCTGAATATCTGCAATTGCATCCTGCAATTGAGCCAAAATATCCCAGCTTTAATTATAGATGTAGTCAGATCTAGTCATCTTAAACACCTCAGATAGGGTACTCCTCGACTCTTGATAATTTACCTCAATAGTTTCAGTATCATTGTAATGCCCAGTAAGTTCTTTAAGATCAATAATATCTGCCTGAGGTTTGGTGCCCAAAATTGATTACACAGCTCTCCATGTAGTCGAATCAGAGCTTTAAATAATTGTAATACAGCTTCATCCCACTCTACCTTTGTTCCCATTGCAATAACCTTATAAATTACATTTTGTACTTGTCCACTAACTTGTATTCAGCACATCAGGTAGTATCTATGGAGAGAAATAGAGTTAGCATTTCCAGCTAAGATGATCTTTCATCACTCTCTTCAAATTCTGCCTGACCCACTGAGTATTTCGTGATTGTTGTGTGCATTTTAATTTCAGGTTTCAAACATCTGCAGTATTTTGCTTTTGTGGTTTTTTTTACATGAACACCAAATCTTCCAGTTCCTCCAGATTGTAGAGGAGCTCCCCTTATCTCTATGAAGTTCTGGTATAGTCCAATTTTATTTTCACTGGCAGGAAGGTGTTATTGAGGCACAATTCTTTATACTGACTATATTGTTAATGTTTTCTTTCTGAGGCTCTGAATGATCCTGGTGTTAAATGATAAAGGATGAACAATAAGACGTATCATGGTTGAATAAAACCTTCTGTTTATCAGCTCTGTGTATCTCAGGAATATGGTCATGAACAAAGAGTTTGGGAAAGTATCTGAATTTGGAGTGGGGAAGAGTATTGGGGGTCAGGATAGAAATGGGGTGAAGTGGAGACAAATATTTCACTTGAACGAAAAGGAAGGAGGAAATAACTTATTGTCATATATCACCTTTCACAACTTTGAGATATTCCAAAGCCCTTAAACTGATAACATTTTTGAAGCATGATCAGAGGGAACAAAATAATTCACTAATGAGAGCAAGTGGCACTGCAAATTTTATGAAACAATCGAGCATTTAGTTTAACATTCCATTCATGAAATAAAAGGTTTGAAGAGTGTCTCTGTGGTTACAACAAAAACAAACCTGTTCCTGGTGAACCAGAAGTTTCAGGCAGGTTGCAACTGATTCAGTTACCATGATTCATGTGGCACATAATATAAATTATGAATTTATCCTTTTTACTAATGAACTACTCGAACAATGCCACTCTTTGATAGTCTTTATTTCAGGACATTATATATGCACACTCAGAGGAGTAAGAGGCATGATAGTCACTGGGGCCTCATTGTTGATTGTTTCACAGGTTCCTAGACTAGAAAAGGCTGATAACATTTAATTAAAAGCAAAATACTGTAGGTACTGGAAATCTGAAACAATTATAGGGAATGCTGGTGAGTCTCAGCACATGGAAGAGTCATATTGGACGTGAAACATTAACTTTATTTCTCTCTCCACAGATATTGCCAGACCTGCTGTGTCTCTCCGGCATTCTCTGATCATGCTTAATACCAAGTCCATTTATTTCAACTAGAAAACAAAACCTAATCTAATGTGTGCAGATTGCCATAGAGGACAGTGTCCTTTTCGCAGCAACTGGAGAGTTTGTGTTCTGTGGCAAGTAAGTGGTCGTAACATTTGCATCACATGAATGCCAGTCAATGACTATTTTAAACAACAGAGAATCTACCTGTCTCCCCTTAACATTCAATAGCATTACCATCACTGAATATCCTACTATCAACATCCGAGGGTCATCATTAAGCAGAAATAGAACGAGCCATATTGTGATAATGTTGCTCCTTTAACAAGGTTATGCTGTCCTTGGTTTATTTTTAGAGAGTTTGTAAAAGACAAAACTCTGACAAGTCTAAGTTTGAAGGGTTTTAGGGCCAGCTTCATTCCTAACAAAGGGCCCCGGCCCAAAACATCGATTCTCCTGATCCTCGGATGCTGCCTGACCTGTTGAGCTTTTCCAGTACCACACCCTTGACTCCGATCTCCAGCAGCTGCAGTCTTCACTTTCTCCCAGGGTTTTAGGGCCAATTTGATTATAGCTAGCAGTTACTGCCTCAGGCAAAAGGCTTTTAAGTTTGAAAAAGAAACACTTGTACAATGAAAGGGGAGTGGCCATTTCTCCCAGCTCAGCTTTTCTCTGGTTTGATTTTTTTTGGCACCCTGGTTATTCATCGAGAGCAGTCAGACAGTAGTGAAGCTGCTGGATCCAATGAAATAGCTCCATGCTGATCTCTCTCTGACTTTCTCCTGTAAGAACCCGTGTTTGATTTTACCTTTTGTGCCAAGGGGTGTTTATGGTGATTGTTGTAAGTATTTGGAACAGCATCATTAAGCTGGGATGATCTGTTGGGTTTTTAGTTAGGTTACATTATTCAGTATTCTGTTCTCTTCTGTTTGTGTTTCATTCAGTAATCTTGTAAATAAATTCTGTTTTGTTTAAAACTATGTGGTTTAACCAACTGCATCCCTCCTGGAAGATCCACATGGCTACAAGAGCAGATCAGAGACTGAAACAGCAAGGAAATCACTCAGTATCTGTCTACCATCTGCAAAGCACGAGTTAAGAGTGCAATGGATTACACTCCACTTGGCTGGATGAGTGCAGCTCAACCACACTCAAGAAGCATGATAACATCCGTGACGAAGAAATCAATTTTATTGACACCACATCCAATATCTTCAACAATTTCTCCCTTCATCACTGATACACAGTGCCCAGAGAGTATACCACCTATAAGATGCATTGCAGCTACTCAGTTAAGCCAGGTGTATACACCATGATCTGCATGACTTTGTACCTGAAGTGCCATGGTGTGCCCTGTAAGGGATTGCTAGGTTGGCAATGCTGGGCCAAGTGCACAGTAGCCTTTAAATATAGCGTGGACACCAGCTATGCCAGTCTTTCAGTGAATACCTAGTGGGTAGCAAGTTGTTCTGGGAATGGCTCATGGTAAGATGGGGATGGAATCAGATGGGAGAGATGCCATGGGATGGTGTCGGTAGTTAATGAGATACATTTGGGAAGATACAGCGAGAAATTCCACTTGGCCCCTGTGGTGAGAAACCCTCCAAAATATTTGACACAACCTGCAATAAACAAAAACAATATAAGAGTCAGCCCAATGATGTCTGCTGCATTAGAGCAGGACTTCCCAATGTGGATGTCATGATGTGAAATGGGGTCACAAGCTGAAACTTTTGAGTCACAAGTTCTGAGGCATCAATGGCCAACTTGAGCTCTGACCAAGCTCTGATCAATAGCTGTGCTTGCTCTCTAAAAGAACCTCCTCTCCCTCAGTTCTCCCTGAGAGGGTCGTAAAAATTTTCAATCTTCAAAATGGCGTCACTCATAGAATCCCTACAGTGCAGAAACAAACCAATTGGCCCAACAAGTCCACACCAACCCTCCAAAGAGTACACCACCCAGAGTCATTCCCCTACTCTATTCCTCTCATGACTAATGCACCTAACCTACACATCCCTGAACACCATGTGCAATGTAGCACAGCCAGTTCACCTAACCTGCACATCCTTGGATTGTGGGAGCAAACCAGAGCACCCAGAGGAAACCCACACAGACACAGGGAGAGTGTGCAAACTCCACACAGCCAGTTGCCTGAGGCTGAAATCAAACCCGGTCCCTGGCACTACGAGGCAGCAGTGCTAACCACTGAGCCACCATGTCACCCTAGTGCCATCACAGCGTGAGAATATTTCAGATGCACGGTTCTAGAGTATGGAATCTGATCTTTGTTTCATATTCAAGCTACGACTCCACATTCTTTACTGTAGGTTGTGGAAATTCACACTCTAATGACAAATTAAACAAGAGCTTTGATACATATTTCCTGAATGTAACAAATTGTTGCACTATTTTTTCATTTGTTGGTCATTGAATCTCTGCTATAGCTTTCATCTTAGAGATGAATCTTCTTCACCCTGTAATATTCCCTTTTATTCCATTGATTCCCCTCAATTCCACAGGACAGTCATATTGCACTCAAAGCAATGGCTCTGCTTATCTCTCCAGAGATGCTGCTAGATCTACTGAGTTTCTCCAACACTCTTTTCATTGCAGTTTCTTCTTTGTCTCGTTTCAGATTCAGCAGGTGACGACTCCCTTTCAGTGCCATTAGATCATGGTCTGTGAGGCTTCTTCCATTGTATTTTCAAATCCAGAATCTCGAAGATCATCCATTACTGCCTCTACTCCAGAAAGTTCACTAACTGTCTCTTGCTGCATGCATTGATACCCTCCTGGGGCAGTGGAAATGCCAAATAGCATACGCAATGGCATCAGAGATAGCAAAGACCTTTGTCTTAGTAAATCATGGCAAAGTTTCTTCAATGGCTAGAATGGGGTATTGTGATCTCATCAAATCATTAGAACTTTATGCATACTGTCAGCTTTCCAGACTATTTCACTGCTATCATGCTGTTAATTCAGCCTGTGTGAGTTGCTATTTTCTTGATTATGCCCTTCTTTTCCAACTCTTCTATCTTGTCTTTCACATTGTTCTTGTGGGAAGGTGGATCTCTCCTTGGCAGGTACTAAGTTGTCTTGTACTTTCATCCATTTCAAACTTCTTGTCACTAGGAAGACATCAAAGACATTATTGTAGTCTTCCAGGATCCATTCAACAATCAATGCCTTAGTGTCTTGAAAAACACTGCAGACCTCTTCTGGCATATGTGGGGTTATTAGTCCAGCTTTACACTTGCTTCAAGATGCATATGGAATGAGCAGGAATATATGAAAAGGAAGGGTTTAGAAGGCTAAGAGTCAAATTTTGCCAAATGGGACTAGATTAGGTTAGGATATCTGCTCGGCATGGACATGTTGGACCAAAGGGTCTGTTTCCATGCTGTACATCTCTATGACTATGACTATGAGTAGACTTTGCTTAATGTCCACCATCTGGAACTGGAGATTTTTATTCTTCCCCTTTTTTATGGGCTCTCAATTTCATCTGTGATCCTGGAATGAGTATGGCATCATTGAGCATCAACTCTACCTTCCAGGACTTCATTTTTGGGTAATCACTTTAAGCTATTTCCATCAAGCTCAAGATATTGCTTGAAGCATCAATGTCTATTTGACGCTTCCGCCTCACTTGATGCTCTCCTTCTGCAGTCATCTTTCCAATGTCACGAGTCATTTAGACCTGATGATATCAACCATAATGTATGGTGTAGAGTTATTTATCTGAATCACTGTCTGATGTCTCTCCAGCAGCCATTTTTATAGGCTTATTTTGCATCTTTCTAGCTATGCATTTCCTTACGAACTTATTCAGCTTCCTGTAGCTGGAACATTACTATCTCCATGTACATGACATCAGCAATGTTTTTTTATTCCATTCTCTGCTCTGTTTGTTTTCCCATTAATTGTTCTCCAGCTCATGATTGACAACCTCAGAGCTACTGAACGTATCAATAGCTCGGTTGAGATGTCTCTCAGCAGACGTGTTCTCTTGGTGGGACCGCTTAAACCTAAGACAATCCTAGCACTGATGAGATCACCTTTCAGTTATCCAAATTTACAAATATCAGCTAAATCTCTCAGTGCTATAACATACTGATTAATACTCTCTCTCTCTACCCTACCCCACTTCCCAGGTTTTGATTTTAACACACTTGGTCATCAGTAACATTAGTTGAGAGTTCAAAATGTGTCTACAAAATTTCTCCAGTGTGTTTTTTCTGCTCCTCTGTGAGATCTACAATTTATAACACTGTTTCTCCACAAATGAAAACAGAGTTACTATTTTTATTTGTCCAGGCTTCTTGTTCGATTCTGTAGCTCCTTCAGTTTTGCCACTGAGACTGGAAGAAATTTCAATACTAGCTCATTCCCATAGAATTAGGGATTGGAAAATTCACAGCCAAATCTACTCATCAGCAATTCGAAGTTGCAGACTGCTTGTTGTATTGTTGGGCAGAAAAATGATATCTCCAAACCAGGCATGGATTAATTATTGACAGTTAATAGGAGCAATTGAAGAAAGTGAAAAATTACATGGAAAGAAGGCCTGTTGCAAACTAAAAATGAAATTGCTGGAGAAACTCAGTGGAAACAGTATGTTTTGTCTGTGGGTAACTTCATTGACCGTGGCTGGTTCCTGGGGATCAATCTATTGTTCAGTTAACACAGGGACACCTGGAATTGTTTTTACACAATGGAATGTCTGGGAAAGTACTGAAAGTACAACAAAATGTTGATACAGCATGTAACGTTAGATTCAGAATAGTATTAATATTGCCCACTCATTGGTCTTTCACTATCAGGTTGGGGTTCACGAGACTGAGGTCAGACTGGACTGGTCAGACCAGAATGGAGTGGTCAGACCACACTTCTGCCATTGGGCTGTGGTTGTGAGACCAATGTCATGGAATCTGACATGGAGCTCCAAGTGCCACAATCCCCAGTCCCCGATTACCCGAAAAGCAGTAAAAGTTTCCATGTAGTAGTTTAAGCTAATAGATTTGCTTATTAGTTTACTTAAAAGTAGTTAAGCTGATATATTCACTCATTAGTTTACAGATTAAGCTAATAAATTTGCAATGTTTTGAAGCAAACATGTCTTCTTGTATTCATTTTGATCAGATCTTGAAGAACCCATGCGGTACTTTCAGCCTAACAATACAGTTGCTTCCTTCCCACTTCTTAGAGGAGCTGGCCCTCTTGCAGTGCTGTTATCCACATAAATTCAGCTTCATACTTTTGACATCAAGTTTCAAGTATTGTGTTTGTAGGCTACCCTCTAAAGTGGAAGGAAGTTGCTGAAGATGTCATGTGATTATGGCAAGGCACAAGTGCACAATGTATAAATGCATTTATTGCAACATTCAACTTGTTACAATAGCAAAGTCACAAGATATTACTCATCACTTTGTTGGCTACTTTCTTGCAGTGTTCCCTGTTTACCAAATTGACATTGCTTACACTTTAGCAGAATTCCAGCATCTGTTGTCCTGACTATCTCCTAGTCACAGAAAATATTCCCATTGGCTTGAATATTCTGTTTCCAAACATGATGTCACTTCTTACAACCTCAGTGTTCATGACTATTTTAGGATACTTAGGAAATGCACTGACTTAAATCAGATTGAAATGTATGTTAGAGACACACTTGATGTAGGAAGATGTTGCTTCTGTTGTCAGAAGAAGCTACACAATGAGTTACTTTGGTTAGACCTATTGAAATTAAACAAAGCATCCAATCTAACTGCAAGGGTATAGTATAGACCATTTAGTGAGCACAAAGACACAATTCCCTCAATAAGCAGATGGAGTGGGTGTGTAAGATCAGGAAGGATATTTTCAAGGGAGACTTCAATCAGCTAATATTCAGAAAACCCAAGTGGTCTGGAGTCAGTAAGTGCAATGCATGATTATATGTGGATGCAGTAAGTCAGAAAAGCCACAAGAAACAGTGCTTATCTCAAGGTGGTACGTAAAAAAGACAATGAACAAGAGATATCAGTGATTTACTTCTTGGATACAGAAACACTACAATGATGAGTCAGATGAAATATGATGTGGGAAAATGTGAGGTCATGCACTTCGGTAGAAGAATAGAGGCAAGGACCATTTTCTGAATTCTGAAATCTGAAATGCAAAGCAACTTGGCAGTTCCAGTCCAGAACTCTCTTAAGGTAAACTTGCACTCCCTAAAGTTAGGAAGGTAAATACAATGTTGGCATTCATCTTGAAAGAACTAGAACATTAAAGCAGGGATGTATTTCTAAGGCTCTGGTCAGACCACATTTACAGTGTAATGAGCAATTTTGGGCCCTATACCTCAGGAAAGATGTATTGGCCTGGAGCGGTTCCAGAAGAGGTTCATGAGAATGATTTCAGGAATAAAAGGCTTAACATATGAGGAATATTTGCGAATGCTATACTATACTCAATGGAGTTTAGAAGGTTGAGGGGGAATATGATTGAAACATATAGAATACTGAATGGCCTGGAGAGAGTGGACATTGGGAAGATGTTTCCATTGTCAGGTGAGATGGGGACCTGAGGGCACAGCCTTAGAGTAAAGGGAAGACCCCTTAGAATGGAGATAAGGAGAAACTTATTTAACCAGAGAGTGGTGAATCTGTGGATTTATTGCCACAGGCTGTGGAGGCCAGACCATTGAGTATATTTAAAACAGAGTTAGATAAGTTCTTAATTACCAAGGGGACAAAAGGTTACAGGGAGAAAGTAGGAAAATGGGTTGAAAAGTCTAGCAGCCATGATTGAATGGTGGAGCAGATTCAATGGCCCAAATGGCCTAGTTTCTGCTTTTATGTATTATGTTCTTGTGATCTTATAGATTGAGTTCGATGTGGTCTGATTTAGAAACACCAAACATTATCAACCATATATACAACTTTGAAGGGGCTAATTCCCAGAAAAAAGAGCAAGTAACCCAAATGGATTGAGCTAAGTTATTGTAAAACACTTCATAGCGTAAGAAAAATCTTCAAAAGCTGAATATTCAGCCCATAGGAAAAATAAATTGTAAGAATCAGAAAGTTCATATTGAATATATGTGAAGCCAGATGGATTAATAAATAAATCAAAGGTGACATGAGGAGGAAAAATGTCTTATATAAATCTTATGGTGAGAAAAAAGATTGTGTTCATTTACATGAGTGAAAGAACATGTAGAAGCATGCTAAAAAGATAAACAAAAATTAATGGCAGAATTAGAAAAAGAATTACTGTGGATGAAAGGCATAAGAGCAGTAAAATTGTAGAAAAAGCATTTTAAATGTAATAAAATATCCTAAGGCAAATCAGAGGAGCAATAAAAAGCAAAATATGACACAGATGCAAGTAAAGATATTTTAGGCTGTCTCAATGAAGATGGAACAGAGCCAGGAGACTCTGGCACTGCTCCCACACAGCACCAGAAACCCTGGTTCCATTTCAGCTTTGGTGGTTGTTTGTGTGGAAGTTGCAAGTTCTTGCATCTTCATAGGTTTCCTGCTGGTGCTCTGATTTCTTTGCACAGCCCAAAGATGTACAGGTTAGATAGATTAGCCATACTAAATTTCCCAATGTGTCCAAAGATGTGCAGGCTGGTGGATTAGTCAGGGGAAATGCAGAGTTACAAGGATAGGGTAGGAGTAGTGGGACTGTGTGGAATGCTCTTTGGTGGGTCAGTGCAGACTCAATGGGCCGAAAAGCCTGCTTTCACACTGTAAGGATTCTGTGATTTTATGAATATATGAGGAAGGTTGAAAACAATGACAGTAAATGCCAGGAAGGGAGCTGGACATCTTCCCTTTCTATTCATTTTACTAGCAGCATAAACGTCAGTGACATGGCTGCACATTGGACTGCCAATAAAGTACACAACTAAAGAGGACTTCCCCACACCACCTGCAACAACCCCAGTAGGTTTCTGCGAGGCTTGACATCCCCCACCACTCCCCCATCACAGTTATGGTGTATCCTGTCCCACCCCCACCACCATTGCCAGGCCCTGTCTGCCAAACCACAACAACGTCTGTAAAATAACTTTGTCTTTCAGAGAGCCTCAACATAGGATCAACTTCTCCTTCATTGTATATCCCCAGAAATGGTTATCTTTTTCATTGGCCACATGTAAATGAGAGGCTGGCAGCTTTCGGCAGCAGATACTTCTTCCTGACAGATTCTTGAATCTGGAGTCAGTCTCTGGACTGACACAACAACAATGTGTGGACCTTTGTTTAAAGAGGTAATGCAGGATATCCATCAGCTCTCCTGCCGGCAGCCAAGGATCCCATCATTTCCGCAAGATTCCAGTTAGTGTTTTGAAAATCAATCTCCTCCTCTAAATGCAAGATGGTTGCACTACACCAGTTTTTAACTAAACAATAGCAAAGGTAATGCATCAGTACATCTGACCCAAAACAAACAGGATATATCAATCACAATGTATTATGTAGTCATAGGTTCGTTTCCAAGTATATTTCACAAGGGAGAGTGTTTTGAAGTACAGTGCCACATAATGTTATCAGTGATAGACTGAACATTGCAATGGGGATTATTTTACAAATAAAATACTGAAATCAATGTTGAGAAACAGACTGCTGGTTTGTCCAACTGCATGCAGTGGACTCCTTGTAGGTGCAGTATCAGGCCACCTATACTGCCAGCATTGATCGCAATACTAAACTGGCATGTTCCAGTTCCAGTGCACTATTCAATAACAACAGAACTCTACTCACACAGTTGACGTGCTTCTGAGAGTTCATGACATTTTGATGGCAGATGTGTTGACATTTAAGAGCTGCAAAATCAATCTTTAGAAATTCTCTAAATTCCTGGGCAGTTACTGGCTTTGCAGTCACCTTTAGTTAACAGCTAGGGAATGATTCATCTTGCATTTTCGCCTTTATTCTGCTTTTGTGTTGATTGGTTGAGGGACATCAACAGTGAAGAATCCTCATTTTGAACTATCTTAGATTAGATTATTTACAGTGTGGAAACAGGCCCATCGGCCCAACTAGTCCACACCGACCCGCCGAAGCGCAACCCACCCATACCCATACATTTACACCTTACCTAACACTACGGGCAATTTAGCATGACCAATTCACCTGACCCGCACATCTTTGGACTGTGGGAGGAAACCGGAGCACCCGAAGGAAACCCACGCAGACACGGGGAGAACGTGCAAACTCCACACAGTCAGTCGCCTGAGGCGGGAATTGAACCCAGGTCCCTGGCGCTGTGAGGCAGCAGTGCTAACCACTGTGCCACCGTGCCGATATCTTCAATATCATATCAAGAACACAGCAACATATGATGCAGAATAAAGTTGCCTCTAAATTGTCCCAATAATTTCATCAAACTTCAGTCTCAGAGAAAAGCTCTTTTCTTGAGTTTTTCATGACTATGTCTTAAAGTACTTTACAGGCAATGAAACACTTTTGATGTATGATCTCTGATGTACTGTGGGAAACGTGCCAGACAAATTACACACAGCAACTGCAACACCCACCCCCACCCCCACAAAATGGCAGCAAAGTGATAATTGTAGAAATCAGGATTGAGAAATACACACATGAGCCTTTGTGATATGCTATCTCAACAGCAGTGACCTCAGTAGTCATGTGAAATAAAGTCTGCCAGAAGGTTGGAACTGGAGTAGTTTAGAGTCAGAATGTCTACAGGTTTTTCCTGTATACAGTGTAAATATGTATTGTTTGAGATCTGGTCTGAGCTTATCTGAACAATAAAACCCATACTCTAGCAATCATAACCAGATCATCTGTTTTAGTGACATTGGTTGAAGGATACATAAGGCCAGGACACCAGGGAGAACCCCCCCCCCCCGCCCCCACTCCCCCCCCCCACCCGCCCCCCCCCCCCCCCCGCCATCCACCGTTCTTCTCCAAATAAATGCTATGGGATCATAAAGTCTACAGGAAAGAAAGAAATGGGCCTTTGGTTTAATATTTCATCTGAAAGATAGCACATTCAACAATGGTAGTATCCTCAGCATTGCATATCACTTAAATATAAGATTATCATTTAAATTATAAAGCTATAACTTCAAATCAGAAGATTAAATCAATGGAGTGGGTCTGAACTCACACTCATTGGATACAATGTAATTTCAGCTGACACCTCTTCTCTCAGCAGGATCTTCTCCGATTTCCCACACCAGTCTTTCTGCGCTCTTCCAAATTGAATTGTTAATAAAGAGCCATGTAAATGCACCAAGGATCGGACAGAACCACCCAAATTTACCTAAGACCCTTGAGCAAGTGAATGGAGGAAATTGCCATACTATCAGTCCAGGCTGAATTTGAAGCCAGGTCCCAGTGGTGATTGACATGTCCAGCCCATACACTTTTTGTCCTTGTTATAGTCCAGGAAAATTCTTTACTTGACTCTTCGCTTTGTAGCAAGGTGTATTAAGTTGATGCAAAAAGAGCAGCATGCGGTAGAATGTTTATTTAGGCAAGGCAGATGTTGTTTTGGGGGATTCTGGTCTGCCATAAGATACTCTTCAGAAAACTATCCTGGGTCTACTGTTTCGTTGAACTTTTTATCTTCTCTAAGAACATGGCATAGCCACCAACCACTGTCCTCATTCCTTGTCTGAGATTTTTCAATAAGTTACCAACAATGTTTTTTGACTTCACCCACAGTGTTGTGTCTTTCCTCATCCGCTCTGCAACGTTAGACATCATCTACTCTTCTTCCATTACTCATCCCATGTTTAATCACACCACAGACCCATGCTCTCCCATTACAAGACCCAGTACAATCAGCAAACTCAACTGCTCTTCCATTTGCGATAATGTACTTTTGAAATTTATTCATTGTTGTTATGCAGAAAACATCATACTAATTTGTACACGGAAATATCTGGCAATCAGCAACAAGATGAATAAAGAAATTGTCCTTGTCCTGCTTGCGTGACTGATGTTAACCAGAATGCTGGGAACCCCCATTGCCTTTTTGGATATGATCACAAAATCTTTTAAAGCCCTGGTAGTTCTGACAGGGTCTCACTTTAGCATCACACCTAAATAACAGCATTAATTACAGGTCACTTTGACCTCATGCTATGGATCAGACCAGACCCCCTCTAAATATATTAAAGAGGTAACCTAGACTCTATAATTTGTTCTTATTTTCAGAGGAAATGTGAGGTACAGTGTTTTAGATGCAATTTGATCAAACTACTCGTTATTAAGCACAACACAGTTTATTCAAACATTATAGTTAAAGTACAACAAAAGAAAGAGTAACTGGAATAACAACTTTATTGGAAAACTTAACATATGAATAGATTATTATACAACTAAACAGTAACTGTTCCAATATAGTAACATCCCACAAGCATACCCTTGGCCAAAGGCAAATTGAGTAACCAAAATTGTCTCACATACACCACAAACAGCTCAGGAGGAAAAGCATCCAGAGAAAACCTAGAGAGAGAGAGAGAGAGAGAGAGAGAACAGCAGCAGCAACAAGGAGAGATTAATTGCTTTCCAACCCTGCTGAGACCCCAGCAACAACTGCTAAATGCTAAAACTAAAACTCCTGGTTCTGTGAGTGGGGTTTGACCACAGCTTCTATTCTTCCAACTTTAAAAAAAGGCTTCATGAGTTGTTTATCTTCTCAGAGACTACTCAATACCTATTCCCCAATCCCTCTCTTTAAAAAACAGGACAAAACACTCCTCTTAAGACCATAGTATTGTCACATTCAATACTGAACCAAACGTCAAAGTAGGTTCAAATCTGTGGATTGAATTTATAATTCTCTACACTCTTAGTTGAACTTTCAACCTCACAGCCACCTAAAACGTCACCTATTGCTATGCCCATAATTTTGCCCACCTCACCCCTTCTTTAATGAAAGTTTATTGATTTCCCAATTCATTTAGTCCAAACGTTCTTACACTGGCTTTCTTGGTCTCTCTTCAAATATTGGGGTTCATCCAGAATTCTGCCAAACTCACCTTTTACAATATCCTCCTTCTTTATCACCATTTCAGTGGATTCCCCAATTGCTAATATATCCACTTCAAAATACTCAGCTGTAAGCCCTCCTGCTTTCACCCTTCCAAAGCAATATTTAGTTATGGCAGCGAGGCTCCCATCACTGAAGCTAAAAATCAGGCAATATGCGGGGAGGTGTGGTGAAACTACTTCAAACGTCAACAGGACCTAATGAGGATAGTCACCTACCACCAAAAACTACTGGCCAATCAAAGGGCAGTCAGTTGAACAGCCTCAACAGTGCCACTAGGACAAGTAGCCACTCTTGGGACTGCACCTAAAGTTTGAGAGGACATTGACTGATCTGCCCTCAAGGCAAATACTTGCAGCAGACAGGCAGGTTCCAGAGATGGGGTCCCTTTTTGCAAGCCCTGTACCATTGATGCTGGGATGTTGGTGAGGGGGGGGGGGGGTGGCAGGGGCTCCATTGGCTCATTGGTTTCTGAAAAGGATTCCCCCTGGAGTCCACCATGGTTTACCTTCAAGTTTCTCCCCATGACGGAGGGCCCCCAAGTGTTGGTAAGCTGCCAGCTGAGGTGGAAACACCACCCTTCTGCTTTCCATTACCATCTTGCCAGACTTCACACCTCACAGCCTGTCCCAGGGAGTGAGTACAATCCAGCCCCAAATTTCTGTACTTTTGATTCTTGTGACTCACCTACCTTGCATTGTGTCCTTCCCCACTGCACATTCAGTCTCCTAAGTGCCACATGTTGTCTGCAAATCCTCCAATTTGTTAACTGGTTTTCCTTCTTTAACAACCTCATCAACCCATACATTTTGGAACATTTATTTACTTTGGAACATTTATTCCTGCAAGGATTTCTCTTGTTAAAACTGAGTGACCACTTACCCTTTCTGAAATGTATTGAGATATTTTTAAGCATTAAAAGCTCTGTAAAATGTGAATTATTGTCGAGACCTGTTCGTCAGCTTACTACTGCACAGCATTTATGGCATTAAGCCAAGTTCAAGCTACAAGTGGTGAAGATTTGCTTAAAAAATGTAGTGATTTTCATATGCCTGATTTGTATGTAAGGAAGGTTTTGCTATTTACTGAAACATTTGATGTGTTCATCTTTCACAGGTCTCAAATGTACTTGCAATTCCATCTAAACATTTAGAGTCAAAGGAGGATACTGTTTTTGGTCAAATATGAGCATTGAATGGTGCAGAAAACAGTCCAGGTTTAATGGATGGGGACAATCCTCTCTGCTTTTTTTCCTTAGTTCCATCCTTCCAAACTGCAGAGATTAGATTCCCTACAATGTGGAAGCAGGCCCTTCAGCCCAACAGGTCCTCACCGATCCTCCGAAGAGCAACCCTCCTAGACCCAACCCCCAAGTTTTACCCCTGCACCTAACACTATAGCAATTTAGCATGGCCAATTCACCTAACCTGCACATCTTTGGACTGTGGGAGGAAACCGGAGCACCTGGAGGAAGCCCATGCAGACACGGGGAGATTGTGCAAACTCCACACAGATAGTTGACCAAGGTGGGAATTGAATCCGGGTCCCTGGTGCTGTGAGGCAGCAGTGCTAACCACTATGCCACCATGCCACCCCAAAAGAGCTTCCAAAACTCTACCATACTAAATAGCATTGAAATATGGAGAAGTGATTTTATATAATAGAGATTCATAAATGCTATCACCCGCATGTATCAGTGTTGAGATTAGATAATTAGTTAAGATGTCTACTCTTGATTGTTAACTGATGACTAATGCTTGTCTGTGGACATTTGTTGTAGATATCATTTGGGTTTTACCAAAAGTGATTGGAGGGCTGCTGCAGTGAACACTTAAGCCCAGGAGCACAATGTGGGAGGAGCTGCTTCAGATATGAACATTTGCTATTCCCAAAAAAGTGTCAATTAAAGTTTTGAAGACTGAACTGGAGAAGGATTCTGTGTAAAAAAACATTTTAACCATAAGTCAAATGATCCCCCTCCCACTCAACAGCCCATCAATAACCACTGTTTGGACTCATATTTGGATAATGGCCTTTTTGCTAAAGTAAGGATCATGGAATTGAATCCCAATTTTAAAAGTGCAAATGACACAATCATGGTGGATATAATAGATTAACTTACAAGCTGATCACTTTTTAAAATTGTTACAATTAATTGCTGTTTAAAGCTAAACAAATTTGATATTAAAACAAGTCTCGAAAACTAAGAACTGTATGTGTGTAAGCCATACATTTCTGGATTAGCAGGAATGCAAGGAAACACATAGTCACAAATTGGCTGCCACATTTTTACACTTCAACAGCCATTACCACTTGAAAAGTACTTAATTGTCTGCAGGATTCTTTGGGATGTAGAAGCAGTGAAAGGCCTTACAGAAATAGGTTTATTTATATAATGTACAAGGTAATATTTAAGATAATTATTTCCAGCACAAGACAAATTTCTTAGTTTTGGTTTATCACGTACATATTTATTTACAACACAATTCTCATTACTATTTCACGTCACAACATGAGACAGCATAGTTGCTCATTGTTTCCTATAATTAAATCCCATGGATGGTGTATGACTGAACGATGACTTTGAAATTATTTGTCATTTGAAGAAAGCTAACACACTAAGCACTGTGATCAACTCTGTATGTAATTGTTGTCATCAAACTACATTTTCTCTCGGCCGAGGGCAGTATTGCATTTGATTAACTTTGGTTGAATATAACTTACAAAAATTTCACATCTATTATTCTAATCTAGGTGAAAGGGACTTCTATGACATTGCATAGTGCAATACTTAAAAAATATAAATTAACTAATTGCTGAAGAAAGTGCTATTCTGTTCAGTTGAAGATATTGTAAGGCCATAGTGGCCAGGGAGCAAGGTCATTCAACCCATCTGAATACGTGGTTGAGGGATAACCTGATATTTCTAGATAGCAGCGTCCAGTTGTTTCTGAAATGATGGCAGGATTTGCAACTCCACTGTTGCATTTCAGATGTTGATTATTATATGGAGAGATTCCCCTCTCAGTTCGAAAGTTACCTTTTACTACTCAGCTTTGAACATGTATCTCTGAACATATTTCTGAATAAGCTCTGATTTGAGCTGACAGGACAGTAGCTTTGACTGCAATGTATCTTTATTGAATTGCTTGGAAGATGGCTGCCTGCAGCAAACACCTCATGATAGCGGTCACATCATTACAGCCAACTAAGAAGCACATTAGCTCAATTGCAATTCAAACACTCCCCTTTACATCTAATTTCCATGCACAACTATTTAAACTATGAATCACCCAAATTACTCACTAGACAAACAACTGTTCTCTTGCATTGGCAAAGCATGATATTATTCTTGGTTAATCCCCACAATGTCAGTCCTAATGGCATCTGGGCTGTTGGTTTTTCCTCCAATGTCTGTTGGTTTGCATGATATGGTCTCTGGTTCTGCTTAGAAATCTTCTCAGTTGACACTAAAAGGAAAGTTGTGATTGCACTGCAGAAGGTGCAGTGGAGATTGACCAGCCTAGCACTTGGGCTGGAATGAGTTGGTTATAAAGAGAGTTTGGGTAGACTGTACATATTTCTAATTTTGAGCATCAACTTCTCTTCCCTTAACAGCCACATTATCGTAGAAAGAATCCAAGTGGGGCAGACTACCAATGCTTCACTGAAGGCAAACGGACAATGTCACCTAGCAAAGGTGGTGAAAGATCTGCAGAAAAATATATCAGCTTGGCAAACAAATCTATGAACCATCCAACCACAAGGGATGAACTCAGATTTCTCCAGTTTCCTCATTTCCCCTCCCCCCACCTTGTCTCAGTCGATTCCCTTGAACTCAGCACCGCCCTCCTAACCTGCAATCTTCTTCCTGACCTCTCCGCCCCCACCCCACTCCCGCCTATCACCCTCACCTTGACCTCCTTCCACCTATCACATCTCCATCGCCCCTCCCCCAAGTCCCTCCTCCCTACCTTTTATCTTAGCCTGCCTGGCACCCTCTCCTCATTCCTGATGAAGGGCTCTGACCTGAAACGTCGAATTTCCTGTTCCTTGGATGCTGCCTGACCTGCTGTGCTTTAATCAGCAACACATTTTCAGCTCTGATCTCCAGCATCTGCAGACCTCACGTTTTGCACAACCCAAGCTACCAATCTTTTCAAAATCCTTAAGAATCCCTTACTCCGACACTAATTCTATCCTTGATGACATAATCTTTTTGTAGCTCCAATTCACAGGATTCTCTAAGCTGTGCCATAAGACCATAAGACACAGGAGTGGAAATAAGGCCATTTGGCCCATCGAGTCCACTTTGCCATTTAATAATAGCTGATGGGCATTTCAACTTCACTTACCTGCATTCTCTGCGCAGCCTCCCCACCTCCTCAGTACTACCTGTCTATCCACCTAACTTTGTGTCATCTGTAAAATGCACCAGAATGCCCCCAGTTCCTTCATTCAGATCATTAATATAAAAAGTGAACAACTGCGGCACCAAACACCGAACCCTGTGGGACCCCATTTGTCACCGGCTGCCATTCCGAAAAAGAACCTTTTATCCCAACTCTCTGCCTTCTGTCAGATAGCCAATCCTCAATCCATGCCAGTAACTCACCTTGAATACCATGGGCCCTCACCTTGCTCAGCAGCCTCCCGTGAGGCACCTTATCAAAGGCCTTTTAGAAGTCTAGATAGATAACATCCACTGGGTTTCCCTGGTCTAACCTACTTGTTACCTCTTCAAAGAATTCTGACAGGATTGTCATGCGTGACCTCCCCTTACTAAATCCATGCTGACTTGTTTGAATCTGACCCTGCACTTCTAAGAATTTAGAAGTCTCATCCTTAACGATGGATTCTAGAATTTTACCAACAACCGAGGTTAGGCTAATCAGCCTATAAATTTCCATCTTTTGTCTTTATACTTTCTTGAACAACAGGGGTTACAACAGCGATTTTCAAATCAGTGTCACACCTCTGTGACAAGGGAGCAATACTCTCAGAGATTTTCTCTACGATAGACCTGCATGTTCAATGTTTCTTAAATCAGTGGTCAGATGTGTTATATCATTCTGGGTAGGTATAATCAGAGGTATGAGCACTACCACAGCCCTCCACCTAGAAACAATACCCTCTTGGGTCTTCAAATTATTAGTGCAGTGACAATACTACTACACTATCCTTTAGGGTTTCAACACAAACATCAGAGGATAGTTTTGATCTGTCAAACACTGGGTTGCAGGCCCAGCGTACTCCAGTTGCGCCACAGTACCGCGTGTTTCTTGTTCCTTGGTAACCAGAACTTGGCACCCAGTATTCAAGGTGCACCCTGACCAGAACAGGGTGGTAGCTCGCAATGAGTTAATCAAGATTAGTGTATACCTCATTCCGTTCCATCCTCAACTACTTCTGCGCTTCCCCGGATTATTCAAGAGTGAAAGAAATAGCTGTTATCCTGTTGATTTGGAGCCAATGGGAAGAAGTGATAACAGGGGGAAAAAAAATTGGTTATTGTACCCTCTGGACATTTGGTGGCGGTACTTACATGCAAACAGGAGGCTGGGCCAAATGAACCTGTTGGCTGCCGACATGCGAAGACAGCAGTTACCTGTCCTGCACCGGGAAATTGAAAACCGGGCCTAATTGGTGCATTATTTCCACCCCCACCATCTCTCTCTCCACATCAGGTTTCGCAATGCTTGTTTGAACAGCAGTCAGTTGTTTGGGTTGGCAGTCGAGTGGTGGAAGATGAGGTGAGCGGGGGGCTATCTCTCTCTCTTTCTCGTTCCGTTTGTTTGTTTGTTTTTTGCTGCGGCAGACCAAGGGAGCGAGCCAAGTCCGGGATCACCCCAGGGTCGCTCCCACTGCGAGTGAGGCGCTGTTGCAGCTCCTTCCCCCAGGAGCACCCCCACCCCCCAGCGCGGGCACCTCACTGACTGACCCCCCGTCCACCGGAGCCCCCCACCCATGGAGAGCTCGGAGGGGGCGAGCCCGCCGCAGAAAGGGCTCAGGATGAGAATCGGCCGCGTCTTCCAGCGCAGCAAGTCGGCGGGTGACCAGGAGGGGGACCAGGAAACCCCGGGAGCCGGCGGCAGTGGCTGCAGCCAGGAGCCGGGCTGCCCTCCCGTCTCCCAAGTTGGCGGCGGGAGGAGGAGGAGGAGAAGTTGGGGGAGCTGGAGACGGAAGAAAAAGTCCAACGAGCCTTCGGTGCTGTCGACACCTCTGCTCGCCCCGCCGAGAAGCGACATGTAAATATCTTCTTTTACCTCCCTTTGTTGTTTTTTAAAAAAATAATAAAAATGCTGGGGCTATATCTAGATTAAAATGTTAAATATATATTCTTGCCACTTCTAGCCATTTATTGCAGTTTATTTCGGGAGATGTGACCCTCCCCCCTCTTGTCACACACCGAGAAGTTATTTATATGAAAGCTGACCGGTTGACCTGGAATAACCTGGTCACTGTCATCCTGAATAGCTGTCCCCACATTCCCAGCCAGAGAAGCATGTCCTAAAGGTTACAACACGTGGAATGGGACGGGACAGCACAGTGTTGTTGTCATGTATCCCCAGGACTGCACTCTCTGTAACATTGTAAAAGTGTCCAAATGTAAATGTATCGATGCTAATCAGGACCTGCTGCCTGGATAGGGCTGGTCCCGGCTAAAGGAACAGCCCAATTCAAAGTACAAGCAGCGGAACTACCCAGCTTTCCATCCCCTCTCCGCACCCCCCCCCCAACCTGGGGAAATCTAATGACTGAAGAGATGATCACCGCCTCCTCATTCATGTCAGCGCACTGTAATTACTGCACAGCAGACTCGCCAGGTTGCAAGGTTCAGACCGTGAGGTCAGCCTCAGGTTGTGTGGCTGGTGATGATCCATCAACCGGCGCATCGGCTAGGGTAGGCATCACGACTGAAAGGAAAATCGCCAGGTTTCCGAGCCTGTACTCCTACGCCAATCCGTACACCAGAGGGGCCGTTGTTATTCACAAACAACGCTTTTTTCCCTTGGAAACCTCAGTGGATATTGGTTTCCCGGTGATGTATCTCCATCGATTTCCAACGATTTTCCTCCATCCATTTTTCTGAGAGAGGGATTTTCCCTTTTAAACAGATGATTTTGTTATCCGTTGTTTACATTTATTGGATCGAGTTATGTACACAGTCTCCGCCAATGTCCTTCGAGTAATCGAGGTTCCTCTTGTACATGGTTCCTCTAGATCTCACAAACATTTCACACTTGCCCTGCATTCTGAAACTGCGGAAGTATTAGCAGGCCCATAATTTGGAAAGCTGCTGAGAGTCTGACCGCTGTCCGAAACTCCACCTTGTCTGAACTTTCGTAAACCTACTCTGCGGCGCGCAAACCTGTCCAGTTGTACAGTTGGGGACTTATTGGGGCTGTTAGCCATTTGCAGGTGGTAAAGGAGAGAATGCCGTGCTGATGGATGAGCTGGCTAACTACTTATACAGTGGTAATACCAACTCTGTTATTTTGGAGACAACACCTCCTTCCTGTCCCTAAACACTAGTTCCGCTGAAGTTCTCACCACTGAGCTTCTGTGTTGGATCCAAGGGCTGGCTGATATTGCAATAGTTCCCTGTGGTCGGGTACTGTATCCCTCGCTTCTAAATCTGCTGGAGATCCACCCTCACAAACATAAATGTCCCCATCTGTTCTTGCCAACCTGGCTTTTCATTCAAGATCCATTGAATGTATTGTTGTCTTCCAAATCTATGCCATGATTCCTGCAAATCCACATTCAAATCTCTAATCAGTTTTCTAGCCCTGCTAGAGCATTGAAATGGGCAAAATCAAAATCACTGTGCCTATGGTGCACTGTCCCTTCTCATTGTTCTTGGCTCCGCAGCCTACACCATTGGATTTGTAACCGAGAGGCACTGGCTGATGCTTTGAGGAGATGCATTAAAATCCCACCATGGTGGAATTCAAACTCACACATAATGAAATCTAGAATTGAAAGGTGGTCTCAGGACTGTCACTCAGTGTAAAATCCCAGCTGGTTCACCATGTCCTTCAGCAAAGGAAATCTGCTATACTGAGCCAGTCTGGCTTTTGTAACTCCTGACCCACAGCAGTGTGGTTGTTCTCTAACAGGCTTCTAAAAGGGCTTAGCAAGCTAATGTTAATTAGGGATGGGCAGCAACTGTTAATCTTGCAAGTGAAACCCACAAACCAGGAATTAATGAATATCAACCATCCTTCTCCAATGTCTCTTTTCTAATATTCATCCTGAGGGAGGCTCACTAGATTCTACTCTAAGCCATTCAGTCATAGAGTCATAGAGATGTACAGCATGGAAACAGATCCTACGTTCCAACCCGTCCATGCTGACCAGATATCCCAACCCAATCTAGTCCCACCTGCCAGCACCCAGCCCATATCCCTCCAAACCCTTCCTATTCATATACCCATCCAAATGCCTCTTAAATGTTGCAATTGTACCGGCCTCGCAGCTCATTCCATACACGTACCACCCTTTGCGTGAAAAAGGTCTCTTTTATATCTTTCCCCTCTCACCCTAAACCTATGCCCTCTAGTTCTGGACTCCCCCACCCCAGGGAAAAGACTTTGTCTATTTACCCTATCCATGCCCCTCCATAATTTTGTAAGTCTCTATAAGGTCCCCCCTCAGCCTCTGACACTCCAGGGAAAACAGCCCCAACCTGTTCAGCCTCTCCCTGCAGCTCAGATCCTCCAACCCTGGCAGATCCTCCAACCCTGAACCCTTTCAAGTTTCACAACATCTTTCCGATAGGAAGGAGGCCAGAATTGCATGCAATATTCCAACAGTCGCCTAACCAATGTCCTGTACAGCTGCAACATGACTTCCCAACTTCTGTACTCAATACTCTGACCACTAAAGGAAAGGATACCAAACGTCTTCTTCACTATCCTATCTAAATGCGGCTCCACTTTCTAGGAACTATGAACTCGCACTCCAAGGTCTCTTTGTTCAGCAACACTCCCTAGGACGTTACCATTAAGTGTATAAGTCCTGCTAAGATTTGCTTTCCCAAAATGCAGCACTTTGCATTTATCTGAATTAAACTCCATCTGCCGTTTTTCAGCCCATTGGCCCATTTAGTCCAGATCCTGTTGTAATCTGAGGTAACCGTCTTCGCTGTCCACTACCCCTCCAATTTTGGTGCCATCTGCAAACTTACTAACTGTACCTCTTATGCTCGCATCCAAATCATTTATGTAAATTTCAAAAAGTAGAGGGCCCAGCACCGATCCTTGTGGCACTCCACTGGTCACAGGCCTCCAGTCTGTATAACAACCCTCCACCACTACCCTCTGTCTTCTACCTTTGAGCAAGTTCTGTATCCAAAAGGCTGGTTCTCCCTATATTCCATGAGATCTAACCTTGCAAAGCAATCTCCCATGGGGAACCTTGTTGAACGCCTTACTGAAGTCCATATAGATCCCATTTACTGCTCTGCCCTCATCAATCTTCTTTGTTACTTCTTCACAAAACTCAATCAAGTTTGTGAGACATGATTTCTCACGCACAAAGCCATGTTGACTATCCCTAATCAGTCCTTGCCTTTCTAAATACATCCTGTCCCTCAGGATTCCCACCAACAACTTGCCCACCACCGAGGTCAGGCTCACTGGTCTATAGTTCCCTGGATTGTCCTTACCAACCTTCTTAAACAGTGGCACCAGGTTTGCCAACCTCCAGTCTTCCAGAACCTCACCTGTGACTGTCAATGATGCAAATATCTCAGCAAGAGGCCCAGCATTCACTTCTCTAGCTTCCCACAGAGTTCTCAGGGACACCTGATCAAGTCCTGGGGATTTATTCACTTTTAACCGTTTCAAGACATCCAGCACTTCCTCTGTAATCTGGACATTTTGCAAGATATCATCATCTGTTTCCCTAGAGTCTGTATCTTCCATATCCTTTTCCACAGTAAATACTGATGCAAACCATAGGCAGACAATCTGCTGCCTTCTCTTCTTGCCCCTGAACCTTTGAAGGCTGCAAAGATCTCCCCTTCTATTTCTCATCTATGTAATCTTTCAATAACTTCAGTCATACTATCAGTTTCCAGATGTACACTGACATTACCTGTCCACTACCTCTTGTAACTCCTTCACTGGCTCTGTTGTCAGCTGCTTATTTAATATCCAGAGTTGGATGTGCTGCGATTTCCTAAACTCAAGTATTGGGAAGACTGTAGCCATTGTCTTCAGCTGCCATCACAAACCCCCATTCAATGTCATCAACTTCATTTCACTTTTGGCCTCAGATCTTCCCAATATCTTCAGCTGATCTAAAGGTTGCCCAGACTGAAACTCACACTAAATCCTTCTTGTACATCTCCATTGTCCTACCTCAATTCACTGGTCTCCCTGTATGGCAAATTTAAAATCACAGTCCTGCATTCAAATCCTACCAAATCCCTCTGTCTCTGATAGGTCTGCCATCTACCAGTCTTGGAATTCTCAATTCATAGAATCCCAACAATACAGATGGAGGCCATTCAGCCCATTGGGTCTGCACCATACCTCTGAAGAGTATCCCACTCAGAACCCTCTCCCACCCTACCTTGTAATCTTGAATTTCCCATGGCTAATCAACCTAACCTGCACATCCGTGGACATTATGGGTAATTTAGTATGGCAAGTTCACCTAATGTGCATATCTTTCACTGTGGGAGGAAATCAGAGCACCCAGAGGAAACTCGCACAGACACCGGGAGAACAAGCAATCTCCACACAGGAACCAAAGGCTGAAATCAAATCCTGGTGCTGTGAGGCAGCAGTGCTAACCACTGTCCCAGTGTGCCACCCCAGATCTCATTCCCTGAACGGGAATAGAACCCAGGCTACTGCGGTGAGAGCACTGAATCCTAATTACTAGACCACCAGGCAGTGTGATCACTTCTTCCTATCACCTAACAGTTGGTAGCCATGTCTTCAGCGATTACATTCCCAGTAGCTTAAAGTTCCTGTGAAACCTCTGCACTTCTACACTTCCCTCTCCCTCATTAATGCCCGTTAATCCCCAGCTGCTTGAACAGGTTTCTGTGCAACACGCCAGTTGTCTGTTTCTTTGATTCAGCATGCCTTAGGGTGCTGTATTAAGACAAATGCCGTAGATACCTAAGAGGCAACTTTTTCATGCAGAGCATGGTGACCGCATGAAATGAGCTGCCAGAGGAAGTGGTGCAGACTGGTACAATTACAACATTTAAAAGGCATCTGGATGAGTATATGAATAGGGTGGGTTTAGAGGGATATGAACCAAAAGCTGGCAAGTGGGACTTGATTAATTTAGGATATCTGGTTGGTATGGACAAGTTAGACCGAAGGGTCTGTTTCTGTGCTTTACATCTCTATAACTCTATGTTGTTGACAGCCATCATGCCATATCTATCTTGTGTCAACTCTCAATTAGTCACATACTGGGTCTCAAAAGATTTTTTAACTTAGGCTTGAAATTGTGACAGTTGAACACCTGATAAACACGTTTGTTTGCATTTATCAGATTGCTACACTGCACCTAATTTGCATATGAGGTTGCTGTATTTGCAAATCAACTTAACGTGAGCTGTGGAAAAGATAGCCCAACCCTCATATTTACTGTGGAAGGTTGTGTCAACTTAACTGGAGGCTGAAACCTGATGAGGTGCAGACTGTGGCGACAAATTTGTGCTTCAGGCAGTGTGGGAGAATTGCTTTAGTTTAGAGATCTGTGTGCAATAAAACCTTCAGAAACAAAAATGTTGAGAAAAATATGTACTTGGATTAGCCAGACCTTGGTGGTAATGTTGCAGCCCATTCGTCAGAAATTAACGGGTCCAAGTATTACTCTCGTGACTTCAGCATATAACTACACAAACCCTTTAATGCAATCATCAGTGTCACTCGGAAGGGTCATTGGACTCGAACCATTTACTCTGTTTTCTCTCCACAGATGCTGCTGGACCTGCTGAGTTTCTCCAGCAATTTCAAATGCCTGCAGTTACTTGTTTTGCTATAATTGAGCGTGCATTGCTGGAGAAACTGACTTGCAGATCCGATGCTAAACCAACACCTGTCTGTGCCATTAGGTGGACAATAAAGATCTGATGTTCTATTTTGAAAGAGAACAGAGAAGATTTCCTAGGGCTGGATAATTATCAGTGCGCTGCAATTCCTGCCCAACCCCCATGTTCTCGTAGCTTAAAGACTGTGTGAAGAGCCTGTTGCCCCTCCAGATTGCTGTCAGTTGTCGGCCATTTGATAGATAGTTGAAATGAAACAGGACTTGTGTGCTCTTCAGACTTAGGAAGCTTCACCTCAGCAAGCTATTGGTTTGTCAAAGACTGGCAGCTATCTAATCTCCACAGTTGGATCCAATCCTGAAAGTGAGTCTAGCTTCTCATTGGACCCTTGTATGACTGAGAGGTGAAGAGAGAAATTTGGGTGGATTACACCTACAGGAGGACCCTATACTAGTCCTGTTAAAAAATGACCACCCCATGCTTACCACCAGTTCCTTGGCATGGCATGGAATGGCATGGGTCTTTGTCTCCTGCTGCCAGTTAAATCATTGTGGTGGCAGGATGAGGCCCTTAAGTGGGCATCAATTGTTTCAATTGAAGATAATGTGGAAGCAGGCCATTCAGCCCATCAAGTCCACACTGATCATCCAAAGAGCATCCCATCCAGACCCACCCCCTATCTTATCCCTGTAACCCTGCATTTCTTATGACCAATCCACTTAACTTACATATCTTTGGACTATGGAAGGAAACTAGAGGACCTGGAGCAAACCCATGCAGACACTGGGAGAATGTGCAAACTTCATACAATCACCTGAGGGTGGAATCACATCTGGTGCTGTGAGACAGCAGTGCTAACCACTGAAGCACTGTGCCGCCTAATGGCCTGCTGCTTATTCCTCTGCTTCTATAAAATTGAAGTAGTGGCAGGGCTGGGTGACAAGGCAGCAGTGACACTGTCTGCTTAATGTACCCTGTCCTTCATCTTCAAACCTGCTATCAGGAGCATATTAAATATAGCTCAAAGTTTCTTTGCCTGTCTTCATGTATTAACCAATAGATAATGTAGTCAGTTCTTTTAATTATTATCTGTGTAAGCTTGTCGAGTGCAAATAGGCTGCATTATTTACTATATGAGAACATAGAACAGAGAACAATACAGCACAGAACAGGCCCTTCGGCCCATGATGTTGTGCCAAACATTTGTCCTAGCTTAAGCACCTATCCATGTACCTATCCAATTGCCGTTTAAAGATCACCAATGATTCTGACTCTGCCACTCCCACAGGCAGCGCATTCCATGCCCCCACCACTGTCTGGGTAAAGAACCTACCCCTGACATCCTCCCTATACCTTCCACCCTTCACCTTAAATTTATGTCCCCTTGTAACACTCTGTTGTACCCGGGGAAAAAGTCTCTGACTGTCTACTCTATCTATTCCCCTGATCATCTTATAAACCTCTATCAAGTCACCCCCTCATCCTTCGCCGTTCCAATGAGAAAAGGCTAGCACTCACAACCTATCCTCGTACGACCTATTCTCCATTCCAGGCAACATCTTGGTAAATCTCCTCTGCACCCTCTCCAAAGCTTCCACATCTTTACTAAAGTGAGGTGACCAGAACTGCATACAGTACTCCAAATGTGGCCTTACCAAGTTACTGTACAGCTGCAACATCATCTCACGACTCTTGAACTCAATGCCTCTGCTAATGAACGCTAATACACCATAGGCCTTCTTACAAACTCTATCCACCTGAGTGGCAACTTTCAAAGAGCTATGAACATAGACCCCAAGATCCCTCTGCTCCTTCACCTTACTAAGAACCCGACCGTTAGCCCTGTATTCTGCATTCTTATTTGTCCTTCCAAAATGGACAACCTCACACTTGACAGGGTTGAACTCCATCTGACACTCCTCAGCCCAGCTCTGCATCATATCTAAGTCCCTTTGCAGCCAACAACAGCCCTCCTCACTATCCACAACCCCACCAATCTTCGTATCGTCTGCAAATTTACTGACCCATCCTTCGACTTCCTCTTCCAAGTCATTAATAAAAATTACAAACAGCAGAGGACCCAGAATTGAAGCCTGCGCAATTCCACTTGTAACTGGACTCCAGGCTGAATATTTACCATCTACCACCACTCTCTGACTTCGACCGGTTAGCCAGTTCTCTATCCAACTGGCCAAATTTCCCACTATCCCATGCCTCCTGACTTTCCGCATAAGCCTTACTAAAATCCATGTACAATACATCCACTGCTCTACCCTCATCCACATGCTTGGTCACCTCCTCAAAGAATTCAATAAGACTTGTAAGGCAAGACCTACCCCTCAAATCCATGCTGGCTGTCCCTAATCAAGCAGTGTCTTTCCAGATACTCATAAATCCTATCCCTCAGTACCCTTTCCATTATTTTGCCCAACACCGAAGTAAGACTAACTGGCCTGTAATTCCCGGGGTTATCCCTATTCCCTTTTTTGAACAGGGGCACAACATTCGCCACTCTCCAGTCCCCTGGTACCACCCCCATTGACAGTGAAGACGAAAAGATCATTGCCAACGGCTCTGCAATTTCCTCTCTTGCTTCCCACATAATCCTAGGATATATCCCGTCAGGCCCGGGGGACTTGTCTATCCTCAAGTTTTTCAAAATGCCCAACACATCTTCCTTCCAAACAAGTATCTCTTCCAGCTTACCAGTCCGTTTTATACTCTCCTCTTCAACAATACAGTACCTCTCATTTGTAAATACTGAAGAAAAGTACTCATTCAAGATCTCTCCAATCTCTTTCGACTCAATCCACAGTCTCCCACTATTGACCTTGGTCGGACCTATCCTCGTTCCCGTCATTCTCATGTTTCTCACATATGCATAAAAGGCCTTGGGGTTATCCTTGATCCTCCCCGCCAAAGATTTTTCATGCCCTCTCTTAGCTATCCTAATCCCTTTCTTCAGTTCCCTCCTGGCTATCTTGTATCCCTCCAATGCTCTGTCTAAACCTTGTTTCCTCAACCTTAAGTAAGCCTCCTTCTTCCTCTTTACTAGACATTTAACCTCCCTTGTCAACCAAGGTTCCCTCACACGACCATCTCTTTCCTGCCTGACAGGTACGTACATATCAAGGACACATCATATCTGTTCCGTGAAAAAGTTCCACATTTCAACGACATCCTTCCCTGCCAGCCTATGCTTCCAACTTATGCTCCTCAGATCCTGTCTTGCAGCATCATATTTACCCTTCCCCCAATTGTAAAACCTACCCTATTGCACGCACCTATCTCTCTCCATAACCAAGGTGAATGTCACAGAATTGTGGTCACCATCACCAAAATGCTCACCCACTAACAAGCCTATCACTTGTCCCAGTTCATTACCAAGTACCAAATCCAATATGGCCTCCTCTCTGGTTGGACAATGTACATACTAAGTTAGAAAAGCTTCCTGGACACACTGCACAAACACCGTCCCCTCCAATCTACTTGATCTAAAGAGCTTCCAATCAATATTTGGGAAGTTGAAATCGCCCATGACTACTACCCTGTGGTTTCTGCACCTTTCCAAAATCTGTTTCCCAATCTGTTTCTCCACATCTCTGCTGCTATTGGGGGGCCTATAGTAAACACCCAACAAGGTGACTGCTCTTTTCCTATTCTGACTTCATCCCATACTACCTCCAAAGGCAGATCCCCCTCGAACTGCCTTTCTGCAGCCATTATACCATTTCTAATTAGCAACACCACACCTCCTCCTTTTTTTACCACCCTCCCTAATCTTACTGAAACATCTGTAACCAGGAACCTTCAACAACCATTCCTGTCCCTCTTCTATCCACGTTTCCGTGATGGCCACAACATCGTAGTCCCAAGTACCAATCCATGCCTTAAGTTCACCCACCTTATTTCTGATACTCCTTGCATTGAAGTATACACACTTCAACCCATCTCTGTGTCCGTAAGTATTCCCTGTCAGTGCTACCTTCTCCACAGCCTCCCTACATTCTTGGACATCCTGAAAAACAGCTAACCTACTTGCTGGACTACAAATCCAGATCCCATCCCCCTGCCAAATTAGTTTAAACCCCCCCCCCCCGAAGAGTGCTAGCAAACCTACCTCCCAGGATGTTGGTGCCCTTCTGGTTCAGGTGCAACCCGTCCTGCTTGTACAGATCCCACCTTCCCAGAATGCAGTCCAATTGTCCAAATACCTGAAGCCCTCCCTCCTACACCATCCTTGCAGCCACGTGTTTAACTGCACTCTCTCCGTATTTCTTGCCTCACTGTCACATGGCACCGGCAACAACCCAGAGAAGATGACTCTGTCTGTCCTAGCTTTTAGCTTCCAGCGTAACTCCCTGAGTTCCTGAATGACCTCCCCACCCCTTTTCCTACCTATGTCATTGGTGCCAATGTGCACCACAACTCCTGGCTGCACACCCTCCCCCTTAAGGATTCTGAAGACACGGTCCGAGACGTCTTGGACCCTGGCACCCGGGAGGCAACAAACCATCTGAGAGTCTCGCCCATGTCCACAGAACCGCCTGTCTGTCCCTCTAACTATAGAAACAAGACTGGACTTCAAAAACACGTAACTCGTTGTAAATAGTTTTGTGAAGTCCTGAGGCATAAAAGGCGCTAACCTTTATTCCATGGGTCGTCCCACTGGAAACAGCTGATGCTGAATATATTTGCATGTACTGTATATGGTGGACTTATGCATTGTGGAGGGAGTGACTGTTTCCAGTGACGAATAGATCCCAGTCAAGGAGGTTGCATTGATCAGGATAGTGTTCAGTTTCTTGAGTTTCATTGGAAGTGCACACATTCAGCTAAGTGAAAAGTATTCACTCAGGATTTCTACCTTCTTGAGGGTGAACTAATTTTGGGGAGTCAAAGGAAATGCGAGAATTCTTGGCTTTTTACCTTCTCCTGCACCCTTGATGGTTGGGGTGCATGGCCCCTGTGTGGTGTGATTGTTACTTGCCATTTATCAGCTCAGACCTGAATATTGTCCAGGTCTTTTTGCCGGCAGGCACAGACTGCTTTGTTATCTGGGAGGCTGTGAATGAAACTGTATGACTCCAGCTGATGTGATGCTTCAAGTGTGTAAATGTATGAGAGATTGATAGCAAAGCTAAGAGTCCAGAGAATCCAAGGAAATTTGGCATGTTGGACCCACAATTGATTGAATGGCAGGAAGCAGAGGGTGATGGTTAAGGGGTGTTTTCTGACTGGAAGTCTGTGACCAGTGGAATCCCATAGGGGTCAGTGTTAGGGCCCTTGCTGTTTTGGTTTATATAAATGAGTTTGACTCGAATGTAAGAGGGTTGATCAGTAAGGTTGAAGACAATACAAAAATTGGTGGGGAAATAAATAGTGAGGAGGATAGCCTTAGGTTACGTGAGGATAAGCTGATAAGATTGGCTGATCAGTGGCAGACAAAATTCAGAGTTGAAAAATGTGTTGCTGGAAAAGCGCAGCAGGTCAGGAGAATCGATGTTTTGGGCATAAGCCCTTCTTCAGGAATATTGACGTTTCAGGCATAAGCCCTTCTTCAGGAACCTACTGCGAATCCTCTTGCTAGGATGCCTTCCTTGAAGAAGCTCTCTTCCTCCCTTTACAAAACTCCAGCATCTGCAGTCCTCACTTTCTCCCAGACAAAATTCAGTCCAGATAAGTGTGAGATGGACAGGACAAACAAGGCAAGGTAACATATGATTAACAATAGGCCATGGGAAGCATTGAGGATCAGAGGAATTTTGATATACATGTGCACTGGTCCCTTAAGATATCAGGACAGGTGGAAAATGTGGTTAAGAAAGTAGGTAGTATACTTGCATTAATCAAGGCACAGGGTTTAAGAGCAGGGAGGTTATGCTGGAATTTTATAGAGCATTGGTTTGGCCACAATCAAAGGATTTTGTGCAGTTCTGCTTGTGAAATATTCTATACAGACACTTTGACCAATTTATTACTCCAATAACATGTGTTTACCCAGCTGCTCATACTTTATCAGACAAACAAAGGGCTTAGTGTTATTCCTTTTCATTCTGTCTCGACCCCTCAGGTTTGTCACAGGGGTAAGTGAATCGATTGGGTTTGGCGTCCAGTCCCTCTAAGTCCAAGGTGTATCAGAAAAACACACTACACCCCTATGAAATTCCAGGAAATAGGCCTTAACCCTTCTTGTGGCTAACTTTAGAATTTACCCAAACTCTTGACTAACCAAATATCAAGTTCTGCGTTTGTTTGTTTTACTTTTCAAAACACCTGGTTTATGGCCCAAATATGGTCAATTGCCTGAATTCTCATTTGTTTTGTTGGATTTTCATTAAATCGTTATCTTTATTTGGGCTTGTATCAGACTGATATGGATAGTTACAGGGGACCTTTATCTGAGTATGTTGGAGGAGTGCCGGGATCAGGATTATAATCATATTCCCTGTCCTGAACAGAATAACATGCAGTTTTATCCTCAACCGATCCTCAACTAATCTGCTGATTTTTGTACGGTCCCCAAAGCACTCTGGTCAGAGAGCTGAGACTTTAAAGTATCAATTAAGGTATTTAGAATGGTCAGCATCCTGCACTTGTTGCTCAAGTTGTATTTGATGCAGTATTTCAAGCATTGCCTGGAGATCCTTCCATTTACTTTGCAATTCCTGAGTCTGAATTGCTGATCCTGAACCTAGCTTTCTGTCATGTTGGCATTTTTGTTTGCTGTTTCAAAGTAACTTTGATAACCTGAGAGGCAAACTATCTTCTCCTGGTTAGCAATCTCTAGAAATTTAATCTTTCCCTTTAATTCTGTGATTTCTGATTGGGAAACTGCCCTTACCTGACTGACACCTTCTAATGCATCAAGTTTCCATTTTAGCTATGCAATTCTTAACTGTAATGCCTCATTTTCTGACTTGAGCTCGCTTGTCTCAGCATTTCTTTTTGTAATGCATACTTCACGTACCATGTTTCTGCAAAAATATTTAAATGTTCTGATTAAATCTGAAAATTAGTACCTCTATCCTGATCCATCCACTTGAATCCTGGCCTTCGTGTGGGGCAGCTGCTTCTTAATTTAGGCTCAGATGGGATTTCTGAGAACACAGGCTGGTAGGTTCAACTTTGGAGTGACTTAGTCACTTCTTATCGAAACCCATCAAGGGACGCCAATTGTTGTGGGTAAATCACCAGAGGATATTTTTGATTTGGCCACTTATTAAGAAACCTGACAGATAATCAAGTACTGAAATAATGGTTTAAACCTTATGGCATGTAGCAACCAAAATAAGACCCCTCAAGTAAGTAAGTTAAAGCTCCCAATTCAACTTGGTTATTATCCGATTAATGGTGAAATTAAGCTATGATTCCAACCAACAGTGTCTATCTATGAAAGTTTCCAGGGTCCAGTCCTTGCAGGATTGTTTTTCAAAGTTCTGCTGCTGAATTCTTCTCGTTTATTGCACGAAAGCAATGTGTACAACTGAATTTGGTAAGGCATTGTTACCAGGATTTTTGGGAATTTGTTTAGATATATTTGCTCCCTCTGAAATCTAGGCTGGAACTCCTTGTCTGCATTACAGAATGTGTGATACCAATAGAATGGGTGCAGCCAACGTAATCTGAACATTAACCTCTTCAAAATCAATTTCTTATACAGCATCTCTCTCTAAACTGTTTTCCCCATATTAACGATTGTGTAGTCTAATATATACCAATTTTACATTTACTGCTTTCCCATCTGCCCCAGGTGTCTGAATGCAGGAATGCAGGTTGCACACTTTTCTCAGAATGTACTCTCTTCAGACTTGGTGATTGGTAGATCTCTTTCTTGAGGATTCTTGGCCATGGTTCTAAGCTGTGGATTATTCTTTAGTCTCTTAGATTTCCTTTACAGATGGTATTGTTCTTTGTGGATGCTTTTGCAAATACATTATTTTGAATCTGTGAATATTGGTCTGGCTCTCATGGAGTCGGAGTGCACTCAAATGCCTGGATTTATTGATTAGACAGGTCTTCTTCAGTTGCCTCATGTGTTTCTTTGACTGGTAAACTAGACATTTTCAGATTCTGTAACTGAAAGATTGAGGGTCACTCAGCACTATGGCAGCACAGTGGCTCAGTGGCTAGCACTGCTGCCTCACAGCACCAGGGACCCAGGTTCGATTCCAGCCTCCGGCGACTGTCTGTGTGCACATTCTCCGGGTGCTCTGGTTTCCTCCCATAATCCAAAGATGTGCAGGTTAGGTAAATTGGCCATGCTAAAATTGACCAGGGGTGTGGTAGTTAGGGGTAAAGGGGAGGTATAGGGGAATGGGTTTGGGCAGATTACTCTTTGGAGGGGTTGTTGTGGACTTGTAGGGCTGAATGGCCTGTTTCCACACTGTAGGCATTCTATGATTCTATGTGTATCACTGGCATTGACTGTTCTGGTTCAGAAGACAGAGAATTGAACATTTCCATTAGTTCCATGAAGTCTGTAATTCAATGGTGACAACATTAAATAGTTTTTCTCTGTGAATATAGATGATGTCACTTGATCTTTCCTTCATAAATTTGGAAGTACAATGTAGTTTTTAACTGTTTATTGATCAACTAGTTAAGGTGCAGTGGTTTGTTCCTAGATTTGTGTTTGGACAGCTGTTTACTATCATTGTTTTCTGGGAGGTTGTCAATTTCCTCCAACTGGGAGAAAGTGAGGACTGCAGATGCTGGAGATCAGAGTCGAAAGTGTGGAGCTGCAAAATCACAGCAGGTCGGGCAGCATCCGAGGAGCAAGAGAATTGACGTTTCGGCATAAGCCCTTCATCAGGAAATTTCCTCCAACTGTTCTGATAAAGTTGAGATCAAGATTTACATGCAGACTTAAAAAGGAAAGTTGGTTGTTTACAAACAATATATACATTTTTGTGCATTACATTGTGGTCTAACTTGCAGCAGCCTATGCTTCTGACAGCTATTCCACTTGTACTATATAGTCTTATTTCTGTAAACTGTAATTTCCGCTTCTTTAGCTGTGGCAATTGTTTGATCGGACAGTCATACCGTCTCCTGTATCATGTACAAAATAAACAACACGGTCATTGGTGTAGACATGTGTTGTCTCTTTTGGTTCATCTGAATTAGTTCCCTTGGGAAAACCTTAGGTATCTCTTTGAATGCAGGTATCTTTTCTAACGATAGTGAGTGTTCTGCTGTGTAGACTTCATTTATGTGTGAGCCCCAATAGTTACATTGTTCTCAAATTCTTTCTTATTGTTGTACATCTTCTACAAATTAACTATAAATTTACAAATGTAGCATTCCTTACTGATGATTGGACATTGTCTGTGCCTGTGAGCTCCTCTTGTTCCACAGCACAAAGCCTTTATTTTGCATCATATAGTTAGGCTTGTTCTCTTGTAGACTTGTCACATGCCTCTTTAGAGTGGCAATGTGTTATCATGTGAATATATTCTGTTGCCCCCTTTTGCACTGCTGCTCCCAAGTGGTATTTTCCCAGATCATCACGCATGGTACCTTGTGATATTTGCCACCTCATCAGAAATGTGGTACGGGGAGGGGAGGATTGTTTTAAGGTAGTTTACTGCCACAAATCCTCATTTGCTTTGTTCAACACTATCTAGTGGTTAGTTGTGGAGAATATGCCACTTTAGAGTATTTACAGAAGAGGCACTATTCTTTGGTAGCAAGATTTATTGCATGATAGTAATAAATAAAATTACATTTGATCAGGCATAATTATGAGAATCACAGAGACCTGCTCCCTCTGAAAGCTAGAGTAGCACGGCTTGTCTTTATGTGTATGCTATGTGTAGGCATTGATTAATTTAATTGATTGATAGCATTGGCAGTGTTTTCTGTGGAACTCAAGGGATTGGGATGAATCATCATATTTTGTGATGTGCCCAGTTTTATTTGCCAATAATAAGAGCCTGTCCTCCAGCAGGAATTGAGAGCTGACTCATTCCTCTTCAGGGAGGTGGAAACAGAACACACATGCAAGGCACAACTATCTGATCCAGATCACGGGGACGTTTGGCTACACCATGCGGTTAAATTATTGTACAAATAAGTCTAAGGCAGTGTAAATTAATTCTCATCAAACTAAGGTGCTCAGTGTGCTTAACAAGGGACAAGTATCAACAAGTAAAAAGTGAGGTCTGCAGATGCTGGAGATCAGAGCTGAAAATGTGTTGCTGGTTAAAGCGCAGCAGGTCAGGCAGCATCCAAGGAACAGGAAATTCGACGTTTCGGGCAAAAGCCCTTCATCAGCAACACAAGCATCAACAAACCCAGTGACTCAGTGGGTAGCATTGCTGCCTCACAGTGCCAGGGACCCGGGTTTAATTCCAGCCGTGGGCAACTGTCTATGCGGAGTTTGCACATTCTTTATGTCTGCGTGGGTTTCCTCCGGGTGCTCCAGTTTCCTCCCATAGTCCAAAAATGTGCAGGTCAAGTGAATTGACCATGCTAATTTGTCACAGGGGTGTGTAGGTTAGATGCATGAGTGAGGGGAAATGTCGAGCAATTGAATAGGGAAATGGGTCTGGGTGGAATCCTCTTTGGAGGGTTGGTGTGCACTTGTTGGGCCAAATGGCCTGTTTCCACACTGTAGGGATTCTGTGATTCACCAGCTATGATGCCATGCTTTCAAAGCAGGTATCAAGTGTGTGCAGAAGGAATGTTCTCTGCTTCTGCAGCGTTTGCAAGGCTTGCTTTATAGAACAGTGCAACCGTCAGTTGGATGAACATCCAGTTTGTGATGGAAAGTGAAGCCAGAAGTGTGGGTTCAATTTCCACACTGGCTGAGGTCACTGTGAAGATCCCACCTTCTCACCTTGCCCCTCCCCTGAGGTATGGTGACCCTCAAAATTTGGGACTTCATGTTGAGGTTGTACAGGATGTTGGTGAGGCCACTTTCAGGTACTGTGTCCAGTTCTGGTCACCCTGCTGTAGGAAGGATATTAAATTGGAGAGGGTTCAGAAAAGATTTACCAGAATGTAACCAGGATTGGACGGCTTGAGGTATGAGGAGGGGCTGGATAGGATGTGACTTTTTCTCCTGGAATGTAGGAGGTTGAGGGGTGACCATATAAAGGTTTATAAAATCATGAAGGGCATAGACAAGCTGGCTAACATACGTCTTTTCCCTAGGGTAGAGGAGTTCAAAACTAGAGGGCCTATTTCTAAGGTGACGGGGAAAGATTTAAATGGGACCAGAGGGGCAACCTTTTTACACAGGGAGTGGTTCGTATGTGGAATGAACTGCCAGAGGAATTGCTGGATGCAGATACAGTTACAATTTTTAAAAGGTATTTGGACAAGTACATAAATAGAAAAGGTTGAGGGGGATATGAGCCAAATGCAGGCAATTTGGGACTAGTTTAGTTGGGAAACCTGGTTAGCACGGATGAGTTGACCGAAGGCTCTGTTTCTGTGCTGTATGACTCTAGTCATCTCTCTCTAATGAAAGTGTCTCCCAATGGTCACCTGGGACAATGACAACCTTACCTTTATAACCTTCAGAGTAGGTATGGTCAAAGAAAGACCAATACTCTAATTTCTGGGACTTTTAGCTCTAGAAATAATGATTTTCTTCTAAAAAAATTACTCATAATGCTGATGTCACCTTCCATCTCAGTACCAACTGCTCCTTAATTTGGGGATAATGTGTACTCAGAATCATGTGTTTCTGGGTGATCAACCAGAGATTAAAGGCGAAAGTGAGGACTGCAAATGCTGGGGATTAGAATTGAGAGTGTGGTGCTGGCTTCAATTCCTGATGAAGGGTTTTTGCCCAAAATGTTGAATTTCCTGTTCCTTGGATGCTGCATGACCTGCTGTGCTTTTCCAGCACCACACTTTCGTACCAGAGATTCTAATTCACTTTGCTACTATCGACATTGGTGGTATAGGGAATGTGATATTACAGACAAAATTTAGGCAGCTACAATAGAAAATTAATGAGCATGACCTCAGAAGATGTAATCCCCTGAACACTCCCAGTACCATGCACCAGCCCATGCAGAGGTAGGAGGATAAAACACGATGAAAGTGCAACTGGAAAGATTGTGTAAGGTGGGAGAGTTTCAAATTCCTTGGACTGGCTCTGGGGAAATGGCACCTGTATAATTCAGATAGGTTGCAATTGCATAGAACAGAAACTAAATTCCTTGCAAGGTATTTTGCTGGTGCTGTTATTAGAAGGGAGGCCCTAAGCTAGCTCAGCAGGGGCATAGAAACCAGCAGCGAATATTCGAGAGCAATACCAGGGTGCACAAAATAGATGGAGAGACTGATAAGACTATAATAGAGAATAGTAAATTAATGGGTAGAGTTGAAGTGAGGGAGAAGTTAAAAGTTTTCCTGTTAAGGTTACACAGCATGTACATGATTGTATGGGGTATAGTGAATAAGATTTGTAAATTATGGGTGCAGGTTGTCTTGTGAAATTCTGACATTGTGGCAATAACAGAGAGCTGGTGAAAGCAAAGGCAGGACTGTGAGTAAACTATTCCTGGGTGTTTCGGAAATATAGGAAAGGAAGAGAGTGGCAATATTGATTAAGGACAGCATTGCAGTATTGGAGGATGTCTCTGGGGGTTCAAGGACAGAACTGATTTGACTAGAGTAAAAGAATAAAGATAGAATAACTACATGGCAATCTACAGACCACTAATTAGTTGTGAGTATGTGGAGGAACAAATCTGCAGGCAGTTATAGGCTGGTGCGGGAATGATAGATTAGTTATAACGGTTGTGCTGGGGCTGGGGGTAGCAGGGCTGGTAGGGGGAGAGTTGCAATTACCTGAACATGGACAAGAACAGTAATACTGTGAAGAAAAACTTCATGTTTTTTTTACAGCAGTGTGTGTCCAGTTCAATCAGAAAGGAGATGGTGCTACACCTGGTTCTTGGGAATTAGGTGGGCCAAGTAGATCAAGTGCCAGCAGGAACAACGATTTTTGCATCATGAGGTTTAAGACAATGGTAAGAATAATATTGTCAATCCAGAGTATGATTAACTGGGGGAAGGCCAATCTCAATATGACAAGAGCAGAACTGGTACCAAATGATTGCTGGGAAAAAACTAGCTGAACAAGAGATGAGTTGGGGTTGGGCACATTCGAGGTATATTCACTCAAAATGAAAAGATAGGACAAACAAATCCAGCGTTCCCTGGATGTAAACAGGAGAATGGAATGAATATAAAGACAAAAGTGTGCCAGGCAGGAAATACAACTGAGAATCCGGATGTATGTAAAATGTTCAGAAGGGAAATGAAAATGTACATTGGAGCAGCGAAGAGGGATATTTTGTTTCTGTGTTTATATTCATTTTGTCTTTATTAGATTCGATTACAGTGTGGAAACAGGCCCTTCGACCCAACAAGTCCACACCGACCCGCCGAAGTGTAACCCACCCATACCCCTATATTTTCCCCTTACCTAACACTATGGGTAATTTAGCATGGCCAATTCACCTGACCCGCACATCTTTGGACTGTGGGAGGAAACCGGAGCACCCGGAGGAAACCCACGCAGACACAGGGAGAACGTGCAAACTCCACACAGTCAGTTGCCTGAGGCGGGAATTGAACCCGGGTCTCTGGCGCTGTGAGGCAGCAGTGCTAGCCACTGTGCCACCGTGCCACCCACTCATTCATTCATTTCCTATTTATGTACTTGTCCAAATACCTTTTAAAAATTGTAACTGTATCTGCATCCAGCAATTCCTCTGGCAGTTCATTCCACATACGAACCACTCCCTGTGTAAAAAGATTGCCCCTCTGGTCCCATTTAAATCTTTCCCCGTCACCTTAGAAATAGGCCCTCTAGTTTTGAACTCCTCTACCCTAGGGAAAAGACGTATGCTAGCCAGCTTGTCTATGCCCTTCATGATTTTATAAACCTTAATATGGTCACCCCTCAAACTCCTACATTCCAGGAGAAAAAGTCACATCCTATCCAGCCCCTCCTCATACCTCAAGCCGTCCAATCCTGGTTACATTCTGGTAAATCTTTTCTGAACCCTCTCCAATTTAATATCCTTCCTACAGCAGGGTGACCAGAACTGGACACAGTACCTGAAAGTGGCCTCACCAACATCCTGTACAACCTCAACATGAAGTCCCAAATTTTGAGAGTCACCATTAGATTAGATTACTTACAGTGTGGAAACAGGCCCTTCAGCCCAACAACCGACCCGCCGAAGCGTAAACCACCCAGACCCATTCCCCTACATTTATCCCTTCATTTAACACTACGGGTAATTTAGCCTGGCCAATTCACCTAACCTGCACATTTTTGGATTGTGGGAGGAAACCGGAGCACTCGGAGGGGAAACTCATGCAGACACGGGGAGAATGTGCAAACTCCACACAGAGAGGTGGGAATTGAACCCGGGTCTCTGGCGCTGTGAGGCAACAGTGCTAACCACTGTGCCACTGTGCTGCCCACCATACTCTCAAGTATGGCATACTCTCAAGAGGGGCAAGCTTGAGAAGGTGGGATCTTCACAGTCACCTCAGCCAGTGTGGAAATTGAACCCACACTTCTGGCTTCACTTTCCATCACCAACTGGATGTTCATCCAACTGACGGTTGCACTGTTCTATAAAGCAAGCCTTGCAAATGCTGCAGAGGCAGAGAACATTCTATCTGCACACACTTGATATCTGCTTTGAAAGCATAGCGTCATAGCTGGTGAATCACAGAATCCCTACAGTGTGGAAACAGGCCATTTGGCCTAACATGTGAAGCAGATGTTCCCGAAACCATTGGGACAGAGGAGGAAACTCAGTCATGAAAGTAAAATTGTCAAGGTGTAAGTGTTACAATAAGATGTCATTACTTAGAGTGTTGATGAGACACTGGGACCAGAAGAAATGCATAAAATGATTTGAAGGACGCGACAATAAATTTATCAAATCAAATCAAATTATGACTTTCCTGGACCCTGAATGATGTCAAAGAATTCAAAAATTGCAAACATTATGCCCTTGCCCGCAAATGTATGGAAAAGACCAGCAATTAGTTATTAGGATAGAATTAAGTCATATGATCAAGTGTGGATTGACTGGTGTGAGTCAGCATGGATTTCTGGAGGGAAAATCTTGTTTAACAAACTTGCTGGAGTTCTTTGAGGAAATACAGACAGGATAATGCTGTTGATGTGGCGTACATGGACTTTCAAAAGGTGCTTGAAATAGTGACACACAATAGACATCTCAGAAAAGTTATACTGCATGGAATAAAGAGAACAATTGCAATGTGTATTCAAAATTGGCAAAGTGGATCGTTTTAATGGATATTTTTCGGGTCGAAGGAAGACTCGTTAGTGACCTTCCTTAGGAGTCTTGGAATGCAGTAGACAATTTCCTAGTTTATCAATAAAACTAAATTTGGAAGCATAGTAAACTGAGAATGGAGATCAGGACCAGATTGGAATAGGACTTTAACAATTTGGTGGAGAGGTGACAGATGAAGTTCAACATGAAGAAGTGTGATGTGATGCATTTCAGTGGGAAGGACACTAAAAGACAGTATAAACTAAAGGGTAGTATTCTAAAGGGTGTGCACGAACAGATGTAAATGTACATAATTCATTGAAGTTGGCAGGATGGGTAGAGAGAGGGGTTAATAAAGCAAATGGTATCCTATGCTTTATTAATAATGGCATGGAGTACCAATGAAGAAAGGTTATGCTGAACTTGTATAGGACACTGGTTTGACCCGAGATAAAGTACAGTTCTTGGCACCACATTTTGGAAAGAATGTGAGCGCATTGAAAAATGTTTAAATTAAATTTATGAGATTGTTTCCAGGGATGAGAAACTTCAGTTATGACGGTACACTGAATAAGTGAGGAATGTTTTCAGTGGAGAGGAGAACACTAAGAGGAGATTAAATTCCCATTTTCAACATCATGAGATGTCTGAATAGATAGACAAAGGGAAACTGTTGCTACTCATAAATCGATTGAGAATGAGAGGGCACAAATTTAAAACAATTTGTGAAAGAAGTAAATTAATGTGATGTGAGAAGAAACTTTTTCATACAGCAAGATTGTGGAATGCTTTGACTGAAAGTGTGGTGAATTAAGGTTTAAGTGAGACATTCAAGAGGGCATTTTATGATTACTTAAGTCGAAATAATGTGAAGGCCTCTGGGCAAAAAGATAGGGAATGGCACATGTCTTGGAGCACATTTGGAGAGCTGATACAAGCATGTTAGACTGAATGGCTTCCTTCTACACCATAACAATTCCATGATTCTATGTTCAGGGACTGTGCAGGTAATTGTAATGTTCAGCATCACCTGATTAAGCTTTTGCTGAATATATGTGCAATCTGATAAAATAAAAACAAAAGATTAAATTGTTCAGAATTTTGATGTATACCCTCTGTTGCTCAGTAAGTTTGTCGAACAATAATAATTATATTCTGTTAGCACCTTTTTAAAGAAATGAAATATCTCTGCAGTATTGTAAATCAAAGGATGACATCAAGCCATTTAAAATATTAAGTCAAAGAGGTATGTTTCAAGGAGTGTCTTAAAGAGATTAGGTAGTTTATGGTGGGAATTTCAGAGCTTCGTGCCTAACCAAAATAAACTGGGGATAGTCAAGACTGCAGTATTAGAGGAACCTAGTTATTTTGATGGTTGTAGGGCTGGAGGCAATTGCAGAGATTGTGATGAGTGAGGCCATTGGCATTCTCTGCTCCATTAAACCCCAGTTCCTAAGTTTTGTTTGCAAACAGTGTTGTAGGCAAAAGCAGAAGCTTCTCAGCTTAGTGAGGAATTCTTAAGCAAAAGCAAAAGAAAAGTCCACATGCAGCTCAGCAACTGAACTCATGTCCACAACAGGCTGAAACTAAAGTTCTGATTCCGAGCAATAATGGAAAAGAAAAAGAAAATGACCAGAAATAAATTTTGAAGCTACTAAGCCACTCAATCAAAATAGCTAGCGAAATGATCCTGTAGTCATTTATATGCCCATGATTTAAGCAATTAATGATTGTGTGTAGCATTAAAAAAAAGGTTTGTGTGCTCCACGGCAAACTATAAGTATTAACAATGTAGATGAATCCACCTCAACATTTCATTACTCATAAGTTGTTTCAAGTGGATTCAGAATCATTATTTGTAAATCATTCAAATCTGATACTTAATGAAATTTACCACAAGGAATAATGAAGTAATTAAAAGGCCACATTTTGTAATAATAGACAGGATTTTGTAATCAAAAGCCTTGTTTTCCTAACCAGTGTGTATTATTGACTTGCTGGACAAGGGAATTGCAGCTGACATGGTAATACTTGGATTTTCTTTTGAAAGTTTTTGGCCAGGTTCCATACTGGAGATTAATAGCTAAACTACAGTCACTGAACAAGAGGCAAAGTATGATGCTGAAGTTAAAAGAAAACGTGTCCTGAGCAATGTGAAGGATTGTATGTCCTGGTGAACGTGTATACATAGGAAGTAGAGTTTAATGTAGCACTCACAAGGAATCCAGGCCAGTTGTAGTTCTAAGGTAAAACTGGGTTAGAAGACTGGGCTCAGAGTCCTGAGTTGTTGGTGGCAGGGGAAGGAAGGGAACATTGACATGGAGCAACTTTCTTTTAAAAGGACTTGCAATGACTCTTGATTGTGAGAGAGGACGAAAAATGTGTTTTCCAGAAGTTTCAGCATTTGACATGCTTTAAACATTACCAAATGTCAGAGAGGGATTTTTTTTCCCCTTTATCTTTCCATGTGATATGGCCATCACTGGCAAGACCGGCGTTTGTTGCCCGCCCCCAAGTGACCTTGAACTGCGTGGTCATTTCAGAGGGCAATGAACCGCATTACTCTGGGTCTGGATTCACATAGGCTAGACCAGAAAATATGGCAAATTTCCTTCCCTTAGGGTAGCATAGCGATTCAGTAGTTAGCACTGCTGCCTCACAATTCAAATCCACTCTCTGGTGACTGTCTGTGTGCAAATTCTCCCTGTGCCTGTGTGGGTTTCCTCTGGGAGCTCCGGTTTCCTCCCACAGATCAAAGATGGGCAGGTTAGGTGGATCGGCCATGCTAAAGTGCCCATGGTGTCCAGGGATGTGCAGGCAAGGTGGATTAGCAAGAATAATGCAGGGTTGTAAGAATAAGGTAGGATCTTCTTCGGAGGGTCAGTGTGACTTGATGGGCCAAATGGCCCACTTCCACGCTATAGAGACTCTATGATTCTATGGTAGCAGGGAACCAGATGAGATTTTGCAACAATTGACATTATTTCATTGTCTCTGGTTTTCAATTCCAGATTATATCAATTAAATTTTAATTACACCAGCTGCCATGATGGGATTTGAACATTGTTCCCTCAAAGTATTAGACTGGGCCTCTGGCTCACTAGTCCAGTAACATTGCCATTATGCCATGTCCCCCATTACAGGCCACAGGTTTCCTTTTGCTCCACCAAGATCAAAACTCTTAGCTATTGTGGGGATGGTTGAAGTGAATGCAGTTACCCTTTTCTGGGATACCTATTTCTTCTTGATGTGGCAGAGGAGGTGGAGCTAGGGGAGCTGAGGGCCTAGTGGTATTATTGCTGGTTGATTAATCCAGAGACCCCTAAGTAAAGATCTGGGCACCAGCTCCGAATCTCACCATGGCAGATGTGGAATTTGAAATCAATAAAAACAAATCTTGAATTAAAAGACAATGAATCCATTGTCAATTGTTGGGAAAAAAAAACCCTCCCATCTGGTTAGAGAAGGGGACTGCCATCCTAGTCTGGCCTACAGATAACTCCAGACCCACAGCAATGGGTTGACTCTTAACTGCCCTGTGGATAATTAAGGATGGGCAATAAATAAGAGGTTGACTTGCAGTGAATTTGTCAAACAGCAGCAGTGAATGAGCTCCCATCTTGCTGGTTACTGGATCAGCTATATTTGCATAGGCGATTTGGAATGGAGATTCTTCTTTGAGTGTCAGTAATTAGGAGGAGCAAATTCTCCTAAAAGGAGCAAATTTGCGATGTGCTTAGTACAGATTCTGCTCAGAAATACAAATTTTAGGAAGGACAAGTGAATCTCGTGCTATAAACCTATAAAGGAAAGAGACAAGTTATTTCTTGATAACTTCACAGAAATACCTTGCCTTGCCACATTTGGGCTCTGTGTGGTTGCTGACAGAAGTTACCAGAGGTGACAAGCCTCTAAAAAAGCAGGAGGAGTCATAAGTACTGTTTACAATGCTGTAGCAAGCTGCTATTTTTCTATCAACATTATTTTGACACATTAAGACTGAAAACCTGCTACTTTAAGTTTTGTTACAGGTGCAGTAAGTGTAATTACTACACAACATTTTCACAGAATCATCAAGTCTGAGAGTCATATAGCAAGGAAACAGACCCTTCGGTCCAACCAGTCCATGCAGAACATAATCACAAACTAAACTAGTCCCACCTGGTGCAGCTGTCCCTCCAAACCTATCCTATTCATGTACTTATCCAAATGTCATAGAATCATAGAGATGTTCAGCACGGAAACAGACCCTTCAGTCCAACTCATCCATGCTGACCAGATATCCCAACTCAATCTAGTCCCACTTGCCAACACCCAGAACATATCCCTCCAAGCCCTTCCTATTCATATACCCATCCAGATGCCTTTTAAATGTTGCAATTGTACTCACCACCACCACTTCCTCTGGCAGGTCATTTCACACATGTACCACCGTCTGTGTGAAAAAGTCAGCCCTTAGGTCTCTTTTATATCTTTCCCCTCTCACCCTAAATCTATGCCCTCTAGTTCTGGACTCCCCAACCCCAGGGAAAAGACTTTGCCCCTCATAATTTTGTAAACCTCTATAAGGCCACCCCTCAGCCTCCGACGCTCCAGGGAAAACAACCCCAGCCTGTTCAGCTTCTCCCTATAGCTCAAATCCTCCAACCTGGCAGCATCCTTGTAAATCTTTTCTGAACCCTTTCAAGTTTCGCAACATCTTTCCAATAGGAAGGAGACCAGAATTGCATGCAATATTCCAACAGTGGCCTAACCAATGTCTTGTACAGCTGCAACATGACCTCCCAACTCCTGTACTCAATACTCTGACCAATAAAAGAAAGCATACCAAACACCTTCTTTATTATCCAATCTACCTGCGACTCCACTTTCAAGGAGCTATGAATCTGCACTCCAAGGTCTCTTTGTTCAGCAACACCCCCTAGGATCTTACCATTAAGTGTATAAAATCTGCTAAGATTTGCTTTCCCAAAATGCAGCAGCTCGCAATTATCTGAGTTAAACTCCATCTGCCACTTCTCAGCCCATTGGCCCATCTGATCAAGATCCTGTTGTAATCTGAGGTAACCTTCTTCGCTGTCCACGATACCTCCAATTTTGGTGTTATCTGCAAACTTACTAACTGTACCTCTTATGCTTGCACCCAAATCATTTATGTAAATGACAAAAAATAGAGGACCCAGCACCGATCCTTGTGGCACTCCACTAGTCAAGAGCCTCCAGTCTGAAAAACAACCCTCCATTACCACACTCTGTCTTCTGCCTTTGAGCCAGTTCTGTATCTAAATGGCTAGTTCTCCCTTTATTCTGCTTCTCAGCCATTGGCTCATCTGATCAAGATCCCATTGTAATCAGAGGTAACCTTCTTCGCAGTCCACTACAACTCCAATTTTGGTGTCATCTGCAAACTTACTAACAATACCTGTTAAGCTTACTTCCAAATAATTTATATAAATGATAAAAAGTAGCGGACCTAGTACCAATCCTTGTGGCACTCCACTGGTCAGAGGCTTCCAATCTGAAAATTAACCCTTCACCACCACCTTCTGACTTCTATCTTTGAACCAGTAGAATGGCTAGTTCTCCCAAATGGCTCGTTCTCCCTGTATTCCATGAGATCTAACCTTGATAACCAATCTCCCATGGGGAACCTTGTCAATCGCCTTACTGAAGTCCATATAGATGACATCCACTACACTGTCTTCTTCAATCCCCTTGTTACTTCTTCAAAAAACTCAATCAAGTTTGTAGATATGATTTCCCATGCACAAAGCCACATGGACTATCCATAATAAATTATTGCCTTTCCAAATACATCCTGTCCCTCAGGATTCCTTCCAACAACTTGCCCACCACCGAGGTCCGGCTCACCGGTCTATAGTTCCCTGGCTTGTCCTTACTGCCCTTCTTAAACAGTGGCACCACGTTTGCCAACCTCTACTCTTCTGGCACCTCACCTGTGACTATCGATGATAAAAATATCTCAGCAAGAGGCCCAGCAATCACTTCCCTAGCTTCCCACAGAGTCCTGCGGATTTATTCACTTTTATGTGTTTCAAAATATCTAGCACTTCCTCCTCTGTAATATGGACATTTTTCATACATTCCCTACATTCTATTTCCCTACATTCTATATCTTCCATGTCCTTTCCCACAGTAAATACTGATGCAAAATATTCGTTTAGAATCTTTCCCCCATCTCCTGCGGCTCTACACAAAGGCTGCCTTGCTGATCTTTCCATAGTTACCCTTTTGTCCTTAGTGTATTTGTAAAAACCCTTTGGATTCTCCTTAATTCTATTTGCCAAAGCTTTTTGCCCTCCTGATTTTCCTCTTAAGTATACTCCTACTTCCTTTATACTCTTCTAAGGATTCACTCGATCTATCCTGTCTACACCTGACATAGGCTTCCTTATTTTTCTTAACCAAACCCTCAATTTCTTTAATCATCCAGCATTCCCTATATCTACCAGCCTTTCCTTTCACTCTAACAGGAATATACTTTCTCTGGACTCTTGTTATCTCCTTTCTGAAGGCTTCCCATTTTCCAGCCATCCCTTTACCTGCGAACATCTGCCCCCAATCAGCTTTCGAAAGTTCTTACCTAATACCGTCAAAATTGGCCTTCCTCCAATTTAAAACTTCAACTTTTAGATCTGGTCTATCTTTTTCCATCACTGTTTTAAAACTAATAGAATTATGGTCGTTGTAAATGTACCCACATCCACCACATCCTCAGGAGGTTCATTTCAAACATGAACCACGTTCTAGGTAAAAAAGTTTGCCCTTTTTTTGTTAAATCTCTTTCCTCTTACCTCAAAAATGTGTCCCCTAGTCTTGAAATCCCCATCCCAGGGAAAAGACAACTAACATTAACTCTATCTATACCCCTATCAACCTCCAACACTCCAGTGAAAAATGTCCCAACCTATCCAGCCTTTCTTTGTAACTCAAACCTGGCAACATCCTTGTAAATCTCTACTGAACCCTGTCTGGCGCAATAATATCCTTCGTATAACTGGGCGACCAGAACTGGACACAGTATTCCAGAAGAGACCTCACGAATGTGTTGTACAACCTCAACATGACTTCCCGATTCCGATACTCAAAGGACTGAGTAATAGAAGGCAAGCATGCCAAACCCTTTTTACCAGTCTATCTATATGTGATGCAAATTTTGAAGAATTTTCTACCTACATCCCTGGGTTCCTCTGTTCTCCAATATTACCCAAGGCCCTACCATTAATTGTATAAGCCCTACCCTTATTTGTTGTACCAAAATGTAATACCTCGCATTTATCCTGATTGAATTCCATCTGCCATTTTTCAGCCCATTCACCCATTTGATCAAGATTCTTTTGTAATCTTAGAAAATGTTCTTCACTGTCTACTATGCCACCAATTTTGTTGTCATCCACAAACATTCTAACCATGCCTTCTATGTTCTCATCCAAATAATTTAAACAAATGACAACCAAAAGACTACCCTGAACTGATCCCTGTGGAACACCATTCGTGACAGGACTCCAGTCTGAAAAAGTAACCCTCTTCCATCATTCTCTGTCTCCTGTCATTAAACCAATTATATATCCAATTGGCAAGATTACCCTGAATCCCACATGACCTAATTTTACTAATTAGTCTACCATGCAGAACCTTTACTATAGTTCAAGTAAACAACATCTAGTGCTCTGCCCTCACCAATTTTTTTGCTAACTTCCTCAAAAAGCTCAATCAAGCGTGTTAGACATGATTTTCCTTGGGCTTTTCTGCTTGGGGCACAAGTCTGGTGGACCTGAGAAAGTGATAGAGTTTAATGGTTAGGCATAGGCTACACTAGTATTCTGCTTAACAGATTATGGACATTTATGAGTTTCACAATCAATTCAAAATAGGTTGGAGCATTTAAGATTATGGGATATATTTGTTAAGTGATTGAATACAAATCAAAATAACTTTTATTTCTTCTCTAGTCTGAGTAATTTCATTCCATATTACATACCTTAACAGTTTGGTAGAAACTAAAAAAAAGACTGATTAGTTTATAATTTCCTAGAGAAACATCACATTCATCACATTCTATTCCTCCCACACTATTTTTCAATTGCACGGAATCTTGGAAAGGAAAACAAAATGGGGAGAAGCCGGGTAATCTGGGATGTAATTCATGAAACCGCGACTATATTCTTTTGGTGATCCTTACAGTTTCTTTTAACCTGCTCCTTAAAAATTTGACATAAAGCCACAATTGAATATTAATATGTTTCCATTCCAAGAAGCCCCTGCTGACAATTTAACTGTAAGTACACAGCACCTAAGTGAACATCTGTTTGATGGGGACAAGCAGTTAATGAAAGCAAATGCTCAATTTCATCATAGATTCCACCTAACACATTGTATAAAAGGATTTGAACATGGTTTCATTGGAAATACTGAAAAAGTACAATGGTGACATTTATAATAAATTGCAGATTTCTAGCTGTTGCAACAGATGAGATTTAATTACCACAAAAGCACATTACTGTAGCTGCAATAAATACAGTAAGTACTCAGTTGGTCGGACAGCATCTATGAAGAGAAACAGTGGGTGGAATCTTGTTGAGTCACCATGACAGTTAGGCATTGGCCCTACCACTGGTGACTGAATCAGGGACGGAGTGGTTTGTGTCTTGCACTTAACAGCACAATGGAGAGGCTGTGGCAGTTAATAGAAGAGCATCCCCACAATTCTAGGATTGCAGAGGACCCAGGAAAAATGTAAATGTTTTATGAGGTGGTGACTCAGGTATAGGAGACCTATTCAACCTTTAGCCCCATTCATTCCCCTCATAATCATGACTATATTTTGAGAGATTTTGACTTTGGCAGGAAGAATACAGGGCCTGAACATTATTAAAATTAAGAAAGACTGCAGAAAACTGCAGACAGAGGAATTTGGATGTCCTGGTGCAGGAATCACTAAAGGCTAGTACAGTTGGTCCTGCTATAACATACGTTTCCTCAATGTGAATTGGCTATAACGTCATTGGAGGATTCAGACAATTATTTGTAGAATGCGAACTTTCCTTACTTTTTTGGCTATAACGTGATTAGTTTAAATGGCACTACTATTATGTAATTTTCTTATAGTGTGGGATTGCATGGGAATGGAACTGTTGCATTATAATGTACTTTAAAAGATTAAATGGGAATATCTTTCTGGACATTAATGCAATATTAAAGATTAGACTGCAAAACTGAACATTCTGGAAGTGGGAAAGGGTGACATTCTGTCTCCCAAAAAGCATGCAGAGTGTGGATTACCATCTATTGTAATTTACACTTGGTTTAGACAGTCATTTGCTATTAGGCCCCTGCAATTATCAAGTTAAACTTTAACTCAATCTCTTCCATCCAGAAATGTTTTCTGACCAGAGGTATGGCACATCTGCATTGTCTTGGGGAATCACTGATTTAGGAAATCATCTGCATGATGACTCCTCAGGATTAGGGCATTATTATTTGCATGATCTCTGAGGATGATCTCATCCTGCCATTGTACGTGGGATAACATGTGACTGTGAGTGACTGGTGGTTTCTTGAGTGGCATGTGACTATGGGAAGTGGCCAGAGGATTGCCAACTGACTTGTATAAAGGGGATGTATTTTCTTTGTTCGGGGTCTGTCTTCTAAGTTGACTTTGCACACCTGCGAAGAGTATCAGGTGGGTCACCTAGCTTCTACAAGTTTGATTAAACTTTAACAGTTTGCAGAAGTTGGTGTATGCAGTTTGCATCTCATGTGTGAAACCTCTGAAAAAGAACCTAACAATATCAGAACTGAATGTATCCAAATTCAGCGAATAGGGAAGGTGAATAGAATTTCAGCCTTTATTTCATAAGGAATGGAATGCAAAAATAGGAATATCCTTTTAAAACTATGCAAGACTATGGAATGAATGGTGCTAAAGGCTGAATAGGTCTCCTATACCTGAGTAATTTTGGACCACTTATCTAAGTAAAGACATATTGGCATCCAGTGAATGTTCAGTGGGCTGATGCCATGTATGGATGGCTATCTCATGAGGACAGCATGAGTAGGGTAGGCTTACATTCAATTGAATTTAGGAACATGAAAGGCTACCTTACTCAAACTTAAGTGTAGTGATCGTAGCAAGATCAGCCAGGTGGAACTCATAGAACATGAGTTCCCTGATTGGGAGCTGTCAGTTTGGTTCAATCAGAGAGCCCTGGCTGATAGATAAGACCAGGAGTGTCAAACATCCTGTTCATTCTGACAGTTGGCTCTGAGGAAGCTGGGTCAGTATCAAGGACTCTGCCTGTGTAAGTAAAGGTAACTTGGTGATGTGATATTGGCCTCTGGAGTTATTTCAGGAAGATTCTTAGGTGATTTACACCATAAGACATAGGAGTGGAAATTCGGCCAATCAGCACATCGAGTCTGCTCCGCCATTCAATCATGGCTGGTAAATTTCTCTATCCCATTCTCCTGCTTTCTCCCCATAACCCTTGATCCCCTTGATACTCAAGATCCTATCCATAACGATTTTAAAACTACTCAATGACCTTGCCTCCACAGCCTTTGGTGGCAATGAATTCCATGGATTCACCATTCTCTGGCTGAAGAAGTTTTCCCTTATCTCCATTCTAAAAGGCCTTCCCTTTACTTTAAGGCTATACCCTCAGGTCCTAGTCTCTCCTACCAATGAAAACATCCTCCCAACATCCACTCTCTCCAGGCCATTCAGTACTCTGTATGTTTCAATTAGATCCCCCCGTCATCCTTCTCAACTCCATTGAGTATAAACACAGAGTCATCAAATGTTCCTCTATGTTAAGCTTTTCATTCTTGGGACTATTCTCGTGAACCTCCTCTGAACATGCTCAAGGGCCAGTACATCCTTCCTGAGATATGGGACCCAACATAGTGCACTGTATTCCAAAGGTGGTCTTACCAGAGCCTTATAGAGCCTCTGAAATACATTCCTGCTTTTATATTCAAGTTGGTTAACATCTATCATGAGGAAAATTTTAGTTTATTATGAAATATATAATAGCAGAACACGTAGAAAAACATAATATAATCATTTCCAGTCAACCTCACTTCAAAAAGGGGAAATCATGCCTGACAAATCTTTGAGGAGGTAACAAGCAGGATAGATAAAATGGAACCAGTAGGTCTCCTTTATTTGTGTTTCCAAAAGACATCTGATAAGATATCCAATTAAGGCTACTTAGGGAGTTAAGAATCCACCGTGTTCGAGGTATATATTAGCATACTTAGAAGATTGGCTGACTAACAGAAGACAGCGTTGGGATAAGAGGAGCACTTTCAGGATGCCAACCTGTAACTTCTGGAGTGCCACAGGAATTATTCATGATAGACATTAATAATTTGGTGGTGTTGATTTTTGGGGAGTAGTGATTACAGTTGCCTAAAAGGCAACCTACGAATTTTTGAACAAATTTATGATAGTTTATTGAGGTGCTTAAGAAGTAGCTTGCTAGATAGGATACATTGGTTAATTAGATAAAGAAAGCATGCAACTATGACAATTGGGGATGGCTGACTGATACCAGATGATAAACAGGTGTGGAATGTGTTGGTCTTGTTAAAGTTATGAAGGCAGCATGATGCTCTCTAACTGAGCTATTAGTGAACTATTCCCTCTGTCTTCCTCCCCTTCTCTGGTCCATCTCCCACAAGGTCAAAACAGCTGTGTAAAGACTGCTATTGTACAAGGTCATCTGATGAGAACCCTCCTCTGCTCTTGAGCACTTGCTGTTATCCCCCATTTTCTCAGTTCAGATAATTTACTCTGTGTCAATCAATTGTTTGAACCTTTAGGCCAATAACCATGGGACAGCTACTCATAACATCAGATGATCTCCCCCTGAAACTCTATTTTGATTTAATGCCTGCCCTCCTCTTCTTTTTTCGATCATGCAGCATTGCCCTCTGAGAAGGGCACTGCTTGTCATTGGCCATTCAGGTGTTTCCTTTTTTCCTGGTGGTGGAAATTGAATTACGACTTGTACATCTGTTGTCTTTCACTGTGTCTCACACCTGCACACACACAACATGGCTGCTAAGAAAAAGAACCCAGGAGATTAGAATCTCCTCAGTTGAGACATAGAACTCCGAGCTGGCTGACCACAACCATGTGCTGTGAGGAAGAAGAATAAGAGGAGAGATTAAAAAAAAATCAGATGACCATTGCCCCTTTGTCTGCTTTCATCTTAGGGTTAGTTTATCATTGTTTCTTGGAATAAAAGCTTCTTATTTTTGAAAACAACACACTGATCATAGGTAAATTTGTCACAAGATAAAATGTTGCTGTCAGTTCAGTGGGGCACTGTGACCTCAGTGCTTTTGTTTTCATATGCTAGACAGCTAGAAAGTTGATTACTGCTTTAAAACTGTTTAAAATAAACCTCATGCCATAAAGTAAATACTATGAAAATTCAGTTTTTAAGGGGCCCAATTTCGTGGATAATATAAAAGTACATGGAAAGACAAGTAATGAGGCTGACACAAGGAGAATACAGGGAGGTGTGGGTAGGTGAAGTGGATAGACAAAAACGTGGTCAGTGGAATACACTGTGGGGAAATGTGAGATGTTGCACTTTGGCAGGTCCTTTTATCTCAGGAAAGATATACATGCATTGGAGACAGACCAAGGAGGGTTCACGAGGCTGATCCCGGGTGTGGAGGGACTGTCTTGCAAGGAGAGGTTGAGTAGTTTTGGCCTGTATGCACTGGAGTTTAGAAGAATGAGAGACTTATTGAAACGCACAAGATTGTTAGAGGGCTTGGCAGAGTAGATGGGTTTAGGTTTTCTCTCCTTGTGGAAGAGGCTAGGATTACAGCACATTACTTCAGAGTCACCCATTTAGGGTCATAGTCGTTCAGCATGGAAACAGACCCTTTGATCCAACTAGTCCATGCTGACCATGTTTCCAAACTAAACTGGTCTCAATTGCCTGCATTTGGCCCATATCCCCCCAAATATTTCCTATTCAGGTACTTATCCAAATATCTTTTAAACTTTGAATCTGTACCTGTTCCAGTACCAGTTCCTCTGGCAGTTCATTCCACACATGAATCATTCTGTGGAAAAAAGATGTCCCTCCTATTCTTTTTTAAAACTTTCTCCTCTCATCTTAGAAATATGCACCCTAGTTTTGAACTTTCCCCATCTTAGGGAAAAGACTCTTGCTATTCACTTTATCTATGCCCCTCATGATTGTATAAACCTCTGTAAAGTCACCCCTCAACCTCCTCTGTTCCAGTGGAAAAAAGCCCAGCCATTCCGGTCTGTTTTAGTAACTCAAATCCTCCATTCTCAGCAACATCTTGGTAAATCTTTTCTGAGCCCTCTCCAATTTAATAATATCTTTCCTGTAGCAGGGTGACCAGAACTGTACACATTACTCCAGGGAGGCCTCACCAAAGTTCTGCACAACTTCAATATTATGCCCCAACTCCTATAATCAAAGGTCTGAGCAATGGAGGCAAGCTTGCTAAATGCCTTCTTAACCACTCTGTCTACCTGTGACACAAATTCCAAAGGATTTTGTACCTGAGTCCCTTGGTCTCTCTTTGTTCTACAACAATGCTGAGGGTTGTATAAGACTTGCTCTTGTTTGTTTTACCAAAATGTAATACTTCCCATTTATCCAAATCAAATTCCATCTACTACTCCTTAGCCCATTGACCAAATTGATCAAGGTCTCTTTCTAGTGTTAGATAACCTTCTTCACTCTTCAATATACTACCAATTTTGATGTCATCCACAAATTTACTAACCATGCTTCCTATATTCTTATCCAAATCATTTATATAAATGATAAACAAAAGCGGACACAGTACTAATTCCTGTGGAACACCGCTGGTCACAAGCCTCCAGTCTGAAAAACAGTTTTCCACCACCATCATCTGTCTCCTACTGTTAAGCCAATTTTCTATCCAATTGGTAAGTTCACCCTGAATCCCCATGTGATCTAACTTTACTAATTAATCTAACATGCGGAACCTTGTCAAAGGCTTTATTAAACTCCAAGTAAATAATGTCTACCACTCTGCCCTCATCAGTCTTTTTGGTTACTTCCTCAAAAAACTCAATCCAGTTTTAAGACAAAAATGTAGGAATTTCTTCTGTCAATGAATGGTGAATCTGTGGCATTCTTTACTGCTGTTAAGGCTGCTATTAAATATATTCAAGGCTGAGATAGAGAGATTTTTAATCAGTGAAGGTAACACAAGTTAAAGAGAGGAAAGTGGAGTTGAGGTTAATCAGATCAGCCATAATCTCTTTGAACAGTAGAGTAGATTCGATGGGTTTCTTCTGCTACTTCATCCTAGACAATGTTATTTCATAAGGATTAGCTTAAGCTTAGAAGATTTTGGAGAAGGCGATGTATTAAATTGGTTGTGGAGGAAGCCGATATAAATGACAGAATGGACTACATGTAGTTGAGGGCAATGGCCTTTTGCAATTCTATGTAATGTGCCAAAATTTCCAAATGTCTTTAAGATGAAATGAGAAACTCTTACAAATTCGAGCCACAAAAAGATATGGAGTTATATTGGCACTGGCAATGGAGTGAAGCAAAGAAGGAACTAGGTTGCAGAAGGTGGAGACTGAGTATGTCGGTAGCACCCAATTCCTGTTTTTATAAAATGTTGGTGGAGTTGCAGTCATAGTGCACAAAGCAAGCAGCAGGCGACAATTCAGATCTTGCTCAGCGAGTTGAACAGGGATTGCGCCTGATTTGATCAAAATAGTACGTTATGCTACACAATGATAAGAGTGATAATGAGGTTCAGAATAAATAAAAGGCACAGCCTGTTCCTCCCCTTGAAGTACTAGATATGGTCAATTTCATCAAGAGTACTTCATGTTACATGAATGATCTACTTTAAAACTTCCCAAGATAACACACGCCTTTTGAAATAGTAAAGTGTAAACTTTTGGAGAAGGCATTAAACTGAGGCCCTGTCTGCCTTGCTTAGATCTGAGAGGTTCTTCACCCAAGTTGACCAAGGTTGGTAGAATGATAGGATGGTTATAGCAAAAACAAAAGACTAATTCACCCTGTCATGTGCCTGAGGGCTCTCTGCAAGAACAACTCATCTAATCCCACTGTCTTGCCCTTTCCTCTGTATAGTTGAGAGTGTGTTGCTGGAAAAGCACAGCAGGTCAGACAGCATCCGAGGAGCTGTCTGACCTGCTGTGCTTTTCCAGCAACAAAGTCTCAACTCTGATCTCCAGCATCTGCAGACCACACTGTCTCCTTTCCTCTGCATATGTTTATCTTCACGTGCTTATCCAATTTGCTTTTGAAAGCCATGATAGTACCTACCTCCATCACACGGTCAGGCATTCTCTGCATATAAGACCTTTTCCTCCTAGCATCTTGGGATCTTTTGCTGAGTAACTTATGCCCTACATCCAACACCTGAAACAGATTAAATGATCAATTTCTCATTATTTGAAAGAATTTGCAGTGTGAAAATTAGTTGCTGATGTGTATTTACAACACTTCAAATCTAGTTGATTTGGGAGCATTCTGGGGTACCCAGTAGCACATAGAAATTCTAGGTGTTCTCCAAACGAAAACAGTTTAATTCATATTGCAGGTTCGTTGTTCTTGAAAGTTGAGTCACAGACAGACAAGGTAGTCAAGAAGGCGTTTGATATGCTTGCCTTTGTTGGTCAGTGTATTGAGTATAGGAGCTGGGAGGACATGCTGCGGCTGTATAGGACATTAGTTAGGCCACTTTTGGAATACTACATTCAATTCTGGTCTCTCTGCTGTAGGAAGGATGTTCCGAAACTTGAGAGGGTTCAGAAAAGATTTACAAGGATGTTGCCAGGATTGGAGGGTTCGAGCTATAGGGACAGGCTGAAGAGGCTCAGGCTATTTTCCAGAGAGCGTTGGAGGCTGAGGGGTGAACTTATAGGAGTTTATAAAATCATGATGAACGTAGATAGGGTGAAGAGCCAAGGTCTTTTTCCCTAGGTAGCAGAGTCCAAAACTAGAGGGCATATGTTTAAGGTGAGAGGGGAAACATATAAAAGGGACTTAAGGGGCAACTTTTTTTATGCTGAGGGTGGTGCATGTATGGAATGAGCTGCCAGAGGAAGTGGTGAAGACTGGCGCAATTGCAACATTAAAAAGGCATCTGGATGGGTACATGAATATATAGCGTCTCAAGGCATGTGGGCCAATTGCTGCAAAATGGGTCTCGATTAATGTAGGATATTGGGTCAGGATGGACAGCTTGGACTGATGGGCTTGCTTCCATGCTATACATCTCTATGACTCTAGACAGGACAGAAGTTGAAAGCAACATCTAGAGGTCCTGCAATGGATTTTACCTTCTTTGACCCCAGTAGTGACAGGTCTAAGCATTTTCTTTTACTCAAAGATGTCGTCACCACTTCTTGCAAGCTGTTCCCACTCATGTCCAAAAGGTATCTATTATAGCCAAAGTGGTAGTGCATGATTCAAAAACAAAAATTGCTGGTGAATTTCTGCAGTTTTGCAAGGTATACGGTATTGCCAAGAGCCACATCAGTCCCTATCATTCAGAGAGTAATGGACAGTGTGAATCATTCAACCCTAATCTGCATGACCATCAGCCTTGCCACTTAAAGTAAATGAAAGTGGCCTGAGTACCTCCCAGAGCTGGTTGATGCTTCTGATAGCATAGTCTCTATAGTCTATTCGATAGTCTCCTCAGGTCATTCTCCACACTGTCACTTCTTTGGACAAGAATCAGCCCTTCCCATGGACCGTCTCCTTGGGCTCACTGCACTTCCTTATGGAGATGATGAGGATAATGAGTGCATAGCCAAGCTTCACACAAGGCTGAACTACATCTTTGAGATATTGTCCAAGAGAACTGAAAGCGAAGCATTGAGAACAAAAACAATGACTAATCACAAAGCTGACTGGACTGAACTTCTAATCAGTGCAACTAAACCTACTGTATTTCTCCAAAATCAGAATATTGAGGTTGAAATAAGATACAGAATTGGAATTCCTGAACCGCACAGTCAAAAAGTGGCTGGACACAGGTGGCTACACCAATGTTTTGAACCAAAAGCTGGAGGATGGCCTCAGAAAATGGGAGTTGCTTGAGGCTGAAGTCTGGTGATTGACATGGAGAGAAGCAGCTTAAAAATGTGTTGCTGGAAAAGCGCAGCAGGTCAGGCAGCATCAAAGGAGAAGGAGAACCAGGAAGAAGGGCTTATGCCCGAAACGTCGATTCTCCTTCTCCTTTGATGCTGCCTGACCTGCTGTGCTTTTCCAGCAACACATTTCTAAGCTCTGATTCCCAGCATCTGCAGTCCTCACTTTCTCCATGGAGAGAAGCAGCTCAATTAGTAGTGTTGTGGAACACGAAGTGGCAATGTGTAATGGCTTGAGTGAAGTAGAGTTGAATAGCAATGTAGAAAATGAATCAACAAGTGCTGTCAGAACTTAACAAACCCAGAACCCCAAAATGAGGATCCACTATAGAACCTGGATCCCTTGGAAGGTACCAATATGGAGAAGATGCTGAAAAGGTCTTCTCAAGTAAATGACATCCCTATCCTTACCTGTTGCCCAGATCAGCTGCATGATCTTTGTACTGTTGGTGTGTTCAAATCTTGCATTAAACAAAGAACTGCATGGAATAATGCACAATGTAGAAAGAAGGTATGTGTTTAATTTCTACCTCAGGATAGTTCAAGATCAGAGGGACTAGTAAAATATATCACCAACTGTAGTCGGTATTTTTGTGATGATTTGATTGTGTCCTTCCTCAATTACTGATTTTGTTCATGAAGCCTGTCTTAAAGTTGTGTTCGTGCTCTAATGCTAAACTGAGAAGAAGGAACAGGATAGAACCACTGCTTACGGCAAATTCAGAAAATTGCTTCTATACATAATGTCCAGGATCATTATACAGCTGGGTCTAGATAAAAAAAAAAGAGTGAGAGGGGATATCATTTTTGAGATTCCCCTCATTCTTCAGAAATCCAGCAAAAATAATTCTAACTAATGCAATCTCTTGTCATTTGTCAGTTTGCTTTCCCAGAAATTAATTTGACCAACCTTCACTGCAATCCCTCTCAACCTTCCTCAGGTAAGGAGGATGAAACTGCACTCAGTAATCAAGGTGTGGTCTCAAAGAGGCCCCGTGTAATTGCAGCAAGACATCCCTGCTCCTCAGGGACATGGGGAAAGGGAGTTGTTTTGTGGGCGTATCTTTTGAAATGAGTAAATCAACACCAGACAAATCAAAAGCCCACAAGAACACAGAAATGAAATAAAATCAGATGCTGCTGCTATTTAAGATCATGGCACTCAGGCAATGAATGATTGAGTGAGCAAATGTGTGGCAGATGCAGTGTAATGTGGATAAATGTGGCATTATCCACTTTGATAGGAAAAACAGGAGGGCTGATTATTACCTGAATGGTTATAAATTGAGAGAGGGGAATGTACGAGACCTGGGTGTCCTCATACACCAGTCACTGAAGATAAGCTTGCAGATGCAGTGGTTGGTGGAGAAGAAAAATACTACATTGGCTTCAATAACAAGAGGATTCAAGTACAGGAGCAGGGATGTCTTGCTGCAATTACACACGGCTTCTTCCAGACCACACCTGGATTATTGTGTGCAGTTTCGTCCTCCTTACCTGAGGAAGGTTGAGAGGGATTGCAGGGAAGGTTGGCCAAATTAATTTCTGGGAAAGCAAACTGACAAACGACAAAAGATTGCTTTAGCTAAGATTATACTTTCTGGAGTTCTGAAGAATGAGGGGAACCTCAAAAACAACATACAAAATTTTAACAGGATCAGTCATTGTAGATGCAAGAAGACTATTCCCGATGGTGGGGAAGTCTAGAATCAGGTGTCACAATCTAAGGATACAGAGCAAACCGTTTAGGACTGAGATCAAGAGAAATTTCTTCACACAGAGAGCGGTAAACCTGCAGAATTTCTACCATGTACAGCACTTGAGGCCAAACCATTTTATGATTTCAAGATGAAATTGGATATGGCACTGGGGCTAAAGCGATCAAAGTGAATCAGAGAAAAGCAGGAATTGGCTATTAAATTGGATGACTAGCCATAATCATGATGAATTGTGAAGCAGCCTCAAAGGCCCAAATGGCTTATCCGTGTTCCTGTTTTCTATGTTTCTGAGTTTCTGCAAACTTCATGTTACAGACTCCCCACCAATACTATTGATGTCACCCATGTTCTATGGGTGTTGACAAGAAGTTCTGGTCCAACTTCACTGAAGAAATAGTCAGGAATCCCACTTGGAATGGCAAAACTATAAGAAGCTTATTGATAAAACCAAAAAAAGAGCAATGATAAACAGGTGCATAGAGCATCAGTGCTGAGGGACAGATTACAGTGTATGGCCTAAATAAGGGTTCTATATACAAATGCATGGATTGTAAGGAATAAATTAAATTAACCGCAGGCACAAATTCAAATTGGAGATTATGATACTGTTATGGACCAGACCAAACCCCTCAAAGTATTCAGAGGATAGTCGAAACCCCCTAACTTTTCATATTTTAAAGGTAAATATAAGGTGTTGCATTCCAGTTGCAAGTCAATTGGTCAAACTACTCACCATTAAGCAAAACACAATAATTTCATTTACCTTAGTTAAAATATAACAAATGAAAGAATAAAGAAAATAATTGACTTAGCTGTAACTCCGTTGGAATGCTTAACAAAATAATAGATACAGTAACTCTTACTAATTAACTGTCCCAATTTAGTAACACCCCATAAACCTAGCCTTGGCAAAAGGCAAATCCAGAAAACAGATTGTCTTACATGCAGTTCTCTAATTCAGGAGGAAAGAACATCAAAAGATAATTCTGAGAGAGAGAACTCCAGCCTTCAGCTAGAACAAAGGAATATCTAACATCTTTTCACAACCCCAGCAGCTGCTGCTATTGATAACCTAATAAACTAATAATTCTGGTTCTGTGGGTTGGAGCTTGACTACACCTATTCAGGCTGCTTCTATTGTTCCAACCTTTTTAAAAAAAAGCCCAAGGCTTCACAAGTTGTTTATCTTCTCCTAGACTGTTTGGTACTTGTCCCACAGTCTATTTCGAAAAGAGGGCAAGTCAAAGCACACCTCTTAAAGCCACAGTATTGTCATAATACAATATGCAATGGCTGCAGGATGGTCAGAATTGGGAAATAAACATACCAGGTTAGAAGGTTTACAGAATGGATAGGGAAAATGGTAGACGAGGTGGAATAGTCTTACTGATTAGAAACAAAGTTACTTCAATCATGAGTGAGGATATAATAAGGAGAAGGATTTCAGTGGAGACCATATGGGAGAACTGAGGAACAGCAAAGGATCTCTTGATGTCAGCTCTGATATGCTAGATTGTATAAATGTAGAAATTGGCTTTGCTGTGCTCATGCCTAATGTAACATTAATGGGTGATTTTAACTTTAGCAGATTGGGAGAGGTAGACAAACCAGGAAGGTAGAGAGTTTCTGGTGAGTGTCCAGGATAGTTTCCTACAGCAATATATCCTGGATGTAACAAGGGAACAAGCAATTTTGGATTTAGTGATGAGTAATGGGATGAATTTAATAAGTTAATTGTGCGTGAACATTTATAAATTAATGATCTTAAGATGATTGATTTCAATGTGGCTTTGGAAAGCGAAAAGCATGAATTAACTGCTAGAGCCTTAGGTCAGGCTGACTTTAATGAGATGAGACAGAGTAAAGCGTAAGTGTCCACAGTAAACTGGGAAAATCCACAAATGGGTAATACAACCAGAGAACAATGGAAGACATTTAAAGAAACATTTAACCCAATACAAAGCCAGTTCATACCCGTAAGAGGGATCCATTTCACAGAAACAAATGGCTATGAACTAGTAAAGAAATGAGGGATAGCGTCAAACTAAAAGAAAGGGCTTATAAAAATGCAATAAACAGCAAAGATCCTGCTGAATAGGAAAGATACATAAACCATCAAAGTGCCCAAAGCAGCTTAAAAGAACTACTGAAAGGGATTATGAAAGGAAACTTGCCAGGGACAACAAAGAAGAAATATTACAGTTAAATAAATGGGAACCAGGTGGTCGGGAGCAATGTTGGCCCACTAAAGACTAAAACTGAGGATATTGTCAATGACTATGGGGCAATAGTAGACATGATTGCCAGCAAGTGAGATGAGAAACCTTCGTTACTCAGAGTTAGGATTTGGAATGTGCTGCTTGGGAGAGTGATGGAGGCAGATTTCAGAACTGGATATATATTTGAAAGTGATGAATTTATCGGGCTACGGAGATGGGGCTGGAGAATGGGAGTAGTTGGGTAGCTCTTTCAGGAACCAGCACAAACACAATGAGTCTAATGGCCTCATTCTGTATGTGATATTCTATGATTCCATGATTCTACACATTCAATAATTATTTTGCCTCAGTGTTTACTGTAGAAAAGGCAGATAGCTTGTCAGAAGTCCAAGGAAATTAATGATAGATCCAAATAACTTTAACGTAAGTGAAATACCAATAATGAGCAAATTAATGGAATTAAACAGTGACAAATCCTGGGGAACTTACCATTTCCATCAAGGGTGTTAAGGAAAGTAGGGACCACATTGTAGATTCCCTATCTTTAGTCTTTCAGAGATCCCTGGGTACGGGCTTCATTCTTTTGAATTACATATGTCACTCTGCTTTTAAAATTAGTGGAAGAGGAAAAACAGTGAATTACAGACCAGTTAGCCTAACAACTGTTTTGGGGAAATTGTTGGAGTTTATAGTCAAGGGCAGGTTAACTGAACATCTTGAAAATCTTTGGTTCATCAGGGACAGCTAGGATGAATTCATGGCATGTTGGTCATGCCTGATAAACCTCACTGAATTTTTTTGAAGAAGTGACTAAGGGAGCGTGGATAGCAGATATTGTTTATATGGACTTCCAGAGGGTATTTGATAAAGTTGCTCAAATGAGACTGTTAACTAAGGTTAACAGAAATTACTGATCCAGCTGGGAAATTGAATGAGTAAGAGGTGACAGAAAATAGGTATAATGGGTAGGTACTCAAATTGGCAGAATGTGACTAGTGATGTTCTACACTGATGTGTGTTAGGTCCTCAATTATTTACACTATTTATTAATAACTTGGCTAATGACATGGAAATTTACTGATGACTCAAAGTTATTTGGCATTATAAATCATTGCATATAATTACAAAGAAATATTGATTGACTAGATGAATAGGTAAAACTGTCACATATACAGTTCAGTGTAAATAAGTGTGAGGTTATCCATTTTGGACTGCAAGAGGATAGATCAAGGTATTTTCTAGATGCTTTGAAGTTGAATATAATTTGTTATCCAAAGAGACTTGAAGGTTTAGGTGCATAAATCTTTAAAATGTCAAGAACGTGTGCAAAAAATAACCAAGACAGATAATGGAATGTTGGCATTTATATCTAAAGTTGAAAATGTGTTGCTGATTAAAGCACAGCAGGTCAGGCAGCATCCAAGGAATAGGAAATTCGACGTTTCGGGCATAAGCCCTTCATCAGGAATTCCAAGGAATAGGAAATTCGACGTTTCGGGCATAAGCCCTTCATCAGGAATGTCCAAGGAATAGGAAATTCGACGTTTTGGGCATAAGCCCTTCATCAGGCTTATGCCCGAAACGTCGAATTTCCTATTCCTTGGATGCTGCCTGACCTGCTGTGCTTTAACCAGCAACACATTTTCAACTGTGATCTCCAGCATCTGCAGACCTCATTTTTTTTACCCATTTATATCTAAAGGATTGGAATACAAAGGTACAGAAGTTACACTGCAGTTATACAAAATCCTGGTTTGATTTCCACTAAGTACTTTGAACAGATCTAAACACCAAATCTTAAGAAGGATATATTGGCTTTAGCAGGAGTACAAAGTAGTTTTACAAGAATGATACCTGGAATTCAGGGGTTAAGTTATGGGAGGGTATTACACAAATTAAGCCTGTGTTTTTCCCTAGAATTTATGAGTGATCTGATTTGAATTCTTCAAGCTATCAACAGGAAAAGGCAGGATAGATTTAAAAAAGACTGTTTCCACCAGTTGGTGATTCTAGATCTAGAAGGCAAGTTTGAAAATTAGAGCCAGATATTCAGGAGAGATGTCAGGAAGCACTTGAAACTCTCTTCCACATATAGATGTTAGATCGGTTGTTCATCTTAAATGTGAGAAGATAATTTTTGTTAAGCAAAGGTGATTGATGGGCATGTGCCAAAGGCAAGTATATGGAGCTAGGCGAAGATTTCATTGAATGGTGGAACAGGCTCTGAGTTGAATGGCCTACCCCTGTTCCTATGTTCCAATTTTCTATGTTCCTTACTGGGGACAGGCATATCTGTACCAGGTTCATAAAGTCATATTAATTATGTCTAACTAAATGTAGTTATATTTATTGCCATCATGAAAACAGTGCCTCATTCTATAGATACTCTGTTTTGGAGTATCATTTATTTCTCACCACCAGATAGGCCCAAGGTAAAGTAAAGGCAAATGAAGATTGGTGTCAATGAACTATCTTAAACAACCCTTACCCAGTACCACACATTGTTAGAAGTGGCAAATACACAGGGTGCCAACAGTGGTCATCTGGGGGAATTGTAACAAGGGCTCTTCATCCAGGCAAACTTTGTGATATTTTGTTAGTTTCTTCATTAATTTAGCAACTAGACCATCAGGTTCCACAAGCCTCATTGCTTTAGGTTGGGCAGGTAGTGTTAATGTGCGAAACATCTTTCTCAAGTGACCTTATATTAACTGTTTGTCAGACTCATTGCTACATAACTGCTGGCAAGCAATGTATCACTATTTCATTTGAAAATGCAACTAGAAAGAAAATAATTTGATTATGCCTTCAAAACATTTCAAATCTGTGGAACTATATTAGTGTTACTGTAACCAAACTTAATTGGCACAGGACAAAAAGAGTAAAAAGATTGAGTGATCGATCTGTTTGTAATTGAAATGTTATTTAAGAGAGGAATGTTGATCAGGTCCCCACAGTACGATTGGGTAGCTGTGGGAAGCTTTACTCATTCCTCAATAGTGATTTGTTAAAGGAAAATTGTTTCCAAAAAGTCTGATTGCATCTTCTGATTAAATTTTTAAAATGTGGTTTGATTAAAGTAAAGTGACAGATTTTATATATGTGGATTTTCAAAACAATATCAAAGAGACAGTGGTAACCTGGATATGTAATTGGCTACCAGTCTGCATGGATGCTTTTCGACTGGGAGTGAAGTTATGTGAGGGGCTCTCACATAGGATCATTGATCTGGGCATAGCAAGTACAGTTTATAAGGTTACAGATTATAGAAAACATGGCAATACAGTAAAGAATGAGCTCTTTTTACATTAGATCTTAGGAGGACATAGACAAAATAGTGAAACAGACAGGCAGGTGGCAGATGGGCTCAATTTCGAAACTGTCTCAGCTCAACTGCTTCATTATATCTCAGTTACCTCCAGATGGTTGCACCAACTTATTTTGGGTTTGTCTCCTGTCATTCTACTCCTTTCGAGTTGAGGTTGACCAAAGCTCTGCTGTCCATATCTTAACTCATACCAAATCCCAATCATCTAAACTGCATTGAATCCTGACTAAGTAAAGTCTGAATTATAAAGTTTTAACCCTTGTTTTCAAGTACCTTCATGTTTCCAGTCCTCATATCTTTGCAATCTTCACCAGCCCCACTACCACCCTGGCTATCTAGGGTGGATTTCTCTATTCCTCATCCCGGATTTTCGTTGCTCTATCATTGGTCTTCAATGCCAAGATTTGGAATTTCCTCCCTTTTTCTCTCCACCTCTCTCCACCACTTTCCTTATTCTAAGTTAAGCATTAAGACTTACATTTTTGACCAAATTTAGTTAATCCGACCTGATATCTCCTTATGTGACTCAGTGCCACTTCTGTTAAACAGAAGTCTTTTGAAATGTCTTGAAGTGTATTTTCATATAATTCTTATGTTGCAAACAGACAATTATAATAGTTATTTTAGATGCTATTTAGATTGATGAATTTGAAGTAATGTACTTTCAGAAGAACGAGTCTTGAGAAGATTTGTAGCTAGCTCAGATTGTGTTTCTGGAAGTAGGTTTGTTCGCTGAGCTGGAAGGTTCATTTTCTGACGTTTCGTCACCATACTCAGAAACATCTTCAGGGACGAAGCCCTGCAGATGTTTCCTGCTTTCTGTTTATATGTTTGGGTTTCTTTGAGTTGGTGATGTCATTTCCTGTTCTGTTTCTCAGGGGGTGGTAAATGGGATCCAAGTCAATGTGTTTGTTGATAGTGTTCCAGTTGGAATGCCATGCTTCTAGGAATTCTCGTGTGTGTCTCTGTTTGGCTTGTCCTAAGATGGATGTGTTGTCCCAGTCGAAGTGGTGTCCTTCCTTATCTATATGTAACGATACCAGTGAGAGAGGGTCATGTCGTTTTGTGGCTAGTTGATATCCATGTATCCTGGTGGCTAGTTTTCTGCCTGTCAGAACATTATTTCAATGAGTCACCAAACACTGTAGCACAGAGGAACTACACAGAGCAAAAGAAAATTACCTATTCAATGTATTCAAAAAGAATGGATACCCAATGAACACAGTCCCTCAATTTCTCAGCAACAAACCCAAACAAGCAAACAAAATGTGTCCAGAAACCCTAGCCACTCTCCCCTACATCAAAGACATCTCAGAAATTACTGCCAGACTACTCAGACCCCTTGGCATTATGGTAGCCTACAAACCCACCAATACACTAAAACAGCAGCTAATGAATTTGAAAGACCCTGTACAAACAACAAGCAAAACTAATGTCATTTACAAAATACCATGCAAGGACTGTAAAAAACACTACATTGGACAAATAGGCAGAAAACTAGCCACCAGGATACACGAACATCAACTAGCTACAAAACGACATGACCCCTCTGACGAGTATCCTTACATACGATAAGGAAGGACACCACTTTGACTGGGACAACACATCCATCCGAGGACAAGCCAAACAGAGACACACACAAGAATTCCTAGAAGCATGGCATTCCAACCGGAACTCTATTAACAAACACATTGACTTGGATCCCATTTGTCACCCCATGAGAAAAACAACAGGAAATGACCTCACCATAGGAAATGAGATCACCACGAAAGTGATATCACCAACCCAAAGAAACCCAAACATATGCATAGAAAGCTGGAAACACCAGCAGTGCTTCGTCCGGAGGCTCACTGATGATGTTACGTGTTTGGTGAAGAAACATCTTAAAACGAACCTTCCATTTCAGAAGAACTTTATGGAAGGAACAATAAATGGTGTTATTTTGAATGCAAGAGCAGACCTGGTGCTTATTTTACTAGTCTTTGAAGGTGGCAGGGCAAATTGTCAAGGTAGTGAAGAAAATGAAGGGAAAATTTGATTTTGCAAGTCGCGGCATTGATTATACAGAAAGGAAGCCCTGCAAATCCTTTACAAATTACTGGTTAGGCCTCAAGACCATGCGTAATAGAAGCAGAAGTAGGTTGTTCAGCCATTGAGTCTGCTCCACCACTCAATGAGATCTTACCCACTTTCTTGCCATTTCCCCATAACCCTTGATTCCCCTACTGACGAAGAATGTACCTGATAGTATCAGATTTCATTTAATCTTCCTAATCTTTAATTGGTCACATACTTAAGAGAATCAGTTTGCAAAATAATGAGGTAACTGCAGGCTTAAGTTGGACAACTCTTTCAAAGAGCTGGCACAGACATAGTGGGCTGAATTGGTCACCTCCTATCTGATTCTAATAATATGGGAATGTTTGCATTCATAGAAAATACTGCACAGGAACAGGCCGTACAGTCCACGGTGTCTGTGATCTACCTTCAACAATAGGAAAACACCTCTGACAAGGCATTACTCCCACTGTATGGCACTGAAGTGTGAATTTAATTTGTCAAGACTTGATGTGGTCATCAACCTAATCTTTGCATCAGAGTTAAATGTGCTATCAGCTGATTTCAGTTAGCACCTTAGTGCTAATTAGTATTTTAAAGGTGAAGGGTGAGAGTTACAAGTTGTATTTTTTTTGGGGGGGGTGGGGTTAATGAGTCAAAAGAGTTTCAAGCAACTGCCGTAATATATAAAGCTATCATGCAGTTGACATTAAATCAGGCTTTCTTTTTATCATTTGAACATTTATCGAAAAATGTAGCATGACTGTAATCCAGTTCCTTTTTGTTTGTTTCCATGGGTACAAAGTTTTGGACTTGCCATGAGATGGAACTGATAGTGATAATAAAAATTGAAATTCTGCCTAACCGTGTTACAGCTGAAGAGATTCTCAAGCAGAGCAATCACTTCAGTCAGTGCTCCGCCAGCAGCTCTGACATTTTACATCTATTTCTGTGTTTCTTGCCTGTTGACTTGGAACTCAGTTATAGCACAAAACTGAAAATAAGGACAACACCTACATGATGAGCACAACGATTGTGGAATAATTTCGGATTAACATAACTTGCTTTTGATCTGTTCTTGGATTGTACATAATTTTGGAATTGTCTTGCATCATTCGGTGCTGTGAGAAGGTTGAGAACAGAAAATTATAGAGACAACTAATGGAAGGAGGAGGCATTATCTCTGAAAAGTCTGATATTACTCATGGAAGGGAAACCAGTAGAGAGTTTGATTCTGATGAAATTTAAACATTCTCATCTCCACAATTCCTATCCAAATTCTTTAGCTTTTATGGTTTTTATCTGTTGTTCAACTGATTTTCGTCCAGTTTAACATTTTTACCTAGTTTTTAGATAAACGTGTTTGGTTTTGGCATTGCCATGGAGAATGTATTAATTAAATGATTGACAATTAACTGCAAAGTAGCACTCTTCTTCCCATCTCCTGTAAAATGTCGCTACCCTTTACAAAGATATTCTTGTGAATATGTTGATGAATGCAAATCCAAATTTTGACAAAATTGTCTTAACTATGCTCAGTATAATTTGTTAAAAATGTTTTCCTATCTAATTGCCCTTGAGAACAGGATCATGTATTAGCTTCTTGAAACACTGAAGACTTTCAGTGTAGGTATACCCACATTGCCATTAGGAGGGGATTTTGACCCAGTGATGATGAAGGAATGGTGATATATTTCTAAGTCAGAATGGTGAGTGGCTTGGAGAAAAACTTACAGATGGTGGCATACCTATGTACCTGAAGCTCTTGTCACTCAAAATAGTAGAGGTCATGCATAGGTTTGGAAGGTGCTGCCTAAGTCGCCTTGGGAAATTTCTACAGGGCACCTTGTAGCCAGTCATACTGCTGCTACTGAGCATTGGGGGTGGAGCAAGTGAAGGTTTGTGGAGGTGGTGCAAGTCAGTTGGCTATTCAATCCTAAATGATGTCAAACTTCTTGAGTGTTGGTAGAGCTGCTCCCATCCCTGCAGTTTGGAGTATTCCATCATATTCCTGATTGTCTATTGTAGATGGCAGACAGGATTGGAGAAGTCAGGAGGTGAATTACTGTCTGAAATATTTATAACTTCAGATGTGCTCAGCATTCAAAAAATTTTTTAATCAATGTGTTCAGGCACATGTCTGAGGCAGGTGTGACTTGAACTCAGACCTTCATGCCCAGAAGTAGGGACACTAATCTAGTTCAGTTTCTGGTCAGTGGTAGGGAATTCAGCAATGGTAATGATTGCCAAGGGACAATGGTTAGATTTTATCTTGTTGGTGATAGTCATTCCCTGGCATTTATGTAGTGCAGATCTGACTTGTGTTATAAGGACTGTATAGGCTGGGACTTTTTTCTACTAGAGCAGAGTAGGTTGAGAGTTGATCTTATAGGAGTGTGTAAAACAATGAGGGGTATAGATCAAACTAATAGTAGTTGTCTAGGTGAATGTTGTTGAATGTTTTTAAAGCTATGATAGATAATTTTTTGAACAGTAGAAGAATTAAGGATTATGGTGAGATAGCAGGCAAGTGGAGCTGAGGCTATGATCTTATTGAATGGTGGAGCGGGCTCGAAGGGCCAGTTGGCATACTCCTGCTCTTATTTCTTATTGTCTTTTCTCTAGGATAAGGGATTTCAAGATCAGGGACACATTTTTAAGGTGAGAGAGAGATTTAAAAAATACATGGTAGCAAAGGTTTTACACAGAGGACGGTTCATGCATGGAATAAACTTCCTGAGAAAGTGGTGGATGTGGGTACAATTTAAAAGACATTTGGATGAGTACATGAATAAGAAAGGTTTGGAGGGATATGGGCCAGGAGCAGGTATGACTAACTTAGTTTCAGATTATGATCAGCATGCACTGGTTGGACCGAGATGTACTATATGACTGTATGATTCTGAGTTGCAAGTAGTGCTGAACATGGTACGATCATCAGCGAGCATCCCCACTTCTGAACTTATCAGGGAAACAAGGTCATTGATTAACAGCTGAAGATGCTTGGGCCTAGGATACGATCCTGAGGAACTCCAGAAGAGACGTCCTGGAGCTAAGATGACTCACCCCCAACAATCACAACCATTTTATATGTGCCTGATATGATTTTAAATGGCAGAGCATTTTGCCTTGATTCCTGTTGATTTTGGCTTTGCTGGGACTCCTTGACACTATGTTTGGTTACATGTGGCCTTTATGTCAGGGCAGTCACTGTCACCTCACCTTATGCACAATTCCACAGATCTCTATAGAACACCTCATAGGATAATACAGTGAAGAAGGAGGCCATTCAGCCAACCATGCCTATGTTGGTTGTTTGGCAGAGCTATCCAATTGATTCCATTTCCCTGTTCCTTTCCAGAACCTGGCATATTCCTCCCCTTCAACTTTTATTCATTTCTCTTTTCAATGTTACCATTGAAATATTTTTGTTCATTCTAGATTGCAACACTCACCCTGTTTAACAGGAAGTTTTCTCTTGTCACCTGTAGTTCTTTTGCCTGTTACCTTAAGTCTGTGTTCTCTTGACAGCTGTTCTGCCATGAAAAGATTTTCCTGATTTGCTTTATTCTTATCTTCATAATGTTCAACCCCAATATCAAACCTCCTCTTTTTCCACTTTCTAAGAAGAACATGTTTAGCTTCTTCAGTTTCTTTGTAAACTGAAGTCACATTGGTACCATTCTAGTAAATCTCTACTGGCTTCTCTCCACGCCTTTGTCACCTTACTTTGCATGGTGCACAGCTTCAGCAGCTTGTCTTTCTTTTCAGCAGTATGTAGAACTGAACAGTGCACTCCAGCTGATTAACCATTTTATCAAGTTTCAGCATAGTCTCCTCCTTTCTTTTGTGCTCAGTCTCTGCATTAGAAAATTTAGGAATCTCGCATTCATTTTTAACAGCCCTCTTATTCTATTACCTTCAAATATTTGTATGCATAGGAATGTTTGTTTTTTGCACCCATTTAAAATTGGATCATTGGTTTACCTTGCCAGAAATTTGTTTTTACATCAAACTGTTTCAGTATTAAATTAGAACTGACATTTTTCTTTTAACTTCATTGGTCTATGTGCATTCTTCTGAGGTGTGTTACTATCATCCTCATTGATTAGCACATTTCCAAGTTTTATATCATCTCCAACTTCTTAATCAAGATCCTGCATACCCATTCCAATGTACCAGTGTGTCAAGTGTGGCTCAGTTGGTAAAATTCTGACTGCTGAACCATGGGTTTAAGTCTCGCTGCAACACAGCACCGTGATGATGGAAGTGCTGCTTTTAGGATGAGGTGTTGAGCTGAGGCCCAATCTGCTGCTTTTTAGGTGGCTGCATGAACTCCCTTGCTATTATGTGAATGGAGAGCACGTGAATTGTGCCTTGGGCAATATCTGTCAACATCACAAAGACAGATGGACCATTATCATTGTTAGCTGCATTCATTATTCACAAAAAAACATTGACGCAATATAATATTAGTCTGTAATCCAAACATCACTAAAGCAGAATTAGAAGATGATCAGCTAACATAGGTGTTACGCATTGGTGTTTGCTCTCCATCAAATCATTCCAAATGAGTGACTTGAGTATCATTGCTTCACAAGTGCCCTGAGCAGGATAAAGCATTGTGCTGAATTTTACATGGAGGCTGTTGGGAGCACCTACTTGTGCCAACTGTAATTGGACTTTTGCAGTTGTTAGGTAGTTATTTTCTTAAGGTCGTCTTTTCTGCCTTCATGAGGGAGGATGCTCTGTTTCCAAGAGATGCCAGCCAATCAGATAGTCTAGTTCCAGCAGAGGCACTGGATATGGTAACCACTGCTGGGGTTGCAGTCAGTCCAACACAAGAACATCATCGGAGGCTAAGGTAAGTGCGGTGACCTCACTAGGGCCAGTCTTCCAGGCCCAGCAAGGCTAGGAGTAGGAATGGTGACCAGGAGCCATTTTGGTTAACTGGAGATGGTCCTGTCCACTGATGGAACCAACACTGTGCTTGAATATGAGGGATTGCTGTAAAGCCTGCAGCAAAGCGGTCAGGGGTCTCACTGAGTGGCATGGGCACCCCAACTACTGGTGGTTAAGAAATAATTGACAATTATAAGGATGGTCACCTGATGCACACCCACTACTGGTAAAGTGTCAGTAGGGTCGTGTAGGCAATGGGCATAATATTTACCTCTGCCATCCCACTGAATTTTAAAGTACTTCCTCTTCCCTGTGAGGCTGCTTCCACTTTGTTTGTGTGTGTGTATGTGTGTGGGTGTGTCCGTCCATGTGGTGTGGGGGAGTTGGTCAGGTGAAGTGCAGCCATAAAACTTGAGCCACTGCTTCCATTTGGAAGATCTCAATTAAACTTTTTTGGTTTTCTTTATGATTTTTTTTGTCCACCAGAGGGTGCTATGCTATGTATTAAGCAATATTTCATAAATAATTGATAATGCAATATATTTCAAAGGATTAAATTGCAATAAGATGAAGCTGGAGGGCCTAGTTTAAATATGTACAATGTATACCAGCCTTATTGTTTTTTGGAAGTCAGCAGCTGCGATATTTCTTAATAAAGTTATATACCCTTAGTAAGTACAGTGAATGTGATATTCATCCAATAATCTCTGGTGACTGAATAATGTATGAGGCACAAGGCAATTGCGACTTGATGTATACTGTCTGTTTATGCTGTGGTTACATCTTCAGCAACTTCAGAGGGCACTTATTCTGAGCAAAATTCATGGAACAATTTCAAACTTTAGAATTGTAGAAATGTGTAGGAGAGAATTGCCCCATCGCCATTTGAGTCCTTCATCAGGAAGGGCTTATGCCCAGAATGTCAATTCTCCTGCTCCCCAGATGCTGCCTGACCTGCTGTGCTTTACCAGTGCCACACTTTTCAACTCTGACCTCCAGCATCTTGTAATCTTCACTTTCTCCTATCACCATTTGAGCAATACAAATTTAATTACATGGGTCACCTAGAGCCATTTGAGATCTTCTTCAAATATTTATTGATTTGTCCTTAACAAATGCAAAGGTCTCAGCCTCAACCACTTTGTGCAGCCATACATTCTATGCTTGTGGGATTCCCCACAAGCTTGTGAAATTGGACATTTTGACCAATCTCTGCATTCTCCTCACCATTGTTGAATTATTTTGTTCTTTTTCAAACCCTCACCCACCCATCAAATTGCTCCACTCTCTTGAAGCACTGATTCCTGTTGAAGATAGAATGCATCACAATTGAGCTCAATCCCATCCTCATCTATTACCCTAGTTATGCACCTTCCAGTAATTATTATGAGGTAGTGATTGAGATTGAGGATCCACATTATGTTCCCCCTCTCGAGCTATAACGGCTAATAACATCATTCATATGGATTATGAATTGAACCTGTGCTTTGCTCATTTATATAACTCAGTACAACACATTCATCATTCTTCGGAATGGAAACATCGTTTGCCTGCCAATTGTTTTTCCATAGGTTCCGTGGTGCAGTTCCACCGGCAAAAGTCATCCTTTGGCACCTCAGTCAACTACCTCCTTCACTTTTGGGCTCAGAAAGGCAATCATGGCTTTCTGTTTGACAAAGGGGAGTCCATGATATGGACTTTGATGCAGGAATTTCTGGCTATAATTCAGAGGCAAAGGTTGATCTTCGTATTCTTTGCCCTGAAGCACTAAGACCCATTGTCCATAAACTCCAGTTCTAGTGTTTAACTGGTCACTCAGCACGGCCTAGTAGGACTGATCTTCTAAATAAATAATGGTGCTGCAGTGAGGAGGTGGTGTTTGAGTTCTTGGACAGTTGCTTTTTAAGAGCTAGCTGAGCTAATTACTCCTCTATGTTTCCTGTTGACACTGTGCGCAATGGAACCACAATAAAAATGTGATCATTCACACATTCTTTCAATAATTCATATTGCTTGAGAGTACAATTCAAAGAAGTGTGAAATATAATTCACATATAACTATGATCATGTCTCACTCATAGCTTTGACTGTATACTGGTGCGTCAGTGCACTCATGAGATATAAATACATTTCTGTGGATATTTTTAGTTGTCCATATTTATTGTGTTAATGAACTGTTGGCTTTCCAGATTTTAGAATGTCAACCCAACCACCAAACCTGGATTTATCTCTTTCTCTTTCTTGCTGTTTTTACCAGACTGCTGTCTGTATTTTTTTCCTTGAACCCAGCCCTTCTTCCAGATTGTTGGATGTTATCAAGGAAAGGCAGTGGTGTAGTGAAATAGTTATCGAGCTCTCTGAGCTGATGTTCTGCAGACCAGGGTTCAAAACCAATCATGGACAAATTTGAATGAGCATTTTAAATAGCAAAAAATTCTGAATTAAATTGTTAATCTTGTGGTAACCATGGAAAAAAACCTATCCAATTCATCAATCTGCCATCCTTATTTGGTCCAGCCAATATGTGACTCCGGATCTGCAGAAATGTCATTGACTCAACCTGCCTCTGGACAATGAGGTATAGGCAATAAATGCTGGCACAACTGGTGATGCCCAAATACTGTAAACAAATTTTAAAAGGCTAGTTTTCCTGGAAGTCACAATAAATCAGCATAATGTTTACATCTTTCCTCCACACAAGTCAATTCAATAAATGAACAATCGGCAGCTGTTCCAATATGCACTGTCAAAACAAGAACAGTCCACAAAGGAAAATTAAACATCCACGTAAAGGAGATATACTATGAATCACAGAGGATAGCAAGAAGCAGGTTAATATCTGATCTCCAGTTTTTGGATTATAATTCTAACATGGCTGGACACACTGGGTGTAGTGAAGATATTTTCCCTGTTCGGGAATTGGGAGACAACAGTCTCCAGCTATGGGATTGACCATTTAGAACGGACATGAGGAAGAATGTCTTCACTTAGAGTAGTGAATCTTTGAAAGTCTCTACCATAGAAAGCTGTGCAAGTCAAGGAAGATACAGATACATGTTTAGATTTTAAAGACATAAAGGGGTATATGGAGAGCAAGTAGGAATGTGGCATTGAGAGGATCAGCCATGATTCCCGACTCAGGCGACTGACTGTGTGGAGTTTGCACGTTCTCCCCGTGTCTGCGTGGGTTTCCTCCGGGTGCTCCGGTTTCCTCCCACAGTCACAAAGATGTGCGGGTCAGGTGAATTGGCCAAGCTAAATTGCCCGTAGTGTTAGGTAAGGGGTAAATGTAGGGGTATGGGTGGGTTGCGCTTCGGCGGGTCGGTGTGGACTTGTTGGGCCGAAGGGCCTGTTTCCACACTGTAAGTCTAATCTAATCTAATCTAATCATTTGAATGGTGGAGTAGACTTGAAAAGTTTCATGTCCTACTTCTGCTCCTAGCTTCGATGCTTTGTTGATAAAATGAGATGGTAAAACTACATTAGCTTCATTTTCGTGCGTTTACAACACTGAAATCAGTGGATGGGCATCAGACATGTGATTCATTAACATCTGCTGACAGTAGACGGAGGATTTCCATCTGCAGTGTGATCTTCGGCAGTAAAGGATTAGGTTGAATTGGAGGTGGTTTTGGTTTAAAAGATGTAGACTTAATGGGGGATTTTATTTACCAGTATATACAGTGGGATAGTGGTAGGATAAGGGACAGGCATTCCTAGATTGTGTTCAGGAGAATTTCCTAAAGCAGTATGTTTCTGGTCCAACAAGAAAAGGAGGATAAACCATGTTCATGGGAATGAGATGGATTAAATGTAGAGCAAGTAACAGTGGGCAACTATGTGGGGGTCAGCAATCTTTGTGTCATAAGGTTTTGAATAACAGTGAAATATAAGACGAAGAAACATAAGCAGAGCCATTCAGCCCATCAAGTTTACTTCACCACTCAGTGAGATCATGGCTGATCTGATAATCCTAGTGACTGGGATGCCTATGCCAGACAGTGAGGCCTCTGGCTGCAGGTTGTAGGGGAAATCTTTGTATTCACCATCCTGTTCAGAAGTGTTAGGAAACTTACTACTAAATAGCATGTGGGGAAGGAGACCAAAGGATTGCAGCAGGTCAAGAAAGCAGCTCACCAACACCTTCTCAAGGGCAAATAAGTTTGGGTAATAAATGATGGCCCAGCCAGCAAAGCAAATATTCCTTGAATGAAGAAGATCAAAATTCCCACATTACCCTCCATCTGCCAAATTTAATTCTTTTAACCTAACTATATCCCTTCACGGACACCTTATGTTTTACTCACAACCTACATTTCTACCTATCTTTGTATTAACAGTAAATTTATCAATCCTTCATTCATGCCATGGATATAAATTGTATGCATTTGATGCCCTAACACCGATCATTATGGCACATACTTGTCACATCATACTGACTTAAAAATAACCCCTTTATGCCTACCCTTTGATTCCTATGAACCTGTATCCAAGCTAATATGTTACCCCTACATCAAAACATTTTAGATTATGTAATAACTTTTGTGGCACTTGAAATTATAGTAATAGTTGTAAATCAGAAGGCAGAAGGGAGAGAGGAACCTAGTAAAACTACAGTTGCAAGGATGAAATACGAAGCAAACTGATGGAGATGTGCTGGTCTCCTGGTTCAGAAGCAATTCAGTCTAGAGTGTCAAACGTGGTGGCTAATGAGCCAGTAGATGCATTGATGTTAACTTTAGAAAACTCCCTCAATTCAGTAAAAGTTCCATCAGATTGGAAGGTAGCAAATGTACCCCATCTATTCAAAAAAGGAAGGAGACATAAAACCGAGAATGGTTAACTTGACATCTGTCAGGGGAAGGTGTTAGAATCGATCATTGACATAGAAATATAGGAAGTGAAAATACAGAAGGATCATTTGGCCCTCTGAACCGTGGTATTACATAAATGGACAATGACTCCTGAATTCCGAATTGCTGTAGTGCATGAATTGGTATGCAGATACAGCATGCAATCAAGGAAGTTAACGTGATGTTCTATTTTATTATGGAAGGAATTAAACATAAAAGTGACTGTACAAGGCATTGGTGTGACTGTACCTGAAGTATTGTGTACTCTTTTTGGTCCCCTTACTTGAGGAGGGATGTACTTGTATTGGAGGCAGTCCAGAGGAGGTTTGTCAGATTGATTCCAGGGATAAGGGATTTGTCTTATGAGAAGAGATTGAACAGTTTAGGAGTTTAGAGGAATAAGAGGAGATCTAATTGAGTTTTATGAGATGTTAAAAGGGGTTGACAAAGTAGACATAGACAAGATGCTTCCTCAAGGGGGGCATTCTAGAATGAGAGGTCATATTTTTAAGATAAGGAGTAGTCAATTTAAAACAGATGAGAAATTAATTCTCTCAAAGGTTGTGAATCTGTGGAATTCACTGCTGCAGAGGGCCACAGATGTTGAGACATTGAGTAAATTTAAGGAGGAGATAGATTTTTATCAGTAATCTCTTGAAGGGTAATTAAGAGCAGGCAGGAAAGTGTAGTTGAGGCTGAGATGGAATCAGCCATGATCATAACAAATGGTGGAGCAGGCTCAACGGGCTGAATTGCCTACTTCTCTTAGTTCATGTGTTCTTATACTTCAGTTGTACAAGGCATTGGTGAGATCACATATTGAATGCCTATGCTATTTCAGTCTCTTTATTGAAGGGATGATGTAAATAATTAGCAGCAGTTCAGAGGATGTTTACTCGATTGATATCTGAAATGATTGGGTTGAATTCTGAGGATACACTTGCATTGTTTCCACTGGAGCTTTGAAGAGTAAAAGGTGACTTGTTTGAACTGTATAAGATCCTGAATGGTCTTGACAATGTTTTCTCTTGTGGGTCAGTCCAGAACTCGGGACACTATTTTAAAGTCTGTGGACAGAGATTATTTTTTTACTCTAACAAAGCTATGCAGCTTTGGAATTATGTCCCTGAGAAGGTGATGGAAGTGGGGTCACTCAATGATTTTTTGTAAGGCAGAGGTGGATAGATTCTTGTTAGCAGAGAAATCTTTGAGGATGGAAATGTGGAATTAGAAGGACAAATAGATCAGCCATCAGCTTAACAAATGACAAAGCAGAGTCAACTGATTAGGGTTAGTGATTGAATGGTCTGCTTCTGTTATTTTGTTTGCTTGTATCAAAATAGAACACATCTGCCATTTCCCTGGTGATTTTAATTGTTTTAAGTTCCTTTCTCACTTTCAATTCTGATTTACAATTACTTCCAGTGTGTTATTTATATCCTTTTCATTGGAGTCAGTTGTGAAATATACAGTTCAATTCATCTGCAATTTCTCTATTTACCATAATTAGTTCTACAGATTCACTCTCTAGAAGACCAACAGTCACTTTTACATTTTTACATAGAAACTCTTTGTATTTCTATTTTATACTTAAAATTGCTGTTCTAGATTAACCTTAGTCGTTCTTTGGGCAGAATATGAGGATGAACAAACTTTTAACTTGAACAAAATACTTGCAGTATTATAAATATTTTCTCACCAACCTGTACAGAGTTGATATTTTGTATGTCTGGATCAGATGGCACTTGATGTTAGGCCTCCTAGTACGGAGATAGGGACACCACCAATGCCAGAAGAACTCCCTTGCAGAATTATATGCTTTCCCGTTAGTTTTTTTAAAACCATCTTTAACTTCCTTTATTGGGCATAGATGGTTCATCCATTCCCTAGAATCATCTTTCTCAATGAAATGAATCTTTTCTGAGTATTCTCCTTAAATGGCTGCTACTTACTGCTACAGACCTACACCTTAATCTAGTTTCCCAGTTTACTTCAGCAATTAATTTTATTTATCTCATCAATTTTTTTCTCCACCCTCTTCTTGTTTCCTGAAATGCATCTATCATGGCCCCCTCCTTTTTCTGATATACACACAGCCCCCTTGACAATATCACCCAAATGTATTGTATCTGTTTCCACATTTATGTTGATGATGTCACCTCAGCTTTTCCTCAGCACCATCTCACCTACTCAATGAAATGAAATATCTTTTCATTGTTAGTTTGAAGCAAATTGTATGCACTGCTTGTCATTGCAAATCTCCCCTGCAAACAAAGTCAAGTTGACCTCAAGACCAGGTCCCAACCACACGTCAGCATGAATACCTGTTCCAGCTCCATATCATTATCTGATTCTGCCTTTGTCTCAACTCATCTGCTGCTGAAACTCTTATCTATCCATTTGGCCAATATTTTCTTGACTATTAAAATGTACTCCTGATTGGCAACCAATCCAGTATCAACTTGATCTCAGACTTTGCTGCCTGTAACTGTAGCTCACACCAAGTGCCATTCACCCATCCACCCATTCTTGTGCTTGCTGATCTACTTTTGTTCCTGGATGCAAGTTGTGAAAATTTCTAATCCTTTCCACCTTTCTGTCCTCTTTAAGGACACTCATTAAAATCAATCTCAATCTGTCGGTTGGTTGTGGCCGAACGTCAAAGTCTGAAAATTATCAAAATTTGATAACACAGCACTTTGAGGCTTTTTTTGTGGTAAAGTTGCTAGATGAATGCATGCTTTCATGTCCATAACAATGCCCTTCTAAAATCTCTGTAAAATAGCTTGCATCTCATCCTGTTTCAAATAAGAAGTTAATATTTTCATTTGCATCACAGGTAAAAGAAAAAAGGCCTTAAATTTATAGTGTCTAATCATTCAAAAATGCCTCAGCTAATTTCACATTAATTTAGATTCTCATACTGATCTTACACATCTGGTATTAGCAATGCAACAGTCTGTATATGATTTCAATCATAATGGTAACATTTCAGCACAGGCTATTTAATAGTGTTCAATTCAAATATATAGATTTATGGAAGTACTATTGTAATTCTGCAGATCTCTCAAGACCAATGACTGGACGCTAGCTGAGGGAGTCAAGCAGAATTCTGAAGTGGTAAACAACTATGCCCACGTTACAGACACTGTTCAAAATACAAAGTTGGAATCCCAAAGTCCTACAAGTCTGAAAAGCCCAACTGGAAAATCTGCTAAGGTGAGTTAGACAAAATCATGTTTTTGTAGGTTTTCAATAGCACTAAGATAAGTGACATTTCCTAATTGTTATCCTTCACTCTTAGGATTGAATTTACTTTGTGGATAATGACATAATATCTCAATGCACAGGTTAGCACTTCTGCTAAAATGCCAAAGAAAGAGATTTGAGATGCCTTGGCTAAGTCTTTCCCAATCATGAAGGCTTGTATTTTTTCTATTGACTTGTGCTTTGTAATTACTTATTTAGCACTTCCAAGAAGAGATGATGTAAGTAGATACTAAGAATTCTGAGTCATGTGGTATGACAGTGACTTTATTATTGTCATCCGGTATCGTTTCCAGAAACTTCTATGTGTATCCTGAATGAAGTTTATAAGGAACCAAGTCATTTCCATGCCTGTTATTGCCTTCATTTAAAAAATTTTGATGGCCTTGTCGGTAATGTGAGCAGATGCAATATGTCTGATTTTCCACATTGTATCAGTACCAACAGCTGTACAATTGGAATATCTTTCTTTAGCTTCTTCCAGCACATATTATTCGGTAAGTCATCGTTAATTGAATTTTTCAAGCTAAAGCAAATGTTCTGAAATATTTATTGAGCTGAATTTTTTTGAATTCAAGGCTACAAATGCTGTGAACACCACCAGTAGGTGGCATCAAGAGTGCACATGTGCGAAGAAACCTATTTTGTAATTTTGGAGCAATGGAAGAGACTGTCTCCGTGCTTAAGTACAAAGTGATCCAGAACTAGGGGAGGCTGGGGCTGGCAAAGAGATGTGAAAGCTTGGATCAGCAATTTACCCTTCAAAACAGGTGGCACAGGAGCTGAGTGGTTTGCACTGCTGCCTCATAGCGCCAGGAACCCGGGATTGATTCCACCTTTGGGCAACTGTCTGTGTGGGGTTTGCACATTTTCCCTGGGTCTGCGTGGGTTTCCTCTGGGTCCTCCCATTTCCTCCAACAGTCCAAAGATGTGTAGGTTAGGTGGATTGGCCACAGGAAATGCAAAATTACAGGGACTGGGTGGGATGTTCTTTACAGGGTCACTGCGGATTTGATGGGCTAAATTACCTGCTTCACACTGCTCTTTTCAATGTAAGTTCCTTTCATTGCATTTTGCCTATGGCTGGTTTGAGGATAATGCTTACTCCAGTTTTATTGCTGAGATTCAGGATTCAATGATTTCTTCGAGTAAAAAATGAGGTCTGCAGATGCTGGAGATCACAGCTGAAAATGTGTTGCTGGTCAAAGCACAGCAGGCCAGGCAGCATCTCAGGAATAGAGAATTCGACGTTTTGAGCATAAGCCCTTCATCAGGAATGAGAGAGAGTAGCCAAGCAGGCTAAGATAACAGGTAAGGAGGAGGGACTTGGGGGAGGGGCGATGGAGGTGGGATAGGTGGAAGGAGGTCAAGGTGAGGGTGATAGGCCGGAGTGGGGTGGGGGCGGAGAGGTCAGGAAGGAGATTGCAGGTTAGGAGGGCGGTGCTGAGTTGAGGGAACCGACTGAGACAAGGTGGGGGGAGGGGAAATGAGGAAACTAGAGAAATCTGAATTCATCCCTTGTGGTTGGAGGGTTCCCAGGCGGAAGATGAGGCGCTCCTCCTCCAGCCGTCGTGTTGTTATGTTCTGCCGGTGGAGGAGTCCAAGGACCTGCATGTCCTCGGTGGAGTGGGAGGGAGAGTTAAAGTGTTGAGCCACGGGGTGGTTGGGTTGGTTGGTCCGGGTGGCCCAGAGGTGTTCTCTGAAGTGTTCCGCAAGTAAGCGGCCTGTCTCCCCAATATAGAGGAGGTCACATCGGGTGCAGCGAATGCAATAGATGATGTGTGTGGAGGTACAGGTGAACTTGTGGCGGATATGGAAGGATCCCTTGGGGCCTTGGAGGGCCGCAGGAAATGTAAAACTTGCGCCCACACCTCCACACTCACTTCCCTCCAAGGCCCCAAGGGATCCTTCCATATCCGCCACAAGTTCACCTGTACCTCCACACACATCATCTATTGCATCCGCTGCACCCGATGTGGCCTCCTCTATATTGGGGAGACAGGCCGCTTACTTGCGGAACGCTTCAGAGAACACCTCTGGGCCGCCCGGACCAACCAACCCAACCACCCCGTGGCTCAACACTTTAACTCTCCCTCCCACTCCACCGAGGACATGCAGGTCCTTGGCCTCCTCCATCGCCAGACCATGGCAACACAACGCCTGGAGGAAGAGCGCTTCATCTTCCGCCTGGGAACCCTCCAACCACAAGGTATGAATTCAGATTTCTCCAGTTTCCTCATTTCCCCTCCCCCCACCTTGTCTCAGTCGGTTCCCTCAACTCAGCACCGCCCTCCTAACCTGCAATCTCCTTTCTGACCTCTCCGCCCCCACCCCACTCCGGCCTATCACCCTCACCTTGACCTCCTTCCACCTATCCCACCTCCATCGCCCCTCCCCCAAGTCCCTCCTCCCTACCTTTTATCTTAGCCTGCTTGGCTACTCTCTCTCATTCCTGATGAAGGGCTTATGCTCGAAACGTCGAATTCCCTATTCCTGAGATGCTGCCTGGTCTTCAATGATTTCTTGCCATGATCTCATCTCATCTCAGCTGTCAGGTGCAAGACACTGCATGTGACTCATATAGTTAACAAATAGCCATTGTATGCTCAAATTTTCTTTCAATTGCCTCCTTAAATCTTTTGATTACCTTCTTTCTGCACCCCATGGATTTTCAGCAATGCTCCCAACCCACCCCCAGGAAAGATGGGAGAAGGTTCAAAGACACTAGGATATTGACTTTTTTTCCTGATTATTTTCCATTCCCCTCTTCCTCTAAACCTGTGAATCTTTGAGAAAAATCGATAGAAAAAGGAAGGTAGGATGAGGAAAACTGGCCTTAAGGTGAAGATGCTTTTTGGTACTTGTTCTTTAAGATGAAGGAATGGGACTGGAGCTGGGGTGGTTCAGTGAGTATATGTAAGTTGCATTACAACAGAGCAAAATCAAAATGATAGGTATGTAGGCTTTACACATAGCTTAAAGAAGGCCGGATTGCAATTTTAAAGTCAATGGGGAAATTGAACCATTACACAAAAGAGGCGTGTCAAGGTGAAGTGGTAATGAATGTGGTACGAACAACACGGTAGGTTAAACAAGAATGATAGTGGAGAAAGGACCTTGAAAAGGAAACCACTGTGTGCCATGGTTTTGCGACATTGAAGTGTGGCTATATCCAAGAAACTGAGCTTCGGCAAATTGTTGGATGAAGAGACAGAAACAGTGGAAAGTTCAAAGGGGAAGGATAATCTCATGTTTCAAAACTGCGAAAAGATAGACATAAGACCATAAAACCATAAGACATAGGAGTGGAAGTAAGGCCATTTGGCCCATCGAGTCCACTCCACCATTCAATCATGGCTGATGGGCATTTCAACTCCACTTACCCGCATTCTCCCCGTACCCCTTAATTCCTCGAGACGTCAAGAATCTATCAATCTCTGCCTTGAAGACATTTAGCGTCCCGGCCTCCACTGCATTCTGCGGCAATGAATTCCACAGGCCCACCACTCTCTGGCTGAAGAAATGTCTTCGCACTTCTGTTCTGAATTGACCCCCTCTACTTTTAAGGCTGTGTCCACGGGTCCAAGTCTCCTCGCCTAATAGAAAAAAATTCCTAGCGTCCACCCTTTCCAAGCCATGTATTATCTTGTAAGTTTCTATTAAGTCTTCCCTTAATCTTCTAAACTCCAATGAATACAATCCTAGGATCCTCAGCCGTTCCTCATATGTTAGACCAACCATTTCAGGGATCATCCATGTGAATCTCCGCTGGACACGTTCCAGTGCCAGTATGTCCTTTCTGCAGTGTGGGGACCAAAACTGGACATAGTACTCCAAATGGGGCCTAACCAGAGCTTTATAAAGTCTCAGTAGCACAACGGTGCTTTTATATTCCAACCCTCTTGAGATAAGTGACAACATTGCATTTGCTTTCTTAATCACGGACTCAACCTGCATGTTTAGAGAATCCTCGACTAGCACTTCCAGATCCCTTTGTACTTTGGCTTTACGAATTTTCTCACCGTTTAGAAAGTAGTCTACGCTTTTATTCTTTTTTCCAAAGTGCAAGACCTCGCATTTGTTCACATTGAATTCCATCAGCCATTTCCTGGACTACTCTCCTAAACTGTCTGGATCATGCATTTATAAGAACTGACAAAGAGGGGCGCTGTAGTTTTTTTTTGGTGCAGAATCACTGCTAAAGCAATATATTCAAAAACTGGTTCAGTTCACTGTTTTAGTCTTACAGCAGAAAGAGAATTTATTGAATTTGATGAGGTGCACCGATTTCAGTAATAGATTAATCTAACTTATAATTTATCACTTAACGTGATGGCATCATGGTGAACACATTTGAGTAGAAATTTTAAAATGCTTACAAGGACCCGTAGCTGTTTACAACACAGAAGGAGGCCATTCAGTCCATAAAGATCTTCTTACAGTAATCTCATTTTCCAGCTTTTAGCCCGTAGTCCTGGAGGCTATAGTAATAGAAGTGAATGTGTATGTGCTAATAGATGTTACAAGATTTTCAGGCAGTGACTTTCAGTTTCTGAGTGAAAAAATGTTTCCTCAATTCTCTTTGTAGCCTTCTACCTCTAAATGTAAAGCTATGCCCCCCCCACCATGATCTTTTACCTGTCTACTATGGAGAAAGTGTCTCCCTATCCACCCTATTCATGCCCCTCACAATCTTATACACCTCTATCAAGTATCCTCTCAATCTTTGGAAACACAGAAAACAATGCTAGCCTATCCAATCTTTCCTCCTACCTCAATCTTGTCTGCAAATTCTCTAATGCAATCACATGCACTTTATAATGCAACGACTAAAACTGCATATACGATCTTCCACTTGTGACTTAACCAACATTTTATATAGTCCCAGCATAATCTCTAGTTCGTGTATTTTAAACCTCAGATAATAAAAGCAAGTTTCCTATGTATCCTCTTAACCCTTTTATCTACCAGTCCTCTCACCTTCAGGGACCTGTGGGTAAACAGATGAAGGTCTCCCTGATTTTCAGTACTTTTCAGTGGCTTTTCCATTCATAGGATAATATCTTTCCTTGTTAGCCCTTCCCAAGCGCTTTACCCCGCGCTTCTGCTCTGCCAGGTTACTAGTCCATTGATATTCTTCTGGAGTATATGGCTATCCTCACTCTTTATCACCCCAAGGATTTTCATGAAACTCATATCCTGGACAGTTAAAACAAAATTATTAAAGTACATTACACTTCAGACTGTTTCAAAAGTGATGCTACATTTGTAGTTTAGGGCTGTGCAGACTGGCATCTGGTTAGATTAGATTAGATTACTTACAGTGGAAACAGGCCCTTCGGCCCAACAAGTCCACACCGATCCGCTGAAGCGCAACCCACCCATACCCTACATTTACCCCTTACCTAACACTACGGGCAATTTAGCATGGCCAATTCATCTTACCCGCACATCTTTGGACTGTGGGAGGAAACCAGAGCACCCAGAGGAAACCCACGCAGACACGGGGAGAACGTGCAAACTCCACACAGTCAGTCGCCTGAGTCAGGAATTGAATCCAGGTCTCAGGCACTGTGAGACAACAATGCTAACCACTGTGCCACCGTGCCGCCCACTGATTGTGGATGTATGAGCATCGTGGTTATATAAGTAAACTAGTCATCTAGAAGACTAAAATAAAAATCTAATTATATTTGAATTATCTTTCTCCTCTTGTGATAGAGTTGGCTCTTGCTGTGATACAATTAAACAGTGAGATCTGCAGGGCCCCCTCCACCTTTTATGTACTTTTTGTCTGTTTCAATCAGCCATTAAGCCAACAAGCAGAATGTTTACTTTATGGTTATTCAGTCACGCACGGAGAGAGAGAGGCTGTCACAGGTGAACACTCTTGTTAGTTCTATTGGCATTTAGAAGGAACAGAAATCTCACCTGAGGTGTGACAATACCACATTAAACTTTGTGAGTAATTCAGCAGAAGTGCCAGTGACCAAGCCCAAAGCCTTCCTGGGTGCTTTAATGGTTCAGCTGTCACTGACAGAGTAAATGAATGCAAGGTTAATTAATATTTGTTTAAACTCCTTTTTAAAGTTGTTACTGAAGAAATTATATATGCCATTTGTATTTTTTTCTTGTTTGCATCTTGTATTGTTGATGCATAGTCAGTAAAGTCAAAGTGACTGTTAATTTGCAATAAAATTTGCAAGCTGCACAAATGTAAATCAGTGGGTTTTCTATAACATCGGATTCCTAACCTAAAACTTGTTTACTGTTTAGCCCATCCACGGAATTAACCAATCCCTGATGAATGATTGATTATTAATTTGTTATCAGGAACATCACACTGCCAAACTCATGGGTAAATGCAGTAGGAATTTGTTGTTTGGGCACAATCACATATATTAAATAATTTAATATAAGGAGCAGTAAGATATTGGGCAAGTCCAAATATGGTATACAACATCAATGATGTGGGTACTTAGGACTAAGCCTGTAAGGTTCCTAAAAATATATAGTGTATATGGTTTATAAAATATTGTTTTTCATCAGTAAAGGAACAGATTCTTCTCTCTCTATAACCTACCATGGCCTCACCGCACACAGCACAGACATCTCTTTCTAACCCATGTCTAACATCATCTAGAAGGATAAGGGCAGCAGATACAATGAAACACCATTGCTTGCCATTTCCCTACAAAAACACTGAGCATCCTGACTCAAAAATATAGTGCTGTTCCTTTAGTGTTACCAGGTAAAAATTGTGGAACTCATTCCCATTATGAGCATATATATATATATGGACTGCAGTTGTAAAAGAAAGTAGCTCACCACCACGTTTTCAGGGTAACTAGGTTACTAATAAATATTGACCCACCTAAGGATACCGCATCCCATGAATACATTTTTAAAAAGGACCAGATAAGTTAGCACCAAAGCACTTAATGATTAGGGTGAAATTATTCTTTGTGATACAGTGGGATGACTAATTGTGACAGCTTGTTTTACGTTCCATTAGGTTTAGCCCAGTAGCTTTATTGTACTAGTATTTAAGCATGGAACAAGAAACTGAGAGCAACTCAACACCTGTAAATCAGATTGAAGTGGTCTGTCAGTCAACCTGTACTTGTGAACCTTTTATCTCGTCCAAGGAGTAGTTTTATTATTCACCTCTCTACAGACTCAGCTATTGCATTAAACTGTTTAATGATTTGTAAGGTTAAGCAAAGCTGCTTGTTGTATGTCAGCCAAGCCCCTGATTTTAACTATAAGCCTAGCAGTTAATTATGTTTATGATTCATTCACTGGCTGCGTGTTCACTTGTTGCCTCAGCCATTTTCTTCTTGCTGTTGCACCTTTCGATCGGACGTTGATCTGTGCTGTCAGGTAGGAACTAGATTTTAAAATCTTAAAACGAATACTAAGAATACTAAGTCTCACAGACAGTATGTTTATTGGCATTGCTTTTATAATTCAACCATTAATGTCTCAGCTCGCTGAATCAGTCCACATTTGTTTCCATCAAGACTGTAAATTGGAACGGTAGCAGAATATTTGTTGTCATTCCTATTCCATTTCTCTAACATGTTTTAAAGATTTAAATGAAAGTGTTGAATTAAGGCAATTCAGTGTAATTTTCTAATGCTTTCACGAGGGGGCTGAGCCAGTTACTGCTGGGGAAGAAATCTCATTTTATAGAAAGTATGGGGTAGAAATTCATCTCAGGTGATGGTTCAAAACGCGCAATCTCAGACCGGCCACCCATTATATGCAGCACATGACACTAAGTTGCAGTGATTGAATTAAAATTGAATATCAGCCACTGAGTGGCTGATTCAATACCACCTGCTTTATGTCACTACCTAAGGTCAATTTCTAGGTCTGTGTGTCTTTATAGATAACATAGCCTGTTTAATTGGCATGCAACCTAACACTTTCAAAACTCACTTGCTCCATAACCAATGCACAGTGACAGCTGTGCATACATCTACAAAAAAAAATCCAATTCTATCTTCAGTGCCTCAATGGAACATGCCTCCGGTGTACTCTCAGGTAGTCAAATCAAGACCTTAATTTCTCACTTAGAGAAAACACATTTCCAGATGTCATCATTGCTTTTGTTGCCAATTACTTTCAGGCTGTGGCCTCTGCTTCTCAACTTCTGCCCATTTAAAAAAAAGGCAGAGGTTCAGGAGGCAAAGGGTTAAAATAGAAGAAAATTCTGCAAGTTCAGACAGAATTTCTCCACATTAGACTTAATCAGATAAGTTTTAAAGCCATTATAAGTTCCACAGTAAATGTTTGTAGGAATAATCATTCCTGGTCTGGGACCTCAGGAACTGTATCTGTCTTTCATCTGTCCAAAATCTAAAGCTCTGGTGCCCATGTTCTTCTGCAGCTCCTTGAATATATAATCTAATGTGAACCTGCTGCTACAAATAAAGTATTTTTTAAATTGATTGATTAATATTGTATATGAAAACAATTTTACATATGACAAAGCATTCAGTACAGTACAACAGGACTGTCAGTTAATAGTTCATAAAATAGTCATCAAATAGGAAATGACACATAGTTTTTATTTTTGCAGCAACAGCAGTTTCATTACATACTGTACTCAAATTGCCATGATGCATCAGGATTTGGTATTATTCTGGTGAATCTGAGTGCATCCGACACCTTCCCCTGCAACCACAAGAATTGCAAGACTTGCGCCCACACCTCCCCCCTCACTTCCCTCCAAGGACCCAAGGGATCCTTCCATATCTGTCACAAATTCACCTGCACCTCCACACACACATCATTTACTGCATTCGCTGCACCCGATGTGGCCTCCTCTACATTGGGGAGACAGGCCGCCTACTTGCGGAACGTTTCAGAGAACACCTCTGGGACACCCGCACCAACCAACCCAACCACCCTGTGGCTGAACACTTTAACTCCCCCTCCCACTCCGCCAAGGACATGCAGGTCCTTGGCCTCCTCCATCGCCAGACCATGGCAACACAACGCCTGGAGGAAGAGCGCCTCATCTTCCGCCGAGGAACCCTCCAACCACAAGGGATGAATGCAGATTTCTCCAGCTTCCTCATTTCCCCTCCCCCCACCTTATCTCAGTCCCAACCCTCGGACTCAGCACCGCCTTCTTGACCTGCAATCTTCTTCCCGACCTCTCCGCCCTCACCCCCTCTCCGGCCTATCACCCTCACCTTCCACCTATTGCATTCCCAACGCCCCTTGCCCAAGTCTCTCCTCCCTACCTTTTATCTTGGCCTGCTTTTCACACCCTCCCTCATTCCTGAAGAAGGGCTTATACCCGAAACGTCGATTCTCCTGCTCCTTGGATGCTGCCTGACCTGCTGTGCTTTTCCAGCAACACATTTTTCAGCACTCATCTCCTCTAAAGCCAAAGCATTTTTTCTGAGGTGGTTCACAGATGTACTAAGATGTGATTCAAAGAGAGCTTTATATAATTATTTGTAGATCTTTATGACTTTACAGAAGGCTATGGATCAAGTGCTGGATTAGAATAGTTAGATGGTTGTTTTTGACTGGTGCAGCTTTGATCGCTTTGACTCTAACTGTGGCATAAGTGTCACCCCATTGTATTTCAGCCCCTAAGTAGTAATTTATCCAGATATAATTGTGCTTTAAAAAGTCTTATGCTGTCAGCACTGAGAAACAATATAGATGAAACAGAACTTACAGCTAATTACATTAAGAGTGATATCTCAAGATTTCTCCAGGATAGGTAGAAGACAGAGGGTGGTGGTGGAGGGTTGTTTTTCAGACTGGAGGCCTGTGACCAGTGGAGTGCCCCAAGGATCGGTGCTGGGCCCTCTACTTTTGTCGTTTACATAATTGATTTGGATGTGAGCATAAGAGGTACAGTTAGTTTGCAGATGACACCAAAATTGGAGGTGTAGTGGACAGCGAAGAGGGATACCTCAGATTACAACAGGATCTGGAGCAGATGGGCCAATGGGCTGAGAAGTGGCAGATGGAGTTTAATTCAGATAAATGCGAGAGGCTGCATTTTGGGAAAGCAAATCTTAGCATGACTTATACACTTAATGGTAAGGTCCTAGGGAGTGTTGCTGAACAAAGGGACCTTGGAGTGCAGGTTCATAGCTCCTTGAAAGTGGAGTCGCAGGTAGATAGGATAGTGAAGAAGGCATTTGGTATGCTTTCCTTTATTGGTCAGAGTATTGAGTACAAGGGTTAGGAGGTCATCTTGCAGCTGTACAGGACATTTGTTAGGCCACTGTTGGAATATTGTGTGCAATTCTGGTCTCCTTCCTATCGGAAAGATGTTTTGAAACTTGAAAGGGTTCAGAAAATATTCACAAGGATGTTGCCAGGGTTGGAGGATCTGAGCCACAGGGAGAAGCTGAACAGGTTGGGGCTGTTTTCCCTGGAGCGTCGGAGGCTGAGGAGTGACCTTATAGAGGTTTACAAAATTATGAGGGGCATGGATAAGATATATAGGCAAAGACTTTTCCCTGGGGTTGGGGAGTCCAGAACTAGAGGGCATAGGTTTAGGGTGAGAGGGAAAGATATAAAAGAGACCTAAGGGGCAACTTTTTCACACAGAGGGTGGTACATGTATGGAATGAGCTGCCAGAGGAAGTGGTGGAGGTTGGTACAATTGCAATATTTAAGAGGCATTTGGATGGGTATATGAATAGGAAGGGTTTGGAGGGATATGGGCCGGGTGCTGGCAGGTGGGACTAGATTGGGTTGGGATATCTGATCGGCATGGAAGGGTTGGACCGAAGGGTCTGTTTCCATGCTGTACACCTCTGTGACTCTATATGGCTCGATTTGCAACTTAGTTATAAGACATACTTTTCGTATAAAGAACTTGAGATTTGCTGATAAAAAGGAAGCTTTCAAGCTTGCACTCATTGGAACATTCACAAGAAATACCATTGTAAAGGAGGCAATATTGTATACTGTATGGAGAGAGAGTGCTTTTGAGGGCACTTGAGTAGTGGTAGTATCCCTACCTCTGAGGTAGGATGCCCATGTTCTAGTCTCACCTGCTCTAGTGGTGTGTATAACACCTTCATTGGTCAGAAGACTGAGTACAGCAGTTGAGATGTCATATTTCAGCTTTATAAGGCATTAGTACGGTAACATTTCGAGTATTGCATACAATTCTGGTTGCTCTCCATAGAAAGAATATTATTGACCGGAAAGTTATTCAACTGCAAAAAAGGAGAAAGTGAGGTCTGCAGATGCCCAAAACGTGAAATTTCCTGTTCCTTGGATGCTGCCTGACCTGCTGCACTTTTCCAGCCACACATTTTTAGCTGCAAAAAAGATTTACAAGGATGTTACCGAAACTGGAAGGCTTGAGTTATCAAATAGTGATCATAACATTATTGAGTTCAGTGCAGCATTTGAAAATTGAAAAGCATGAATCAGGTCTCGAGTTTGGGGTTTAGGTCAGGCTAAACTGGAAAATCTGATAATGCGTAAAACAGCTGAAGAATGATGAAAGATATTTAAATAAACATATACTCTATATTTAAAAAAAACAATTCAAACCCCTTGGAGGGAAAAGCTCCACCTCACAGAAGAAACAGCCATGGACTATTATATTGGACAATGTAATTGCAACCTTTTTGTTCCTTAGCTCCAGCCTATGACAATTTTTGCAGTGGCTCATCTTTGTCATAACAGGTGTCCACAACTCCCACACGCCACAGGATAGGCATCCTGCTAAGCAGAGCTACCCTGCCATATCTTAATTGAAACATTTAAGTTAATTTACTGCAACTTTAAGGACTTTAATTTACATTATTAACCAAAAGCTGGAGATTAATCTATAGTAGAAATTCCTCACCCTTATTCACAAATCAGCCTTGTCAATAAATTATTTTTCCCTGTATTTATTTTGAAATTTCTTTTCCAAAATGACTGGAGTTGAAATATAGTCAATAACAACAACTGCTCAACAACCAATCAATTTACAACTTTCCTGTGATGCTATTCTTTGACATTTTTCTCTTCTCCTTGTGCTGTTTTATCTATTATCTTTTCTCTCTCTCTCTCTCTCTCTCTCCCCCTCTTTTTATGCTCTCCTCCCCTCTCACTCTGTTTGTCTGTATCTTACATACACTCTTAAGAGTTGCTCATTGTCTCTGAGTTCTCCTCTTTCTTGCTGTTTTCAAAGAATGGAGCAATGCAGACATGCCATCTCTGATGACTACTTTCCAGTGCTCAGGACCCATTCCAGTATCTATAAAAGTTTTAAAATGGCCCCCATGACCAATCATTATCTCCATAGGAATCTCCCTCTGGGATGTGATTCACAAGTTGGATAGTTCAAACTACAGTCCAAACAGTTTGTCAAGTACTGCTTATTTATTAATTCTAATGTCTTTCGATTCCTCATTGTCATTCATTCCTTGGCTCCCTTATATTTCTGGGCGTTTTCTACATCTTCCTCTGAAAAAGGCAGACACATGATAATTGTTTCATTTCTGATATAGCTGATATTGCTACTTGGCAACACTAACTCATCCCAACCACCTCCTCAAATCTTGTTTATAGGTGGAGCTACTTCAGGCCAGCAGCCACATGGAATCAGTGGACCAATATTAATGAAGTTGGTAGACCAATTTGCTGTGATTTTTCTGCCAACCCCATTAGAATTCCTAATTGGAATTCCCAGTCCATGTGAGGTGTTCTGATTCCATGAAACAAAATGTAAATTGTTTGAAAAGCTCAGCAGATCTGCAGTATCAGGGTGGCACAGTGGTTAGCGCTGCTGCCTCACAGCGCCAGAGACCAGGGTTCAATTCCCGTCTCAGGTAACTGTTTGTGTGGAGTTTGCACATTCTCTGTGTCTGCGTGGGTTTCCTCTGGGTGCTCCAATTTCCTCCCACAGTCCAAAAATGTGCAGGTTAGGTGTATTGGCCATGCTAAATTGCTCGTAGTGTTAGGTGAAGGAGTAAATGTAGGGGAATGGATCTGGGTGGGTTGCTCTTCGGAGGGTCGGTGTGGACTTGTTGGGCCGAAGAGGGCCTATTTCCACACTGTAAGTAATCTAATTTAATCTATGGAGAGAAAGCAGAATTAACATTCAAAACCTTTCAAAACTGCACATTTCAGATAGTGGAATGGTGGTGTTACAATGAGGATGGTTGAATGTATCTCAGTAACATTAGAATTGGTGAATAACAAAGGTGGAACATTCAGTTTCAGATGCAAAGGGTTTAAAAGATGTTTACATTTCTACCTCATGATAGTTGCTAATTTTTATTCTGATTTGAGAATGGGTGGATCATGTGTAAAGTCAAATGGTTGGATCGATTACTTGATTATGACACAATTTACAAACCGTGCTATTAAGTTTGAGAACACTCCTATATATCAATATCTAACTTACTTCACAGTTATATTACATCCAATGGATTAGTGTGAAAGAGGTATTTCAAACATTGAATGCCATCACTAGTACTACAAACATTGATGAGCTTCTGAGTGTTAGTGTACCTACTCCTGGTCCAGAAAGCCTGATTTCAAATCCCATCTTCTCCAAATCATTAGAATATTTCTTTCAAAATCTGCAATATCAAAAGTGTGATTGAGCATACTCGGCAAGTTAATCAATGCCAAAGATCAGTATAGAATTTTTCATTCCACCTCACTGCAGATACATCTGTCACTGCAGTTTAAATGCTGCTCCAAAACATATTACCCAATAGAAACACCCATTGTTACAGGCTAGTGAACCTATCATTGTACCTGTGGGTAATAATTATTGAGAAGGATGATAGATATTAAAAGTTGCATCATGTTACTGTTTGTTTTAGTATTCAGTATTGATTGGTATCATAACAAACGCAGGTGTGGTAACTCAATCCCAAAATACACATCTTTTTCCAGTTGACGATTACCTAATATCCTGTTTTAGCTTATATTCAGAGTTTTGTATTAGCAGGAAGCTTGATTACATTGTACTTGGTCCCTTCATTAAAATCATTAACATAGGTTTTAATCCACAGAGAAAACAGCACTGATCCATGAGGATACAACTGCTTGCCAATCCTGCGTTTGTAGCTGAGCAGATGAATTAGAAATTCATTGACATTTACATGCACAGTTTCAAATTTTAAGGTCTTTATTGTGAACTGGGTGTGTCCCTACTTCAAGGTCAGAAGTTCCAGGTTCAAGTCCAACCTGCACCGGAGATGTGTTATAATATGTTTGAATAGGTTGATTAAAAATAATAATAACTATTTGTCAAACTAACTATTTATTCTTATGTTATTTTTTCTATCCTAGAGCCAATCCACTATTCACATATTTAAAAAGTTGTACATGGCAAGTGATAAATGTTGGACCAGGTCAGCATTTATTGCCCATTCCTAATTGCCCTTGAGAAGTTGGTATTGAGCTGTCTTCTTGAACTGCTGCAGTCCTGGGTGTGTAGGCACACCCATAGTGGTGTTAGGAAGGGAGTTTGAGGGTTATGACCTCACAATAGTTAAGGGACAGTGAATAGTTTCAAGTTAAGGTGGTGGGTGGCTTAGAACAGAAATTGCAGGTGGAGGTAGTCTCATGTCTACAACTGTTGTCCTTCTATGTGGTGAAAGGCAAAGGTTTGGGACATGCTTTCAAAGGAGCCTGGATGAGTTGCTGCAGTGCATTTTGTAAATGGTACATACTGCTGCCTCTGCGTGAATATTGAATGTAGTGAATGTGGTTCTGATCAATTGAGCTTCATTGAGCTGATTGAGTTTCTAGAACTGCCCATATTCAGTCAAGGGGAGAATATTCCATCATATTCTTAACTTTTGCCTTTACTGTCACTGGGTCAAAATTCTGGAATTCTCTCCCTAGCAGCATTGTGGGTCTACCTACAGCACATGTACAAAAAGGAAGTTCACTGCTATCATCTCAACAACAACTAGGGACAGCCAATAAATGCTGGCCAGCCAGTAATGCCCATTTCTCACAAGAACAGCTTATGGAGAGTCAGGAGGTGATTTACTTACCACAGTATTTGTACCACTTGACTAATACCTGGGTGAGGGTGAAGGGATGTTATTTTATGAGAAAACTTGGGATATGCTGACACTTTCTCCATTGTAGTGTAGAAGAACATATAAAATCCTGAAAGGATTATGCAGGATCAATGCTGAAAAGATGTTTACTCTGTGGCAGAGACTAGAATGATGGACTGCAGTTTAAAAATATGGAGCCTCCCATTTAAGATGGAGATAAGGAGGAAATATTCTCTCAGAACTTCATGACTATTAGAAACTCCACCCCCCACCAGAGAGCATGAGAGGCAGAATGATTGAATAATTTTAAATTTTTGGCAACAAAGTCATCAGCGGTCATTAGAGGTGCAGGTGGGAATAGGGAGTTAAGGCCATGATCAGAATAGCCATCATGTTATTGAACAGTTGAGCAGGCTGGAGGGACCAAATGACCTACCCCTAGTCCTAATTCATATCTTCATATCTCGTATTTGCAATGGCAGTTTCAATTTCTAGTCACCCAGGAATTTGATTGTGGTGTTTCAGTGATGGTAATTCCATTCAATGTTAAGACAAAGTTATTAGATTCTTTCTTGTTGGAGATTATCGTTGCTTAGCACTGTGTTGCACAAATGTGACTTGCCACATTTAAGTCCAAGCTTGGATGGTGTCCCAGTCTTGTTACAAAGGAACATAGCTGAAAATGTGTTGCTGGTCAAAGCACAGCAGGCCAGGCAGCATCTCAGGAATAGGGAATTCGACGTTTCGAGCATAAGCCCTTCATCAGGATGATGATTCCTGATGAAGGGCTTATGCTCGAAACGTTGAATTCCCTATTCCTGAGATGCTGCCTGGCCTGCTGTGCTTTGACCAGCAACACATTTTCAAGTGTGATCTCCAGCATCTGCAGACCTAATTTTTTACAAAGGAACATAGGCTACCTCAGAATCTGAGGAGTTGCAAATATTCTGAATATATTGTGATTGTCAGTGAACATTTCCACTTCTAACATTATGATGGAGGAAAGTTCATTGATGAAGGAGCTGAATATGTTTGGGCTGAGGATGCAACCTTGAGGTGGATCTACAGTGCTATCCCTTGTGTTAAGTTTGATTCCAATTGACGGACAGTTTTCCACCAAATCCCATTCAGACATGTTTTGCCAGGACTGTATGATGCTAGACTCAGTCAAATGCTCCCTTTATGTCAAGGACAGTGACTCTTATTCCCCCCATGGACTTCAGCTGATTTGTCCGTACTTGGACCAAGGCATATTCAGGTCAGCAGCCGAACAAACATTGTGTCAGAGAGCAGGTTATTGCTGAGCATGGGTTCTTGATAGCACTGCTGTGGTACTATTCTTCAGTATAGTGATGATGGAGTTTGAAGAACATCAGATCCAAGTTGAGGAATCAGAGTGCAAGCTGAAGATGTACCTCATTAGGGAGGGGAAAAGTTGCTTGGACACTTTGCTCCAGGAAGCAGCCATATTCCTCAGACTAGGTAATTCAAAATTAGTCTGTGATCAGGGAGAAGATAATGTGACTGCAGCTGAGGCAGGCTTGAGGACCCAGGAGGTAGCATTTGAAGAGCCTCAGTTTCTACGATTACAAGGTTTTTGAAAACTGTGTGGAAGAGAGCAGAGACTGCAGGGAGGATGAGTGAACTGATCATGGCACTGTGGTACAGGAACCCAGTCCAGTGAGGGAGGTTATGGGACTAGTGGTAAGGGACTGTATGATTTGGGGGAAAATATACTGCTATCTGCTGCCTGAGCTGAGTCCCAAATGGCTATGATATCTGTCTGTTGCCAGGGTCAAGGACATTTCCTTGGGGCTCACTTGGAGTGAGAGGGGCAGATCCACTTGCTTTTGACCATATTGGTATCAGTGACATTGATCAGTCTAGAAAGGAAATTCTGGTGAAAGCATTTGGACAATTAGGAGGAAAGTTAAGAAGCAGAACCTCGAAGGTAATAATTTCTGGACTAATATTTGAGTCACCAAAGCTGGTATAGGGCAGTCCTCACTTACTCATAGGATAAATAAAGTCAAGGAGTTAGATGTGTTGTTCAAAGATTGTTGTGGGAGTACTGAGAAAGGAAGCTGTTCTGGTGGAATGGGCTTCACTTGAACGGGTTGGGACAAATGGTCTGAATGAATCTAACAACAAGCATTGTAGAGAGCACTTTAAACTGCATGAGGAGGGGCAGAGGTTTCGAGAGAGGGGATGCAATCTCTTACAAAGTAAAAAAATGTAGTGGCATTGCAGGCTGATTACTTAAGTAGTGATGCCCAGAGTGGGACAGGAAAGGTTAGAGGACACAAACTTTACAAAAATGCAGCAATATAATGTCAGTGGGGAAAACATGGTAAATAGGCAAATTACTGGCTTTGTATTTTAATGCGCGTAGTGTTTGGAGCAAAATAATATATTCAAAACAGGATAGAGAGAAAAAGCAGTAAGTAATAACCAATTAGCTTAACCGCTGTCATTAGGTCAAAATTTGAGTCTACTGTAAAGGAACAGTAGAGTATTTAGAAATTTGGAATATAATCAAACAAATTCAGTAAAGTTTCATGAAGACTAAATCACGCCTGACAAATTTATTTGAGGAAGTAGCAGACAGGATAGATGAGGGGTAACCAGTGGATGTAATATATATGGATTTTGAAATGGAGTTCTATGGAACACTGCATGTAAGACTTCTGAATAAGCCCACTGTGTCAGGGATAGTTTATTACCATGGACAGAGCATTGGTTAACTGACATGAAAATTGTGATAAAAGGGCGTATTCAGGATGGCAACGAACTAGTCGAGTTTCAGAGGAATCAGCACTGCGGCAATAATTATTTACAGTAAATCTTAATGACTTGAATAAGAAAAGTGAATGTACTATAGCCAAGTTTTGGGATAGCCCACAATTAGGTGGGAAGGCTAGGAGTGAGGATGACACAAATAGTCGTCAGAGGATTTTGACAGGTTAAGTAAGTGACCAAAACATGGCAGCTGGAATACAATTTTTGAAATGTGTAATAATGCACTTTGGCTGGAAGTACAGAGGAGCTAAATTTTACTTACATGGAGAAAGATTGCAGAAAGCTGCAGATCAGAGGGATTTTGAATTCCCTGTCCATGAATCACAAAATAGACTAGCATACAAGTTCAGTTTGTTCAATGGAAAGCCGATTGGATTTTTGATCTTTATTTCAAAGGGAATGGAGTGTAAACATATAGTCTTGCTAAAACTTAAAAGGCACCAGTTAGACCAGAGCTAGAATACCAGTGTGAGCAAGTTTGGTCTCCCTTTCTAAAGAAGGATGTATTGGTTTTAGAGGCAGTTAACAGAAGGTTCACCAGGTTGATCCTAGGTATGAAGGGATTTTCTTATGAGGAAAAGTTGGACCTGCACTCATTGGAGTTTAGAAGAATAAGAAGCAACCTTATTGAAACATAAAGGATTCATAGGGTGCCTGATAGGGTAGATGCTAAGAGATTGTTTTCTATTGTGTGACCATCTAGGACCAGACAGCATGAGCAGAATAAGTGTTTGCTAGCTTAGGAATAGCGATGAGGAGGAATTTTTTCTCTCAGAGTTTAGTGAGTCTGTGGAATCTTTACTACTGAAGTTTGTAGTGGTCTGTCATTAAGAATACTCAAGGCTGAGATGCACAGTGTTTTATGCATGAAGGGAATGAAGGGTTATGATGAAAAGGCAAGAAAATGGAGTTGAAGATTACCCGATCAGCCACGATCTCATTGAGTGATGGAGCACATTGTATGGGTTGAATGGTCTACTCCTGTTCCCACATCTTAATGAAGGTATTATGGTGGTGATGATTGGCTGGATTTGATTTGACCAGTTTTTTTATACATCCATCAGAACTGGGCACTTTCTATGTTGCTGGTATAATTGTTCTGGAGCAACTCGCCCGTGAATTTGGCTAGTTCTGGAGCATGTGGTCGGTATTATTGTTGGAATATTGTCAGGACTAAGGGCTTCTGTAATCATCTCTGCCTTTTCTCTGTATGGTTGACTGTTAAATGCCCTCTGAAATGGCCTCGCAAGCATGCAATTGTATCAAACCATTAATATATTGTAGACAATTCCATGAGGCTTATCTTTTTGACATTTTAGAAATGCCGTTTGAAAATCTAAGATTCCGTTTAACTATCCTGTCATTTCACAACCTCTGAAGAACTCCAAGAGATTTGCCAAGCTTGTTTATCCTTTTTTTAAAAAAGTGTCAAACGCACCTAATCATTGTTCTCAGTTCTGAAGAAGGGTAGCTGGACCCCAAACATCGATTCTGCTTCTCTCTCCCTGACCTGCCAGACCCCCAGAGTTTCTCCAGCTATTTCTGTTTTAGTTTCAGATTTCCAGCATCTGCAGTTCTTTATTTTATTGATTTTAGTTCCCATCGGAGTCTTCTCCCAGCTAGAAATGTGTGTGAAAATCCCATCCTTAATTATGAGGACCCAATATTATTTTGGGCTTTCTTGCCTGAGTAGATACACACCATGAATTCAAAACATAAAAATGAAAGTTTAATTCAAAGAACCTACGACTGCAGGAATTCAGATTTCATATCGCGATTGGAATAAGAGCAATGCCACATAATTTGGATGCTGTTAAGAAAGATAAACAATATATCGCTGAATACAAAAACTGCTGGAAATCACAGTGGGTCAGGAAGCATCCGTGGATGGGTGGCTCAGTGGTTAGCATTATTGCCTCACATTTCTGGGGCGCTGAGTTCGATTCCGTCCTCCGGCAACTTCTCCCATGCCTGTGTAGGTTTCCTTCTCGTTACTTCCCACAGTCCCAAGATGTGTAGGTTAGGTAGATTGGCCATGGGAAATTGACCATAGTGCCTGGGATGTGCAGGCTAGATGGATTAATCTTGGGAAATGTGGGGCAATGGGTCTGGATGGGATGCTCTTTGCAGTGTCAGTGCAGACTTGATTGGCCAAATGGCCAGCTTCCGCACTGTCAGGATTATGTGATACTAAGAAGCCGACGTGAGAGCAAGCTAACATTTCAAGTCTAGTTGACTCTCATCAGAGCTAAATCATCATTATGCAGCATCTGCAGTAATTTCTTCCTTTAATATACATCTGATCCTGGGGCTACTTGACATTGAAGCTGCATCTGCTAAATATGAAGAGATGTGTCATTTCTCAGTAGAGGCATCACTTAGTTGCTGGAGCACTGAAGAATTATTTGAATTTTTCGAATAGCTGAAAAAGTCTTTTGTATTGAAAATAGTAATTTTGCCAGCTTGCTGGATTTCTTACGCTCCCTTGTGAAACCTTGTGACGAGGTCAGTGTATTCATCTCATCAGTTGCTATTTCAGTCACATAACTGCAGAGAGGTGCTGAAGTTGTTGCAAATTTGTTATAAATACAGATTTGTTGAAATGTAATGGAAACTTTGAAAATATCGTAGGTGTTACAATCTGTGATGCACTATAATTGAACATATATATATAATACTTTGTTTTCTGATTACTTTTGAAGTAAGCCTGAATTTTATAAGCACATATCAATTAATGGGTTGCAAATGCACATCTTACTTCCACAGTGCAAAAGACATCCCAGAGCAATATAAAAAGCCTTTGCATAATTTACTGTCACGCAATATCATAAATAAGTTGCTGATTTCAATGAAATAGTTGTTGAGAGCTTGTAGTAATTAATACTTGTGTAATAGGATAATAAAATCAAATGCAAGTTGATAACAAGTGTCTGTGACACACACACAGACACACCCTTCCTCACCCAACAAATGTTTCACTGTCATAATCATTATTAAATCCCTTTTAAGGAGACTCCCTCAAAAACAAAACATCCACCTGTTTGTTATTGCTTTCCCTAATTTAAATATAGTTCTGTTTTATGTAAAAACAATGACTGCAGATGCTGGAAACCAGATTCTGGATTAGTGGTGCTGGAAGAGCACAGCAGTTCAGGCAGCATCCTAGGAGCAGTAAAATCGACGTTTTGGACAAAAGCCCTTCATGAGGAATACAGGCAGAGGGCCTGAAGGGTGGAGAGATAAGTGAGGAGGGGAGGGTGGGGGGTTGTACAATAGGCGAGTGGGAGAGGGGATGAAGGTGATAGATCGTGGGGGGAGGGTGGAGTGGATATGTGGAAAAGAAGATAGGCAGGTAGGACAAGTCGTGGGGACTGTGCTGAACTGGAAGTTTGGAACTGGGGTGAAGTGGAGGAAGGGGAAATGAGGAAACTGTTGAAGTCCACATTGATGCCCTGGGGTTGAAGTGTTCCGAGGCGGAAGATGAAGCATTCTTCCTCCAGGTGTCTGGTGGTGAGGGAGCGGTGGTGAAGGAGGCCCAGGACTTCCATGTCCTCGGCAGAGCGGGAGGGGGAGTTGAAATGTTGGGCCACAGGGCGGTGTGGTTGATTGGTGCAGGTGTCCCGGAGATGTTTCCTAAAGCGCTCTGCTAGGAGGCGTCCAGTCTCCCCAATGTAGAGGAGACCACATCGGGAGCAACGGATACAATAAATGATATTGGTGAATGTGCAGGTAAAACTTTGATGGATGTGAAAGGTTCCTTTAGGGCCTTGGATGGAGGTGAGGGAGAAGGTGTGGCGCAGGTTTTGCAATTCCTGGCAGGGAAGGTGCCAGGATGGGAGGGTGGGTTGCAATGGGGCGTGGACTTGACCAGGTAGTCACGGAGGGAACGGTCTTTGCGGAAGGTGGAAAGGAGTGGGGTGGGAAATATATCCCTGGTGGTGGGGTCTTTTTGGAGGTAGCGGAAATGTTGGCGGATTATTTGGTTTATGCAAAGGTTGGTTGGGTGGAAGGTGAGCACCAGGGGCGTTCTGTCCTTGTTACGGTTGGAGGGGTGGGGTCTAAGGGCGGAAGTGCGGGATGTGGACAACGATGACAAGGACAGAACGCCCCTGGTGCTCACCTTCCACCCTACCAACCTTCGCATAAACCAAATCATCTGCCGACATTTCTACCACCTCCAAACAGACCCCACCACCATGGATATATTTCCCTTCCCACCCCTTTCCGCCTTCCGCAAAGACCGTTCCCTCCGTGAATGCCTGATCATGCCCACACCCCACTACAACCCACCCTCCCATCCTGGCACCTTCCCTGCCACCGCAGGAATTGCAAAACCTGCGCCCACACCTCCTCCCTCACCTCCATCCAAGGCCCTAAAGGAGCCTTCCATATCCATCAAAGTTTTACCTGCACATCCACCAATATTATTTATTGTATCCGTTGCTCCCGATGCAGTCTCCTCTACATTGGGGAGACTGGACGCCTCCTAGCAGAGCGCTTTAGGGAACATCTCCGGGACACCCGCACCAATCAACCACACCGTCCCGTGGCCCAACATTGCAATTCCCCCTCCCACTCTACCAAGGACATGGAGTCCTGGGCCTACTTCACTGCCACTCCCTCACTACCGGACACCTGGAGGAAGAACGCCTCATCTTCTGCCTCGGAACACTTCAACCCCAGGGCATCAATGTGGACTTCAACAGTTTCCGCATTTTCCCTTTTCCCCACCTCACCCCAGTTCCAAACTTCCAGCTCAGCACTGTCCCCAGGACTTGTCCTACCTGCCTATCTTCTTTTCCACCTATCCACTCCACCTTCCCCCCCCCCCCGACCTATCACCTTCAACTCCTCCCCTACTCACCTTTTGTACTCTATGCTACTTTCTCCCCACCCCCACCCTCCTCTCACTTATCTCTCCACTCTTCAGGCCCTCTGCCTGTATTCCTGATGAAGGGCTTTTGCCCGAAATGTCGATTTTACTGCTCCTCGGATGCTGCCTGAACTGCTGTGCTCTTCCAGAACCACTAATCCAGAATAGTTCTGTTTTAGTCAACCAGCTGGGTAGACCACTAATTGTTGCCTATTTGGTAAGGATTTTTAACTGGTATCTGTCTGGGCAATCAATCTCAATGTACTTAGATATATTAAATTTAACTTCCATTCTGGTTGTGTACAAGGTGATTTTGAAAAGGGATAATTTTGACCTTATACAATCATTTAAAATTTGCAAAAATTGGAAGAGGTGTTTTGTAAGTTGTGGGACTAACATCGCAGGGGAGGTGACAGCCTTGTGGTATTATCGCTGGACTGTTAATCTAGAGACCTAGATAATGTTCTGGGGATCCAGGTACAAATCCTGCCACGGCAGATATGGAATTTGAATTCAATGAATATCTGGAATTAAAAATCTAACGATGACCACAAGCCAATTGTCGGGGAAAAATCCATCTGGTTCACAAATGCCCTTTAGGGAAGGTAACTGCCATCTTTATCTGGTCTGGCCAACATGTGACTCCAGACCCATATTAGTCTGGTTGCCTCTTAACTGCCCTCTGGGCAATTAGGGATGGGCAATAAATGCTGTCTAGTCAGTGACCCCCTCATCCCCTGAATGAATAAACATGGTGAGGCCTTAGGATCTTAAGTCTGAGTCCTGATGCTCTGTTGTAAAATGGAAAAATATAAGATGTTTACATTACTGTTATGTGTACTTTAGCTTTAATTCCTTTTCTCCCTCATTCCATTTTTACAAAGAACTGTTTCAGCAGGAAATACCAATAAATTATTTGTAAAGAAGCTGAGGGAAATTGGTGAGTCCAACCATGTAAAACAGTTCATCATATTGCTAATCTAGTAAATTGATGAAGCTGATTCATACCTTCAAAACAGTACAGCTGAAAGGCACTAATATGGCCTTGTGGCATATGACGTCAAGAGAATGCTTTTTTGTTGTGGTCAGGAGTCCAGTTTACCGTAGTGGTGATTTAGGACTTCTTAAGAGTGTGACAAATGAGTTAACATAATGTTATGTATTCTCTATGATGACTAAGGAGCTTTCTCAATTAAAATATGATTACTGAAATTTTGGATCCTGCTGTAATTATACCTTTCAAACCATGTCAACCAGGGAATGGTTATCTTCAATAAGAAGAAGTCCAACTATCTCCTGTAGATGTTCAAATTTTATTAGCATCACTAAATGCACGACTATAAAATCCCAGGGAGTCACTATTGAGCAGAAACACTGCTAGACCTGGTCAGCGGCTGCATATTCCATGGTAAGTAGCTCACCTTCCAACTCCCTAATGCCTCTCCATCACTTACAAAGCACAGCTCCAGAGTGCAACAGGCCATTCAAGTCTTCATATGTGCACAGCTTTCCATCAAGCATTATGAATTAGATATGTTTGTCTGCTTTACCCCATCAAAACATTGACTTTATTCAAATCAATCAATCTAATGCCCTCTTGAATGCTTCAATTACTACTGCCTCCACCACAATTACAGACAGTGCAGTCAGCTGAGATGTAACCATTGTAAATGAGCAACTTTCCATTTCATGACGCTTCAGGAGGAACAAGGGTGAAGTAAATATTAAAAGAATGGCAGGGAACTGAATAGTATGCACTATTATCACATCCTGACATTCATCTTAATTTTTTACCATTTTAAACACTAAATAATCAGTTTTGCATATCAAATATGCCTTAACAAATAATAATTGAACTTGCTGTTAGAGCGGTAATCACAGATGATTATAATTTGTTGGTCAGCACACATCAGGAAGTTTACCTGCTGTTCCCTTCTTGGCTCAGACAACAGTTGTAATGGCATTGGCTTTAGCATCTGCCAGTCAGGCACTTGAGGTCCTTAAGTGAGGATTTAATATGCAGTGAAGGACATCATCCCACTGCTTTGACAGACAAACCTCACCAAATGGCCAACCTGCCATGGCTTGTGATGGGCAGTAGGAGGTAAATCCTCCTGTAACTGGTCCATTTTATTTCTCTGATAGTGCATACCCTCCAGGTTCCCCTTGTCCCACATCCTCTTAAATCTTGCCTCAAATGCCTTGATTGAGGTTTTTGAAAAAGTAACAAAGAGGATTGATGAGGGTGGACCAGTGGATGTGATTTAAATGGACTTCCTTAAGGTATTTGACAAGATTCTGCATGATAGACTGATTAACAAGGGCAGATCACATGGAATTCATGGAGAACTTGCTACTTGGATACAGAACTGGGTCAAAGCTAGAAGATAGAGGATGGTGGTGGAGGACTGCTTTTCACACTGGAGGCCTGTGACTAGTGATGTGCCACAAGGATCGGTGCTGAATCCGCTGCTTTTCATCACTTATCTAAATGATTTGGATGCGAACGTAGTAGGTATGGTAAGTGGATTTACAGATGACATCAAAATTGGTGGTGTAGTGGAAAACAAAGAAAGTTACTGCAGAGTACAACAGGATATTGATCAGCTGGTCCAGTGGGCCAAGGAGTACAGAAAGTATTTAATTTAGATAAGTGTGAGATGCTGCATTTTGGAAAAGCAAATCAGAGCAGGACTTATACACTTAATGGTAAGGTCCAAGGGAGTGTTGCTGAACAGAGATCTTGGGGTGCAGGTTCATAGTTCCTTGAAAGTAGAATCCCTGGTCAACAGGATAGTGAAGAAAGCATTTGGTATGCTTTCCTTTATTGGTCAGTGCATTAAGTATAGGAGTTAAAAGATCATGTTGTGGTTGTAAAGGACATTGGTTAGGCTACTATTGGAATACTGCATGCAATTCTGATCTTCCTGCTATAGGAATGATGTTGTGAAACTTGAGAGGTTTCAGAAAAGATTTACAAGGATGTTGCCAGGGTTGGAAGGTTTGAGCTACAGGGAGAGGCTGAATAGGCTAAGGCCACCCCCACCCTCCTCTTATTTATCTCTCCACCCTTCAGGCTCTCTGCCTGTATTCCTGATGAAGGGCTTTTGCCTGAAACGTAGATTTTACTGCTCCTCGGATGCTGCCTGAACTGCTGTGCTCTTCCAGCACCACTAATCCAGAATAAGGCTATGTTCCTTGGAGTGTCAGAGGATGAGGGTTGATCTTACAGAGGTTTATAAAATTCAGGGGCTTGGATAGGATGAACAGCCAAGCTTTTTTCTCTGGGATGGTGGAGTCCAAAACTAGACAGTATATGTTTAAGGTCAGAGGGTAAAGATTTAAAAGGGGCCTAAGGGGCAACTCTTTCAAGCAGAGGGTGGTGTGTGTATGGAACAAGCTGCCAGAGGAAGTGGTGGAGATTGGTACAATTACAACACTTAAAAGGCATCAGGATGGGTACATGAACAGCAAGGGTTAAAAGGGATGTGGGCGAAATGCTGGCAAGTGGGATGAATTTAATTTAGGATATCTGGTCTGCATGGACGAGTTGGACCGAAGGATTTGTTTGCATGCTGTACAGCTCTATGACTCTAAATCCCACCATTTGGACTTGCCCCTCACCAACTCTGAAAACACCTGCAATGTTGTAATCAAAAACAGCTTGCTTCATCATCCTGTGCAGTGCTGTCCTTTTGGGGCTACAGTTGCAATGAAAGCTGTCAGCTCTCTGAAGAAGGTTTTTCTCCTCTTGAAGGGCAGAAATTATATCCCTAGGCTGTTAAGAAATAATTGTCCATTAAATTAATGCAGGACAGAAAGTTTTAATCTGGGTGGGACCCTCCGTAACCTTTTAACCAGTGTGGTGTTGTGGATACAAGGGCCATACAGCCCCCTAATATCAGCACTTTCTTTACAAATTCTGGCATGGCCTCAACCTCCCTATCTCTGTAATATCCCTCATGGAGTAAGGAGTGGTTGAACACAAATAATATCAATGGGATTTATAATTGTGTAGCAGTGATATCAACATTAGCAAACTAACATGAGATGGTGACTTTGTCTTGTGGTGAATGGCTACAAAGGAAGATAACGGGTGTTAACATCTATGTTGTCTGGTCTCTATTTGTGAACATTTGTAATGCTAAATATGCCAATAATAATGTAATGTGGTGAACCTCCCTTCACATGGACATAGTGGTGATGCTCTGGTGACATGGGTTAAATCCCTTGTGAAATCTGGATAAATTTGTAATAAAATCTGGACTCTGATGATTACCATTAGTGAAACTAACTTTAATGTTGGAACAATCCATCCAGTTCACAAATGTCCATTAGGGAAGGAAATCTGCTTATTTTGTCCACATGACCCACTGCAATGATTCCTAACTGGCCTCTGAAAAAGCTGAGCAAACCACTCGGATCAAGGGCTATTAGGGATGAGCAATAAATGCTGGTCCTGCCCTTTATATTTGCATCTGTGAAAGAACAATAAAAATAAGTCTCTAAACACTTGACCAGCTTGGTTTTGTTTACTATTACAGCAGGACAAGGGCTGAATGTACATTACCTCCTTTTTTTTATTCCTGAGCGAGAATGAAGAGCAATATCAAGCAGAACAGAATTTTCAAAAACTTTCTGTGAAAAGCTAACATGATTTCAAAACTGTTCTTTTACTTTAAATGTCAGTATTTGCGAATTAGGATTGCCGAGTGCCACCAAGTCAAAAAATGTAACATTTTGAAGGATCTTTAAGGTTAAAAAAAGCCTGGAAATTCTTGAGAATTCATTCAATTTCCCATTAGTTGGAGTGGTGGACTGCTTCAAGGAGCACTCTTATGTGAAGCGCAGAATCACTGACAGCAATTTCTGGATTGTCACATTATTCTGCACAAGTGCACATTCCAGATATTGTCTTAATTTCAGTGCAGCAATGTTGGTCAGTATTGAGATTTGTTGCCATTATCACAGCAAAGCATTCTTGTAATTTAATCTGTTTTCACCACAATTTCAGGCTGTACATTCCAGACTTCAGGCGTTCCCTCATTAGAGAGAGAGATGACTGATGGTCACTACAGCTTAACGAGTATTCCAAACTTCAACTACGTTTATTACATTAAAATTACTCAGATATCTGACATCTGATGAGAAATTTATTAGTTATGTGTCAGAACAAAAATAAGATGGGCATGCACACAGTAAAAAATCTGTTACCTTACCATGAATATTTGTAGGCAATGTCTGCTTTCTATTGCAGAATTACTAATAGTTCTGTAGTCAATCCCCTGGGCTAAGTAATGTGATAGAACACTTCGATGAGAACTGTTACCCTGAGTTACCCTGCCTAAGGTGAGGGAGAGGTTGAGAAACAGTGTTCTTCATATTATAATAACTAGCTTCATAAAAACAACTTCCATCTTCTCTCTCTTGAACATTCAACAGGGTAGTAGCTGAAATGTTTGTGTTACAAATTCCTCATTCCTTTTATCAAGACAGCCTAAGAAAAATCTGTCTGCCTTTGCCTTAAAAATATTTTCAATGACTTCACTTCCATCACCACCTGTGACAGAGTTACAAACTCTTTGAAGGAAATCTCTGTCCTAAAAGGATGACTCTCAATTATTAAGTAGTGCCTACTAATCCTCAACTCTCTCTCATAAGAAGAAACACCCTTTCCATACCCACCTTGTCCAGACCATTCAAGATTCTATTTACTTCAATCAAGTCACCCTCGTGCTTCAAACTTCCAGTGGAAATGAGCCCTGTCTGCCCATATGACAACCCAATCATTCCACATATCAGTCTAGTAAACCTGGGTATCGGAATTTTGAGTAAAAAGTGAGGTCTGAAGATGCTGGAGATCAGAGCTGAAAATGTGTTGCTGGTTAAAGCGCAGCAGGTCAGGCAGCATCCAAGGAACAGGAAATTCGATGTTTCGGGCAAAAGCCCTTCATCAGGAATCCTGATGAAGGGCTTTTGCCCGAAACGTCGAATTTCCTGTTCCTTGGATGCTGCCTGACCTATCTGAATTTTGAATCCAGTGATATTATCACTATGCCACCATTCACCATTAGCTTTCTTGAATACATGCGTTACTTACTCACTAACATTTTTGACTTATTCACTGGAACTCCTAGACCCTTTTACACCTCAAACTGTTGTAATCATTCTCCATTTCAACAACAGTTTCATTGAATTCTTCCATCCAAAATGAACAATTTCACATTTTCCCACGTTATCCTTCATCTACCAAATTTTTGGATACTCACTCAACTGATCTATATCCATCTCTAACTTCCCTGTGTCCTCTTGTTAATATAATTTTTTAGCTATCTTATGCCATCTGCAAATATAACTGCCTAAAACCTTTTCTCCCCGATCTGAGTCATTGATATAAACGATGAAATATTAAGGCCATGACACTTGCCACGTTCTGCCAATCAGAAAAACATAGTTTTGCTTATCTTTGTTTTCTGCCAGCCTGCTAATCTTCTGTCAATGATACTATATTACCCCAACTCCATAAGCTCCTCCTTCTCACAATAACCTTCCATGTGGCACCTTGTACCATTGGGAAATCCAAGTATAGTTTGTTGCAGGCTCCCCTTTATCCAGAGCACAAATTTCTTCTTCAAAGAACTCCAGTACCTTAAACATGATTTCCCTTTCACAAAACCATGCTGACTCTCCATGATTACATTGAGTTTTTCCAAGAGTTCAGGTACAGTCTCCTTAGTGATCGATACCAACATTTGCCCCATGACAGATGCCAGCCTAACAGCCTCAAGGGGCTGAATGGCCTTCTCCTGTTCCTAACTTATCCATAGCCCTACAGTTTCATATTTTCTGCCTCCCTCCTTTCTTGAACAGAGGAGTTACGTTTACTACTTTCCATTCAAATAATAACCATTCCAGAACATAACATAGTGAATTTTGTGAAATTAACATCAATGTATATATCAATCCAAAGAGTTTTTACAAATATATTAAGGACAAAAGGATAACTAGGGAGAGAATAGGGCCCCTCAAAGATCAGCAAGTCAGCCTTTGTGTGGAGCCACAGAAAATGGGGGAGATACGAAATGAATATTTTGCATCAGTATTTACTGCGGAAAAGGATATGAAAGATATAGACTGTAGGGAAATAGATGGTGACATCTTGCAAAATGTCCAGATTACAGAGGAGGGAGTGCTGGACGTCTTGAAATGGTTAAAGGTGGATAAGTCCCCAGGACCTGATCAGGTGTACCCAAGAACTCTGTGGGAAGCTGGAGAAGTGATTGCTGGGCCTCTTGCTGAGATATTTGTATCATCAATAGTCACAGGTGAGGTGCCAGAAGACTGGAGGTTGGCAAACATGGTGCCGCTGTTTAAGAAGGGCAGTAAAGACAAGCCAGGGAGCTATAGACCGGTGAGCCTGACCTTGGTGGGCAAGTTGTTGGAGAGAATCCTGAGGGACAGGATGTACATGTATTTGGAAAGGCGAGGACTGCTTAGGGATAGTCAACATGGCTTTATTCATGGGAAATCATATCTCACAAACTTGATTGAGTTTTTTGAAGAATGTAACAAAGAAGATTGATGAGGGCAGAGCAGTAGATGCGATCTATATGGACTTCAGTAAGGAGTTCAACAAGGTTCCCCAGGGTAGACTGATTAGCAAGGTTAGATTTCATGGAATACAGGGAGAACAAGTCATTTGGATACTGAACTGGCTTAAAGATAGAAGACAGAGGGTGGTGGCGGAGGGTTGTTTTTCAGACTGGAGGCCTGTGACCAGTGGAGTGCCACAAGGATCGGCGCTGGGTCCTCTACCTTTTGTCATTTACATAAATGATTTGGATGCGAGCATAAGAGGTACAGTTAGTAAGTTTGCAGATGACACCAAAATTGGAGGTGTAGTGGACAGCGAAGAGGGTTACCTCAGATTACACCAGGATCTGGACAGATGGGCCAATGGGCTGAGAAATGGCTTACGGAGTTTAATTCAGATAAATGCGAGGTGCTGCATTTTGGGAAAGCAAATCTTAGCAGAACTTATACGCTTAATGGTAAGGTCCTAGGGAGTGTTGATGAGCAAAGAGACCTTGGAGTGCAGGTTCATAGCTCCTTGAAAGTGATTTTGCAGGTAGATAGGATGGTGAAGAAGGCATTTGGTATACTTTCTTTTATTGGTCAGAGTACTGAGTGCAGGAGTTGGCAGGTCATGTTGCAGCTGTACCGGACATTGGTTAGGCCACTGTTGGAATATTACGTGCAATTCTTGTCTCCTTCCTATCGAAAAAATGTTGTGAAACTTGAAAGAGTTCAGAAAAGATTTACAAGGATGATGCCAGGGTTGGAGGATTTGAGCTACAGGGAGAGGCTGAATAGGTTGGGGCTGTTTTCCCTGGAGCGTCAGACGCTGAGGGGTGACCTTTCAGAAGTTTACAAAATTATGAGGGGCATGGATAAGATAAATAGACAAAGTCTTTTCCCTGGGGTCGGGGAGTCCAGAACTAGAGGGCATAGGTTTAGGGTGAGAGGGGAAAGATATAAAAGAGACCTAAGGGGCAACTTTTTCTCGCAGAGGGTGGTACGTATATGGAATGAGGTGCCAGAGGATGTGGTGGAGGTTGGTACAACTGCAACATTTAAGAGGCATTTGGATGGGTATATGAATAGGAAGGGTTTGGAAGGAAATGGGCCGGGTGCTGGCATGTGGGACTAGATTGGATTGGGGTATCTGGTCGGCATGGACAGGTTGGACTGAAGGGTCTGTTTCCATGCTGTACATCTCTATGAGTCTATTAGCTATTTCCTTTTAAGACTATCAGATGAAGTCCATCAGGATCTGAAGACATGTCACCTCTCAGTTTGCTTATTCCCACTTTCCTAGTGACTGTAATTTCACTAACTTCTTCTCTGGCTCACTATTCCTGATTTACAACAGTTATGTTGTTTGTATCATCTAAGGTGAAGTCAGATGCAAAAGGTTTGCTCATTTCATCTGTTATTTCCTTCTTATATGCTATGAACTCCCTACTTTTACTCTGCAGAGAACCAATGATCACTTCATTTGTTCTTTTCCTTTTTAAATACTTGTACAAACTCTTGGTATCAGATTTATATTTCTCGCTAACTTCCTTTCATCCTCTATTTTCTTTCTCTTGATTAATATTTTAGTCATTCACTACCTTTCTTCAAATTCCATCCAGTTATCTGATCTGTCACTCATCTTTGCACAATTATATGTTGTTTTTCTTAAGTTTGATGTTTTCCTTAACTTCTGTACTTAACCACAGATGTTGGCTCAGTGTGTGACTTGATGTAATGAGCGTTTAAGATTGTCTTAAAGCTCCATTAGTTCCTAGGATAATTGACTGTCTGGTTGAATGATAACACTGTTTGGCAAATCTGATGATGAAGCTATCACAAATTACTTCAAAACGCACACCTTTCCGCATAATCTCAGGGGGAAATAGAAATGTTACCGTTGGCACTGCTGGTTACCATTTTTGTCTTGCGGTGGCTTTTGATTTGAAGTGTTCTATCACATTACTTAGTCCAGGGGATTGACGACAGGACTGTTAATAATTGAATGAATTCAGCAATAGAAAGCAGACATTGCCTACAAATATTCATTATAAGGTAACAGATTTATTACTGTGTGTACCCATCATTATTTTTATTCTGACACATAATTAATATATTCCTCATCAGCTGTCAAACATCTGTGTAATTTTAATGTAATAAAAATAGTTGAAGTTTGGAATACTCCTTACGTTGTAGTGGACAGTAGTAATCTTAAATTCTTGTGCAGATCAAGAGCAATCTACCATATAAGATGAACAAGGTCTGAGTAACACATAGAAAAATGATATCCTCACCCATCCTTGTTAACAATGATGAGGATATCTGCAGCTTATTGGGCACGTTCTGATGATATCTTCCACAAAACTAACTATGTGCAACATACTGTATTGAGTAGCTATTTGTAAAATGATATAATTAAATATCATGGTATGTTTTTCAGAAGAACTTCCCTCGACCACACCTTCCACTTCCCAATAAACAGATTCAAAGAGGTTCAAAGGGTCTCCTCACTGTATGAACTGGCTGGTCATAGCCCATGTTCTGTACACAGTTAAACAAAGGGTGACTTGATGACAGGATACTAGCTTCTGCACAGCTACTTCAAGCAGCTTTACGGTTTTTAATGTTGGTGCAGTAGCTATTGCTCTGTTCAGTATTAGATTATTGAGGGATTGAAAGAAGAAGCAGTTAACATTTCAGGTTGAAATATTGAAATGAGATTTTATTTCATTTAACACCCAGCACCTTGCAGAGAGTTCAAACTGGGTCCGGTGACTGTGATATCTTTTTTTCATAGGTACTAGCAGACATACAAATTAGGAGCAAGCATAGGCTGCTTAGACCCTTCAGTCTCCATCGTCATTTGAAAAGATCATGGCTGATCTGATTGTGGCCTCAACTATAGTTTCCTGCGTATCCCATACTTCTGCATCAGTAAAGAATTTATCTAACTCTGCTTAAAATATTTAATGTCCTTGAAGAGTACTTTTTGTGTGTTGAACTACTGTTGTGCATTGATTCACCAGCAGCCAGGTTGCAGTCAATTTGCAGCCAATTACCAGCATTCAGTTTTGTGTCAGTTAACAGTTTGCAACTCTAGAAAAATCTGAATCCATCAGCCATTCTTTAGCCAATTATCAATGCCTATTAGACAGTAACCTGGAATGATATGATGGGGGATACCTGGTAACCCATGTTACAAGATCAGTTGTGGGAGCAGAAATGGAAGTGGATCAGGGGTCCTGCAATCAGGAGAGAGGAGAAGCAGCTTCACTGGGACCATTGGATTTGAAAGAATGTTTTGCATCTAATCTGACTTATCCCATTCTCAATGGACAGGGTACATTAAATTTACCACCTACATTTCTGAGTTAAGATGGAAATGCCACAAAAGCATAAGGAACAATGTGCAATGAGGCAAACTTAATAAGGGCGCTTAAGGTGAAGGAACCCTTAGGAGCCATTGATCATAATATGATTGAAATTACTCTGCAATTTGAGAGGGAGAAGATAGAATCAGAGGTAACAGTATTATCGTTGAATAAAGGCAACTACAAAGGCATGAAGGAGGAGCTGGGTAGAGTTGACTGGGAGAAGAGCCAAGCAGGAAAGACAGTGGAATAGTAATAGCAGGAGTTTCTAGACGTAACTCAGGAGACACAACAGAGATTCATCCCAAGGAAAAAGCTGCATGGTGCAGCGGGGGTGACTCAACCATGGCTGACTAGGGAAGTCAGGGATAGCATAAAAATAAAAGACAAAGCATATAATGTGGCAAAGGGCAGTGGGAAACCAGAGGATTGGGACATTTACAAAAACCAACAGACTGCAACAAGCAAAGAAATAAGGAGGGAGAAGATTAAATATGAGGGTGAGCTAGCCAGTTATTTAAAGGAAGACTGTAAACATTTTTGTTTAGATACATAAAGGGCGAAAGAGAGGCAAAAGCAGACATTGGGCTACTGGAAAATGATACTGGAGAGATAGTGATGGAGAACAAGGAAATGGCTGAGGAACTGAACAATTACTTTGTGGCAGTCTTCACAGTGGAAGACATGGGTAATATCCCAAAAATTCAGGAGAGTGAGGGAGAAGAGCTGAGTATGTTGGCCATCACCAAGGTAAAGGTGCTAGAAAAGCTGAATGGCCTGAAGGTGGATACATCACCTGGATCAGATGGACTACACCTCAGAGCTCTTAAGGGAAATAGCTGAAGAGATAGCAGAGGCATCAGTGGTAATCTGTCAGGAATCGCGAGAGTCAGGGAGGGTCCCAGAGGATTGGAAAATCATTAAATGTGACACCCCTGTTTGAAAAAGGAGGAAGACAAAAGATGGAAAATTACAGGTTGATTAGCCGAACCTTGGTTGTAGGAAAGTGTGAGGTCATGCAATTTGGTAGGAAGAATAGAGGCATAGACTTTTTACTAAATGGGGAGAAAATTCAGAAGTCTTAAGTGCAAAGAGACTTCAGAGTTCTAGTCCAGGATTCTCTCAAGGTAAACTTGCAGGTTGAGTCAATAGTTAGGAAGGCAAATGCAATGATGGCATTTATTTTGAGAGGACTTGAATATAAAAGCAAGGCTGTACTTCTGAGGCTCCAAAAGGCTCTGGTCAGATGACGTTTGGAGTATTGTGTGCAGTTTTGGGTCCCATATCTCAGGAAGGATGTACTGGCCCTGGAGTGTGTTCAGGGGAGGTTCATGAGAATGGTCTCAGGAATGAAAAGCTTAACAAAAGAAGAATGTTTGAGGACTCTGGGTTTATACTCGATGGAATTGAGAAGGATGAGGGGGGATCTAATTCAAATATACAGATGACTGAATGGTCTGGACAGAGTAGATGTTGGAAAGATGTTTCCATTGGTAAGAGTGACTAGGACCTGAGGGCACAGCCTTAGAGTAAAGGGAAGACCTTTTAGAATGGAGATGGGGAGAAACTTCAGCCAGTAAGTGGTGAATCTATGGAATTCATGTCCACAAAAGTCTGTGGAGGCCGGGTCATTGAATATATTTAAGACTGAGATAGATAGGTTCTTGAGTATCAAGGGGTTCAAGGGTTACAGTGAGAAAGCGGCTGAGAAACTTATAAGACATGATTGAATGGTGAAGCAGACTCGATGGGCTAAATGGCCTAATTTTTATTTCTATATCTTATGGTCTAATTTACAATTTACAAAGCCAGCAGGGATGATGAGAAGAAAGAATGAGTGAGTAAGAAGAGCTTAAAAGGTAAAAACACAGTTTCTAATTTTATACGGTATGTCTTCTGAAGGGTGCTGACATTACACACATGAACAAGAGTTCAAACTGTAATATTTTCCAAAGTCCTTGCCTAAGCCCTGAAGGCAATGATCAATCCTGGAAACTGTTCAAAGAGCAACATTCGTCATCCAGTACTTCATGTAACTGACTATTCTTTGTACAAGCCAAGGCCAGTATTTATAGATGAAAATTTGGTTGTGGTATGAGTGAATAAAATCATCACAGTTGAACCTGGTCTCTCCCCAACCCAGGTCTATACTTACACACTTTCAAGCAGCAGTGATTGTAGTGGTGAGATATTGATCTGGTAGTGATCAAAAGTCTAGCCCTTGTATTACCTAATTGACATTAAGCTGAATATACCCAAAATCTGTCAGAGGTCAACAAACAGCAGAAGATATTTACTGAGTATTTGAATGTTCTGTTTTATGCAACCCACCCACCAATTTGGTATAAAGTTCTACTACCAACTCGTGGAAGCAGCTAACCCACAGTTCTACTTTAAAGAAAGGTTTCTTCTTCAGGCTTGGTGTCAATTTTTTTTAAAAGTAAGGATGAATGAAAGCTTCCTAATTTTGGAATACTAACTCATTGCTGTAAGTGAACTGTGACACTGAATCTGATCAATGTTGTAAACTTTAAATATTCAAAAATGACATAATAAGGTGGACTGGAAGTGTAATTGTTGTGCACTGATTTACTTTTGTTGTACAAGTTGAAACTTTTCCACCCTCCTTTTCATGTTTTTTTCTACTTTCCACATTTCATTTATTATATTTTTGATTATTCCTATTTCTCTCCCTGGCCTTCAGATGTTCTCATCTAATATTTTTGTATTTTTAGCGCTAACAGTTTCAAGACTGATCCTTGATCTTGTCTCAGATTCCTCATTCTTAATATTTCCTTTGCAGTTTGCATTATATGTTCCTTTGTCCTGCTGGCTTTCTTTTTAAAAACAAGTCATTTCTGGTGCGAGTTTCCTGCTATTTCTGTGCATTGATGTTTGTGTTCATTCTTAATGTTACTGTCTTTTGTACCTGCTCCTAATGTCCTTTAGCCTGTCTCTTTCCAATTTCTATAATCAATTGAAAGGGTCATGTATATTTTGTCAGTGGAGACATGATTTGTTATTGCTAATTTTCACAATCATATGACCATAAGACATAGGAGTAGAAATTATACCATTCAGCCCATCAAGTCTGCTCCGCCATTCAATTATGGCTGATAGGTTTCTCAATCCCGTTCTCCCGCTTTCTCCCCATAACCGTTGATCCCCTTGATACTCAAGAACATCTGTATCAATCTTAAATATACTCAATGACCTGGCCTCCACAGCCTTCTGTGGCAATGAATTCCATAGATTTACCACTCTCTGGCTGAAGAAGTTTCTCTCCATCTCCATTCTAAAAGGTCTTCCCTTTACTCTGAGGCTATGCCCTTGGGCCCTCGTCTCACCTACCAATGGAAACATCTGCCCAACCTCTATTTTGTCTAGGCCATTCAGTATTCTGTACATATACAGCACATACTTAACAACATCCCTTTAAAGAAGTGGCTTGTAGCAAAAGGAGAGTGAAATATTTTTTGGCACTAATGTTCCTTTTGTTTCATGATGTTGGGTTATAGTCCAAGAGGTTTATTTGAAATCATGAGCTTTTGGAGTGCTGCTCCTTCATCAGGTGAAGTTTTTCACCTGCTGGACTATAACCACTTCACCTACTGAAGGCTTCACAGAAGTCCTTCACCTGACAAAGGAGCAGCGCTTCAAAAGCTTTTAATTTCACATAAACCTGTTGGACTATAACTTGGTGTCGTGTGACTTCTGACTTTGAAGTTCAATCAAATGAAGTTCCACAGGATTACAGAGCCACACTAAGTTAAGGCATATGTCTGGAATTTACTCCTCCGTTCATTTACATCCATGGGAGAAATTCCAACCACTATCTCTCCATGGGAGGGAGAGATTTGGCTCTTCACAGGCAATGGCTTAAATGCTTGACAGCAAGGGATGCTGGAGCCTGCACATTTCAGTGTTCGCCTTTTGGCCTGCCCTTATGCAACTTGCCCCATCCATTGCTGCATGATTTTTAAAAAATCTTTTCTCTTTTCGTTTCTTTTTCATTTTATTCCCATCACCAGGAAAACACCCACGTAGCTGATGAAACATTAACAAGCAAAGCCTGTTAAAGGCAATGCTGTCATCTAAAAAGTGAGGAGGAAGGGCAGGGAGACAAGAAGGAGACTAAATCAAAATGCGGCTGGAGGAGAAAGTAAAGCACTTTAGAGAGAGATGGGCACTGCGGGTGATAAAGGCATCAAGATTATACGTGGATACAATGTGCTCTCTCACCATCGACATTCAGGTTTGAATGCAACCGTGGAAGAGGGGCAGGCAGTCAGCAGAAATTACCCCTGTGCAGCCTGCTGCTTGGACCTGTTTATTGCCAGCCTGGCCAGGCTCAGGAGCAGACCCATGAGGATGTCCTCCGATCTGCCCAAATCCCTTCCCACCAGGTGCCCAAGGATCAGGAGCACCTTTATCATAATGAAACATCATGAGGTGCTTCACAGCAGTATTTTAAAACCTTGAGTCACATAAAGAGACATTAGGTAAGAAAACCAAAGTCTTGATCAAAGAAATAAATATTAAGTGAGATAGAGATACATGGATTTGTAGGGATGGAATTCCAGGGCTTGGGGCCTGGACAGCTTAAGGCTTCTCTACCAGTGATGAAGAAACTTAGATGGAGGATATACAAGAGGGCAGAAACTGAGGACTGCAAATATTTTGGAGATCTGTGATGTTCATATTGATGCACCAGCTGGGTACAGCTAAAATCAGAAAATACATCATTAGTTGCTTATTTCCATTAATCAACATGGTGTGAAGCCTCAATTACTTTAAATAATATCACAATCAACATTTTATTTGCCATATTTATTAGTGATTAATATTTTCATCAGTTGTAATAACAGTCACTTGAAATAATTATGAACTACTATGACACAGTTTATCAGTCAAATTCAAACAGGAATAGTGTAGACAACGTAATGAGGTCAGTCAGGTGGACCTCATTGAATATGGGTTCCCTGATTGGGGCTGTTAATCTGGTCCAATCATGGAGCCAAGTTGACAGATAAGATCAGGAGTGTCAGGGGTTCTGCTCACTCTGAGAGCTGGCTCTCAGGAAGCTGGATCATTGTCAGGGATTCTCCATGTGTAAATAAAGGGTGACTTGGTAATGGCATATTGGTCTCCATGGTGTTACTTCATTGGAACCAAGAGAAAAGCACGCTCCTGAAGAAATTTATTCGCAACAGTCGTCTTTGAGTTGGGGGTAAGTATTTCTGGGATCATGCTTTTACTTAGGAAGCTTAACTTGATCGATCCTGCCAGCAAAGACTGGGGCCAGTATGTGGAAAGAATGGATTATTTTTTCCAGACAAATGACAGTGGGGCTGATGAAAAGCAATGAGTATTTCTCTTGACAGCTTATGGACCTGCAGCACTTTCGGTATTAGGAGTCTAATTTTCCCTGAGGCACCAGATACTAAACTCTTTCAAGATTTGATAGATTTAGTTACGGAATAATACAACTCCAAGCCTGCTGTAATTTTGAGATACTATCGGTATTACTCAGCACTTGAGAACAAGGGGAATCCATATTGCGATTTTTGATTATTTCAAAAATGAATGGCACAGGCATGTGACTTTAGTTTAACCATTAATGAGATACTGAGAAACCATTTGGTATATGGGATAAATGATGTAACAAAAGCACCTACTAGCTGAAGCCCAACTGGACTTCAAACAGGCAATACCACTATTTTAGCATTGGAAAATGCGGCAAGTAGACCATTTGAATTACAGGATATTCCGATGGAAGTGAACACCTCACCAGTCTGATTGAGCTTGGGGACCACCACTTGAGTGAAGGTAATTGCATAGCCTCACTCAGGACATATCCTGGACAGAGGGACTCTAGGTCAGTCCACAGCAAAACCCCAAAACAAAGCCAAGCCTCAGCCAAATGGTTAAAATTTTCTTCAAGATCTGGGCCAGCAAGCCATTTTCATTGCGGAGTGCCACTAGACTAAACTGTGTAAGAGAGTTTGTTGGCCAGTGTCCAGGAGAGTGCACACCCTGGAAAGTCTACATCTGGTTTGGAACAGTTAAATTGTTTAGCAACATCCAAAGCAGAACTAGTCAAAATAAATATCTGGTTAAATGATTACGTGGTTCTAATGGAGGTCGATACTTGTACAGCTGTTCAGTGATCACAGAACCAGTCTTTAACAAAATTCGGTCTGTACTCCAACCCTTAAATTTGCCCAACACCTCAACCAGACTGGGAACTTGTACCGTGCAACATTTACAAATTAAAAGTACAACTTCAGTTCCAGTCTCTTATGAGAAGCAGCTGGTTGAGTTACTATTGATTGTAGTAAAAGTCTCAGGCCCAAGCTTGATAGGGTGAAATTGGTTGAGAAAGACTGCCTGACTGAAGTCCTAATTAAATGCCCGGAAGTTGTTCAAGAAAGTCTAGGTACTATCAAAGGAGCCAAGGTCATCTTGCATTTTGACCAGGAAGCAATTTCATGATTCTGCAAAACCCAATTAATGCTATTTGCCTCACAGGGAAAAGTAGAGGTAGAAATGAGGATGGCCTAGTACTATCGCTGGACTGTTAATCCAAAGACCCAGGTAATGTCCTGGGGATCTCAGTTTGAATCCTGCTGCAGCAGATGGTGGAATTTGAATTCAATTTTTTAAAAAAATCCAGAATTAAGTGTCTGATGATGACCATAAATCCATTTTTGATTGTTGGAAAAAATCATCTGGTTCATTAATGCCCTTGAGGGAAGGAAACTGCCATTCTTACCTTTTCCGGCCTACACATGACTCCAGATCCACAGCAATTTAGTTGACTCTTAACTGCCCTTTGAGCAATTAGGGGTGGGCAATAAATGCTGGCCCAGCCAGTAATGTAGTAATAAAAAAAATCAAAGGGTGGAAAGTGAAGGAGTCATCAAACTAATGCAGTTTGTGGAATGGGCAGCATCAGTCATACTGATTGTGAAGCCTGGTGGGTCAATTTGTGGGGATTGTAAGCAAAAATGGTCCTTGTTGGCAATCTGAGCACTACCCACCAGTTCAGCTTTGTCTGCATCCAGTCCTGGCCACCAGACATAACTTCTTGTCAACATCTTCATTTTGGAAATTCCTGGATGACCTTTGGTAGAGATCAGCTAGTATCTGGCAGTGACATTTGCTCAGGACATTTTCTCTTGTTTCCTATAATAATGTTATCTTCTACTGTGACCTAGTTTCTCTGGGTATGAAAAGGCTTCAGTTCTGATTGTGATAGCCCTTCGGTTTTCCCTATCACCACCAGCTGTTTCAATCTTGCTAGGACCAGATCTTTCTGTATTCAACATCTGATATTGTCAGCTGTGACTGGAGGTGTCCAGAAAATGTAAAACCATGATGGCAGTGCCAGCGGTGGTGTTCTGCCAGCAGGAGGCAGCTCAGTGCATCCACATTTGTTACTTTGCTTCCTGAATGGTGTTCCCAACTTGAAATTATACACACCTCGTATTAGAGCCCACTGCTGAATTCAACCTGAAGATATGGGCACGACTGCCACTTTATGGGTGGCACAATGGCTCACCAGTTAGCAATGCTGCTTCACAGCACCAGGGACCCGAGTTCAATTCTTGCCTCAGGCCACTATCTATGTGGAGTTTGCACATTCTCCCCATGTCTGCATGGATTTCCTCTAGGCACTCTGCTTTCCTCCGACAATCCAAAGATATACAAATTAGGTGAATTGGCCGTGCTAAATTGCCCGTAGTGATAGGTACATTAGTTAGGATAAATGTAGGGGAATGGGTCTGGGTGGGTTACTCTTTAGAGGGTCGGTGTGAACTTGTTGGGCCAAATGGCCTGTTTCCATACTGTAGGGAAACTAATCTTGTCTGTTAATAATACAAATTTACAACTGTAAAGATATTGGTGGAATGCCCTGACTCCAAATATGACCAGCAAACCTTCCTTTTCTATCTGGGTGTATTTACACTCTGCATTAGCCAAAGTCCTGGATACATATGCTTTGGGCATTCCTCTCCATTGGGCTACCTATGAGCTAACACGACAACCAGCAGCTCCCCACATTTGTGGGAATGATCGGGTAAGTCCTAAACTCAGTTACACATTGACTAAGCAGGTCCTTTCATGGGCTTAATGTACTTAGTGTTTGTGGACATTCACTCAAAGTGGCTGGATGTGAATAGAGTTCATGTGTCAAACATGGCAATAATAGAAAAACTGCACGCATATTTCACAATACATGGACTCCTGGATGTGTTGGTCACAGATAATGGGCCATCATTTACTAGCAGGGAATTTGATTATTTCCTAAAGTGGAATGGTATTCAACATCTCTATACCATCCATCATTCAATGGTCTGGTAGAAACAGCAGTCCAAGCTTTGAAGGCAGACTTAAAGAAACAGCCTACAGCTTCATTAGATACAAACTGTCTCAGTTTCTATTCAATTATATGACCGCCCCAAATGCATCAGAGATAGCTCCAGCAGAGTTGCTCATGGAGAGCAAATCTAATCTTCCCAGACCTGGGTGGGAACGATGAAATGACATCAGGAACACCAGTGCCAGACACAAGCAAGACACAGTTTACTTCAAGAGACAAAGTCTGGTGTAGGAACCACTGGAATGGTCTGCATTGCATGGTCGATGCGAGGTCAGATCCAGTGACATATGAAGTACGGGAATGTGAGACAGTCCTGAACAAGCACGTGGACCATATGAAAGCTGCAAACTCTCAAACAGTGCAGGAGCTAAAAATGCCTGGCTCCACAAAAGCCTTTCCGACTGTTCCAGAGCCCGTGGGCTGTCCTTCTCCATCAAGTGTTGAAGATACCTCCGGAATCAAATGGACACGGTGGATATTGTCACAACCACACAATTTCTGAGTGAGTTGTTGCTGAATCACAGGCAACTGAATTTCAGGTCTGTTGGAACAAGTCTGCCATTGACAAGGATGCAAATCTACACACCTTTACAAAGAACATACAGAACCGAACAGGCCATTTGCTCAAATGGTGAAAGGCAGTATTTATAATCCACAAACATTTTTGCCACCTGAAGAAGAAAATGAATTTCTTCTGAAATGCTCTGGGCACAAGAAATGAGCAAATGTGTGTTACATGCTGCCCATATCAGAGGCAGAATCAAAGGAACCTGCTCCAGTCCTAAAACACCACATGAAGAGCTACATAAAAAAGAAGCAGCCTATGTCCTCAGACTCAGAGGGGAAGAGATGTAGTGATTGTAATGAGGTCCACCTGGTTGACCTCATAGAATGTGAGTTCTTTGATCATACTAAATAGATCAGAAAACAAATTGAAACTCCAAGGGCCACAGGCCATTTGATGTACCTGTAACTCATGCCCTGTTGCAATGCAATGGACTAGACTCAATCAGGGAGCCATGGTTGACAGATAATAACAGGAGTGTCAGAGATTCTGTTCACTCAGAGTTGGTTCTAAGGGAGCTGGATCAGTGCCAAGGTCTCTCCATGTGTAAATAAAGGGTGACCTGGTGATGGGATACCAGCTTCAGTGGAGTTATTTCATATAGCACAGATTTATTTTTGGAGGGGGAGGGGTCTTGGTGCACACGAGAGAAAGCAAAGAGGGATATAGGTGCAGGATTGGATAGGTGAAGTGGGAAAATGTTTGTGGATTATAAATACTGCCTTTCATCATTTGAGGAAATGGCCTGTTCAGTTCTGTACATTCTTTGTAAAGCTGTGTAGATTTGCATCCTTGTCAATGGCAGGCTTGTTCTAGCAGATCTGAAATTCAGTTGCCTGTGATTCAGCAATGACTCACCCAGAAATTGTGTGGTTGTGTAACTCCCTTTTCTATGTTGCTAGGCAACATATTCCATAGATATTTTCAGTCTTTCTTAGGTTACGTATCCATACTCGCTTACTCATCTACAACAATCTTCAGTAATATGTAGCCTGTGTAAATGCCATTACATTGCAACAGGGCGTGAGTTGCAGGTACATCAAATGGCCTGTGGACCTTGGAGTTTCAATTTGTTTTCTGATCTATTTAGTACGATTAGTGATTGACAACTCCTTGGCTCCATGTTCAGATAACTGTTGGGGAAAATCATCAGACTTCAAGTGTTTAACACAATCACCAATTCAATCTAGTGTTTACATCAGAGTCATAAAAGCCTGGACCATCATTAAAGCTGCTGCTTTTTTTAGCACATTTCTCTGATATACCAAAGTTTTCAATCAGAGCATGAGCTTGTCCCAATGTAATTTAAAAAGTCAGGAAAAGCTCCTATCTTTTTGACACCTTTTTTGTTTCAACTATTTAATTGCAAGATTTCCATCAGTGAATTCTATTCTATTTTTACTAAACACTCACTTGAATTACATTAGTCTTCATGTCACTAAGAAAATAAACAGACAAGCATATGAAGCAGAGGGAAATAGAAAGTATAAATGGTAGATATTTTGAGAAAGGGAAGGGGCTTGAGTGGGGCATGTAGACCAGAATGGCCTGTTTCTGTGTAATATTGTCAGTAAACCTCAATTTGAGGGCAATGTCCACTCAGGATCACACATTTCTACCATGGGTCTTCATATGAACACTCAGAACAATTCCAAACCTTCTTATCTTTAGGCTTATGAACCAATATGATAGCGAGATCTTGAGTGTAGGTTTTCCTTTTTCCTTCCTTTCATTGCAGCCATGTCTAATGAAGACGTGACTCACCATGTCCCAGACAAGTTATTGCCACTTTGATAATTGGCATCGAGTTCCTCCCAGTTATTAATGTCATCGCTACTGTGCTTCAAGGAAGGCTTCTTGCTATCATTGAAGCATTGTTTTTCTTGCCCTCCTCTGAAATGTTGACTGTTTGGAGGTTGAGACTGTAGGAACTTGTGGGGAAATGCTTTTTCAGCCATGCAGACAGTGTTCAGTCCATCATAGTTGATTTTGCAGCCATTTTGCCTGAATGTTTATGGAATTGGCTTCTCAGTGAATCCAGAGCACATGATATGGTATTGCTGACATGTTGTCTCTTAATGGCCACAGATCGACAACCCAGGTCTTGCTAAGGTACAAGAGTGTGGTAATGACAATTCGTCTGTGCACTAGGACTTTTGTTGACTTGTGGCGAACTTGTTGAATACTCACTGTTGTAGCTTGTAGAAGGCTGAGCCAGCACAGCTGATTTGGAGGTTGATGTCCTTATTTTGAGAGGCAGACCACCAGAGTTTGGGAAGTGCTAGATATGTTCAACAAATATGGAAGACAGAATATTTGACTGACTTGGTATGGTTCTGCAAGTTTTCCTTTGGCAACACTGAAGGACAGACTGAGTCTTTTGTTGTATTCAGAATTGGGGAGGTCAATAGAGGCTTTCAAATATGCTGCAGAGTGGATAACAACACTATAGTTACCCACAAACTGTAGAATGTGTATCAGTATGGTAGTTTTGGCATGAGGTTAAAGAGTCATGATGATGATTAATATTGACACTAGAGGGCAGTGGATCATTAGTGGGGTGATTTGGGTGATCCGGCATGATTTGGAGATGCCGGTGTTGGACTGGGGTGTACAAAGTTAAAAATCACACAACACCAGGTTAGAGTCCAACAGGTTTAATTGGAAGCACATTAGCTTTCGGAGCGATGCTCCTTCATCAGCTGATTGTGGAGGTCTCGATCGTAACACAGAACTTATAGCAAAACATTTGCAGTGTGATATAACTGAAATTATACATTGAAAAATTGATTGTCTGTTAAGCCTTTCATCTGTTAGAATACAGTTGATAGTTTCACTACTTTCATGTGTAAATCACAAAACCCTTTTTTTTTAAAGTTGCACTCCCTCACAGACTTAAGACACTCTGCACCCACTATATACACACACACTTTCTCACACTCTCAACCCCAGACAGACACAGACACACACACACAGACCCACATGCACACCCACATTTTGTGGGGTGAATTTGTACTTGCCGAGTTACATTGCACTTTGCTCAAAAACTGCATACATTCATGTAGAACTCTGAGCTCAAAAACTGCATGATTTTATGTAAAACTCTGTTATCTCACTTTTTAGATTAGAATCAATCTAAACATCAGGTCATAGACAGAGAACACAGGGGGCTAACACCTTCAACATTTTGTCTAGCTATCACCATTGTTAACAGCTAACCTGAGAATGCAACTTTAAAAAAAAGGGTTTTGTGATTTACACATGAAAGAAGTGAAACTATCACTGTATTCTAACAGATGAAAGGCTTAACAGACAATCAATTTTTCAATGTATAATTTCAGTTACATCACACTGCAAATTTTTGCTATAAATTCTGTGTTACGATCGAGCCCTCCACAATCACCTGATGAAGGAGCGTCGCTCCGAAAGCTAGTGTGCTTCCAATTAAACCTGTTGGACTATAACCTGGTGTTGTGTGATTTTTAACATTCTCAGGCAGATTCTGAATAATATGGGACATATCTCACTGATTGCTTGATGTGTTTCATGATTTTGAAGGCATCTGTGCATTTCATGCAGATTCCCACTCAGCAAATCTGTTCCATAACATTCATGCCACTGGAATTGCATCCATTTATTGTCAGACAAATCCAAGCAAAATACCAAGAACAACACCAGAAATTCTTCATTGGATTCCATCCAGCTGACCAAAGCATTTGTCTCAGTAAATCAAGATGCTCTGTAGATTTTGTTCCAAAGATATAGATAGCCAAGAAACCTCATCACAGTCCTGCAATCGCATTACAAAGATATAACCACAACTGTCTTGTGTGGGAAATCTAAAGCAGATGCCTTCAAAATCAAGTGGGCTGTTTGATAGCTCCCACATTATTTAGAATTCACCTGACAGTGTGTATTCACCTTGCTGCCCTATACTGTCCATATTGATTATCATAAAGACTCTTTAACCTCAGTCACCTCATACCAAAATTAAACCAACTACGGTACCTATACATATCCGATAATTAATTGGCAGATGATTACAGTATTGTTATCTACTTTTCACTGGATTTGCAAGTCTCTATCAATCTCTCTAATTCTGCATACCGAAAAAAAAATTGTCTTTCCTTCAATGTTATCAAAGGAACACTAATGCAGATTGCCACTCTGACCCATCATTTGGGATAGCTGCATTTGAGAGAAGAGGTACCACTCAATGGTCCCTCAGAAATGTGGAGCCGTACTTGTATTCTGGCCTTTCTTTCACAGTATAGAACTGTCAGAGGATGGTCAACCATACCCCCATTTAAACGTCCAGACAGCTGCTGTCAAATGGCAAGCACACAGCATAGATTTGATGTTTGGGTGCTGGGAGTATACATTACAGACAGGTCAAATGTAGGGTGCCAGCTGAATAGGGGAAAGGGTGCAAGGAGTTATGATACCAGATGGATAGGGGTAGGTTTCAGCTGGATAGGGTGCCAGCTGAGTATGGAGTGGAATGTCAAGAGGGAAGTGAATAGGGTGCCAGGGTGCACAGTATGTCTGGGTCCGGTATGGATCTGGCAGGATGGGTGTTGGATTTCTGAGTGTCAGGTCCTGCTTGCTAACTTTCTAAATAGTTCCATGAATTCTGATTGCAAGACCACATCTCCCTCCTTACAAGTCATTGGTATCAATGTGGATCATGACCTCTGACTGTTCACCCTCCCCCAAGAGAAAGTCCTACAGCCACTCAGTGACATCCTTGATCCTAATGCCCATGAGACCTCAATGACATTGAGGAGTCATGTTGATGGCCACAGAAACATCGGGCTGTAACCATAACTAATGAATTACCTGGCATTATTGCTCTTTATTTCTTTTTCCTAATCCAGGACCTAGTCTCCATGTTGCCATGTGATCACCTGAGGAATAGATCTCTGTAAATGCCCCAATATTCTTAAATATAATTAATAAAACTTCAGAAAAGTTATCCATTTTCACATTACCACTACTCAATGCTGTCTTTCTGTTCTGGAGTTAAACAGCCCTCCTGTTTTCAACCCATTACTTGTACCACGTATCCTGAAGCTACTTCTGAAGCAGCAATTTTGTAATCCAATCTGATGCCCAATCTCAGTTAATATTGTTGTTGCTACTAAGTGTATGAATGCCACATGATCAGGGCACTCGCATGATACTAAATCAATATGAAAGCAATTGTATGTTCCGTAGCATTTGACCAATTCAGACTGTGCGAAAGTGAGGACTGCAGATGCTGGAGATCAGAGTCAAGGTCGAGTGGTGCTGAAAAAGTACAGCAGGTCAGGCAGCATCCGAGGAGCAGGAAAATCGACGCATTGGGCAGGAGCTTTTCATCAGGAATGAGTCAGGGCTCCTGCCCGAAATGTCGATTTTCCTGCTCCTCGGATGCTGCCAATTCAGGCAGTGCCTAACATAAAAGCCATCCATTGCATTTGAAAATAGGTGTTTCTAAATACTTCATAGACATTAGTTAAAACAATTGACGAGGGAGCCGTGCATAAAAATAAAAGTCAGTGGTGAGAAACAGACGGGAGAAGTCTGACACTTGAATTAGTGTATCACTTCCCAGCTTGTGAACAAAAGGGTCATGTTGTTTCACATCTCAGAAGCTAGTTAGTGCTGCAGGGCAAGACTCCGATTTGTGTTTCGGAAAAAGAGGGTTGAACATGAAAACATTGAATTCTTTTATTCAACACATCTTCTGATGTTGCCCATTTTAATAGTTTGTGTTCTTCAAATTATGTACTGGCAGCCAAATTTAATTAAATATTAAGCTTATTATCTGCAGTGATAGGAATCACAGCTGAATAGAAAATGTTCACTTGATGTTAACCAACAGAAAAGAGGCATCAAAAATACAGTTTGTCGAAGTGGGTACAAATATTATGTTTACAATGCTGGACTAATAACGGAGAAGTTGTAAACACCATTCCCACCATGACAAATTGAGAGTTTGAATGCAATAAACTTTGTAGTTTGTGGATTAGACACAAAGACCATGAAAGATGTCAGAATGACAAAAATTCAGCTAGTTCCCTAATGCCCTCTATGGAAGAGAATGCTCCACATGATCTGACCTTTAATATCACACTGGCTTTACAGCAACTAAAAATGCACAATTAATGCAGTACTGCCCATTTCCAAAGAAACTTTGACCTTCCAAGGGCCTGAAAAATGCCAGTGCTGGATACAGTTTCAGTTTCAAAGTGCTAATCCAAATGTTGACAATCACTGGTGACCAGGGAGAGTGGGACAGTACTTGCCTTTCCTTCCAATGGAGACCAGTTATGACTATTGAAAACTTGATGAAGAGATTGTTGGGGTGTGCTGCTGGTGTTCTTAATGGGTGATTCCTGCCTTGTGAAACTGTCCGACTGAAGTCAGGAAGGTAGAGCATGGAGAGTCATTCATGGATATCCCAAGGCATTACCCCATCACATCAAGGAGTCCAGAGAGCGAACATTTCCTCAGGACAGGTGGCAGAGAGAATGCATACTTAATGCTTGGGCCTTGAATGCAGCTGACACTCATGACATCATGGGGGAAGATGTTGCTGTGTTCTGTAAGATGGCAGAGGAGTAAAAATGTAGCTTCTCTGCTCTGTTTGTTTATTTTTCTTTTTCTTCTTTCCGTGCCTTTCAAAAATTTCACCTTATCTACCCTCTTGATGAGAACTCGGACGACATCGAGATTTCCAGCACACTGCAGGCAAGGTTTGTTCCAGGCAGTGGCAAAGGGAGTAGAGTTGTGCTGACATCGGAAGTGACGGAAGGAGATGAGTTTGGGTCCAGTGTCTGGTGCGGGATCTGGCTACATCGCAGAGATTGACCCTATACACTCTCATGGTACAGGCATCACCAGTAGAGGGAAGGTGGAGGTGAAGAATAGCATTCGAGGCTGGCCGATTGTTTCTCGCTGATGTTGGTCTCTGTGTTGGGGTGGATGAGCCCAGATCCAGGCCCATGAATAAGCACTTAAACAAGACTGTAATGTTGAACTTTGAACTTTTTTTACCTTTCTACCTTTTTATACTCTATCTGGTTTATTTCTGTGTTTTGAGATGGCATCAAACAGTGGTGACATTGTACAACACCTTTCACTGTATTTGTAACAAATACATGTGACAATCAACAAATAATCAGAAGAACAGGGAAGACAGGAAGGCAATTGGACTGCCAGGTTTGCAGAATGAAGCCTCCAGCTGATACTGGAACATGGCCGTCAGTTGTTTGCACCTGGCGTCAATGCAAAACAGCATCTTCTGCAGGAAGGACAGATCTCCGAACATCAGTAGGGTGTACGGCACAAATAACAGTAGGAAGGCAACCAGGACAAAAACGTCAATAGAGGGATGACCTCTGAAGATGGAGTTACCTGAAGATGACTGAGAACCAGAGCTGCAGTAGACTCTGCCCTCCTGCCGGATGGTCAAGTAGCCACTGTAAAATGGAATCTGACCATAAAATATAACCCTATCAGTCATCGTAGAAAAGTCTGGGTCATAAAATCCAAACAAGTTACAAATTTAAAAGAAGCAATATCCCCACATGAAATAGAATCATAGAGTCATAGAGATATACAGCACTGAAACAGACCTTTCAGTCCAACTCGTCCATGCTGACCAGATATCCTCAATAAATCTAGTCCTATTTGCCAGTATTTGGCCCATGTCTCTCTGAACCCTTCCTATTCATATACACTTCCAGTGCCTTTGAAATAGTGTAGTTGTACCAGCCTCCACCACTTAGTCTGACAGCTCATTCCATACACACACTATTCTCTGCGTGAAAAAGTTGCCCCTTAGGTCCCTTTTAAATCCTTCTCCTCTCACCTTTAAACCTATGCCCTCCAGCTTTGGACTCCCCTACCCCTTGACAGAAAAAATGTGCCATGCTTATTTGAGTGGGAATGTGGCAGTAGGGAACCTGATGCCCTCACAACTCCATCCTCAGTAAGTTCATGGCAGGTCAGCCCATGGGTGGCCTATCAGTCTGTGGCCAATTCAAGTCCTTATGTTGTGCCTAGATAAGCGCCTCATCCCTCTGCTACTGTAACAATTCAGGTGTGTGGGTGGGTGGGCTCAATACAGGGAGTATGACAGACAGACCATGTTGTCCTCCTCCTTGTTTCCCATTAAGTCGAAGGAGATGAAAGTTGAAATGAAGACTCCAAGCCAATGTACATTTTTCAGTACTGTTGAGGAAATTGTGCTTGAAGTTTGCAATCTGGGTCCTAAAGTAGGCACAAGACCCCTTCTAGATATTTAAGAACCATTAAATGTTTAAGGTTGGTCACTCCAGCTATTAATTTCACTTTGACCATTGCATTTTTTAATGATCTTTGGTCTGAACCTTTCCTTTAAGTAATTCAGGCTTCAGCTCTCCCGCCATTCTTTTTCTGCCTGCTTCTCCAATTCCCTGACATCCCAAAGATAGGTCCCTCAATTGGGCAGAGTTCGTTTGATAAGGGCTCACCCACCACTGCGCCCCCGAATGATTTTCCATCATCCGAGGAAAATGGAGAATATTTTAGAAGCCCAAATGACTGAAACTGATTTGGAACAGGCAGGGGCCTAGAATTTTTGCAGCAGATCATGAGAACTTAATTGAAATACAGTGTCAGGGAATCTGAGAGGAAGAGACATTGTCTTTGAAAGACAAATAATTCAAATTACATCAGAGTCCTACAGTCATACATCATGGAAGCATCCTCTTCAGTCCAACTCATCTGCGCTGACCAGACAGAGAAAGTGAGAACTGCAGATGCTGGAGGTCAGAGTCAAAATGTGTGGTGCTGGAAAAGCAAAGCAGGTCAGGCAGCATCTGAGGATGTGTCATTCCTGATGAAGGCCTTATACCTGAAACATTGACTGTCCTGCTCCTCAGATGCTGTCTGACCTGTGCTTTTCCAATGTCACACGTTTTGTGCTGACCAGACATCCCAATCTGACCTAGTCCCATTCGTCACCATTTGGTCCATATCCCTCTAATCCTTCATGTACCCATCCAGATGCCTTTTAAATCTTGTAATTGTACCAGCCTCTACCACTTCCTCTGGAAACTTGTTCCATATACACACCATCCTTCACAAGGAAAGTTACCTCTCAAGACCTTTTAAAATCTTTCCCGTCTCACCTTAAACTGATGTCCTCCAATTTTGGACTCCCCCCACCATAGGAAAAAGACCTTGCGTATTCATCCTATCCATGCCCCTCATGATTTTGTAAACCTTTACGAGAGCACCCCTCAAGCTCTGATACTGCAGGGAAAATAGTCCCACCCTATTCAGCCCCACCCTATAGCCCCAACCCTCCAATCCCAGCAACATCCTTGTAAATCTTTTCTGCATCCTCTCAAGTTTAACAGCATCCTTCCTATAGCAGAGCAACCAGAATTATACACAGTATTCTAAAAGTGGTCTCACCAATGTCCTGTACAGTGCAACATGACACCCTAACTCACGTACTCAATGTAAGATACTCTAGTGGCAGGAAACGGCCTGAAAGGGAATTGCTCATTTCCCATGGTTAAAAATCACACAACACCAGGTTATAGTTCAACAGGTTTATTTAGAAGTACGAGCTTTCGGAGTGCTGCTACTTCATTGGCAGCTAGTAGGGTAGGATCATCAGACGTAGAATTTACAGCACAAGATCACCGTGTCATGCAACTGATATGATATATTGAATAAACTTAGATTGAGGTGTATTGGAATACAGAGACTCTAACACTTTTAATATAGTGTCTGAGCTGAGATGTCACCTTTTTTCATATAAAATCTATAATTATCTTGGGAGTGTGACTTGAAAGAAGTTCTGGGATTTACATATTAATGAATCAAAACCTGCAATCCATTCTAAAAGATGAAGGACTTAACAGCAATCTAGGTTTGTTTAATATATCATTTCTGATTTGTTTACTATAAATTCTGTATGTTATGATCCTGCCCACCTGATGAAGGAGCAGTGCTCCAAAAGCTAGTCCTTCCAAATAGACTTGTTGGACTATAACCTGGTGTTGTGTGATTTTTAACTTTGTACATCCCAGTCCAACACCAGCATCTCCTCATCACATTTCCCATGAACATCCTGTTTGCAGCAGGATTATTCTTGCTAAACGGCTTTGTCAGTTTGAATGCGAGTAGCAACATGTAATCCAGGTAACGATTGGAACTTGAGCCCAAGGCTAAAATTCAAACAAGCAATTATGCAAATATGTCTATAACCAAAGTGTTTTTCTTCCACATAAGATCAAGGGAGGTAAATCAGCGATTGTGAATCTTGGGCTATTGTGCTTTCAAGGCTTATGAAATAAAATATGAATTTGTGTGTTGCATTGTTGTAATTGCACAATTTCCCCCTTGCTTTGGAGATCATCATGGGCTGTTCTTATGATGAATATCCTGTGTAATCATTTCTACTTCAGTTTCTGTGCTGGGGAGCAGATCCCCAATGTTAGTTTAACACCAAGTCTGATCCACTGTGCCAATTCTACATCAAGGTAAAAAGTTGAAGATCCACACCAAAACTCATTTCCTTTTCTCATCACTCATCACCAAACAATCATCATTTAATGGGTAAACAAAGTTATTACTCTCCATTTTAATTTCGCCATTCAAAACAACTCTGCACTTCCTTTATTGTTCCATCTTGTTTTCTTCTTTAGTAGAGGAGCATTGATTATCCGAACGAGATGGGCGGGCACTATATTGTTCAGATAATGGATTATTCGGTTAATTGATTTAAATGTCTTTCCTCTGGGGCTTGGAATTTTCTGTTAAGGCAGTTTCCCGCGCCTGTGCCCCGCCCCACCCAACCGTGTCCAACGCCAGCCCACCGTCTGCCTGCCTCCCAACCCTGTCCAACACCCCCCTATCCCTACATCCAACCCTGTCCAACAACACCGTCTCGCCCACCCCGACCCCTCAACCTCGTCCAACACTGCCCCCTCTCCCACACCTACCCCCAACCCTGTCCAACACTGTCCCCTCTCCCATCCCTGTCCAAAACCACCCTCTCTCCCACCCTGCCTCCAACACTGCAACACAGCCCCTCTCTCCCATCCCTGCCCCCAACCCTGTCCAACACTGCCCCCTCTCCCATTCCTACCATCCAACCATGTCCAACACTACCCCCTCTCCCACCCCTGCCTCCAACCCTGCAACACCACCCCTCTTTCCCGTCCCTGCCTCCATCCCTGTCCAACACTGCCCCCTCTCCCACCTCTGCCCCCCAACCCTGTCCAACACCACCCCTCTGCACCCCCATCCCCAACCCTGTCCAACACCACCCCCTCTCCCATCCCTGCCTCCCCAACCTCGACCAACACCGCACCCTCTCCCATCCCCTACCCCCAACCCTTTCCAACACTGCCCTTCTCCCATCCCTGCCCCCCAACCTCGTCCAACACTGCCCCCTCTCCCATCCCTGCACCCAACCCTGTCGAACACCGCCCCCTCTCCCACCCCTACCCCAACCCTGTCCAACACCGCACCCTCTCCCATCCCTACCACCCAACCATGTTCAACACCACCCCCTCTCCCACTCCTGCCTCCAACCCTGCAACACCGCCCCTCTCTCCCATCCCTGTCCAATACTGCCCCCTCTCCCACCCCTACCCCCCAACCCTGTCCAACACCGACCCCTCCCATCCCTGTCCAACACCGCCCCCCTCTCCCATCCCTGCCCCCCCAACCTCGTCCAACACCGTCCCCTCTCCCATCCCTGCCCCCCCAACCTCGTCCAACACTGCCCCCTCTCCCACCACTACTCTCCAACCTCGTCCAACAAGACTGCTGCTGGTGCTGCCTTTTGTTTGGGGGGGGGGGGGGGGGGGAAGAGGTGACTCTCCAAATAGCACGTGCATGTATATAAACACACACACACACACACACACACACACACACACACACACACACACACACACACACACACACACACACACACTCTTTTACTGCAATTTTTTGACAGGTTCCACCTTTTCCCTGTACAGGACAATGTTGGAGAGATTATCTAGGGAAGAGGAGGTTTAGGTCACATGCCTGTGTCGAACTCCAGGGAAAGTGTGTGGGGAGAGAGAGAGGGTGGGAGGTCAGTATTTGGAGTTGTGCCTGGGCTCCCATCAGTCCAGGACTGTTCTCGGCAGCATTTCAAGAAGCAGAGTTCACTTTTAATCACTGTAAACAGAAGACGTGATCAGTGTTGGAAACACGTCTTTGATGTAATGTTTCTATTGGTACCTCGAGATCTCCTTCAGATAATCCGATATTTGGATAATTGATTTTTGGATAATCGAGGTTCCTCTGTATTCCAATAAGGTTTCTTCTTCACCTCTTTGTTTGGAAACCAATTCTGTGTGATGATTACAAAATGAAGAAGGACCTCTTGATATTGTCTCTTTTACCAATTCATATTGATGCTTCTTTGTTCAACATATGAACATAAAAATTAGGACCCCTTGAGCCTTCTGCATCATCTGGTAAGATCATGAATGATCTGATTGTGGGCTCATCTCTACTTTCCCAAATGCCTCCCACACCTTTTGACTCCCTTGCTAACTTGAACTTAAAAATATTCAATGATTCTGATTTCACTCCAATCTATGGAAGAGAATCCCAAAGACTAGATTTTCGATTTAGATTATGTTGTCATGTGTGCTCAAGTACAGAGTACAAGAGTACAGTGAAAAGTCTGCAATGTTGCTATATGACACCATCTTGGGTACACGATCTTAGTTAGAGAATTAGAAAAATAAAGAAATAAGTTTTAAAAGTTCATCACTACAGTCTTCTCACTTTACAAGTAGAAAAATAAAGTTTAAAAAGTCAAAGCCTACAGTTCCTTCTGAAGGCATGGGCTTGCAGATGTTCCAAGCTGGTCTTTCCCAAGGAGGGCTCACTCTCCCCTGTGCTAGCCTAAAACCTGCCCTTGCTGGCCAGCTGCCTTTGCTGCTAACCGCCACTGCTACCTTCCATTGAGCACAACAAGCTTTGCCACCGTTTCAAGCTTTGGTCCCAACCGCAGCTGCCACCATCCTTTGCGACTGCCGCTCCTTCGCCATTGCCACCATCTGGGCTGGCACTGGGCCCCAGCCACTGCCATGCTCTATTGCCATGGTGGCTGCCTCACTACAGGGTCCTGCTCTGGTTCTGCTCTGGACATCAATGAAGCTGCGATTCTGCTGACTGCCAGACTTCTGCCTGGGCACACCAGCCACCTTGTGACCAACCGTCAAATTTCCCTAGCTGCAGCCATTGCTGACCCTGCCTCCATAACCAAGCACCCTCCTGACAGTATGTCAAAAAAAACTAAAGAAGTAAAAGAAAAAAAGAAAGAGGCTAGAAAAAAAAGAAAGAAAAGCAGTAGGAGCAGACAGAGCGCTTCAGTCAGGAACCCTACTCCACAGCCATCTTGCTTATGACGAACAAAGCTCTGACAGAAAGATTCTCCTCCTGTCTGGCCTGATGCGAGAGAGCTCTTATTTTTCAACTGTGTATCTGACTTCCTGTGTCTCCAATAAGGGGAAAGATCATCTCCGCATTCGCCCTATTACATGTACGTATGTATGTAAATAAGATCATTTTTCTCAACTTCAAAGGATACAATCTGTCCAATCTTTCTTCATAAGATAAGCCTCAGGAAAAAGCTATGTGAATCTTCGTTGAACTATTTATAATGCCAATATATTTTTTTCTCAATAAGGAGACTGAAATCGTACACATTCTCTTGGACATGGTCACAACGAGATGGTGTGCAACTGTAGAAAACTTTCCTAACTTCTATATTTCATTCCTTTTGCAATAAACTACAACATTTCCTTTGACATCCTAATCATTTGCTATACTTGTGTAGTAACATTTTGTGATTTGTATACTAGGACATAGCACTGCAAAGTTTTTAAATCTGTCAGCATTTAAATATGATTTGGAGATGCTGGTGTTGGACTGGGGTGTACAAAGTTAAAAATCACACAACACACAATGCCGCTGACAACTACCTGATGAAGGAGCGGCACTCCGAATGTTACTGTGCTTCCAATTAAACCCGTTGGACTTTAACCTGGTGTTGTGTGATTTTTAACCATTTGAAAACAGTATACTAATTCTCAAAGAGGACAAGTTCATATTTTCTCACACATTTCATCTGCCATATTTTTGCTCACTCATTTATACTCTTCCTGTATCCTTTCCAGACTTATATATCATCTTTATCAATTACTTTTTGATCTATCCATGTCCTGTTCTCATTGTCGAATTTAAAATAATCTTTCAGGTTACTCTTTCACACACCTTTTATTTTGTAAGTGGTTTAGGTAGTGATCCTGAGATTATAGAAACATTACAGTGTGGAAACAAGTCCTTTGGCCCAACAAGTCCACACCGACCCTCCGAAGAATAACCCACCCAGACCTATATTTATCCTTGACTAATGCACCCAATCTACACTATGGACAATTTCGCATGGCCAATTCACCTAACCTGCACAATCTTTGGATTACGGGTGGAAACCAGAGCACGGGGAGAATGTGCAAACTCCACACCGGCCTGAGGCTGGAATCAAACCCAGGTCCCTGACACTGTGAGGCAGCAGTACTAACCAATGAGCCACCGTGCAACCCCAATTATTATCTTAGAGGTTTTGCTTTTCAGCTAAGCTCCTACTGCTCACATTCTTTCAGCAAGACTTTTCTAGTCCTATCAATTGTATCAGTATATCAACATAGGCACTGACAACTGGCTCCCTCTCCTTTCACTCCAAATTCCACTTCAGTCTTGAGGAAATGTTCTTAACCCTGGCACTGGGCAGGCAACACAGCATCAAGAGTTACACTTCCCAGCTGCTTAGAACATGGTACTTTCCCTTATATCTAATACATTCCTGTTATCTCCCCCAATTAAAGTTGTACAGCATGGAAACAGATGGTTTGGTTCAATGCCGACCAGATATTCCAAACATTTCCCAGCATTTGGCCCGTACACCTCTAAGCCCTTCCTATTTTAATACCCACCCAGATGCCTTTTAAATGTTGTGATTTCCCAGCCTCCTCCATTTCCTCTGGCAGCTCAAATCATACATGGACCATGCTCTTGGGCCATGACTGGGCCATGTTCAAACAGTCTGCAGGTACCTTGGACGAGTACGCCACCACTGTCATAGACTTTATCAGCAAGTGTGTCGAGGTCTGTATACTGAGAAAATCAATCTGGGTGTTCCTCAACAGGAAACCCTAGATGAATCAGGGCATACAGAAACTGCTAAAAACCAGGCATGAGGCCATTAACATGGCCAAGGACCAATACTGATCCAAACTAGAGACTCAGATAGACACCGCCGACTATGACGAGGACAGAATGACATCACACATTCTAAAAACTGACATTGCAAGATAGTAGATGGTGACATATCCCTCCCAGATCATCTCAACACCTTCTGTGCTCACTTTGAGCAGAATTTCGGCAGAGAGGTGGCACCTATTCCGATGTGTCCTGACAAATCTATCCTAACAGTCACTGCATCAGAGGTCAGATCTGTTTTCCTTCATGTGAATCCAAGGAAAGCAATGGGACCAGGCGGAGTACCAGGCCGTGCACTCAGACCATGCGCAGATCAACTGGCAGAGGTCTTCTCAGCCATCTTCAACTCTCCCTGCAGGAGACCACTGCCCCTGCCTGTTTCAAGAGGGCCAACATCATCCCTGTGCCTAAGGCCAGTGCCCCATGAAGTGCTTTCAAAGGCTGGTCATGGCATTGATCAACTCCAGCCTCCCCGCTATTCTTGACCAACTCCAATTTGCCTATCGGACCAACAGATCCTCATCAGATGCCATATCACTTGCCCTTCACTCCTCCCTAGAACATCTTGATACCAAAAACAGCGACATAAGAATCCTTCTCATTGACTATAGTTCAGCCTTCAACATTATTATCGAGACTGATTACTAAACCTAGTGATCTCACTCTCTGCAACTGGATCCTCAGTTTTCTAACTCACAGGCCACAATCAGTGAAGATTGGGGACAAATATTTCATTCTCACGAACACTCAACACAGGAGCCCCCCAGGGGTATGTACTCAGCCCCCTACTGTAGTCACTGAATACCCATGACTGCGTCGCCAAATACCAGACTAATGCCATTTACAAATTCACTGATGACACCACCATAGTCGATCAAATCTCAGATGGCGATGTAAAACAGACTGCAGATGGGAGGTGGAAGACCTGGAAAAATGGTACACTGAGAACCATCTAGCTCTCAATGCCGGCAATACTAAGGATCTCATTATTGACTTTTGGCAGGATGTTACTCATGCCCCCCCCTACACATTAACAGCACAGAGGTGGAACAAGTGGAGAGTGTCAAGCTCCTGGGAGTGGTCATCCACAACAAGCTTTCTTGGACTCTTCATGTGGACGCACTGGTTACAAAGGCCCAACAATGTCTCTTCTTCCTCAGGCAGCTGAAGAAAGTTGGCATGATGGCGAATACCCTTGCCACTTTTTATAGATGCACCATTGAGAGTGTTCTGTCTGGATGTATCACTACCTGGTATGGCAACTGTACAAGATCAGACATAGTTACAGAGAGTGGTGAACTCAGCCTAGACAATCACAAAGACCAACCTCCTATCTAGAGAATCCATCTCCCAGGCCTGCTACTAAGAAAAGGCTGCCAGCATTCTTCAAGATCTATTTCACCTTGGCAATGTTTTTCTACAATCTCTACCACCGGGGAGAAGGTACAGAAGCCTGAACACATGCACCAGCCAATTTTATAACAGTTTCTACCCTCCTGTTGTTAGAATACTGAATGGACTCAAAAACTCTGAACATTCACCTGTACCTGTGTTTTTGATTTTGCCTCTGTTTATCTATTATTTACTATCTATGCTACTTAACTATGTGATCTGCCTGTATTGCTCACAAGACAAAGGCTTTTCACTGTGCTTGGTACACGTGACGATAAATTCAAGTCAATTCATTTATTTGGTCCCTTTTTAAAATTTTTCCCCTCTCACCTTGAACATATGCTGTCTTGTTTTGGAATCCCCTATCCTGGGGAAAAGACCCTATCCGTGCCTCTCATGATTTTATAAACTTTTATAAGGTCACCCTTCAGCCTCTAACACTCCATGGAAAATAACCTCAGCCTATTCAGCTTCTCCCTATAACTCAAACCCTCCAACCCTGGCAACATCCTTGGTAAATCTTTTCTGAACCCTTTCATGTTTCACAATATCTTTCCTATAGAAGAGAGAACAGAATTGAACACAATATTTCAAAAGTGGCCTAATCAATGTCCTGAACAGCTACCACATTACCTCCCAGCCTCCTATTCTCAGTGCATTGACCAATAAAGGAAGCATACCAAATGCCTTCTTCACTTCTGTCTACCTGTGACTCTACTTTCAAGGAACTATGAACCTGCACTCCAAGGTCTGTGTTTAGCAACACTTCCCAGGACCTTACTATTAATTGGTTAAGTCCTGGCCTGATTTACCTTTGCAAAATGCACCATCTCACATTTATCTAAATTAAACTCCACCTGCCACTTGTCAACCCATCTGATCAAAATTCCATTGTACTCGGAGGTAACCTTCTTTGCTGTCCACTAAACCATCAATTTTTGTCATCTGCACACTTACGAACTATACCTCCTACATTCACATCCAAATCATTTGAATAACTCCTTGTAAACATTGCTGTGGTCAGTTTGTTCATCTTCACTGCAGTCCACATTCTTATCCACATAGTTTGCAACATCTTTTAGCCACTGGACAATTGCAGTGAGTAAGGCTCCTCGAATGCTACTTTCTGGGTCCCCGTGTCTGCTTCACCTGTACTCGCATCGCCCTGTCCCTGATCAGAGACGAGTCTGATGGGTGTGACAAGCTCCTGGAGGAAAGTGTCCATAAAACATACCCCCTCCTAATGTAGCACAATGTCTATAGGTATGATTCTAGCTCTCCAACTCAGAAGTGAATTTCCTTAAGCTGGAAACACCAACCATATTTGTGTTTACTCTAGATTATCCTGGAGGAGCTCAGCAGTTCCCATATGCAGCAGCAGTAAGACATCACCCATTCTGCTATCACATTTAATTTAATTTAATTAATTACTGTTCCTCATACATGAAGAATACACCACACCTTACACTTTATTGTACTTTTTACACTCCAGTATCAATCTTACACTGACAAGTTATTTTTAAGAAGAAAAGAAGCCTTTAAAAATGAGAAAAGAAGTCTAGAGATTTCAACACAAACTGAAGACCTTTTACTTTAAAGACTAGAAATAGTAATCAGTCCACTCACCTTTCCCTTTCCCTGCACTTTCCTCATGCCATGGTTGTTTATGTCACACAAGCACTGGCCTCCTTGCAGCTTGGTCTCCTGATCTGTACCTTAATCCTCTACCATTCACCTCTCAATAAGAATATACTGCTTCGAGCCTTCCTTATTCATCAGCAGATATACACCAATCTACCAGCTTCTTCTCCTGTCGCAGAGAAAGAATCAATTCCCAAGGCGGAAAATGTTTAAGCAGAAATACCAACATCTATTTCCTTTCCTCTGCATCACTCCCTGAAGCACTTGCTGTCAGTTGCACACTTGATCAGGGTGTGGTGTGTCTGTGTAACAGGACAAAAGGTGCAGACTGGAGTGACCGGCATTTTTCAGACTGAAAGTCAATTCCAGGGCAGGAAGAATTCAGAACTACTGCCTCACTGTGAGGCAAATTTGCACCCTTAAGAGCCCCATCAAGCTGCGGCTGGTATTCAGCATGCAGGCTAGTAAACTGGCAAATCGTTTTGAGTACCCTTCTATCCTTTTCAGATATGCTGTGCCTGACAGTGAGATCTACTTGATGACAATGAAGGGACACAGGGTGAAATAACTCCCTAACCTTTACACGAATTCCTCTACCTAACTTTTCCAGGGCTTCTCTGACTTGTCTGTGGGTGAACGTGCACCCACTCACCTGCACTCCAGGACAACTGTGCTGATCGTCGTTCTTGTGTTAATACTGTACTACCAGTGGGTACTGCTTCTGCTGGGACAACCAGTACTCAAAAACTGTCAGCCCCAATTGGCCAGCAGCTCTCCTAATAGGACGTCCACCTTTCAGGATGACAGGCAACAATCAAAATTTTGGGATTAAACTAGGTCATCCGTATCTAGAAACGCAAGTGCATCAAGGTATCCCTTTTCTGTGTTCAACACTTCGTGAACTGCATCACATGAAAATGTGCATTTTTCTGTGTACCTATGTGTGTTTGAACCTACACTTTTTCAGCATGTGTGAGTATATATGTGTGCGAGATACCCAAATCAAACAGATAAAGAATGTTAAAGCACAATTTCATCCCCCCATTTTTAAAGAAAACAAAATCAGAACTTCAAAAACTTGTGTTAGTATTCCAGAATGATTAAACCTTACATAGCGTAGCAAAGAGTGGGTGTCTTAGGTCTGGGGGAAGTGAGGCAAGAGGACTGCAGCGCAAAGAGGTGGGGCGTATGTATGATGAGTAATAAGGTATGTGTTGCTAAATCACGCATGTAACACAGCAGTTGGGATGTCGTGTAACCCGTCGGACAGAACTTCAAATCCGAACAAATCTAACTCCAGATGAACAACAACTATTAAGACATGGTGAGTGGGAGACCTTTTTTTAAAAAAAAGGTCTGAACGTGTATTTGGTGTCAGATACTGTTTTTGGCTTATCGCTGTCTGAAGGGCGAATGTACTGCAGTCAATTCATTTGTGGCTGGGCAGACACAAGTGGAAGTTTTGGATTCCAGAGAGTTGGGTGAACGCTACACAAAATAAAAACTGTTGAAAAGATTCCAGTCGCTCTGGTGATAGTGAAAAGTACTTTGCCGGGATGTTTCCGGGTTTGAAAGCCCCCGTCTCTTGTGCAGTGAGTTTTCAACGAGGAACTGATTGTTCGGAAGTACAATTGGCCTCAGTGTTCCTGGAGTCGGGCGGGAATAAAAGCGACAACTCCCAAGTAGCAGTTGTTCGGAAATTCACGCTGTAACTGTAAATCTGCATTGACCAATCAGTGTCGGCTGTCATCAGGCTGCCCTCTGATGAGATTCGAGGGCATATGAGGAATAGCCAGAACTCAACGCCGTGGGACAAATGGTAGACTATAGGAACATCAAGACAGGAGTCTCAGCCCTTCGTGTTCGATACCTTACTGAATTGTAACACCACCGAGCGGTATCTCATGCCCATATCACTTTACCTCCCAAACGTATCTGGCGCAATATTCGAAAGTTGGTTGACCCAGAATTCGCAGCTTTCTCCTGGATGAGGCAGTTTCAGATTTCACAAGCCTTTGTGTGGAGGAGCGCTTCCTGGTTTGGCTCTAACCTTAAACAGCCCTAGTTCTGGGTTCTCCCACAAAAGAAAATCTCACCCTATCCATTTCTTTTGCCATTGTAAACATCTAGGTTAGATCACGCTGCAATATTCGTATACAAAGTAGTGCAAGCATTTTATCATTTAACTCTTTACATTGAAAGAGTTTAAGAGACCAGTCTGTCCTTGTTTTGAGACTCCGTGCTCAAAACTGAGATCCAGGTGTGTTCAACCAAAGCTGTGACAACTGGGATGTGACGCCATCACTTTTATATTCAAGGCCATAAATGCCAACATTGAAACAGGCTGCATTTTGACTAACACCTTCAGTTATTTTCCTATTTCCTAAGCTAGTCTGTGAATAATTAACTTGGAAGCGCTTTTTATAATCAATGCAGTGTATTTTGAAGGTTCTATTGGTGCTCAAGATCTTTGATTCCAATGCACTTTCACCTAAATGGCATTTTGTGACTAAACTAATTCTTGGGAATTAAAGCCCTATGTGTCAAATGTGGTCCCAAATTCTAGCCATAGTACATATATGAATGGTCTAGAAGAAGTTATAGCTTATACAGTATGATGTTTGTCCAGCTTCAAGTTATTGTCTAAACACTGTGTGAAACAACCAATTTGATTCAATTGCTGCATAGAACTGTGTGTAACTAGTAAGTGGATGGGTTCTATTAAAGTCAAATCAGGTGATACACATTCTGATAATAAATAGTTCCCAGCTCCTTATGAAGAGTAACAATCAGAGACCAGATCACCAAATTTACATTGTGATCTGGTTAGGGATGAGTATTTTTAAACGAGATAAAATGTGAAATCCAAAGGATTAAGTAAGAAAATAAAGTCACAAAATTCATTGTTTTGAAAAAGTTACAATAATCTACTTTATGACTTTATAACGCAGTCTGCAATACATGTACAACTTGACAATTTATATTCTAACACCAGAAATAACATGTGCTATATATTGATAATAGACTGTAATCAGACAGCTCACAGTGCGCAATACATAGCAAAGTAATCAAGACAGATCCCGTAGAAGTTCCCTCAAACACTAATGACACAGTGGTCATCAAATCTTATTTAAGTTCAATAGGGATGACAGTCCTTCACTTTTGCCAATCTGCCCTTGAAACCTCCCTCTCAAGAACTATTTCATAATGGACTGTCTCAAGGACTGATCCCTTTCTGGTCTAAATCCCTTCTATTTTGGACATTTGCTCCTTTGTGCTCTGGACATTGCTCACAGGCATGGCTCCAACTTTTCATCAGCAGCTAGCTTCATCAAGCAAGAATGAGCCCTGGATTTATCCCTCAGCTCTAACCTTGAACAATTTTATAAAGTAAATTCTGAGTCAGGGTTTTCTAACCCCCTACTCTCAGTTGTACTGAACTGTTAAAAGCATATAAGCTTCTTTTGAGGCTTCACAGCTCCCAGTACTTTTCTGAAGCCCTGATTGCAACAATTAAATGACTTTTTTTCTGAGAGCTTCTTCCCAAGTTTTAACTTCTTCCCAAGTCCAACCCGTCCATGCCGACCAGATATCGAAACTCAATCTAGTTCTACCTGCCAGCACCAGGCCCATATCCTTCCAAACCCTTCTTATTCATATACCCATCCAAATGCCTCTTAAATGTTGCAATTGTACCAGCCTCCACCACTTCCTCTGGCAGCTCATTCCAAACACATACCACCCACTGCATGAAACAGTTGCCCTTCAGGTCTCTTTTACATCTTTCCCCTCTTACCCTAAGCCTATGCCCTCTAGTTCTGGACTCCCCACCCCAGGGAAAAGACTTTTGCCTATTTACCCTATCCATATCCCTCATAATTTTGTAAACCTCTATAAGGTCACCCCTCAGCCTCTGACGCTCCAGGGAAAACAGCCCCAGCCTGTTCAGCCTCTCCCTATAACTCAAATCCTCCAACCCTGGCTACATCCTTGTAAATCTTTTCTGAACTCTTTCAAGTTTCACAACATCTTTCCAATAGGAAGGAGACAAGAATTGCATGCAATATTCCAATAGTGGCCGAACCAATGTCCTGTACAGCCGCAACATGACCTCCTGACTCCTGTACTCAATACTCTGACCAATAAAGGAAAGCATACCAAATGCCTTCTTCACTATCCTATCTACATGCGACTCCACTTTCAAGGAACTATGAGCCTGCACTCCAAGGTCTCTTTGTTCAGCAACACTCCCTCGGACCTTACCATTAAGTGTATAAGTCCTGCTAAGATTTGTTTTCCCAAAATGCAGCACCTTGCATTTATCTGAATTAAATTCCATCTGCCACTTCTCAGCCCATTGGCTAATCTGGTCAAGATCCTGTTGTAATCTGAGGTAACCCTCTTCGCTGTCCACTACACCTCCAATTTTGGTGTCATCTGCAAACTTACTAACTGTACCACTTATGCTCACATCCAAATCATTTATGTAAATAACAAAAAGTCGAGGACGCAGCACCGATCCTTGTGGCACTCCACTGGTCACAGGCCTCCAGTCTGAAAAACAACCCTCCACCACCACCCTCTTCTTCTACCTTTGAGCCAGTTCTGTATCCAAATGGCTAGTTCTCCCTGTATTCCATGAGATCTAACCTTGCTAATCAGTCTCCCATGGGGAACATTGTCAAACGTCTTACTGACGTGCAGATAGATCACATCTACCACTCTCCCCTCGTCAATACATTTTGTTACTTCTTCAAAAAACTCAATCAAGTTTGTGAGACATGATTTCTCATGCACAAAGCCATGTTGACTATCCCTAATCAGTCCTTGCCTTTCCAAATACATGTGCATCCTGTCCCTCAGGATTCCCTCCAACGACTTGCCCTCCACCGAGGTCAGGCTCACTGGTGTATAGTTCCTTGGCTTGTCCTTAAACAGTGGCACCACGTTTGCCAACCTCCAGTCTTCCAGCACCTCACCCGTGACTATCGATGATACAAATATCTCAGCAAGAGCCGCAGCAATCACTTCTCTAGTTTCTCACAGAGTTCTCGGGTACACCTGATCAGATCCTGGGGATTTATCCACCTTTATCCATTTCAAGACATCCAGCACTTCCTCCTCTGTAATCTGGACATTTTGCAAGATGTCACCACCTATTTCCCTACAGTCTATATCTTCCATATCCTTTTCCACAGTAAATACTGATGCAAAATACTCATTTAGTATCTCCCCCATTTTCTGCGGCTCCACACAAAGACAGCCTTGCTGATCTTTAAAGGGTCCCATCCTCTCCCTAGTTACCCTTTTGTCCTTAATGTATTTGTAAAAACTCTTTGGATTCTCCTTAATTCTATTTGCCAAAGCCATCTCATGTCCCCTTTTTGCCCTCCTGATTTCCCTCTTAAGTATACTCCTACTTCCTTTATGCTCTTCTAAGGATTCACTCGATCTATCCTGTCTATACCTTTCATATGCTTCCTTCTTTTTCTTAACTAAACACTCAATTTCTTTAGTCATCCAGCATTCCCTATACCTACCAGCCTTTCCTTTCACCCTGACAGGAATATACTTTCTCTGGATTCTCATTATCTCATTTCTGAAGTCTTCCCATTTTCCAGCCGTCCCTTTACCTGTGAACATCTGCCTCCAATTAGCTTTCAAATGTTCTTGCCTAATGCCGTCAAAATTAGCTTTTCTCCAAATTAGAACTTCAACTTTTAGATCTGGTCTATCCTTTTCCATCACTATTTTAAAACTAATAGAATTATGATCGCTGGCCCCAAAGTACTCCCCTACTGACACCTCAGTCACCTTCCCTGCCTTATTTCCCAAGAGTAGGTCACTAACCAGGTCAATCATTTCAATCCCAGGTTGTTACTACGGAGTTCGTCAGGATAGTAACAGAGGTCCAGCTTTATTTGCTTCATCAAATAGTCTCCTTATCAGAAGTAGGATGTTATGGCTTAGGAGGGAGTGCAACAAAAATTTACCAGACTGATTCCTGGGTTGGCACGACTGACGTGAAGAGTGATGTAGCAATTAGGACGATATTCACTAGAATTTAGATGAATGAAGGGGCTTCTCATAAAAACTGATAAAATTCTAACAGGACTAGACAGGGTAAATACAGGAAGAATATTCCCTATGAATGGGGAATCCAGAATCAGGGGTCACAGCCCAAGCGAATGGAATAGGTCATTCAGGACCGAGATGAGGAGAAATTTTTCCACCTATAGAGCAGTGAGCCTGTGGGATTCTTTGCCACAGAAAATGGTTGAGGCCAAAACATTGAGTGTTTCCAAGTTCTTTAAGCTAAAGGGAACAAAGGGTATGAAAGAAAGTGGGAGTTGGGTACTGAGTTGGACAATATTGAATAGCACAGTAGGTTCAAACGCTACACCTGCTTCAATTTTCTATGATTCTACATTTCTATGAAAGAGAGGAACACAGAATGGTGTCTTTTTTTGTTTACTCGTGGGAATTGCTGGTTGGGCATTTAATACCCATCCTTCGCTGCTCTTGAGAGATGGTGCTGAGTTGCCGCCTTGAATTGTTACAGTCCATGTGCTGTAGGTTATAGCTGCAAATGTGTTGCTGGTCAAAGCACAGCAGGTTAGGCAGCATCTCAGGAATAGAGAATTCGACGTTTCGAGCATAAGCCCTTCATCAGGAATAATTTTTTACTCGAAGATTTTTTTTTGCTGTAGGTTATATCCAATATGTTGTTCAGGAAGGAATTTCACAGTTAGAGTCAAATCAGATATAAATGTAAGAGGTAAAGGAAGATTAGGTTAAGAAAGGATTTCATTTAAGTGACTTCAAGAAAACATTTGTGGGCACATAGAGATCTCAAACCTGATCTTTATCGTTAAGAGGCAGATGTATGTATTGCATTGAAATCCAACTTAAAAATGTAAACACACTGAAAATTGCTTCTGAAATGGAGTCCTCTAGGACTAGAAGCCTTAGAAAAAGGGGTTTGTTTTACGGCAGAAAATCCTAACCCTGGATCTGATGACAGTTCAAGGCGCATTTGTTATGTCCCATACAGGTTGATTATCAACCTGTAAATCTTCCATACACCTATGGCAGGTGCTAAGTGTGTGAGCCTTCTGATCAGCCATAAAGAGTGGGGCCCTTGAAGTTATGCTGTCTGGCTGTAGGAAAGTGATCTATTCCAGGAACAACCTATTAATGGAAACAGAAGGATTTAAGTAGATGTACTTTCTGCCTCGTATGCCACAAAATTTGGGAATAGAGTTTAACAAAAGTCAAACAGGCTATTTTTCTGGTTTGCAACTGAATAGTTATCTTTGTTATAATTGATTATGCAATATGCCCTTAAAATATCATGGATGTGTGGTTCATCCAGAATGCTATCCTAATTCTGAACCGTTGGGCCTTTGTTATTCTGAGCTTATGAGTGGAAACAAGACTGAGAATAGATTGGGGTATTTGTGTTTGCAAAAGTGATAAGAATATTATCTGTAAGTACTGCAAATCTGAATTAAAACCAAAGTTGTCAATGAGTTAAAATGTAAAAATGAAAAATAATCTGTTGTTAATTTGCCTTTTTCACATGAAAAAGGGGGGTGGGGTGCAGGATCTCCCATTAAAACAATTTCTGAATGGAGTCTCAGCCCAAATGATTTTGTCACTCAGCTGTTGACTTTTATTTTTTTTTAAATTTGCAATTTCCCCACCGTTGTTAACCAGCTCTATTAATTAATCTTGGAAACAGTATATAGGAATTTCTTGGTAAAAGTAAACCAAAATTCATGTAGTTTGTCTTCTATTGTATGTTACTATGACAATAGAATTGTTATTTAACCAAAACAATCCATCGATTGGATTGCAGTAGATTCAGGCAAGCTATGAGGAATGCTGCAGTTGTGGAACATTGCAGGAATGATATGTTGTAAATGTTAGTGTTGTAAATGCTAGATGTTTTCTTTCACTCTTTGTTAGGATCATCATCATGCATTGCCAGCATTTATTGCCCATTCCTAATTGTCCATCAACTGTGTGGCATGCTAGGCTATTTTAGAGGGCAGTTAAAGAGTCAATCAGATTGTTATGAGTCTGGAGTCACAAGTAAGTCAAATCACATAAGGTTGGCAGATTTTCTTCCCTAAATTACATTAATGAGCCAGAACTGTTTTTATGATAAACAATGACAGCTCTGAGATGAGAAAGATGTTTTCTCTGAGGTTTGTATGTCTTGGAACTCCTTGCACAAAGAGCTATGGGGGCAATGTCCTTGTGTATATTTAAGACTGAGATAGACAGATTCTTGATTAGTTCAGGAATGAAGGGTTATGGGAAAGAGTAGGAAAGTGGACGTGAGGAGTGTTGGATCAGTCATGATCCTACTGAATGGTGGATCAGGCTTAAGAAGCCGAATGACCTATTCCTGTTCCTATTTGTCAGGGTCTTCTATGGTCCCCATTACTGACTCATGTTTTCAATTCCAGATTTTATTAATTGAATTTAAAATACAGAGTCATAGAGTTGGCCCATCATGTTTGCACCCATCATCAAACATCTATGTATTCTAATCCCATTTCTTAGCACTTGCCCCAGAGCCTTGTATGATATAGCATTTCAGTTGTTCATCTAAGCGGTTCTTAAATATCTTGAGGGTTCATGCCTTCAACACCCTTTAGGAACTGAGTTACTACACAAAGCCCTCATGAAATTTTTTCCCCTAAATTCCCTCTAAACCTTTTGCTCTTTATAGCTGTCCTAGTTATTGAACCCTCTACTAAGGGGAAAGGTTTCTCCCGAGCTAACCTGTCTATACCTCTCATAGCTTGTGCACGTCAATCAGGTCTCCCATCAGCCTTCCCTACCCTAAGGAAAACAACTCAGTCAAACTAGTCTTGCTTTCATAGTTGAAAGCCTTCAGCCCAGGCAATATCCCGGTGAATCTCCTCTGCACCCTCCCTCATGCAATTGCGTTCTTCCTTTACTGTGGAGCTTACACCCATGCACAGTACTCTAGCTGTGGCCTACCTAATGTTATGGGCATCTCCATCATAATCTCCCTCGCTCTTTTATTCCAGCCGTGATTAATAAAGCTAAGTATCCCATATGCTGGCTTTAACCATCTTATCAACCTGTTCTGCTATCATAAAGGATTTGTGAAAATGCGCACCAAGGTCTCTTTGATCCTCTGTTCAGTACTTCCTAGGGTTTGACTATTCAGCGTACATCCCACGCCTTGTTAGTCCTCCTAAGATACATCATCTCACATTTTTCAGGACTAAATTCCATTTCCATTTATATTGTTCCATAGTCTAAGGCTTTCCTTCTTGTTATTTGTCACACCACCTATCTTCATGTCATCTGCAAACCTGCTCATCTTACCTCCTACTTTCAAGTCTAGATCATTAATGTACACAATAAACAGAAAGGGACCCAGCATCAAACCCTCTGGTGCGACATTGAACACAGGCTTCCAGACACAAAAACACAGTTCAACCATTAACCTCTCCTTCCTGACATGAAACCAATTTTAGATCCAGTTTGCTAAATTCCCCTAGATTCCATGGCACTTTGCTACTTCACCAGCCTGTCAGACAGGATCTTGTCAAAAACCTTACTGAATTCCATATTAATCACACTATTCTCATCTACATCCCTAGTCTTCTTGAAAAATTTATATTTGTTAGACATGATCTCCACCTTACAAATCCTTACATTATCCTTGCTTCTCTAATTAGAAAGTAATTCTGCTTCTAAGAATGTTTTCCAATACTTACCCTACCACAGGTAGCAGATTCACTGGCTTGTAGTTCCTTGGTTTATTCTTACCATCCTTCTTGAATTATGGCACCACATCAGCTGCCATCCAGTCCTCTGCACTCCTTCTCTGGCCAGAGAGAACAAAGAACAATATAGCATAGGAAGAGTGTCCCCTTCGGCCCACCAAGCCTGCGTTGACACATTTTGCCCTTCCATACTAGCATTGTCTTCACTCACAGGGTTCGTATTTCTTTCCCTTCCTATTCATGTGTTCATCCAATTTCTTCTTGAATGCTGCTATTGTGACTACTTCCATCACCACCTCTGGCAGTGCATTCCAGGCACTCACCACTCTTTTGTGAAAAATTTTGCCATGCACATCTCTTTGAAAATCCAACCGGCTCCCACCCCCACCCCTCAGCCTCCTGCATTCCAGTGAAAACAAACCCAATCTATCCAATCTTTTTTTCACAACTAAAATCCCCCATACAAAACATCATCCTGGTAAACCTTTAATGTACCCTCTCCAAAGCACCCACATCCTTCTGATAGCGTGGTGGTCAGAACTGTATGCAATATTCCAAGTGTGGCCTAACTGAAGTTCTATAAGACTGCAGCATAGCTTGCCTATTCTTATACTCAATGCCCTTTCCAATGAAGGCAAGCATGCCATAGGCCTTTTTTACTACCTTATCTACTTGTGCTGCCACCTTCAGTGATCTGAGGACCTGCACATCCAGATTCCTCTGCATATCAATACTCCTAACGGTTCTGCCATTCACTTTACAATTTCCATCTTTCCTTGACCTTCCAAAATGTATCACCTCACATTTGTCTGTATTAAGTTCCATCTGTCATTTTTCTGCCCATGCCACCGAAGGTTTGCCTCGATTTCTATCTCTCACTCAATTTCTGCATTTACTGCCCTGCTCCTCTGATTCACATCCCCCTGCCACACTTATTTAAACCTTCCCCAGCCACTCTACCAAGTACCCCTCTAAGAATATCAGTCCTGCTCCTGCCCAGGCGTAACCTGTCCAGTTTGTACAGATCCCACCTCCCCCAGAACCAGACCCAATGCCCCACGAATCTGCAAGAGGATTTGAAAATTAATGTCAGAAGCATAGAAGATAGGAGTTGGAGTAGGCCATTTGACCTTTGAGCCTATTTCTGTATTTATTATGATCATGGCTGATCATCAAGATCAACACCCGAAACTCCCTCCCTTGAACCCTCTAGCCACAAGAGCTATCTCTATCTCTTTGGTGTAAACACATAATTTTTGGCTTCACCCACTTTCTGTAAATTCTACAGGCTCACCACTCTCTGAGTGAAGACATTTCTCCTAATCTTTGTCCTAAAGGTTTACCCTTTATCCTTAAACTATGACTCCTGACATTTCTCCTAATCTTTGTCCTAAAGGTTTACCCTTTATCCTTAAACCATGACTTCCCCCACCATCAGGAATATCCTTCCTGCAACTAATCTATCTATGGCAGTTAGAATTTTATAGAGTCCGAGATTCCCTCTCATTCTTCTAAATCCCAGTGAATATTATCCTAACCAACTTAATATCTCCTCATGTGACAATCCTGCCATTCTAGGAACCAATTTGATAAACCTTTGCTGTGACTCAGAATATCAAAACTGCACAAAGTATTCCAGGTGTGGCTTCACTAATGCCATGTATAATTGCAGCAGGATATCCTTGCTTCTGTACTTGAATGCTGTTGCTATGAAAGCTGACATACAGTTTGCTTTCTTTACCACTTGTTGCACCTGTGTGTTTACTTTGAGCAATTGGTGCCTGAGGACATCCACCTATTCCCAACCTTAAGAGAATCATGAATTAAGACTTCAGATGTCTGAAGCTTTCCCCAGTTTAGAACATGGTTTAAACCTCTATTCTGCCTATAAAAGTGCATAACTCACACTTTCCAACATTGTATTCCATCTGCCACTTCTATTCCAACTTCATTTGCTTATAAAAGTCCTTCGACAGCCTCGTCACTTACTGAACAATATCTGCCCCTCAACTATCTTTGTGTCATCTGTAAACTAGCAACAATACCCTCAGTTCTGTTATTAATGTACAATGTGATTAGTTGTGGTCCCAACACCGACTCTGTAGAACTCCACTACTCACAGGCTGCTATCCTGAAAAAGACGCCTTTATCTCTACTCTCTGCTTTATGCCAGTCAGTTCTCTAGTTATGCCAGTTCCTTGGCCCTAACACCATGGGCTCATCTTATTTAGCAGCCTTCTGTGCAGTAACTTGTCAAAAGCCTTGTGGCAATCTCAATAGTTCACATCCATTGGCTCTCCTTTGTCTTACATGGTTGTTACCCTCTCATAGAATTCTAAGATTTGTCAGACATGACCCTCCCTTGATGAAGGTGTGATGACTCTGGCCCATTTTTAAGTAAAAAATGAGGTCTGCAGATGCTGGAGATCACAGCTGCAAATGTGTTGCTGGTCAAAGCACAGCAGGTTAGGCAGCATCTCAGGAATAGAGAATTCAACGTTTCGAGCATAAGCCCTTCATCAGGAATAAGAGAGAGAGAGCCAAGCAGGCTGAGATAAAAGGTAGGGAGGAGGGACTAGGGGGAGGGGCGATGGAGGTGGGATAGGTGGAAGAGCTTCTGTGCAGAGGAGATGACCTGGGGGGTGCAGTGAGAGAGGGACTTCTGTGCAGAGGAGATGACCTGGGGGGTGCATCTGTGCAGAGGAGATGACCTGGGGGGTGCAGTGAGAGAGGGACTCACTGAAATCCTTGTAGAGGGAGGAAGAGAGCTTCTTCAAGGAAGGCATCCTTGTAAGAGGATTCGCAGTAGGTTAAAATGAGATGCTGCCTAACCTGCTGTGCTTTGACCAGCAACACATTTGCAGCTGTGATCTCCAGCATCTGCAGACCTCATTTTTTACTCGAAGATTTTAACCTACTGCGAATCCTCTTACAAGGATGCCTTCCTTGAAGAAGCTCTCTTCCTCCCTCTACAAGGATTTCAGTGAGTCCCTCTCTCACTGCACCCCCCAGGTCATCTCCTCTGCACAGAAGCTCTTCCACCTATCCCACCTCCATCGCCCCTCCCCCTAGTCCCTCCTCCCTACCTTTTATCTCAGCCTGCTTGGCTCTCTCTCTCTTATTCCTGATGAAGGGCTTATGCTCGAAACGTTGAATTCTCTATTCCTGAGATGCTGCCTAACCTGCTGTGCTTTGACCAGCAACACATTTGCAGCTCTGGCCCATTTTTACCCTGTATTTTCAAGCACTCTGCAATGCCATCCTAAACAATGGACTCTAATATCTTACTAATGACTGAGGTCAGGCTAACTGGCCTATAACTTTCCAGCTCCTGCCTCTGTCCCTTCTAAAACAATTTATTGCAATTTAAGAAAATATATTCCAACATCGAATTTGGTTGGCTCACTGCCATTAGGGAATAATTTCCTTTATTATAAGCCAGGATCCCAAACGTTTTTCATGGTTCCAATTCCTTTTATTTCATATCTATTTCAATAATGCCTCTTTTTGAATTTTGATTTGTCTCCACTTGAAGCACTTACAGTGTCATCCATTCAATTTTGTCTTGTCATCACTCAGTCCCATTGCTGAGATATATTCAACTGTAGCTCAAAAGAAGTAGGACAGTTCTAGAAATCCGTCACAAATTCACCTGTACCTCCACACACATCATTTACTGCATCCGCTGCACCCGATGTGGCCCCCTCTATATTGGGGAGACAGGCCGCCTACTTGCGGAACGTTTCAGAGAACACCTCTGGGACACCCGCACCAACCAACCCAACCGCCCCGTGGCTGAACACTTTAACTCCCCCTCCCACTCCGCCAAGGACATGCAGGTCCTTGGCCTCCTCTATGGCCTGACCATGGCAACACAACGCCTGGAGGAAGAGCGCCTCATCTTCTGCCAAGGAACCCTCCAACTACAAGAGATGAATGCAAATTTCTTCAGCTTCCTCATTTCCCCTCCCCCCACCTTATCTCAGTCCCAAACCCTTGGACTCAGCACCGCCTTCTTGACCTGCAATCTTCTTCTGGACCTCTCCGCCCCCACCCCCTCTCCGGCCTGTCACCCTCACCTTAACCTCCTTCCACCCATCGCATTCCCAATGCCCCTTCTCCAAGTCCCTCCTCCCTACCTTTTTATCTTAGCCTGCTTGGCACACCCTCCTCATTTCTGAAGAAGGGCTTATGCCCAAAACGTCGATTCTCCTGCTCCTTGGATGCTGCCTGACCTGCTGCACTTTTCCAGCAACACATTTTTCAGTTCTAGAAATCTGTAGGGGGGATGGGGTGGGGGTAGGAGGGGTGGGGTGGGGTGGGGGGGGGGGAGTTGGGTGCTGGCAGGTGGGACGAGATCGGGTTGGGATTTCTGATCGGCATGGACGGGATGACCGAAGGGTCTGTTCCAGGCTGTACATCCCTGACTCTGACTCTATGACAGTTCTGAAAACCCACTGACGTGTCATCGACCTGAAATCTACTTGTTTCTCTCACCACAGATGCTGCCCATTCTGCTGATTATTTGCAGATTTTTTTTGCGTTCATCTTTGTTCAGTTTTGGAGACTACCATCCTTCTCTGAAATAAACGGTGCCAATACTTTTTTAAAGTTCTACTTTAATCTGGCCACCGCCTCCGACTAAAGTCACAATTCTGCTTTGTTTCCTTTGTGAGGGTTTCTCTGTTCTCTTCTTGCTTCCCGCTTAATGCCTAACACGTTACCTGGTTGGCTAGGCCCGTATCATCAGGTCACCTTTCGTCAGATCCCGGACTACTGAACGGAGCTGCCATACAAGGAGAGTATCATCGCACACTCAGAACTCCAGTCCAAGCTAGCAGCAGCGCTTACCTGAAACTCCAACTCAAAGAGAGCAACAGCACTCCGCCACAGCAGCAGGAGCGCTCACCTGGAGCTCGTGGCTCAGGGTCAGCAGCAGGAACGCTCACCTGGAGCTCGCGGCTCAGGGACGGCAGCAGGAGCGCTCCCCTGGAGCTCGCGGCGCAGGGACGGCAGCAGGAGCGCTCACCTGGAGCTCGCGGCAAAGGGACAGCAGCAGGAGCGCTGCCCTGGAGCTCGCGGCACAGGGACAGCAGCAGGAGCGCTTACCTGGAGCTCGCGGCACAGGGACAGCAGCAGGAGCGCTCACCTGGAGCTCGCGGCTCAGGGACACCAGCAGGAGCGCTCACCTGGAGCTCGCGGCACAGGGACAGCAGCAGGAGCGCTCACCTGGAGCTCGCGGCACAGGGACAGCAGCAGGAGCGCTCACCTGGAGCTCGCGGCACAGGGACAGCAGCAGGAGCGCACTCCGGGAGCTCGCGGCTCAGTGAGCAGTGGTCACCTGGAGCTCGCACCTGAAGCGCAGCTGCAGCGCTCACCTGGAGCTAGCGGATCCAGGACAACAACAGCGCTCATCTGCAGATCGTGGATCCGAGAACCCAACAGTGCACACCTGGACCTCGCGGCTCAGGCACACCAGCGTTTACCTGGAGCTCGCGTGTAAGCAGCGCTTTCCCCTCTTGGGCGCCACTCCGCAGCCGTTCTTTTTGTTTTAATTTTCTGGCACGTTTCTAAACATTGTGCTGTTGGAAAGGAAATAGTTGAGTTTTATTTTCAGGTTTGTGCCAGTTTTATGGAAAAATTAAGAAAGTATTGAGAAAGTTTATGCACAAAAGGCATCCATTCAGAACTAATCCAGTTCAGGCATTTTAGGCAGCTTATAATTAGAATAAAATAGCTAATTTCCAGTGTGTTTGACCTATCCTAACTGTCAAAGTAATTATTTTTTGGATAAACCTTGTTTCCTAAAATGCTGGCCTAGATTTTATTTAAATGTTCTTCCAAAATTTATACTGTATACAAAACTTGTTTTTCAGCATGTGTCCATTCTCTAAAATTCTCTTTTATTTGTTTTAGTTTCGTTTTCCAGGCCTCCAAAAGGCAGAAGAGGGCAAAAAGAATCAGGTGCTGGACTATCTGGAAGGATTGTTTGGCTCCACTAGAAGAAAGAATTCAAAAAATGCATCCCCAGCATCTTTAAGCCAAAGCAATTCCCTGGAGGAAGCTCCTCCCGCAAGAAGCAACTTAAATCATACAGAGGAGACCACAACTGCAGGGGGATCTCCTGATTCAGCAACATCATCAATTTGGCAAGACCACGGGAGTGAAGGAGTGACAGAGGCTAAAGCAGCTGTCCAAGATCCAGCAGAGATATTACTTGGCTCCCCAGAAGTAAAGGACCTGTTACCAGCAGTTGGTAGTCCAGAGAAGTCATCTCTGAGTTTATCCCCCAAAATTGGGACAGCAGATAAAAATACCATAATAGTTGATGTCAACCTGCAGAGCATCAACAGTGAAAAACAAGCTGGACCTGAGTGTGCTGGAGAGCAATTAGCTCCAAAGTATGTCAGTAGTAAGCCAGAAAAAGAAATTGAAGGCAATGTGTCAAATGTCTGTGGAGGCAAGTTGGTAAATAAAGAGGATACTTCATTATCTGAAATCTGTGCAGATGCAAGTTTGCTCTCAGATGACAGAAGTGTTAAGGAATGTGGGATTGGTGAACTTGATACACACTCTGAAAACATATCCCAGGTCACAAGACAACTAAAAAACACTCAATTTGTAAATAGTGACAGGCTCGCTGAAGGTGTATGTGATTGTGAAACCATTGCTAACTGTACAGACATTCCAGCTATAACTGAATGTGTTTTACCAATTTCTGAGACTCTAAGGGTTGAACAGGTAGCTGAAATTATTGAAATTGATGTGCATCCTCCCAAAATTCAAGGAAATTCAAATATAACCTTGTCAGAAGCATCTGTTTCATTACCCATTAACAATATTAATGTGAAACTGAACGTTTTAGAAAAAACTTTGAAAAATGCAGAAACTGTTCAGTTGAACCATTCTGTGCCTCAAGGATTTAAACATGACACTGCAAATTACAATATTCCTCAAAAAGTATTGTGTGATTCTACTTTGAAAAAGCAACAGAATTCATCCAAGAACGACACAGTTACACTAGATACCAAAAAATCCCAGGTGTCAGAGGCAGGGATTGTTCCTCACATTGGTGAAGGTGCAGAAACCTTACATGACAATGAACAATTAGCAACAGGTAACCTGGTTAGAGGAAATCAGAACGGTGTGGTGGAACCAGAAACAAATATTGATAAAACAGTTTACAGCTCTCTTAATGGAACAATAAATTTGAACAACACAACTGAAAAGTCAACTGCTTTGTTTTCAGAGTCTACTGAAATGGATAAAAAATCTCCTACAGAAACCAAACGAGGTAAAAGAAAGGGAAAGAAAAGAAGATCTCTGAAATCTGATCAGCAGTCTGACAAAGGTACTGGAAGTGCAGATACTAGTACATTTGAAGAGGAACCGAAAGGAATAGATTCCAGTAATCCCAACAAACAGTCCTCTGATGCTTCAGCTAATGCCTCCTCTTCACCAAAGCAAAGTATTCCTTCTTTGGTTTCTCATCAACCACCACCAAAATCTTTTCCAGCAAGTGAAGAATCTGCACAAGACATAACTAAGCTAGCTCCATCAAGGAAGAAGAACTCAAAACAGGTGCGCTGCGATCCAGCTTCAGATAACAAAGTCAAGTCTCCAGTAAAAGCTTCTTTGGAGAAGGCCCCAAATACAGACAGTGGATTCCGTGGTTCTGAAAATGTTATATCAACAAGCAGCATTGCCTCACAATGTGGTCAAAAAGTTGAAAAACCTATTGCTCCAGACAACTCTGATACTAACTTTGTTATTGCAGATAATAGAGCTGTTGAAGGTTCTGCAAGTAATGAGGATTTCATATTTTCTTTACAAAGAGCAAATACCAATGAACTAGGGGAAAGATTGGTTGCTTTAAACTCTGCAGATCAAGACAATGCAATTGCTTCAGTTAGCCAAGTATGTAATCAGCAAAACATGGAAAGCTCTAGTTTGGCTGAGCACAAAGACAGTGCTGACCTGGGAATATTGAAAACTCTGGAAATTAATGACTTGGAAGGAACAAGTATCAACCATAATACAATTACCTCACAACTATGTTCCACAGTCACTACCAAAATAAGACTGTAAGTACATTTTTTCCATAAACTCATTCTCAACATGCCAAAATCATCAAGTTAACCTACTGTTAAAATTTCCACATTCCAGGCTCAGTCTTCTCCTTCTGCTTTCCGGTTTCTCACTTGGAGTGAATGCAGTGATGTGCAATCTCTGATTCAGCCTGCAAGCTGAATTCAAAACCTTCCTTCTATGACATTGTGTCTCTGCTCTACCTAATGCACAACTCAGTTTTTATCTTTAGTCTGCCTCATCACCATGCTCAACTTTTAAAGTGCAATCTTTTTTTTCCTAATTCTTGAGCTCCATTTTGGTCAAATTTCTGCCATCTTTCTTTGAGTATGCTATGTAACTTCCCTCTCACCATTATTCTAAACAGCCTCTAATGCTTATCCATTTTCTGTTACAAATTTCTGCATTAAGTTTTTGGTCCTTATGATTGCAGTCTTCTTTGCTGGTGTAGCAGGTCATGCCTTCACCATAGCTGTTTATTCATTTCCATATTAATACACCTTTTTATATCTTTGATGAAATATTGAATTATTTTACACTTAACTTGGCAAATTTCTGTTTAAACCACTCTGCCATGTTGCAGCTCTTCAGTTTTTATCAAGCACTTGCCTCTTTCTTCATGCATTTATTTAGCCTTCTACTAATCCATATTTTCAGTTCTCTTTTGTTAAACAATATTAGGTGATTTTCATGTTAGAAATGCCAAGTAATTGCACATACTTTTTATATTCAGTGTTTGCATGAGGTAAATTCACTTTACAAATAATTGTATTAAATTGATGCATTATATGTGTATGACTAAAGGATAGCAACATTTAAAAAAACATTTAGACAGATCCATGAACAGGCAGGGAATAGAGTGATATGTATCATTGGCAAGCAGATAGGATTAGTTTAGAATGGCATCATAGTCAGCACAGACATGGTAGGCTGAAGGGTCTGTTCATGTGCTCTACTGTGCAGTGGAATGAAGTATATTGTACTTTAAAGTAATGCATGACTTTAATAAAGTAATGCTAAGTATAAGATATATAATTTTTGAGTTTTAGAAACTAATATACAGGATGTAAATAATGACAATATTTTCTGTATCTATTTGTTCTCGAGTTTTCATATCTTATTAGCTAGTCGTCTATCTTGTCATTAGATTATGTAAATCATAATGTACTGGACTGGATTGGTTTAAGTGACAAGAGGTTTGCAGGGTGATATATATTTGTAAATGCCAGATATAGTTTCTAAACTTGTAGTGTCCAAATTAATTGATTTGTAATTAATTAAAGGACAAAATAACGTCCTTTTTTACACTTCATAAGAAATATCAAATGAAAGAGATCAATGAATATTCTATTGCAATACAGATAATAAAATGAGGTTATGCTTTATTTTGTGAGCATAGGAGAACAATGGCTTGCATTCATGGATACTAGTAAAACAACATACTGATTTTTGCTAACTCTAAAGCAAAGTACTAGACATTGGAAATCTGAAGTTTGGAATATTACACAGGTGAAATGGCTTTTTGAAATTTGAGTCGCAACTTGAGCTTTGTTTTTGGGAGGTTACTGAAAAAAACTACAGATTTTCTGGCTTACTAGATATATTTGCATTGGTTCAATATTTGATGTTTGTTGATGCTGGATGAGTGAAATATTTTTAATTCTTTAAAGAAGGTAGGGAAATGATTGAAACACTCAAGCTTTGCAGTCAATAAAGAAGTAGCTAGGGCTAAGCTCAGTGACATAAAATATTAAATGTATAGATGAGATATGTTCAATTATTACTGCAGAATAATCCAGGAGTTTGAGATTTGCTGATGCCAGTTCCCAGCTTCAAAATGGTAGGCAAACCCCAGGTGGACGGGGGAAATGCTTCAGAGATAATCTCAATGCCTCAGTGGCGAAGTGCAGCATTCCCACAGACACCTGGGAATCACTAGCCCAAGACCACTGAAGGTGGAGGAGGAGCATCAGTGAAGGCGCCAAGCATTTCAAGACTTACCATCCAGGAAAAATATGGAAGCCAGGTGAAAACAGCGAAAGGAGCATGCTGCCACATCAATGTGCCACCCATCCCTTCCCGTAACCACCACTTGCCCCAAGTGTAACAGAGCTTGGGTAGCCATATCAGTCTATACAGCCGTCCACAGATTCATACTGAGAGTGGAAGAGAGTCATCCTCATCTGCCAGGGATTGCCAATAATGACAGAATAATCCAAATGTGTGAGATGTACTGATAAAAATGACAAATAGTACATAAGGTGGGTAGGAAAAGCAATTCCAATAGACCATGAACAGGAAAAAGTCTACACCAAAAGGAATGATCAAGTAATAAGTTGAACAGAACACTAGACCTAGAGGAAGAGAAAGACGTCGATTCATAGACTTGGACCTATTCTGTTTGGAACTTAGAGGAATAGGATGCCACCTTATTGCAGGATATAAGATTCGGATGGGGACTTGATAAGGTATGTACCAAGAGGATGTTTCCTGTCTTAGGGAAGTAAAGTATTGAGGGGCATTGTTTAAAAATTAATGGTCTCCAATTTAAGACAGATGTAGTTTATGTAATGAACTGCCAGAGGAAGTGGTAGAGGCAAGTACAGTTACAATATTTTGAAGAGTTTTGGACAAGCATATAAATAGGAAAGACAAAAATGAATACTGCAGTTGCTGGAGATTAGAATCAAGAGTGTGGTGCTGGAAAAGCACAGCAGGTTAAGACCTGTAGGGGTTCTACTATTCTTGAAATAATTGTTGGTAATGCTGCCATACTCTCTTGCTTTGTAAACCAACATATCCCCACTTTCAATACTTGATTTTGCATTTCTCCTTTAAAGAACAGAAACACTGAACTTTTAAGAAATTATGTATATACTTTCTGAAAATGTAGCAAGACAGAGTTGTTGATGCAAAGATGTTGGTGGTGGTTGAAATTGTTACCTACTGACTGACACCAAATTTTAGTTGAGCTGCAGTTTCATCCAAACTTTGAGAAGACTAAGTTCATAATCCCTTGAACCAAACCTCAACCTGCGTACTGATTCCAGTGCTCTTCCACTGTCTCGAGCTGACTCACAACATCTGTTCACAATCTCTGTCCAATACCTTCCAAGGTAGAAATGTCAATCACTAGGGACATAGGTTAAAGATAAGAGAGGTTAAGTTGCAAAGAGATGAGAGGCAGGTATTTTACACAGAAGGTGGTAAGTGTGTGGAATACATTGCCAGAGGAGGTGGTACAGGCAGATACAGCAAAGTTGACCAATATATGAATACGCAGGGAACAGAGGGATACAGACAGTGTAGAGGCAAAATGGTTTTAACTTAGAAAGGCATCATGTTGGATGGAGTCTTGGTGGGCTGACGGGCCTGTTTCTGTGCAGTACTGTTCTTTCTTTGATCATTTGGCAGGGAGTGGCAACCTATCCAAATTCTAGGCAAAGTCCAGCCTCATGTTTCCAATATCAATATGTGCTAATTAGATTTATCAACATTAATAGTAAATATATGAACATTAATGAGAGGCAGCCATTTTTATTCTTGGCCTTGAAAAAGTTAAATCTTTTTGTCAATGGTTACTTGACACCTTGGTAAATAATTAACGTCAGATATCAGTCATCTTCAGTTTCAGATTCGGAACCTGCGGTAAGTTGATTATGATGTTGTGGTAATTCTGCTCACAAAGACCACAGAAAGACTCAGATATACAGGCTAAAATTTGTGCTAAATCAAACAACTTCAGTATTACACTGGCTAAACTGAGTTCGGATGCTTGGTCCTATTTCTGTTCCATGTTTGAATGATCGTTTGTCAAGTCAAATCTGAGACCCATTCTTCAGTGCATTTTCACTGTGCCTTCCCTCATATTAAGTACTTCAAATTGTAACAAATCCCTTCTGCCCGCTTGCATCAATATCCCAATATCTTGCCATGCATTCTTGATTTTCACACGCAAATGCTTTTATTCCCACTTTCACATCACAAATGTGCCATTCACCACTGTCTTAACTCATTAAAAGTAGCTTACATCTCTATAGAGAAAAGCCTATCCCTTGCTGTTAGTGGACTTTCTCATCAGTTTTAGTTTGTTTTTGCTGTTCACCATTTTTATGCCATTTAATCACCCATATGATGTTTACACAGCATAATCCTATAACAATCTAACCTTTAGCGAATAAATGGTCCACATTATCACATGTGATTCACTATTGTCTTTTTTGAAGTTGCTGTGACAGTTGGTAATGATTGATGCGCAGCACTCAATCTACAACATTCACATTCATTCAACAGAGCATAGAAACATATTAAATCCAATCATCTTACTGATCATGACCAGGTTTAAATGTTTTATTTTCTTTGCCTTTCATTTAATTGTATTATATTTAACTTAATTTCAGCTGATCCAGTACATTTAAGTTAATATCTGCAGATGATCTTTTTGAAAGATTAAACATTGTAGGGGAGTGGATTTTGATGGACAAGTGTATCCTCCCTACTTGTTCCAAATGTTCTTTGTGGTGGCTCCATCATTCAGTTCAGTTCCCTTTTTAAAAAAAGCTTCATCGGGAAGGGCACATATATCTCCAAAATAAAGCTGGCAATAGTTAATTTCATCTACATTTTCCTTTTAGTTGGTATACTTCATTTAACTGCACCTAAGATGAGTTATTCCGATTCCTATTGCTGTTGTGTCACATTTTCCCATCACTATTGTTTATTATAATGGGGGATCCCATTAGCTAATAATCTATCTGATTCAGCAACTCTGGGGAAGCCTTATTATCCAGTTTAAAAAGGTGTTATTGCACTCTCTTTGAAATGGAAATGAAACATAACTGTGTGTTTGAAAATATTACCAAATTCTGCTTGTTTGCTTTGTCTTACAGAAAATTTTCTGAAAATAGTTATACTCAACATATCCTTCTTTTAAAATTATTCCAAAATCAAATATAACAACAACAGATGTGAGAATTTGCTTTGTGCAGGGGAAAGTTGTTAAGTTGACAAATTTTGATGGTGGTCAATTACTTTCTTCTGAAACAATCTTCCCCATTTTTTAAAAAAACAAGTTATTTTATTGATCCTAATTTCAGAAACAATTATGTCTGAGTTTGGTAGTTTAAAACAGTATTTTGGTAATCCAAGTGACACCTCTGTCCTAAATGGTCTACCCCGTATTTTTAAGCTGTGTCCTCTGGTTCGGCACTCACCCATCAGCGGAAACATGTTTCCTGCCTCCAGAGTGTCCAATCCTTTAATAATCTTATATGTCTCAATCAGATACCCCCTCAGTCTTCTAAACTCAAGGGTATACAAGCCCAATCGCTCCAGTCTTTCAGCATAAGGTAGTCCTGCCATTCCAGGAATTGACCTCGTGAACCTACATTGCACTCCCTCAATAGCCAGAATGTCTTTCCTCAAATTTGGCAACCAGAACTGCACACAGTACTCCAGGTGTGGTCTCACCAGGGTCCTGTACAGCTGCAGAAGCACCTCTTTGCTTCTATACTCAATCCCTCTTGTTATGAAGGCCAGCATGCTATTAGCCTTCTTCACTACCTGCTGTACCTGCATGCTTACCTTCATTGACTGGTGTACAAGAACACCCAGATCTCTTTGTACTGCCCCTTTACCTAACTTCACTACATTTAGGTAGTAATCTGCCTTCCTGTTCTTGCCACCAAAGTGGATAACCATACATATATCTACATTAAACTGCATCTGCCATGCATCTGACCACTCACCTAACCTGTCCAGGTCACCCTGTAATCTCCTAACATCCTCCTTACATTTCACTCTGCCACCCAGCTTAGTATCATCAGCAAATTGCTAATGTTATTACTAATACCATCTTCTATATCATTAATGTCCTGGGATAGGACACACCGCTCCTGCAGTCTGTTCAATGTTTTCTACTTCACATGTTTGATTTTAGCTAAATCAGGGGAGAAATCATTTTCTCATCCATCTAAAAATCAGTATCCAGTTTGTCCAGTTGTGAGTTGGGTCTGCCGACAGTCCAGTCCTTGTGTTGTGTTATGCATTATGCAGGACATTACTTTCCTGTTGGCAAATATTTGTACCCTTGAACTTCTTTTACTAATTCTATCAGCACCTTATTTTCCATATCCAGCCTTTAAGCACACAAATGTGCACCATAAGCTAATTTCTTCAGACTGTTTCGAACTCAGTTGGTTCTTTCATAACTTTTTCCAAAAGCTTGTCAAGGATACACCTGTAATTACCATGTCATATGTCTATAATTTCCATTACAGATTCTTCTACTAATTAATAACTCCTAACTTCTCCACTAAGCTATCTATCAGTCACGTTTCAAAATATCCCAATGTCATGGAATCTCAACCAAAGACTGCTGCTTCTCAACTTCAAAACCAATTTGTGGTGATTGGAACGAAGTCGGCCAGATGGACCTCGTTGACTGAGATCCCTGATTGGGGTTGTTAACCTGGGCCAATCAGGGAGCCCTGGCTGACAGACAGAAACAGGAAATTCAGAATCTCCTCAGTTTAGGGGACTGACTCTGTGCTGGCTGGGTCACAGTCAGTGTGTTACTGTTGCAGTTGGTTTCTGCTTTTTTCTGGCAAGGAACCCTGATTCCTCAACTGGCTTAATTATTTAGCCAGTTTGTTAACTGTTATCCCTTTAGTGAGGACTGATTTATAAACTCCTGATGCACATATTGTGTTTCAGATGTAACTAAGTTCTCATTAGGGGATTGTTGTTTCATTGGCTGGTTACAGCATGAATGTTACTCTTTTTTACTTTGAGAGAAGGACAATGTTGATTTTGTGGTAGTGCTTAGCCCTTGCACTCTAGTTTTCTTTGTTTTTTTGTGTCTTCACTGTTTGTTGGTGTTTGGACTGAGCCCTTGTGAAGAAATGCATCTTATCAGATGAACTGTTCATGTGGGTAGGCCTGACCCTTGCACTAGGCCTCTGTAAAGACTGAACACCTGTGCGTGTGCTGGGAGGTGAGTACTTGCTGTATACTGGATTTTGGGAGAAGACCTTGCCTAAACCCCTGTGAGTTAACTGCACCTTTACAACGTACTGTATTCCTATGAGTGGTGGAGATTGAACAACGGTGTGTGCTGTGGGGTGCACATTTGCTGCCTTCAGGAGTGGACTCTGCGATTAGTTGTGGACTCTGTTTTAGCAATGGACTTTGCGGTTTGGAGTGGACTCCATTTCCGGCAATGCACTTTGTATACTGGAGTGGACTCTGTTCCTGGGAATGGACTCTACATTTTGAAGAAAACTGTTTGTGGTAATGGAATCTTTGTGTACCAGAAAGGACTCTGTTTGTTGATAATTGACTCTGTCATGTTGTTTGTTGGGATTATCACCCACACTATCTTGTGTGTCCATGGGTCTGGCAGGCCTTACTGTCAGTTGCAAGGCTCATAAGTCATCCTGAAGGCTGTCACCCTGAGAGCTGGAGGGTGGGTAGGCCACCCTGTGAACCTGAAGGTGGGTAGGCTGTCCTGAAAGCCAGAGGGTGGGTAGGCCACCCTGATGCCAGTCGCCTCGAGAGCCGGAAGGTGGGTAGGTTCTGCGCGCTGTCGTCCCGAGAAGGGGTGATCGGGACGGACTGTCCTAGAGGTGGTCGGAAGGTGTGTCAGAAGGCGTGTAGGGGCAGGCTGAGATCCGAAAGCCCTATGGGCTGCCCTGCACGCTGTCGTCCCTGGGGAAGGGGACGGGTTGTCGTTAAGGTGGCCAGAAAGTGTGTCAGGGCAGTCCAAGGGCCACATGGGGCATCGGGTGGATGAGAGCCCAATGGTACGAAGGGCCAGACAGAGAGCTGGAAGGCGGGTAGGCCGTCCTTAGCGCTGTCACCCTGGGCGAGTAGCGGGGTGGGCTGTCCTAGAGGTGGTCAAAAGGTGTGTCAGGGTGGACCGAGAGCCGGGAGGCGCATAGGTGGCTGACTGCCTTAGAGTGGCCGGAAGGTGGGAGGGATGGGGTGGGGTGGTGCTTGCTAGGTTTTCTGGGGGCCTGGATTGTATGCACTGTTTCTTATGTAAGTGGACTGCCGTATATGTACAAATGTCTTTGTTACAGTTAGTAATGATTGAAACTGGAATTTGAGGTTTGTCCTTATTTCCCTGAAAACTGGTTGAATGTCAGGGTTTGGGGCTTGGCTTTGCCATTCTTCTCCCTTGTAAAATTGCTGTTTCTTTGTACACAGCTATTAATCTTAATTGTTTTGTAAACTGTGAATTGTTTAATAAAATTTAAAAAAACAGGAGTCTCAAAGAGTCTCCTCACCATAGGGACCAGCACTGAGTTAGCTGGTCAGAATCCATGTATTCGCTCATGTAAATAAAGGATGACTTGGTGATGCGATACTGGCCTCTGTACAGTTATTCCACAATTAAACCTCAATTCCTGTGAGATCATTTCACTTCTCTGCTGACAAGCCAACTATCCCCAGCAACAATTCATATTTCTGCAACATTTTTGCTAATGGGTCGTCTGGCCTAGCTTCAGTTGCTATCTGCTCACAAGTGGTAGCCCATCAGTATGGCTATGCGTTCTCTGCTCAACACCTCCTGTCCTGAGTCCTCACTCTTGGCCTTTTTTAATACTTGACTGGACTGTTGTTGAATAGGCTTACTGTACTAACTGTGGGTGGTAAATATAGTACTGACCCTCTTGCAGAACTCGAGATGTGATACAATTATCCTCTCTGACTACATCAATTGCTGCGGTCTTCACATGCTTTAATTTTAGATTTTTCAAAAATGCCAATTTGTTGTGATCATTCTCCTTGCATAGACTGCAGGACTTTCTGATATAGAATTTAGATCTTTATGCTTATTAGAACCACATCAATATTAGATTTGTTAAACAGAGTTCTGTTTGACACTCGGTCCCTGCTCTTTTCCACTTCTGTCTGACCTCCCTTGAATATCTGTTTAATCATGCAGAAAATGATCAACTTTTAGATATGTACATCGTTTCATTTAAAAGGAAAAAAATCATCTGTAATTTGTGTTTTCAGCCTGTTTCCTGGGATTTAGGCAGATCCCACATGCTACTTCTCTTGTGTAACTGACTCACTCTAGGATGGTCCCATTATTGAAATCTAATTGAGTATCTTAAACAAAATTAAATGAAATGCCAGTGGGACAATTGGGTTTTTAAATGCTGGATGAAAATGTACCAATGTTTATGGTTCCCTCCCTGTTAAGTTCAAGGAAATTGATTCACTATCTGATGATGAGTCTAGTGAATCTGTGCAGGTTAGTTGCTAAAATATGAGACAAAATTGTTTGCCTTTCTTTGCGCAACTTACACACTGTTTGTTTGCTTTCACAGTCCGGCAACTGGAAAAGAAGATAAATCTGGCAATTTGAACACTATTAACCAACAAGGAGCCTGCACTGAAACTAGAACAGAGGAGGAAGAAACCATTCGAATTACTCTTCCTAAGAAACAGAAAGCTACAAGTCACCACCAAGTCGACTTTCTTGCCACCAAGGATCTGCCTTTAGCTTCAACTGAGAGCAAAAAATATGTTGGTAGCCTAAAGATACAACTGAACAATAAATCTGACAAAGAAACAGATGACAGTGCAACTAATATTGGCAAAAATAAGTCACAGCCTCCTAAATATTCTGAAGCATCTGATGGTCTCCATGTAGAGGTGAGGCAGAAAGCAGGTAAAATATCAAAGGAAATCTGTATGAATGATAGTGACACAAAGCACAAATCTACAGAATACCATGGAAACAAAGAAATGAATACCACAAGTGCTCCTATTGAAAAGAGACTTTTAGAAATGGTTCCCAATGCACAAACCGATAGAGCTGATGAAAGTGGCTCACCTGGAGTGGTCTCTTCAAAATCGTGTGCAAACCCTGGTATGAATGATCAATCATTTTCTATGGATAGGCTTACTTCTGGACTATGTTCACAAAAAGTTGATGCCCCCAAACAAGGTGCAGAAGAACACACGGCTGACCTTATTGCCTCCACCCGTGACACTGCCCTATCCGTACCATTGACTGGAGCTGAATTGCAAAGTAGAGAAGTCAAAGTAAAGACTTTGTTACCATTAAATGTGCTGATTTATGAAACCATAGAATCTGAAATTGAGAGTGTTTCCCCCACGCAGCGCATTAATGAGCAAAAGACCATCCAAGGCAAGGCAAAAAGTGAGCATGTCCAGCCAGTTCAGCAAAGCCCACCCATGGTAAACAAACATGACATTAACACAATGCCACCACATAAAGTTCAAACATCTTCAACTCCGGTGCCTGATATCAAAGACATGAATGTGGTCCAAAAGTATACAGCAGGTGATATAATAGTTGAAACTACACAACAAATTCCACCAAAACCTCAATCTGGAGGGATAAATGATGTAACTTCACTTGAAAGCACACAAATATCTGAAACTATGGTTGATGTTGAGAAAGAAGTGTCTGCAAAGAGTAATGGCAAAATGACATCTGACTCAGGGGCAATAAAGAGTGAGATTGTTCAGAATATTTTGCCATTGTTGCAAAATAAAGATTCCAAAACACAGAGTGTGCTTCCTCAGCCTGAACAAACACTTAAAAAGAATGCATCGCATGAAATTAAGACAGACATCCCTTCAAATATAAAAAGTAACATCGAGTTGGGTTCAAATGAAGCAAAAGTGGAGACTGACCTAACTTTACAACAGAACACGCCTTTACTACAAAGTAATGACAGTGCACTAAAAGCGACAATATCACCAGAAGCTGAAGTTAATAACAAAGTGTCTGCAAAAAATTTGAATGAATTGAATACTTTGACCAGTGATGACTTCATCCCACCTATGCAAAAAAGGATGGTCGGTATGCAAGATGGAGAGAGCAAAATAAAAGACATAGAAGTTGGTTATTTAGCGACCTCTCCCATAGCATCTGAAGTGAGGATTGTTGTCACAGAAAGTAATGCTAATGACACAAACACTGGTTCCACTGCAACAACAGGAGTGATTTCCCTGCCTGTAGAGCAACACACATCTGTATTGGACAATAGAAACTTTGAAATAAGAGAGGAAGTCTTGACCCAGAGCCGAGAAACAGCTGAGAGCGCTGGGTCCAGAATGAGTAAGAGTTCTTCTATAATTGAGCAAAAGCCTAGTTCAGAGACTGCAATAAATAATTTTGGTCTACCTATATTATCAAGCACACCTAAAGTGCAGCATAAAGAGATGGAACCAAGGAGAGCAGTATCATCTTCAAATGTAGAGGCATCAGCAGGAAACCTATCCAGAGCAGAAGATGCCCAATCAGCAAACTTCATTGAAAAACATTCTCAGCTAGGTGCAGCAACAAATGAATCTTCTCTGTCTGTCCAGAATGTAGAAGAATCACAACCCCAGGAGGTTATTGTTCAGACGCCTTCTATAGTTGAAGATATGTGGAACACTAAAGCAAATGTCGAAACAAATGTAGACCTGACTGCATCAGCAAATGGCTTTGCATCATCAGTAGAGCAAGCAACCTCCAAATCTGAAGAGGAAAGAGGATTTAATTTTTCATTCAGTGAAGAAAATAGCTTAGACAGCTCTTCTGATATGGATAGCTTTACAGAAACAATTCGGAAATATGGCAATCCCATTCAATTGCCTCAAAAGAGGCAACGAGTTCCTAAAGTGCCTTCACTGCCACCATTTGCCATGCCACCAATCCAAGAAGACCATATATCACCAAAAAAGGAGAAAAAGTTTGATCCAAGTTCATTCAAATTTGGCTTAATGAAAAATAAACATAAAAGTGATCCACCTTCCTCTCTCTTCAAAATGCACCAAATTGAAACAAAGTCCAAAGTAGTCAAACGTGTATCTGCAGAACAGAGCTTGCTTTTTAAATCTCTTGCAAATAAAAGCTCACGTTTGAGTTTACCAAAACAGCAAAAGGCAGAAAATGATCTTGCTTCTGAATCAAGCAGTAAAAGATCACGTTTAGAGATTGATGAGGTAACTGCTCAAAATTGCAAGCCATTAACTGAACATGTGTTAGAATCTGCTGATCTCACACCATCGTTATCAAAAAATAATGTTATTCAAGAATTTCAATTTGATTCGTCAAATTCAACTTTTCCTGAAACCCAGTTGCCAAGCTTTATGGAAAACTATTTGAAATCTAACCTTTCTGAGATAGAAAAGAAACCTACTGAGTCAGAACAACAAACAGAAAATGGATTAAGTATCCTTGACTTGAAACAAAATTTCTTGGAAAATAATTCAGATTTTACAAACACATGTACAATTGACAGTACACTTGCATTACAAGGATCAAGCACGATAGATGGCAATCAAAATGCCTCAAATATATTTGGTACAGATCTGTTCACTCCCAAGTCAGTATTGTCTAATCTTCCAGAAGTTGGGGTAAGTTCATTTTGGTTGTCATTTGGCACCATAATTTCAAACTAACTTATTACGGAAGTTTAACTTTATTGATATGACCTATTCGTAATCACCAAAGGCGGTTTCTTTTTCTGAATGATTTTTAGTGTCAATTATAAAATAGGTTTTATAATTTCAGCACTATAATATTTTTCAAAATGTTAAAAAACGGTAAAATGAAATTGCAACAGCTCAAGTTACTTGTCTTTAACAAAGAAATCTATAAAAAGTTTGATCTTAAGTTCACATAGCTTTATAAAACCAAAGAAAGGGGGTGGGGCAGATAGACCATTGTGAGCGTTATTTGTGTATGAATTAACTTATCAATTAAAATGGATTATATATTAAGTTAAACCATACTTGTACTGAATGTTATTAAAATGTAAGTATTCTGCACTGCTTTGGAGTACCTTGAGGTATGGTGTATTACAAGGTATTTATAGATTTGTCTTCCTTCTTAGAAGAAATTAAATCTCTGGAGGGCACTTAACATTACATGCTGAAATTGCATAAATTCTCACTCAACTATCACTCTATCCATTGAGTGTTTCTTATTGCAAATTCAGCTGGGTCAGTATTAGACTGCATTGTCACCAGGTGAGGGGGGCTGATTTGCTCCTCTTTAAACACCTCAGTCAGAACGACATTTATATTATTTTCCTTTAACACAATGATCAAACTTTAATTAAAACATGATTTAGAGGAGCCGGTGTTGGATTGGAATGGACAAAATTAAAAATCGCACAACACCAGGTTATAGTCCAACAGGTTTCTTTGGAAACACTAGCTTTTGAAACTCTGCTTCTTCATCAGATGGTTGTCAATTAAAACAAAGTTAACTGGATAAAAATGAAGCAGGCAATTAAGTACAATGTTTTCTTAACTGAAAGAAAGAGCTTTATTACCTACATCCTCTTTTAAAAAAACATAATATCACATTCACATACACAGATAATCAGCTGCAACAAAGGGCGGGTAAGTCGAATAAAGACAGGAGAAGGGGTTGAACAATTGAGCAATTTCTCGGGGAGTGTTCCGCTGTATTTTCACTGCAATGCCAATCTGCATTGTTCAGAATGATAAAGAGTGGTAAATTCTCCTGATGTCTTGCCTAATGTATGTCCCTCACCATCAGCATAAAAACTAGTTGAACTGGTCATTTCATTGCTATTTATGGAACCTTGTTATTTTGGAAAGTGGGGATACAGTACTTCCTTCATTTCCTCAATGAAAGCACTTCAAAATGACTCATCAGTGGAAAATGTTTTAGAATGTTTCTCAGAGATATGATGGGCTTTATACAAAAAACCCCTTTTTTAAAGTATCACAAGAAAGCTAGGATTTTGTTGGGCTGACAGGGACCTTGCACTTTCATTAGAGAACCGGCAGGGCGGTCCTGTCCATTTGATGAGGTGCCAGATACAATCAAATGGCCTTTGGGCCATCTCGAGGACTGAAGACCACTCCGAGACCGGCAACTCCTTGCTGCCACATGTATCACCGTGAATGGTTGCTACTGGTGGTCATGCAGCCAATTGAGATGCAGGATCAGTGGGAGAGTACAGGCTAAAGGTCAATGAAATTGAATGTCTATCAATGAGTTCAGGACATGGGAGAGGGGGAGGAGCAGAAATTGGAGGGGTTGACTTTCCATGGCTAACTTCTGACCAATTCCAGGTTGATTGAACACAGGATGGGTGATAGTAAGGCAACACCTCTACCGACCTGCCCCTTGCCCCGGAGTGGCTGCTCGTGAAAACAATGGTGTTTTAGTGGGTGCTCTTCTGTGGTTGAGTGTGCTCCTTGTAGCTTCCATTTTGTCTCTGACCTACCATTGAATTGCAGTGGGCTCTGCGATTATAGATGCCAATTTCCTTATTAATGAGCCCGAATGAAATCCTGCTCATGACAGCTAAAAATCTCTCATCAGGCCCTTATGCCCTCCGACTTGATCAGAAGAGCTTTACCCACCAATGAGAGACTGATATGAGATCCCTTCCACAATCACATGGGCCTGGCCATCATGTTTTCTGTCATGACAGGTCACATTAAATCTTGCCCATATATTGTTCAATTCATTACCACTTGTTCCATACTCAACATGAGGTTTTGAATAGCTCATTTGGCTGGATGGCTGATTTGTGATGTGGAGTGATACCAACAATCCAGGTTCAATTTCTGCATTGACTGAGATTATCTTGAAACTCCTGCCTGCTCGACCTCATTCCTTCTTTGCAGCGTGGAGGCTTTCAGGTTAACCTCACCACCAGTCAACTCTCTCTGTTGAGCCCTCTGGGATTGTGCTAATTTTACTCAACATAGAAAAATCCAGAAATTTACTTAGGACATTGATTTGTGCAGAGTGTCTAATGAGCATATAGTGTGGTTGAAAAATGTTATCAAATACAATGAAAATTAAGTGGATTTTAATTTTTTCATTAGATACCTGGAAGAAAAGAGTTGTCGTTAAATTCTAGACCCGGAAAGGTAAGGATCATGTGCCAATGTTCAGTGATACAATTTGTTAATGAAGCACAAAGTTGGATTTTTAAATAATTTCTATTTTACAGATTGTCATCTATAATCAGCGCAGTGTAGATGGAGAAGCTATTGAAGTCTTCCATGATGTTGAAGATGCTACCTCTTGGCAGCTCCCCTCTGAAATTTCCATTCGGGTAGTAAGAGGCTGGTGAGTTATTCATTGGGGGATTTTAGGGATGTTAGGGATGTTATACTTTGCAGGTTGTTATTGATGCTTATTATTCTAAGACACTAACTTCACATGGCATTAATCTTAATTGTAACACAATTCAAGAATGCATTGTGTTAAGAAGATAGGAAAAAAAATCTGTAATGTCAAATGCTAATTACTGTGAAATAAATAACATACTCAAGTTCATTTAGGATGTGAATAAGAACTGGTTTGTCATTCATATTAATTAAACAGCTAAAATTTGAAGTATTCAAGAAAAGCTTGAAACACATTCCTGGTCAGTTAATACTTGGAAAGAGAAATGACAGATTAAAACTTTGAAGAGACCAGTTATTTGATATTAACAGAATTGGTTTAAATGCATAGCAATTTGTGACTTTGATTTAATTCAGTATTATATGCTTGGAATTCACGTTTTGGGCTAGGTCTGTAGATTGTGCTTGCTAAGACATGAAAGTAAATCTGCTCTGTTGCATTTGGAGAGTACTATCTGTAGATTTAGTTCGAGGTGTGTGATGTGAAGTTTTTAATGTTCTTTTTTGGATTTTGGAATTTGAATAATTAGTATGTGGATTTTCAGTGTGTCTGGAGGGGTTGAATAGTTAACTTTTACGTATTTCTGTGACTATGGTAATTTTTTAAAAAAACCTCGTGAGAGAAAGACTTTTGCATTGTAATAGACTTTGTTTACTTTCAGAAAACTTTACCAATGAACAAGGTAAACAGTTGTGCATTAGGATCCTATTTGGAAGGTCAAGGATTGATTTGTTACTTTTGATTATGGAAAACATGCACAGTTTTGGATAGTTTCAGTTTCAGTTTGGACAATTCTGAAGGGTTCTTCTCACATCATGAAGAAAGATGTTCAAAGTTCCTAAGAAAGGGAAAAGATAGTTTAGATTTGTTAAAAAGTAGGATACCTCAGAGTAAGGAGGTTTGTATTAGCTCCTGACTGGAGTGTTTTAAAAAAATCCAGAAGGGATTATTTGAAGCTGGAAACGTTTATAGTGCAGTTTCATAACATTGATAATTTTAGTATAAAATTCATTTCACAGTGACTACTGCATGTTTGTATGTACAGAACCAGTTTAAAATTCACAAAATATATGAACATATTGATCTACTAGACAATGTGGAAGATTGCCTAGGAATGTCCTGTCCCCAAAATATAGGATAAACCAACCTCAATAATTATTACCCTAACAACCTACTCTTGATAACAGCGAAGTGATGAAAGGATTCAAGAGTTGTTCTATAAATCAACAGTTGCTCAGCATAATCATTCAGGGCAAAGTGGCTCACTTGTTTAATATACCTTCAATATTCACTCCCTTCATCACTGATGCATAGTGGTGGCAATATTATTTATTATTTATTGTAGTAACTCACCAAAGCTCCTCCCATGGCATCTTTCAAACACAAGACTTCTACTAGCTAGAGGTCGAGGGCAGCTGTATGTTCCCCACAAAGCTGGGATTTAAAGGTGAGTCTAGTGGCCTTCATCAAGGAGAAGGTGTGAGAAAAACTGAAAGGTCTGAAGGTGGATAAATAACCTGAGTCAGATGGACTACATCTCAGAGTTCTGAAGGCGATAGCTGAAGAGATAGTGGAGACATTAGTGGTGATCTTTCAGGAATCACTGGAATCGGGAAGGGTCCCAGAGGACTGGAAAATCACTAAACTGATCAGTCATCTCTGGGATAGTTGTCCCATGTTCCGTTTTGGTTCACACTGAGATGCTGTTTGTCCTATGTTTGTGACGTTTAAGTTTCATTCATGCAAAGCCTGCACCTCCACATGTGCATTGTATCTTCCTGTAAGACTCCTTTCTGGTGGTCCACATTGTTCTATTCCAGCAGCAAGCTTAATGCCCCTTTCTCTGTCCTGGGATTTACTAACCTGTAGTGTGCTCTAGAATCCTTGTACGTGTCTTATCAAATCCATGACCAAATGCTTCATGTATTTGTTACAGCATGCTTTCTGAAGAATTGCAGTCCTTACAGGAAGCAGTCCAAAGTCTTTTGCAGCTTCCAGTGGGCTCCCATCTCCCTATTAGCTATCCCATTATGACTATTGACTGTCGAAGGTTCATTCCCTTAATCTTCTGAGTATTCCTCAATTAACCAGACTGGGAAGTAAATAATGTGCACTAAAATCTAAATAGAATTGTTCAAGTGAGGAAGAATTTCATGAATATTGTCTGAATGGCATTCATTATGTTGAAAGCATGTTTTAAATTTTTCCCAACAGTTGGATCCTTTATCAAAAGCCTAACTTTGAAGGTGATAAAATTGCATTGGAAGAAGGTTTCTTAAATCTTACAGATATTTGGGGAAAGGAGTTGGCTGAAGATGCATGTGATGATACATTAACATCTACCCCTAATGAATGTTCGATTGGTTCTTTAAGAAGAATAGTCAAGGTAAATGTGGTTCTTAAATTTTTAAACATGAAGTAGCTGGTTATTGACCCACATATTAGATTTGATTTGTCATCCATCTGAAAGACTTCTGAATTTTCATTAAGATGTCAGGAGGTTGAACATGCTTTCTTTTTGAATATTATGCTTTTTATCTTTGTTCATGTTTCAACAATCTTCCTTTTACCAAACTACCTGCTGTTTTTGGACAAGAAGCTACCTTTGTCCATTGGTTAATTCCACTGGAAAGAGACTATGAGAAGGAGGAAGTAAGAGAATCAGAAAGAACTTTTCCAGTGGCTTAGTGTAAAAATAGGGTATATCAGTAACTTCAAGTCTTGTATGTATAAGAGATACCTTTGGTTTGCTAGGATAGAGTCAAACTCAAATGTTTGTTTGCTTGATATGCTATGGTGCAGAACCGAATTGCATTTGTGACAATGTATATACACAGTTTTTTTTAATGAATGAAGTATATTTTTGAAATTAAGAAAAAGTAACCTCATTATGCAAACTCAAGCTTGTGGATCATCCACAAGTATGGGTATCCTCCTGTATGAGTGTCTAGATCTCAAGACGGAGTCCATTAGTAGTCCAAGGTAATTTTAAAAAAATAGATTAGATTAGATTCCCTACAATGTGGAAACAGGCCCTTCCATCCAACATGTCCACACCGACCTTCTGAAGAGTAACCCACCCAGACCCATTCCCCTACCCAATATTTACCCCTGAATAATGCACCTAACCCTATGGGCAATTTAGCATGGCCAATTCACCTGACCTGCACATCTTTGGATTGTGGGAGGAAACCGGAGCACCCAAAGGAAACCCACACAGACACTGGGGAGAATGTGCAAACTCAACACAGTCGCCCAAGACTGCTATCGAACCCGGGTCCTGTGAGGCAGCAGTCCTAACCACTCAGCCACCATGCTGCCCATTAGAGTAAATTTTTTTCAACTCCTGATATTCTGCTAATATCCAAGGTAAAATAGTTATTTTGGAATGTTTGGTGACGACTCGGTTGTGCTAATCTAAGTTGCTATCCCAAGGTAAAAAGCCATACACACAAAGAAAATGAACTTATTTTTAACGATTGTGCATTGTTAGATATTAAAATTTATGATTTAGTTCCTAATGCAATAAAGAGCACATTCTAGTTGGGGATTGGGGCAGTCCATTGGGTAGGTGGTATTTTCTTGATAATGACCCAGGACCAGCAATCCAGAATCTCAGACTAATGTTGTGAGGACACGCATTCAAATTCCACCATAGCAGATGGTGAAATTTGAATTCAGTAAAAAAACTGGAATGAAAAATTAACCTCATGGTGACTACTTAACAACTGTTGATTATAGTAAGTGGCTGTCTGGTTACCTCTCCTGCTTATATGTATCTTCAGATCCACAGCAATATAGTCAACCGTTAATACCTTCTGGGAAATTATGGAAAACAAAAGCAATTGAAAAAATGTTAGCCAGCAAGGAAGGAGTCTTAACCAGGGTTTAAAACATAAAAAATAATATCAAGAAAGGAAGTATCCAGAGAACATAGTAGAGGACAGCACAGGAACAGATCCTTTGACCCAAGTCGGTGCCGAGCATGATTCCACTCTAGACTAATCCCATCTGCTTGCACCTGGTTTGTTTCCTCTATTTTCTGACTATTCATGTGTCTGTCTAAATACTTGTTAAACATGGCTATTGTATCTGCTTCTACCATGACCCCTGTCATGCCTTCCAGGCATCTACCATTCTCTGTGTAAAAAAAAACGTGCCTCATAAATTCCTTTAAGTTTTCTCCTCTCATGTTAAACCTAAGGACCTGGCACAATTGCAACATTTAAGAGGCATTTGGATGTGTATATGAATAGGAAGGGTTTGGAGGGATATGGGCCAGATTCTGGCAGGTGGGACTAGATTGGGTTGGGATATCTGGTCGGCATGGACGGGTTGGACCAAAGGGTCAGTTTCCATGCTGTACATCTCTATGACTCTATGTCTCCAAGTATTTGATATTTTGGCTAAAGGGCTCAGACTATCCATGCCTCTCATAAATATATAAACGTCTATCAGGTCGCCCCTCAGTCTATGATGTGATTGCCAAATTAATCCAGGTTTGTTCAACCTCTCCTTATAGCTGATACACTCCATCCTGGCAAACGTCTTTTGCACCCTTTCCAAAGCCTCCACATCTTCCCTTAATATGGCGACCAGAAGTGCAAACTAAACTTCAAGTGTGGCTTATCTGAAGTTTTTTTACAGCTGCAACATAGCTTGTCAACTTTTTTACCCAATGTCCTGATCAATGAAAGCAAATATGCTCTATGCTTTCTTTACCACCATATCCACTAATATTGCCACTTTCAAAGAGCTATGTACTTGTATCCCAAGATCTCTCTGTATATCAATGCTCCTAAAGGTTCTGCCATTTACTGTACACTGTCCTCTTGCATTTGACCTCCAAAAATGCATTACCTCACACTTAGCTGAACTAAACTCCATCTGCTGTTTCTCTGCCTGACCATCTGAATGATCTATATCCTGCCCTCTCCTTTGACAATTTTACTCACTATTCACAACTTCACCAGTTTCCATGTCATCCGTGAATGGCTGGATTTAAGATTGAAATGAAATACGGAAGCTATAATAAATGCTGATAAATTGTGACTGCTAAATAAACCTACAATTGTGGAACGGCAACAAATCATGTATTCCCTATCTTCAATGTGAAAAGTAGCTATGTAGCAAGAAGTAAGTCAAATTTTAGTATTTTTGAAAGTTTATGAAAACTTGGAGCATTTATTTATTATGGCCATTGTGCATTGTACAAAGTTAAAAGGTTACAGGAACTTTAGTCTCCAAGACAAAATAAGCATTACATGCTACCTAGATTGGAGGAGAGAAAACAGACTGAGAGAATTCACTACTCTTGATGTTTGAAGGTGCTGTTGGTTGAAAAAAGTGAAACTTTATTGGTTGATTAAGCTTTGGCTGGTAGTGAATGTCAAAGAGGATGGGAAGGTAAGAGCAATCAAACACAAACACGAAATTGCACGCTTCAAGTCCAAATGAAAGGAAGAAATATGAATCCACAAACAATTAAATGTGCTGTTTTGTTGTGCTGAATTCTGCTCATCACCATCTTGTCCATAATTTACTGTTGGTGATAAAAGATACAAATGTGCATGAGATCAAAAGGCCTGTTTTTTGGATCAGTGAAATAATAAGTATAAATACAGTGGAGCTTATTCTAGTAGTACTTCATTTTTTAAAGCAGTACACATGGATCCTACAAAAGGATGCTTTGACTGATGTAAGTGCATTTTGAGATATCAAAGCTTTTTTGTTTGAGGCCAAATAATTGCCAAGAATATCATGGTTTGAAAATTTCATTTATGATCTTTTGCAGAAGTGGGGTTTACCAGAAATAGATTTATGCACAGAACCAGATGGTCTGGGAAGGAAAACAACATACATCGATGACATGGAAGAAGTAGAAACATATGGGATTGTGGAGCCAACATTATCTATTGAAGTATATTCGGGCACGTAAGTAGAAGGTCTTGATCTTGAGGAATTGAGGAAATGAATTAGTTAATGCAATGCTCATTCTTGCTGTGCAAAAATTATATTAGTCAATTCAATAACAGCACTTCTATTTGAACATTTGGGGAAGATTCTTATTTAGCTGAAATTGTCCTCATGTAATTTTGCTGGCTGTAACTTGATGAAAACAATAGTAATGCTCAAGAAGTCACACAACTGTGGTGTTGAAAGAAATGGTAGTATGACCTTTGTCCTATGGCTTCAGGAAAAAAAAGTCTGCCAAATTTCTGCACTGAGTACAATTCTTGATTAATTTTGCAATTATATATAACAAAAAACATTTTTACTTGGATGATTTAATTTGCATCTGGAAAACTGAAATTCACGATCTGGGTTTCAATATTCACAAAGCACAATTTGGCTCTGTTAACTGGGTAGCAAACCTATAAAGCAAAGCATTAGTCAGGCTGCAAGTCTATTGTTGTGATTTGGTACATGGATTAAGCAAGGCATGTTAATGCTTGTGTGATTCATGCTAGAAATTCAAATTTTCTAATTCATTGTCAGAAAGAATAGTTTTAAAGGTTTCAGTCAGGCATTGTTGAGAAGCCTTAATAGGTTTACCATGCGCATGTGGATGACTGCTGAAACTGTGGCTTGAGGAGCCTGTTGATGCTTAGTGTAGTTGAAAGCTCCTGTAGTATAAGATGATACATAGTTCATAGACACTGTTCTGAAATCTCAACTAAAACGGCACCATTACAAGTTAATAAGTTCCTAAAGCTTGGCAACCCTCTTTACAAAGTTAGGATACAACAATCATATCATTAACTGTGAGAGTTATCTCACACACCACCTTTAACATCACTACAATTCTCTCCATCATCAGACAGTTTCAGATGCAATCTGCAAATCTCAAGAACACAGTGTACTTCTACAGGGCAAAGTTGAACAAAACCAGAAACTAGTTCTATCATTGTTTTGCCCTTAAAGGGATAATAACTAGCATGTAAAGTATAGTTAAGATATTAAAATCTTGCTGTTCATCAACTAGTACAATTTACTGAATATCACAACTTATTTTGACTATATCTCAAGAATGAAAAATGAGTTATAATTACAATATAAAAGCAAATTTTCTTAGGGTTAGGCAACCCTAGAACCTACATTAAGTAGGTATAGGTTTTTGTGGCTCTACCTCTTTCCCTCTGAATAGAATAGAATATCCTTTATTGTCATGTGTACTCAAGTACAGAAGCACAGGAGTGCAGTGAAACGTTTTTCCAATGTATCTAATGGCACTATCTTAGATACATGTACCTAAGTCCAAATCTTGGATCCAAAAGCAGGATGAAAGGAAAAGTAGTAGCATTACTTACAGTATCTAAAAACATAAGTTAGATGTAAGAGAGTTACAATAGAGTTAAAGAATTAATATTACAATCCGGTAAAGAATTTCAAATCGAGCAGCTCAGCGAGCACATGGTCTGACCGCTTGCGCCAAGCCCCAGTCCAGCAACGGTCCTGCTTCGCTTCAAGCTTTCAGTCTGCTCTGCACTGGCACTTAGCTGCACCAAGGGAGGTTGCACTGCTCTGGGAATCACTTGCCCTTGCACTGCACCGGGACTTGTCCACCTCATGCTGTACCAGGACTCACTTCCTCTCGCACTGTACTGGGACTTGCGTCCCCTCATGCAGCACCTTCCCCTTGCACTGCTCAGGAACTGCTAAAAAGAGAGGAAAAAAAGAAAAGGAAAAAGAACAGGCGAAGTAGAGGTGCTCTGATTGAGCATCCTGTTTTGCCAGAAGGGGTTAAGTGGAATGATGCTTACCACTGTTGTCTTACTTTGAATACAACAGCCAGAATTTTCACAAAGGGCTTTGCACCTTAACCTAAATGGTGCTGGTGCTCTGAATCTAGAGGACCTATCCTCATATCTAGCATCACCATTTATGCCATGTGACATGGGAAACTGGGTATGGGATGTACATGTCCTTTCAGGGTGCGCATAGGCAGCAACACAATTAAAAATACAGCTGCCCACATTCAGCAATTTTCATTATTGTTATTTCCGAAACATTATGTATTAGACAAAACAACTTAAACCCACTAAATTTCTTTGGACATGTCAGGCACCCTTTTTGGTTGTAAAGAGTGAACATGAATGTGCATAAAAAAATGGATAAAGTTTGTAGATCTTTTGGACCAACAAGTCATTTAAATTCCCTGTTTTGTATATTTTTTGGGATAATCATACCTGCAGTTAAAATAAAATTAGTGCATGTAATTTCAATTGATACTTATTGATATTAAACTGATGATGATGATAATAGGACTATTGTGCTTGGCTCCTTCCACAATTATCACTCTTGAAGGTGGGTTTGAGTTTCCAACTTTATTGACAGCTTCAAATTATTTAAATAGATATAAGCTGCATTTGACTTGGATCTACGATTAAGCATGTTCATTATAAGGGATTTGAACATGTTAATTCAATCAATGAGTCTTTTTTTTAAGAAGTCGTCCATGTGTAGCAGTGACTTCAAAAAACAAGGTGGATTGGCATAGGTTGGCATGGTAGGTATAGGGGACCATGGAGGAGGGTAAGTTGACATCTAAGATATGAGGGATCATTGGTTTGGATGAGGACATGGGGCATGAATTGGGCATGGTGAGTGTGTGAGGACTGTGGTCTTGGGGGGAGAGGACCAGAGGACCTTATTGTTTTTTATACAACTGGGAAAAGTTCAAGAATTGAGTCTGCCTCAGCATTTGGTAGCTCTTGCCACTGCCTCCTTGCTGTTACTGAGGTGAAGAGTCAACTTCAGTATGTTTCCTGTGGTCCCACCGCCAGCCCCACCCCCACCACCACCACCCTGTGAATGAAAATCTAGTCACTCAGGGATGCTTCACCTGAGCTGGGTTTGCAAGGTCAGGAAATTGCCTGACTCTGCACACCCAACCCAGAAGTGAAAGTTTAAGGGGTAGGTTATCAGCCTTTTTTTAATCTAAAGGTTTGTTTAGTTTCATGTGATGTATTTTATCCACTATGGTAACACGTTTGTAGACTTCATAGAAGAAACATTTTATCTGAAGCGTTGCTTCTTCTGCACACTAAATTAATTCAGAACTTAATTGTGATCAACATATTTATGTTTCACTAAAGCACAAAATGGTTGTTTGACAAATGCTACTTCGAAATAGTTCTGAAAAATTGAAAATGATACTTGTGATTCAGCAACTAAAATTAAGGCTAAGCAAATTGGCTCAGTGATTAGCGCTACTTACTCACAGCACCAGGGACCTGGGTTTGATTCCAGCATCGGGCGACTATCTGTGTTGAGTTTGCACATTTTCCCAGTGTCTGCGTGGATTTCCTCCAGATGCCCTGGTTTCCTCCCACAGTCCAAAGATGTGCCGGTTAAGTGAATTGGCCATGCTAAATTGCCCATATTGTTCAGGGATCTGTGGTTAGGTGCATAAATTAGTGGTAAATGTAGAGTAATAAGGTTGGGGAGTGAGTCTGGGTGGGTTACTCTTCAGAGGATTAGTATGGATTTTTTGGGCCAAATGGCCTGTTTCACAATGTAGGGATTCTAGGTTTTAAGTCACACCATTTCCCAACGTGCAGATACGTATGTACATCAAAGCATTGCAAAGAAGTAATATGTGCAGTGATTCTGGATGCATCCTGATAGTCAGCATACCACAGAGCCAACAGGTTTCAGCCCGTACACTATTACAAAGGCAAAATACGACATATGCCGGAAATCTGAAATAGAAACAGGGAGTGCTGGAGAAATCTACAAGCCCTAGCAGTACATTTTGAATCTTCTGACTCTTCTTTGGAACTCAACACTCAACTCAGTCCAACATTTACTTTGTTCCTGGTCAAGCTGACTGATTTCATGACACTTCTCAATAATTTGAGAGAGAATCTCCTCCTTCAAGATTTAATGTTTATCGTGTTTGCCTGGATGCATGTAATAGTCACTGTCAGACAATTGTGTAGCAACACTTCTTTCTTTATGCTACATTTCTATTGTATATAGAATCAATTTCCTTATCTTCCATTTAGCTGTAAACACACTTTATAATTGGCTGACTTGAAAGATTTGAGTAACTTCTCTTCATATCAGACACTGGTATACTTATTTTAAATATGATGGTAGTTAAATTTGCAAAAGGTATTTTTTTCTCTCTTAGTCTCCCGTGGTTCTTCATATTTCATGTATTTATGAATTTCTGCAAGCTAGATGTTTTTCTAGTTTTAGACATCAGCTAACTTCTTTTGGAACTGCGATAAATTGCTCTCTTTCAGCCCTCTTAACTTGTCTAGCGTCTTTACTCACGCATACTTTTCCTCTTCCAATAACAACTACTTTTGTTGAAATTTGTTACACTACCCTCACTTGTTCCCTTAAAAACCACCAAATATTCAATGATATCTTCTATTATTTATGTTTACATTGCATTTTTGCCTCTTTATTTTGCAAGGATTTTTTAACATTAAAGCTATTACTATTTATATAAAAGTATTTCTTGTTCTCCAATTAATTCTTCTGGCTTTTTCTAAATACTTCCTGATCTCAAGGTAAAAGGTCAACCAAAATCTTCTGGACAAATAGTTGTTTTTAATGGAGATATGTATATGAAGTAACAGCACAGAGGCCAATATCCCATCACTGAGTTTCCCTTTATTTACATATTCACAAGACATGGGCTCTGACCAGCCAGCTCAAAGCTGCCTAGAATAAGGAGCCTTGCTGACTCTCCTGTTTAAATTTTTTTTCATCATTTGTTCCAATTGCAATTTTAACTGTGTGAAACAACTCCACAGAGGCTGGTACCCCGTCACCCTTTATTTACTTGTGGCCAGCCAGCTCGGAGTCAGTTGCACGAACTGAGGAGATGACTCTCCTGTCTATATTTTCATGGTGTGTGCAGATGCGAAATGCAATGGAAAAACAACAAGTGCATAAATATTCATTTTCCATCACCAGGAAAGAAGGAAATATCCGAGTGGCTGGTGACGAGCAGCTCCCTTCTCATCAAAGGGTAATGCTGCGTGATCAAAAAGTGAAAGGGGAGGGCAGGGACTAAATCAAAATAGAGTCAATGGGGGAAATAAAACACTCCACTCCCTGCAGTGCCCACCTCTCCCTGAAAACCTTGACGGTGTTGGTAAATACAGCATGCTCCTTCTCGAAGGACACCCAGGCATGGACGTAACCATGGAAGAGGGGCAGGCAATCGGCCATAACGACCCCCTTCACGGCCCACTGCCTGGACCTGTTAATGTTCAGTTTGGCCCCTGTTTATATTTGTAAGCCAGGGCTTCCTGATTTGCCCAGGTGAACAACTCTAATCAAGGATTTTATAATCTAGGAAATCCACCTGGCCCTTACTCCATTCAATACAGTTTCAAACTTGTAAGTGATGGATTAGCATTATACCATATGCTTCGATAGATAGCACAGTTGTTGTGTTGCTGAACCTCATGACATTTGGGGAATTTAAATTTTATTGAACAAATTAAGTCTGCAATAAAATTCTGGCACCACTAATATTGACAATGAAACTACCAAACCATTGCAAATGTTCACAAATAACCTTTCAGAAAAGATTTCTGCCATCCTACCTCTCCTGGCCTACATGTAACTTTAGGCTTACAGCAACATGACTGAAATGGTCCGGCTGCATTGCTTCAAGGCAGAGGCTCACTACCACCTCTAAAACTGTCAATGCTGGAATTGCCAGTGATGCCCAGATCCCATGGATGGATAAAACATAAAATCTTCATTCACATTTCATCTTTCATTTTAAATTACCAGATTACTCCTAAGAATGATTTTGCAAAGTTAAATTATTTTTTAGCTGTCTTAAATTGATTGCTAAATATCTGGAAATTGTAAAATGTTTTTAAAAAGGGAGCCTCAAACACTGTGAGATCATTGGCATGAATTCTAGAACTCTTTATTAAAGTGAACTGACAGAAAATCATAGGAAACACCTTTGACAGTGAGGAGTGTTTCAATTGTTCTTGGTTTTTGCTAAAGAGATCAAACTGACTGCACATAGCAGTTATCTCAATATATAATCCATTGTAGTATAACTGTGAATAGTGTTCAATGAAGGATCTTAGGACTTTGATCTTGATTTACTTAAGACAAAGCACTTGGAAACTTTGGCTCGGTTAGCAAGTACACTTTAATTTTATTATACCCCTAAACTATCTTCCAATGTGAACTCAATCATTTATACAATCTTGTGCCTGTGCCATATATTAATCTTTTACAATAGAAATGTATAACTTAGTTAAGCACATTATGACAGGCTATTATAGTAAGATGCGACATGTCTTACAGCATTTATAGTTGGTTGTCTACTAATTTTTGCATCACCATCTTTACTCTGCTAGCATTCATTTGGCTAGAGATACCAAATTTCTAGAGGAGGCTTCAAAAACAGCATTACTTATTTTATGTGTGCAAATAAAGTGCCTACAGTCTGCGTTAAATTTGGTTACTGCACACTGAGTATTGTTTTGAACCTTTGCCTATGCAACAGCCTGCAAGTCGCATTCTGGGTGTTGATCCTGTAGAAAATGAATCTGAAGAATTACTAATGGGGGATAAGGAGACAGCAGACGAATTGAACAGATATTTTGCAAGAGCAAATTACTGCAGATGCTGGAATCTGCACTGAAAATAAAAAATGTTGAAAATCACTGTGGGTCAAGGAGTATCCATGCTAACATTTTGTGTTTAGATGATCCTTCACTAGAGCTGTGTTGGGAAAGGGAGGGAAGAAGTGAAGAAAATTACAATTACCATGAAAGTAATACTGAATAAATTGTTGGAGCTGAGATGTGACAAATCCACATTTCCTGATGAATTTCACCCTGAGGTCTTAAAAGAAGTAACAAGTGAGATAGTTGATGTATTAATTTAAATTTTCAAAAATTGCATCAGATTCAGGGAAGGTTCTTTAAGATTGGAAAATAGCTAATATAACTCCTTTATTCAAAAAGGGAAGGAGGAAGAAAGTAGGAAACTATAGGCAAGTTAGATTAATACCTGACTTGCAAAAATGTTAGAAGCTGTTCTTAAAGATGTTTAACAGGGCATTTGCATAAATTCAAGTTAATCAGGTAGAGCCAGCATGATTTTGTCAATAGGAAGTCATGCTTAATTAATTTATTGGAGTTTGTTGAAGTAATTTGTTGCTGTAGGTAAAGGGAAACTGATGGATGTTTTGTACTTAAATTTCCAGAAGGCCTTTAGTAAAGTGCTGCATCAAAGATTATTATGAAAAATAAAAGATGATGGTGTAGGGAATAACATACTGGCGTGGATAGATATTTAACTGACTAACAGGAATCAAACTAGGAATAAACGTCACGAGTGATGTGCCACAGGGTTCTTAACTCTTCACCATTTATATGAATTATTTGGATGAAGTGTCTGCTAGTATGGTAGTTAAATTTGCTAATGACACAAAAGTTCCTTAGAAAGTGAGTTGAGAAAAGAAGATAAGGAACCTACAAAGAGATATAGATGGTTAGGTGAGTGGGCAAAGATCTGGCAAATGGAATATAATGTGGGAAAATGTGAAATTGTCCATTTTGACAGAATGAAAACAAACATATTATTTAAATGGTGAGTGGTTGGAGAGTTCTGACATGCAGAGAGATCTGGGTGTCCTACTGCACAAATCTCAGAAGATTAGTGTGTAGGTACAGCAAGTATCCAGGAAAACTAATAGAAAGTCAAGTTTTATTGCAAAGGGCGGTTATTCTTCAGTTATACAGGGCTTTAGTGAGACTCCTTCTCTGTACAGACTGTTCACTCTACCTATAGATGATGTTAATGCAATGAAATATTTGCAAAACTAATACCTGGAATGGGTGGGTTGCCATTTGAGGAAAGGCTAGACAGGCTAAGCTGATATGCTCTGTCGGCAAAAGTGAGAACTGCAGATGCTGGAGTTTGAGTCAAGATTAGAGTGGTGCTGGAAAAGCACAGCAGGTCAGGCAGCATCCGAGGAGCCGGAAAATCAACGTTTCGAGCATGAGCCCTTGCTGATGAAGGGCTCCTGCCCGAAATGTCAATTTTCCTGCTCCTTGGATGCTGCCTGACCTGCTGTGCTTTTCCAGCATCACTCTAATCTTGACTCTGATATGCTCTGCAGTTTAGAAGAGTCAGAAGCAACTTAATTGAAATGTACAAGGATGTAGCCTCACATATGAGAATCTAGAACTAGGGATCATGGTTTGAAAATCAGGGATTGCACATTTGACACAGAGATGACAAACCATTTTTTCTCTGGAGTATTGAGAGTGTTTGGAATCGCTTCCTCAACAAAGGCAATAGCTGCAGAATTTTGCAATGTTTTTAAGACAGAGATTGATAGATTCTTGATTACCAAGGGAATAAAGATTATTGGGATGTGAGAGAATGTAGAGTTAATTCGAAAATCAGATCAGCATGAGCTTATTGAATGGCAGAACAGGCTCAAAGGGCCAAGTGGCCTCCACATATTCTTTGGTGGCATATTTGTAAACTGTGATTTGTATTTTTTTATATAATTTATTTGAAGTTTGGGGTTTTAGGTTCTGGATTAATGAGAGATATGTGTGAAGTATGATTCTGAAGTATTTCTGTAGCCATAGTAATTTATTTTAAAACAGATTTTGAGGTATGCCTTTAGACTTAATGGGTTTTGTGTACATTGGTAAGGTTCTATGATATACAATATAAATAAGCTGCGGTTTAGAAGATCATGAGGTGTCTTTTAAAGTTTATAAGAAACACTTAAAACTTAGAGAATTTACTTTGACCTTTACTGTGAAATTCGAGCAGGCCTCTGAAAAGCATGGATAAAGATGGTTCGGTCCCAGGGAGGAAAGGATATATTTTTAGTACATAAGAGTAAGAAGTTAGTGTCGATCCAGACCGAAGATGTTTGGATAAAACCCTGAGAAGGCTATTTGAAACTGAGTAGTTTAAGTTTGGGTGCAGTGTAAACTCTGGGAAGGAACTATTTGCAGTTCCAGTTTATAAATTAAAATCACTAGTACCTTAACCTAGTGAGGTGTTAAAGACAGGGTGTCTGATGTGAGTACTGCATGATTGGCATTTATGTCTACTATGTCAGTTGTGTTTTGGGTCTATAAAAATCTTGTTATTTTTCTTAACAATTTATGTAGGACTGTTTTGGGATTAAGGAGATTAAACTTTTATTGGGTGTATATGAATCTTTGAATTTGCAGGTAGTTTGGTTTTATTCAATTTATCTTAAACTTCTTTTTCATTGTTAAAGCAAAATCTGCAGCATTATCTGTTTAAGTTTCAGCAAGAGCTCATTTCATTAAAACTAAAGCAATCAAATTGTGGTCTATCAAAGCATCTTATGTGTTGTTCAAGCATTTTCTCTTTGTTTTCAGTGTAAAGTATTTTAAGTGTTTTTATTAGAAGAGCTGTGTATAATTTATTTAGAGTAAATTAGTTATTGTATTAAAATGTATATGATCTTGTGTGTTGGTAAATTTCCAAAAACAAAAGTTTGATAAGGACGACATAATCGACAAGTGAGTAAGTTCAGAGAATGCTGGGTCACAGAACAAGTGGCAGAGTGGTTAGCTAGTTGGCTTCAACCAGTAATAAGAGCGTTACAGTGAAGAGTGGCAGAAGATAGAAAGTGGTGCTGGTGCCCACAGCATACATTTATAATTTGTGTTAGAAGTTCACGGAGTGTACTGCAAGCACAAAGACCTTGGAAGAGTTTCTTCATACATTTCTTCGCTTCTCCATTCTAATGTACTCTCACTTCCTCCTGGCTGGCTCTTTATACATACATTAATAAGTATTTTTTTAATAAACCTACTTAAACATCTTACAATGCACTCCCAGGCAGATAGAACTTGAACCCATACCATCTGGCCCAGAGATAGGGACACTACCAATGCACCACAAAATAATTTAGATGTTAATGCAATAACTAATTAATTCTCAAAATCTCAATACATTGTTAACTTTAACTCCTAGATATTCAATATCCTATTAACTGAATTAAAGATTAAAAATTTGGATTTTGAAATAAAAAGACATTTCCAAATAGACAACCCTAAGTATAAGGTGATATTGATGTTCCATATTAGGAGGACCACAACATATCACAAGCATATTAACAAACTTGCAGAATAGGCATATAATTCAAAAATATTTTTCAAGATAAATAAATGACTTGTTTTTGCAAGAAGAATAAGACATGTTGTGGCATTATTTAGAAAGTTGAAGTCTAAATGAGATAGAGATGCATAGATATCTGGGAGTCCAGATACATAAATCACTGGGAATAACAACAAAGGTCAACAAGAACCAAAGACAAACTGAGGAATAGAACTGAGGATGTAACTCTGAAGATGGACGAGGGAGATTCAGTAGATGTAGTGTACCTGGACTTTCAGAAAGCTTTTGATAAAGTTCCACATAGGAGGTTAGTGAATAAACTTAGGGCACATGGTATTGGGGGTAAAGTACTAGATTGGATTGAAAATTGGTTGGCTGATAGGAAACAAAGGGTAGTGATAAACGGCTCCATTTCGGAATGTCAGGCAGTGACCAGTGGGGTACCGCAGGGATCAGTACTGGGATCACAGCTTTTTACAATATATGTTAATGATATAGAAGATGGTATCAGCAATAACATTAGCAAATTTGCTGATGATACAAAGCTGGGTGGCAGGGTGAAATGTGATGAGGATGTTAGGAGATTACAGGGTGACCTGGACAAGTTAGGTGAGTGGGCAGATGCATGGCAGATGCAGTTTAATGTGGATAAATGTATGGTTATCCACTTTGGTGGCAAGAACAGGAAGGCAGATTACTACCTATATGGAATCAATTTAGGTAAAGGGGCAGTACAGAGAGATCGGGGTGTTCTTGTACACCAGTCAATGAAGGTAAGCATGCAGGTACAGCAGGTAGTGAAGAAGGCTAATAGCATGCTGGCCTTCATAACAAGAGGGATTGAGTATAGAAGCAAAGAGGTGCTTCTGCAGCTGTACAGGACCCTGGTGAGACCACACCTGGAGTACTGTGTGCAGTTCTGGTTGCCAAATTTGAGGAAAGACATTCTGGCTATTGAGGGAGTACAACGTAGGTTCACGAGGTCAATTCCTGGAATGGCGGGATTACCTTACACTGAAAGACTAAAGCGACTGGGCTTGTATACCCTTGAGTTTAGAAGACTGAGAGGGGATATGATTGAGACGTATAAGATTATGAAAGGATTGGATACTCTGGCAGCAGGAAACATGTTTCCGCTGATGGGTGAGTGCCGAAACAGAGGATACAGCTTAAAAATACAGGGTAGACCATTTAGGACAGAGATGAAGAGAAAGTTCTTCACCCAGAGAGTGGTGGCTGTGTGGAATGCTCTGCCCCAGAGGACAGTGGAGGCCCAGTCTCTGGATTCATTTAAGAAAGAGTTGGATAGAGCTCTCAAAGATGTTGGAATCAAGGGTTATGGAGATAAAGCAGGGAGCAGATACTGATTAGGAATGATCAGCCATGATAATATTGAATGGCAGTGCAGGCTCGAAGGGCTGAATGGCCTACTCCTGCACCAATTGTCTATTGTCTATTGAAATGTGAAGTTATCCCCACACATTATTGAGCATTGGTTGTACCACATTTAGTATGTCATTTTATTTGAGTGATAGGACACTTGAGACTGTACAAAAAATGGTTACAACATTGATGCACACAACGCAGGGGTACAATAAATCAGAAGTGTATTAACAGGCTGATTCTCATTGCCATATAGAGTGGTTGAAGTGAATAGATGCATTTAAGGGGAGTCTAGATAACTATATAATGAAGAAGGGACTAAAGGGTCATGTTGTGACCAGGTTAGATGAAGAAAGGTGGGAGGATCCTCAAATGGAGCATTGACACTGACCTGGACTAGTTGGTCTATTTTTGCGCTATATATTCGATATACTTTGTAGGCGATGGCGTAACTCTTGCTTGTTAAAATTTGTTTTTTAGTTGGATTCTATTTGAAGAGCCTTTCTACCAAGGAAATTCTTACATTGTGGAACCTGGTCAATATCCTTCTCCAGAATCTTGGCATGCAGTGAATCCATTCATCGGCTCACTCAAACCATTGAAAATGGTAAAAAAAAATCCTTTGTTCATTCATATGTGAAAATTGTTTTTTTACAGACATTTAAAATTAACACAAAATTATTAGACTTATACAAAATAGCTAGATGTATTGTTGATCTATACATCAATATATATTGTTGATTTTTCTTTTTCACAGTTGAATTTAAATGCATACCAGGGTTGACAGACTGAGCTGAGGTAGTCTTTTGCAAAACTTAACATGTTAATGTTTTAAAACTGTTTGATTCCACTTGAGTAAATTTTTAAGTAGATCATTGGTCTTACCCTGTCTTATTAATGTTGACTCTCTACCACTTCATGCTTTGTGCACTGTGATGTGTGAAAGGCAGTTGTTCCCTTTTATGCATTTTATAAAAAAGCAGACATTCCTTCATGTGCATTTTAATTGAGATTTCTTCCAGCATGTTCAATATTAAGGAGATAACGAAAGTGTAGAGCAGAAAAGAGGCCTGCAGCCCACTGCCTGGTAAACAAACCCTCGACCATTGGTTCTGTCAAATATTGATCCTTATACTTTCAATAAGTTTTTTGCACATTTATCAAAGGTACTTATAATGAGGTAAATAAATCCAAACTTTTCTGCATTCCCTTTATCCCATGAATTTAGAATTTGTGGAAACCTCAGGTTATTGTGGATCATTTTACCAATACCTTCTGGGAACCTGAATATTTGAGTCATAACTTTATTGAGCCTTCTTTTTATTCCCCAGTAAATAATCCAGAGTTGTTAACTTATGCAAATTTCTCAGCTGCTTTAAGTGTTACTATCAGTTCATTTTTTTTTTCTTCACTTGGATTTACCTTGTTGGAAGTATATTGGCCACAGTTATACTCAGCGTTCCATGTGATTCAGCACGATTTCCTTGATATTATGTTTAATCCCCTGGTCAGAATGTGCTGTACCTTTCCTTAGGTTAGGTCTCCTTAGTGCTGCCATAGAAACATTAACAAAACAGGAGTATACCATTAGGCCCTTTGAGCGTAGTACACTATTAAGTCTGGTCATGGCTTATCATCCAACTCAGTACCCTGTTCCCATTTTATCCCCATTGCCTTTGATCCTTTTAATCCTACGAACTGTATCTGTGCCATTAGTTTAGTGAGCAGTCCACTAATAGTGACCTGAGAACCCTTTACTACATTCTGTCTTGTGGACAAGGGCTATTAGGTTTCCTTCACTTGTCTCATCTACATGAAATATTACCTACCTTTAATAATTTGACTGTTCCTCATTGTTTGAACTTCTCCTTGCAATTAGGAGGAATCTTGTGAAGTTAGGTAATTTTATTTCTACCCCAACCCTCAAATCAACTGTAATGTTGGTAACAATGATGTCCTGTTGATGAGTTTTTGCCAAGTTGATGAATCTAAATTAGGGAAACTAGGATGGCATGAGATACAGACTGTTTATGATAAATTGGAGAACGCTACTTCCAAGGAATGATGGCAAATAGGTAATGGCAAACATTTAAAAAGATCTGGATAAACTAACAATTGTTCATTGCTGTTTTACACAAAAATAAAACAGGAAAGGTGGCTCAACCATGACTAAGAAAGGAAATTAGATCCAAAGAAGGTACATTCACATACAAATTGGCCAAAACAGAACACTCATGAGAATTGTCAGCAGTTTAGCTTTCAAAGTAGGAGGGAAAGGGATTGATTAAGAGGAAAATAGAGAATGAGAGTAAGCTTGCGGGAACATACAAACTGATTGCAAATGATTCTATAGGTATGTGAAAAGAAAAAGATTAGTAAAGACAAATGTAAGTCCTGACAGTCAGAATTGGAGAGGTTATCATGTATAACAAAGCGATGGTAGTCCAATTAAATACATAGTTTGTCTTCACATAGGTAGAAACAAATAACTTCCTAAAAATGGTGGAACTCAGAGTCTAGTGCAATAGTGGAAGTGCTGGAAATCAGTATTAGTAAGGAAATGATATTGGAAACATTGATGGGATCAAAGGCTGATAAATCCCCAGGACCCATCAATTTACATCTCAGAACACTAAAATAAGAATCCCAAGAAATAGTGGACGCATTTTTGGCCATCTTTAAAGATTCTGTGGACTGTGGAACAGGTCCTTTGGTTTGGAGGGTAGCTAATATAAGCCTATTATTTTAATAAACATTGGTGGTGGGGATGATACTACAGTCCATCATAAAATATTTAATAACAGAGCACTTGGAAAGCAGTGACAGGATCAGACAGGATCAGCATGGGTAATCATGCTTGGTAATGATAAAAGGGTAATCAAGCTTGACAAATCTGCTGGAATTCTTTAATGGTGCAACTAGTAGAGTTGATAAGGAGGAGTCGATGGATGTGGTTTACTTGAGTTTTTCAATGATGTCCCACTTAAGAGATCAATATGTAAGATTAAAGTACATGGGATTGGAAGTAGTTTGCTGATATGAATTAAGAATTGGTTGGTGATAGGAAACAAAGAGTCGGAATAAATGGATCTTTTAACAAGTGCCATGCAGTACCTGGTGAGATACAGGAGGGCTCAGTATTTGGACGCCAGTATTCTTGATATATGTTGATGATTTAGATGAAGGAATTAAATGTTTGCGGCTGACACAAAGCTGAGTGGGAGGCTGAACTAAAAGAGATGCAGAGATACTTCAGTGTGGTTTAGACAAGTTGAATGAGTGGGCTATTGCATGCAAAATGAAGTATGATGTGGATAAATGTGAGGTCTCCACTTTGATATCAAAACAGGATGACAGATTATTATCTCAAAAAGGAAATAGTTTGGCAAAGGGGCCGGTGAAATGAGACTTGGCTGTCCTTGTACACCAGTTGGTGAAAATAACCATGCAATTGCAGCAGGTGGCAAATGGCATGTTGGCGTTGTGAGAGGATTTGAGTACACGATTGTGTGCAGTTTTGGTCGGAAGAAGGTTGTTCAGGCGGTGGAAAGATGCAACAGAAGTTTAACAGAGTGATTCTTGGGATGGCAACACTGATGTGCAGAGAGCAACTGGATCAGTTAGGACTATATTCACCCGAGTTTAAAAGAGGCCATTTAAGACTGAGATGAGGAGAAATGATTTTTTTTACCCAGACAATGGTGAGCCTGTGGAATTCTCTGTACCAGAAAGGAGTTGATGTCAAAACATTAAAATGTTTTCAACAAGATGTTGGGCATAATCCTTAGGGCTAAAAGGGATCTCAGGATATGGCAACGAAGTGAGAACAGCGAACTAAATGATTAGCCATGATCATGTTGAATGGTGGAGCAGGCTCAAAAGGCTGAATGGCCTACTCCTCCTCCTTTCTATGTTTCAATGTAAATTCCATTGACAGTTATTTAGGCTTTTTGTTTTATACAATTTTCAGTTCATCTCAAAAATGACCCTTCCTGGTCCATATTTTCTTATCTGTGTTTAATGATTTTATGGCAGTAAAAAGCAGGCTGAAATCTAAATTTATTATGTTCACAGAATTTTTGTCACAGGCACGATCCTTGCATCCTTAACATATCCCAGATAATATTTGTCAGAAGAACTTCCTGCCATAACTGTATACTAACTCCATCTTATCCTACCACACCTATGCAGGTGACTCATTGTTATTTCTGTTGATAAACTTTTGCACTTTACCCATAGCAGATGTTAGAATTGCGGGTCTATAGTTTGCTACATAATCCCCATGTTCCCTTTTAAATACTTAACAATTCCTCAAGACTGATTTTGTGAGCTAATTCTGTTTCTGAAATGTGACTCAGTTCTGGCGCCTTGACTTTCTCACCCTATCAGTTGCTGAAGAATAAATATAAAATCTTAGCAATTCAAAGGGTATTAATTGTACCTGGAACTCCATTTTACACCTCTCAAACTTTCACTGGCCAACACAAATGCCTAAGAATATCTGGCTACTAACCCATATGAAAAGTTATGATGCAATTGTACCATGCTTTGGGTCACTCTAACCAATGAAAATAAAAAGAAATTCATTTTTAAGAATTGATTTACAGTAGTTAGTCTAATTGGTTGTTTACAGTCACGTAGGTATTATTTAAAAAAAATCCAGATGCATTTGTAGGTTGTAAGCTTAACATTTGCATTATTGTTAATGAAATACTGAGAAAATGTTTTTATTTCAGGGCCCATTGCAAGTGGAAAAGCTTAATGACAACAGAGTAAGTAGTTTTTTTTATCTTTTGGGGCGTTGCTAATAAGGTCAGCATTTGTCACTCATCCCTTCCTGGTTTTGAACTGAGTGCTTGCCAGGCCATTTCAGAGGATACTTAAGAGTTAACCACTGGTCTAGAGTAGCGTATAAGCCAAACTGGGTAAGGATGGTGGTTTCCCTTCCCTAAAAGACATGAGTGAACCAGATGGATATTTACAGTAATCGATAGCTTCATGGTCACCATTACTGAGACGAGGTTTATATTCCAGATTTATTACTGGATTTAAATCTGTGGTGGGATTTGAACACACACCTACAGCAGTAGCCTGAGTTTCATGATTACTAATTCAGTGACATTGTCACTGTGCAACTGTCTCCTCTCTCCATCTTTCTGATATTACCTTGCTGTAACTAAGATATATCAAGTAAAGCATCTTCTGCAGTAATGTTACCTTTTCGTGCTATGCTTGTGTGTAACAGAATAGGTGTGTACTTTATTATGTTAAACCACCAGAGATTGCTTTCTCCCTTCTAATCCTTCATTGTGTGAAGGTTATGATTCATGCAGGGTGTGGTTCCATTAATACCTGGGCCCATCCAGAATATCAGTTGTTGTTTTCCAAATCTGAGTCTAGACAGTTGGCAAGCAATGTGACCACATGCAGTATTGTAGCAAGGGCTGTTTCTGTCCTCACTCTGTGTTCTTCATAAATGTGAATGCACAGGATTAATCCAACATTAATTAATAATGGAGATTTTCATTTACTCACCTGATATCAGAACACCTGAATCCATAGCATCAACTACTGCCAGCTGAATATGCAATCATAATCAAACCTTGATTGTTTTTAAGTTAAAGCTTAATGCAGCAGATACTGAACATCTATAATACAAACAGAAAATGCTTAGCAGTCTGGCACATTTGTGGAGAGAGAAGCAAAGTGAATGTTTCAAGTGCAAACACATTTCTTCTGAACTTGATTAACCTTGATTTGTATTCTTTACAGGGGTAATATAATGTTATAAGTTTCCATGAAAGAGATTGGAATGTTTTCTTGTTCCGATTTTATTCTGAATGAATGCAAAACTCTTGATTAGTTATTTTTTATTAATAGTAAATGACAGAAGCATTAGAGATGGAGAGGTAGACTACCTGAATAAATTGTGATGTTAGTTCAATACAATTGGATAGATTATATAGAGTCAGCAACATGTACAGCACAGAAATAGACACTTCAGTCCAACTCGATCATGCCGACCAGATATCCCAACCTAATCTAGCCCCACATGCCAGCACCTGTATCCCTCCAAACCCTTCCTATTCATATACCCATCCAGATGCCTTTTAAATGTTGCAATTGTACCAGCCTCCACTACTTCCTCTGGCAGCTCATTCCATACTCACACCACCCTCTGCATGAAAAAGTTACCCCTTTGGTCCTTTTTACATCTTTCCCCTCTCACCCTAAACCTATGCCCTCTAGTTCTGGACTGCCCACCCCAGGAAAAATACTTTGTCATTGGAATCTCTTCTGGATTTGAAGTGATCTGGACAAGAATGACAGATTGCACCTGAATTGGAAGGGGACTAATATACTGGCAGGGAGATTTGCTAAAGCTGCTTGGGAGGATTTAAACTATTAAGTGAGAGTTGGCGGGGGGGAGTGGATGAGGAAAGAGATCAATCTGACACTGTTAAAAATCACACAACATCAGGTTATAGTCCATAGGTTTAATTGGAAGCACTAGCTTTCGGAGTGTTGCTCCTTCATCAGAATTTATAAATTCTGTGTCTTACAGTTGTGTACTCCACAACCACCTGATGAAGGAGCACTGCTCCGAAAGCTAGTGCTTCCAATTAAACCTGTTGGATTAAAACCGAGTGTTGTGTGATTTTTAACTTTGTACTCCCCAGTCCAACACCAGCATCTCCAAATCAATCTGAGACTGATACAGTTGAGATAAGTGAGTCAAACAGTCAGGGGAGACAGGGACAAAGTAAAGAACAAATTAAATGAAACTGCATATTTCCATGCAAGAGGCCGAACAGGAAAGGCAGATGAACTCAGGGCATGGTTAGGAACATAGGACTGGTATATCATGGCATTAACAGAAACATGGCTCAGGGATGGAGAGAACTACCAGCTTAATGTTCCAGGATACAAATGCTACAGGAAGGATAGAAAGGGAGGCAAGAGAGGAGGGGGAATGGCATTTTTGATAAGGGATAGCATTGCAGCTGTGCTGAGGGAGGATATTCCCGGAAATACGCCCAGAGAAGTTATTTGGGTGGAACCGAGGAATAAGAAAAGGATGATCACTTTATTGGGATTGTATTATAGCCCCCTGAATAGTCAGCATGAAATTGAGAAACAAATTTGTAAGGAGATCTCAGTTACCTGTAAAAATAATAGGGTGGTTATGGTAGGAGATTTTAACTTTCCAGACATCGACTGGGACTGCCATAGTGTTAAGGGTTTAGATGGAGAGGAATTTGTTAAGTGAGTACCACACAATTTTCTGATTCAGTATGTGGATGTACCTACCAGGTGCACAATTTGACCTACTCTTGGGAAATAAGGCAGGGCAGGTGACTGAGGTGTCCGTGGGGGAACACTTTGCAGCCAGCGACCATAATTCTATTAGATTTAAAATAGTGATGGAAAAGGATAGATCTAAAAGTTGATGTTCTAAATTGGAGGAAGGCTAATTTTGACAGTATTAGGCAAGAACAGTTGATTGGGGACTAATGTTCACAGGTAAAGGGACGGCTAGAAAATGGAAAGCCCTTAGAAACAAGATAATGAGAGTCCGGAGACAGTATATTCGTGTTAGGGTGAATGGAAAGGCTGGTAGGTGTAGAGAATGCTGGATGACTAGAGAAATTGAAGGTTTGGTTAAGAAAAAGAAGGAAGCATATGTGAGATATAGACAGGATAGATCAAATGAATCCTTAGAAGAGTAAAAAGTGAGGTCTGCAGATGCTGGAGATCAGAGCTGAAAATGTGTTGCTGGTTAAAGCACAGCAGGTTAGGCAGCATCCAAGGAACAGGAAATTCAACGTTTCGGGCCAGAGCCCTTCATCAGCTCTGGCCCGAAACGTCGAATTTCCTGTTCCTTGGATGCTGCCTAACCTGCTGTGCTTTAACCAGCAACACATTTTCAGCTCCTTAGAAGAGTATAAAGGCAGTAGGAGTATATTTAAGAGGGAAATCAGGAGGGCAAAAAGGGGACATGATGTAACTTTGGCAAGTAGGGCAAAGGAGAATCCAAAGGGTTTTTAAAAATACATTAAGGACAAAGGGGTAACTAGGGAGAGAACAGGGCCACTCAAAAATCAACAAGGCAGCCTTCATGTGGAGCTGCAGGATATGGGGCAGATACTAATCGAGTATTTTGCATCAGTGTTTACTGTGGAGAAGGACATGGAAGATATAGAATGGGGGGGAAATAATTGGTGACATCTTGAAAAATGTCCATATTGCAGAGGAGGAGATGCTGGATGTCTTGAAACGCATAAAAATAGATAAATCACCAGGACCTGATCAGGTATACCTAGAACTCTGTGGGAAGCGAGAGAAATGATTGTTGGGCCCCTTGCTGAGATATTTGTATCATTGATAATCACAGATGAGCAGCTGGAAGACTGGAGGTTGCTAACGTGGTGCCACTGTTTAAGAAAGGTGGTAAGGACAAGCCGGGGAACTACAGACCAGTGAACCTGACATCGCTGTTGGGCAAGTTGTTGGAGGGAATCCTGAGGGATAGGGTGTACATGTATTTGGAAAGGCAAGGACTGATTAGGATAGTCAACATGGCGTTGTGCATGAGAAATCATGTCTCACAAACTTGATTGAGTTTTTTGAAGAAATAACAAAGAGAATTGATGAAGTGGTGGATGTGATCTCTATGGACTTCAGTAAGGTGTTCAACAAAGTTCCCCATGGGAGACTGATTAGCAAGGTTAGATCTCATGGAATACAGGGAGAACTACCCATTTGGATACAGAATAGGCTCAAAGGTAGAAGACAGAGGGTGGTGGTGGAGGGTTGTTAGACTGGAGGCCTCTGACCAGTGAAATGCCACAAAAATTGATGCTTGATCCATTACTTTTCATCATTTATGTAAATGATTTGGATATGAGCATGAAAGGTATAGTTAATAAGTTTGCAGATGACACCAAAATTGGAGGTATAGTGGACAGCAAAGAAGGTTACCTCAGATTACAAGGGATCTTGATCAGATGGCCTAATGGGCTGAGAAGTGGCAGATGGAGTTTAATTTAGGTAAATACGAGGTGCTGCATTTTGGGAAAGCAAATTTTAGTAGGACTTATATACCTTAATGGTAAGGTCCTAGGGAGTGTTGCTGAACAAAGAGACCTTGCGTGCAGCTCCTTCAAAGTAGAGTCGCAGTAAGATAGGATAGTGAAGAAGGTGTTTGGTATGCTTTCGTTAATTGGTCAGAACATTGAGTACAGGAGTTGGGAGGTCAAGTTGTGGCTATATAGGACATTGTTTAGGCTACTTTTGGAATATTGCGTGCAATTCTGGTCTCCTTTCTATCAGAAGGATGTTGTGAAACTTCAAAGATTTCAGAAAAGATTTACAGGGATGTTGCCAGGGTTGGAGGATTTGAGCTAACGGGCGAGGTTGAATAGGCTCGGTCTGTTTTCTCTGGAGCGTTGGAGGGCTGATTGAATAGAGGTTTATAAAATCATGAGAGGCATGGATAGGATGACTCACACCAAACATTTCCAGTTCCTAACTTTGGGGGAATGAGTATATATGGGGGGAAAGTAAGATAATTACTGTGCCTGCTCCATTTCACCCTCAAAAGGCCATTTCCCAGAGATAGAATTCTTTAACTTCGTGATTACTACTTTTCCTGGCAGTCAGCAGAATATTTCATTGTTGGCAGATTTCACAAAAATGTTCTCACTTCTTTGAAATCACCCTGTCCCTCAACCCCTTGAAATCTCCCTCTCCTTTAACCTTTTGCAATTTCCTTCTCTCTCAACACTTTACAGCCTCCTTCCCCAACACCTGAAGCCTTCTTGCAACCTCTTCACCCTGAATATTTCCATAAGCTACCTTTAATTCAGAAACATATTAAGAAGTCTCACAGACAATCAAATACTAAAGCAATTCTTTAAATTATTTTGCCCATAGTAATCAAATAAGACTCCTTACAAGTAAGCAAATTAAGCCTCCCAACTCAACTTGGCTATTACCTGATTAAAGGTGGAATTTCACTACGATTCCAAGTAACAGCATCTGTCTGTGGATGTGTCCAGGGTTTGATCCTTATGTAGTGTTGTTATCTGGAGTTCTGCTTAAAGAATTCTAAGTTGCATTTTTACATAATTATCTGTCCTTCAAGTTTATGGTGTCATATTATTGATGATCCTTTAGATTCTTTCAGCTATGATATTTATTACGTCTGGAGCTATCAACTGCAACTTGCCTTCTTATCAGAAGTAGCTTTCCTGTTCCTTAATGCATTTGGCATTGACTGTCTGCTTGAAGACACAATTTCCCTGCAATTAACTCCTTAAATTCTTCTGCAGGGCAATCAGTCTCCTTGTGCCATAAGGTATATCAAGCAGCTATTAAAACAATATTGTTTACTTAGTTTTGACTTTTCTCCAGGCATGTGAATTGCTTTTAATTCCTGTATAACAGTTTGTCATTGTCCCTTTTATCTCTCCACCCTGAAGGCACTCAGCCTGCATTCCTGATGAAGGGCTTTTGTCCGAAACATCGATTTTCCTGCTCCTCAGAATCTGCCTGAAATGCTGTGCTTTTCCAGCACCACTCTAATCTAGAACCTGGTTTCCAGCATCTGCAGACCTGTTTTTACCTTGTCCCACAACAGTTTATTTCAGAAATAATTATTGTTAATTCTTTAAACGCATGAAGTAATTGAAGTTCTGAAGGTTACAGTATCATACTTCTTGAAGCTTCCTCCTCTTCCCACAAACCTCTGCTTTTTCAGATCCTCTTAGACCCTCCTCCTCCAACACCCCCATCTCCTTTTGCAGCCTCCTTTCCTTATTCCCCCATCCCCACCAGGTGCAAACACATCTTCTCCATTCCTGTCCGTTTACAGCCACCCCTTACCCCCAAACACCCTTGCAACCTCCTCCTGCTCCTCCTCCACCTCACCTTGTAGTTTCCTCAACCCTCTCTCTGCTCCCTCCACCTCACCCATCTTGCAGTTTATTTCACCCGATCTCTCTCTTCCATCCACTCCTTCCCTCTTGCAACTTCCTTTGTCTTATCCCTCTTAGCTTCCACCTACTCTCTTGCAGCCTCCTCCACCCTATTTCTCTGGCAGCCTCTTCCACACCTCTTTTATTATGCAGCCAGCTTGGCCCATGACTGGCACAAGCAACCTCGCTAGCCTGGCAGAAGGCACCGCCCTTGTGGTAAAAGCCCTGTCCCCTGTCACAACCCTAAAAATCCCTGGCTTTAAGCCAGAAGTGGAGGCCAGTTTCCCCTGGTGACACCCTCACAACCCCCACTTACTTTCCCTACAGTTTGCTGCTCCTCCAGTTCCAGATTGCTTTTCCCTCACATTTGCTGCTTTATCATCAAGCATGGGAGGGAACCAGCCTTTGGAGGAGCAACCTCTCACTGAATCCGACTATTCTCGTTACCGGGGTGACCTTTTCCTGATTGGTTCCCCTCGCCCCGCCACAACTGAAATTTCTCATATGTTTAGAGGCTTTCAGGAGTGAACTTATTCACTGCACTTTGTGTTTTGAGCAATGTCTAAAGTTGAAAGCTCGATAAAATGTAATTATCCACTTTAAACCTAATAGAGTTGCTCCTGTTTAGTTTTTGGCTGTTGTTAGTGTTCTCAAAATTGCTGTGTGACTTTATTGGTTTTTGTTGATTTCAAATTTCAATGCTCAGGAAATGTCTATTGAGATGTAAGGATGAATGTTTTTCTTCAATCCCCATTCAATGACTTGCTATTGTTAACTTAACATTGCAGGTTATTGTGTATGAAAAGCCTTTCTTTGAAGGCAAACAGCTGGAACTCAAAACAGATGTATTCAGCTTTGTTGAAGGAGTTGAAGAATCAGCTTTGTGCCACACTTATCCATTCACAAACATTGGCTCGATGAAAGTTTTAGGAGGATTGTAAGTTGTATTTACTCATTTGCAAACATTAATTTTAATCTTTTTGATGTGGTGTGCAAATTGATATGCTTTGAACGAGTACATTTACTTTCTATCCAGTATAGATAGTTAAAACCATAATTATAGAAATGCCACAGCTGTTCATTCTCCATAATTTGGTACAAGTATTGCACCTGGCGCTTTGCTTCATTCATGAATAAAGAAGTAAGAAAGCTAAATTTCCCTATAGTCTCATCTTTATTTGTCTCGACCTATCCATAATGCCATAGAATGATCGGCCTTCTTGAAGAATATTTAACACATGATGAAATCTACTGAGCACATTAGATGGATTGACGTGAGTCGTAAGGTTGTATCCTGATTGATTTGAGAAGAATAAATTTCCATTGGTTTATTAACTGTAATGTAAAATTAATCTACATCAATGGCTATTATCCTTCTCAAAAAAATGCTTTATACAATTAGAATTGATGCAGACCCTTCAGCAAAGATTGACCATGCTGGCAAAGGCATCAAATAGCAGTTAAAAAGACAAATTAAGGTGTTGAGACTATTATACACATGCCAGGCAGTATTTTATACTCTCTCCTGTGGCACGTTTGGAGACATCAAGCCATCCCCATTCCGATTAAGATGACAATGGGGATGCCCATGGTCAGCCTTTCCTTTCTTCAGCTGTCAGTTGAGTCCATTAACACTCAACGATTAGGTATCAAACCAACAGATGGAGGGCCTGTCACCATACCAGGGGAGCATGATGATTAAACATGTGGGGATTGCTTGTGGTTGGTATCCCAGAGGATTGGTAAGGTACTCAGTGCCTGACAGTGGATGGGGATGGGAACCTGTGGAAAGGCATCCCCTGCCCTCGCTGCTGACTGGTCTCCAGCTTCACCACCACCCCGCCCTCCCCCCCCGCTCACGGCCACTACCCTGCACGGACCTTCTCTCCATTCATCACCTCTGGGCTGGGCAATCAATGATCCTGGGCCTCCATTGAGTGTGATTCCCAAGCAGCTACCTTCTCCTCAGTGATGGTGAGAAAAAGCGTTGTGCCCTCTTTTTAACCAATACCTCTTGGACATCTTCCCGTCCTCCAGCATTCACATCTTTTGGAAGGCCATAGTGGCCCATGGATTGCCTGATTGGCTGTAACTCAGAAGGGCTTCCCTCAAAACAGGCACCACAAGTCACCCAGCAGCCAAAACACCCATTAACTCCATAAAATATCCCTCAGTTTCTGATGAATGAGCTATTGCTGATGCTGCAAAGGTTAAATGATTTGCTTCTCATGCTGCAATCAGTATTGCGAGAAATGTCTGCCTGCAATTGCACATGGAAGAGCTTTTATGTATTCCACATGGTGTCATGACATGGCAGCTATAATCATGCCCTCAGAAAAAGGGGAAGGACCACAGGCCCTGTTGATCATTGTCAAATGCAGTCCACTGCAAATTGTCGCATTTTGTATTCAGTGAAAAGCAAGAGTATTTTAATGCAAGGAGGCAAGCTGCAAATGAACTTGAGTGCACTGAAAAAAGTCAGAGACTGTGAAACATCCAGGTGCTTTAGAAAATAGAGAGCAGAAAGGCAAAGTGGATAGAAATGAAGTGTTATAGTTAACTAAAATGAAATGCATATAAAATAAACCAAGAGTTAAATTTAAATAAGATGGTAAATTATGTCTGGAAATAAATTTAAATTTAAAACGTATATTTAAATAAACATAAACTTTAATGAACATAAATACATGTTCAATACTGTTTAGTCATGATCTAGAAGATGCAACTTGGAGGACTAGCAGTTCCATCCAGCATTGGGAGATTGAAATGTAATCTATCTAAATTGAAAGTTGAACAGATCTGAGGACACCTCAAGTGAACATTATATGCACAGATTTGATAATCCCTTTACTAGTCAGTTCTCCTGTCTTGAAGCTTACATTGTTTAGGTCTACTTAGCATGTGTACTTTTTTATTTGCAATTAGCTTATAGCCTTTGTTCACGCAGTATTTCAGCAAGCAGAGCCATTTCACTTCATATAAAGTTTTCAGTGTTAACTGAACACAGTTGACTAATAATGGTTCAGTCCATGAGATATTTTTTAATTTCTCCTAGTTGGGTTGGTTATGAGAAGCCTGGATTTCAAGGCCATCAATATGTTTTAGAAGAAGGCGAGTACCAATCATGGAATGAATGGGGAGGCTACAATGAACACCTTCAATCTTTGCGCTTTATCCAGGTCGTAAGTTTTCTTTTGCTTAGTGCAACTTTATAATTACGTTTGGCAGATTTTATATTTGTAATTAAGTTGTGTTTGCATTCTGACCTACAGCCCTTTCCTCATTCTGAAAGTCTTTCTGACAATGACTTGTGTAAACACGTGATTCCAAATGTACCAATAGGATTCTGTCACCTTTCTTATTCTTTATGTATGCCTAGAAAGTGAGGACTGCTAGAGAATTGTGTGGCTTTTGGTAATGAGTCTCAAGTCTAATCCAATAGTCACAAGTGTGGTTTCTAGCAGATGTCCTTTAGCAGTGAGCTGGAATGAAGCATTAGATTGCAAGAAGATAAAAGAAAGGTGTCTTACAGCTTGTCAAGCCACCCAACCATTCAATATGATTGTGACTTCAACTTCTTTTTCTCACTCTTCCCATTTCCCTTGATTACCTGAAAGACCAAAACTTCCTCTATCTCACCCTTAAATATATTCCATGATGGTGAATCCACAATCCACTGGAATAGGGAACTCCAAAGAGTCACCCTTTTGAGTGAAGAAACATTTTCCCATCTCAGTCCAACATGTTCAGCCAAGATTTGTTCCTTGTTCTAGATTTCCCACTCAGGGGAAACAAGGTGTCAGTGACTATCCTGTTAAGTGCACCTCCCTTTTGTAATCTTGAGTGTTTCAATAAGGTCACTTCTCATATTTGAAAATCCTGAGTATATAGATACAACTTATTCATCCCCTCACCAGAGGACAACCTTTTCATTCCATGGTCCATTTCTGAACTGGCTCCAATGTAAGTATAAACTTGCTTTAAAATGGAGACTAAAATTGCACACTGTATCCCAGGGGCCAAGTCTTGCAAAGGTTACTGGAATCTGTGATGCTGGCTAGAGAACTGACAAGTCCCTCATGTCATCTGTTTTTGAGAAGGTTTGTCACATCCTATAGCACTCAGATATTTCATAAAATGAGAGCATATTTTCCGCTCGCGCCAAATACTTTGGAAGATGGATATCTCACCAGCTGAGGACTTCTGACCAATTGGATAATATACTCCGTACTCAGTAAAGCTACTGGGGGGGGAGGTGATGGTTACTACAGATAGAATACCCACTATTGGGATCTATGAACAGGTGAGTGATAGCAAATGGTATGAGCTCATGCACAATTGTAACAAGACTGCTTCATTCCTGTGTTTAAAGGTGAACATGCCATTTTGTTTCCTAATTGGTGGCCGTACCTTAATTTGAACATTTCCATGTTCCCCATGGTGGTACACCCCATGGTGGTACACCCCAAGTCTCTGTGTACATCGACACAGAAAGGTTACATTACTTCTAAACAATATTTGTTTTTCTATTCTTATGGTAAAGATTAATAAACTTGTGCATTCCAACATTATACTCTGTCTGTCACCTCACTCACTTAACTTGTTCAGTTTGCCCCTCCTTGTGTCCTCTTCATAGTTTGCCTTTCCGCTTAACTATGCTTTGACAGCATACTTGGACAAAGAATCAGAGGGTAATGTATCTAAGTCTTTAAGGTAGATTGTATGTGTCTGAGGTCTGCCTCCTAATTTGAAAATGTCCCATATGTCCCCTTTTACTGCTGAATGTCCATTAACCGATACTTTATCCATGCTATTATTTCACCATCAACACCATGACCCTCTATCTTGCATAATAGCTTTTTGTGCAGCACTTTATTTAATGCCATTTTGAAATACCAAACATTCTTTATCTTTATCAATTATTTATACTATGTTTTCCTCTCCCTTTCTTCCAGACTCAATAAGCTAAGATCAATTCCATTTCTCTGTCACACACCATCATGGCTGAAGATAACAATCTCTGCAATGCAAATAATCAAATCTGAAACTGAGTTAACCTGTCCTAGTGCTATACTGCACAATACATTAATAGGCTGGACTGAGAAGTCTATCTTCAAGTAACATAGGTCTGTTGGAGGACCCGCAAAGACCGTTCCCTCCATGACTACCTGGTCAGGTCCATGCCCCCCTACAACCCACCCTCCCATCCTGGCACTTTCCCCTGCTACCGCAGGAACTGTAAAACCTGTGCCCACACCTCCTCCCTCACTTCTATCCAACGTCCTAAAGGAGCCTTCCACATCCATCAAAGTTTTACCTGCACATCCACTAATATCATTTATTGTATCCATTGCTCCCGATGCGGTCTCCTCTACATTGGGGAAACTGGGCGCCTCCTAGCAGAGGGCTTTAGGGAACATCTCTGAGACACCCGCACCAATCAACCACACCGCCCCGTGGCCCCACATTTCAATTCCCCCTCCCACTCTGCCGAGGACATGGAGGTCCTGGGCCTCCTTCACCGCCGCTCCCTCACTATCAGATGCCTGGAGGAAGAACATCTCATCTTCCGCCTCAGAACACTTCAATTCCCAGGGCATCAATGTGGACTCCAACAGTTTCCTAATTTCCCCTTCCCCCACCTCACCGTAGTTCCAAACTTCCAGCCCAGCACTGTCCCCATGACTTGTCCGGACTTGTCCGACCTGCCTAGCTCCTTTTCCACCTATCCACTCCACCCTCTCCTCCCTGATCTATCACCTTCATCCCCTCCCCCACTCACCCATTGTACTCTATGCTACCCCCTCCCCACCCCACCCTTCTCTAGCTTATCTCTCCACGCTTCAGGCTCACTGCCTTTATTCCTGATGAAGGGCTTTTGCCCGAAACGTCGAGTTCACTGCTCGTTGGATGCTGCCTGAACTGTTGTGCTCTTCCAGCACCACTGATCCAGAACTCAGTTATATTTCTAATGTCGACAGAGGAATAATCCATTTTGTGAAACTTCATTAATTAACATTGGGTTGGAATATACCAACTACTTTTTAACTTTAAAATTCACGATGGGAAGCTCCACATAGGCACATGGAGTAATCATATCTTTGTAGTATTGTATACTACTTTTCAAATAAACTATAGTGGCAAAGCAGAAATTACATTTTTTAGAACTCTTTGCAAAGACTGGGAGAATTCATTTTTTTACCTTCTATGTATTTTCTGGAATTTACAATGTTTTTCTTTCTGAATTGAAGGTGCCAGTGTTGGACTGGGGTGTACAAAGTTAAAAATCACACAACACCAGGTTATAGTCACTTTCGGATCACTGCTCCTTCATCACGTGGTTCATCAGGTCATCACAACCACCTGATGAAGGAGCAATGCTCTGAAAGCTAGTGCCTCCAAATAAACCTGTTGGACTATAAGCTGATGTTGGGTGATTTTCAACTTTCTTTCTGAAGGGTGCTATGTGTTTATAAAACAATTTGTGTACTTTTTATATTCACAGAACATGTCATCTCCTGTCATGATAATGTATCGTGAAGCAAATTTCTCTGAGAAAGGTGGAAATATTGAAGTAGTGGGACCTATCCCAGACTTGCATGATACTGATTATGGGTTGAGGACAGAATCTATAAATGTGCTGAGTGGAATGTAAGTTCAATCTAATTATTTTAAAATAATTGTTGAATGATCAAAGATGGTACTTTACTAGGAAGGTATCGAACACCTTAAATATTTTTGCTATTTTAATTCAGTAACTACACAAGTAACGTTTTAAGTAAATTAGAATTCATGGCCAACATTTAATATTCTATTCCCAGCCAGTCTGCACTCTCAGGACAGTGCTAACTGCATTACATATAACAATGACTACAATCTGTATTTCTTGGTAAAATGATAAAATGATAGCAAAATGTGTGAGTTTTTTTAATTCTTCAGTTAATGAATGGCAATAGATATTAAGCAAATATACTCATGGGTATTGTCTACCTATCAGCTGTTTCTGACTAAAGTTGGTGAATGTGGCTAATGATTTGTTCCAGAGTCAGACCTGCAGCCAGCAGTCTCTGTTGAATCTAGTCATCTACCCTTGACCTTGAAAGGTATCATTATCACTAAATCATCAACATTGAGAGTTAGCATTGATGGAAAGATAATTAGAGCAGCTTTATAAAGGCTGTGCATATAGGAATATGTCAGGAGCTGGAAAGTTTGCAGCATGGAATTCACCTCCAATGTCTTAAAATCTCTCAATGGTTTACAAGGCAAAATTTGGGATTATGATTGAATACTGCTGAAAAATGTCTTGCTGGAAAAGCGCAGCGGGTCAGGCAGCACCCAAGGAGCAGGAGAATCGACATTTCGGGCATAAGCCCTTCTTCAGAAAATTCCTGAAGAAGGGCTTATGCCCGAAACATCAATTCTCCTGCTCCTTGGATGCTGCCTGACCTGCTGCACCTTTCCAGCAACACATTTTTCAGCTCTGATCTCCAGCATCTGCAGTCCTCACTTTCTCCTAGTATGATTGAATACTGTCCATTTCGTGATCGAAAGCAGCTCCAAAAACACTTGAGAAGCTCAATACTATCCAGGACAAAGTAGCCTACTTGACTGAAGATTACCCACCATCTTTAATATTCATTCCTTTCACTAGCAATGCACCAGTGGCAGCAATGTCTGCTATCTACAAGATTCACTGAATCAACTTGCAATACTCCTTCAATAGCACCTTCCAGCATACAGCCTCGACCACATAAAAGAACAGGTGGACAGGCATCTTTGCCCACCTATCACCATTCCACCTACTTTTCCCTTAGCCCCACCACCCTCCACATTTATTTCTCAGCACCTTTGCTCCTCCCCAGTCCTGATGAAGGATTATGCCTGAAACATCAACTCTCTTGCTCCTCAGATGTTCCCTGACCTGCTGTGCTTTTTTTCCAGTGCTAGATTTTATCTACTTTGACTTCTCCACCATCTGCAGTCCTCACTATTTCCTATCATTCACAAATATCCAATCAAATTGATCACCATGTTGCTTTGGAACTACATTGCCATTCTTCACTGTTGCTGTGTTAAAATCCTAGAACTCCTTTCCTAACTGACCAATGGCTGTGCCTGCATCAGATTAATTCCTGTCGTTCAAGAAGGCAAAACATCATTACCTTCTTAAGAGTAAACAGGGATGGGCAACAAATGTTGACCCTGTCAGCTTTGCCCAAAACCCCAGAACTAATAAAAAGAAATACCTCTTGCAGTCAAAAGTGTCAAATAACAGATGGTCTATCTGATACTGTTCTTTTGCACCACATATTACCCCATTTTATTGCCAACAAATCCATACATGGTTGTACCACCTCCTGGAACCAAAACTGCAACCAACTGGTAACTTTGTCATCACTCTGTTTGTACACCACATTACTTTAAGAACTGTGGTGTTTACCAAAGCTACAATTTGATGAGCATGATGAATGACGAATTACTATTATCAAGTTGCGGTGCAGGAGAACACTTTGTTTAAGTGGAGTTGCTGCAATTCCTACTTATCAAGATATTTGGTCTAACATCTTCCCTAATGACAAAGTGACATCTTAAAATTGATTAACCCTTTGGTACTACCTCCTCAAATTTTAGAAATCATCCTTCCAAATTCAATCTAACAAAACTTCTTGGAATTAAATAAAAACACCTATTAAATCTTTTTTGAGACATTTCTGCTGCCAAGGATATAAAGTAAGATATTCATTATCTCCTGAAAATATAGTTTCTCATTCCTGATATTGAGATCTCATCTCTCTGCCAAAGTGTGCTCAATAATTTATTCATAGAGGAAATCTGAGTGATAAGGCTTTGACCAGCCAGTAATCCCCCCAGCAGAATAAGGCATCTTCATTTTTTTAACATACCATGCTGGACCTTCTAGCATCCCCTCGTCAATTACCTGTGGACATATGACAAACCTGAGTATCTCAAAGGTGCAAAAGCATAATCCTTAGCTAACCTGGGGCTTTTATGTTAGAGTACCATTACTGTTACAGTGCCATGTTACTATCAGAAAAACAAGCTCAATATGGCAGAGTCCCTCAAGGAGTATAAAATGTGCAAAAATGGGCCCTGACATGTTTCTACCTTTAGAATGAGGCATACAGAAATTATGACAAGTTTGCCAGAAGATATAAATAGCAGAGCTGAGAGGCAGAAAGCATAAGGCATTCAATGTAATAAAGTATGAAGTCACATTTATATTATTTGAAGAGGAAAACTGAAAGGTATGGGAGTGGGTAGAAAAATGGGATTAGATTTATGAGCAGTATTGCACCGGAGCAGCCTTGAGCAAGGAAGTCTGTTTCTATGCAGAAACCTTTGATGAAACTGTCAGTTGAAGATCAGAAGGGTAATAAAGATGCTGGTGTGTGAAGCTTATGCTGGTATAGGAGGAATACGTGCTCTGAACTTTGATTCAAACTCTCTTTGCTCTTTATCTGTAGCTATTTAAAATGCTGCTTTGGATTTCCTCCTCCCACTTGTCCTCTTCTTGGGTCATGTTTATATTAGCAGCTGCATTTTTCAATTAAAAATTCACCTTGGCAAGTGTAAGCAGGTAGGTGGGTATTCGAGGTAGATGGGTGAGCCTTCTTTATGAATGTTCTCATACCACAACGTTCCTAAATGGAATCAGGAAAGATCTTTAAGGAACGGCTTTCAACCCAGTTGCAAACAATCTGTAACTTTTAAATGATGTAAACTAAACAGGCAGGAGCAGGCAATTCAAAGTTTTCACCTGGTGATTTGGAGAGAGAGTGCTAATTACCTAAGATGGGTATGCCACAAATGATGATACTATTGAGAGTAATTATGACCATTTTGTTTTCTTTATAAGTATCACAGAGAAGACTAATAAGCAAGGAATATTCATTTAAATTTAGATTATATGTGGTTTTGGGGCAGATAACAGCATTTTTCTGCCAGCAATGCTTTCATACATTTTACAGCCCAAAAGCACCTCCTTGTGTTTGGTTTGTTATTGGTAAATATCTGGAATTAGAGTTTGGGTTTCATTTCAAGAAGTTTCATTCACAAATCCATCTTGGAACATGCCTTACCACCAGAGGTGTGATCTTGTCACAGAATAATGGATTATCATCAGTACGTTTTTGGAAAGGTTGTTTAATTTTGTTTTAGTGATTGAACATGATATAGAGAACTGACTAATTGAGATGTATACCACAATAAAACAAAGTGACTTATTTGTAAGTATTTCCTTATTTATTGAAATGCCACATGATTCAAACCTGCAATTCATTAATGCTTAGAGGCATTAGTAAGAGTAGTACATTTGAAAGGGTTGGATCATGCAAGCTGAGACTTAAGCAGTAGTAAAGTAATCTGAATTCTGAATTCAGTGGCAAGCTTAAACATTTCTTCAAGTATAATTTATATGATTGGTAGATTTCTAGTAGTGTTTTACATTGTCATCAGGAGGCTACTTATCTAGGAGTCTAGAGAACACTGCTGTGCTAAAGAAGGACACTATGGAGGTATTGGGTAGTGATGCATTATGGATGGAGCTGAGCAATAAGAAGGGTACAGTTACATTGTTGGGGCTGTATTACAGGCCTCCCAACAGTGAGCATGAGGTAGAAGAACAAATAGGTAAACAGATTATGGAAAGATGTAGATGCAATAGGGTAGCGGTGATGGGAGATTTTAATTTTCCCAACATTGACTGGTATACACTTAGTGTCAGAGGTCTAGATGGGGTAGAATTTGTAAGAATGTGTCCAGTAGAGTTTCCTAGAGCAGTATGTCAATAGTCCAACGAGAGAAGGGGCCACATTGGACCTGGTATTGGGGAATGAGCCAGGACAGTTGGTAGAAGATGCAGTGGGGGATTTAGAACATAGAACGTTACAGCGCAGTACCGACCCTTCGGCCCTCGATGTTGCGCCGCCCTGTCATACTAATCTAAAGCCCATCCCACCGACAGTATTCCATGTACGTCCATATGCCTGTCCAATGACGACTTAAATGCACTTAAACTTGGCGAATCTACTACTGTTGCAGGCAAAGCATTCCATAACCTAACTACTCTCTGAGTAAAGCAACTACCTCTGACATCTGTCTTATACCTATAACCCCTCACTTTAAAGTTGTGTCCCCTCATGTTTGCCGTCCCCATACTTGGAAAAAGGCTCTCCCTGTCCACCTTATCTAACCCTCTGATTATCTTGTATGTCTCTATTAAGTCACCTCTTAACCTCCTTCTCTCTAATGAGAACAGCCTCAAGGCCCTCAGCCTTTCCTCGTAAGACATTCCTTCCATACCAGGCAACATCCTAGAAAATCTCCTCTGCACCCTTTCCAAAGCTTCCATATCCTTCTTATAATGCGGTGACCAGAACTGTACACAATAATCCAAGTGTGGCCGTACCAGAACTTTGTACAGCTGCAGCATAACCTCCGGGTTCCGGAATTCAATCCCTCTATTAATAAAGGCCATAACACTGTATGCCTTCTTAATAACTCTGTCAATCTGGGTGGCAACTTTCAGGGATCTGTGTACATGGACACCAAGATCTCTCTGCTCATCTGCACTCCCAAGAATCTTACCTTTAGCCCAGTATTTTGCATTCCGATTACTCCGTCCAAAGTGTATCACTTCACATTTGTCCACATTAAACTCCATTTGCCACCTCTCAGCCCAGCTCTGCATCCTATGTCTCTCTGCAACCTACTACATCCTTTGTCACTATCCACAACTCCACCAACCTTAGTGTCGTCCGCAAATTTACTAACCCACCCTTCTAAGCCCTCATCCAGGTCATTTATAAAAATGACAAACAGCAGTGGACCCAACACCGACCCTTGCAGTACGCCGCTAGTAACTGGATACCAAGATGAACATGTTCCATCAACTACAACCCTGTTTTCTTTCAGCAAGCCAATTACTGATCCAAACTGCTATGTCTCCCACAATCCCATTCCTTCGCATTTTGTATAATAGCCTACTGTGAGGAACCTTATTGAATGCCTTGCTGAAATCCATATACACCACATCAACCAGTTTACTCACAACCAGTAAATCCTATCTCTTATAACTTTTTCCAACACTTTACCAACAACTGAAGTGAGAGGGGGAGCAGTGGCCACAGTTCTGTAAGTTTTAGAATTCTCGTAGACAAAGATGAAAGTGGTCCTAAGGGAAGAGTACTAAACTGGGCCAAGGTCAATTATATCAAAATTAGGCAGGAGCTAGGAAATGTGGATTGGATACAGCTATTTGAAGGGAAGTCGACATTAGATATGTGGGAGGCTTTCAAAGATAGTGCAGGATAGGCAAGTCTTGTTGAAGGCAAAGGATAGGAAAGGCAAGATTCGTGAACCATGGGTGACAGGAGAAATTGTACGACTAGCCAAGAGGAAAAGGGAAATGTAAATAAGGTCTAGGCAGCTAAGAACAGAATGAGCCCTGGAGGAATATCAGAAGAGTAGGATAAATCTTAAACGAGGAATCAAGTGGGCTAAAAGGCATCATGAAATAGCTTTAGCGAGCAGAATTAAGAAGACTCCCAAAGCATTTTATTCTTATGTAAGAAGCAAGCGGGTAACTAGAGGAAGGATTGGTCAACTAAAGGATAATGAAGGAAGGCTGTGTGTCAAACCTGAGAGAATGGGTGAGATTCTGAATGATTATCTTACATCAGTATTCACTGAGGAGAGGAATATGATGAATGTTGAGATTAAAGATAGAAGTTTGATTAGTTTGAATCACTTTGACGTTAGTAGGGAAGATGTGTTGGGTAGGCTAGAAGTTATTAAGGTGGACAAATCATCAGGACTGGATGGGATCTATCCCAGGTTGCTGAGGGAGGCGAGAGAGGAAATAACTGGGGCCCTGACATATATCTTTGTGGCTTCCTTAAATACAGGTGAGATGCCGGAGGACTGAAAGGTTGCTCATGTTGTCCCTCTGTACAAGAAAAGTAGTAGGGATATTCCGGGTAACTACAGACCAGTGAGCCTGACATCAGTGGTGGGAAAGTTGCTGGTGAAGATACTGCGGGATAGGATCTATTTATATTTAGAAAAGAATGGGCTTATCAGTGGCAACATGGTTTTGTGTGGGGGAGCTCGTGTTTTACCAACTTAATAGAGTTCTTTGAGGAAGTGACTAAGTTGACAGAAGGAAGGAAGGGCTGTTGATGTCATAAACATGGACCTTAGTAAGGCATTTGATAAGTTTCCCCATGGCAAACTAATAGAGAAAATGAAGTCACATGGTGTGCAGAGTGTTCTAACTAGGTGGATAAAGAACTGGTTGAGCAACAGGAGACAGAGGGTAATAGTTGAAGGGAGTTTCTCAAAATGGAGAAAGGTGACCAGTGGTGTTTCACGGGTCAGTGTTGGGGCTACTGTTGTTTGTGATATACATAAATGATCTGGAAGAGGGCACGGTGGTATAATAAACACGTTTGCAGATGACACAAAGATTGGTGGAGTAGCAGAAAGCATAAGGGACTGTCAAAGAATACAGGAGGATGCAGATAGACTGGAGAGTTGGGCGCAAAAGTGGCACATGGATTTCAGTCCAGACAAATGTGAGGTGATGCATTTAGGCAAGTCTAATTCTAGAGCGAATTATACAATGAACAGAAGATTCTTGGGAAAAGTTAAGGGGCAGAGAGATCAGTGAGTGTGGGTCCATTGAACCCTGAAGGTTGCTGCAAAGGTGGATAGAGTGGTCAAGAATGCATATAGTATGTTTGCCTTCATTGGACGGGGTATTGAATATAAGAGCTGGCAAGTCATGTTAAAATTGTACAAGACATTCATTCGACTGCATTTGAAATACTGTGTACAGTTCTGGTCGTCACATTACCAAAAGAATGTGGATGCTTTGGAGAGGGTGCAGAGAAGGTTTACGAGGATGTTGCCTGGTCTGGAAGGTGTTAGCTATGAAGAGAGGTTGAGTAGGTTAGGTTTGTTTTCATTAGAAAAAAGGAGATTGAGGGGGTACCTGATTGAGGTTTACAAAATCATGAAGGGTATAGACAGTTTGGATCGAGATAAGCTTTCTCCAAGGTGAAGGATTCATTTACAAGAGGTCACACTTTCAAGGTGAGAGGTGGAAAGTTTAAGGGGGATACACGTGGCAAGTACTTCTCTCAGAGGGTGGTGTGTGTTTGAAATGCGTTGCCAGCAGAGGTGGTAGAAGCAGGCACAGTAGATTGATTTAAAATGAGCCTAGACAGATGCATGAGTAGGTGGGGAGCAGAGGGATACAGATGCTTAGGAATTGGGTGACAGGTTTAGATTTGGATCGGCTCATGTTTGGAGGGCCAAAAGGCCTGATCCTGGACTATAAATGTTTCTTTTCTTATATTGTGGTAAGTATTGAGGGCAGGGGGAGGATGGAACTGGAGAAGATCTAGGGTTGAGATGTTGGAAAGGAGGATTAAAAAGAGAATCAAAAAATGACAGGCTCCATGGAAGATCTGGAAGTAAATGTTTAAAATATAGGTTGCAAAATGTTTCTCATTAAGAGAATTATGGGGACTTGAGTTAGAATTGAGGAAATGTTTGATTTATAGGTGAAGCCAGCTATTTCACACTGCTACTCTGCAGCAGAATGTCAAGTTATGTTCACTATTAACAGGATGCTGCTATCAACCCAAAGACGTACTGCCTTTCTCACAAATATAACATGATGCATGAATCTTCATGCCAGTGTAGTACAAGCTATGTAGTCCATATATCACAAAGATTGATCGATCATATCGAATAATATGACCCTTTGGCATTTTGTACCAGGCAAGATACTGCAGTTGCCCAGCATTAGTAGCATTAGCATAGTATCCAAAATTAGATGTGATTTGCATTTGAACAACATGTACTAAATATTCCTGAGTGTACTTCGAATTATACTAGCAACAAATTTAAGATTGTCTGTGAGACTAGCAATGTAGTGTACTTGTGTGTACAGGAAGGTACATTTATTAATACGCAGGGTCCTGTACTTTGTGACCTGTTTCAGATATTCTACAGTTATCCTCAGGGCAATACTTTGAATGATCAGTCAACTTGGTTGCTTTAAAATTTAAGTTGAAAATGTGTTGCTGGTTAAAGCACAGCAGGTTAGGCAGCATCCAAGGAACAGGAAATTCGACGTTTCGGGCCAGAGATGAAGGGCTCTGGCCCGAAACGTCGAATTTCCTGTTCCTTGGATGCTGCCTAACCTGCTGTGCTTTAACCAGCAACACATTTTCAACTGTGATCTCCAGCATCTGCAGACCTCACTTTTTACTGCTTTAAAATTTAAGCAAAGCTTGGCAGTAAACTGTGAATCATTGTTTAATGGTGCATTGTCCATGGTTGTCCCTCTACCAATCAGAATTCCTGAAGAAGGGCTCATGCCCGAAACGTCGATTCTCCTGCTCCTTGGATGCTGCCTGACTTGCTGTGCTTTTCCAGCAACACATTTTCACCTCTACCAATCAGAGACAACTAATCTGCAATGCTTTGTTCATACAATATAAAAATGTTGTTATCTTTCACATTACTATTCTTGCAAATTTTCCTGATGAGTGCAAGTTAAAAAGTTCTGAGAAAATGTATCTTCTTCAAGTAATATTAAAATTGAGTTCCATTTGAAATTGGTGAGTGAACATACAGGAGTCTGGTGATGAGAACTGCAAGCTTGCATTCCACTAAGGAGACATTGAAGCCATCAGGTGGATGTAAGATGGAGAATAGAAGCAAGTGGCTTGTGAACTCTTATCACATATGTCCTATATGAAGTCCCAGTCACCTATTACCACTGTCATCATTGAGTTCCTTCTCCCCAGCAGCTTACCATCTCTGTAAACTTATCCAGCCCTCAAAACCCCCAATACAGTTGGAATTCTCCTGTAATTCTGTGTATGGCCCTCCTTCTGCCTAATTGTTGGCAGATGTACTTTTAGCTGCTAAGGCCTGGTGATCTGTAATCCACTAGCTTTTGCCCCTCTGTTTCTTCACAATCCTCTCTGGATTTAAACCCTCTAGATCGGCTCAGGCTTGGAGGGCCGAGGGGCTGTTCCTGAGCTGGAAATTTTCTTTGTTCTTTGTTCCTCTTTAAGCCTCTCTGAATAGGCTTATGGTCACTCCTCCAGCTCTATCTATATCGCCTGCATTGGCTTGAAACCCATTTTCCACTTGGACGTACTGACTTGTCTCTTTCTACTGCTATATAATTATGTTGTAGTCTTTAAAATATTAATTTAATAGTTAATTCAAGAATACTAGTAGGGAATTTGTTTTCTGTGCTGTGCTGTAGCTAGCCCTTCCCTTCTCAGGAGAAATAGAAAATTCACTTTTCCTGTGGGACAGCAAATTTGTAGTCCCTTTATCAAGTGCTGTTTGTACACCCTGGCAAATTTCCTTCTCATTGTCAGCTTTCGGCCTGTGCCCAAGTGAAAATTATGCTCTGACTTATGTTGTATTTGATATCATAAGATGTGCCTGCTTCTTGGTTTATTTGTTAATTTGATTTGCAGTCAAGGAGTACTGGTGTTGATGACAAAACAGCAAGAAGGTGTTAAATCTATTTGGATTGGTGCTTGCTTCACGTTTTGCAATCTTTTAAGTCAGCACAATAACTCAAAAGAAATTTGATGTTAGCATTCAATTCATGAAAAGTAGAACTATGCTTTGTCCATATTTTAGTTTCAACCTGGTATTCAAAAATGAAAGAATGTAAAATATATTTCTAACACAAAATGCATAAGTTATATATATTTTTCATGTCATTGAGGATGAAAATAATGATACATTAATGAAAATATCATTCCTACTGAATGTTGCTTCCACCTGCAGCCAGTGCAACAAAATGGCAGTAGTGAGGTCTTGAAAGAGAATTTGGATAACACACTGATTTTTGTGATCGTGAATAATTCTTTCTTGTTCTATAATCTCATATCATGGGAGCTATTTATGCTTCATACCAACTATTTTAAGGAAAACTTTCCATTGTTTCTAATCATTTAGCTCATGTGCATGTACTGTAGAACACAGTATATAAGCCAACTTGTCATATATCGACAGATGTGCAGGTTAGGTGAATGGGCCAAGCTAAATTGACCATAGTGTTCAGGGATGTGTAGGTTAGGTGCATTAGTCAGAGAAAAATGTAGGGTAATGGGTCTGGGATACTCTTTGGAGGGTCGATGTGGACTTGTTGGGCTGAAGGGCCTGTTTCCACACTGTAGGGATTCTAATTCTAATAAAATGAGCAAACTTTCCTGGTGTGAAACACCATGTTAGGCGTCTACTTCGTAAATGTGTAGACTCTGCCAGTACCATTACTACTTTTTAAAATAAGAAATGCTGGCCTCGGGAGTTGGCCTGAGAATTCTGCTGCATAATTGCATATTTCACTCATAAGTCAACATAATGGATCAAGCAGATATTATGGGTCATGTTGGCAGGAAAATACTTGTGAGTTTGAGACATGCCTTGACAGGGTAGACCAATTTTTTTGGAAATGACTATTCGAGATGGGTACTATATGAATAAATCTTCGAGTAAAAAGTGAGGTCTGCAGATGTTGGAGATCACAGTTGAAAATGTGTTGCTGGTTAAAGCACAGCAGGTCAGGCAGCATCCAAGGAATAGGAAATTCAACGTTTCGGGCATAAGCACTTCATCAGGAATGAGGGCATAAGCCCTTCATCGCTTATGCCCTCATTCCTGATGAAGGGCTTATACCCGAAACGTCGAATTTCCTATTCCTTGGATGCTGCCTGACCTGCTGTGCTTTAACCAGCAACACATTTTCAACTATATGAATAAATTCAAGAACAGCTTTATCCCTGCTGTTATCAGATTTTGGAACGGACCTCTCAAATGTTAATTCTGGTCCCTCCCTCTCTGCATCTTCTCTGTGGCTGTAACATTAACTATAGTTAGTTGATAAAGCTGAATGGTGTTTAAATAGAAGTCCACATCTGCCTAAATTTATTTTCTCCATGTTGACTAATCAATAAGACAACTAGCCTGTAATTTCAGATCATGAAAAATGTGGTCTACAATTTAGATTTAATGTGAAGATTAATGGTCACTTGCATGGCAAGTATCTAGTGTTAGGGTAATTTCTACTAGAATGCTGTACAGAGTGAGAATATCAGGTATCTGCAGTCAAAAGCACTATTTGTCTAATAACTGAACAGATTGATGGTGTGAAAATTTCTACCTACATTTCCTTTCGGGATCTTGTGGAAGGGTGGTAGTGTTCCTTTCCACCAATCGTAGCTCTCTAATATCTAATATCTGGGACTGTGCAGCTTTACCTTTACCTCCAGACCAGGAGTCCAGAGCTCAAGTATATAATAATGTCTCTGAACAGATTGATTAGAAAATATCGAGTAAGATAGCCTTCAAACTTGGCTGTAAACTTACCAGCTCCTGACAGGACCATTGGTTGGATCCAGTGACAGATCAGGTCTCTTTGAAATAGTCATGATTTGGAGATGCTGGTGTTGGGCTGAGGTGTACAAAGTTAAAAATCACACAACACCAGGTTATAGTCCAACAGGTTTAATTGGAAGCACACTAGCTTTCGGAGCGACGCTCCTTCATCAGGTGATAGCCCTCTACTATCACCTGATGAAGGAGCGTCGCTCCGAAAGCTAGTGTGCTTCCAATTAAACCTGTTGGACCATAACCTGATGTTGTGTGATTTTTATCTTTGAAATAGAGAATGGTGAATTATGGTTGCCAACTGTTTCTTTATGTTTTTAAGAATTAACTCTTGGGATGCAGGGGCTCTATCAAGGCTAAAATGTATTGCAAATTCCTAGTTGAGTTGAAAAGATAACATTAGTTAACATTCTTGAATTGAGTGGCTTGTTGCGATATTTCACAAAGTGATAGGAAGTTCACTGTATTGGTGTTGATCTGGAATCATAAATGTTAGGCCAGTTAAAGATGATAGATTTTCTTCGCTAAATGAGATTGCCTAATTTTGCCTTGCAATGCATGCAAACATACAAAATAGGAGCAGAAGTAGGTCATTCAGTCCCTTCAGCCTGCTCCATCATTTATTAAGACTCTGATAATCTGTTTGTACTTTGAATTCCAAATTCCCATGTATCCCATATAAATAAACACAAGTTCTATCTGCCATTGTAAGCTTGGATTCATTATATGTGGAGAGATTAGCAAACATAATCATTGAGAAAACGGTTGAGATTATGAAGGGATGTGTTAATGCGAATACTGAGATTGCCTCCACTAGTCAGTGAGAATGAACTGATCTGATTCTTACAAATAACAAAAACAATTTAAAATAATTGAAGGAGTAATGTGGATTTAAAGGAAAGCTTTCTTTGTACAGAGTGTATTGGGAATGTGAAATTTTTTACCGCAAACTCATTGTAGAATCCAAGTGCATAAGTTCTTAAGAGGAAATTGAAGAAATGATTGAAGTAAAAGGACAACATTAAAAGCAGTGGACTATAAACTGAGAGTAGTTCAAGACTCTTGAAAAATATCAAGACGTACTTGATAGGTTGAAAGGCCATTACTAATAACATTACATAAATTAAATATTCTGGTCAGAAAATATAAATGAGGACATGTTGAAATTCACTTTCCTTTCAATGGTATGGTTTCTCTAGTTTTGAACTCTCAAGAGTTCTAAAATTGAACAACTCCATTATGGATTGGCTAAATGTGCTGGCTCAGTCAGTATAACAATTGTCTTCTCACCTTGACTTGTAGCTGGGTTGCGTATGAGAATACTGACTATACAGGCGAACAGTATGTTCTGGAAAAAGGACTGTACAGTAGCTTTGAAGATTGGGGAGCAATAAATTCCAAAATCTCCTCCATTCAACCTGTTTTCTTGGTACGTAACTAAATTTACTGCTTTGTACATTTAAAATAATTTAAGTGGCAATTTATTAATTTAAGGGTGATGCTTCAAAAACTTCCATTAATATAAAAGCCTACTATAAGATGGCATGTTAATTTTTTAAAATGTTATCTTAATGTTAAAATGGTATAACAACTGCTTGGAATGGAACGGAAGGAAAAGCTGTAGAAAAAACAAATAGGGTCCTCAAAAATGTTTGAAGACTTCATTGATCCTCTTTGATTTGAGTTTTACCTTTGAAACAAGCTGTCTAGGAGTTCTACAAAAGGCTGAAATAAATTTCTACTGAAATGGTATCTATCTCCCAGCTACATAACATAATATAATATTATTGTGTGTCCTATTATAGAAATCCATCATATTATCAAAATGTTACAATTATGTGCACTTTTTAGAGATAAATTACCTTCCTTTTATCTTTGGCCAGGCAATTGAAACAGTTGTTAAGAAGACTTATAGGTTCCTTGAGTTTATAAATAGATACATAGAGTATATATGCAAGGAAGTGACGCTACACCTCTACAAATTATTGGTCAGACCACGTTGGGAGTATTGTGTTCACTCCTGGACACCCTATTTAATGAAGGGTGTCAAAGCCCTGGAAAGAATGCAAAGGAGATTTACTAGAATTATACCAGGAATTGAGGATTTTAGATACAAGAAAAGATCATAGAAATTGGGCTTATTTTCATTGGAGCAGACATGATTAAGTGGTGACCTTATTGAGATATTCAAAATTCTGAACAATTTTGATAAGGTATAGAAAGGCATTCTGTTTCCATTAGTTAGCCTGTCAGGAACTAGGGGGTCACAATTTTAAAATCGTCAACAAGAGAACTAAGAGTGAGATAAGGAGAAACGTTTTTACTCATAGTTGGTGCGATTTGGATTGCGCTGCCTAGTCGTTGGGGGCAGTGGATTCTATGGGAGGTTTCAAAAGAGAGCTGGTTAAATGTTTGCAAGTGATGAATTTAGAGGACTATGGAGATAGGGTTGGAGAATAGGACTAGCTTGGTAGCTCTTTAGAGGGCCGTTTTAGGCACAATAACTCAAATGGCCTCCTTCTGTACTGTAAACTTTTATGATTCTAAGTCCATAGCCCAACCCTTGGAAATGAAGATGAGAGAAAAGACAGACTGACAGAAGCTAAAATGTGGCAGATGAACAAAGGGCCTGCAACTGAAATCAGGTTATGACCCATTTCTGGCTGATCTCAGTAAATTGTTCTTCCCACAGAGTGATCAAAACAGTTGTGAATCTGAGAATGAGATAGTGGAGCTATAAATGATTTAGGAATGCTGCTTAAGCTACTTCTGTATTGTTTAAGTAAGATGGGTAGAATGGACTATCATCATTGTACCCACCGCTCAGTTGTATTGCCAATAAATGCCATCTTCTAAATAATGAGTTCTACCTTGAATTTAAGGCAAAGTAGCTATTTTGGAGAGGGGTGGGGATAAAGCGGGCAGCATGAGGAAACTCCTTATAATCACTAATTATAATGAAGCCTGTTTTTTTAACCATTTGTTAATAAGTAACAACAAATCTCAATCTTTTTTATACAGGATTTGGAGGACAATGAACTTTCTAAGTTCAAGGTATGATGCAAAGTTCAACTTTTTATTTACTTTTGTAAGATCAATATATCTGTTGAGCAATCACAAGGAGTGGTTAAACTGTGAACGAGATTCCCCCATGTATGATTAGCGTGAATTATCACTGCCTGCGGCTTAAAGCAACTAGAATTGTTAAGACATGGATGCGCAGTCTTTTTGAGCAGCAGAACCTTTCCAAACATCAGTTTCATTTTGGCATCGTAAGGATTCCCTGAATGTTGAGCAATAGTGATATCATCAAGCAGGTTGAACAACCAAATACATCAAAAATAAAATCCCTCTGACACCAAACCAGGAAGTAGAAAACAGGTTTTATCATCGGCTGTGATTCATATAGATGCACCGTGGAGGTGTTACAAGTGCACGCAAGTGCAAACAAAAAGCCAGCATCATTGGTAAGTGACAGAAAGCATCAGGCAGTCTCAAAGGGAGCACTACAAGAAGTATCAGTTTAGAAAAGTTCCTCAGATATTAAAACTTGTTTCTGAAAACTAATGTAGTTCATTCCACATCATCCTCCTTGCTATCAAACAAAACACAGGCTGGCTGGCTCCCAATATTGGCGGTCCCTTGAGTCTCTCCTCCACTGCACCCCACAATCTGTGTATAGGCTTCCTCTCGCTCTTCCTCCTGACTCGGGTCTTTGCCCATGCACCCATCAAGGAGGAGAAGTTCCACCCTATCAGATCCAGCCTCTTCAGTCTCCCCCTTGCCTTCAGCCTCCCAGATCCCTTGTCAGCGACATTTGCACTGATGCTGACATCTCTGTGCATCATTGGTGAGGCCACTCTAGTATTATGGCTCATCATTCTGTTTTTTTCATGCTGTTCAGAATTTACAGGAAGCAAAATAAGGTTAGGGGCACACATACATAGAAATAAGGGACAACCTGAGATATCATGAGCAATTTTTTTCACATTTTAATTCTAAAATTTCGTGGAACTTCTACCTGAAATGGAGAAAGTTGACATCCACCAAGTGTATAAAGTTACCCTTTCAGGTGTAGCATTTGGCAGCGTAATGAATGCACTACACTTTTGAAAACAGTTACATCTTCTTCAAAAGGCATCACATTTGCAAGGGATAAATGATAACATCTATAGGTGTAAGTTCATGTCATGTCAGTGATTCCTAGATGACTGACATCAGCAAAGACTTCGACAATGTGCTCGGTGGAAGACATTATGTGGAGGTGCCTGTGTTGGACTGGGGTGGGGGTTGAGAGTGTGGTGCTCGAAAAGCACAGCAGGTCAGGCAGCATCTGAGGAGCAGAAGAATCAACATTTTGAGCATAAACCCTTCATCAGGAATGGGGTAGACAAGTTAAAAATCACACAACACCAGGTTATAGTCAGGCTCAAGATTGGGATACAGATAGACTCTACCTTCACACCTTTAATGCATTGTCCAAACTGGGATGTCACCTTTTTTCATATAAAACCTTAAGTTATCGCAGAATGTGACTTAAAAGAAGTTCTGGGATTTACATATTAATGAATCGAAATCTATGACCCCTTCTAAAAGATGAAAGACTTAACAGCAATCTCAATTTGTTCAATATGTCATTTCAGTTGCATGATACTGTAATCTTTTGCTATAAATTCTGTGTCTTATGATCCTCTTCTAAAGCTACCTGATGAAGGAGCAGTGCTCCGAAAGCTAGTGCTTCCAAATGAACCTGTTGGGCTATAACCTGGGGTGTTGTGTGATTTTTAACTCCGTGAAAGAGATCAAGGAACAAGGTTAGCCCATTCAAGCCTTTGTATCTGCTCCAACATTTAATCTGGTTATTAAGGAGTCTGTTTCCTGGGATGGCAGGACTGACATAGAAAGAGACAATAGATCAATTAGAGTGATATTCACTGGAGTTTAGAAGAATGAGGTGGGGGGGGGATCGCATAGAAAACCATGAAATTCACCAGCTCTGAAGAGGTAAAGATGGGAAGGATCTTCCCAATGACTGAGGAGTTCAGAACCAGGGCTCCCAGTCTAATGAAACCAAGTAGATCATTTAGCACTGAGATGAGGAGGAATTTCTTCACTCAGAGCATGGTGAGCGTGTGGAATTATTTGGCACAGGAGCTGATTGATGCCAAAACATTACATGTTTTCAAGGTGGACATAGATGTAGTCCTTAGGGCTAAAGGGATCAAAGTGTATAGGGTGAAAGCTGGAAAGTGTACTGAGATGGATGATTCACCATGATCACAGTGTATGGCCTACTCCTGTTCCTATTTCTATATTTCTGTGTTTCAAAGGCTGATCTAATTTTCACTCTACATTCCTATATATCACCGATATTATTTCATCCCTTCAGTAATCAAGATGCTATCTACCTCCTGCCTTGAAAATATTTAAAGATTTTGCATTATTGCCTCTAGTGGAAGAGAATTCCAAAGACTCTCAACTGTCTGAGAGGAAAAAGTTCCTCATTTTTGTCTAAAACGGACAATCCGTCATTTTAAATTTATGTTTAAACTTGGTTCTAGATTCTCCCATAAGAGGACACATTCATCCGATCAGGATCCCCCAGGATCATGTATGTTTCAATTAAGTAATTCCTGGCACAGCCCAATGGCTCAGTGGTTAGCACTGCTGCATCACAGTACCAGTGAGCCAAGTTCGATTCCAACCACGTGTTACTGTGTAGAGTTTGCACATTCTCCTTCTGTCTGTGTGGGATTCCATTAGGTGCTCTGGTATGCCCCCTACAGTCCAAAGATGTGCAGGTTAGGTGCTAAGTTGCCTATAATGTCCAGGGTTGTGCAGGTTATGTCAATGAGCCATGGGCAATGTAGGTATAGGGTAAGTTGAGTCAGTCTGGGTGGAATGACTAGAGTAAGATTAGGGCCAATCAAAGACAGTAGTGGGATGTTGTGTGTGGAATCTGGGGATGTAGGCGAAGAATTAATGAATACATTTTCGTCAGTATTCACATTGGAAAAGGACAATGTCAGTGAGAATACGGAGATGCAGGCTACTAGATTAGGTGGGATTACAGTTGACAAAGAGGAGGTTTTAGCAATTTTGGAAGATCTGAAAATAGATAAGATCCCTGGGCTGGATGGGATTTATCCTGACATTCTCTGGAAAGCCAGGGAGGAGATTGCAGAACTTTAGGCTTTGATCTTTGTGTCATCATTGTTAACAGGAGTATCGCTAGAAGACTGGAGGCGAGCAAATGTTGTTCCCTTGTTTAAGAAGGGGAGTCGAGACAATCCTGGTAATTATAAGACAATGAGCTTTCCTTTGGTTGTGAGTAAAGTGTTGCAAAAGGTTATAAGAGATAGGATTATGATCATCTGGAAAGGAATAATTTGATTAGGGATAGTCAATACAGTTTTGTGAAGGGTAGGTCGTACCTAACTAACCTTATTGAGTTCTTCGAGGAGGTGACAAAGCAGGTGGATGAAGGTAAAGCTGTAGATGTGTATATACAGACTTCAGTAAAGAGTTTGAGCTATTGCACAAAATATGGAGTTTCGGGATTGAAGTTGATTTAGCAGTTTGGATCAGAAATTGGCTAACTGTAAGAAGACAGAGGGTGGTGGTTGATGGGAAATGTTCATCTTGGAGCTCGATTACCAGTGATCTGTTTTGGGGCTACTGCTGTTTGTCATTTTTATAAATGATCTGGATGTGGGCGTAGAAAGATGAGTTAGTAAATTTGCAGACAACACTAAGGTAGGCGGAGTTGTGTATAGTACCGGAGGATGTTGTGAGTTACAGGATGAGGATGCAGAGCTGGGCTGAGAAGTGGCAAATGGAACTTACTGTGGAAAAGTGTGAGGCAGTTCACTTTGGAAGAAGTAACAGGAATGCAGACTACTGGGTTAATGGTAACATTTTTGACAGTGTAGATGAACAGAGAGATTGGTGTCCCGGTGTATTAATCCCTGAAAGTTGTCAACCAGGTTGTTAAGAAGGCATATTGTGTGTTGGCGTTTATTGGTAGGGGAATGAGCTAGAGAAGATTTACTAGGATGTTGCCTGGTATGGAAGGAAGATCTTACAAGGAAAAACTGAGGGAACTGAGGCTGTTTTTGTTGGAGAGAAGAAGGTTGAGAGGTGACTTAATTGAGATGTGTAAGGTAATCAGAGGGTTAGATAGGGTGGACAGTGAGAGTCTTTTCCTCAGATGTTGAAGGCGAACACAAGGTGACATAACTTTAAATTGAGGGGTGATAGATTTAGGACAGTTATCAGGAGTAGTTTCTTTACTCAGAGAGTGGTAGGGGACGTGGAACGGCCTGCCTGCAACAGTAGTATACTCATCAATGTTAAGGGCATTTAAATGGGCATTGGACATACATATGGATAATAATGGAATGGTATAGGTTAGATGGGCATCAGATTAATTTCTCAGGTCAGCATAACATTGAGGGTCGAAGGGCCTGCTGCGCTGTAACATTCTATGTTCTATGGATACTCTTTGGAGGATCAGTAGAGACTTGATGGGCTGAATGGCCTGCTTCCAAATTATAGGATTTCTATGATTCTATGACATCTGTGTCTGGATTCCAGCATTGAAATGCCCATGTGTGAAAGCTGGACGATCCTGTCAGTTTTCAGAGTAATGACTGTGAACTTTGATAGCTTTCCTGTCACTGCAATCTTAAAAAAAACTGGACAATTTCAAATACCATCAGAATCAACTTTTACACACTTTTTGAATTAAATAAAGGAATAGGTATGTTGCTTCATGAAAAAGGATTAAATTAGGATGCATTCTATATTAGCGTTTTGATTATTTTTACTTGGCATTCCTTGTGTCTTTTATTATGAATAAAACTGTTGACTTGCAGGTGCAATTTTTTACGGATCCTGAATTTCAAGGAAATGCACAGACTTTTGACATGGACACAGCCCAATTTCCAGATGGTTTCTCACCCAAGTCCTGCAAAGTTCAATCTGGCAGGTGAGGGAAATTAATTTCAAAAGTACATCAACTTAACAAACTTACGATAAATTGGTTGGAAGCACAATTTTAACTATTTTACCTGAATTAATCAGTATCATTGTTTTCACGCTATAAAAAGTGAATCTCTGAGAAATAATTCAATCTAAATATTGGATTTTTAACAGCTCCTCCAGAGGAACTATTAAAAAGTGTTAAAAGGTTTCTTCAGAGGAACTACATTGGATTTTAATTGAAAATTAGCTTTGTTAAAGGTTCAATATACAGTGCATATCTCATTGTCTCAGTGTGTGAGAAAACCCCATTCATTATAAAAGAATACAAATCTACCATCTGACCATAATACTGTTGTGAAATGCTTCTGTGTTAACACCCTTTGCATGCAAGACATTTTGTTGAAAATTGTATTTGTTTTGCTTTCACTTTGGATCCTCTTGCAACATCTTCAATAGTTTGCAATGAGTACCTCATGATTAGACCTGTTATAAAAGGTACATGTGTAAGTCTAAGGTTTCACTTTAGGAACATCAATTTGATGATAGCTAGTGTAGCTGGGAATTCTTCAGACCTTAAGGTTCTTTCCAAATAAGTGTTTGAATTTGATTGCTGATGGAATGGACTGATATTACTAGATTCATTCTAAACTAACAATGTTGTTGGAGGTGAGAATTATATTTTTAAAAATGGAGATATAATTTTTTTTCTGCAATTGCATTTTTTTTTGTTAGAAATGAGGAGACCATCTGTTGAGAATAGGAAGAGAAACAGGAAGATTATACTTGGAAACTGTGATTCATTATGTTTGTCCCTTTGCAGCTGGGTGGCTTATGACGCTGAGAATTTCACTGGTAACCAATATGTACTCGAGGAGGAAACCTATCCTGATTTGATCATGATGGGATGTACAAAGGGTGACTGTATAAAATCTGTGAAGAGGGTAGATTTTGTAAGTATCAGTTAGATATTTAAGCTTTCACTGCAGTGACATCTGATGTCATTGATATTCCCTAAAACAAATCAGCAACTGATTTTCCCTTTTAAATAAAAGATGCAAGACTGATTGATTGCATCAGCATCAGCATCCAATCCTAATGTTGTTCTTTGTACTTCAACTCAAATGTTACTAGCACACAAGCCCTCAAACAAGATTTTTTTTCTCTCTTTTGTAAAATAAGTGTGCTAACTGTACAATTGTGCTCTTCCATAGACAACCTGTATAGGCATGAAATCTTGAATCTTTAATAAGTGTGGAAAGATTAATTGGAACTGCTTGAGTTCTATTTTTCTTTGGAGATCCCTACTCTCTGTTGCTAGAGCAGCAGACCTATCCCTGAATGAAAATGGATAACAGTATTAACATTTTAACACCAAATTTTTCTTAAACGACATTGCTATTACACACATCCTTTATCTCCTAGATTTGTATTTAAAGAACAAAGAAAATTTACAGCCCAGGAACAGGCCCTTCGGCCCTCCAAGCCTGAGCCGATCCAAATGTACTGTCTAACCTGTCGGTCAATTCCTAAGCATCCGTAACCCTCTGCTCTCCACCTACTCATGGAGCTGTCCAGACGCATCTTAAATAAATCTACCGTGCCTGCCTCTACCACCTCTGCTGGCAACGCGTTCCAGATGCCTACCACCCTCTGTGTGAAGTACTTGTCGCGTGTATCCCCCTTAAACTTTCCACCTCTCACCTTGAAAGCGTGACCTCTCATTATGGAAATCTTCACCCTGGGGAAAAAAGCTTGTCTCTAACTACCCTGTCTATACCCTTCATGATTTTGTAAACCTCAATCAGGTACCCCCTCAATCTCCTTTTTTCTAATGAAAATAAACCTAATCTACTCAACCTCTCTTCATAGCTAGCACCTTCCATACCTGATGAAGGGCTTTTGCCCGAAACGTTGATTTTACTGCTCCCGGATGCTGCCTGAACTGCTGTGCTCTTCCAGCACCACTAATCCAGAATCTGGTTTTCAGCATCTGCAGTCATTGTTTTTACCTGTTTTCACCTTCCATACCAGGCAACCTCCTCGTAAACCTTCTCTGCACCCTCTCCAAAGTGTCCACATCCTTTCGCTAATGTGACAACCAGAACTGTACACAGTATTCTAAATGCGGCCAAACCAACGTCCTGTACAATTTTAACATGACTTGCCAGCTCTTATACCCATCCAATGAAGGCAAACATACTATATGCATTCTTGACCACTCTATCCACCTATGCAGCAACCTTCACATACAATGGACCTGCACTCTCAGACCTCTCTGCCCATCAACTGTTCCCACGGCTCTTTCATTCATTGTATAATTTGCTCTAAAATTACTCTTGCCTAAATGCATCACCTCACATTTGTCTGGATTGAAATCAATCTGCCACTTTTCCGCCCAACTCTCCAACCTATCTATATCCTCCTGTATTCTTTCACAGTCCCTTAGGCTTTCTGCTACTCCACTAATCTTCGGGTCATCTACAAACTTGCTTATCATAGCAACAGTGCCCCTTTCCAGATCATTTATGTATATTACAAACAACAGTGGCCCCAACACTGAGCCCTGCGGAACACCACTGGTCACCTTTCTCCATTTTGAGAAACTCCCTTCAACTACTACTCTTCCTCTCCTGTTGCTCAACCAGTTCTTTATCCAACTAGCTAGAACACCCTGCACACCATGTGACTTCACTTTCTCCATTAGTCTACCATGGGGAATCTTCTCAAATGCCTTACTAAAGTCCATGTTTATGACATCAACAGCCCTTCCTTCCTTCTATCAACTCATAGAACTCTATTAAGTTGGTAAGGCACGATCTCCCCTGCACAAAACCATGTTGCCTATCACTGATAAGCCCATTCATTTCTAAAAATAAATAGATGCTATCCCTCAGTACCTTCTCCAGCAACTTTCCCACCACTGACATCAGGCTCACTGGTCTGTATAGCCTTCTTGTACAGGGAGACAACATGAGCAACCTTCCAGTCCTCTGGCACCTCACCTGTATTTGAGGATGTCACAAAGACATCTGTAAGGGCCCCTGCTATTTCCTCTCTCGCCTCCCTCAGCAACCTTGGATAGGTCTCATCTGGTCCTGGGGATTTGTCCACCTTAATAACCTCTAACCTTCCAACACATCTTCCCTACTTATGTCAACGTGATCCAGACTAATCAAACTTCTATCACTGATCTCAACATTCATCATGTTCCTCTCCTCAGTGAACACTGATGCAAAGTAATCATTCAGAATCTCACCCATTCTCTCAGGTTTGATACACAGCCTTCCTTCACTATCCTTTAGTGGACCAATCCTTTCTGTAGTTAAGACAGTGAGATAAAGTTTCTAATCCTGTTTGTCTCTGCTTAAGAACTGCCAGTTCTCAAGTTCTCCCACTTTCTGTTCTAAAGTTCTCAAAAACAAGGTTGCAGCATCTTTAATGAATTGTGAATGAACAGGCAGGGTCCATTTGACTCATTGTGCTTCTGCTATCACTTTGAAAGGGAGATCCAATCAATCCGACAGCCCCATCCATTCTGAAAATGTCCTCACTTTGAATATTTATACCCTTTTAGACAGTGCATGTCAAATAATAACATCTTGCTGCACAATTTCTTGAATCTCATCATATCACCTCTTGTTCTTTGCAAGTTATCTTAACTCTGTCTCTTCTAATTATTGACCTTTCTGTCACTGGAAAGATGCTGTATATCTCTGTGACTCCAAAAGGCATCTGGATGGGTACATGAATAGAAAGGGTTAAGAGGGATATGGGCTAAGTGCTGGTAAATGGGGCTAGGATAATTTAGTACATCTGGTCAGAATGGATGAGTTGGACCAAAGGGTCTGTTTCCATGTTGTACATCTCTATGACTATGACTCTATGTTCTTCTTACTCACTGTATCAAAACCCTTCATGATTTTGAGCACCTATGTTAAATTTCCCCTTATAGTCTCTGCTCAAAGAGAATTATCCCAGTTTGTCTAATCTTCTTGTGTAACTCTTTTTTGTCCATGGTACTATTCCAGTAAATCATCTTTGCATCCTCTCCAAGAGCTCAACATTCTTCTTTATAATATTGACCCCAAAGTTGGCTACAACATTCCAGAGGTGACCTAACCAGAACGATTAGTATATTTTCCTTGATTTTATGCACTATAGCTCTATTTATAAAACCATAGAACCCCTATATGTTTTCAACTTGTCAACTTTTAGCTTGTCCTACCACCAGCAAAGAGTTGTGTACAGACATCCAGGTCGGTCTGTGCCCCTTGTAGGATTGTACACTTTAGTGCATATTGCCTCTCCACATTCTGTCAGTCAAATATAATTCACACTTTTGTTTTTATTTCCATAGTGCTTCTCCATTCCAGGGATAATTCTCTTTGCACGGGAGAAATTTCAAGGAAAGAAAATTGAATTGGTTTCAGAAATGCAGAATCTGGCATTGCAAGGATACAATAATCACATTTTTTCTGTCAAAGTTAATGGTGGCACGTAAGTACATATTTGTCCCTAAATTATTTACTACACAGGATATTCTCTTAAAAAGATCTGTACTTGTGTTGGGAGACTGTCGTCCTATCTATTTCACATTTGCTATTACCAAATTATATTTAACTCTGTAGCTTCCATATTCTAATTAGGATTCACTTTATAAAAGGAGGAATTGATTCAAATTCCTTAAAATTAACTAATTTGTTCAATAAATATTGAACTGCACATATAGAGTCATAGAGATGTACAGTATAGAAACATTTGGTCCAACTCGTCCATGCAGACCAGATATCCAAAATAAATTTTGTCCTATTTTCCAGCACTTGGCACATATCTCTCTAAACCGTTCCTATTCATATACCCATCCAGATGCTTTTTAAATATAATTGTACCAGCCTCTACCATTTCTTCTGGCAACTCATTTCATACATGCACCATCCTCTGTGTGAAAATGTTGCCATTTTTAAATCTTTCTCCTTTCACCTTAAAGCTATGCCCTCTGGTTTTGGCCTCCCTCAACCTGGGTAAAAGACCTTGTCTATGTACCTTATCCATGTTTGGCAAATCTCCTATTTGATTACATCACTGACCATAAACTGGTAACTAAAACAAATGTTCGAAGTCCCAGATTGCGCAGAATATCTCGACAACACTGAATTGCTTAAGGACAGATCAGGGAGGATATGGCCTCTTGCTCCACAAATGAAACACGATTGGAGAGCTCAAATTGTGACCACAGGCATAAAAATAAGACCATCTCCTACAATATTAAACTTCTGACCTGAGAGATCCATTCCTTGTGGCATCACAACTATCAACATTGTGTCAGCTAAAGCGATTTTTAATGCAGTGGCTTGGAGTCCCACCTGCTCACTGTATCATTGTAGAACTACTCTGTGCTTAAGGATACTGCTGAAATGTATAAAATATTCCTTGATTTATTGTGCAAAACAGATGGGTGGCTTATGAACGCGGCAACTATCAAGGACGTCAAATTTTGCTCCAGCCCTGTCAGATACCCAACTGGCATCAACACACTGGATGGCACAGGATTGGATCGCTACGTCCTTTGCCTCAGGTCTGTACATGCATAGATAGAGAGATCTGTATGTGAAATTTAAAGTGCGAACCTGTTATTAATATCTCTGAGATAATCTTGTAGGTTGTTCCTCAAATCAAAAGTGAGTGACACCTGTTGGTAAAAGACTAAATTGATTGATAGTTCATGAAAAGTAATATCTATGAAAATAAGCAAATTCCATATTTCCTTCAATGTTTAGATGACATTTTCTTCATCTGCAATTATTTTTGAAAAGGCAGGAGAAGAGAAAATAGGTTTTCAAAATATTCATTCAATGTATGAGAGATTCTCTCAAAATATGTTCTTGAGATGGTCAACATTTTTGACAAGATATTTTCTTTTACTCTTCAGATTTTGTTGAACCAGCAGTATATTTTGGTTTTCATTACAGACTTCCAACTTGATTTCTGTTTGTTCTCCATATTGGATTGTTTTTGAAATTTTTTGGCAGTATATTTGCTTACTTATTTTGCATTTTCAAATGTGATTTGTATTGAGCTCTGTTAGTCCCTCTCTGGCATCAGCTGCAGTATATTTGTTTTGGTAGATGTGGATCAGATAGTTCTTAGCATTCCCTCTAATTTTCTTACTGGCTACACAGCCCTCTGAGGCCTGCATGCAGATGGACTTCTGAACCTTACTTGCGGGGATCATTTGGAGCAGTTGGACATGTGACCATGCAGCTTAGAGGTCACATTGATGGTCCTCCTGATTGGTGATTCTAGATCAAGGGGACATTATCTCAGAGGAAGGGGCAGGCCTCTGAGGTGAGAAATATTTTCTCTATTCTGAGTAGTGAGACTGAGAAATTGATTACACCAGAGGGCTTTGAAAGCTCTGACATTGAGCATGTTTCAAGACAAAATCAATAGATTTCTCTTTACAAATGATACCGTGGAATCTGAGGCAAATGGTATAAGACCAAAATGGTGCAAAGGGCAGATGATTAGTCATAATCTGACTGAATGAGGTAGTAGGTTTGATTGGCCCAAATGGCCTGTTGTTGCCTTTATTTCATATGTTTCTATAAATGTGCCAAATCCTTTCCTTTCTCACTTTCAAATAAGTAACCAATATTCACTGAGTATCTTCCAACGGCAGTAAAGGAAAAATTAGGAATTCTTCAAACAAGGAAAGGGAATTTCACAATTACATCAAGATGTACAATACTGGAATTTAAACCAGCTGTGAAAGGATTGTTGTTTAGTTACTAATGCCTACTACAATATTGCTTTAAAACTTTATAATGTTTAATTCAGCTTTTGTTTTTAAGAAGGCATTTATGTGAACTGTGGAAAGATAGAACACTCGTCTACTTCCTCTTCAGTTATTTCTGGCACAATTTGTGATTGCAATTCATGCAAATATAGCTGCTTACTTTCACATCTCTGGAAAAATAAAGTCCAAGTTTATAAAGTACTGCATGTATACAAAAGCCATGGCTTAAACGTGCCATAATCTAGAACAACAGAAAAACATATGGAAAACTATGTTACATTTACCAATTCTGTCTTCTTTACAGAGACGAGTGTATTTTAGGATACGAAACCAAGGTACTGGAACATTCATGACGTTTACTGGAGACTTGAATGAAATCCACATGGTGCGTGTGCAAGCTTTGGACAGCACAGGAATGGATGACCAAATTTGGTTCTATCAGGACGGATTTATCAAAACCAAGGTATTCAAAATATTGAGTCTAATAAAAGAAGATACTAGCCTAGCTTTTTCAATGTAGCTTCCTTCTGTATTATCTTTTAACTGATTTTTTTTTTGAAAATGGGAGACCTTGCGTCAAATTTCCAAATGCCAGCTGAGTCAGAACCTGCTGCAGATGTGATTTAAAATTCTGTTCTGGGAAGACATTGCAAGATTCTAACATCTCCAAGATAGCTTACAATTTCAAAAGTGCTGTCGGGGGTGGTGGACAATATTTTTTAGCTGATAGTACTTTTGGAAGAGTTAGATCCCAGAATGAAAAATGGCTTGCTGGATTTGTTTTTCTTTAGTTAACCCACGCGGTGGTTAGTCACTGACACATATTCACCTGAAGCTGCCAGTTTTCTTTACTGAAAGAACAGAAGTTCATTACATGAAAGAAGATTTAATAAAGACAAGCCTTTGAAATACAGAAGACCAATAGAAAGACCTTAAAACACAGAAACTATGTGTTTCCTGCCACTCTCCACGATAAAAAAATTGAAATACAGAGAAATTATATCTTGTATCTCAACACTTCAAATTTCTTCTTCACAGGCTCCTCACCTTTCCTTTTCCATGGATTGTGGAGGCAATTCAATGACATGAACTTCTCATAAATCTGAGAGCCTAAACTTCCTCAATTCTACTAAACTGCAGATTTCTCAAGAAACCCTCATGGTTTGGAAGTTTAACTGGAAGGACTCTTTAACTTTGAGGTTATTTATAAAAGAAAACAAATCACAGAACTAACCAAAGTTCATATCCCTCTATTTTGAAATCCAAATTTCAAAATTAAATTGCCTCCAATTAAAGGCTTATTTAGCTTTTTTTTGGGAACTTGTTAGTGAGGTGTCAAGGCTGAGGCTGCAATTTTTAAATTTGATTTCAGCAAATATAAGCAGTCTAGAGCATGTTATTACACAATTGTTGAATTCATGACGGGGAGATTTGAAAATTTGCTTGTATTATGCCAAGTGTTTTATAGGGGAGTTTTATCTCCTCCCACTCCCAAGTCCCAAAAATAATTCTACTTATTGGACAGCTACTTTTGTAAGGAGTAAAATATAATTGTCTTACAGAGATTTCCACTAGGGAAAGAAAAAAACTATATCATGTATGAATCGTATCTTTAACTGTTTACAATTATTAAATGAGGTTGCAAGATGTGCTTTGAGACATGAGCATAGGTTCAATATTTGTTGCCTTTCCCAACTCATCTTTGAGGAAGTGGTAATGAGTCACCTTCTGAACCAAAGCAGCCTGTCTGTGTACCCGCAAAGGATAGGAGTTCCAATATTTTTACCCTGTGATAGTGAAAGACTGGTAACGTAGTTCCAAGTCAGCATGATGTATGACTTGGAAGGCAACATTCAGAAAGTGTTGTTTCCTGGACTGTCATGCCCTTGTTCTTCGGGATGGAATGTGGTAAAGAAGGAATCTTGATGAGTTGCTTCAATACTTCATTCTGCCGTTACTGTGCACTGGCAGTGGATGGAAAGAATGTTCAAGTTGATGGGTAGGGTACTAATCAAGTGAGCAGGATGGTATTGTGGGAGCTGCATATATCCAGGCAAATATTCTATCAGACACCTGACTAATGTCTTTTGGATGATGGAAAGACTTTTAAGAGTAACTTTCCAATAAATGCCCAACCTCTGACTTTCTGTTGTGATCATGATACACAGTTGGTCCAATTTAGTCAATAAACCGAAAGAACTGCGGATGCTGGAAATCTGCAACACAAATAGGAATTGCTGAAAAATCTCAGCAGATCTGGCAGCTTCTGTGGATAGAAATCAGAGTTAACATTTCTGATCCAGTGACCTTTCTTCAGTACCCTTCTGGGTACTGGGCCAGTACAAAACACTGGGCCTGAAATATTAATTCTAATTTCTGTCCACAGAAGCATCCAGTCCTGCTGAATTTGTTTTGCAAGGTTTGTTTCCAATTTCTAACTCTAATTGATTTGCACTATTTTTCTATTTGCTTCTTGCTCTACCTCACAGATGGCAGACGATTGCTGCTTGGATGTGATTGGAAACTTTCTCGGTCCAAGTTCAAGGTTAGGAATCTCGATACAGGACAGCAAAGACGTTCATATCTGGAACGTCAGTTCAGATGGAGTCATACAGAGTGGAATAAGGACTGATCTAGTTATTGATATAAAAGGTGAGGTGTTGGTCTTTCATTCTTCTCTGTATTAATGGGATCAGTGTACTCAGCAACCACTAACCAGTACTTGTGTTGACATGATGTGTATAATGTTCAAGACAACATTAAAGAGAGATCCCTCCCCACAAGCTCCTTCCTCCACAGATGCTTCATGACTGCCTGAGCATTTCCAGCAATTACTGACCTCTGTTCTAAACCAATATTGAATGAGCAAAGTTTTAAGAAGAAGCATTTACTATTGATAGGTGATTCCAATGTAAAAGACCTGGTAGATTTATTGTGAGAAAGTATTCCCCTCACTCCCCATTCAATATTTGCTGTTTAGATATAGCAACACCAGCCAGATTCAAATATGTAACATAGGGGAATAGACACACAAGAACAGGTAAGATTGTGCTGCCTTCTTCCTTGATGGATATTTAGGAATAAGTTGGTCATTTCCTGGTGATTGTCCATACTTGAACAGGGTTTTAAAAACTTGGTTTCACAGTTGACCATGATGGGATTTGAAAATTGCTGACCTCATGCAAAATTGAATAGGATTGAATTTCAAGACTAAGAGTGGAAACAGTTTAAAAAGGGCACTCGCATGTAAAGTCCATTGTAGCAATTACATATATTGTATGAAAGATATTCAAATTATATACGATATGTTGCATTTTTCGACTGGGAAATTATATGCAATCATAAATTATTGGTATATTGGTGTTTAATTTGCTTAGCATAATCAAATTTGATGGCAGTAATACCTGATTCAGATGTTATCTCAACAATGATCACACTTATTTAACAAGAGCAAAATGCTGCAGATGCTGGAAATCTGAAATTTCATTCATACAGTGTCTTTAACACGATACAGATTCTTAACCGCAGTTCATAGGAGCATAAGCAAAACAAAAATGTCCGTCACATAAATATCAGGAAAGGGAACAAAGGCTCAACAAAAGGTTGTAAAAGGAGTGTCTTTGAAGGAAGAGAGGTTAGAACAGAGATCTAGTGAGGGAAATTCAGAGCTTAGGGCCGAGGTAACAATGGCGTAACCTTAATTATGGAACAGTAAAAACAGTGTATGTGAAATATCCAGAATTTGAAGAACAAAGAATTCTCATACGGTTGTAAGACCAGATAAGCTGATAAAGAAAAAGAGAGGCATGGCCATAGAGCATCTTGAACATAAGAATGAGAAGTTCAAAATCAAAGTGTTATTAGGCTGAAGTAACTGTAGATTAGAGAAGATGTGTGAATGGGATCGGTATGGATCTTATTTAAAGCTTGAATTGTAAATAATTGTGTGGTGCAAATATTAATTTAATGAATGTTTTAGAAGAACATCAGGTATATTTATGTATGATTTATAGCTTACTGGTAATGCATTAGCTGCTGAGACAGCAGATTGTGATTTCCAGTGTTCCTCCGGCAGACTGGATCAGAAAATCTAGCCTCTTTGTGAAGAGGAGTACGTGAAGGTATCTGCACTGTCTGATGTGCTGCTATTTGAGAGTAAAGTTAAACTGGGGCCAAGACTGTCAGCTCAAGTGAACGTAAAAGGTCCCAAGGCACCACTTTGAAGTCAATCAATGTATTTCCTTGTGTCCTGATCAATTCTTATTAAAGGTCAAGTGTGACCAAAATAAATTCTTCTCAATTTCATCCTAGATTTTTTTCAGGGTAATTAACCCATAGCCGATGCTCTGATTTTATAAGAGGAGAGGGTGAGGAGGCAGGCCCTAAATCTACTTTAGGTCGAATGGGGATCTAACTCTGTGCTGTTGATGATATTCTAAATCATATGCTAATTATATTGCAAACTCCTCTAACTACATCCTGCTGCCAACCAGATTGGTTAGAACTTGCAGTGTGAAAATTAATTTTGAAAGAAAGAAATGGGTGTGTGATGTCCTGAGGTCATTAAAAGCATGATATAAATCCAAGTTCTTGTCTTTCTTTCATAAACAGCAATATTCTTGCCAGGAATGTGTTAGAAAAAAATTGTCAACAGGTCACAAAATGTCATAGAGGTGTCAAGCCTTGGCATATTTTGCAGCTAATTATATTTGCATTATTATGAACCTTGCAGTTTTCCTAACCTATCAAAATGTATTTATTTCACAACTTTAAAATACTTCGTTCAGGTGATCTATATTTTAGAGGAAGGGACTTTGAGGTTTTTGAGCATTTAGCAGCAAAATATGATGTGGCGGTGCCAGTGTTGGAGTGGGATGGACAAAGTTAAAAATCACACAACATCAGGTTATAGTCCAACAGGTTTACTTCCAAGTAAACCTGTTCAACTTTCATTGTGTCAATCTAGGGTGGCCAAGCCTTCAGCTGCCTAGGCTGTAATCTAACTCCCCGCCACACTCCATTTTTTTAATGGTTATTCCTTAAAATGTAACACTATGACTGTATTTCTGCTCATCTTTCTAAATATTGTATCACTTTAATTAGCTTGGTGCCAAATTTTGTTTGGTGTCACTCCTGTGAAATGTATTTGTTAAAGGTGTTATACAAATGCAAAGTATTCACTTATCCATGAAATACTCATTGACCAATAAGCAGTCAGTGAGCACTGCACTTTTAAAGCTTTAATACTCATATTACAAAGTGTAAAATTCACAGCTTCATTTGGTTAGAAAAGTCAATATCAGGGCTTGGTTAGACATGCAGTTTACATGAGCTCTGAAGAATACTATGTGCTTGTTAACCCAGTCTATAAATTATTTAAATAGTGTTAGAAAACCCTTGTTCCAGTATACCATTTCACTACACAGACTGTTTACTAAGTAAAACTGACACAAACACTATTCCATCAATCACAGCATCATTTCTTTAGTGCTCTCAGAGCCTTTATCTTTGACAGTGTCTACCCTTTTAATAATTACTGCACGTGGTATTCCCAGAGTGTCTCCCATGCAGGCACTTAGCAAACCTGAGTTTGCTTAGATTCTGAAATCAGATGTTTTCAGACAAGTATGCCCATAGGTTGCCAGTGTGTCTGTTCACACTGAATTTCTAACATTGCTGAACTCGACACCTACAAATCAGAAGATTTTTCAGCCCCTTTAGACTTGTTCCTATATTTAATTAGATCACTATCTTAACTTCATCTCTCTGCATTAGTACCATAGTTGTTATAATGTTACCTAAAAACAATCTGTACATTGTGACGTGTAGCTGATAATTAAGGACAATATCTCTTTGAATCATATGGCACATTCTTGTCAGAAAAATTTTCATCAATATTTGTTTTGTCGGGACAAGCATAGTTTTACATTCTTATGGTACAAGTAATTTCAAATGTGCTTGTGATTCAAGTTTTAGGTATGCGGGTGGTAGTCATAGGGTGTGGAAAGTATTTTATCTGCTGGGCAGTCTCACTATGCAACAAGACTTTATTTCAAGCAATTAATTTTATTCAGATGTTTTATTTACTAAATGGCCATTGCTACATTTCATTCAGGTCAGATTTCAAATAAACATACCGAGCAAAATAGCGGGGCACAATTAATGTTAAATTCCCATCTTAAATGGCTCATTTGGAGTGCGGGTGAGGAGGAGAGCTGACCTCTGATCAGGCTATAGTAGTTACGCTGCTTCTTATCAAAGGAGGTACATTATATTAAAAATACTGTCTTGTCCTAGTGTTTGTAAACTATGTGCACAAACTTTATTTTTTTATTTAGCAAAAGCAAAAAATGTCTTTCTCATTTCCTGCTCCCAAAAAGCATCTTTCAGCATTGTTATAGTGGGAGTAAGTGTTGCCTTCATCCGTTCGGCCTGCCTCCATGAGGAGTGAGTGATGATTTGCACAAACATTTGCATTGCGCCCTGTACCTTTTTAAAATCAACATATTTTTAATTGGCTTGCTCAGAGATACTACAACACACCTCTAGAACAGGTGGGATTTGAACCTGAGCCTTCTGCCCTTGACGTTTCACAAATGTACATGCTTATGCTCCTTAAAAAAGTGCAGAGAGCAATTAGGGATGGACAAATACTGGTCTCGCCAGCCCACTCACATCGGAGAAGAATCAGAAAAGGCCATCTGTAGAGAACAAATTGCTTAGAGCAGCACAGTCTTTGTCTTGAAAATTTCAAAACTGAATTTGATCATCTAAAGCCATTTGTGGCTAAATCTGACATATTTAAAAAGGTGTTCAGAATATTTAGAATTATACACTGCAATTTTTATCAGCTATTTTTACTTTGAGGTGAAGTTTAACGAGTCCAGATTTTTTTTTGTTTTATCGCGAATAGTATGCTGCTCACCACCTAGGTTTGAAAATCTTCCCAAACTAACTGGATTGCAGAATCCCTGCAGGCAACAACGGCTTAAAGTGAGACAAACACAGAGAGGAGGAGCAAATGCTGGAGATCACTGCAGATGCTGGAATCTTTACTGACACCAAAGAAATGTTGGAGATCATAGTGGGTCAAGCAGCATCCATGGAGAGAGAGCAAGCTAACACTGAGTCTAAGTGACTCTTTAGAGCTGGTGTGAAGTGTGGAGGGGATAGCGTTTGTGCAATAGTTGGCAGGGGAGGGGGGCACAGGGGACTGTGAAAAGGGAAGGAATGGGAGTAGTTTCGCAATTTGAAGGTGCTGATTCATTGTTAAGTCCAGAAGGTTGCAATGTGCCTAGTCTGAAGATGAGATGTTGTTCTTCCAGCAAACACACAAAATGCTAGAAATCTAGTAGTATCTGCAGAGAGAAAATCAGATATTGGCTTCCAGTATGAAGAGTCCTACTAGAAGTCTGTAGAAGCTGCAAAGCCAGATCCACAAGCAATAGGATTAAGACTGCTGAAAGATATTTCACATAAGTCCCTACAGCCATGGGAGAGACATGAGGGTTCCATCAATCTCTCTAGGCTGGTCTTGAACAACCGGCAACAAGATAGCACCAAGCTGATGCTACAGATTTTAATTTAAATAAACTTTCTTTCAGCAAGTACCCATTCATAATGATGGTTGTATGCATTGTTTGAAAAGGCTGTGCAATCAAGATTGGTAGATTTTGACCAGAATTAAACTTTGTTCAAAAAAATCCAGCTTTTCATTAAATTTATCTAACCATTGTAATCTTATTGCTTTTAAAGGTGGTCAACATTATGACCAGAATCAAACCATTCTCAGCAGACTTGATGAAGTTCAACAAACACAAAGATGGGATCTGGAAATCCTTTGATTCATTCCAAGCAGAAACAGGAAATCAAAATATTTGAGGCTCTTTTGAAATATTGTAAACCTCTTCATTTTACTACTGGAAGTGCAATGTTTCACTTTAAGTGAATTCCAGGCATAGTAAATTGGAATTCAGGGCAAGACTGGTAGAAAGGTCATCTCAATTAAATGTTTATTTCTAAGCAAGTACTGCTCACTATGCAACATAACCAGATCTGATGTAGAGTCTTAGGTCTTTATCATTTTTCAAGATTAGTTCATATATTGGCAGCAGGGCCTGGTTGTTGTTTCAGTATTGAATGTAAATGCTTTGAAATCCTCCTTTAGATTAAAAGAAACAGGTATTTATACTTGATAAATATCGTGCTCACTCTACAGTTTTATTGAACATCAGAAGGCTTGTTTATTATTTGGGTTTAATGTCCTCTATTTTTAGTGATGCAGCACATTAGAACTGTTGAAATATGTTTTCTTCTCCAAAACGAAACCAGACCAGCACCATCTGTCTGGTGTAATTGCTGCACATATCCATCAAATCATATTCGATTCCATTCATTTCAAAGGAGTCTTTCACAGTGGTCAAATAAGATTGAATATCAATCACTTTGAATGCCATAATTAACATAAATGGTAGCATCTACATTTCAGAGTATTGTATATTTTGCTATTCTCGGTTGGAAGGTCAGAAGATAAAATGTTGGTTAACAGGTTACTGTTTTATTGCACCATGACGTCCTTGGCAGATGAGCTGAATTACTTCATGTAGCAAGCACTACGCTGCTGTCTTCCAATTTGTTCAAAACATTAAAGTACAAAACATTTAGTTGGAAAACTGCTCTCAGCTTTTGAATCAATTAACAAGTCAATTCATTTTAGTTTCAAAGGCAATTTAAGAACTATCCTTTAAAATGGTGTTGCTCCCAGATGGAGTTCCTGATTTTAATTTAGAGTTTTGAATTACTGCCAATATGTGTAGTGTTTGCATTAGTAACACAAAGATTTAAAAACAAAACATTCCAAAGAACGACCTGACAACAGGTTTAATTAAAAACAATGGTAGCATTGGTGTTAGATCACTTCTGCTTGTGTCACACACTGAGACATCTTACTGGCAGGCCAGGATTGTTTTCTGTTGGGGAAATCAGGAGATGTTTATAAACAGCTGTTTTGTTTGATAATTGTGTCAAGGATTGTAATCTGCATCAGTTGTAGCAATTTGTAATTTGAGAACTTTTTTACCCTTTTAATTGATCACGCTAAGTACACAGGACTTCTAATGTCTATCAGATGCTTTAATGGCAGTTTGAGGTAATGGGAATAACTTGAGAACTGTACCAGTGTGGTGGTATAGTTTTAATCTGAGATTTAATGCTGTCTAACTTTACCTATGTTACCCCGATTCCTTGCTTTCACCAGCTGAACTATTGTTACACTAGCGCTTGACAATTGTTTTCATGGACAGTGAACAGTGTTTTATTACCCCTTTTACTATCTACAACAGCTGAACTACTGTATTCGTTCAAGGTACTGAATCATGTATATGTAACAACTTTAAATAAAATGTACAACGTTTTGAGTTAATTGCTGGAGACTGTTTATTGCAGCTATTGAAAATAGAAATAAGTGGACATAACATCAAAAACTGGTCTGTACAGATCTTCAGCTCCTAATATAAATATCCTTTAGTCCCATCAATGACAGTCTTCCCTCGTGCGTGACCACTTTCTAGTTTCAGGAAGGCCTTGGGTACTTGCGAGAATGAAAAAACCTGCTCAACAACTGGCCGAATCTAAAATAAGATACAGGATGAAGAAATTACTTCTGCCAATTACTCGAGTCTTACAATGTAAACAATTATTTCACTTATCACAGCAAATACTTCAACTCAGGTTTCAGGAGGAGAGGGATGTGGGGTTGACAAGGAGTGATTTATAGAAGTAAAACATTGAACTGCAATAAGTCAACATGGCTTTGTGTGTGGGAAATCATGTCTCACAAACTTGACTGAGTTTTTTGATGAAGTAACAAAGAAGAATGATGAGGGCAGAGCAGTAGATGTGATCTATATGGACTTCAGTAAGGCGTTCGACAAGGTTCCCCATGGGAGATTGATTAGCAAGGTTAGATCTCATGGAATACAGGGAGAACTAGCCATTTGGATACAGAACTGGTTCAAAGGTAGAAGACAGAGGGTGGTGGTGGAGGGTTGTTTTTCAGACTGGAGGCCTGTGACCAGTGGAGTGCCACAAGGATCGGTGCTGGGCCCTCTACTTGTTGTCATTTGCATAAATGATTTGGATGTGAGCATAAGACGTACAGTTAGTAAGTTTGCTGATGACACCAAAATTGGAGGTGTAGTGTACAGCGAAGAGGGTTACCTCAGATTACAACAGGATCAGGGCCAATGGGCTGAGAAGTGGCAGATGGAGTTTAATTCAGAGAAATGCAAGGTGCTGCATTTTGGGAAAGCAAATCTTAGCAGGACTTATACATTTAATGGTAAGGTCCTAGGGAGTGTTGCTGAAAAAAAGAGACCTTGGAGTGCAGGTTCATAGCTCCTTGAAAGTGGAGTCGCAGGTAGATAGGATAGTGAAGACGGTGTTTGGTATGCTTTCCTTTATTGATCAGAGTATTGAGCACAGGAGGTGGGAGGTCATGTTGCAGCTGTACAGGACATTAGTTAGGCCACTGTTGGAATATTGCGTGCAATTCTGGTCTTCCTATCGGAAAGATGTTGTGAAACTTGAAAGGGTTCAGAAAATATTTACAAGGATGTTGCCAGGGTTGGAGGATCTGAGCTATAGGGAGAGGCTGAACAGGCTGGGGCTGTTTTCCCTGGAGCGTCAGAGGCTGAGGGGTGACCTTATAGAGGTTTACAAAATTGAGGGGCATGGATAGGATAAATAGGCAAAGTTTTTTTCCATGCGGTTGGGGAGTCCAGAAGTAAAGGGCATAGGTTTAGGATGAGAGGGGAAAGATATAAAGAGACCTAAGGGTCAACCTTTTCACGCAGAGGGTGGTACATGTATGGAATGAGCTGCCAGAGGATGTGGTGGAGGCTGGTACTATTGCAACATTTAAGAGGCATTTGGATGGGTATATGAATAGGAAATGTTTGGAGGGATATGGGCCGGGTGCTGGCAGGTGGGACTAGATTGGGTTGGGATATCTGGTCGGCGTGGAAGGGTTAGACCGAAGGGTCTGTTTCCATGCTGTACATCCCTAAGACTCTAAGTCATTGAGCTTATTGCATTATAAAGTTGGACACAGCTCTACATGACACATGCAAATATTAGATCCCAAACCTCACCACAGCTGCTCTTGGGTGCGAGATACCCATAAAACCCTAGCTATAGATATGGCATCCTTGCAAAGCAGAAAACTCTGGCAAAATTCAAATTTGATTCAGGTTGTAACTTGTTTAAAATTATATATTGGTCACAGTCATCAATACTGTCATTTGAACAAAAAAAATTACTCTAGCCTGTGCTTCCATTCATCCATATCTTAGTCATGTTAATGCTGCCATTCAATCCGTGTCTTAATTAGCCACATTAATTGTGTATCCTATAATATTCGAAGTGAATCTCTCTCAGTTTCATTTTCCATTCACTTAACTTCAACAGCTTTTGGCAGGGAATGAGTTCCAGATGTCCACCTACCCTTTGTGCAAAGTGTTTCTTGATGTCATGCCCGAAATGGCCTTGCTCCAATTTTAAAGTCTCTCCTTTACCCAAGTTACCTAACCATTGGAAATAATTTCTATCTACCTCTGGCTCAGTTGGTGACATGCTTGTCTCTGAATCACAGGGTCCTGGGATCAGGTCTGATTGCAGGGTTTGATCATAAAAGCAAAAAGTTGACACTGCAGAAGTGTTGTAGTACCAGAGCAGTAGTCTTACTGTGAACACATGAACATTACATGAGGCCACTTCGAACATGCTTTGTTGGATGCAAGATGCATAGCACTAAAACTGAAGACATTCATAAAAATTATCCCCAGTCCTTTGGCCAATATTTGTCCCTCAATCTACACCACAAAACAGATTTACCAGTTATTATTGTCAAAATGTTTTAGGAGTTTGCTGTAGACATGGTAGAACATTGATGACCCTTCAAAAGTACTTCATTGGCTATAAAGTACTTTGAAATCTCCAATGGTCATGTAAACTGCTATATAAATATGATCCTTTACAATTGTTTAATAATCCCTAAAACATCAGAACATCCAGTTATACAAACCTAATTTATGTAACCTCCTCCCACAATTTAGCTAAACAAAAAAACAACTGTGGATGCTGAAATTAAAAAAAACTGAATTCTAAAACATTAACTCTGCTTTCTCTCCACAGACGCTTCCAGGTCTGCTGAAAATTTCCAGCAATTTCTGATCTTGAGTCACAGAGTTGTATAGCACAGAAACAGACCCTTCGGTCCAAGAGGTCCATGCTGACCAGTTTTCCTAAATTAATCTACAGCACTTGGGCCATATCCCGCCAAACCCTTTCTACTCATGTATCCATCCAGACCCCTTTTAAATGTTGCGGTTGTACAAGCCTCCCCACCACTTTCTCTGGTAGCTCCATCTACGCACCACCCTCTGCATGAAAAAGCTGCCCCTTTGGCCCGTTTCATATCTTTCCCCTCTCACCTTAAACCTATGCCCTTTAATTTTGGACTCCCTTAACCTGGGAAAAGGACCTTGGTTATTCACCCTATCCATGCAACTCATGATTTTATAAACTTCCATAAGGTCACCCCTCGGCCTCTGATGCTCCAGGGAAAATAGCCTCACTTCAGCCTCTCACTTCAGCTGCAAACTTACTAACCAATCTTCCTACGTTCACATCAAAATCATTTACATAAATTACAAAAATCAGTGGATCCAGCACACCATTAGTTATAGGTTCCAGTCTGAGAAACAATAAATGAATAAAGATATTGAGGTTCTAGAAATGAATAAAAGAGAATCTTATTTTAGATACAGACAACTTGGTTCAATTCAATCTCTTAATCAATGTAAAGAGCAGGGGAATTCTTAAGAAAGAAATCAGGAAGGCAAGGATTGGAATGAGATAGCATTGGAATATCCTTAAGCTTATCAGCCAAAGAGATTCTGCAAATACATTAAGAACAGGAGGGCAACTAGAGAGAGGATAGGGCCTCTTAAAGATCAAGGAGGTCTTCTTTGTGTTGAACTCCAGGAGATTGGAGAGATACTAAAGAAATATTTCACGTAGTTTTTATTGTAGAGAAAGAAATGGAGTCTAGAGAATGCAGAGATGTTTTAAAAACAGTTCACATAACAGATGATGATGTTTTGGAGGTCTTATAGATTATCAAAGGTGGATAAATCTCCAGGACCTGATCTAATTTACCCCAGAACATTATGGGAAGTAAGGAAAGAAATTACAAGACCCCTTACAGAAATATTGGCATCATTTGTAACTACGGGTGATGTGCCTGATGACTGGAGTGTTGCTAATGTACCTTTCTTTAAGGAAGGTTGTAAGGAAAAACCAGGGAACTGTAGACCATTAACCTCAGTTGAGAGTATTTTGATGGAGGGGATTATAAAAGATAGGATTAATAGACATTTAGAGAGGCAAAAAGTGGATTAGGGATAGTCAGCATGGTTTTGTGCAAGGAAAATAGTGTCTCACAAACTTGATTGAGTTTTTTGAGCAAATTACCAAAAGGATTGGTGACAGTAGAGCAGTAGATGTGTTTTTGTTTGGATTTTAGTAAAGCCTTCAACAAGGTTCTGCTTGGTAGACGAATTAGTAAAGTTAAGTCACACGGGATTCAAGATGAACTTGCCAATTGGATACATAATTGGCTTAACAGCAGGAGACAGAGAGTGATGGTGGAAGGTTGCTTACTTTGGACTGGAGATCTATGATCAGCAGTGCTCCACAGGGATTGGTTCTGGGCCCTCTTCTGTTTGTTATTTACATAAATGATTTGCATGAGAATATAGTAGGTATGGTTAATAAGTTTGTTGGTGACACCCACATTGGTGGCATAGCAGACAGTGAAGAAGATTTTCGAGGATTACAAAGGGATTTTGATCAAATGGGTCGATGGGCTGAAAAATGGAAGATGGAATTCAATCTGGATAAATGTGAGGTATTGCATTTTGGTACAAGGATAGGGCTTATATAATTAATGGTGGGACCTTAGGTAGTGTTGTAGAACAGAGGGACGTAGAGTTGCAGGTACATGATTCTTTGAAGTTTGTGTCACATATAGGTGGTTAAAAAGGCATAGACACCTTGCATTCAAATCTCAGTCCTTTGAGTATAGGAGTCAAGAAGACATGTTGAGGTTTTACAGCTCATTGGTGAAGCCTCTTCTAAAATACTGTGTCCAGTTCTGGGCATTCAGTTATAAGGAGGATGTTATCAAGCTGGAGAGGGTTCAGAAGAGATTTACCAAGATATTGCTGGGTGTGAAAGGTTTGAGTTATAAAGGCTGGATAGGCTGTGACTTTTTCACTGGAGCGTAGAAGGTTGACAGGCAAACAAACAGAAGTTTATAAAATAATGAGAGGTACAGACAGAATTAATGGTAATTGTCTTTTCCCCAGGGTGGGGGATTTCAAGATTGGGGGGCACATTTTTAACTGAGAGGAAAGAGATTTAAAAAAAGACATGAGAGGCGATTTTTTTGAAGCCCTCATGAGAAGCATCAGATAATTATTTAAATAAAATAAAAATACAATTAAATTTCACAATTAATTGTGAAGCATGAAAAACTGAAGCATGAAACCAATGAAAATAAAAGCAAAATATTACAAATGCTGAAAATGTAAAACTGTTTCTTTACATCAGAGAGAAGAGCAGGCCTTCCACAAGTTGGGAATACCTGGAAGAAAATCAGCAGTGTCAGTTCTTAAGAGTTGTATTGAATGCAAAGTGTTAATCTTGTTTCTCTGTCCACAGACTCACTGAGTTTGGCAAAACCAATTCTATATCTTTGAAGATGAACCAGGTACAAAGTACTTTTAAAAATCAACAGTGCTGAAGAGTTGCTTAGTTCCGCTGTCATCACTACCCTCTAATAAATCAAAGTGAAACTGCACTTAACACCATACCACTATTGATATTTCATTCGTAGAATAGAATAGCTCATCAATGATGAAATGTTCTAATTGCCTGCAAGGGATGCAGACTAAATCATCAAGGTACACTCAGTTGGATCGACTCAAGTTCTAACAACACTCATGGCCAGTATAAATAGTTCTTCTGTAGTAATTTGGTATATAGTTTAAGAAGGTATATGGTTGGCTAGTTAATTGCAATTTTCCAAAAGGCTTATGGGGATATGGTTCTACAAGCTGAATTTTATTCTTTGCCCATTCAAACATATAAGATTCTTAATAAGAAAATTCCAGATTTTAAATAACATTTTCAAAATATGCAGAGTTTCCAGCTAAAATACTTCAAGGTAATGGCATCAAATCACCATATAAAGCTATCAAACTCTAGCCCACATTAGAGACACAGAGACTATTGAATAGCGTATTGTGCAATATATTTATATAGAAAGTCTGTAGTGGAGGTCCAATCACTTTCACAAAACATATTCATGAATACATGAGTTTTTCATTCTTACATGTGAAAAATAGTTAAATTGCATACACAGAAGGATTTTGTGACAAACAAAATTATCAAGAACATCTATAACAAGTATTCTGTGGCAACTGGTTCAGGATTGCAATTATCATATCAGCCCTTTATAAATAAGCCCATATTTTGGGTTCCCTTCTATTAACTGGTCACCAACCAAAAATGTTAATTCGTCTTCTCTCCACAGATACTGCTAGATCTGCTGAGTCTATCCAGCATGTTAGCTTTTTATTTCAAGCTTCCAGTAGTCATAGTATTTTGCTTTAGTCTATTCTAGATTTGAATCAAACCTCCAGTTTGCACTATGCCCATTATCTTACTACGAAGATTTAAATTGAGGTGATTTTTACCTTCTATATAATAACGTACAAACTTGTATTTTGTTTGTAGCATATGGCATAATCTGTTGTCCTTTTTTAAAAGATTTTCCTCATAATTCAGTGCACTGTAGTGTTTTGAGTTTTTGCAACCAAAAGATTAATGCATTTGGCATGGAATGTGCATTTTTGACAGTGACATATTCTTGCTTAACTGCTTTTGCATTGAAACTTGCATCAAAATGGCATCTTTAATGCAGAAAATACAAAGAGCTTTGTAGTTGTGGTTGTACCAGAACAGATGTCAATTCATGATGGCAGAATTAGAAGCAGCAACAGGAAGGAAGGTTCAAGGCAAGGTCGACAAAATTGAAGAGGAAGAAACAGGCTTTGAGTCCTATTAAAAAAGGAAAGCAGAGGGTAAAATGGACAGAAGATCAGAATCACGGGAATGGGGGGGTGGGGAAGAAAGATGATTCAGAAATGTAGTGCAACATTCTGAGTCAAATGTTATGCTTTATGGAAGAGGAGACCTGATGGGCAGAATGGCCTACTCCTGTTCCTCCCTCTTAGAGGTTTACAATGGCTAACACAACCTAGAAGTAGTTAGTTGGCTGTAAGTACTTCGAAATGCTCAGAGGCCCTGAACAGCACAACAGAAACGGCACATATGATTTATAAATGTAATGCGACATTCTAAGTAAGGATGTTATGCTTCAGCGATGCAGGGCATTTGTGAAACTACATCTCGTACTCTATGTGCTGTTTTGGTCTCCTTATTTAAGGAAGGATGTGAATCTGATGGAAGTGGTTCAAAGGAGATTTATGCAAGACATTTCCACAAGATTGATACATATGTGTACAGTTGTCGGCTAAGAGAATAGAGCTCAGCTTTACTAAACGTGCAAACGCTTGCTATTCAGGTTCACCAACGATGCTGGAAAGCTGTCATCACTTGTAGCAATCCACTCTTTCCTCAGTCATGAAACTGGTAAACAAATATTCACGAATACATTTCCTGATTTCGCAAACAATAAAGTAATACCATTCATCTAGGTGCTCCCTCTGTATCACAACCACGCACGAAACAGGAGCTCAGACATGCAGCAAAACAGCTGCTACAAATAAGCCAGGTTTCTAAGCTAGTTTTGGATTAAAGCATCTTTGAAATTCATTGTGTAGCACAAACACTGACAACAAAACCCTGCTGGTTAAAAACGCAGACAATGAAGCCTAGAGGTTTAAACTATACTGAGGAAACAGGTCAACTGGAAAATTCTGCTGCTTTGAACTTCATCGGTTCAGAGACAACATGTCAGATTAGCGATGAATATTTCGAAATACAAAATGACAACTGAAGTCATTTAGCATCAATCATGATGAAGGCCTAAATGGGATTAAATCCTGAACCATGTCTCTTCCTGTGGACAGAGCTACCAGTATTTTCAAAGTCTACTAGTCAATCAGAACTGCATTATCATCAACAACCTCACAAAAAATGCTTTACATGACTGTAGTGAGTGAGTGTACAATGCACAAACAGCGGGGGAAGAATTCAAGCACGAGCCTTGATATTAGTTCCCCCGATGACAATGAGGAAAACAGATAATAGGATGCAGGGGTCAGAGATTAAAGCAGGAAGTGTAAGTTCAACAGCCCGTACCCATTCCTCATTCCACAACAGTGGGTTTCTCAGAAACAAAAGGTGCTCCTGATAAAATGATTGATCAGAGGGTTCCATTGCACGCTACTGCACCCCAATGGCAAATCCAGACATATCAAGCTGAAAGGTGTCTCTCCAACCAGAGACCCAGGGTTACAGTACAGACAGGTAGTTCTTCATGGAATTTTTTTTAATATGGGGGACTATGAGGCACTTGATTTTGAAAAGAAGAAAAAGGAGGAAAAAATGTTGCATTTAAGAAAAACATTTCCAAGGGAGTAAGGAACAGAAAGGTTTAGGGAATACATCATGGACTTTAAGAAGCTAATGATACCTTCTTAAGTAAATTACATCCTATCAACAAACATCCCATTTGGAATAACCTGAGATTTACAGCACCGGCTTCACTCACTTAGAAACCACCTTGGGTGAGAGAGGGGAAGAGGCCACAGCTCTCCCTCAATTACATGCCACCACTGGAAATGTGTTGGTATCTGCTGAGGATAGGGGCTCTGTTTGTGTGTGATAGCCCTTCTGGCAGGTTAGCCTGCCAATACTGATTACTTGGGCTCACATAAGAATGGCACTAGGCATAGCAAAGCCCAGCAGGAGAAGAAATGGTGGGATGAGGAAGTCAAGTAATTAACACTTGAGATAATTTACGTATTTAGGACCTTACCTTGGGAGAATTTATTTCACATTTCAATGGGAGAGTATGAGTCTTTGGCGATGATAGCTTGTCTGAGCTGTCTTTTAATAATATTTCACTATTTAAAATCATAGAGCTGTACAGCATGGAAACAGACCCATCGGTTCCACTCGTCCATAATGACCAGATATCCTAAATTAATCTAGTCCCATTTACCAGCACTTGGCCCATATCCCTCCAAACCCTTCCTATTCATATACCCATCCCGATGCCTTTTAAATGTTGTAATTGTACCAGCCTCCACCACTTCCTATGGCATGTCCCAGGACCATTCTCTGCATTTATTTAGGGTGATGCTACAATGGCCTTCATGCACTTGGACAAGGGTAAAGGTGTATTCAAGTAGCATCCCACCTCTTTTACGCCATCAAATGGCCCCAACTGGCAGCTCAGTCCATACATGCACCACCCTCTGGGTAAAAACATTGCCCCTTAGTTCCCTTTTATATCTTTCCCCTCTCACCCTAAATCTATGCCTTCTAGTTTTGGACTCCCCTACCCAAGGGAAAAGATCTTGGCTGTTCACCCTATCCACACCCCTCTTGATATTATAAACTTCTATAAGATCACCCCTCAGCTTCCAAAACTGGAGGGAAAACAGCCCCAGCCTATTCAGCCTCTCCGACCCTGGCAACATTCCTATGGATCTTTCCTGAACCCACTTAAGTTTCACAACATCCTCCCTACAGCAGGGAGATCAGAACTGAACACAATATTCCAAAAGTGGCCTAACCAATGTCCTGTACAGCTGCAATATGACCTCCCAACTCCAATAATCAATAAAGGCCAGCATACCAAATGCAAGCAAACCAAATTTAGCAAGATCAATCTCCTAACAAAACTAAACTAACGCTGACACCGACGTAAACACTGCAGATCAAGAACTGACTAGTATTTCTCACATTAAATGACTATGTCCATGTATTGCCCCAGTACAGTAACTACAGGTAAGTGGGAATTATATTTCACTGCACATTGCACAGTCTAAAACATTGTACATCTTACAGTGCCTCCTAGGGTCTGCCTAGCAACAGAACAAACACCTTGAAGTGCACTCTATGGTTAAAACAGTCTATGACTGCCATTTGGCAGAACCTCAAGTGTTCAACCTATTTATAAGGAAACCTCTTCCAGTAAGTGGCAAAGCAAACATACACACAGCAGATTCCTTGCAAAGGCAAACAGGGTCAGTTAAAAGGTGCCATTTATAGAAAGGGCTGTACCATGTTACTACAGATGGCAAACAACATACACAAGACGTGGTTAATTATTTCCTGCTCTACTGAACACAATTGGATGTGATGAAAGCAGTGAAACCAAACAGTTGAACTGTACACTTGAATAATGGAATACAAGGTTAGCAGGAAATCTTGCTGGAAATGTTTAATTCTCTGGACTGAACCAGGAACAATTCGTGCAGAGGGCCCACAATGTGCCAGCTCAGTTGCAATTGGATTATGTGACCAAGTCATAAGGAAAAGCATGTCCCAGGACTAATCCCTGCATTTATTTAAGGTGATGCTACAATGGCCTTTATGCACTTGGACAAGGGTAAAGGTGTATTCAAGTAGCATCCCACCTCTTTTACACCATCAAATGGCCCCAACTGGAAAGCAGATGAATTAACTGAAGGCAGAATCAGACGCTGTTCTGATTCCCTCTGCACCCTGTAATAAATCTCTGTTCGTCATATTCCCAAATCCAAATGTGTTGGAGCAGGATCTCTAACGACTGACATGCCCCTAACCTATATCGTGGGGATCTCCAGGACAGGCTAATATTGAACTTGAGGTGCTCTCCTAGGCTCCCTCACAGTGTTGGGTGCTGTGGTACAGCCAGACGTGTGGGGTGCAGTGAGATAGTTGGAGGTGTGATGTGCAGAACGCTTCCTTTGACTGTGAGCAGAAGTGCAAGAATCAGTGCTGCTGGGCAAAGCAAGACAAATTTTATTTGAAAACTACTTTCCTCCAACCTCCCACATTGCCTCATCTTAAAGAGCTCTATGATTTTTACACAGAAGGCAAAGTAAGTATTAAAACTGCAAAACCAGCCCCTTCCAAGGTATTAAAGATAGGTTAAAACTTAAATTACTTAACCTGTTCAATCCAATACAATTTGCACATCAATGCATTCAATGTCTATCAATCCTTCTGGCAGGGAAGTTCGAAAGAGATAGAAGGACTCATTGACAAGCTTTGCATATCATAGAGACCAGACAGGCAGCTCTCAATTCTGATGAGAAGCTAGCCCCAGCTGTCTAGAGTCTCATGTGGTGAACAATTACTAAGATGGAGGACCACCTAATCAGTGATCTCAACAGCTGAAGATCCGGTGTTGCACTGGGGCGTACAAAGTTAAAAATCACACATCAGACTATAGTCCAACAGGTTTAGTTGGAAGCACTAGCTTTCAGAGCGAAGTTCCTTCATCAGGTGGTTGTCAGAGTTGGTTTCAGAAAGAGAGAGAGAGAGAGAGAAGTCAACATGCAGAAATCTGCAAAGCTCAGTTCATCTGTCAGCACCAATGTGGCCGTCACTGGGATTAACTGTCACAAAAAGGAAAAGAGCACCATCTTCTGACACAAAAGCTAATTGCAGTAAAGTGTGCCCCATGCTCACGATTAATTCCTCTGCTGCAGTTTCTTTAATAGACATATAGAGTGCACACGAACATTTCCTGAATGCACAATGTTAGGTTCACACTCTAAAGTCAGTTCTAATGAAAGGTCAATAATCTGAAACATTAGCTTTGTTTTGTCCTCCTTCTCCACAGAAATTGCTTGCTATGACACTACTATATCTTTAAGAGGTGTATCTTGTCCTTTTTTTTAATGAAGAAAAGTTGAGACAGAGGTGAAAATCAGTCTATCAAGCCAATGAAGTAAACAGCTTATGAGGCCTTGGGTTTTTGTTTAAAAGGTGGAACAATAGAAGCAGCCTGAATGAGTGGGGTCGAGCACCCACAGAACCAGGATTTTTAGTTTCAGTTTTCACAGCAGTTGTGGTCTCAAAGTTGGATGTGGAAGTTGTTTTTCCTCTCTCAGTTACAGCTAAAAGCTAGGGATTCTCCTCCTGCTGCTAGAATTGCATGTGAAACAATCTGTTCGACTGAATTTGCCTTTGCCAAGGGTGTGTTATGGGATGTTACTATATTGGAACAGTTATTATTAATTAGTTAAATAAACTAGTATTCTGCTAAGTTTTCCAATAGAGTTATTACTCCAATTCTATGTTGTATTTTAACTAAAGTGTATGAATAAAGTGTGTTTTGCTTTAAGACTGCTTCAAGTCTGACCTACCAAATTGCATCTGGAACACAAAGTCAGGCATTTGCCTTAAAAGTAAGAAAAAGTGAGGGTCTAAGCTATCTACTTCTTATGTTTTGAGGGGGCTTGGTCTGATTTCCAGCATCTGCAGTCATTGTTTTTACCTACCTGATCCAGAACAATATCCAACTGAGTAATTTCTGTTCTTTTTTTGTCCAGCATCCAATGTGTTTTGTTTTTGTTTGCAGTCCTGAGGGAGTACTAGTTGGTCAAAATGATGCCAAGGTTCATATCATGAACTGAAGATCCATCTGCCTGTTCATATCGGCTTCAAACATCTCATACCACTATCAGCAAACAGTACCAAATTCACACAGTGTCCCAGTCAACATTTCTCTCTCAACCAACCAGCACCAAGATCAAACTTAGTTTTACCAGTCTTTAGCTGAGGATTTGTAGGTTACCTATATAAGAATTACTTCAATCTGGCAACGAGTCACATTAAGGCTAGTAGTAAAAATATACTTTTCTTTTCACAGAATCCCTACAGAGTGAAAGCAGGCCATTTAGTCCATCGAGTCAACACCATCCTTCCGAACAGCATCCCACCCAGTCCTACCCCTTCCACCCTATCCCAATAACCCTGCATTTCCCTTGGCCAATCCACTGCACTTGCACATCCCTGGACATTTTGGAGCAATTTAATATGGCCACTCTACCGAACCTGCACATCTTTGTACTGTGGAAGGAAAACCGGAGCACCCGGAGGAAACCTACACAGACACGGGGAGAATGTGCGAACTCCACACGGAAAGTCACCTGAGGGTGAATTGAACCCAGTTTCCTGGCACTGAGAGACAACAGTGCAAGCCACGGTGCCACCCGTGTTCCACAAACACACTTCCCAAATTGTGCTGCTCGCATTCCACTTCCTAACCCTCACGCTCCGTTACCTTCACACACAGCCTGACCCTCAGATGCAGTTACCTTCACACAGAGCCTGACCCTCACCATTAGTTACTTTCACATACACAGCCTGGCCCACACACGCAGTTACCTTCACACACAGCCTGACCCTCACGCTCAGTTACCTTCACACACAGCCTGACCCTCACGCTCAGTTACCCTCACACAGAGCCTGACCCTCACGCTCAGTTACCCTCACACAGAGCCTGACCCTCATGCTCTGTTACCTTCACACAGAGCCTGACCCTCAGATGCAGTTAGCTTCACACACAGCCTGACCCTCACCATTAGTTACCTTCACACACAGCCTGACCTTCACGCTCAGTTACCTTCACACACAGCCTGACCCTCACGCTCAGTTACCTTCACACACAGCCTGACCCTCATGCTCAGTTACCTTCACACACAGCCTGACCCTCACGCTCCGTTACCTCCACACAGCCTGACCCTCATAATCAGTTACCCTCACACAGAGCCTGACCCTCACGCTCAGTTACCTTCACACACAGCCTGACCCTCACCATTAGATACCTTCACACACAGCCTGACCCTCATGCTCAGTTACCCTCACACGAGCCTGACCCTCACGCTCAGTTACCTTCACACACAGCCTGACCCTCACCATTAGATACCTTCACACACAGCCTGACCCTCATGCTCAGTTACCCTCACACGAGCCTGACCCTCACGCTCAGTTACCTTCACACAGAGCCTGACCCTCAGATGCAGTTAGCTTCACACACAGCCTGACCCTCACCATTAGTTACCTTCACACACAGCCTGACCTTCATGCTCAGTTACCTTCACACACAGCCTGACCCTCACCATTAGATACCTTCACACACAGCCTGACCCTCATGCTCAGTTACCCTCACACGAGCCTGACCCTCACGCTCTGTTACCTTCACACAGAGCCTGACCCTCAGATGCAGTTAGCTTCACACACAGCCTGACCCTCACCATTAGTTACCTTCACACACAGCCTGACCTTCATGCTCAGTTACCTTCACACACAGCCTGACCCTCACGCTCAGTTACCTTCACACACAGCCTGACCCTCACGCTCAGTTACCTTCACACACAGCCTGACCCTCATGCTCAGTTACCTTCACACACAGCCTGACCCTCACGCTCCGTTACCTCCACACAGCCTGACCCTCATAATCAGTTACCCTCACACAGAGCCTGACCCTCACACACAGCCTGACCCTCACCATTAGATACCTTCACACACAGCCTGACCCTCATGCTCAGTTACCCTCACACGAGCCTGACCCTCACGCTCAGTTACCTTCACACAGAGCCTGACCCTGCCATTAGTTACCTTCACACACAGCCTGACCCTCACGCTCTGTTACCTTCACACACAGCCTGACCCACACACGCAGTTACCTTCACACACAGCCTGACCCTCACGCTCAGTCACCCTCACACAGAGCCTGACCCTCACCATTAGTTACCTTCACACAGAGCCTGACCCTCACGCTCAGTTACCTTCACACAGAGCCTGACCCTCACGCTCCGTTATCTCCACACAAAGCCTGACCCTCACACTCAGATACCCTCACACACAGCCTGACCCACACGCTCAGTTACCCTCACACATAGCCTGACACTCACGCTCAGTTACCCTCACACACAGCCTGACCCTCACGCTCAGTTACCTTCACATACACAGCCTGACCCACACACGCAGTTACCTTCACACACAGCCTGACCCACACACGCAGTTACCTTCACACACAGCCTGACCCTCACACGCAGTTACCTTCAAGATTTCCCAAACTGCTCACCATGACCTTCTCTGGGCAAATTAGGTTGAGGATGGAAAAAAATGCTGGCCCAGCCAATGCAGTCCAGATCCCCAAAATGGGAGAAACAGAAATCCATGGCACAATTTCAGAATGCTTGGCCTGCTCTTTAAATCCTTAACATTATTTCTTTCTGCCATAGCTCCTTATCCCTTTTCAGTCCATATTTCAGCCTCTTATTCTAAACCCAATCCCTAAATCTTTCTCTTCAGTAATAATTATTTCCACCTGAACACAACTCTCATCCCGATCTCTATTCTTGACAATTCTTTTGTTTTTCTGGTCACCCCTCTGTGGCCCCAGACAGGACTTGTTAGTGCAGGACTACCTGGCACAATGACTGACACTGGCTACGGATAGGCCACACAGAGGGAAATCAGTGCCCTGCTGTGTGGGCAAAATCCTGAAGGTCCTGCTGGATGGGGTGGTGCAAAGGCAGCATGTGCTCTTTCCCTGAGGCCAGCTGAGGAGGCTAATGTCAAGACAGACCTCGCCAAACTTCTCATCCGATTCTGCCAGAGCCGTGTCTCTCAGGCACCCCTAGTGTCTGCGTGGGTTTCCTCCCACAGTCCAAAGATGTGAAGGTTTAGTGGAATAGCCATGGGAAATGCAGGGTTACAAGGATAGGGTAGGGAGTGGGTCTGGGTGGGATGCTCTTTGGAGGGTCGCCTTCAATTTGAGAACACTTGGATGGTCCAGTAACCATCTCTAAGAGAGTTGAGGAGTAACCTGTTCATAGAAAACCTGGCGTGATGTGTTGAAGGTTGAAGTGGAGAGCACTGTGTATTTTTCTGGGGAAAAGTGGATAAATATTTTAAGCAGAGAAAGGTACAGAACTATGGGATGGAGCCAGAAAAAGGGTGTAGTTGTGGGTTGCTCCAGCTAAGAGTTTGTTCAGACACTTTGGAAGGTGACGCTTTCAGCAATGCTGCAAACCTCACTGCCTTACCAACATGACGCAATGTGCCTTTGAGAGGGCGTGATGTTTCCTGGTATTCTTGAAGAGGGTATTGTCAATCTGGTGCCAAGGTGTCTGCCCCTTGGAAAGCAGACTCAATAGACTAACAGATGTACAGCACGGAAACAGTCCCTTCGATTCAACCTGTCCATGCCGACCAGATATCCCAACCCAATCCAGTCTAACCTGCCAGCACCCGGCTCATATCCCTCCAAGCCCTTCCTAATCATATACCCATCCAAATGCCTCTTAAATGTTGCAATTGTACCAGCCTCCACCACATCCTCTGACAGCTCATTCCATACACGCACCACCTTCTGCATGAAAAAGTTGTCCCTTAGGTCCCTTTTATATCTTTCCCCTCCAACCCTAAAACTATGTCTCTAGTTCTGGCATCCCCCACCTCAGGAAAAATACCTTGTCTATTTATCCTATTCATGCTCCTCATGATTTTAAAAGATCATCCTCTATAAAGTCACTCCTCAGCCTCTGACAGTCCAGGGAAAACAGCCTTACCCTATTCAGACTCTCCCTATAGCTCAAATCCTCCAACCCTGGCAACCTACTTGTAAATCTTTTCCGAACCCTTTCAGGTTTCACAACATCTTTCCAATAGGAAGGAGACCAGAATTACACGCAATATTCCAAAAGTGGCCTAACCAATGTCCTATACAGCTGCAACATGAGTTCTCAATTCCTATACTCAATGCACAGACAAATAAATGAAAGCATCCCAAACGACTTTACTTTCGTAGATGGGCTATGAACCTACATTTCAAGGTCTCATTGTTCAGCAACCCTCCCCAGCTTCTTCCCATTACGTCCTGCTCAGATTTGCTTTTCCAAAATGCAGCACCTCTAAATTAAACTCCAAGTTTTGGGATTCTTTTTAAATGAGAGAAGAGAAATGAAACAGTGAAATCAGGCGCATACACTGTCAGGAAGTTGGGGTATTGGAGTTAAAGCTGCTAGATGCAGCTCTCTCTCTGCTGCTACAAAAAGCTGGAGTTCTCTTTTAGCTGCTAAGTGTATCCTGTCAGAGTTCCTTCTCCAGCAAACGAAGGAAATTGTTTTGCTGAATTTGCCTTTGCTCAGGGTGTGTTTATGGTAGTAGATGAAAGTAGTTTAGATTTGATTAGATTAGATTACTTACAGTGTGGAAACAGGCCCTGCGGCCCAACAAGTCCTTACCAACCCGCTGAAGCGCAACCCACCCAGACCCATTCCTTACATTTACCCCTGCCCCTAAAACTATGGGCAATTTAGCATGGCCAATTCACCTGCACATTTTTGGACAGTGGGAGGAAACCGGAGCACCCGGAGGAAACCCACGCAGACACGGGGAGAACGTGCAAACTCCACACAGTCAGTCGCCTGAGGTGGGAATTGAACCTGGGCCTCTGGCGCTGTGAGGCAGCAGTGCTAACCACTACATTATACATTATTTTGTTAAGCATTTTGAAGGAGTAAAGTTATGCCAATTCTTCAGTTTTTGTTTGTATTTTAACTCTGATGCAAGAATGAATTGTATTTTGCTTAAAACCTAGTAGTATGACCAACCAACTACACCTGTCTTTAAATAAGATAAAAGTTGAGGCTATCTCCGTGATATGTTTTAAGGGGGTTTGGCCTGGTCCATAACACCAATCACACAGCACTCTATTCACTAGGTGAGAATGTCACATTAATAACATGCTGCTAAACCATTGCAAACCCAGTACTTCAGCATATATAACCCAAACACCAATTGAACACAATACAATGTCCAGGATGCTGCAGTCATTCTTTTGGATTCATTCGACAAGCCCAGGCAGCCATTGTTACTGCATTCTCCATCTCTGTCAAACAATAGACAATAGGTGCAGGAGAAGGCCATTCAGCCCTTCGAGCCTGCACCGCCATTCAATATGATCATGGCTGATCATCCTTAATCAGTGTCCGCTTCCTGCCTTATCTCCATAACCCTTGATTCCACTATCTTTGAGAGCTCTATCCAACTCTTCCTTAAAAGAATCCAGAGACTGGGCCTCCACTGCCCTCAGGGGCAGAGCATTCCACACAACCACCACTCTCTGGATGAAGAAGTTTCTCCTCATCTCTGATGCCAATTTATGCCAATTTCCAAAAGAGCCTCAAGCTCATCCATCTTATTTCTAATGCTTCGTGCGTTCATATACACAGTATTTTTAATTTGTTACTGCTCTCACCCTTCCCATCAACCCCTATTTCACTCAACCTTACAGCATGATCCCTTTCTGAATTTTCTGCCTCATTGATACCGTTGTCTTTCTTGACTTCCCTTGTTCTAACTTTCCCTCCAATTTGCTTTTTATACGTCCAGTTTGTCCCCTCCCCCCCGCTATTTAGTTTAAATGTAGCTGTGATGCAGTAGCAAACCTGCCTGCCAGAATGCTGGTCCCTAACCTATTAAGGTGCAAACCGTCTCTCTTGTAGAATTTATGTTTACCACAAAATATACCCCAGTGATTCAAGAATTTAAATCCTTGCTTCCTGCACCAGTTCCCTAGCCACACGTTCAAGTCCATTATTTCCCTGTTTCTGGCCTCACCAGCCCAAGGAACTGGAAGCAAACCAGAGATAACCACCTTGAACGTCCTGCCCTTCAGCCTTCTTCCTAGTTCTCCGAAGTCCTGCTGTAATATGTGCCTCCTCTTCTTCCCGACATCATTTGTGCCCGACATGTACCACCACCTCTGGCTCTTCACCCTCGTCCTTGAGGATTTCCTGCACTCTGTCGGCGATGTCTTTCACCCTGGCACCAGGAAGGCAACACACCATCCTTAAATCCCGTCTGCTGCCACAAAAACCCCGGTCAGTTCCTCTCACGATGGAGTCCCCTATTACCACGGCTCTGTGCGATGTCCGACTCTTCCGCTCTGCCTCTGCGCCAACTTTTGATTGACAGACCTGGCCGCCTCGTGGACTGGCAGTGTCATCAGTCTCTACTGTTTCCAAAAGCTTCAACTTGTTCCTGACAGGTACTTCCCCCGGGGTCTCTTGCACCTGTCTCCTCTCTGCCTTCCTCATCGTCTGCTCTCTTCTGCTCTCTTCTGGTATGGTCGGTGTAATAACCTCACTGAAGGTCTTGTCCAGAAAGATCTCGTTCTCTCGGATGAGCCTAAGGTCCTCGAGTTCTTTCATCAGCACTGCAATATGCTCGGTCAATAGCTGAATGTGCACACACTTTCCACACATATACGAGCCAGACACACCAGAGTCGTTGACCTCCCACATCAAGCACGTAGCAGACTGAACCAGCTTGGCAGTCATGTCTTCACCCTCTTCAACTGTGGCGTAATCACGTCACTCACCCTCCTTGTCAAAGACTCCTGAGCTGCAGCCTCACTCTTCGATTAAAAACTTCCTTAGACCCTCTTTTTGTAGCAAGTCTGTGGACTCTTAGTTTAGGTTAGAGAGGAGGGAGGGAGGGAGACCCTACTTTGTAGGACCTGGGGTTTAGGACACACCCACTCTAATAGCAATCACTTACCTTCCCGATCGGTTTTGCGCTCTGCCTGAACTTCCGCCTAGCTCCCGCCGCACTCTGCTGCCAACAACGTGACTTGTCCCAACACCCAGCCTACCTCAGTCTTACCACCTCAACCGTGCTCTCTCCCTCTCCATACAAATGGATAGCCAACTTCTGACTAAAAGTTAGCACTGAACATGCTCACAACAACCTTTGCTGCAGTGCATTCCAGATCATAACTTGCCTTGTTAAATACAAATTCTCATTTCCCCTCTGTTCTTTTGCCAATTATTGTAAACTGAGATCCTCTGACTATTGATCCTATTACTCTTAGCTCACAGAGAGAAAAAAAAATCAAACATATGGAGAAGAAAGGACAGTGGAAAACACTAAGCCCACATGAAGCATCAAGGTAGATAGCTCCCCAAACCCAGACTAGATATAGAGGATATAGAATTCCTGAAGAAGAGCTCATGCCCGAAACTTCGATTCTCCTGCTCCTTGGATGCTGCCTGACCTGCTGTGCTTTTCCAGCAACACATTTTCAGCTCTGATCTCCAGCATCTGCAGTCCTCACTTTCTCCCAGACTAGTTATATCCGGATTCCTATGGGAAGTAAGGAATGAGATTGCTACACCTCTAGTGATAATCATTGCATCCGCACTCTCCATGGGAGAAGGACTGGATGATTGGAGGGAGGCGAATGCTGTTCCTCTGTTCAAGAAAGGGAATAGGGAAATGCCTGGGAATTACAGACCAGTCAGTCTTACATCTGTGGTAAGCAAGGCACTGGAAAGGATTCTGAGAGACAGGATTTATGACTATTTGGAAAAACATAGTTTGAATGGAGATAGTCAGCGTGGCTTTGTGAGGGGCAGCTGGTGCCTCACAAGCCTTACTGAGTTCTTTGAAGATGTGATGAGACAAGTTGACAAAGGCCGAGAGGTGGATGTGGTGAATGTGGATTTCAGTAAGGCATTTGTTAAGGTTCCCCATGGTAGGCTCATTCAGAAAGTTAGATATGGGATATAGGGAAATTTGGCTGTCTGGATATAGAGTTGGCTGGCCGAAAGAAGACAGTGAGTGGAAAGTATTCTGCCTGAAGATCGGTGACCAGTGGTATCTGCAGGGATCTGTTCTTGGATCTCTGCTCTTTGTAGTTTTTATAAATGACTGATGGAAGGGTGGGTTAGTATGTTTCCTGATGACACCAAAGTCGGTGGTGTTGTAGACAGTGTCGAGGGCTGTTGCAGGCTACATCAAGACATTGACAGGATGCAGAGCTGGGCTGAGAAGTGGCAGATGGAGTTCAACCTGAATAAATGCAAAGTGATTCACTTTGGAAGGTCGAATTTGAATGCTGAATACAGGGTTAAAGGCAAGATTCTTGTGGAGGAACAGCAGGATCTTGGGGTCCACATACATAGGTCCCTCAAAGTTGCCACCCAAGTTGATCAGGTTGTTAAGAAGGCATATGTTGTTTTGGATTTCATTTACAGGGGATTGAGTTTAAGAGCCGGGGGTGGGGAGGGTGGGGGGGTTGCTGCAGCTCTATAAAACCCTGGTTAGACCACAGTTGAAATTTTGTGTCCACTTCTGGTCGCTTCATTATAGAAAGGATGGAGATATTTTAGAGATGGTACAGGGGAAATTTGTCAGGATGCTGCCTGGTTTGGAAGAGAGATTGAGTGAGCTAGGGCTTTTCATACTGAAGAGAAGAAAGAAGAGAGAGAGGTGACTTGATAAGTATGCAGGATCATGAGAGGCCAGTAGATAGAGTAGATAGCCAGAGACTTTTGCCCAGGGCAGAAATGGCTGTCACGAGGGGTCATAATTTTAAGGTGATTTGAGGCAGGAATAGGGGAGATCTCAGAGGTAGGTTCTTTACACAGAGAGTGGTAGGTAGTAGAGACAGTGGTAGTAGAGTCAGACACATTAGGGACATTTAAGCCACTGCTGGACAAGCACATGGACAGCAGTAAATTGAGGGCTGCGTAGGTTAGATTGATCTTAGATGAAGGTAAATGCTTGGCACAACCTCGTGGGCCGGAGGGCCTGTACTGTTCTCTGTTCTATGTCAGGAAAGTAATTGTACATCAGAATGACTGACTGAGTGACTAGAATTAACAACCCAGGATTGCATTCCAAATCTCCTTCCGCTGGCGAGTCCAATCTGTATTAAGTGCCATACTCACTCATGCAAGTGTGTGCAATATACAGCTTGAACTAAATAAATAAACTGAATTCAGGAAAGTTCTTGTGCATTCCCGGTGGGTCTGTAATCTAAAACAAAGGATACAGTATGAACATGTGACTTAAATAGTGACTCTGTTCACTTATGCAATTACTCAACACTTTTTCCCCCTCACTGGTCGATCTTAAAGCAATTATGCAGTGTGGAGGATTTGAAAAACTGCTGAGTAGGTTTGTCAATGCATTAATCTCAGGCAGCTTGTTCCACTGCATTCACTTCCTGAGTACACATAAAAATGTACACATCAATGTCTCCACTTTAATTTAAAAAATCCTGGTTTAGGAGAATGAAATCAAACAGAACATTTTTTGAATATGTTTAATATGAGAGTGATAGATGGCAAATGAGCGAGTGTGACAGGCAGCTAGGGAGGACAAGCCATTTACAGGAGCTAGAGGGAAAATGGGGTGAGGGGTCAGAGTGCAGGCAGGGGAAAAATGTCAGGAAGCTGGAGAACAAGAGGAGAAAACAAAATTTGCTGCATGAAACAGACCATTCAGTCCAGTATTATATCCATTTTGTAAATGTGTAGTTTGTAAATGCGTAATTTATTCAGCCTATTCATCATTCTCTGTTAAAATCATCAACTTGAGAAAAGACCATAAGACATAGGAGTGGAAGTAAGGCCATTCAGCCCATCGAGTCCACTCCGCCATTTAATCATGGCTGATGGGCATTTCAACAACAAATACCCGCACTCTCTCAGTATCCTTTAATTCCTTGTGAGATTAATAATTTATCAATCTCTGCCTTGAAGACATTTAATGTCCCAGCTTTCAGGGTGCCCCATGGCAATGAATTCCACAGGCCCACCACTGTCTGGCTGAAGAAATGTCTCCTCATTTCCGTTCTAAATTGACCCCCTCGAATTCTAAGGCTGTGCTCATGGGTCCTAGTATCCCCGCCTGATGGAAACAATTTCCCAGCGACTACCCTTTCTAAGCCATGCATTATCTTATAAGTTTCTATTAGATCTCCCCTCAACCTTCTGAATTCTAACGAATACAATCCCAGGATCCTCAGCCGTTCATTGAATGTTAGGCCTACCATTCCAGGGATCATCCGTATGAATCTCCGCTGGATACGCTCCAGTGCCAGTATGTCCTTCCTGAGATGTGGGGCCAAAACCCGGACACATTATTCTAAATGGGACCTAACCAGAGCTTTATAAAGTCTTAGTAGCACCTCATTTGAAATAAATGACAACATTACATTTGCTTTCTTAACTATGGACTCAATCTGCAAGTCAACCTTTAGAGACATTTTCACCACTTGAGAGATCAGCTATTTTCACAATTCTCCCCAATACTGAAACATTCCAAGACTGAATGTAATGAGATCTTGGCCAAGTTCAATAATTGGCAAGGCAATTTTGCGCTACATGTGTAAAAATCATCTCCACCAAGTGTCTAAAATACCTCCACTTTGGAAGTACCATTGGCAAAATCCACACCATGATGTCTTGTTAATTGACTCAGCTCCACAGCTATGCAAATAACATGGCTGCAAGTGCAGGTCAGAGGTTGGGTACACCCTTGTAGTATAGAGATAGCAATGTGTACCATCTAGAAGATGGACTCACCAATGTTTCTTCAACAGCACCTCCCCAATCAACAGCCTCCAACACCTAGGAGGAAAAGTGGAGGCACAGAGACACTGCCTTTTCCAAGTTCCCCACAATCCCAAATGCTCTTACACAATCTCCTTCAGATCTTTCAGCTTCCCCAGCAGCTTTTTAACCATATTAGGTAAGTGTGGAAAAGAAACTGGAATAGAAGGACACATTGTTCAGATTAAATTGTAGGGTTAGAGAAAGATCATGTGGAGGTAAATCTATCGGGCCAAATTATCAGTTTTTGTCTTGTAAGTGTAACGTGAAAGGACATTTTGGGAGATTAACCTTAAACGCTCCATGACATAAAGCTTTCACAGGCAAAAACTTATTTTCCCTTCATTCAATCTGACCTTTTGTTTATCCACAAGTTCCGTGACTTCATCCAGAGTTGGACCACTTGGTGTAAATATGGCCCAGCGATAATGAACGCCCCGCCTCAGATGCTGCAAGGAAAAAGAGAGAGGAAAAGTCACAATAAGATACTGTCTCTGATTGTCTACGTGTGCACTTCCTGAACAGAGTATCACAAAACCCATTAGGAATAGAATCACTGTGAGACTGTGAGAACAATCTTTTTCTTCAACTTACTGCCTTAACTCTCAAAACAAACAAGAGGTAAAAACATTTGTGCATTCTCTTGTGGGACATAAGCATCAGTCTCTGGTTTAGTAGTTATTGTCCATCCCTCAGCCTTCGTACCATTGTCCATGTCATTCAGGGGCTAGGAAGGTTCCACCTCACGTCACTACAAGGCCAGTCTAACATACTTCCAGTGATGTAGCTGAGCAAATAGGGGCAGACGAGGTGTTGCATATTGTCACTGAACTTCCAATCCAGAAGCTCAGGGACATGAGTTTAAATCCTACCACAGCAGCTGGCTAATTATAAATACAATTAATAAATGTGGAATTAAATGTTGCAGTATACATTTGTTTCACTGACATCTTGAGGGAAGGCAATTTGCCATCCTTATCTGGTCTAGTCGGCAACAATGTGGGTGACACTGAACTGCCCTCTTATGGCAACACACCCATAACCCATTGAAGAATAAAGGAAAAACAGATCTTTTAAAGCAAGCTTTCTAAAGGGAAGATGGTTCAGCCAGGGAAACAAGCATGAGCAATAAATACTGACCATATTCCATGAAAGAATAAAAACGTGCAGATGGTCACCCGAGGTGGACTGAACATAGTGGGTACTGTGTTAGTTAGACAGCCTCTTGAAAACGGTCTGGATTATTTCAAGATCATCAAAACCTTCTTGAAATGACTGGAAGATCTTGAAATGACTGGAATCCTTGCTCTCTGACATATTTTAACAAAAATATTTGATTAAGATTAGTTGGTGTTTGAAAGACTGTGGATGACACTCAACGTTTTAACTTGCATATGGATTTAAAATAAAGTCAGGGAGACCTTGTAATTTAGGTACAACCTTTGATAACTTCCCAGAGCGGCACGGTGGCACAGTGGTTAGCACTGCTGCCTCACAGCGCCTGTAGACCCGGGTTCAATTCCCGACTCAGGCGACTGACTGTGTGGAGTTTGCACGTTCTCCCCGTGTCTGCGTGGGTTTCCTCCGGGTGCTCCGGTTTCCTCCCACAGTCACAAAGATGTGCGGGTCAGGTGAATTGGCCAAGCTAAATTGCCCGTAGTGTTAGGTAAGGGGTAAATGTAGGGGTATGGGTGGGTTGCGCTTCGGCGGGTCGGTGTGGACTTGTTAGGCCGAAGGGCCTGTTTCCACACTAAGTCTAATCTAATCTAATCTCTCCTTCTCAAGCGCAGTCAGTGCTGCAACCACAGAGAAATGTGGCCCAGTGCAAGCTCTAGCTGGATAGCAAGGTATGATCAGATGGTGTTTTGCTGATACAGGTCAAGGGACAAATACTGGTGGGATGCAGTGTGGAACTTACTGCTCATCATTGCAACCATAAAATCCTTTATGCATCCGACATAGCAGACAGACCTCGGTTTAATATCTTACCTGAAAGGCAGCAGCTCCAACAGTGCAGCACTCCCTCAATACTACACTGGAGCGTCAGCCCAGTTTATGCATTCAAGTCTCCACAGTGAGCTCAAGTTTCTGAAATAATATTACCTTTAGGATTTTGCTGCCCAAGGTAATCCCTGATTTAACTATTCCATCAGCAATTCCAAGTCTATCAGTATTGAGCATGAAGGGTGTCACTAATGTTACATATGTAGCTCCTGACCACGGCTTCAGTAAGTTCAAGGCCCAGTCTTCGGTCCGTCCACCCACATTATCCAAGATAAAGTCAAACCTGTGCAAAGGATAGAGGAATATTTCAGAAACAGGACAGCGCATTAAGAAATTCCCACTGAAAGTAAATCAATTCCTCGAATTTCTAAGTTAGGGTTTGGGAGAAAAGCATTGTTTATGGTCAGTTACCAGGATACCATAATGTAGCAGGATTTGGGTCTTCAGGTGAAATCCTCAACGCCAGCTGTGTTGTTACTGGTGAGAACCAGGGGAGAAAATTCCCAAAAAAGGAACAGCAGCAGAACAACAGGGTCTTTCTTATGAATTTTAGCTGTTAGCAACAGAGGCCTAAAGTAAAGGTCCTGTGGAAACAGTGCCCATCAGGAAGGGAATGAGTGTGTGACACATCTGTAACAAAATAGAACAAATCCAAGATAGACTGTAAAAGTTTTGTGGAATTTTATAGCACTGCACGGAGAGTTTGGCAAAATAGTTAAATATTCTGCAGTCTGTTTTTGATCCATTATTAAAAAAAAAATCAAACAACCTGCTAGACATGACCACACTTTGAGACATTTACTTGCAAGTTGAATGGTGGCGCAGAGAAGAGTGTTTGAAGCAGATTGTAAACTTAGCCGGACTGAAAAACACCAGCTGGGGGTCACTGCCCCATTTACAGAATTATATAATTGTTACAGTGAAGGAGGAGGCCAGTTAGCCCACTCTCCAATGACTTAGTGCCATTGATCTCCTTTCCCCAATACCCTTGCACATTTAAATAATTTTCCGATGCCTCAGCTGAATCTGCCTCCACTACACATGCAGATGCTTCATCCCAGACCTGAACCAACTGTAGTGCAAAAATCGTTTTTCTCACATCTCATTTGCTGTTTATGTCAAATCACTTCAAATCTGGGTCTTTTCATTCTTGATTTTTTTAACAAGTGGGAACAGCATCTCATCTGCTCTGTTCAGACGGTTTCAGAAATGTTTATTAGATCCCCTCTCAGCCTTCCGTCTTTCCAAGCACAATCTCCTTGCTGTTGTACTCTATGGCATTAATAAAGCAAAGAATGTTGTTTCCCTTATTAACTGCGCTGGAAAAGCATAGCCAGTTAGGCTGCATCTGAGGAGTAGGACAGTCAGACTCTCCTGCTCCCTGGAGCTCATTCCTGATGAAAGCTTTTGCCCAAAACGTCGATTCCCCTGCTCCTTGGATGCTGCCTGACTGGCTGTGCTTTTCCAGCACCACACTCTTTGACTCTGATCGCCAGCATCTGCAGTCCTCACTTTCTCCTTATTAACTGCTTTCTCCACTTATCTTGACTTTTGAATCGGTGTGCAAAAATATCCAGGTCTTTGTTTCTGCACCACATTTAGAATTGTCTCTTTTTTAAAAACTTTGTCTGTCCACAGTCCTCCCACCAAAACTGATCATCTCACACTTCTCAACATGGAACATCACCTGCCATCTATCCACTCACTGTGCCAATATCTGTTTGAAGTTCATACTGTCCTCCTCACAGTTTACAATGGTTCAAAGCTCTCCCAGCCTATGTGTACCCAAGTTGCTACTGTCCCTTTTATTCCATAAGCTATAATATTCCTCACAAGTCTGTTGCATGGAACTGCATTGAACACCTTCTGAAAATCCATCTACCATCTCATTATAGGACTACTCGCATTGAGTTTTTTTCTTAAATCAGCTTTTCAAAAAACTTCATCAGATCAGCTAAAAATGATTTCCTCATTGAAAATCAGCATTGGCTCTTCCTAATCAACCCATCTTCTTCCAGGTGGCTACAAATTCCATCCCAAATAATTTTCTCCACAAGCTTTTAAACCTCAAATTTATAGTAACTGTAAATGTCAAACTCTACTTACCCACTTCATTTTCAGCTTCTGTTTGTAAGCAAAAATTGGATTAGAGACAAGATGCGGGGGAGGGGCAAGATCTGGGGGAGGGGCAAGATCTGGGGGAGGGGCAAGATGCCGGGGAAAAACTGCATGAAGTCCTTTCACTTCCAGGATCCATCGGAATCAGTTGTGAAGAGAAGTCATAGTGGACTCAAAACATTATTTCGGTTTTCCTCTCCACGGATGCCACCAGTCCTAAGTTTTTCCAGAATTTTACATTTTTATGCAAATTGTTTTTTGCATTGACTTGGGCCTATCTCATCCTGGATCCTAGATATATAGCAGAAAACTCTCCCATACACTTGAATCCTCACACAAAGATGCTATCCAAAGCCTACAGTTTTATGTATAAAGAATCACAGTACTAATTTCAAAAGCACCACAGCACCTCAGATAGCACAAGAACATAAAGGCTGTTTATGTCAAAGCTTCTCTCTCTTGTTTCCTAACTCTCTCCAGACCATTGCCCAACTGTATCTGGAACAACACTCATCTCAGCAGGTCTGCTGCCAGACTTCATTTCAGATATCAATCAAATTTTGTATGAAAAAAACTGCTATATTAAATCTGTGTTCTATCGCTGACTGCTTAGCAATGGCTCTAAAAAGACAATTTGAAAAGTGAAGGATTACGTTATGATTTATTATTCTGTCAGCAGACAAAACCAGATCTACAAATAATTTTCACAGAAGCTGATGTGTAGACAGAGTCATGTCGCCATTATATATTCTTTGGTGGTGAAGTGATGCAAATTTTCAGGTAGTCAGTTTAGTTCATTCAATCCCAGGGGATTGGGTCAGTGCTCCAGGACCATGCGTGCACTGGGATAAACACATTCTCCAAATGAAACTAAATGCACTTTCAGTGATTTCCTTCCCTCCAATCCCCTACTGAAAAAAATTAATCATGCATCCCAATTGGCATGGGTGAAAGCTGCTGTAAAATATGCCATTGATGGCAAGACGCAGAAGAACCTTCCTCTCGATGACCAGAATTCACACTGACAGCTCCCTGCCACACTCAGAGAAAACAGATGTGGGGCTGAGGTGGGACACATGGTCTCAACACTGTTTCAGATGTGTCTCTCAATGCAAAAAGCAACCTGACTTTGACAGATGGACTGCCGCAGGCTCAGAGAGGATGGGAAATCGCAATGTCACCAGTTCAAAGAGAGGTTTTTATTTTGTTTAATGTGCCTTGAATGAACAAGGTACAAAAGGCGTAACTGAGCTAAATTAAATTTGTAATGCCGCATTGCTAACACGGGCACTGCACAAAGGAGGTGATGTCACATCCCTCAAACCAGCGACATTTCCCATTCAGGACTACGTTTTGTTTCTCAGAAGAGGGCAATGATGCGGCAACATTACTCAAGCCAATCATTCCAACCTCTACACCCACTTTCTGCATTCCACACTGACGAATGACTTGATCAAGTCAGGGTCAGATTTGGGAGTGAGGTCAGCAGTACTAATTAATACAGGTCTTTTAACAACAAACTCAGGATGTGCATTCAATTCTCCAACTCCCACTGCTGCTGAGTAAGATTCAGAGTGGGAAACAGTTTACCACAAACTCATTTACACAGGAAAAACTTACATTTTCAGATCCTTGAGCTCTTTCTCCAAACTGGGAGTTTTGTAATTGATGGTGTGATCTGCACCCAAATCTTTTAACAATGAGAAAGCATTCTCCGAACAGGTGGTGGTCACATGGGCTCCCCAGGATTTTAAAAGCTGTGGCAGAAAATTCAAGAGATCAGCTCTTAAAAAATATGACTTAATACATAAACTAGAGTTGAAGATGCAAATTGGTTCATATTTGTTATGATTGGATATTACAACGTTGCACATTACCAACCCAGAGTCATTGAATTATTTGAATTAAATCTGATTTGGTGTATCATGGTCACGTGTACCTAAGTACAGTGCAAACCTATGTTTGCAAGCAGTACAGGTAGTTCATAGTAAGCAAGGACATATGTCTGCTCCAGGGATGGGAGCAGTTGGGGAACTTCAGGTGAGGGGGTTATGCTATTTGTTGAACATCATTACTTCACTCGATGGTTATTCAAAAACAAGTCATTTGTGAACTTCCTTTCAGCAGGGCTCATTGTAAGCATGGAACTAAGCCGTGACTCAGGGTGACTCAAAGCCCAGTCTTCTGGGTAGGTACATTTGTGGCCTGGGCCTAAAAATGTCAAAAGGGTCCTGCAGAAACTGCTGGCCAACAGGAATCAAATCAATCAGCTGCTGTCAGGAACTCCCTCAGATCAAAATTCCTGCCTACAAACACTGGGCTCACATGCAAAGAACGGTGACTTGGGAAAACTTGGGGGTGCATTTTGTGACTGGAGGTCCATTTGACCACATCCTAGCATGAATGGACAACTTCAGGGAGAACAAAAAAAACCTTTCACATTCCTTGGATGTCCCAAAGCACTTCATGGTAAACAAGCAGGAAGCTGGAAGAACGCAGCAAGCCAGGCTGCATCAAGAGGTGGAGAAATCAACATTGCGGGCATAACCCTTCTTCAACCCCAAAGCACTACATTGCTCATTCATTCACTGTGAAGTGTAACCACTGTTGTAATGTAGGCAAATATGGCAGCCATCTTGCATACAGCAAGATCCCAGAAATAGCAATGCGGTACATTGTCAGATATGCTACAATTGGTATTGCTATTCGAGGGACAGAGAACTCTCTAAATCCCCTGATTTGTGCTGTAGAGTGTTTTATGTCAAACTAATTCAGCTGGACACGGCATTTGATTAATGAAAGGTTGTAGCTCATCAATGCAGCATCCCCTCAGTGTGAACCTAGAGTAATGCTGACACTGAATGAACTAAGGCCAACATGAGATAGAAAGCAGATACGTTTCTAGTTAGTTAAAATAACCATAGTTTAGTACAGCACCAAAAGTCACCAGTCAGATTTAAATGGTTTATTTTTTCTGAAATTGTATGAAGACATTCTGTGGATAGAAAGTGTTTTTGGTGAACATGTGAATTGTTTAATTAGCTGGTCTGCAACACATGTACTTCTATTAGATTAACAACTATAATTGAGCCATTTTAAATTGCTTTCCTGCATACCCAAGTCCTTTGCAGCGGACAGAGTGCAAAACAAAGATTAAATAGAATTTTCTACTGAACTACTGCTCATTTTTGGAAATATTAAGCAAAATGTTAAACAGTTGACATTACTGGGATTGGGGGAGGAAGTTTTGGGGGAACGCGTGGTGGATGTCTCTACATTTTAGTTGATCAGACATCTTGTGGAAACATGGTTGGGACCTGAGTTCTGGTCCATCAAATACCCTTTGGAAGAAGGAGCCCTTTTTGATTGTTGTTTGCATCAAAGATCGACTCTGTGAAAGAATATTCAACAGGCTTGTTCAAAAGGAATTGAATAAGTACCTGAAATGGAAGAATTTAGGGTCTTGGAGAAAAAGCAGTGGGAGTTGGACTAATTAGATAATTCTACCAAAAAACAGGCACCGACATGGAAAGCTAAAAGGTCTCCATCGATGTATAATATTCAATAACACCGAAGTTTTACTGTGTTCATTTTCATTCAACTGAAATTGTAAAATTCTGATCGTGTGAGTGCTGTTTAGCTTTTGCGAAATTTTCTGTACTAAGTATGAATACTCAGGTTGGGATAGATGCCAACATGTCATATTTACTTAGCACTGTTAATAACATAAAATATTTCCAGGTGCATTCAGTAACAAACATGGATTCCACACAACAAAGGTATTATAAACAACGGCCAAAAGAATTAATCAAGTCCAATTTATGGAGTGTTTTCAAACGTGCTGGGGAGGCATTGAGGTGGAAGTTGTAGAGAGAGGATTGCAGATCTTAGGGCCTGTTTAGTGGAACACCCTGTCAATGATGATGAATGGACAGAGGTGGCAATGGACAAGAAACATTTGTCCAAATGACCCCTTGATGCACCTCTTTTTTCACACAATTTGTAATATAGTTATTGATGGAGAAACAAAATAAGGCTTTCTGGGTCCCCTAAATAAAATAGCTGCCAACTGACTTTTATAAGCGGGTAGGGGGTTGTCAGAATTAATCCTATTTACTAGGAAAAAGAAACTAGAGCAAAATAAAAAGTGAACTGGCAAGAAAACAAGGATGTAAGGTTCCTCAGAAATTACCTTCATTAATTAAATGCAACATTAAAGTACACACAACACTTTTTCTTTGGAAAGTTTACCCCATCAGAAACAATTTGGCAGGTAATTTTCTCATAAACCAATTCACATATGGACTGGTTAACATTCTGCAGCTTTAATGTCAGGGACTGGGAAATAGCCATGGATTTGGACTAAAGAAAAGATGAAACATTGCACCCTCAGGTGGCCACGGTGATTGTAGATTCAAGATGCAAGAGTGGGAGGAAACAAAGTGACTTTAGATCTGATCTGGAGGCCAAACAGATTTACTCAACAAAACAGAATCAGAACCTTTCTGAAAAGAGAAATATTTTGATGAAGTTTTCCATCAGTCAATGTTAACATTACACTTTTTTAACACAAAACTAGCACTTATATTGTATTGGAGAAGCATGCTGATTCATTAGTAAGTGGATTCTGATTGGTAGAAGCATTGCCATGGGAAATTCACCAGTTGGATGATGAATTGACAGTTAACTGCCAAACTTTATTTAAATTTTAAACCAGACAGTTCGATTCTGATTGGTCAGAGCATTGCCCTAAGTAATGAACCAGAGAATGGGTGTCACCAGTTTCGGTGAGTTGAAACAGGTGCAGTGTGTGTATATTTTTTTTTGACCCACAAAGAACAGGGCCTTGAGTATTGATTAATGTAGCATTCTGCACACGCAAGTTTGTCACATTGAGCTCGACTGAATCCTAAATTGGTTACCAACCTAAGCATTCACTTTCGCTGCTGAAAAGTCCCCAGTCTACCGCAGATTACTCCGGAAAGCATTATCTCAAAGGTTTAAGTAACAAGTGAATTCGGCATTTCACAATGCAACTGCACAGCAGCAACACGAGTGGCATTCACCAGTAACAAGCTGCTGCTGTCAAGCCAAAAAGATATTCGATCTATTACAAAAATGAGTAATGTAATATGTAAATTTCAGTGCTTGTGTAATTCAAAATATTTGGGGCAAATGCATCAACAGCATATTCTTTTGGATATTCATAACACACAAGGAATTGACCACGGCCCACCAGCCTGTGTTTATAAAACCAAGACAGTGTCCAATGTTAGATAGGACTCTGTGGTTGGACAATATTTGTTAAATCATCCAGAGTTTGCAAAGAATTAATGCTGACCAATTTATGATTGCCAGGCAGGTTCACAGTGTGGCACACTTATGTGTACTGGAAACTAATATATTAACACATTCTTTGCAGACAGAATGGTTTACACACACAACATTTCAACTCAACCAGATGGACAACAGCCTTCCTCTGGCCCATTTATTAGGATTATTCCTTTGCCAATCTGACTTGTTTAAAATTTAAAGAATATTGTCCTTCATTGCCAGAGGGATGATGTTTAAAAACAGTGAGGTTATGGTCAGCTGCATAGGGTGCGAGTGGGGCCACACGTGGAGTACTGTGTACAGGTTTGGTCTCCTTACTTGAGAAAGTACTATAAACTGGCATCAGAGAGGTTCACTAGCTTGATTCCAGAGTTGAGGGGGTTGGCTTATGAGGAGAGATTGGGTAGACTGGGACAAGACACACTGGAATTTAATTCTGGATTAGTGGTGCTGGAAGAGCACAGCAGTTCAGGCAGCATCCAAAGAGCAGCTAAATCGACGTTTCAGGCAAAAGCCCTTCATCAGGAATAAGGGCAGAGAGCCTGAAGCGTGGAGAGACAAGCTAGAGGAGGGTGGGGGTGGGGAGAAAGTAGCATAGAGTACAATAGGTGAGCGAGGGAGGGGATGAGGGTAATAGGTCAGGGAGGAGAGTGTGGAGTGGATAGGTGGAAAAGGAGATAGGCAGGTAGGACAAGTCCGGACAAGTCATGGGGACAGTGCTGAGCTGGAAGTTTGGAACTGGGGTGAAGTGGAGGAAGGGGAAATGGGGAAGCTGTTGAAGTCCACATTGATGCCCTGGGGTTGAAGTGTTCCTAGGCGGAAGATGAGGCGTTCTTCCTCCAGACGTCTGGTGGTGAGGGAGCGGCGGTAAAGGAGGCCCAGGACCTCCATGTCCTCGGCAGAGTGGGAGGGGGAGTTGAAATATTGGGCCACGGGGCAGTGTGGTTGATTGGTGTGGGTATCCCGGAGATGTTCCCTAAAGCATTCTGTTAGGAGGCGCCCAGTCTCCCCAATGTAGAGAAGACCGCATCGGGAGCAACGGATAAAATAAATGATATTAGTGGATGTGCAGGTAAAACTTTGATGGATGTGGAAGGCTCCTTTAGGGCCTTGGATAGAGGTGAGGGAGGAGGTGTGGGTGCAGGTTTTACAGTTCCTGCAGTGGCAGGGGAAGGTGCCAGGATGGGAGGGTGGGTTGTAGGGGGGCGTGGACCTGACCAGGTAGTCACGGAGGGAACGGTTTTTGCGGAAGGCGGAAAGGGGTGGAGAGGGAAATATATCCTTGGTGGTGGGGTCTTTTTGGAGGTGGCGGAAATGTTGGCGGATGATTTGGTTTATGCGAAGATTGGCAGGGTGGAAGGTGAGCACCGGGGCGTTCTGTCCTTGTTACGGTTGGAGGGGTGTGGTCTGAGGGCAGAGGTACGGGATGTGGACGAGATGCGTTGGAGGGCATCTTTAACCACGTCGGAAGGGAAATTACGTTCTCTAAAGGAGGAGGCCATCTGGTGTGTTCTGTGGTGGAACTGGTCCTCCTGGGAGCAGATACGGTGGAGGCGGAGGAATTGTGAATACGGGATGGCATTTTTGCAAGAGGTAGGGTGGGAAGAGGTGTAATCCAGGTAGCTGTGGGTTTGTAAAAAATGTCAGTGTCAAGTCGGTCATCATTAATGGAGATGGAGAGGTCCAGGAAGGGGAGGGAGGTGTCAGAGATGGTCCAGGTAAATTTAAGGTCAGGGTGGAATGTGTTGGTGAAGTTGATGAATTGCTCAACCTCCTCGCGGGAGCAGGAGGTGGCACCAATGCAGCCATCAATGTAGCGGAGGAAGAGGTGGGGAGTGGTGCCGGTGTAATTACGGAAGATCAACTGTTCTACATAGCCGACAAAGAGACAGGCATAGCTGGGGCCCATACATGTCCCCATGGCTACCCCTTCGGTCTGGAGGAAGTGGAAGGATTCGAAGGAGAAATTGTTAAGGGTGAGGACCAGTTCGGCCAAACGAATGAGAGTGTCGGTGGAAGGGTACTGTTGGGGATGTTTGGAGATGAATAAAACGGAGGGCTTGGAGGCCCTGGTCATGGCGGATGGAGGTGTAGAGGGATCGGATATCCATGGTGGAGATGAGGCGTAGGGGGCCGGGGAAACGGAAGTCTTGGAGGAGGTGGAGGGCGTTGGTGGTGTCTCGAACGTATGTGGGGAGTTCCTGGACTAAGGGGGATAGGACAGTGTTGAGGTAGGTAGAGATGAGTTCAGTGGGGCAGGAGCATGCTGAGACAATGGGTCGGCCAAGGTGGTCAGGCTTGTGGATCTTGGGAAGGAGGCAGAACCGGGCAGTGCGGGGTTCCCGGACTATGAGGTTGGAAGCTGTGGGTGGGAGATCTCCTGAGGTGATGAGGTTCTGTGTGGTCTGGGAGATGATGGTTTGGTGATGGGGGGTGGGGTCAAGGTTGAGGGGGTAGTAGGAAGAGGTGTCCTCGAGTTGGCGTTTGGCTTCAGCGGTATAGAGGTCAGTGCGCCAGACTACCACTGCGCCCCCTTTATCTGCTGGCTTGATGGTGAGATTGGGATTGGAGCAGAGGGATTGGAGGGCTGCGCGTTGTGAGGGTGAGGGGTTGGAGTGGGGGAGGGGGGTAGACAGGTTGAGGCGGTTAATGTCCTGGCGGCAGTTGGAAATGAAGAGGTCGAAGGCAGGTAATAGGGCAGCGCAGGATGTCCAGGTGGATGCAGTGTGTTGAAGGTGGGCGAAGGGGTCCTTGGAAGGTGGGCAGGAATCCTGATTGTGAAAGTAAGCTCGGAGGCGGAGGCGACGGAAGAATTGTTCGATGTCACGGCGTGTATTAAATTCATTGATGATGGACGGAGGGGGATGAAGGTGAGTCTTTTGCGGAGGACTGATCGTTCGTCCTCAGTGAGGGGGAGGTCTGGAGGAATGGTGAAAACTCGGCAGGGCTGGGAGCTGGGATCTGGTGTGGGTGTGGAACTGGGAGTGGGGGCGGAACCTGTAACTGGAGTGGGTGTGATGGTGGGGGGAATGGGGGTGGAGTCATGAGCAGGGGTAGTGTTCCCATCGGGGCTCTGGGGAGTGGGGATAGTGACATTGGAATTTAAAACAACTCAAATGACAAAGGGAATAGCTAAGCTAGAAGCAGGGAGGTTGTTTCCTAGGGCAGGTGAAACTATACCTGGGGAGCAGAGGCTCAAAATAAAGCAGAGCAGATTGAGGACTGAGTTGAGGAGGAACTTCTTCACCCAAATGGTTGTGAATCTGTGGAATTCACTGCCCAGTGAAGCAGTTGAGGCTATCTCATTGAATTATTTTACCACAAAGAGATATAGATTTTTGAACAGTAAAGGAATTAAGGGTGAGAGGGTGGGTGAGTGGAGCTGAGTCCATGAAAGGATCACCCATGATCTTATTCAATGGCGGAGCAGGCTCAAGAGGCCAGATGAGCTCCTCCAGCTCTTATTTCTCCTGTTCTTATGTTAATCAAAGCTTGGCAATTAATTGTCAGTCATCATCTAACTAGTGCATCTTATAAGGCAAGACAATCAGAGTCTACTTTCCAACCATTTAGTATTCTCCTCCCATGCAGTGTTGATGTGGGTTTCCCCATAACTTTGGTATTTCTTGCAAATTATCCTGAAGAGTGTAAAGCAAATTGCGTCTTTTCTCAGCAATATTCAAATTCTGGCTTACCAAATGGCTAAAATAGAACCTCTTACTTACCAGTTTTTTAAAAAAAATGTATTTACTTTATAGCAAATATTTAAAGTTACAGAGTGCTGAATTAGAATGTGGCAAAGCACATTATATCAATCAAGGACAAACATACATTTCTTTTACCTGAATAGCAAAGGTCCCAATTCCTCCAGATCCCCCGAGGATCAGAACCCTATAACCGAGAAGTGAGCAAGGTGCAGCATTATGGCAGCCATTAACCTACACTTCCAATAGACTAGGCATGAGAATATCTAACCAAAATGCTAACCAAAAGAAAACGGTTACTGAGTTCAGAGAATGTCAGCAATTATTTTGAAGAAGTGGATTCATTTATTGAATGTTTGCACTCTAGAAAAAAAATACAGAAGAGAGTAATGGGGTGGGATTCATGGGATAAATCTTTCAAAGGACCAGTCCAGCCTCTGTGCTGTGAGATTTGATGTGAATGACACGACAATACTGCAAGACTCTCCCACCACTCCAGGCTCCCTTTGCAATCCGCCCACCAACAATTCAAAGAGAGGTAGACCTTCGAAAGCTGACTACCTGGATAGAGTCTGGCCCTTGGGTGGATAGGGCAGGGCAAATTAGGAGAAAGGAAACAGCAAAAGTAAAATAAATACCCAAGTCCCAAATTCGAAAACTTCCAATATTCCACAGTGACCTTACTACATTCAAAGCAAAGCTAAATAAATACGAGCAAGTGAGAGAGAGAGGGTTATGTTGATGGGGTTCAATGAGGAAGGGGTGGGAGGAGACTCATGTGAAGTAGACATGCTACAGGGTGGGATCTCAAGGTCTGATCTTGTGCTGGCATTGTGGTTCCTGTTTCATTATGGGAACTGCAATCATTACGAAATGTACCAGTTAACGCATTCAATGAATAATAACTACATCACCTTTTCCCTTTGCAGTTGTTGTCTCTCAGTCCTCCATTGTTCACCAGTGCTGACCATGTTGTCAGAGCTACGTAAGGTAAAGCTGCAGCTTGGCTGTGACTGAGTGTTTTAGGCTTGTGGGCTATCTGGTATGAAACAAAACCACGGTCAGGACCACAAGCTGAAGTTAAATGATTTGATTTATCTTTCCCTCCGTGTCTGAGATTAAACAAACCTCTCTTCTGCTGGATTGCCCCTGCAAACAGCACTATCATCCACAGACAGATAGTGCCAATGGTTCAGTGAGTAAATATCAAACCCAAGGACAGAAGATTCCATTTTCGACACCTGGCCTGTACTGAAATAGTTGAAGTAAAAGTGGGGATATGAACATCAACATAGCTTTCCTGTCATGGCAATGAGAGAAAGACAAGAAATAAACTGAGGCAGAGTTACTACTTCTGATCGTTACTGAATAACCTCATGCCCATGTAAATCGGAGGGTAGCAGAAAACAACAGAGTCTGGTCTTTCATGTCTGCGCAATTTTAAAACCTCTCAAAACACACGGTCTGAGCTGACAAACCCAAAGGGTGACTGGAACCAAGGGCTTGTAAGCTGGTCACTGCATTCAGCATAGATAATGCCTTTCATCATCTGTAACATTAAGAGCTTCATGAAAAACACCATGAGCTCTAAAGTGCTGCAGATAATAGAAACAGGAGTGGGTCACTTAGCTCCTGTGTCACTATTCTATAAGATCACAGAGGCGGGAATGATAGCGTCATTTAAGACATATCTAGACAGATACATGGTTTGGGCAGGAAGCGAAGGGATACGGATCCTTAGAAAATAGACGACAGGTTTCAATAGAGAATCTGGATCGGTGCAAGCTTGGAGGGCCGAAGGGCCTGTTCTTGTGCTATAATTTTCTTTGTTCTTATCTGAGGGAGGAGGATATCATTTAGAGAATGGAGTTCAATATAAAAGGGAATCATCAATTTAATTCCATGGTCCAATCCACTTCTTGTATATTCTACTATAACACCAACACGGTCATAATCATCAATACAATAAAGCTCTATTCTGGTGAAATATAAAAATGTTATCATGAATAAATGCAGCTCATACTTGTACATTTACTATAATATAACAGTAGACACGAAAGAGTGGCTTTAATCAAATGATGGATTGACATAAAATTTCTATCTACATATCTGGAACATAAATTTGTGACAGATTAATTTATAAGAAGGAAAACGAAATAAAAATGCATTTGTTTAGAGGTTATCTTACTAATCTACATTGTCAGAATGACAAAAATTCTAGCTTAGAAAACATTATCCTGAAATGATTATTTCCCGTATATTTGCACTGTCATTTCATTAGAGGGCACTGTTTCCTAGTTTCACAAAACTACAAACAAAGGCTGCATATGCAGTTTGAGGAAGAATAGTGCTGCTGAAAATGTGTTGCTGGAAAATCGCAGCATGTCAGGCAGCATCCAAGGAGCAGGAGAATCGACATTTCGGGCATGAGCCTTTCTTTAGGCATGAGGAGAGTGTGCCGAGTGGGCTCAGATAAAAGGCTGCTCTGATCTCCAGCATCTGCAGTCCTCACTTTCTCCTAGAAGAATAGTGCTGCTACCTATCTCGGATTACTACTTAGTAACCAGCATTCCCTCTGTTTTTTTCTCTCTGGCTGACAACTATCAACATTGACTGTTTATTCAGCTTAAATCAGGTGACTTCCAAGAAGTGTTTGTGAGAAAACCTATCACACAGTAACCCTTTCTGTCAAAAAAAACTTATCCAATTATTTTCTCAGTGCTCCAAAGGAACCAATTTTCACAATCTTTTAGAATGACTCCTAGTAAAGTAACAATAATTGAAGCATTTTCACACCATCCCTATTACTTCTAGTTGTAGACGGCTCTGCTAATAAATTATCTGGATAACACAGTTTCTCCAGAATTTCCAACTGAATTTCTTAATAAATAGATGGTCCTTGCTCTTGAACTCCACCACAACTGGACATATCCCTCTATCTCTCACTGTAAATGCTAAAACGCACAGCGTTTTGCCTGGACATGCAAGTGGAGCACCAGGGCACAACTGAGATATCTCAGAAGAAAGGAAGCATTTGATGGTCAATAAAACAACATTTAGTATTTGGTCTATTTTCCAGATTAGCAAGGACCATCTCAGGTCAGTGGCAGACATCAGCTTTAGGAATAGGGGTGAGCCATTTAGCTCCTTCAGCCTGCTCCTCCTCCATTCCTTTAGCTCAGGGCCAAGTGTACCATGGCTCCATTTACAAATACATCTCTGCTGGATATCCCTGGGTATTCTTCCTGACAAAAATCCATTTATCACAGCTCTAAAAGCAATAATTGATACAACATCCATAGCCTTAAAGGAGTGAGAAATTCAGATCCCCTTTATCATGCCTCCTTCCTGATTCCCTTCCTAAGTGGCTCAGCATGCATTTTAAGATTACGTCCCTTCATTCTGAAATCCCTCATCAAAGGAAACATTTTCATGGATACTATAATGGGATTCTAAATGCCTCGATTAGATCTTCGCTCAGCCTTCTCTAGTTAATGGAACACAGGGTAAGCTTATCCAATTTTTTTCAAGCAATGGGATTGTTCGGATGAATCTGCATCAACCCCTCGCAGACCCCAATTGCTCCACCTCCAAGGCCAAAACATACCCCTCACAAAATCGTAAAGTCCTTATGATATGCAAGCAGGTCATGCGGTCCATACCGACACTCTGAAGAACACCACAGCCAGACACCACCCCCCCATCCCTGTAACCCTACATTTCCCATGGCTAATCCATCTAATCCATGGTGGGCGGCACGGTGACACAGTGGTTAGCACTGCTGTCTCACAGCGCCTGAGACCCAGGTTCAATTCCCGACTCAGGCGACTGACTGTGTGGAGTTTGCATGTTCTCCCCGTGTCTGCGTGGGTTTCCTCCGGGTGCTCCGGTTTCCTCCCACAGTCCAAAGATGTGCGGGCCAGGTGAATTGGCCATGCTAAAATTGCCCATAGTGTTAGGTAAGGGGTAAATGTAGGGGTATGGGTGGGTTGCGCTTCGGCGGGTTGGTGTGGACTTGTTGGGCCGAAGGGCCTGTTTCCACACTGTAAGTAATCTAATCTAATCTAACCTGCATATCCTTGGACTGTGGGAGGAGCACCCAGAGGAAACCCATGCAGAAACTGGGAGAACGTACAAACTCCACACAGTCACCTGAGGATGGAATTGAACCCAGGTCCTTGACACTGTGAGACAATAGTACTAACCACTGAGCCACCAAAACTGAACACACTACTCAAGATGAAGTTCTGTGCAACTAATACATCAATTCTTCCTGAATACATTCCACCCTCTTAAGGTAAGGGCCAATGTCCATTTAGGATTTACTCCCAACTCCATCAGCAGGAGACCTTTAGACAATGAGTATGATTTTTCCTCCTTGGGCCCAAAGAGGACAATTTCACATAGTGGAGAAAGTGAAGACTACAGATGCTGGAGATCAAAGTCGAGAGTGTGGTGCTGGAAAAGCACAGCAGGTCAGGCTGCTGTGAGGAGCAGGAGAATCGATGTTTTGGGCATAAACCCTTCATCAAGAATGAGGCTTATGGGCCAGGGAGAGATAAATGGGAGGGGGGTGGGGTTGGGGGAAAGGGAGCTGAGAATGTGATAGGTAGATGAAGGTGAGGGAGAAGGTGATAGGTCGGAGAAGAGGGTAAATGGGAAAGGTGATGGACAGGTCAGGAGGGGAGTGCCGATTTGGAGGTTTGGCCATGGGATAATGTAGGGGGAGTAAATGAGTAAACTGTTGAAATCCACATTGATCCCGTATGGTTGCAGAGATATTAAGCATTCTTCCTCTAGGTGTCAGGTGGTAAGAGTTTGATGATGGAAGAGGCCCAGGACCTGTGTGTCCTTGGCAGAATGGGAGGGGGAGTTGAAGTGTTCACATTATCCAGTCCCAAGCCTCCAACTCAGTACAGTGCTCCTGAGCTGTCCATCACCTTTCCCATCTACCCGCTCCACGTTCCTCTCTGACCTATCACCTTCTCCCCCACCTTCATCTACCTATCACATTCTCAGCTCCCTTTCCCCCAATCCCACCCTCTCCCATCTATCGCTCAACACACACCCCCTCGGCCCACAAGCCTCATTCCTGACGAAGGGCTTATGCCCGAAACATCAATTCTCCTGCTCCTCGGATGCTGCCTGACCTGCTGAGCATTTCCAGCACCACACTCTCAACTCTGACTTCACACTGTGCTGAGCAGACACTAGATGGTTTTAGTTGAAGTGGTGTTTGAAGCAAAAGACTGAACTAACAGTAGTTTTTCTTACAGCTCTCACTGGAGACAGGCTTAATGACATGGATTTTTGATTTCATTCTGCTGTCACAGTAAACATGTGTGGCCTACAACATGCCACCTTAATACAACATCAATAGACCAAATAAATTAGTCAATTCATTTTTGACTAACAGAATTGTTTTGATTGGGAATGGTCACGGTGAGTTTGTACAGTATACTGCTGCACTCAGTGGAAAATGAGCTGTGATAGGGAAAGCAACTCCAGTCTCAACAACTAATGAAAAGACACAGAGGTGGAGAAGGATCAATTGGGGGAAATCTCTAACTTTAAAATCTTGTAGGCCAGTTCTCCGATCTATCTTCTGTGTCTCCTAGATTGCATCCAGAACAAAACATCAAGGCAGTGAAACTGTTTGGAAAGAAGATGCGTCATCCCCATTATTTGCCAGAAGAAAAGGACAAGGAGTTATAATGATTAGCCGTGAAACGTTCTTTCTTATCGTACCTCATTTGCGCTTGCCACAACAAATTCTGCCAACGTTCCCTGTTTCCAGGGTGGCAGCGCCGCCCAAACCTGCAAAGAAAACAAAGGAAGCGGTTCAGATGTTCAGCAAGTGTCACGCAAACCTAAAGAGTAGGAATAAACTGGTCATTTTCTGATTGGCAGCCAGTGACTACTGGGGTACCACAGACAACCGTGCTTGGACCCCAGCTACTCATAATAAACATTAAAGATCTGGATGAGGGAACTAAATATAATATCTTCAAGTTTGCAAATGCTGCAAAGCTGGGTAAGAAGGGTCAACCATGAGGAGGAGACATAGAAACTTCATTGTGATTTGGGCAAGCTGAGTGAATAGGTAAATACACGGCAAATGAACGATAATGTGTATAAATGTGAGGCTATCTACTTTGGTAGCAAAAACTGGAAAGCACGTTATTATATGAATGGCTATATTTTGGGAAAGGGGTGATGCAATGAGACCTGGGTGCCTTTGTACACCAGTCGCGGAAAGCAAGCGTGCATGTGCAGCAGGCAGTGAAAATGGAAATGGTAGGGTGGCCTTCATAGAGACAGGATTCAAGTATAGGAGCAGGGAAATCTTGTACAGGGTCTTGATGAGATCATACCTTGAGCATTGTGTGCAGTTTTGGTCTCTCCACCTGAGGATGGATGTTCTGACTATGGAGGGAGTGCAACAAAGGTTTACCAGATTGATTCCTGGGAGGGGAGAACTGACATATGAAAAGGAACCGAATTGGTTAGGATTATGTTCACTGGAGCAAAGAAGAATGAGAGACAATCTCATAGAAACATATAAAATTCTAACAGGATTATACAGGGTGAACACAGGAGGATGCTCCAGTGACTGGGATGTCTAAAATTAGGGGTCATAGGTTTAGGATGTGCAATTGGCCCTTTACAACTGAGATGAGGAGACATTTCTTCACTCAGAGAGTGGTGAGCCTGTGGAATTCTCTGGCACAGAAAATGGTTTAGGCCAAAACATTGACCATTAACAAGGAGTTAGATACAGTTCTTCGGGCTAAAGGAATGGGGAGGGGAATGAGGAGCAGTGGGATCCCTCAATCTGCATTAATCTGTATAAGCTCAAGGCAGTAATTACTGACTGCCATCTTTCGCTCACTTTTGAAACACTCCTTCAGCTCTCTCCAATTCCAGAAACCACCCACTACCCCGAAAAACACTCATATTAGGGTCTGGATAATCCTAATGGGGAAAGACCACCAGCAGCCAATCAGCTGCCTCATTGATTTCTGATCCAGTCAGCTCTCTGATAATGGCAGGCTGCATATAGGGCTTCTGTGGCACAATGGTTACATTCCCACCCCTGGGCCAGAAAGTCCAGGTTTGATTCTGACCTCTCCAGACATACAACTGATTAAAGTTACTCAGCCCTAGGAGTCTCTCCACTGAAATCAACTGCAGTGAGGAGCACTGGGTTGTCCTGAGGCTATATAAATGCAAAAGTAAAACAAAGAACTGCAAATGCTAACAATCTGAAACAAAAACAGAAACTGTTGGCGAAACTCAGCATTACTGGCAGCATTTGCAAGGAGAAAGCAAGTTAACATTGCACATCTGCAAATGTGTTGCTGGTCAAAGCACAGCAGGCCAGGCAGCATCTCAGGAATAGAGAATTCGACGTTTCGAGCATAAGCCCTTCATCAGGAATAAGAGAGAGAGACAGCCAAGCAGGCTAAGATAAAGGGTAGGGAGGAGGGACTAGGGGGAGGGGCGATGGAGGTGGGATAGGTGGAAGGAGGTCAAGGTGAGGGTGATAGGCCGGAGTGGGGTGGGGGCGGAGAGGTCAGGAAGAGGATTGCAGGTTAGGAGGGCGGTGCTGAGTTGAGGGAACCGACTGAGACAAGGTGGGGGGAGGGGAAATGAGGAAACTGGAGAAATCTGAATTCATACCTTGTGGTTGAAGGGTTCCCAGGCGGAAGATGAGGCGCTCCTCCTCCAGCCGTTGTGTTGTTGTGTTCTGCCGGTGGAGGAGTCCAAGGACCTGCATGTCCTCGGTGGAGTGGGAGGGAGAGTTAAAGTGTTGAGCCACGGGGTGATTGGGTTGGTTGGTTCGGGCGGCCCGGAGGTGTTCTCTGAAGCATTCCGCAAGTAAGCGGCCTGTCTCCCCAATATAGAGGAGGCCACATCGGGTGCAGCGGATGCAATAGATGATGTGTGTGGAGGTACAGGTGAACTTGTGGCGGATATGGAAGGATCCCTTGGGGCCTTGGAGGGAAGTGAGTGTGGAGGTGTGGGCGCAAGTTTTACATTTCCTGCGGTTGCAGGGGAAGGTGCCGGGGGTGGAGGTTGGGTTGGTGGGGGGTGTGGATCTGACGAGGGAGTCACGAAGGGAGTGGTCCTTGCGGAACGCTGATAGGGGAGGGGAGGGAAATGTATCCTTGGTGGTGGGGTCCATTTGGAGGCATCTGTTGAGTTCTATTATAGAGTCACTGGACTCAAAACGTTCACACTGCTTTCTTCCCACAGAGGCCCAAAGGAGCCTTCCACATCCGTCAAAGTTTCACCTGCACTTCCACATATCATTTACTCTATCCGTTGCTCCCTATGCAGTCTCCTCTACAATGGGGAAACAGGACGCCTACTTGCCGAGCGCTTCAGAGAATATCTCTGGGACATCTGCACCAACCAACTCCACCACCCCATGGCCAAACAGTTCAACTTCCTCTCCCGCTCCACCAAGGACATGCAGGTCCTGGGCCTCCACCATCACCACTCCCTAACCACGCGACGCCTTGAGGAAGAACGCCTCATTTTCCACCTTGGGACCTTCCAACCCCATGGTTTCACTGTGGATTTCAGTAGTTTCCTACTTTCTCCTGCCCCCACCTTATCCCAGATCCAACTTTCCAACATGGCATCGCCCTCATGATCTGTCCTACCTGTCCATCTTTCTTCCCACCTATCTGCTCCACTCTCCTCTCTGACCTATCACCATTACCCCTATCTGCATCTACCTATCCCACTCTCAGCTACGTTCCACCCAGCTCCACACCCCTCCCATTTATCTCTCCACCCCCTCAGCACACAGCCTCATTCCTGATGAAGGGCTTTTGTCCAAAATGTCGATTCTCCTGCTCCTCCGATGCTGCCTGACCTGCCGTGCTTTTCCAACACATCTCTTTCTTCCCACAGATGCTGCCAGAGTTTCGCCAGCAGTTTCAGTTTTTATTTTAGATAAATACAAGTGTTTTCTTTCTCTTTCTTCCACAGGTGATGACGACATAGGAACACAGGAACAGGAGTAAGCCACTCAGCCCCTTGAACCTGTTCTGTGACTAATCTGTGGCCTAACTCCATATTGTTGCCTTTGGCCCATATCCCCAAGTAACTTTGCTTAACAAAAAAAATTACCTATCTCAGATTTACATTAATAACTGATCCAGCATCCACTTGTCGGTTGTGGAAGAGAGTTCCAAGCATCTTAAAAAATACAGGGCAGCATGGTGGCTCAATGGTTAGCACAGCTGCCTCACAGCTCCAGGGTTACTGATTTGATTCTAGCCTTGGATGACTGTCCATGTGAAGTTTGCACATTCTCCCTGTGTCTGCGCTGGTTTCCTCTGGGTGCTCTGGTTTCCTCCCTCAGTCCAGAGATGTGCAGGTTAAGTGGACTGGCCATGTTAAATTGCCCATAGTTCCCAGGGGCGTATGCACGGTAGATGGATCAGCTATGGGAATTGCAGAGTTATGGGGATAGGGTGGGATGCCCTTCAGAGGTTCAGCCCTTCAGAGTGCAGACTCGATGGGCTGAATGGCCTCTTTCCACACTGTCGGGATTCTCTGATTCTATTTACCACCCTTTGTGCGTAGAAGTGCTTCCTAACAACTCTGGGTTTTGAATTTAACATCAGAGTATCTCTGCCAGTTTCTATGTTCAGAGTAAGAGGCTTGTTCAAACACACACAGTAACACAATCCACGTTACCTCGTCTCCAGGTTTGAAATAAGACACATCCAGTCCAGTTTCCATGACAACACCGGAGACATCTCGGCCCAGAATGAGAGGAAATTCACTCCCGGCAGCTTTTATATGCAACGGGTCACGTCTCACTTGAAGTGCAGCTGCACCATAACCATCTTTAAGAAATAACAAAACAATCCAGGCTATTGGTCACAACCAACTAGTACAGTACTCAAAAAATAATCCAGTACACCTACAACAGAAAAACAGTAGCTAAAACACCAGCAAAACACTGCGGAAGCTGGAAATCTGAAATAAAAGCAGAAAACGCTGGAGAAATTCAGCAGGTCTGCTAGCACCTGTAGAGAGAGAGGTGGAGTTAATGTTTTTGGGTCCAGTGTAACTCTTCCTCTGTGGTCTGTGTTTATTATTCCACGTTGCTATCTGTGATACAGTCTCTTTCTTGGCCTCTCTCGAAACCTGAAGTTTTGAAGAAGGGCCTCGTTCTGAACTGTGACAATGCTGTAACTCTCCAAAGCAATGTGCTGAGCCTGAGCCCAGCACTCGGTTACACAGCCATCCTATCCTTGCCCACGAACATAACACCGAGGCAGAGAGGCAGTAAGTTTAAAACGAAGTCATTTGAAGTTAAGGAAGGGTAGACAAGAATGTAAAGATGATGGGCTAATGATGTTAATTCAAGATGGGATCAGTATCTTCACAATATGATACTAAGCTACTGGTTAATAATAATCAGCGTGGTGCTCAGTGGTTAGCATTGTGGTCCCACAGTGCAAGAGATCCAGGTTCGATTCCAGCATCAGGGACTGTGTGGAGTTTGCATGTTCTCCCTGTGTCTGTGTGGGCTTCCTCCAGGTGCTCCGGTTTCCTCCCACAGTCCAAAGATGAGCAGGATAGCTGGGTTAACTATGGTAAATGTGATGTTATGGGAATAGGGTGGGATGCTCTTTGCAGGGTCAGTGCAGACTCGTTGGGCTAAAAGGCCTCTCTCTGCACTGTAGGAATATTATGATTCGGTATGCGAGGATCTCAGATCAGAAAAACAAAGCATCTAATCTCTTTGATTGGTAGTAAGAAACAGCGAGGGGCAATAGACATGAGAGAAATATGGAGTATGTGCAACAGGGTTTTTTATAGAGTAGTTAAATCGTCTGAGCAATGAAGCTGTGAAGGATGAGTTTCCGGAGTGCTCCAGCACCATGTTCCATAGCAGATGAGAGTTCAGGCTACAACAGTGCTCTGTTCTGAAGAAGGCTCAGTGGACCCTAAACATTAACCCTGCTTTCTCACAGCAGATGCTGCAGATGAGTTTTTCTATCAAGTTTTGTTTTGTTTTGTTTCTGACTCTCAGCATCTGCAGTTCTTGGTATTTTTGTTTAGAGTGCAGCCTTTTCTAATTCAAGTACTATGTGATGCAAAAAAAGGCAAATTATTAATTTTATTGTAAAAGTCACTATTAGGATGACTGACTGCAATGTGATCGAATTTTACGTTAAGTTTGACAGCGAGGTAGTTCAATCTGATGGAAGGATGTTAATATGGGATAAGACAAATTCTGAAGTTACGAGGCTCAATTTAGCTGAGCTGGATTGGGAAAATGCATCAATTGCCTGACTGTAAAGACTGTCCATTGCCGATGTAAAGAACTGTTACATGATTTATATTCCTGCAACATGCACAAACTCAAAAAGTATCTGTCACTGTACCTGAAATCAGAAGTTAAGGATTGTATAAGATTAAAAGACTCATAAATTGGCCAGAAATTGTTACAAACTTAAGGATTGTCAACTGTTTTAGAATACAGCAAAGGAGAATGAAGAAACTGATAAGAAAGAATACAGCCTAAATTAAATATAGCAAAAGAAACATTAAAATGGATTTATGATAGGTACATAAAAAGAAAACCAAGAGAAACATGGGTTTATTAAACAGCATCAGGAATATTTATAATCGATAATAGAGAAATGGAATAGAAGCTAAATGTTGTCTCATTTCCCTGGGAAAGAAAGAAGAAATCCCCCAGAGTTAGACATCCCAGTGACTGAAGGGAATGAGGAGTTGAAGGAAAGTAATATTGATATTAATGGGGCTGACAGTTGCTATGTCCCTGGGTCCTGATTGTCTGCATCTCACCATATTGAAGGAAGTGGCTATAGAGATAGTCACAACATTGGGCATCATCTTCCAAAATTACATAGATTCTGAAAAGATTCTTGCCAAGTGGAAGCTTCCCACTATTTCAGGAAAGAGCAAGGAAACAAGATATTTACATCAGTAGCAGGGAAAACGTTGGAAGATGTTATAAAGGACATGTAAAATGTTCTGAGGAGGGGTCACTTGACAAGCATTAACTCTGATTTCGCTCCACAGATGCAGCCAGACCTGCTGAGCTTTTCCAGCAATGTTTTGTGTGTGTGTAAAATAGACACTTGGATTAAAAAAATGTGACTGGGCATAGTTAGCATGGATTTGCACATGAAAAATTAGAACATAGAACAGTACAGCACAGAACAGGCCCTTCAGCCCACGGTATTGTGCTGACCACTGATCCTCATGTGAGGTAAACCTAATGTACGAACTCTCAAATTTCTGTGACCATATGCATGTCCAGCAGTCTCTTAAATATCCCCAATGACCTTGCTTCCACAACTGCTGCTGGCAACGCATTCCATGCTCTCACAACTCTCTGCGTAAAGAACCCGCCTCTGACATCCCCTCTATACCTTCCGCCAAACAGCTTAAAACTATGACCCCTCGTGTTAACAATTTCTGCCCTGGGAAAAAGTCTCTGGCTATCGACTCTATCTATGCCTCTCATTATCTTGTACACCTCAATTAGGTCCCCTCTCTTCCTTCTTTTTTCCAATGATAAAAGTCCGAGCTCAGTGAACCTCTCTTTGTAAGAGAAGCCCTCCATTCCAGGCAGCATCCTGGTAAACCTCCTCTGAACCCTCTCCAAAGCATCCATATCTTTCCTATAATAGGGCAACCAGAACTGGACATAGTATTCCACGTGCGGTCTAACCAAAGTTTTATAGAGCTGCAACAAGATTTCATGGCTCTTAAACTCAATCCCCCTGTTAATGAAAGCCAAAACACCATATGCTTTCTTAACAATCCTGTCCACCTGGGTGGCAATTTTAAGGAATCTATGTATCTACACACCAAGATCCCGCTGTTCCTCCACACTGCCAAGAATCCTGCCTTTAATTCTGTACTCAACTTTCAAGTTCGACCTTCCAAAATGCATCACCTTGCATTTATCCAGGTTGAACTCCATCTGCCACCTCTCAGCCCATCTCTGCATCCTGTCAATGTCACGCTGCAGCTTACAACAGTCCTCCATACTGTCATCGACACCTCCAACCTTTGTGTCGTCTGCAAATTTGCTAACCCCTCCTTCAATCTCCTCATCCAAGTCATTAATAAAAATTAAAAAGAGTAGAGGCCCAAGATCAGAGCCCTGTGGAACACCACTCACCTCCAGGCAGAATACTTTCCTTCCACAACCACTCGCTGTATTCTGTCGACCAGCCAATTCTGTATCCAGACAGCTAAATTTCCCTGTATCCCATTCCTCCTGACCTTCTGAACGAGCCTACCATGGGGAACCTTATCAAATGCCTTGCTGAAGTCCATATACACCACATACACCTCATCAACTTGTCTAGTAACATCCTCAAAGAACTCAATAAGATTTGTGAGGCATGATCTGCCCCTCACAAAGCCGTGCTGACTGCATTTAGTCAAGCCATGTTCTTCCAGATGGTCATAAATCCTATCCCTCAGAATCCTTTCTAACACCTTGTAGACAACAGATGTGAGACTGACGGGTCCATACTTGCCAGGGATTTCCCTATTTCCTTTCTTGAAGAGATGAATTACATTTGCCTCCCTCCAGTCCTCAGGTACGACTCCGGTGGAGAGCGAGGATGCAAATATCTTCACAAGCGGCAAAGTAATCACATTTTTTGCTTCCCAAAGCAGCCGAGGACAAATCTGGTCTAGCCCTGGCGACTTGTCAATCTTAATGTTTGTCAAGATTTTCAGCACATCAGCTTCCTCAACCTCTATCCATTCCAGCATGATTACCTGCTCCTCAATGGTTTCATTCACTACAAGGTCCTTTTCGTTAGTAAAGGCAGAAGCAAAAAACTCATTTAGGGCTTCCCCTACCACTTCAGACTCTATACACAAGTTCCCTATGCTATCCCTGATCGGCTCTACTCTTTCTTTGATCATTCTCTTATTCCTCACATACGTGTAAAACGCCTTTGGATTCTCCCTAATCCTTCCTGCCAAGCCTTTTTCGTGCCCCCTCCCGGCTCTCCTCAGACCATTCTTGAGCTCCTTCCTCGCCTGCCTGTAATCCTCTAGAGCTGAGCAAGACCCTTGCTTCCTCCACCTTACGTAAGCTGCCTTCTTTTTTTGTGTGTTAGATGATTTGAGAGTTTTATAAGACCACAAGAAACAGGAACAGGAGTAAGCTATTTGGCCCCTCGAGGCTGCTCTGCCATTCAATAGGATCTTGGCTGATTCATTGCCATTTCCCTGCCTTTTCTCCATAACCTTTGATTCCATACTGAACAAGAATTTATCTCAGCCTTCAATACACATAAGGACTCTGCCCCCACTGCCCTCCACGGACTCTCAACCCTCACAGAGAAGAAATTCCTTATCATGTCAGTCTTCAATTGGCACCCCTTTATTCTGCCCTCTAGTCCTGAACTCTCCCATGAGGGGGAACATCCTCTCAACACTGACCCTGTCAAGCCCCTCAAGAATCCAATCCAGTGAGGTCACCTCTCCTTCTTCTAAACTCCAGTGAATTGAGTCCCAACCTGTTTAACGTTTGCTCAGAAGACATTCCCTCAGGAACCATGCTGGCGAACCTTCTCTGAGCTGACTCCAATTAAATAACATATTCTCCTAAAAAAGGTGACCAAACAGCTCTCGGTACTCCAGATGTGGCTTCACCATCATCTTGTACAGTTGCAGCAAGATTTCACTCCCCTTATGCATCTTAATAAAACCCAACATTCCATTCGCCTTCCTAATTACCTACTACACCTGGGTGCTAGCTTTTCCAAGGGTGTTACAAATCAAATCAATAAAGGGGAGCTGACGGATATAGTATATTTGGATTGTCAGAAGGCTTTTGATAAGTTCCTCCACAGCAAACCCAAAGCACATGATATGAGGTAGTGTACTGGCTTGGATTAAGGATTGGCTAACAAACAGAAAATGGTCTGCAGTGGTTCAAGAAGGTAGCTTACCACCACCTTCTCAAATGCAATTAATGACAGCCTAGCCAGTGACACCTATGTCCCTGAAGTGAATAAAAATAGAAAGAAATTCTCATATTGGCAGGATGTAGCTAGTGGGGTACAATGAGGATCAGTACTTGGGTCTCAGCTGTTCATAATGTTTACCCATGATCTGGATGTGAGTTGAAGGGTTCTTGTGACACAGTGGTAGTGTCTCTGCCTCTGAGATCTGGGTTTAGGTCCACCTGCTTCAGGGGTGTATCATAACACATTGGGACCAAATGTAGTATTTACAAATTTGTAGATGATATAAAGTTTAGCAAAAACATGCATCATGAGAGATGCGTTGAGCCTTTTCCGTAGGATTTGGACAGGCTGAGTGTTTGGCCAATAACATGGCAAATGGAATATCAAGTAGAAAATATGAGGTAATCTACTTTGGTAGGGACTATAGATGCTTTGAGTATTTCTTAAACTGAGAGGTTAGAAAGTATAGATGTACAAGGACTCGGATATCCTTGTCAATAAGTCACTGAAGGCTAACATGCAGGTGCAGCAAATTATGAGGAGGGCTATTGGAATGTTAGTATTTATTACAAGAGGATTTGAGTACAGGATTAGTGAAGTCTTGCTTCAGTTGTAAGGGAGCTTGGTGAGGGACACAGGAGCCTGTTCTATCATTCAATGAGATGATGGCTGATCTGTGACCTAACTCCATGTACATGCCTTTGGCCCAAATGCCTGAATATCAATTAATCTATATCAGGTTTAAAATTAGCAATTGATCTAGCATCCAATGCTGTTTGTGGAAGAGAGTTTCAAACATCTACCACTCTGTTTAAAGAAGTGCTTTCTTACATCTCTCCTGAATTACCTTCTTTGAAGTAACGTGTGAAGTTTTGGCTTAATTACCGCAGCAAAGATATTAATGTCACACAGGAACTGTAATCAAGGTACACCAAACTTATTCCTGGTGGGACTGTCCAATAAAGAGCAGTTAAGCAAACTGGGCCCGTAATTCCTATGACAATGCTGTCACTTTTAGAGGTTATTTTGTCCTTTTTATTTTGAAGAGAGTTTGTAAGGTAGAGGTGGTAAGCTTCCTCTAAGGAAGTAAACAAATTTTGAGGCCTTGGTGTTGTTTTTAACGTTAGAACAATGTGTAGCCAGCTCTCACAGACCAGGCGTTTTTTTTTTAGTTTTTAGGTTTTGCATTAAGCAGAAGCTTTTGGGGTCTCAAAAGAGTTGGAAGCTTCAGTAAACAACTCTGAGCTGCTACTTTCTCAGAATTTTCTCTTGATGATTTTTTCCCTCTTGGATTGGAGAATTGAATGTGAGAATCGGTGTCTGAATTTGCCTTTTTGCCAAGGGGTGTGTTTATGGGATGTTACTATATAGGAACAGTTAACTAGAAATAAGTACTGGATCTATTATTTGGTTAAGTTTTCCGATAGTTAAGTTATTTTAAATTCCTCTTTCTTTTGTTTGTATTTTAATTATAGTGTTCACATAAGTTGTGTTTTGCTTAATGTCGAATAGTCTGACCAGTTGCATTGCATCCGGAATACAGCACTTCACATCTACTTTTAAAATAAAAAAAAATTAGGGTCCAGGCTACCTTCTTAAAATATATTGAGGGGTTCTGGTCTAGTTCATAACACTCCTGAGTTTTAAAGCATAAGTGTAGTCTCATTTAAACATACAAAATACTTAAAAGGGATAGATGAGGTCAGCGCAGATATCAGGCTTCTCCTGGTTAGGAAGGCTAGAACTGGGATCACAATTTCAAAACAAGGAGATGCCATTTAAAACCAAGACAAGGAGAATGCTTTTACTCTGAGGATGGTGAATCTCCACGATTCTCAGCACAGACACCTGTAGAAGTTTAGACTTTGTGTTCAAAATAGAGGCTGATTATCAATGGTATAAAAGGTCATGGGAATAGTGTGAGTAAAAGTCATAGAAGTGTTCATTCAGCCTCCCTTCCTAGAATCTTTCTTCCTCACTAGGAAACATCTTTGCTGCAAATTAGAAAATATTTTCTTAAAGGTCTGTACTGTTCATCAACCATCCTTTCTACTAACTTCCAGAGCTGAAAATGTGTTGCTGGAAAAGCGCAGCAAGTCAGGCAGCATCAAGGAGCAGGAGAGTCGACGTTTCAGGCATGAGACCTTCTTCAGGAATTCCCGAAACGTCGACTCTCCTGCTCCTTGGATGCTGCCTGACCTGCTGCGCTTTTCCAGCAACACATTTTCAGCTCTGATCTCCAGCATCTGCAGTCCTCACTTTCTCCAACTAATATCCTTTCCCAGTCCACTCCAGCCAGCTCTGCCCTCATTCCTTTATAATTACCAATATTTAACTTCAGCATATTTGTTTCCAAGGAGAAAGTGAGGATTGCAGATGCTGGAGACCAGAGTTGAAAAGTGTGGTGCTGGAAAAACACAACAGGCCAAGCAGCAGGAGAATCGACGTTTTGTGATAAGCTCTTCTTCAGGAATCTATAGAGGAAGGAGGAGAGCTGCTTCAAGGTAGGCATCCTTGCAAGAGGATTCGCAGAAGGTTAAGATCAACTAGGAGAAAGTGAGGACTGCAGATGAAGAATGGCTTATGCCCGAAATGTCAATTCTCCTGCTCCTCGGATGCTGCCTGGCCTGCTGTGTGTTTCCAGCACCACTCTCACATTTGTTTCCTAGGGAATTTTTTACTCGGAGATCATTAGAATCCCTACAGCATGGAAACAGGCCCTACAAGTCCACACCGATCCTCCGAAGAGTATCCCACAAAAAAACCATTCCCCATTACACTACATTTACCTGAACACTATGGGCAATTTATCATAGCCAATTCACCTAACCTGCACATCTTTGGATTGTGGGAGGAAACTGGAGCACCAGAGGAAACACGCACGGACACGGGAAGAATATGCAAACTCCACACAGACAGTTGCCTGAGGCTGGAGTCAAACCCGGGTCCCTGGCACTGTGAGGCAGCAGTGCTAACCACTGAGCCACCGTGCCACCCTCGATGTTTTAATCATGTTTTAATCCTACTTCATTCCACATTACCAGATCCAAAATAGACTGATTACTGGATGAATCCACAACATATTGTTCTATGAAACTGTCCTGAATACATTCTATAAGTTATTTTTATGGCTATTTCTGCCAATTTGATTTTCTCAATCTACATGAAATTAAAGTAACCCATGACTAATGTTCTGCTTTTTTTAAAAACATGTCTTTATTATCTCATAATTTATGTTTCCTGTAGCTGCTGCTAGGATGCCTATAGACACGACCGCAATTGTCTTCTTCTCTTGTTTTTTTTAACCTCGACTCACATGGATTCTACACCTTCTGATCCTGGATCATTTATAGAGTCATAGAGATGTACAGCATGGAAACAGACCCTTCGGTCCAACCCATCCATGCCAACCAGATATCCCAACCCAATCTAGTCCCACCTGGCAGCACCTGGCCCATATCCCTCCAAACCCTTCCTACTCATTTACCCATCCAAATGCCTCTTAAATGGTGCAATTGTACCAGCTTCCACCACATCCTCTGGCAGCTCATTCCATACATGTACTTCCCTCTGCATGAAAAAGTTGCCCCTTAGGTCTCTTTTATATCTTTCCCCTCTCACCCTAAACCTATGCCCTCTAGTTTTGGACTCCCCGACCCCATGGAAAAGACTTTGTCTATTTATCCTATCCATGCCCCTCATATTCTTGCTATCAAACGTAACCCATCCCATACTAACAAAGCCACCCCATTATCCTTTCCTTCCTCTCTGCCTTTCTGAAAAAAGTTACTTAATCCTGAATATTTAGTTCCCAGCTTTTATCTCCTTGTCACTGTCTCCATAATGGCTATATGATTATACCTCATTAGACCTTTATTTCTGCTAAGTTATTTATTTTGTTCTGAGTCTTATGTGCATTTAAGAGTCATTAATGTTAATTTATAAAATATTTCTCCCTCTTACCTATTTGCTGCTCTTTTCCAATGTTAGTATACTCAGTCCCTTCCTGTCCCACAATGGTCTTAAATAGCTGCCCTGCAATATTTCCATATCTTGTTGCTTTGTAAGCCTATAATTGTTGTCTGAAACTCCCACTATTTAGCTTAAATTTTGACTACAGCCCTAGTTATTCTATTTGCCAGGACACGGGGCCAAGAAGTGTTTGAATAAAGAAGCTCTCTGTAGAACAGTTCCTTCTTCCCCATTTTACCATTGCTCATGAGTTGCCAGACATGACAATATGGAATCAAGGAGAAGACAATAAAATGATATTTGAAAACAATTAATGGAAGACTTTAAAAAAAGATCAGTACATATTGTCCTGTACTTCTGTCCCAATATCATTATAGAAAAATGCTTGGGTAGCTTCAATTAGCAACAAAACTGAACAAGTCCTAAAAACTTGTAATATGTTGTTTAGTAGATGCAAACTACGAATACAACGTTGGTGTTTATTCGTCTATTTGAAAGCCCCCAGTGATACTTGGACAGGATCAAATCTGTTACTTCAAAAAAGACGTTGGTCAGGGATCTCCCTGCAGCAGAAAATTCATTGCTGAACCACACAAAATGGGAAACACCAGTCTGAACACTAGTTGACAGCTGGACCAGAAAGTGGGGCTCAGGGTAGGAGAAGTGTAAATTGTTTGTAATGTCCTTCAATTAGGAAAGGGAAGTTACCAACTGATCTGGTAAAATGTTAATGTAGAGAAGAGAAATAGACCAGAAACTATTGTATCACATCAAGGAAAGAAGAATCACATTTGTGAAAAAATGTTACACATGGAGTTACACATTTGCAATTAAAAACACATCACAGTTTGTTTTCTACATATCAAGAAACTGATACATACTCCTTTGAAAAATTGCTAAACATTATATACAATCAACAAAAACTCTAATAACTCTCCACCCTCAATTCAAATGTAGAGTATGAACCCTATCAATGTAGTACATCAATCTGTTAGTTTTTAAAAAGACATTGTATACCATTCATAAAAAAAACTGACAACATTAGATAAAGAAAATATAAACTTACTTCTCATGGAGATATCAATAGGGTTTAAGCTGGAAGCATGAACTTTAATCATAACTTCATTGGGGTAGTGTATAATTGGAAACATAGACTCCTTTGTAAAACGCAATGTGCTGTTATCTCCATATCTGTCAATCACCCAGGCTGGCATAACAGTCTTCTTAGCTGAAGAAGTATTAATCTTTCTATAAGTGACATTCTCAAAATGTTTTGCCCTAATTCTCCTAGACTTGCCCAAAAGTCCACTCCCAATCCTTTGACCTGCCAAATGCCACATGAGGTAGGCTTTAACAAGGCAAGTATTACAAAGCACCATTCAAAAGGGGTGCATTTGTCTGACCATCAAGAAAGTGAAGTACAAGGTTACGCCTGAACAGTAATCCCCAGCAAAGTCTGAAAATCACACAGTCTACTGAATACAGAGTATAAACTCCAAAGGCAGTGTACGGTCCCCAACCCCGATGCCCTACATTCACCTCAATGTCAGAGATTGGATACTTCCCTCTCTCCCAGACCGTTCCTCACAACTTCACCTCTGAACCTTCACCAGCGGACCAATCAGCACCGAGCCCCAGCCAGGCCCTCACCAATCAGCGGGCCCGTTGTTGGCGGGTGCCGCCCTGGAGACAACATGGCGCCGCGCAGCCGGTATTAATCGTTTTTGGAGATTCAATACAAACCCAAAGGGAACGACTGCGCCGGAAATCAGCTGCTCAAAACAAAATGTGGGGCTGGACCCTGAGAGAGGTAAGCGGAGATCAGACTCGGTAAAAACTAGTGCGGCGTAAGACAGGGTGAATGCAAAGTGATGGGGGTGGGAGAGGGTCAAAGTCACTGGGACATGGGGCCTGGGCAGGTTTAGTATCTAGGTAAAAAACAAGGACTGCAGATGCTGGAAACTAGAGTCTAGATTAGAGTGGTACTGGAAAAGCACAGCAGTTCAGGCAGCATCTGAGGAGCAGGAAAATCAACGTTTCAGGCAAAAGCCCTTCATCAGGAATACAGGCAGAGTGCCTGAAGGGTGGAGAGATAAGTGAGAGGAGGGTGGGGGTGGGGAGAAAGTAGCATAGAGTACAATGGGTGAGTGGGGGTGGGGTGGAGGTGGTAGATCCGAGAGGAGAGGGTGGAGTGGATAGGTGGAAAAGGAGGTAGGCAGGTAGGACAAGTCATGGGGATGGTGCTGAGCTGGAAGGTTGGAACTGGGGTGAGGTGGGGGAAGGGGAAATGAGGAAACTGTTGAAGTCCACATTGATGCCCTGGGGTTGAAGAGTTCCGAGGCAGAAGATGAGACGTTCTTCCTCCAGGCGTCAGGTGGTGAGGAAGCGGCGGTGAAGGAGGCCCAGGACATCCATGTCCTCGGCAGAGTGGGAGAGGGTGTTGAAATGTTGGGCCACGGGGCGGTGTGGTTGATTGGTGCGGGTATCCTGGAGATGCTCTGCTAGAAGGTGTTCAGTCTTCCCAATGTAGAGGAGACTGCATCGTGAGCAATGGACACAATAAATGATATTGATGGATGTGCAGGTGAAACTTTGATGGATGTGGAAGGCTCCTTTGGGGCCTTGGATGAAGGTGAGGGAGGAGGTGTGGGTGCAGGTTTTGCAATTCCTGCAGTGGCAGGGGAGGGTGCCAGGAAGGGAGGGTGGGTTGTAGGAGGGACGTGGACCTGACCAGGTAGTCATGGAGGGAACAGTCTTTGCGGAAATGGGTTGCGGGGGGGAAATATATCCCTGGCGGTGGGGTCTGTTTGGAGGTGGCGGAAATGTCTTCGGATGATGTGGTTTATACAAAGGTTGGTGGGTTGAAGGTATGCACCAGGGGGGTTCTGTCCTTGCTACGGTTGGAGGGGTGGGGTTTGAGTGTGGAGGGGCGGAATGTGGAATGTTGATGAGATGCGTTGGAGGGCATCTTTAACCACATGGGAAGGACAATAGAGGTCTCTAAAGAAGGAGGCCATCTGGTGTGTTCTGTGGTGGGACTGGTCCTCCTGGGAGCAGATATGGCGAAGGCGGAGGAGTTGGGAATACTGGATGGCATTTTTGCAAGAAGTAGGGTGGGAAGAGGTATAATCTAGGTAGCTGTAGGAGTTGGTGGGTTTGTAAAAAATGTCAGTGTCAAGTCCGTCGTCATTAATGGAGATGGAGAGGTCCAGGAAGGGAGGAAGGGCTCAACCTCCTTGCGAGAGCTAATGCAGTCATCAATGTCACGGAGGAAGAGGTGGGGAGTGGAAGATGGACTGTTCTACGTAGCCAACAAAGAGACACATACGTGTGCCCATGGCTACCCCTTTGGTCTGGAGGAAGTGGGAGGATTCGAAGGAGAAATTGTTAAGAGTGAGGACCAGTTCGGCCAACCGAATGAGAGTGTAGGTGGAAGGGTACTGTTGGGGGTGTCTGGAGAGAAAAAAAACGGAGGGTTTGGAGGCCCTGGTCATGGCGGATGGAGGTGTATTGGGGTTGAATATCCATGGTGAAGATGAGGCGTAGGGGGCCGGGGAAACAGAAGTCTTGGAGGAGGTGGAGGGCGTGGGTGGTGTCTCAAACCTATGTGGGGAGTTCCTGGACTGGGGTGGGAACAGGACAGTGTCAAGGTAGGTGGAAATGAGTTCAGTGGGGCAGGAGCAGGCTGAGGCAATGGATCGGCCAGGGTGGTCAGGCTTGTGGATCTTGGGAAGGAGGTAGAACCGGGCAATGCGGGGTTCCCGGACTATGAGGTTGGAAGCTGTGGGTGGGAGATCTCCTGAGGTGATGAGGTTCTCGCATGGTCTGGGAGATGACGGTTTGGTGATGAGGGGGTGGGGTCATGGTCGAGGGGTCGGTAGGATTGGCGTCTGGCTTCAGCGGTGTAGAGGTCAGTATGCCAAACTACTACTGCACCCCGTTTTTCTACTGGTTTGATGGTGAGTTTGGGATTGGACCATTGTTCATGACAGTACAGAATCAAGAAGGTAATCTTTCCAGAGAGCGTAACAAGCTACATTATGGAATTTATTGAAAGTCAAGTTAGTTTTAAGGGTTTTCTTTGACCCAGAGGGGTTGCATGGCTAACGTGGTTGTGTGGGAAAGTTACAGGTAGGAAAAAGGATTTAAAGCCTCAGACAGGTCAGCCACAATTTCATTGAATGGCAAAGGAGTCCGGATGGGCCGAATGTCCGACTCCTACTTGTAGTTCTAATCTCCTCTCGCCCACAATCTGAGATACCTGCATCCCTCTCATTCTGAATTGAGTTAAAGTAAAGTTAGGTCACATTTGGAGTATTGTGAGCAGTTCTATAGGAAGGATGTGGAGGCTTTGGACAGGATGCAAAAGAGATTTATCTGGATGTTACTTAAATTGAATTGAATTGAATTTATTTTCACATGTACCGAGGCCCAGTGAAAAGCTTTGTCTTGCGAGCAATACAGGCAGATCACACAGTTATGTAGCATAGATAAGTAAATAATAGGTAAACAGCGGCAAAAACAAAAACACAAGTTAAGGCAAATGATAAGAGTTTGAGAGTTCATTCAGTATTCTAATAATAGTAGGGTAGAAACTATTACAAAACTGGCTGGTGCGTATGTTCAGACTTCTGTACCTTCTCCCTGATGGTAGAGGTTGTAAAAAAACATTGCCAGGGTGGGATGGGTCTTTGAGAATGCTGGCAGCCTTTCCTTGACAGCGGGCCTGGTAGATGGATTCTATCGATGGGAGGTTGACCTTTGTGATTGTCTGGGCCGAGTTCACTGCTCTCTGTAACCGTCTCTGATCTTGAATGGTACAGTTGCCACACCAGGTAGTGATACACCCAGACAGAATGCTCTCGATGGCGTACCTTGAAAAGTTGGCAAGAGTATTCGCTGTCATGCCAAATTTCCTCAGCTGCCTGAGGAAGAAGAGTCCAAGAAAGCTTGTTGTGGATGCCCACTCCCAGGAGCTTGACACTCTCCACTTGTTCCATCTCTGTGCTGTTAATGTGTAGGGGGGGCATGAGTAACATCCTACCGAAAGTCAATAATGAGTTCCTTGGTTTTGCTGGCATTGAGAGCTAGGTTGTTCACCGTGCACCATTACTAACAAGAAGAGGTTGGACAAACTTGGATTGTTTTCGCTAGAATGTCAGAGTCTGAGGGGGTAACCTGACAGAAGAATATAAAATAACAAGAGGCATGGCTAGGGTGAATAGTCAGTCTTTTTCCACAGGTGGAAATGTCAAATACTAGGGGGCATAGGTTTAAGGTGAAAGGGAGAAAGTGTAAAGGAAATGTGTGAGGCAAGATTTTTACACAGGAGGTGGTAGGTGACTGGAATGTGCTACTGGGGTAGGTGGTCGAAGCAGATATGAATGCAACATTTTGAGGCATTTAAACCAATAAATGTACAGGCAGGGAATAGAGAGAAACAAAACACCACAGAACTGTGGATGCTGAAAATCAGAGACCTAACCAGAAATTGCTGGAAAAACAACAGGTCTGATAGCATCTGTGGAGAGAAAGCAGAGGTAACATTTCGGGTCCAGTGACCTTTCCTCTGAACTAAGATCGACCCATTTGCTTGCTTTCTGTGTATTGGCCAATTCATAATCCCCATGCCAGTACATTATCTTCTCTCCCATGTTCTTTACTTTTGCTGAACAACCTCTGTTGGGAGACTTTATCAAAAACGGTCACAGATTCCAGCTGTTTTAAAGCCAAGCTTACCTTGCCACCCAGTCTTGTATCATCAGCAAACTACAGATAAATTACACCATTTCTCTTTGTCCACATCATTTAAAATGGATTGTAAAATATTTAAAAAGAATTATCAAATTCAGTATAAAACTTTAATTCAGAATCTTTTGAATTCTGCAAGCTTTAGGTTTTCAGTTCTTTCAAAAGAATTACCAAACTCATTTTTACCGATTTCAAATGAACTTCCATCTCAATTATGTCATATTGTTCACTGCAGCGGCACAGCTAATCATCACCTCAATGTTGCCTGGCAGGGTAATGTGAACTTAGCTGTTGACACTAGTGTGGAAATATCTGAATCACATTAGCTGCCACTGGTCAAATTACCCATATTATTAAAATTAACTAGTGACATCAACATCTATACTTTGCTCAACATATTTGGCAAAATTTTATAATGTTCTGACATGCTTAGTCAGAAGAAATGCAGTTTTAACCCATACATCTGATGGAATGAACAACTTTTTTTTCAAGAGAAGTGTGACATATTATTTCATGTTTTGAAATATTTGTCAAAATATCCCACCCCTAACATAGAAAAGGAAGGAGTTATTGTGTAGATTCTGACCCCTTTGCATCTACATCCTTTCACCCCATTACTGGGTTTATCATCAGCTGCCCTAAGTCCTAATTTCTGGAAATTCCTCTACTTTCTCCACCTTTAAAGCTCTTAGCTCAGTTTTTGGTCACCCTTCCTTCTGTGAAGCACCACATACTGCTATCTTTTCGTATTGTCAGAAGTTGCCTTACAGATGTAAGATTTAGTTCTTTTCTGACCTACCTCCTACCACATTTTCTCCGTCCAGATATTAATCAGTCCATTGCCAGGGATGGCTGAACTGCAAATGATGAATTAGGAAGGATTACCAGCAATGTTCTCTCTCAACCAGACTGTAACCCAAGAAGATAGCCTGCAGTCCAAGCAAGTGCATCCCTTTACATATGTGCACAACTGTACAGACCAATTGAAAGCACTCACACGCTTAAAAGAATAGGCTGTACACACGAGAGGGAATATACTAGTATGTTTAAAGTCCCAATTAGAAACCATTAGGAAATATAAGATACAGAATGAATCAAAGAAATTTCTGGGAAGGATGTCAAGAGCGGCTGCAGGATAACTTTCTGAGGGAGGGGGATTATCAAGAAGTCATGGTCCAAATTGGTACCAACGATGTAGATAGAAAAAGGGAAGAGGTCCTGAAAGCAGATTTTAGGTACTTAGAAAGGAATTTGAAAAGCAAAACCTCAAGAGCAGTAATGTCAGGATTACTCCCAATGCCACGTGCTAGTAAGCATAAGAACAGGAGGATTGATTGAACACATGGCTGAAAAACTGGTGTCGAGGGATGGCAACAGATTTCTGAGACATTGGGACCAGTTCGGAGGTTGGTAGAACTTATTACACCTTAATGAGACTGGTAGTGATATCCTTGCAGGGAGATTTGCTAGTGCTGTTGGAATGGATTTAATATAGCTTATCTGGGAATGGGATTTGACAACAACTAAATATGGTAACAGAAAGTAGCGAAACCACTAGAAACAAAGCCGAGTATCAAGTATGCCTCAAATGTGGAATGTTGTCAAAACTACAAAGTTAAGGACACTTTACTTGAATGTACACAGCATGCACAACAAGACAGATAATCTAAAGGGTCGAGAGTGTGGTGCTAGAAAAGCACAGCAGATCAGGCAGTATCCGAGGAGCAGGAGAATTGAAGTTTCAGACATAAGCCCTTCATCAGGAATGAGGCTTGTGGGCCAAGGGACTGAGAGATAAATACGAGAGGGGTGGGGCTGGGTGGAAGGTAGCTAAGAATGTGATAGGTAGATGAAGGAGGGGGTGGAAGTGATAGGTAGGTGAGGAGGGTGGAGCGGATAGATGGGAAATACGATAGACACGTCAAGAGGGTGGTGCCGAGTTAGAAATTAGGACTGGGGTAAGGTGTGGGGTGGGGAAATGAGGAAACTGGTGAAATCCACATTAATCCCGTGTGGTTGCAGTGTCCCAAGGCAGAAGATGAGGTGTTCTTCCTCTAGGTGTCAGGCAGTTAGGGTTTGAAGATGGAGGAGGTCCAGGACCTGCATGTCCTTGGTGGAGTGGAAGGGACAGGTACAAACAGACATAAAAGAACATGGCATAATTGCCATTACAGTAAAATGGCTGCATGGTGACCTGGACTGGGAACTGAATAACCAAGAATATTCAACATTTACAAACAATGGGCAAAAAAAGGAACAGTAAGTGCAATTGTTCTGATAATATAGGGTGGGATCAGTGCATTTGTAAGAGAGGGATCTCCGATTAGAGGAACAATGTGTAGAGCCTGTTTAGCTAAAACGAAGAAACAATGAGAGCAACAAATGTTGGTTGGATTATTTAGAAGACAGCAAATAGTAGTATGTGTGGGGCATAGTATTCATCAGAAGATGAGAAGCTTATAGCGTGGGCAACACAGTTAACATTGGTGATTGCAATCTATCTGTAGACTGGGTAAACCTGATGTAAGTTTGCTCGCTGAGCTGGAGGGTTCATTTTCAGACGTTTTGTCACCATAGGTAACATCATCAGTGAGCCTCTGGTAAAGTACTGATAGTGTGGCCAGCTTGTTATTTGTTGTTTAGTTTTCCTTGGGTTGGTGATGTTATTTCCTGTTCTTTTTCTCAGAGGGTGTTAATTGGGGTCCAAGTCGATGTGTTTGTTGATCGAGTTCTGGTTCTAGAAATTCTCGTGTGTGTCTCTATTTGGCTTGTCCCAGGATGGATGTGTTGTCCCAGTCGAAGTGGTGCCCACAGGAACTGGCATCACCACAGGAAATGACATCATCAACCCAAGGAAACCTAAACACATAAATAGAAAATGGGCCATAATACCAGTGCTTCACCGGAGGCTCACTGATGTTACCTAGTATGGTGACGAAATGTCTGAAAATGAACCTTCCAGCTCAATGAGCAAACTTCCATCCAGAATCTCAACCTGAGCTACAAATCTCAAAACCTGCTAACTAGGTAAATCAATAGAGCACTTGAACTACAGAGGATAAATTTCTAACAGGGGTTTAGGGATGGTTCGCTAGAGCAGTATGTTAAGCAGCTGACTACAGGCTATTTTAATACTAATAGTATGTGATGAGAAAGGACTTTTATTAGTAATCTTGTTTTTAAAAAATCTTTCGGGATGAGCGATCACAATGTGTTACATTTTCAGTTAAATCAGAAACAAGACTCTTCACTTTGAATAAGGGAAATTATGAAGCCATAAGGCAAGAATTGGTTGAAGTGGATTGGGAAAATACACTAAAACACTACTGTACACTGGCAAATGGAAAGTCTTTTTTAAAAAAAACTATTACTTCTTTTACACTAACTATGCATTCCTTCAAGGTGCAGAAGCTCAAAAATGTCAGTCAACCGTGGCTGATGAAGGAAGTTGAATGAAAGAAAAGGCTTATAAAGTTGTCAGAAATAGTAATATATTTGGAGATGAGGAGGTTTTTAATGAGAGAGAGAGAAAGCAGGAATTTGAGCTCAGGGTTTGAGCAGGGATTGTGAATTGTCAATTGTACTGCTACTACTTTAGTTTGCCAGAGCTGACCAGGCCGTTAAATTTATTAAGGGATCAGAAGTTTGGGGGAACTTGTGCCATCAAGGCTGTCATTAGCTATGGAGTTTCTGCAAGAGTGCATCCTTCTGTTCATTGTTTCCAGGTACCTCAGGAGGATGTAGTAAACTCAAATCTAGGATTTAATGATGATAGATTGCATGAAGTACTGGGATTAAAGACTAGGGCTCAGTGAGACTTGCCTACAATGCCAGCCAATTAGATATAAATTTATTGATGTGGTGGGTAACCTTTTCTTATCCTATCTATATGTGACCTATATTAGCCTCACCATCTATATTACAATTGTAGATTACTCGAGCTTTTCAAGAAGGTCGAATCAGTCCAACTGAGCTGTGCCAAAGATGTCTGTCTTTAATCAGGAAGACAGCCTTCCTGAATGCCTACATTACCGTCACTGAGGAACTTGCCATGCAGCAGGCAACAGCAGCAGAGCAACGGCTGCAAAGAGGTGACATACAGCTTTATCATTATGACCAATGGGATTTACAGGATTTTTAAAACATTGAGCTCCACTACACTTTACCTTATGTGCTTGTTAAAATTCTGTTAGGAACTTGGCTTCAAACCTGTTCATATTTTGGATGGATGTAACATTGCATTTTTATTTGCTCTCCGTTAGTACAGCTGTCTTGGTGAAAACTATGTATTTGTTTTTCTGATCATAGCAACTCCCTATCCTTTTTCTTTCTCCCCCAGTCAGTTTACTTGATACGATGGTTTTAATTACCCATTGAGGCAATGTTGCCTTTTCAATCATTCGGCTCCAGTACAAATGAAGTGCAGAAAAAGTGAACAAAAATTTCATATGTCGTGCAACTTTTATCACTAAGATATTCTAATTAATTATTTTTGAATCATAATCACTGCTTTGCTGCAAAATGGAGACATCTCTGGATTAGATGATCTAATTTTAGAGTATTAACTACGAGAAAAAATCGTGACCAGAAGTAAAGCATTGTCAGCTCCTCTTCAAATAAAACCAAGGATTTTTTATGTCCTTCTGACCAGGAAGGAAAGGCCTAAATTTAATACCTATTTGGAAAGGCAGAAACTCCTGACAATGCAGCTGTCTCACACTTTCCTATTGATTTCTGACACTGTCGGAGTTGAGGCCATAATCCTCGAGCCTTCTGTCTTAGAGGAAGGAGGACTATGAGCAAAGCTAGGCTGCCAGTTTTTAAAGTTCTGAAGAAGAATCGTATGGAGCTTCAAACACTGGCTCAGCATCTGTCTCTGTGGTTGCTGGCAGGGTTTTTCCAGCACTCTTGGTTTTATTTTGGGCCTTTGACATCTGCAGCACTGGTTGAATCCTCATTTTAGCATTCACATCAAATTACTTGAACCAGATTGAGAAAATCTAATTTGGGAATGTTAATATTAAGCTGGTATGTAAGTTAGACTGTCCTGTTTACCATCCTAAGGAAAAATGCAATTAAAATGGATTTGTTTTGGTAACTATACATAATTCTGAAGTCAGTCTGGAAGAATGCCAGTGTGCTTCCAATCTTTGCTAATCTGTAAAGAACTGCAACAAAGTACATATCAGCTACTTATAACTATCACGTCAATTCGGTTTATTGTGTCATTTCTTATAAAATGTATAAATAATAAATTATATATTTCACTATATAAGCATTTTTGATTTCTATCCACCCAGGCAAATCCTTTGGTCCCTTAGATGGGGTTCCAATAGCTGTTAAGGATAACTTCAGCACAGCTGGTGTTGAGACGACATGTGCATCAAACATGTTAAAAGGTAAAGGCTTTTTTTATTCTTTATAAAAAATAGTTTGAGTTTTGAAGCAAATAAATAAGTAATGAAAAATAAAGCATCAGTTATCCAATTGTAATATTCCTGCATTGTTTTCAATCTCTTCCAAACATTGTGGGCAAATGAAAATGTTTCATTCAAGACCTGTGCCTTGAGAATTACTGAATGCCTTATCACGTCGAGGTTTAATTTCTCAAATACTCCTCTGATTGCTGTCTACTCTCTGTAAATTGCATTTCATTTTGAATTCTGCAGCCTAAAACTTCCACTCTCGCATGCAATTCCTCAGCTCTTTTTGTAAGGTTTCAGAATTTTTTTGTAAGTGTAGATTTGGGAATGAGTTATGTTAAAAGGTCTTGAATTTTTAAAAATTCGTTTATGGAACATGGCCTGGGTCAGCAATTATTGCCGGCGCCTAGTTGTCCTTGAGAAGGTGGTGGTGAGCTGTCTTCTTGAGCTGCTGCAGTCCATGTGCTATTGGTTGACCCACAATAGAACATAGAACATAGAAGGATACAGCGCAGTACAGGCCCTTCGGCCCTCGATGTTGCGCCGACCGAATCCTACCTAACCTATACTAGCCCAATAACTTCCAAATGCCTATCCAATGCCCGCTTAAATGACCATAAAGAAGGAGAGTTCACCACTGATACGGGCAGGGCATTCCATGAACTCACAACCCGCTGTGTGAAGAATCTACCCCTAACATCTGTCCTATACCTACCACCCCTTAATTTAAAGCTATGTCCCCTAGTAACACCTGACTCCATTAGCGGTAAAAGGTTCTTAGTATCTACCCTATCTAAACCCCTAATCATCTTATACACTTCTATCAGATCTCCCCTAAACCTTCTCTTCTCCAATGAGAACAGCCCCAAGTGCCTCAGCCTTTCCTCATAAGATTTTCCTACCATTCCAGGCAACATCCTGGTAAACCTCCTCTGCACTCGTTCTAAAGCTTCCACATCCTTCCTATAGTATGGCGACCAAAACTGCACACAATACTCCAGATGAGGCCGCACCAGAGTCTTATACAACTGCAACATGACCTCAGGACTCCGGAACTCAATTCCTCTGCCAATAAAGCCCAGTACACCATATGCCTTCCTCACAGCACTATTTACCTGGGTGGCAACTTTCAGAGATCTGTGTACATGGACACCAAGATCCCTCTGCTCATCCACACTACCAAGTAGCCTACCATTAGCCCAGTAATCCATCATCTTGTTATTCCTACCAAAGTGAACGACTTCGCACTTAGCTACATTGAATTCCATTTGCCACATTTCCGCCCAGCTCTGCAACTTATCTATATCCCGCTGTAACCTACCACTTCCTTCCTCACTATCCACAACTCCACCGACTTTTGTGTCATCCGCAAACTTGCTTACCCAGCTTTCAAGTCCTTCCTCTAGATCATTTATAAAGATAACAAAAAGCAATGGTCCCAAAACAGATCCTTGTGGTACACCGCTAGTAACTGCGCTCCAAGATGAACATAATCCATCAACTACTACCCTCTGTCTCCTTCCAGCCAGCCAATTCCTAATCCAAACCTCTAATGTATCCTCAATGCCATACCTCCGAAGTTTTAGCATTAGCCTACCATGGGGAACCTTATCGAACGCCTTACTAAAATCCATATACACAACATCTACTGCTTTACCCTCATCCACTTCCTTGGTCACCTTCTCAAAGAACTCAATAAGGTTTGTGAGGCACGACCTGCCCTTCACAAAACCATGCTGGCTATCCCTGATCACGTTATTCCTACCCAGATGTTCATAAATCTTATCCCTTACCATTCTCTCCAAGACTTTGCCCACCACTGAAGTCAGACTCACTGGCCTATAGTTGCTAGGGCTATCCCTACTCCCTTTCTTGAACAATGGGACCACATTCGCTATCCTCCAGTCCTCTGGTACTATTCCTGTTGACAACGATGACATAAAAATCCAGGCCAATGGCTCTGCTATCTCCTCCCTAGCTTCCCATAGGATCCTGGGGTAAATGCCATCAGGCCCAGGAGACTTATCTATATTCATCCTTTCCAATATTCCCAAAACCTCTTCCCTGCATATTTCCAGGGCATCCATTCTAATTATTTGTGATTCCATATTCACATCAGCAACAGTGTCCTGTTCCTGAGTGAATACTGATGAAAAGTACTGATTTAATGTCTCTCCAATCTCCTCCGCCTCCACACACAACTTCCCACTACTATCCTTGACTGGACCGATACCTACCCTAGTCATCCTTTTATTCTTGACATACCTATAGAAAGCCTTTGGGTTTTCCCTAATCCTACCAGCTAAAGACTTTTCATGTCCCCTTCTCGCTTTTCTTAACTCCCTCTTTAGCTCCTTCCTGGCTACCTTATAACTCTCAATCGCCCCTACTGAACCTTCACGCCTCATCTTTACATATGCCGCCTTCTTCCCTTTCACAAGGGACTCCAATTCCTTACTAAACCACGGCTGCCTCACAAGGCCCTTTACACCATGCCTGACTGGTACATACCTATCGAGGACACGCAGTAGCTGCTCCTTGAACACTCCCCACATCTCATTAGTGTTCTTCTCTTGAAGCCTGTTTTTCCAATCCACACATCCTAAGTCATGCCTCACTGCATCATAATTTCCCTGCCCCCAGCTATAGCTCTTGCCCTGCGGCACACGATTATCCCTCTCCATCACTAAAGTAAAAGTCACCGAGTTGTGGTCACTGTCCCCGAAGTGCTCACCTACCTCCAAGTCCAACACCTGGCCTGGTTCATTACCTAGAACCAAATCCAATATAGCCTCCCCTCTTGTTGGCCTGTCGACATATTGTGTCAGGAAACCCTCCTGCACACATTGTACAAACACCGACCCATCTAATGAACTCGAGCTATAGCTCTCCCAGTCAATATCTGGGAAGTTAAAGTCCCCCATAACAACCACCCTGCTACCTTCACTCTTTTCCTGAATCATCCTCGCAATATTATCCTCTACTTCTCTAGGACTATTAGGAGGCCTGTAGAAAACACCTAACAGGGTGACCTCACCTTTCCTATTTCTAACCTCAGCCCAAACTACCTCAGATGGCAAGTCCTCTTCCATCGTCCATTCCACTGCTGTGATACTGTCTTTGACAAGTAATGCCACGCCTCCCCCTTTTTTACCCCCATGTCTGATCCTACTAAAACATTTGAACCCTGGAACGTGCAACAGCCATTCTTGTCCCTGTTCTACCCACGTCTCTGTAATGGCCACAACATCGAAGTCCCAGGTACCAACCCACGCTGCAAGTTCACCTACCTTATTCCTTATACTTCTGGCATTGAAGTATACACACTTCAATCCACCTTTCTGGTTACAGTCACCCTCCTTAGAGATCGCTGCATTATTCCTAACCTCCCTACACTCAAGGTCCTGTACCCTAAAGCTACAGTCCTGGTTCCCATGCCCCCGCGGAGTTAGTTTAAACCCTCCCAAAGAGCACTAGCAAACCTCCCCCCAAGGATACTGGTGCCCCTCAGGTTCAAGTGTAGACCATCCTTTTTATAGAGATCCCACCTTCCCCAGAAAGGACCCCAGTTATCCAGAAACCGGAATCCCTCCCTCCTGCACCATCCCTGTAGCCACGCATTTAACTGCTCTCTCTCCCTGTTCCTCGACTCTCTATCACGTGGCACGGGTAACAAACCAGAGACTACAACTCTGTTTGTTCTAACTCTGAGCTTCCAACCTAGCTCCCTGAAAGCCTGCCTTACATCCTCACCCTTCTTCCTACCTATATCGTTGGTGCCAACGTGGACCACGATCTGGGGCTGCTCCCCCTCCCCCTTAAGGACCCGGAAAACACGATCAGCGACATCACGTACCCTTGCACCTGGGAGGCAACATACCAAACGTGAGTCCCTGTCGCCCCCACAAAACCGTCTGTCTGTACCCCTCACTATCGAGTCCCCAAGAACAATCGCTCTACCTTTCTCCACCCTTCCCTTCTGAGCAACGGGGCCAGGCTCCGTGCCAGAGGCCTGAACCTCGTTGCTTGCCCCTGGTAAGTCATCCCCCCCACAAGTATCCAAAACGGTATACTTGTTCTTGAGGGGAATGACCGCAGGGGGTCCCTGCACTGGCTTCCTCCTCCCACTCCCCCTCACTGTCACCCATCTATCTTGAACTTTCGGAGTAACTACTTGCCTATAGCTCCGATCTATGACCTCCTCTGCCTCCCGAATGATCCGCAGTTCATCCAACTCCAGCTCCAGTTCCCTAACACGGGTTTGGAGGAGCTGGAGATGGGTGCACTTCTTGCAAGTGTACTCAGCAGGGACGCTGATGGCTTCCCTCACCTCATACATGTTGCAAGAGGAACATTGCCCTCTCTGCACTGCCATCCCTCTAAAAGTAAGCTTTCCTTAAAAAAACAAAAACCAACTAAATCTAAAGAAACAAACAAGGAAAATGCAGCACTTACCCGCTAGTCACAATTGGTCTTATTATTAGGTTAGAGGAGGTGGAAGGGTGGGAGGCACTACTCGTGTAGTGCCTCGGGTGACTCGCCTACGCGTTTAAATAAGGGGAGAGAAAAAAAAAACCTTACCCAGGTAACCTAGCGCGCCTTCCGGGTCTGCTACCGCTTTTTTGAAGGAAAACTTTAAACTTTTAACTATGTCCTTGGGGACAAGATTCCAGGATTTTGATCCAGCAAGAGATAAAGAACATTGATATATTTTCAAATCAAGTTAATAAGTGGCTTGGATGGGAACTTGCAGGTGATAGCTAAAGCTATAGTGATTGCAAAGATGTCTGCCAGGTTGACCTCATAGAATGAGTTCCCTGATTGGGGCTGTTAATCAGGGAGCGTTGACTGACAGATATTGACAGGAGTCTCAGAGGTTCTGTTCACTCAGACAGGTGGATCACTGTCAAGGACGCTCCACAGTAAATAAAGGGTGACTTGACGACAGTGTACTAGTCTCTGTGGAGTTATTTCAATGGCGTTCCAATGTGTCCTTCTAGATGGAACTGGTCGTGGGTATGGAAAGTATTCTCTAAGGATATTTGGTAACATCTTGTAGATAGTACATCCTGCTACTATTGAGCATTGATAGCAAAAGAAATGGATGTTTGCGAATATGGTGTTGTTGGGTTCTTTTGTTCTTGAGATTCTTACACATTTGATGCCATTGCAACGCACCAACATCTGTGAACAGGCAAAACTTTGTTAAGCAAGTACAAGTTTTCTGGAGGAACCCTTAACACACTTTGCAGGGCTTGCCGGGTCATTCAAAGATCTGTCTGAACAAAAGGATCAGTCCTTCCTTTATGCAATACAAGAGCTTCACATTACAGTCAGTAGCGGCTGCAAGATGACCCCCAGCCATCCCCCCCCCCCCCAGAGTCACATGCCACTCGAGACACAATGTAGTCATCACATCATTTCCAGAAACAGTATAATGTAAGTCATCCCTAAATGGCTAGATCTGTTGTGAATCTTTTTTTTAACTACAGGGAGTAATCAGAATTTTAATTGCAATGCCCTTATTGATTCCTGAATAGGGGATGATGATGTAATTCTTTTACTCTTGAATAACTAGGAAATGGCCATGCAAATGGCTCTGAATGGCACGGGGCGGGGATGTAAATTCCTTACATTCTACCTGTAAGACAGAGACATACCACTTTAGCCTCCGAACATCCAATTTCCTGCAGGTCAGCAGAACAAATTAACCCTTTAATATCTGTGCCGATCAAGCGGGCTGCTTTGTCCAGGATGGTGTCAAGCCTCTTAGGGTTGTTGGAACTGTATTCATCCAGGAAATTAAGGAGTATTCCATCACACTCCTGACCTGTCCCTTGTAAATGATGGACAGACTTTGGGGAGTCAGGAGGTAAGTTCCTTGTCATAGTATTCCTAGCGTCTGGCTTGCTCTTGTGGCCACTGTTTATATGGTGAGTCCAGTTGAGTTTCTGGTTAATGGTAACCACTAGGATGTTAATACTGGGAAGTTCAGTGATAATGACATCATTGCAGGTCAAGCGGTGGTGGTTAGATCCTCTCTTAATCAAGGCGGTCATAGCCTGGCCTTTGTGTGGAATAAATGTTAATTTCCACTTGTCAGCCAAAGCTTGGATATTATCCAGATCCTGTTGCATTTGACCATGGACTGCTTCAGTATCTGAGGAGTTATGAATGTGGCTAAACATTGTGCAACCACCAGCAAACATCCCCACTCCTGACCATATCATAGAGGAAAGGTCATGGATAAAGGACACTTAGATGTAGGACACTTCTCTGAGGAACTGCTAAGGAGATGTCCTGGAACTGAGATGTCTGACTGACTTCCCACAACCACAGCCATCTTTGTGTGTGCCAGCATGACACTAACCAGCAGAGATTCCCCACCCTCCCACCCCCCACCAATACCCATTAATTCCAGTTTTGTTAGGACTCCTTGATGCCACACTCGGTCAAATGTGACCTTAATTTACTGTTACCTTCAAATTCAAATTTGTCCATGTTTGAACCAAGCCTATAATGAGGACAGGAGCTGAATGTTCCAAGCAGAACCTAAACTGAGCAACTGCTGCTTGAAAGCACTGTTAATGACACTTTCCAACACTTTACTGATGATAAGAGTAGTCTGATGGGGTGGTAATTGGCCAGGTTGGATTTGTCCTACTTTTGTGTACAGGATTCACATGGCCACTTTTCCACATTTTCGATGAGATGTCAGTGTCGTAACTGGAACAGCTTTGCTAGGGAAGTGACAAGTTCTGAAGCACAGGTCTTCAGTACAATTGCTGGAATGTTGTAAGGACCTATAACCTTTGCAGTATCCATTGTCTCCAACCGTTTCTTAATGTCACATGGAGTGAATTGGCTGAAAACTGCTATCCGTGATGTTTGGGATCACTGGAGGAGTTGAGATGGATCATGCACTCGGCACTTCTGACAAAATTGCTGCAAGTGCTTCAGTCTTGGTTTTGGCACTAAAACAGAGAAAATTTCAGCTGGACTGGCAGCATCTGTGGAGCAAGATTAGAGTTAATGTTTCAGATCCAATGTCCTTTCTTCAGAACTGAAAGTAGCTAGGAAAAGGATGGATTTTATACAGAAGATGGCATAGGTGGGGCAATAGGGAGAATGAACAAAAGGCAGTGATAGAGTCCGCAGAGAGAGAAAAACAGTTGGACAGATGGAAGAGTGGTTAAAGGTCAGTCTGGGAGAATAAATAGCTGTGAATGGGGAATGTTAATGGCTGACAGGGGGAAGTGTGTGGCAGCCGACACTTGGTGTGTAGGAGGTAGGGGAAAGGTGCTGAAGCCCTAAAATTGTTGAGCTTGACATTAAGTCCAGAAGGCTGCAGGGTTCCCAAATGGAAAATAAAGTGCTGTTCATCGTATCTTTTGCATTGATGTGTTGGGCTTTATCATCATTGAGGATGGGGATATTCGTGAAACTTCCTCCTGCAGTGTGTTAGTAATTGTCTGCCATCATTTTACAAGTGGTTGTGGCAGGACTGGAGAGCTTAGATCTAATCCATTGGTTGTGGGATTGCTTGGCTCTACTTTCATTTGCTGCTTTGCAGTTTGGCATGCAGGTAGTCCTAATTGGTAACAATTTCAGTTATGTCTGGTGCTGCTCCTGGCATGCCCTCCTGAACTCTCCATTGAACCGGGTTGATCACCTGGCTTGATGGTAATAGTTGAGTGGGGGATATGCCAAGCCAATATGTTGTCGATTCTGTGTATGGACAATTCTGCTGCTGTTGTTGGTCCACTGCACCTCATGGGATGCCTAATCATGAGTTGCTAGATCTATTCAAACCCTGTCCCATTTAGCCCAGTGATAAGGCCACACGCCACTCAGGCATGGTTAGTGAGTTTGCAAATGACACCAAATTCAATAGTGAAAAAAAGCTATCTAAGATTACAAAGGAATCTTGATCAGATGGGCTGAGGAGTGGCAGATGGAGTTTAATTTCAAAAAATGCGCGATATTGCATTTTGGTAAAACCAACAAGGATAGGACTTAAGCAGTTAGGGCCCTGGACAATGTTGAAAAGAGGTTAGGTACATAGTTCTTTGAAATTTGTATCACGGGCAGGCTGGGTGGTTAAGAAGACGTTTAGCATGCTTGTCTTCATTGCTCAGGTCATTGAGTATAGGAGTTGGGATGTCATGTTAAGATTGTACAGGACATTGGCGAAGCCACTTTTGGAGTACTTTTTTACATAGTGGATCATGTGTGTGCAGAATGAATTGCTATAGGAAGTGGTATTTGCAGGTACAGTTGCAACATTTTAGAAAACATTTAGATAGATACATCAATAGGAAAGGTTTGGATGGATATTTGACAAAATGCGGGCATGGGGACTCGTTTACTTTGGGAAACCTGGTTCGCATGGATGAGTTGGACTGAAGATCTGTATGACTCTATATATGATGGACAGTGGAACTTTGTCTCACAAGGAATGTGCGGTGGTCACTTTAACCAATACTGCATGGACAGATGCACCTACAGCTAGAAAATTGGTCAAGTTTGTTTTTCCCTCTTAGTTCCCTCCCTACCTGCCTCAGACCCAGTCTAGCAGCTACATTGTTCAGAACCTGTCCATCTCGATCAGTCGTGCTACTACTGAGCAACTCTTGGTGGGGAAATCCCTCACCCAGAGTGCATTTTGTGTCCTTGGTAGTGCTTCAGTCAAGTGTTGTTCAACGTGAAGAAGTTCCGATTCATCAGCTGAAGGAGGATGGGGTACATGGTAATTAATAAAACACATTGAGTATAATTTTAACCCTTTTTAAGTCCTTCTGACTGGGCATATTCCTGAACAGAAGATGCTCTGGCCACTATATACCTAAGAGAATATCAATTCCATCTTTTCCAAGTTCTAACTGACCCAATAAATTAACTCACTGATCATCATCGTCACCCACAGATGCTTGTCATCTGCGTGTGTGGCTACTAAGGATAGCTGGTCGTGTTGTTTCATGGCTAGTTGGTGTTCATGGATGCGGGTCGTTAGCTGTTTTCCACACGCAGATGACAAGCAACATGAATTCGACTGGGACAACACTACTATTATAGGGCAAGCCAAACAGAGAACAGCCAGGGAATTCCTAGAGGCGTGGCACTCATCCACAGATTCTATCAACAAACACGTCGACCTGGACCCAATATACCGGCCACTGCAGCGGACAGCAAGAACTGACAACCGGAAGCGGCAGAGCCAAGCCACTATAAATGCCGGAGGAAACATCACAGAAGCGCTTCACAGGAGGCTCCCAAACACTGAGGAGGTCACCTAGACAGGGGACGAAACGTTTGCAACACAAACTCCCAGCTCGGCGAACAGAACCACAACAATGAGCACCCGAGCTACAAATCTTCTCTCAAACTTTTGAACAAAGGACAATTAAAATGCACCTGCTGAGATCAGCTAACTCATTAAAAAAAATCTGACAATCAACCTTGAAGCCTCTCCACGCATTATGACTCACTACTATGCAATTATCCACTGGAGAAAAAGCTATACTTTTATTCTTTTTGAAATCAGTGAATAGCACTGTTTTTTACAGTGAATCTATTAACCTTTTCTATCATGTATTTTATTCAATAAAATTGTCTCATGATTTTCACATGCAGAGAGCTAATGATTTGGGAACCCTTGAACTGTGCTAAAAATGTGTCCAGTGTTCTGTAAAACTGATTCATCAAATAGTTACTTGTTACTTGTAGAAGGAAGCCAATTGGCTAATCCGTAATGATCTTCCTGTATTCCAGATTGTAACAACTGACTACATATTTTTTCCTACTAATGGTCCTTTAGTCAATCACCTTTTTAAATCTGGAAGATATTCGGTATCTCAACTGACTTCTGTGTTTTATCCTGGGTAAAGACCGGTGTAAAGGATTTATTCAGCACCTTGGGTGTACCCTCTATGTCCACACACGGTGCTCTTTTTGATCCTCAATGGCACCCATCCAACCTCTTAGTATTCTAGTGGGATCAGCTAAATTGCTCTGGTTGGCTGCCAGTCTCTTCCTGTAACCAATGCATTTTATATTTGCAGAATCTAGTCATTCTTTTCAAATTTCAATCATAATTTGAAAGATGAAATTTGCTTCACGAGTGAAGTAATTATGGCAAGAATATATGCCATTTTTGTAGAGATAACGACATATGAAAAAATTCAGAAATTAAAGTTTTTACAAGCCAGTTCCTGGCACAAACAAGACTGATTGATTGATTGATTGATTGATTGATTATACCCTTATATTTGCAAATAATCTACCAAAATTCCAACTTGTTTACAAAGATATTTCAAACATATTTTATAAGAAAAGCTATTCCTCAAGACAAGCTTGTCTGTCAAATATGACTGATTTAATAATATTGTGATCTTCAGCTTGTTTTACGTTTATTAATCAAAGTTACCCGATCAAACCATCCTCTCTTCTGGTCCCTCCACTGAAATGATTCTACTCACTGAAGTATCTACCCTTCATTTTGTTTTCACACATTGATTTACATTTTCAATGCAGGGTGGGTCTAAATGCTAGGTGCAGATTTCACTCAAGCATTGATCAAATGCAAAGTTCAGGGCAGTACTCACGCTGGCGAGACAAGAAGTAAATTAACTATGTTGACAAATGATTTTAATCTGAAAATAATTTAACTCCGTAGTTCCCGCTCTCTAATTATACTTTGTCGTGGACCCTGTGGTGTATATAATGAGTTTGCTCTATTGCTTGCAGGCTACATTCCCCCTTTTAATGCCACGGTTGTCCAGAGGTTACTGGATCAAGGTGCTGTTCTTGTGGGAAAGACCAATCTTGACGAATTTGCAATGGGGTAAGAACATAACTTGCCTGAATCATGTGTTGGCAATACATTATTTTAGGACTGAGGTGTGGAGAAATTTCCCTACCCCAGGTTGTGGATCCTCCATTGTTGAGTTTTTTGAGGTTGGGATAGAGATTTTTGCTGCTCATTGGGAGAAATTTTAAAATAGAGATGAGAACTCAAAAGGTGGTGGAGGAGGAGGACGTAGGTGTAAATGTGTACAAGTCGTTAAAGGCAGTAGCAAAGACTAAGAAAGCAGTTAATTGGACAGCATTCTGAGCTTTATCAATAGGGGCAAAGACTACAAGAACAGGGAGATTATGTTGAACTAATATAAGGCACTAGTTCAGCTTCAGCTAAAATATTCCATCTAGTTCTGGGCTCTACACTTTAGAAAAGATTTGAAGGTATCTGAGAGAGTGCAGAAGAGATTCATGAAAATGGTTTCCGCAATGAGGAATTATAGATATGACAATTAACTGGAGAAGCTGGGACTATTTTCCTTGGAGAAATGGAGGCTGAGAAGAGATCTGGTTAATTTATTCAGTCATAACGTGACAGGAATTAGGAAACAAATGTTGCCACTCATGAATGAATCAAGAATGAGCGAGCACTGATTTAAAGTTATTAGTAAAGAAAGCAAAAATGATGTAAGGAATAACTTCTTCAAGCTTTGGTTAGGATCTGGAATGTAAAACCTGAAAGAATGATGGAGGCTGGTTCAAAAGATTATCAGACAGTCATTTGAAAAGGAAGAATGTGCAGGGTTATGGGACAAAAACGAGAGAGATGCACTGCTCATTCGGAGGAGCAGCACGGACACCCTGGGCCAATTGGCCTTTTTCAGTACTCTACACATTCTATGGTTCTGTGAAACTTTGGGAACACAAGGCTGTGGAGAATGGGTAGGAAAATGATGTTGAATTGAAAGATCAGTTCTGGAAGGTGAAGCAGATTCAAGGAGGCAGACAGTCCATTTCTGCTCCTAGTTTTAAGTTCTTCTTAACTCTTTCTTGACAATTTATGTAATGTTAATTTGCACTGCGTTGTATTTAAAAGTATCTGTACTTGAAATATTCCATCTTTTTCAGACTTACTCAGTAACGTTTTAGAATTTCGGAAGTGTTGGTACAAATTTCTGTAGGTTCACTATCTCTGCTGTTAATCAATCTATTGTAGTCTCATTTTCTTTTATTTTCCCATAACCGCTATATTTTTTTTGCTGTTCAAATCTCACCTAATATTTGCTGGCTGTTGTGATTGCCCATAGAACACCAAAGCAGGTCATAGCAATGATCTGACTAGCCATACTAAATACATTGCATTGGTGTAACCACATGTTTTTTCTGCTGTTATCTCAGCTGTTTCTTAATTGCAGTTTTGAGATGTCAGGTTCCCAACTATAACGAGGCCTCAATGGTGTCAGCCTTTAGTTCAAAAGTGAAAACCTGATGAGTAACTGTCCCCATAATGTCACAACGTAACAAATATTAATTCCCTAGGAGCGGGAGTATTGATGGCATTTTTGGACCAGTGAGAAATCCTTGGGGATATTCCGAACAGTACAGAGAACGATTTGCTCGTGACCAGAAACTGGAAGATTCCAATTGGGTTATTGCAGGCGGTAGTTCTGGAGGTAGTGCAGTAGCAGTGGCTTCACAGACCTGTTTTGCGTGAGTATTCCAAAACATTTCTATTCCCCAGTCACCAGATTTACATTTTTTAAAACTATTTAATAATTTCAAACTGAAGATTTTTAAAAAGTGTGGTACGTATGAAAAAGCTAAAATCCAACTTCGAAAGATCAGTTGGTAGTTTAGGCACTGTCCATTGGCACTTGGCTTTCACGTGCAGGAGCTTTGCTGAAACACTCCATTTTAGGTAGCAGCATTACTACCAGAATTTTAAAAAAGTAATTTGTGAAGAATAGTGACAACGCCACTATTTTCCTTGAAAAAGTGTAAAAGGTATGAGCAGGTAGGGACAAAGTTAAGTTTTGGCTTGTGTGAGACAAAGACTCAGCTTACATGACTTGAATCAGATAAGAACTTGCAGTAAAAAAATGAGGTGCTAGAGGCAAGGGTAGTGGGTTAACAAGGTGAAAAAGCATTCATTATGTGGAGCCAGTTAACAAGGTGAAGAACATCCATTGTATAATTCCAGATGGCTTACTGTTAATGCTCGCTGATTGTAACAGTCACCCAATCAATATAGATATTGCCTTTGGAGGCTGCTCCTTGTAAGTGACTATATAATATATTAGGAAACTGTTGATGAGAGAAGATGCGTATCTCTGTTCACATCAGCGATCATTCTCTCTTCCTCCAGGGCCCAGAATAAAGATGAAGGAGGTAAAACGATACTGTGTCTGAGTGTTTGCTTTGACTGATACAGGAACAGGGAAATGGGGCGACACTGTTACAATGAGAATGTGGAGGTGGCCTGTTTTCTTCAGATGCTGCAAATGCATAACAAAAGCCATCCCACAGTGCTGTAATAGGGAGTTTCATGGCAATAAATATCCAAGTCAGGATGGCAAATGATTTGAAAGGCATGTTGAAGACATGGTGTTCCCATGCTTCTACAGCCATTGTTCTTCTGTGTTGTTGAGGGTGAATGTTTAGGTGCATTCAAATGTATTTGGTCCATAAAATTAAATATATTCTTCAGAGTCTTGGATGACCTACAAAGCAAGTAGTTCAAAGCCCTGGAGAACTACTGCCTGTGTTGCATTTGCATATGCACTGTTCTTGTGTACTGCTGATGAAGCAGATATGCTGACTTAACAACCTATTTAACCATACCTGTGAAAATCAACAAGTATCACTATCCTGAGCTCAGAATCATTAAGAAGCATTTTTACTAGGGTTCTGGCTCGAAACCTGTGACATTTGGTACAAATTGAATCTTATTTCAGATGAATCTTCAGCGCTCCATCTGTTTCCATATTGCTCATTTCCCAGAATTTATCTTCAGTCTTATCATGCTTCAACTTTTGTTTATTCTCTATTTAATTGTTTTATTCCCTTCTTTATGATGAATTCCTTAATTTCCAGTGAAGAGGATAATTTGACACTCATACAGTTAGATTTTAGATTAGATTCCCTACAGTGTTGAAACAGGTCCTTTGGCCCAACAAGTCCACACGACCCTCCGAAAAGTAACTCACCCAGTCCTATTTCCCTCTGACTAATGTACCTAACACTTTGGGCACGGGCACGCAACACTAATTGTGCAACATTTCTCTCAGTTCTCTAGGTTCAGACACGGGTGGTTCCACACGCAATCCTGCAGCCCACTGTGGTATTGTGGGATTCAAGAGTTCCTATGGTTTGCTATCTCGTCATGGTCTCATACCGTTAGTCAACTCTATGGATGTTCCTGGTATTATGACCAGGTGTGTAGATGATATAAGCACGGTACTAGGTAGGTTACTCTTCATTAAAATATCTCTGTATTTGTGCTTACTTCACACTTCAAAACCAAGAGTCAGAGGGTCAATAGCTCATATGAGTGATGCATGAAAAAGATTAATTCACTTCTGCTAAATTATAGGAAAGTAAGAAAAAGTAACAGGAATACACTTAAGTTCATCAGGCCTGTTCTTCTGTTCAGTATGATCATGGCCAATCCTCTCCTTCACCTCCACGTTTTTTCCATCTGCTCTCCATATCCCCAGTACTGAAAGAGATCAGAAAACTCTTCCAACCGTGAATAATGGAGACAAAAATAGAAATTGCTGGAAAAGCTCAGCAGGTCTGGCAGCATCTATGGAGAGAAACCACAGTTAATGTTTCGGGTTGAGTGATCTTTCCTGTGAGTAATGGAGCTCCTGTAACAAAGTGAAAGTCGGCAGGTGACCATAGAGACCACTTTGCTGCTGGTAGGGCCTCTGTTGTTCAGTCTGGAGGCTGCCGGCATGTTGAGCATCTGCTGACTTGTGAAATTTTCAATACCTTTTATAGATATGATGAGTCAAATAGCTGACCCTCATTCATCTGATTCCATATTGCTTTCTGTCATGTGTAAGATGTGAGTTAACCAATGAATACCAGCTGTTGATCACCATCTCAGTTAGGACTGATGAGCGCCTTATAATAGTGCATTGTAAAAGGATCCCATTGAAACTGCACCAGCTGTTTGAGCAATCCAGTTAATCCTATTCTGTTTCCCTTTGTCAGAACTTTTCTCTTTAAATTAATTAGATAATTCTTTTGAAAGTTGCCATTGAGTCTGCATCAAGACCATAAGACATAGGAGTGGAAGTAAGGCCATTCAGCCCATCGAGTCCACTCCACCATTCAATCGTGGCTGATGGGCATTTCAACTCCACTTACCCGCATTCTCCCCGTACCCCTTAATTCTTCGAGACATCAAGAATCTATCAATCTCTGCCTTGAAGACATTTAGCGTCCCGGCCTCCACTGCACTCTACGGCAATGAATTCCACAGGCCCACCACTCTCTGGCTGAAGAAATATTTGCGCATTTCTGTTCTGAATTGACCCCCTCTAATTTTAAGGCTGTATCCAAGGGTCCTAATCTCCTCGTCTAACGGAAAAAAATTCCTAGTGTCCACCCTTTCCAAGCCATGTATTATCTTGTAAGTTTCTATTAAGTCTTCCCTTAATCTTCTAAACTCCAATGAATACAATCCTAGGATCCTCAGCCATTCCTCGTATGTTAGACCAACCATTTCAGGGATCATCTGTGTGAATCTCCGCTGGACACGTTCCAGTGCCAGTATGTCCTTCCTGAGGTGTGGGGACCAAAATTGGACACAGTACTCCAAATGGGGCCTAACCAGAGTTTTATAAAGTCTCAGTAGCACAACGGTGCTTTTATATTCCAACCCTCTTGAGATAAGTGACAACATTGCATTTGCTTTCTTAATCACGGACTCAACCTGCATGTTTACCTTTAGAGAATCCTCGACTAACACTCCCAGATCCCTTTGTACTTTGGCTTTACGAATTTTCTCACCGTTTAGAAAGTAGTCTATGCTTTTATTCTTTTTTCCAAAGTGCAAGACCTCGCATTTGCTCACGTTGAATTCCATCAGCCATTTCCTGGACCACTCTCCCAAACTGTCTAGATCCTTCTGCAGCCTCCCCACTTCCTCAGTGCTACCTGCCTGACCACCTAACTTCGTATCATCGGCAAACTTCGCTAGAATGCCCCCAGTCCCTTCATCCAGATCATTAATATATAATGTGAACAGCTGCGGCCACAACACTGAACCCTGCGGAACACCGCTTGTCACCAGCTGCCATTCCGAAAAAGAACCTTTTATCCCAACTCTCTGCCTTCTGTCAGACAGCCAATCCTCAATCCATGCCAGTAGCTCACCTTGAACACCATGGCCCTCACCTTGCTCAGCAGCCTCCCGTGTGACACCTTATCAAAGGCCTTTTGGAAGTCTAGATAGACCACATCCACTGGGTTTCCCTGGTCTAACCCACTTGTCACCTCTTCAAAGAATCAGGCACCTGAATGAGTCAAAATCCTTGTTACTTGTTGCTTACACACATTCTTCATGATGCCTCTCATTCTTTTGTCAATCCCTTCAGCCATTTGGCCCACCAAGTCTGCATCGACCCTCAGAGCTTCCCATCCTGTCTCCGTAACCCCACATTTACCATGGCCAACCCACCCAAGCCTGTACATCCCTAGACATTATGGGACAATTTATTCACTCCATTATTCACTCTTCATTCACTCCATCTAAACTTGTGATTTTAAAATACATCAAACATATTTACTCTAAGTAACCTCACTTTGTCTAATCTATCCACATAACCATATTAGCGCATTCCAGGCAGCATATTCCAGTGTTTAAAGATTTTTTTTTTCAAAGTCGCTCTTTTATTTCCCTCCCAATAAGTGAATTTCTAGGACTAAGTACATAATTGTATGGGTGGTATGGTGACCTCAGTAGTTAACGTTGCTGCCTCACGGTGCCAAGGACCCAGGTTCAATTCCAACTACGGTCGGTGTGGTGCTCGCACATTTTCCACGTGTCTGCGTGCGTTTCCCTGTGGGTGGTTTGGTTTCCTCCCACAGTCCAAAGATGTGCAGGTTAGGCGGATTGGCCATACTAAATTGTCCCATAGTAAATGTGGGGTTACAGAGAGTGGCTGGGATGCTCTGAGGGTCAGTGCAGACTCTCAGCCAAATGGCCTCTATCTGCACTGTAGGGAATCTATGATTCTTACTCCTCTGATTACAGGTGAGAAGAATTCATTTAAGACCTTACCCAAATTCACTGGCTCCTCACAGTTGCCCTTTAGGGTGTAATGGTATCCTTTCCCTGGTAATCCTCTTGCTGTTACTAACAAAAAACCTTGGGAGTTTTCCTTCATCTTATCTGCCAAAGAGGCCTTTGTCCGCTTAGTCTCCTTTTCAGGCAACCTCCAATACTTTGTATACTTTGGAAAGGTCCCCCTGTTTTTTATGCTCTGTACATGACATATGTTTCCTTCTTTTTCTTTATCAAACTTTCTATCCCTTGATATCCAATTCTTATTGTCCTTGCTCTTCATTCTTACAAGAATATGCTGGCCCTGGGTGAGTGAGTGAGTAGGTAGGTAGGGGAGCATGTGATGGGAGTGAATGAATGCAAAAGGTTGAATTCTAACTATGCCACTTTTAAATACTCTTCCACTTTCCAAATGTAGACAAAGTAGGCAAGTAGTTGCACTCGGTCTATATTTTACAGATCTATCTAATGAAATTGAAATTGGCCTTCGCCCAGCTCAGAACTTAATCTCTGCACTACCCTTATCTCTTTCCATCATGACTTTGAAACTTAGAGTTATGGTCACTATCTCCAAAATGCTTGCGCACCAAAACTTCAACAATTCAATTGACTTCATTCTCTAGGATTAATTCTAACACTGCCTCATCTGTAATAGGAATTCACACAAAATAGGGGTCAGAAGCATCTGGTCATGGCATTCATGCAGTCGCACCACAGGCTCTCCTACCTACCCACTCATCGCCCATCCCTTTACTCATTTGCCTCTGATTTCCATTCACCCAGGTTTCTCTCTCTCTCTCTCTCTCTCTCTCACTCACTCACTCCCTCTCATTTGGGGTTGAATACCATTGCAGAACAATATAGAGTAGCTATGAAGGTATCAACTCACACCTCTACCTATTCATAGAAACCTAAGATAGAGCAGGCCATTCAGCCCATCAAGTTTGTTCTCCGTTCAATCAGATTATGGCTTATCTGAAAATTGTCAAATCCACTTTCCTGCCTTTTCCCAATAACTCCTGATTTCCTTATTGATTAAAAATCTATCTCAGCTTTGAATCTACTTAATGGCCCAACCTCGACAGGCACTCTGAGATAATAAATTCCTTTTCATCTCGGTTTTAAATGTGCAACTCCCTTTTTCTGAGATTATGCCCTCCAACTTTGACCCTTCCACATCTAACTTGTCGAATGCCCTCAGAATTTCATCTGTTTCATTAAGATCACCTCACGTTCTTCTAAAGTACAACCTCTCCTCATATGACAGTCCCTCCATATCTGGGATCACCTCGTTGAATACATCCGAGTGAAGCTTCTGTGGACCCTGATGTCAGTATATCCGAACCGTTCCCTTGCCCCAGCTTTTCTTTAGTGTACTGTTGCTGAATCCACCAACTCAGTCGTGAACATATATTGCCATCTATTTTGGCCAGAACAACTTCACATTAGAGGGGCAGCTCCGTGCAAATGCTTTGAGTTATATTTACGTATATTTTGAACAACAGCTTGGTGAACCGCTTGAGCCACAGTGCCTTTCTAGCCACCTGTTGGACAAGCGTGTTTCTTTTACTATCAGTAAAACTTCCTGGTTTTAAAAGCCTGCCTCCTCATGTGCTTTATTAATTGCTTTCACAACATGTCCCATCATCTCTTCATAAAAGTACAAAGCCCCAGGTGTCTCGATCTCTCCCTCCATCTGGTTTATAATAATACCATTTAGTTTCAATCAGGTCTCCATCGTCCTGTTGCCAAAATATATTAGTTCACACTTTTCTTTGTTGAATTTTTCTCTATGACATGCACACCCATTCCACCACTGTCTGTTTTCTCTTGAATTTGTATTCTTGATAATTCCATTTTCATACCTATTTTATAGACCGATCGTGTTTACTCATTAGGTTCAAGCTTGGCCTCCAAATATCAGCATCGCACTGTTTGAACAAAAACTGTCAACTTCCCTCCATAAAAATGGAAAATAAAATCAACTTCTCACTTCTCCAGTAGACATCATGAGAGTAGTAACACAATGGGCAAGCATTGTATATCAGATGGAAGTGAAAGTGGAAGATTAGGAAGTGTAGCCAAAAACAGGGAAGTTGGACAATATATTTTTTAAAAACACCTTATGGAAAATAGTATCTAGGAGAAACCTTTCAAATGTTATCCTCTGATCTGATGTTCAGTGTCCATTGTACCAGCTCAGCCATTCACTATGTTCTGGTAACTTTTACTTTTGGGCTATGGTTTTAGTAATTTTGCTGTAATACTTGAATAGGTACACTTGCGGGGCATGATCCAAAGGACTCTACCACAATACAGGACCCCTTTGAACCCTTTGAATTACCTGATGAGATTGATGTAAGAAATCTGAGTGTGGGGATCCCAAAGGTAAGGCCTGTAACTAGGTTTTGTAAGATAACTTCCAAAAGCAATTTAATTTTGAAAAGCAGTTATCCAGTTTCCTAACATGTTTTGTGTTATTCTAATTTATTCTGATCAAAAGAGGACACTGAGGTAGTTTATAAAGCTTTTTTTGATCAATAAATTGTGGCACGTTTGTGTTGGAAACAATAGATGTTGAGTACAATATAAAAATCCCCTAACTGGAAGCAATATAATGGGAAGCTGGAAATCTAAAAAACAAAGTGCTGGAGACCCTTTGGAGAAATGGGTTCTGGAGAAGGGTCACTGGACTTGAAATGATGACTCGGCTTTCTCTACGCAGACGCTGCCAGAAACACTGCGGTTCTCCAGCAGTTTCTGTTTCTGCTGGAGAAACTCAGTGGGTCTGGCAGCATTTCTGGAAAAAGCAGTGGAGTAATCTCTGAAGAAGAATCTTTGGACTCGAAATGTTAACTCTTTCTTCTGTCCACAGATGTTGTCAGACCAGCTGAATTTCTCTAGCACTTTCTATTTCTAATATAAAGATCCCCTTTCTCTCTCATTGAGTAAAACTACCAATTTGACGGATGTTGGCTTTCATTCTTACTAAACTCCCCCTAGTCAGTGCACAGAAGATTCCCATCATTTTAGGCTACGCACAGTTCTTGAAAATGAAATGTCAGAAGTCTAATTAATACTCCCAACTAGGTCCCAATTTTCCATTGAACCAAGTGCTTCTCATTTAGATCTCTCAGATTTAAGAAATTTAAACAAATCTTGCTAGCGAGGACTTTTTGCAAATCACTTAGAGTCATGGAGATGTCTAGCATGGAAACAGACCCTTCGGTCTAACCTGTCTGTGCTGATCAGATATCCCAACCCAATCTAGTCTCACCTGCCATCATCCAGCCCATATCCCTCCAAACCCTCCCTATTCATATACCCATCCAAATGCCTCTTAAGTGTTGCAATTGCACCATTTTCCACCACTTCCTCTGGCAGCTCATTCCATATACTTACCACCCTCTGTGTGGGAAAAGTTGCCCCAAAGATCTCTTTAATATCTTTCCCCTCTCACTCTAAACCTATGCCCTTAAGTTCTGGACTCCCCAACCCCAGGGAAAAGACTTTGCCTATTTACCCTATCCATGCCCCTCTATAATGTCACCCCTCAGCCTCTGACGTTCCAGGAAAAACAGTGAGAATAGCAGTATTCAGAGTGAGACAATCATGGCAATTAAACTCTGCTGAAACCTACCTTTAACCTACCAGAGGTCACTCAGTCAGCTCAAACAAGAGAGAATCCCGCCATTGCCTCTTGACATTCAATGGCATTACTGTTGCTGAATTCCTCCACTCTTGGGACTTGAGGCTACCATTGACCAGAAACTGAACTGAACCAGCCATGTCAATACAGTGGCAACAAGAGCAGGTCTGAGGCTAGGAATCTTGCAGCAAGTCACTTGCCTCCTATCTTCCCAACAGCTGAAACCATTGCATTTGGTCCCTGCTTTAAAATTTGTTCCCTAGCTGCTGACTTTGATTTTATTATTGTCAAATGTATGGAGATACAGTGAAAAGTATCGTTTTCCGTGTTTACCTGACATAGCTACATCAGAGTAATTGAACAGAATGCAGAATTGAGTGTTACGGCTACAGAGAAGGTACAAAGAAAAATCAACTTTAATGTTTGAGAGGTCCATTCATAAGTCTGATAAGACCGGGGAAGAAGCTGTTCTTGAATCTGTTGATACATGTTTTCATGTTTTTGTATCTTCTATCCAACAGCAAAGTGTGCAAGAGAGTATAATGTAGGTAGGAAGGGTCTTTGATTGCTTTGGCTGCTTTCCTGAGGCAGCAGGAAATATAGAGGGAGTCAATGGGTGAAAAGTTGATTTGAGTGATGGTCTGGGTTGTTCTTACAACTCTGTAATTTCTTGCAGTCTTAGGCAAAGCAGTTGCCATATTAAGCTGCAATACATCCAGGTAGGATGCTTTCTATGGTTCATCTATAAAAATTGGTAAGAGCCATCGGACATGCCAAATTTCCTTAGCCTTCTGATGAAGTAGAGGTGTTGGTGTGCTTTCTTTACTGTAGCTCTGATCTTCTCACTGACAACTGCCTTGAGACTAAACCAAAATGCTCACAACCTTGCTGTTATATTTGACTCTAATCTGAGCTTTTGGCCACATATCTGTGTCATCATGATCCACCTCTGTAACATTGTCGGGTATGCCCTGCCACGGTTCATCTACTGATGATTTTGTGTCTTTGTTATCCCCAAGCTTGAATATTCAAATTCTGGCTGGCTTCCCACATTCAACTCTCAGTAAACTGGAAGTCACCCAAGACTCTGCTTCTTGAGTCCTTATTTTTAGCAAGTCCAGTTTGCACATCACCCATATGCTCACTAACCTACATTCGTTTTCCAATCAAACAACATCTTATTTTTGAAAGTTTCTTTGTTTTCCATATGACTTTAACTCTGCAACTCTAGTCTCTCCAGTCCTACATATGCCCTGATGTGATTCTGATCTTTTGAGAATCCCTGAATTTAGTAGTAATTTAATTTATGATACCATCTTGAGCTGCTGAAACAATAAATGTTTGTTTGTTTTTCTCCTTTCATTGAATATGAGTGTCACTGACGGGCTAGCATTTGTGGCCCACCCCTATTTAGTCTTGAACTGAGTGGCTTGCAAGTCTACTTCAGAGGGAGGGTACTAGTCACCACGTTGCAGACAGTCTCAAGTCGCATGCAAGACAGATTGGATGAGGATTTCATTCATGAACTAGATTAGTTTTTACATTTTTATTAGTTTTTGATGGTCACCATTACTGATACTAACTTTGTAAATTGAATTTAAATTCTGTGTTGGGATTTGAACCACATTACCCAGAGTGTTAACCTCGGCCTCTGGCTTACTAGTCCAGTGACATTACCATCAGGCCACCATCTTTTCCCTTATCTCTCTGACTCTCCAACTCATTTTCTTCATTCGGTTGAACTTGCTTCTACGACCAAGATTTGGCCATCGAACTGAAAATCACCTCATATAGCTCAGTGACTAATTTTGTGAATTCTCATGGCACAAAATAATTGCAAGTTCTTATTGACAGGTTTTGAATTTTTTTCAGTAATGTTTTTTATTATTATTATTATTATCATCATCATCTCTATAAGAAAGCAGTAGAGCTTTTATTTTGTAAATGTATAGGACTTGCTTAACAGAGAGTACAGTACACTTGCAGTTTACACCTCAATATATTTGGAATGAATGGCAGTCTGTTCACTTGGTTACTTTGAAATCAGCACTGTAACTGTGAAATAAGTAATGTTTACCAATGCAATTTTAAAAATAGACAATTGTGCATTTCATTTCTCAGATCTTTTTATTTGTTTAATTTCTATCATTTGCATGTGCTGCACAATAGCACCACATGCTACTAAAGTACAATATTACTTACTATTTGATGTATGAATAAAAGTAACTTGATCTTTAAATGTGGTATAGTGTTTTATTGAAGCTATGCTGTGTTTGTGTACTCTTGTTATTGCAGATATACAATGGTTTGTCAGTGTTAGATAGGTCGATACCACTGTGTCAATACAAATAAGAGCAAATTTGGAATGGGAGCAGGCCACTTGAACCCTCGAGTCTGGTCTGTCATTCAGTAAGATTATAGCTAAGCTGTTTGTTGTCTCAACACCATATCACTGCCTACTTTGCCAATCCTTGTCTCCCATTAGTTCAGAATCTTTCTATCTCTGCCTTAAAGCTATGCAATGATCCAGCCTCCACCACTCTCTAAAGAAGAGAGGTTCGCAGACTCATGAACCTCAGAGAGAATAAATTTCATTTCGTCCCTTTTTAACTATATCCATTAGGTCTAGTCTGATGCATCGGAGTTCATTTACAAAACTCTTAACACAAACAGCCTTCTGATTTAGAATAATCATTCCTGCCCAGATTAGTTTGTAGGCTTTGCTTCTACTCTCTTTGATTCTCAATTCACTTCTGGCCTCTGTGCAAGAGTTTGCTTGTGGGGGATGCTGAATGGACAGTCTTGTGATAGCCCCTCCCGTCTAAATCAGGAAAGAAATTGGAATAACAGCCACCAGGTCTGTTCTCACATAATAAATGAGATCAGAAAAGATATTTCTACCTCCTTCCTCCCCAAAAACATCCATCTAAAATTAGTTTATACGGTCGGGACATGAGCTCAGTACCCTTCAAAAGTCCTTCGATCCCTGTTTTAGTGCATCAATGCAGAAGCTAGGCATTGAACAAATTTTAGACAATGGGTGCAGGAGTAGGCCATTCTGCCCTTCGAGCCTGCACCACCATTCAGTATGATCATGGCTGATCACCCTTTAATCAGTATCCTGTTCCTGCCTTATCTCCATAACCCTTGATTCCACTATCCTTGAGAGCTCTATCCAACTCTTTCTTAAATTAATTCAGAGACTAGGCCTCCACTGCCCTCTGGGGCAGAGCATTCCACACATCCACCACTCTCTGGGTGAAGAAGTTTCTCCTCATCTCTGTCCTAAGTGGTCTACCCCGTATTATTAAGCTGTGTCCTCTGGTTCGGCACTCACCCATCAGCGGAAACCTATTTTCTGCCTCCAGAGTGTCCAATCCTTTCATAATTTTATATGTCTCAATCCGATCCCTTCTCAGTCTTCTAAGCCCAGTCGCTCCAGTCTTTCAGCATAAGGTAGTCTAGTCATTCCAGGAATTGACCTCGTGAACCTACGCTGCACTCCCTCAATAGCCAGAATGTCTTTCCTCAAATTTAGAAACCAAAACTGCACACAGTACTCCAGGTGTGGTCTCACGAGGGCCCTGTACAGAAGAACCTCTTTGCTTCTATACTCAATCCCTCTTGTTATGAAGGCCAGCATGCTATTAGCCTTCTTCACTACCTGCTGTACCAAAATGCTTACCTTCATTGACTGGTGTACAAGAACACCCAGATCCTGTTTGGTTCTTTATAATTGAATTGCTGGTTGAAATTCTGTCCAGAACTTTGGTTTAGTACCGATTAATTTGAAAGAGGGGACAGATTTTAAATTTCTCCTTCAATTAATCAACCTCTTTCTTGTTTTGAAAGGAATATCATGCCCCAGGATTGTCCAGTGAAGTCCTGAAAACCTGGATAAAGGCTGCAGACCTATTTGAAAATGCAGGTGCCAGAGTTGTTGAAGTCTCCCTACCTCATACCCAATACTCAATTGTCTGCTACCATGTCCTGTGCACAACAGAAGTAGCGTCAAACATGGCACGCTTTGATGGACTAGAATATGGTACGGAGCAACTATGGTATGGATGAAGATATGGTATAGGTTTACTGAATGTGATCTCAGTAGACAGTAGTTACCATACATGTGAGAATTAAGAATCAATATCTAATGGATAAATACATGATATCTTCGCAGAGACGATAAGACATGTTTAAAATGGCTGGAAAAATAACTTACTAATTCTGAATTTGTAGAAACATGAGGATAACCGCTCGGTTTGAGACAAAATCATGGCCTGAACTAAACGAAGCCCAGTTAGGAGGGCCAGCACCATCCGTGGAAGTATTGTGGTTTGTGACTGAGGCTTTCCATTGGATGCCTTACTGATGCTTCAGCAAACCACTGATAACAGGACCACAGGCATGGGCCATGAGATGGTTATTCTCCCCCTCCCTCCAATTCTCGAGATATCTCCAGCTCCTCTACTTTCACCCCATCCCAACACATCTAATCCATTCCGCCCACCAAGGTCAATCAGAGTGTAGTGCAGAAAAGCACAGCAGGTCAGGCAGCATCGGAGGAGCTGGAGAATCTGATCTCCAGAATCTGCAGTCCTCACTTTGACTACAGTCAAACATCCAGGTTTTATCACTTCAGCATTGACTTGCTGAGTTGGGTTTGCTGAATTTCCAGATGGTAATGTTCAGATTAAATTTGAGGGTACACTCCCACATTTTGATCATAAAAACCATAATGAACAAATTTGATTAACGTGCTTTTGCCTTCTCATCAGAGGATGAGTCAGATAACATGTTGTGTACAAACAACTGCTTGTGAAATATACCACCGCTTAATCAGCCCTGATTGATTGATAACACTGCAGTTTCTGTTGTGGAAGGCTGATGCTCCAAAATTGAAGGGCTACAACACTATCATAGAGTCAATAGAGATGTCCAGCATGGAAACAGACCCCTTGGTCCAACTCCTCCATGTCGACCAGACATCCTAACCTAATCTAGTCCCATTTTCCAACACTTGGTCCATATCCATCTCAACCCTTCCTATATATATATACCCATCCAGATGCCTTTTAAGTGCTGTAATTTTACCAGCCTTCACTTCCTTTGGTAGCTCATTCCATACATGCATCACCCTCTGCATGAAAAAGTTGCCCCTTAGGTCCCTTTTATGTCTTTTCCCCTCTCACCCCGAACCTGTGCTTTCTAGTTCTGGACTCCGCCCTCACCCAAGTGAAAAGACCTTGTCTATTTATCCTATCCATGCCACTCATGGTTTAATAAACCTCTATAAGGTAACCCCCTCAGCCTCCGACGCTCCAAGGAAAACAGACCTTGCCTATTCAATCTCTCCCTATAGCTCAAATCTTCCAACTCTGGCAACATCCTTGTAAATCTTTTCTAAATCCTTTCATGTTTTGCAACATCCTTCCAATAGGAAAGAGACCAGAATTGCACGCAATATTCCAAAAGTGGCCTAAGTAATGTCCTGCACAGCCACAAGTTGACCTCCCAACGCCTATTCTTAATGCTGTGACCAATAAAGGAAAGCATGCCAAATGCCTTTTTCACTATCCTATCCACCTGCGTTTCTACTTTCAAGGAGCTATGAACTTGCACGCCAAGATCTCTTTGTTCAGCAACACTCCCCAGAATCTCACAATAAAGTGGATAAGTCATGCTCTGATTTGCTTTTCCAAAATGCAGCACCTTTGCATTTGTCTAAACTAAACTCTGTCTGCCATTTCTCAGCCCATTGGCCCATCTGATCCAGATCCCATTGTAATCCGAAATAACCTTCTTCGCTGTCCACAAGACCTCCACTTTTGGTGTCATCTGCAAACTTACTAACTGTACTTCCTATGTTCACATCCAAATCATTTATATAAATGACGAAAAATAGTGGACTCCGCACCAATCCTTGTGGCACGCCACTGGTCACAGGCCTCCAGTCTGAAAAGCAACCCTCCACCACCCCGCTCTGTCTTCTACCTTCGAACCAGTTCTGTATCTAAATGGCTAGTTCTCCCTGTATTCCATGAGATCTAACCTTGCTTACAAGTCTCCCTTGAGGACCTTGTTGAACGCCTTACTGAATTCCGTATAGATCACGTCCACTGCTCTGCCCTCATCAATCATATTTGTTACTTCTTCAAAAAACTCAATCAGATTTGTGAAACATAATTTCCTATGCACAAAGCCATGCTGACTATCCCTAATTTTTCAGATGAGACATTTAACTGAGACTACATCTGTCTTGTTATTTAAAAGATCCTGCAAAACAATTTCAAAGAAGAGTGATGGAGTTCTCCTGGTCAATATCTATCCCACTACATATGTAATTAGAACTGATTATTGTACTCCTGTGTAATTGTCACATTTCCTACATTACAATAATGGACTTTAGGACTGGCTCATTCGATACAAAGCTCTTCAGGATATCCTAAAGATAAATGTAGATCTGTCTTTGGTTGTTTGACACATACAAATTCAATTAGACGAAGTCAGAGTTCCTTAGCAATTGAACCAGCAGTAATTAATGAATAGAGCTACTTGAAATGAGTAGCAGAGATTGTTCCAGCAACTGAGTGCATCACAATAAATTAACACTAATATGATGACTGTTAATTATGGCAGCAATCAAATTCTGATATTACTACAAATGGCTGCAATAGTTTGAAGTTAAACCTCAACATAACTAATAAATTATCATCAGATGTTCAAATTATATACATGATTAATAATGTTCCAAGATTGATATGTTTTTATCATTGCAATTGTTGATCTGAGTTGACCTCCCTTCTGTTTTTTGAGACACAAGTGGCAGGGTTTTCTCTTCCTTTTGGATGGAGTTAGTTCCCTTTCGAGGTAAAGCCAGTTTTTGTACAAACAACAATATTGGAATTAACTGGCTTGCCTCTTATTGTTGACCTCCGAAACCGTACCATTAAATTACACACTTCTTCTGCAAACCTGAACAGTATTAGCTAATCTTCTGACTTAATATGCTGTGTATTTGTGAAAAGTGCCTTTTTGCACCTGCTCAGTTCAATTTTTCACAGAAGAGAAGAGTATCTTTTTTCCGACAACATCTGCTAGAGGTTAAGCCATTTATTTTAATTTCGATGAGGAATCCGCACTGTGCAATTAACAATCTGAGTAGCAGATTAAAGAAGATTTTTTTCCTTTTCCTGTTAATCATTCCCAACAATCTGTACATGTTTAGAACTCCTTTGAGCCACTAAACCAGGTCAGCTTCACATTACCTCCTCTTTCATTAGAAATCACACTCAGGTTGTGAAATGCTTACATTGCTCTTATTCTCTGGATTTGAGCTCCAAAATATCTTTTGACAGTAATAAGGCAGATTTTGATTGTATGCTTCTACGTTGTAATTAAGTTAAAAGCTTCACGAACTTATAAGACATTGTCACAAAACTGAAGGACGGAATTAACTTGCTCTCCACCCTCTCTGACTCTCATCCCTGGGGTGATTGATGTATGAAGAGAGACTGGATTGGTTAGTACTAAGTTCACTGGAGTTTAGAAGAATGAGGGAGACCTGCCAGAAACCTACAAAATTCTAACAGGAGTAGACAGGATAGATGCAGGAAGGATGTTCCTGATTAGGAGCGAGTCCAGAGTTGAAAGATATGGGAAACGCCATTTAGAACCAAAATGAGAAATTTCTTCACCCAGAGAGTAGCGTGTCTCTGGAATTCTCTGCCACAGAAAGCAGTTGATACCAAAGCATGTATGTTTTAAAGAAGGAGTTAGATATACTTTGTAGGCCTAAAGGAATCAAAGGATATGGGGAAAAAGTGGGAACAGTCTGTAATGATTACCCATGATCCTATTGAACAGAGAGCAGGCTCAAAGAACTGAATGGTCTCTTGTTGCTCCTATGTTTCACAGATTAGCTTTCAAATTCAAATTCCATTTGAGGAGCCTTCTTATGGCACAGTAGTAGTGTCGCCCCGCCCCCAGCCGGACTGGGAGGCACAAAGTTTAGTTGTTATACTAAAGGAGGTGGGGGCGCTGGTGGGAGAGAGAGAAAGAGAGAATCGGAAGGCAGCATTTCCTGACGTTTGCTGGTACCTTCTACCAGCGTGAAAGCACAAAGGTTGATTGGTCAAATTACATTACCTGCATTATCCAAACGATAGCTTGGTTAGCTCACATCTGCAGATGTTTTTAACAAAAACAGAAGTTGCTGGAAAAGCTCATCAGGTCTGGCAGCATCTGTAAAGAGAAATAAGTTAATATTTCAGGTCCGGTGACATGTCCTCAGATCACCGGACCTGAAACGTAAACTTGGATTTCTCTTCACAGACACTGCCAAACCTGATGAGCTTTTCCAGCAACTTCTGTTTTTGTTTCCAATTTACAGCATCCGCAATTTTTTTCGGTTTTTAGTTATGCAGATGTTTTTCGCCATGGTTCCATGGCCCCAGCTGATTAAACTTTAATGACCTTTTGTACACTTTGCATCTTTTTCGATAAAGGAGGAATTAAGCTGATGTCACATCTCTTCGTAGAGCCTGCATGAAATAGAACCTGGTCACTGAGGGAGGTAAATTGGCAGCTATTTTCAAAGTGCTTCGTGAAAATGCCCTTTGACAAGTAGAAATTGTTAATTTTTCTTTAAAAGTGTGATCTGTGAATCTAGCCGATTACCCTCAAAACTGATATTTCATATCACGTGCCTCCAACTATTTGTGGGGCTCTCTGTTTGTCCAGGAGCATAATCTAATAAAAATTAACACCAAAACAAAGCTGGAGACATTTGGATGGGTACCTCTTGGTCAAAGAGTTAGGTTTCATGCAATAACTTAAAGGAGTAGTGCAGTGGAGAACAGAGAATTTCAAGCTGAGACATTGGAAAGCACAGCTCCCAGTGGTGTGACACAGCAATCGGACAGATTTTAAAATTTGACACTATTCCATGTCCAAATGTGACATTTGTACGAAACAAAAACCAAAAGAACTGTGGATGCTGTCAATCAGAAACAAAAACAGAAATTGCTGGAAAAGCTCAGCAGGTCTGGAAGCATCTGTGAAGAAAAATCAGAGTTAATGTTTCGGGTTGAGTGACCGTCCTTCATGTACTGTTGCCATATCTTGTTCATCTGTTTCGGCAGAAAATGGCATGTTTGCAGACAGCAGGGGAGTATGTGCAACGGCAGCTCTTGGCGGCATTTTATCTTTATACTCATTTCAGATATTTTTGTTTAAAGGGCACCGCAGTGAAATCGAAAGTTCCACAGAAGCCTTGTATGCAGCAACCAGGCATGAAGGATTCAATGATGCAGTCAGAGGAAGAATCCTGGCCGGAAATTACTTCCTTTTAAAACAGTAAGGGAGCTTTCTAATCAGGTTATAAGCTGGCTCATATTTACTCAGAGTGTGTGTTGCCAACGCCAGAGTGCCTGGCAAAATGGCTGCTGCCTGCACAAGCACAGATGTCACCACGATGACAGAGGATACGTTTGCACATAGGATGGGTGGGTGCATGGGTAAAGTCACTAACGCTCAGGGAACTGTCAATTCCCACTCTCTGCTTGCAACTCCAGTGTTGGGGATCTCGCAGTATGGTCCCCATCATTCCCTTCCCCTTATTCCTGGCTGCACTCTATCCACTTGCTCCCTCCCACTCCTCTATCTGTATTTGGCAACTCCTCACACACCCCATCTCTCAATTAATTTCGGATTGACAAATAGGGTTAAGGAGAATCCAAATGGTTTTTACAAATACATTAAGGAAAAGGGTAACTAGGGAGCAGATAGGGCTCCTCAAAGATCAGCAAGGCAGTCTTTGTGTGGAGCTGCAGAAAATTGGGGAGATACTAAACAAGTATTTTACATCAGTGTTTACTGTGGAGCAGGACACTGAAGATACAGAATGTCGGGAAATAGATGGTGACATCTTGAAAAATTTCCATATTACAGAGAAGGATGTGCTGGATGTCTTGAAACACACAAAATTGGATAATTCCCCAGGACCCAATCGCATGTACCCTAGAACTCTGTGGGAAGCTAGGGAAGTGATTGCTGGGCCCTTGCTGAGATATTTGTATCATCGATAGTCACAGGTGAGGTGCCGGAAGACTGGAGGTTGGCTAACATGGTATCATTGTTTAAGAAAGGTGGTAAGGACAAGCCAGGGAACTACAGACTGGTGAGCTTAATGTTGGTGGTGGGCAGGTTGTTGGAGGGAATTGTGTGGGACAGGATTTACACGTATTTGGAAAGGCAAGGATTGATTAGGGATAGTCAACATGGTTTTGTGTGTGGGAAATCATGTCTCACGAAAGTGATTGAGTTTTTTTTTGAAGAAGTAACAAAAAGGATTGATGAGGGCAGAGTGGTGGACATGATCTATATAGACTTCAGTAAGGCATTCAGCAAGGTTCCACATGGGGACCTTATTAGCAAGGTTAGATTTCATGGAATGCAGGGAGAACTAGCCATACAGGACTGGCTCAAAGATAGAAGAGAGAAGGTGGTGGTGGAAGGTTGTTTTTCAGACTGGAGGCCTGTGACCAGTGGAGTGCCACAAGGATCAGTGCTGGGTCCACTACTTTTTGTCATTTCTATAAATGATTTGGGTGTGCGTATAAGAGGTACAGTTAGTAAGTTTGCAGATGACACTAAAATTGGAGGCGTAGTGGACAGCAAAGAAGGTTACCTCAGAGTACAATGGGATCTTGACCAGATGGACCAATGAGCTGAGGAGTGGCAGATAGAATTTAATTTAGATAAATGTAAGGTGCTGCATTTTGGGAAAGCAAATCTTAGCAGAACTTATACACTTAATGGTAAGGTCCTGGGTAGTGTTGCTGAACAAAGAGACCTTGGCGTGCAGGTTCATAATTCCTTGAAAGTGGAGTTGCAGGTGGACAGGATAGTGAGGAAGGTTTTTGGTATGCTTGCCTTTATTAGTCAGAGTATTAGTTGGGAGGTCATGTTGCAGCTGTACAAGACATTGATTAGGTCACTTTTGGAATGTTGCATGCAATTCTGGTCTCCTTCCTATCGGAAGGATGTTATGAAACTTGAAAGGTTTCAGAAAAGACTTACAATGTTGTTGCCAGTGTTGGAGGATTTGAGCTATAGGGAGAGGCTGAACAGGCTGGAGCTGTTTTCCCTGGAGTGTCGGAGGCTGAGGGGTAAACTTATAGAGGTTTACAAAATTATGTGGGGCATGGATAGGATAAATAGACAAAGTCTTTTCCCTGGGGTGGGGAGTCTATAACTAGAGAGCATTGGTTTAGAGTGAGAGGGGAAAGATATAAAAGAGACCTAAGGGGCAACCTTTTCACACGGAGGGTGGTGCGTGTGTGGAATGAGCTGCCAGAGGAAATGGTGGAGGCTGGAACAATTGCAACATTTAAAAGGCATCTGGATGGGTATATGATTAGGGAGGGTTTAGAGGGATATGGGTCAAGTGCTGGCAAACGGGACTAGATTGGGTTGGAATATCTGGTCGGTATGGACCATTTGGAATGAAGGGTCTCTTTCCATGCTGTACATCTCTGACTCTGTGACTCTAGTTAACTAAACATGCATTCATAATTTGCACGTTAGTTGTCCCCAGCACATAATTGTAGACTACTGTGCACAACTGAGGAAGCTGTCCTTTGCTGGAGATGCTGTATTCAGCTGTCTGATTGGTAAGGAACTTAAAGGTCCCATCTTAAGGACATTCTCATGGAGTTCTGATTTAAAATGTTTTGCTTAACAACCAGCCCTGAAAAGATAACAAGACGAAACAAAGAGCTGCAGATACTGGAGACCTGAAACAGGCAAAAACAGAAATTACTGAAGAAACTCTACAGGTCTGGCCACATTTGTGGAGAGAGAAAAACTGAGTTACCATTTCAAGTTCAGCAACCCTTCTTCACAACTCCAGTTCTGAAGAGGAAGTGAAGAAGGGTGACTAGACTTGAAGCATTAACTCTCCACAGATGCTACCAGATCTGCTGAGTATCTCCAGTAAGTTCTGTTTCTGTTTGTCACTGAAAAGATATTATTCAGCCCCAAGTAATTCACATGTGAAGCATGCTGCGACATTGAGAGGTGCATTGGGATGCTGTATAAATGTAAATATTTCACTCTTGGGTTTTGAACTATCTGCATACAGCTCAGCATTGTGGTTCTTCATAAGGGTTGGGGGAAAAATTCGCCTCAGCCACTGTCTGTCTGAAATATTGTCACCCTAATGTTGAATCATTATGTTGCCTGTCTATGTCATTTCTTTACAATTTCCTTTTTATTTCATGGTTAAATCTCTCAGGAATTATGATCACTTCTTTGTAAAAGCCCAGAAAGTGAGACGTCTCATTGCCAATGACTTTCTGAAGGTATTTGGATCTGGTATTGATGTGCTGCTTACACCCACAACCCTAAGTGATGCCTTCACGTATCATGAGTTCATCAAAGAAGATAACAGGACAAGGAGTGCCCAAGAGGATATTTTTACACAATCTGTAAACCTAGCAGGTACATGCTGCACTTTATCTGCCCAACACTCCAGCTTTACTTGGCTTTCTAGTTTTCACACATTTCATTGTATTTTTCATGAATTACTTCACATTGTATCAGTAAAGTCATACTCAAGTGTTTCACACTTGTTTAGTTCGGTCTCCTTTCAAAAAAGTATTGCATGCATCACTCTGAGCAAGATCCTCCATTGTTGGTGTAATAGGGACGGGAAAGACTATTGGTGGAATTTGTATGGAATGCGGTTTTTTTTTTAACAGAATATTTTCCACGGTAGCTTTGAACAGGGTTTAGGAAACACAATATTGGGAATGCAAAATTGCTAAAAATAAATATTTCAAAGAAAGTGAACAATTTTGCAGGGTATGTCCCGACAGGGGTCTGAAACTTCTACAAGCCTAAAAGAAATATTAGTCTGATAGTAGACTGAAGAGACAAGAAACCCTGGAAACGCAATAATGAACAAGCAACAAAAATGTCCATGGTTCCCAAGGGTGTCCAGGTAGACACTGCGCAACTCATTTCACAGTTCACCGTGCAGATGATCCTGCAAAAAGTCATGTATTCAGCTTTGATACTCTCCACTTGTCACCCCAAGCGGCTTAACACGGTCCAGGCCAATGCAGTCTATTTGACTAATGCCCCATCTACCATCTTCAGCATTGACTCTCTCTAACACTAATGCACAGTGGCAGCAGTGTGTGTCATCTACAAGATGCAATATTGCAACTCATTATGGCTCCTTCAAAAATCACCTTCCAAACCTTTTGATTTCGATCCCTGTGAAGGATAAAGGCAGCAAACACAAAAGGGTCACCACCACCATGTTTCCCTCCAAGCCTCTCACCATCCTGATTTGGAATTACATCACTATTCCTTCACTGTCACTGATTCAAAATCCTGGAGCTACTTTCTAAATAGCACTTTGAATGTACATGCACCCCAACGTCTATAGCAGTTGAATAAGGGGCACAACACCACCTCTCATGCTTTGGGGATAGGTATAATTACCGACTTTGTGAATGACATTTGCACCCTGAGAACAGAGAAAAAGTTGGGACTGTTAGCCTAGAATTGTATGCCTTGAGTACAAAGGCACTTCTGCAGGGCACTGCTGATGTCTGGAGAATAAGTCTATGCTGGGCAGACACTCATTGCTATTTGTGCCACTGTTCAAGAGAAAAACAGCAAATCCAGTAGCAACTTCAAAATCCCAGCCCCTGCTGCAGCTGGAACAAGATAAGTTAGCAGATTTTCTTATTGGTTCACAGAATGCAGGCATCGCTAGCTAGACTAGCATTTATTGCCTGCCCCTAATTGTTCAAAGGAAAGTTAAGAGTCAATCACATTGCCATGGGTCTGGAGTCACATGTAGGCTAGATCAGGTAAGGATAGTAGATTTGCTTCCCTAAAGGACACTAGTGAAACAGATGGGTTTTTCCAACAATCGGGGATGGTTTCATGATCATCATGAGACTCTTAATTGCAGATTTCTTTTATTATTAATTGTAGTTAGCAATTTGAAGTCAATTTGAATGTTCATCCAGCTGGCATCTTAAATTAATCAGAATTATAACTCAAAGGACATTGGAAGCAGATCCCAAATATGTAGGTGAAACAATGAGTGATGTGAAATACCCCTTGGCCCATGCTCCCTCCCACAACACTGTTCACTGACTTTCCCATTGGCCCTGTCGACTGACCATTCCCAGAGCCTCAATCCTGACTGACGCACCAGCTCTGATCAATGACCCCTTCCCCACCTCCCAGTTGCTGACCCTTTTTCAACCCTCCATTTAAGTTCAGCAGGATCTCCACATCCTTAGTCTTGGCAATCTCTGCACCCTCCTGGTTTATCCACACCCTTCATTATTAATATTATTCCTGGGATCTAAGGACGTGGAAGTACTAACCTATGGAAAGCAGGTGGTTATGGATGAATATCATAGCAATTTAAACAGAGATTCTTGAGCTTTGCTGAATTGATTTACTCAGTATGTCTTTGGGTTTATTGGGATTTACAATGGACCCGATGATATAGGTTCAATGCAGTCCTGGGATAGTACAGACCAGATGGACAGTTTTTCTTCTTCAAACCTTTTATCTGTTCATTTTTTATCCCCTTTGCGACCTCAGTCAGGAAATGCTCTGAAACAAAACAGCAATAGTGAATGAAGTGAAATAAAAATGTTGAGGACGTAACAAATTTTGTTTTTACCTCATTAATATCTTGATTTTGCTTTTCAGGTTTGCCTGCTGTGACAGTCCCGACTGCTCTATCAGAAAGAGGATTGCCACTGAGCATTCAGTTTATTGGACGAGCTTTTTGTGATAAGCAGCTCCTAACAGTTGCCAAATGGTTTGAGCAGCAAATGAATTTTCCACATATTAACATCCAGGGACTATTAAATCATTACAATGAGCTTCACAAACCCCACAATTCAGTTGGAGCTATCTGAAATTACAAGTTTGTAAGGTGTAAAAGTTTGAAATGACCTTTTTTTCTATAAAAATTAAATTCAGCTGTCAGAAATACAGCATGTGTTTAATATTGAGATGGAATGAGAAGCGTGTAAGTAAAATTTGTGGGTTTCTTTTCTGGTGATGGAGGGACTGAATGTATGTAGATGTGATGTCACTGAGGTGGGCTGGTTGTCCTGGTTGATGTCAGGCTCTTTAATTTTGTTGAATCTTCACTCCTCCATTGAGGAGGATTCCAACACACTCCTGACCAGTGCTGGCAGGTGATGGATGGGCTTTGGGGAGTCAAGTGGTGAGTACTCACCCACAGATTCCTAGCTTCTTAACCTGCTCTGGAATCCAATCCATTCTGAGAGATGCAGCATTGGTTGTACCGGTTCCCATGTAATACCCCATTTTCTGGAGAAACTGGGTCACAAGTCTGCACAAATGACCCAAGATTCTCTCAGGAGATACAGTTCTGTGAACAGTTCTGAGTGGGAAGTATCCTCTCCTCTGAAATGAGGCACCCCATCTATTCTATCAGAACCTCTGAGATTTGATTTGAGATGAACCTGCTGAATTTTGTTCATCTGTCCCTGTAGCATTTGTTACTATTCATTGATCCAACATTGTTCATCGGATGGATTGCAACCAAGGCTTGCCAGACTGTTTCCTGGAATATTAAGAGAGGTTGGATCAGTTCAGGCTCTAATCATTGGAGTTCAGAAGAATGATTGATTGGTGACACCATAGAAAGCTATAAAATCTTTACAGGACTAGACAGAGTAAAACAGGAAGGGTGTTCTTGAGTCTGGGGAGACCACACCTGGTGTCATTGTTTAAGGATGCTGGGTTAGCCATTTAGGACTGAGATAAGGAGAGATTTCTTCACCCAAAGAGTGATGAGCCTGTGAAGTTCTCTGCCAGAGAAAAAACAGCTCAGGCCAAAACATTAAATGTTTTCAAGACGGAATGAGATATAATATTTATAATTTACTAACTTGGATAGAGCATTGGCTAACCAACAGAAAGCAGCGTCAGAATAAATGGTCTTTCTCTGGTTGGCAAGATTTGACTAGTGGAATGCCACAATGTTCAGTCCTTGGGCCCCAACTATTTACAATCTATATTAATGAACTTGGATGCAGGGAAAGAGACTAGGTTTGCAGATGATGCCAAAATAGGTGGGAAAGTGAGTTGCAATAAATAATAAGGAAATCAGCAATATGGAAATGGATAGGTTAGGTGAATGGGCCAAAATTTGACAGATGAAGTTTAATGTGGATAATAGTTAGATTATCCATTCTGGTCGGAAGAAATAGAATTGAAAATGTGTTGCTGGTTAAAGCGCAGCAGGTCAGGCAGCATCCAAGGAACAGGAAATTCGACGTTTCGGGCATGAGCCCTTCCATCCTCTGCTATTTACTTTATCTGCACAGAAGAAATAGAATGACAACTTCTAATGTAAAAGGAGAGAAACTTCAGAGTGCTCCGGTGCACAAGGATCTGGGTGTCCTCATGCACGAATCACAAAATTATTATGTAGGTTGAAAAGGCAATAAGGAAGACAAATGGAATTTTGGCATTTACTGCTAAAGAAATAGACTATAAAAAATGATTTCTGCAACTGTACAAGGCATTAGGGTGACCACACCTAAAATACAATTCTGATCCCCATTACTTGAAGAGGGATATAGTTGCATTGGAGGTAGTTCAGAGGAGGTTCAGTAAATTGATTCCAGAGGCTTGTGAATAGAGATTGAGCAGTTTAGGCCTATACTGTCTAGATTTTAAAAGAATGAGAGGAGATCTAATCATATAAGGTGCCTAAGGGATTGACAGAGTAGATGTAGGATGTTTTCCCTGAGGAAATATAGAAGGAGATTTCATAATTTTATGGTAAAGGGTAGCAGATTTAAAACAGAGATGAGAAGTTTCTTCTCTCAAAGGGTTGTGAATCTGTGCAGTTATTACCCCAAAGTGTGATGGATGCTGGGACATTGAGTCAACTTACAGAGGAATTGAACAGAATTTTAATTAGTAAAACTTTAAAGAGTTGTGGAGTGTTAGAAAGTGGAGTTGAGGCTGAAATGAGATCAGTCATGAATGTGTGAATGTTGGAGGAGGCTTGAGGGGCTGAATTACCTACTCCTGCTTCAGAAGTTCTGAGGGCTAAAGGAGTTAGTGTATGGGGAATAGACAGGAACCGGATACTGATTTGAATGATTAGCTATGATCATCTTGAAAAGCAGAGTGGGTTTGAAGAAGTGAATGCCCTATTCTTGCTTTTTTTTCTATGTTTCTATGTTATACATTTAGGAAGTAACAGCAGACGACATAGCTTCCATTAGGAGACGGTGTATCACTGAACTTTTTTGTTTTGCAGTTATTTTTACGGTCAACATCTTTTAATTGGGAGTCTTTAATGTTTTAATGCTGCCTATCTAAAGTATTCTATCAACTAGTTGTTTGGTTGTACAGATCTTGAGTATTGCTGAAAAAAGGCACATTTTATCAAGGCTTTTCACCTTGCTGTAATCAGCCAATTTAATATTAATAAATGTAGTTTCCAGTACATAGAATCTTGCCATATTGTGAGCCAAAATGTAAATTCTAACTTTATTGTCAACATAGTTTTTCACACATTCAGGATTATGTAGCAAATGTTGTCTAATTGCAAAATCACATTTAATTTTGAAGTCTGTGAGTTTTGCAAGCAAGGGCTAGTTAAGGTATAGTCAGTACTTTGCTTATTTCCACCAACCAAAATGATGTGCTATTTAATATGATGCAATATGCAAAATCACATTATTTGTGTGATAAACAGCAAGTCTTTTTGGCTCAACAAGAGCATTTGGCTATTGGTGAAAAGTACTGGGTGTTGCTATTTCATAGTAGTAGCACAAAGCAGTGATTTCACTTTGCTCAAACATTTGAGATAAGAATTTAGGCACAGGAGTAGGCCGTTCATGCCTAACCCTGAGGTAGATTCAGAACCTTCCAGGTCCAAATGTGACAGCCTTAGGCCATTCATAATTTCATGCAATTGATCTGAGAATTGATCTGAGCAGGGTAGCCATTATTCTGCAGGATAACTTTAACATTTGGCAATTCTGGAGGAAAGCAAAGCTTGGATAGTTAACTATCAGTCATCATTAACTAGTACCCACTTTATGTCAACATGACTACTAACCAGACACCACTGGCATCTACACTAATACAGCAAAGATGTTGGTCTGTCTTTGGCATTGCACTTGTCCTGATGAGTGCAAGATGATAAGCTTTAACAAAATATATATTCTTTTTCAAAAATTTTAAATAAATGAAATTAACTTTAAAACGCTATCGAACCATTTACTACTTACATTGGTCTGTAATCATGGTTTCTTTGTTAACTGGGAAAAAAAGTTAAAAGCTGTAAATACATGTATTAGTTTTCTTGGATTAAAAAACATGTAATTTTAGAAGCTTGCTTGAAGGCCAGCAAGCATACATAATTAACAGCAGCTCACAATGGTGATTAATTCAATCAGTTTCTTCAACTATTACTTTTAAAACTAGCACAAAGGATGACAAACTCAACTAGCACTTAGTTTTGCAGTTAATTATGATTTGCGCTAAAGTTCCATGATCTTTAGTGCTGGTATCATTGAATTGTGCTGTCAAATCCAGTAAAATGCAATGGAAACTTGTGCTCACTGTTTCCAATTCCATATCAAATCATCTTAGTACAACATGCTGGTTAAAGATAGGCAATGAATATTACCTTTCCTGGTTACCAATTGAAGATTATCTCTCAATACACCTGCAGCAATGACCTCAAACAATTAATCCTCTGGTTTTGGTGTCAGGCACGTCAAGGCCATGAACTACACAATGACAGCTGCTGTGTATTCAAAGAACACTGCCGACGTCAAAACATGGAATTAAAGCAAAACCTTCAAGTAGAATGGCTGAAAGATAAGCTTTCCTTTTTCATTGGAGGTTTGGCCATGATACAAGTATTCCACGTTCCTCTCTTAGGGTCATAGAGCCATACAGCACAGAAACAGACCCTTTGGTCTAACCTTTCCATGCCAACCAGATATCTTAAATTAATCAAGTTGCCTTTGTGAGTCAAACACCTTTTGTGGTATGCGTGATGCTGAGAGTTGCTGTTCAATAACAAGTAATCTATTTGGTGGTGGGTGAAGGTGGGAGCTTCGAGATAAGCTCTGGTGGCTGACATTAGCCTGATCCTTCTGGTGGTGTCTATGGAATGCATTTCCATCCATATAGATTTCAGAGCCAGAGCAGACTTTGCCATTGCATTTTAATGCTCTGTAATGGGGAAGGAAGATCGGTGGATCGGAGGGCAACACCTCTCTCTCTCTCTCTCTCTCTTCCTTTTTTTTTCTTTTTCTCTCTTTTTCTTTCTCTTTCTCTTTCTCTCTTACTTTTTTTGCTCTTTATCTTGTCTTTCTGTGTTACTTATATGTGAAAATACAAATTACGAGCAGGACTGGGCCATTTAGCTCATTGAGCCTGCTCCACATTTAATAAGCTCATGGCTGTGGCTGGTCTGATTGTAATCTGTACTTTGTGCCTATCCCCAAAAATCTTTGAAACCCCAATCAGTCAAAAGTCTACCTTGCTCTGCTTTAAAAATATTCAATTAATTCACCTCTGGGAGAGAGAAAAACACTCTCCTCATTTGTCCTAACTGGGACATAGCTTATTTTTAAACTGTGTCCCCAAGTTCTAAGTTATTCAGTATGTTTTAATAAGATCTCCTATCACTTTTCTAAATGTTAATGGATACAGGCTGAAAGTATCTTCCCTCTTAAAATTAATCCCTTGATCCTATGTATTACTCAGTACCTTCTATGAAATATTTTTAATGCTAATACGTGTCCCTTTAAGGAGGTAAAAAAAAGAGTTGTACACCGAACTCCAAATGTAATCTCACTGACTGTAGCAGTACTTGTTTTCTCTTCCATTTCCCTTGCAGTAAGCAATCTGCACACTAATTTATTGGGATTTATGTACCAGGATGTCTACTTTCTTCTGTAGCATAGAGTTTTTCTCCAACGTCATGAGTCTACGGAACCTCCTTCCCCAAGGTAAGTGGACGCAGGGAAGTTGAATATTTTTAAGGCAGAGATAGATTCTTGACTACTGTGACGGTCAAAAGTTACCGGGGTAGTTGGGATTGGAGAGTTGAGGCAACAGAGATGAGCCATGATCTTACTGAATGGGATGAAGGAGCCACTTTTGTTTTGTATAACTTAAAAACAAGTGGCATCTCAGCTTCTTGTTTGGATTGTAATTTTTAATCCATTTACCATGTTCCCATGAGAAGGTGTAACTTAATTCAGCAAACTCATCCCTTCTACAACTTTGATAGAGTAGATTGTCGAACTCCACCCCCATCCTCCTGAACCAATCACCTCATTTCAAAACCATCATGGCACTTATTACCATCTTGATCAATACTTACTGTGATGTAATCAGGAAGCTTCATGGTTTTGGGGTGGAGTGTTAAAGCCATGAAGATGGGATGAATGTTGGTGAGACAACAGAGCCTTGCTTGACCCCAGTTTGCGCGCACATTGTGTTTGTGTTGGATTCCTATGAAGGCCTTTGTGAAGTTGACAGTCGGTATCTAACGATAGTTTCTGCTGATTTTGCCTCCTTTTGTTTGGATTTGTCTTGCTGTGAAGATCACGGCCACTGTATCTCGTGGTGGACAGACTCCACACTGCAACTTTGGAAGGAACTCCTAGACCATAAGACCATAAGAACATAAGACATAGGAGTGGAAGTAAGGCCATTCGGCCCATCGAGTCCACTCTGCCATTCAATCATGGCTGATGGGCATTTCAACTCCACTTACTTCCTGTAGCCCTTAATTCCTCATGACATCAAGAATCTATTGATCTCTGCCTTGAAGACATTTAGCGTCCCGGCCTCCACTGCACTCTGCGGCAATGTATTCCACAGGCCCACCACACTCTGGCTGAAGAAATGTCTCCGCATTTCTGTTCTGAATGGACCCCCTCTAATTTTAAGGCTGTGTCCCCGGGTCCTAGTCTCCTCGCCTAATGGAAACAATTTCCTAGCGTCTACCCTTTCCAAGCCATATATTATCTTGTAAGTTTCTATTAAGTCTCCCCTTAATCTTCTAAACTCCAATGAATACAATCCCAGGATTCTCAGCAATTCCTCGTATGTTAGACCAACCATTCCATGGATCATCCGTGTGAATCTCCGCTGGACACGTTCCAGTGCCAGTATGTCCTTCCTGAGGTGTGGGGACCAAAACTGGACACAGTACTCCAAATGGGGCCTAACCAGAGCTTTATAAAGTCTCAGTAGCACAACGGTGCTTTTAATTCCAACCCTCTTGAGACAAATGACAACATTGCATTCGCTTTCTTAATCACGGACTCAACCTGCATGTTTACCTTTAGAGAATCCTCGACTAGCACTCCCAGATCCCTTTGTACTTTAGCTTTATGAATTTTCTCACCGTTTAGAAAGTAGTCTATGCTTTTATTCTCTTTCCCAAAGTGCAAGACCTTGCATTTGCTCACGTTGAATTCCATCAGCCATTTCCTGGACCACTCTCCCAAACTGTCTAGATCTTTCTGCAGCCTCCCCACTTCCTCAGTACTACCTGCCTGTCCACCTAACTTCATATTATTGGCAAACCTCGCCAGAATGCCCCCAGTCCCTTCATCCAGATCATTAATATATAATCTGAACAGCTGCGGCCCCAACACTGAACCCTGCGGGACACCGCTTGGATTTCAGTCATTGGGAGGAAACCATCAAGGAGAATATTTGCTCTCAATGTCCTTGTGGTGGGGACATTAAGTAGTGACCTCAATAAGTCTTCCCTGTTTTTCTTTTGTAGAAAGTCACAGTTATGGCATCTCAGAAATCCATTGGCATTCTCTTCCCCCTTCCATATGATTGAGTCATGTATTCATGCCAAACATGCTTCTTTCAGAGGCAGCCATATTAGTTTTCAACTGTCAGATAGTATTTTCTCCCTCTTGAACTGATGATGTACAGTGGTGGTGGTGGGTAGCATGCTGTGGGATGTGGTCATGGGCATCCATATCAAGGTGAGATCCATGAAATGCTCCTTCCAACAAGCACCAACTGCCCCTCTGTCTTTGATGAGGACCATCCAGTTCTTCACTGTCAGTGTGGCAGGTTCATGGGAGCTTGAGCTGTACATGGATTCTTCAGTACATCAAGACCATGTACCTCATGGCTGACCATGAGTTACTGGGTTTCCTGCATTCTTTCTGTCCACCATCTATTCCTTAGATTACAAGCTTTTTTGTTGAAACTCAGACTTTATTTGTTTTTAGAACTGCTGTCTTTCCATTTAGTTTTGATGATGTTCCAGTACAGGAATACCTTCAATTGATGTTTTGGTTGCTCATAGACCTCCTGGTCATTCCAATTAGGCCAGCCTTGATTTTCCTGGTAGAGAGCCATCTCGTCTCCTCACGAGTGTTGTTTTAGGATGGACTTAAGGATAGACCAGGCTGTGGATACTCTGTTCCCTGCTGGTTAAGTGTTACCAGATTGCCTATGAGGTACTGTTTCTACAAAGATTCCCAGAGTCCATCAACATTGCATTTCCTGTGGCAGCTTTTCTGGCCAGGCTAGGGGAGACAGTGGACTACATTAGGTGATGGCTAGTCTAGAAGTCCTCAGGTTCTGTCATGGTATGAGTCATATGAATATCCTTGTGTTTTGCATGGACAGTGATATGGTCAAGCACATGCCAATGCCCAGAATGCAAATGCTGCTATGAGGTTTTATATTTGGGAAGATAAGTTCATTATGACCCGCCCCAAGTTTTAGATATTTTGTCAAGAGGAGGAGTCCGTTGAGATTTGCTTTCCTGATGCCTTCCTTGCTAGTCACTCTTGTCCAGACGTTTGGGTCACTCAATTTGATATTGAAGTCAACAAGGAGAATTAGCTTGTCTCAGCGGAAAAGAGCGAGGCAAGTGGTGGATCGGGCAATCCACATATTCCTGCGTTAATACTGCTATGCACTACTTCTGGTAGTAAGGTGGCGCGTTGGCTTAGATATTTATTAATCAACCTGTTTAAAAATGTTAGTACACACCTCTGGACCAGTTGAGACTTGAACCCAGGCCTTCTGGTTGAGAGATAGGAGCATTACCACTGCACCACATGAATCCCCTGTGCGTTGGCTTATGGTAATGGTGCAGACAGGAAACATCGGCTCTAACATTATTTACAGAAGGATTTTTGGAATCTGGATTTCAGATAAATCATTGCAGTTGTTCACAAGCTAACAATTCTATAAATAAAAAGATAAAGCTGAAAGCATCCATCTTCATTCCACTGCCTCCACCATGAGTCCTGTGTTAGACCCACCAATGTTGGAGTCACCACTCTTCAGGCACCACATCTTCATGGCTGGGCCCACCTCCCTGTCGGGTTGCCGAGCCTTGGTCCGGTGCTCCACTGATACTCTCACCCAGCAACCCGAAGACCCCAGCCTTGGCAATAAGCAGGAATCCCCTGTTCCAGGCCTCCAGCAACCAGGAGGTGCCAACATCACTTAGGCAGTACCCAGGAGTCCACACTCTGGGCTGACCACAACCGGCAGTCCCTGGTTCTGCTGCTACCTTGACGACGCCTGGAGTTCCTGCTCCGGGCCTACCACAACAGGAGTCTGGCTCCACTGACAGGCCAGGCTGCCAACTCGCCAACTGTCGCAAGGGTCACCCAACCACCTCAGTCATTGCTACACTTCCATGCACTGAAATCACAAATAAGCAAACATTGCATCACAAAATCTGAAACCGAAACTGTTAATTGTAAACCATTAAGGCAAAAAATGAAATTGAGAAGTACTTTTCCAATGTTATAAAGCTTGGGTCAAAATCTGCATTGTCTTATTTGTAACTGGATTAATTCAAGCCACCAACACATTTTATTAAACAATAGTTTTTCCTTAGCAAAATAAAAATGTTCTTTAGGTTGGGGATTAAAGCATTTGTGGAAAGATCCTGTATTCTTCGGATTCATTTTGCTGTCAAGTGGCACAGTTCTGTGGTTCTGCGGGTAGCAGTAAACCTCTGTACCTTCACACTTAAGGTTCAGTGGTAACTGCCCAGGGCCATGCAAGTAGGGAAGTTAAGTATAGAAAAAGCTATTCACGGGGTGCACCGTTACCATGGTTGCAGGGGTCTGTGTTAACAACAGTTACCCAACCAGGTTAGGAACCACAACCTTTAATCAAATCAAGTGTTTGTATTCTGATGTCATTTTCTATTTAACAACTTATCTAACAACTTATTTTACAATACGTAGTATCTATATCTGAATTGTAATCTAGAAGCGTAATAAAATTCCTTATATGTTAAGATAAACAATAAATATATAATAAATGACTTATGAAGCATTATTTGCAGGACCTTGTCTTTATTAAGATTAGGATGTACATGTTATAAAGCTTATAAAGTTGCTTCAATTCACAAAAAAGTGCATTCCCAACCTTGATGTTGTGGACATGTTCGAGTCACTCACTTTTCATTAAATATTGTTGCCAAATTTGTGGATGACATGAAAATAGGTTGATTATGAGAGGGATGCAAACTGTCTACAGTCATTGATAGATTAAGTAAGTGGGCAAAATGGGATATAATGTGGGAAAATGTTAAGTTCATTTTGGAAGGGAGAACAAAAAAAAAATTTAAATGGAAAAAAAATTGCAGAAAGCTGCAATACAAGGTGACGTGGGGGTACTTGTACACAAAACACAGAATGCTAGCACATAGATGTAGCAGGTATTCGGGAAGGTTAATGGAAGGTTGATCCCTATTTCAAGGCATGTAATAGTTGGGAAGTCTTAAGCCAACAGTACCAGGTGTGGATGAGATCATGTGCAGTATGTGAGCAGTTTTTGGTCCCCTTATTTAAGGACAGATATCCCTTCATTGGAGGTAGTTCAGAGAAGGTTCACTAGGATGATATCTGGTATGGTTTTCTGAATCCAAGTTAAACAGATTGGGACTCTACTCACTGGAATTTCATAGAATGAGAGGTGATCTTATTAAAACATGCAGGATTCTTAAGGGGCTTGGCAGGGCAAATGCTGAGAGGATGCTTCCCCTTATGGGAGAGTCTAGGATCAGGGGGCATAGTCTCAGAATAAAGGAGTGCCAATTTAAGATTGAAATGAGGAAGAATTTCTTCTCTCAGGGGTTGCAAGTCCTTGGAACACTTTGTCACAGAGAGCTGTGGGGGCAGAGTGTTTGTGTGTGTTTAAGATTGAGATAAATTCTTGATCAGTAGGGAATCAAGGGTTGTGGGAAAAGGGCAGGGAAGCGGGGTTGAGGAATTTCAGATCAACCATGATCCTAATGAATGTCAGAACAGGCTAGAGGAACTGAATGGCCTGCTGCTGTTCCAAGTATGATCTTATTATCCAGCTCGCTTTCACTTTGCCACATGCTGAAGTCTGAAAAACCTTCGTATACATAATGAGTAATTCAGATATGTAATTATCCAGATTTTATGTCATCTTTTGTGTTTTCATTATAGCCTTTAATATCTCATGTCTCCACTTTGGGAGGAAGAATAAAAAGATACAATATTATTTAAACGGAGGCTAATGCATGCTACAGTACAGAAGGATCTTACATCATCGCAGATACAGCATGTAACTAGGAAGGCACTAATGGAATATTGACCTTTATTGCAAAATGCAATGGAATATCAGAGTAAAGTCTTGCTCCAATTCTTCAGACATAAGTGAGACTGCATGGTTTTGGTCTCTGATTTTACTTATTGAACTGGAGAAAGTTCAGAAAAGGTTCATTAGATTGATTCCTGGGATGAAGAGATTGCCTCATGGGTAAAGGATGAGCAGGTTATGCTGACACTCATTAGAATTTAGAAAAAATGAGATGTGATCTTATTGAATTATACATAGATTTTTAGGAGTTTTGCAAGATAGATGCTGATTCCTCTCATGAGAAATCTGAAATAGGAGTCAAAGCTTCAGAATAAAGATTTGGAGGTACCGGTGTTGGACTGGGGTGTACAAAGTTAAAAATCACGCAGCACCCGGTTGTAGTCCAACAGGTTTAGAGTCATAGAGCTGTACAGCATAGAAACAGACCCTTCGGTCCAACCTGTCCATGCCGACCAGATATCCCAACCCCAACACCAATTTATAGTCCAACAGGTTTATTTGGAAGCACTAGCTTTTGGAGCGCTGCTCCTTCATCAGGTGGTTATGGAGTATAAAATCGTAAGCCACAGAATTTATAGCAAACGTTTACAGTGTGATGTAACTGAAATTATATATTGAAAAAGACCTGGATTGTTTGTTAAGTCTCTCATCTTATAGAATGACCATGTTAGTTTCAGTTCTTTCATATGTAAATCCCATAACTTTTTTAAAGTTACATTCTCAAACAGTAGGTGCCATGTCAGCTCAGATAATGCATGGAAGCTGTGAGGTGTCCTGTGTGAGGCTGTGCCCCAGTGTTCAGATTGATGCTAATCTTTAAAAAGGGATTTACAGAAACTTACGTGGATTCATGCAGTTTTTGAGCAGAATAAAATGTAATTCTGCAAGTACAAATTTGCCCAACAAAGTTTGTGTGTCTGTGTGTGTGTCTGTGTGCACGTGCACGGGGTGGGGTAGGAGTGTCTGTGAGAGAGTATGTGTATGTGTGTGAGTATGAGTGCAAGGGATATAGAAGGTTGTGTGTGCATGTGAGTGTGGGAGTATGAGAGAGAGCTTGTGTATGAGAGAGGGTCTGCGTGAGTGTATGGTGTGTAGGAGAGTGTGTGTCTGTGTCTGTGTCTGCCTGTCTGTGTGTGTGTGTGTGTGTGTGTGTGTCCGTCTGTGTGGGTGTACAGTGCAGTGGAGTCACCTGTAGTGTGACATGAACCTTAGGTCCCAGTTGAGGCCATCCCCATGGGCACCAAACTTGGCTATCAGCCTCTGCTTGGCCACTTTGCGTTGTTGCCGGCCCTGAAGTCCACCTTGGAAGATGGTCACCCGAAGGTCCAAGGTCGAATGTCCTGGACCGCTAAAGTGTTCTCTGACTAGGAAGGAACACTCCAGTCTGTTGATTGTTGTGCGGTGTCCATTCATCCCCATTGCCGTGGCCTCTGCTCAGTTTCACCAATGTACCATGCCTCAGGGCATCCTTGCCTGCAGCATATGAGATAGACAATGTTGGCCGAGTCACATGAGTACCCGCAACATACATGATGGGAGGTGTCCCCATGCTATTGATGGTATCCATGTTGACACTCTGACATGTCTTTTAGCATCTACTGTAACAGGGTTGTATGGTGTTGTCCTAAAAGCCGGGCAGTTTGCTGTGAATAATGATCTGTTTGAGGTTTGGCAGTTCTTTAAAGGTGCAAAGTGGCGGTGTTGAGAAGGTGTCGGCGAGGTGCTCATCCTCATTGCTGAAAATGTGTTGCTGGTTAAAGCGCAGCAGGTCAGGCAGCATCCAAGGAACAGGAAATTCGACACTTCGGGCATAAGCCCTTCATCAGCCCTGATGAAGGGCTTATGCCCAAAACGTTAAATTTCCTTTTCCTTGGATGCTGCCTGACCTGCTGCGCTTTAACCAGCAACACATTTTCAGCTCTGATCTCCAGCATCTGCAGACCTCACGTTTTGCTCATCCTCATTGATAATGTATGAGAGGCTGAGAAGAACAGAAGATGCAACTGACACCCTTCATTGTCCAGTACATCCTAGGAGCCAAAAAACTACGCCATGTTCTTTGCAGTCTACAACACATCATCAGTGAGGATGAGCACTTCGCCGAGACCTTCCCCACACCTCCACTTCTTGCCTTTAAACAACCACTAAACCTCAAACAGATCATCGTTCGCAGCAAATTGCCCGGCTTTCAGGACAACACCATACAACCTTGACATGGTAGACTCTGCAAGACGTGTCAGAATGTCGAGACGGATACCACCTTTACATGTGGGGACATCTCCCACCATGTACATGCAGGTACTCATATGACTCAGCCAACATCGGGTCTCTCGAAGATGCCTTGAGGCATGGTACATTGGTGAGTCTGAGCAGAGGCTACAGCATTGGATGAATGAACACTACACGATAATCAACAGACAGGAGTGTTCTCTCCCAGTCAGAGATCACTTTAGTGGTCCAGGACATTAAATCTCGGACCTTTCTCCAAGGCAAACTTTGGGACAGGCAGCAATGCCAAGTGGGCAAGCAGAGACTAATAGCCAAGTTCGGTATCCAGAGGGATGGTCTCAACCGGGACCTTGGGTTTATGTCCATAAAACCATAAGACATAGGAGTGGAAGCAAGGCCATTTGGCCCATCGAGTCCACTCTGCCATTTAAGCATCGCTGATGGGCATTTCAATTCCACTTACCCACACTCTCCCCATAGCCCTTAATCCCTTTCGAGACCAAGAATTTATCAATCTCTGCTTTGAAGACACCTAACGTCCCAGCCTCCACTGCGCTCCTTGGTAATGAATTCCATTGGCCCACCACTCTCTCTGGCTGAAGAAGTGTCTCCTCATTTCTGTTCTAAATTGATCCCCTCTAATTTTAAGGCTATGCCCACGGGTCCTAGTCTCCCTGCCTAACGGAAACAACTACCCAGCATCCACCCTTTCTAACCATGCATTATCTTGTCACACTACAGGTGACCCCACTGCACTACACACACACACCTACAGACCCATACACTCATGCAGACCCTCTCTTGTATGCTCACACCCTTATACCCCTTTTCACACACAGTCTCTCACAGACACTCAGACCCACTCTCCACACAACCCCACCCACTCCCGGCACACACACACATGTATTTGAGAATTACATTTTATTTTGCTCAAAAACTACATAAATCCAAGTAAGATTCTGTAAATCCCTTTTTTAGATTAAAATCAGTCTGAACGTTGGGGCACAGACAGGGCACCTCACACCTTCAATGTACTATCTGGGCCGATATGACACCTATTGTTAAAGTTCACTTGAGAATATAACTTTAGAAAAGTTTTGCGATTTACATATGAAAGAACTGAAACCAACATGGTCATTCTAAAAGATGAGACACTTAACAAACCATCCAGGTTTTTTAAAATATATAATTTCAGTTACATCAGACTGTAAACTTTTGCTATAAATTCTGTGTCTTACGATCTTATACCCCACAACCACCTGATGAAGGAGCAGTGCTTCAAAAGCTAGTGCTTCCAAATAAACCTGTTGGACTGTAACCTGGTGTTGTCTGATCTTTAAATAAGAATAAAGAGGCCTCCTGTTAAGAAGTAGATGAGTAGTTTCTTCTCTCAGCATGACCCTGATCTTTAAAATTCTCTCCCTCCTGGACTGGGTCATCGAATGTATTGAAGACCAATTAAGATAGATTTCTGATTTACAAGGGAGTTAGTAAATTTTGGGACAGACTCAAAAGTATACTTGACACCATAATCAGATCTGCCATATAGAAGGCTTGAAGGACTGAATGGTCTCCTCCTACTCTCAGGTTATGTTTATGTCTTTTACACTTCAAGACTGAAAACCTTCAGAATATAAATGAAGTGTCTTTTTTGTTCAATTCTTTCACTTAATTTATTTTCTGCTCATTTCAAAATGAATCTCCCAGTCCTGTGCTCGATGCAGCCATGAGGATCGGTAAGTATCATTTGTCCAGAGCTCTGGCAAAGCTACCCTGAAATCAATCACTAGCTGGAGGAGTTTGAACTAACTCACTCACCTCAGTCTTCCTTCCCACCCTACACCAACCATGGTAACAACAGCCAGGTTTGGATTAAAAGGAAATGCAATATTCTGTTTTGTCAGGAACAGAAAATTAATAGCATTGAGTCGGTCACCTTTTATATGCCAGACCTTTTCCAATTCTACTGACTCTCCAAACTGATCCTTAAATTAAAAAAAACATAATTTTGTGTCTAACACCATAGATAGAAGTTTATAACATAATGAGAGACATAGATAGATTAATGGTAGTGGTCTTTTCCTTAGAATGGGGGATTTCAAGACTAGGGGGCACATTTCTAGGGTGGGAGGAGAGGGATTTAAAAGAAGACGCGAGAGGTAAATATTTTAGAGGTGATTGACATGTCGAATGAACTTCCTGAGGGAGTCGTGAATGGTGGTACAATTACAATATTTAAAAGACATTTGAATGGATACATAAATCAGAAAGGTTTGGAGGGATATGGGTCAGGAGCAGGCAGGTGGGACTAGTTTAGTTTGGGATTATGTTCAGCATAGACTGGTTGGACCTAAGGGCCTGTTTCCATGCTGTATGACTACGTGATTCTATATAGAAGCAGAAATAGGCCATTCAGCCCATCGAATCTACTCTTGCCATTCAGTGAGATCACAGCTAATCTCACAATCCTCAACTCCACTTTCTTGACTTTTTCCCCATAACCTTTGATTCTTTTACTGATTAAATATCTCTATCTCAGCTTTCAATATACTTAATGAGCTAGGCTCAACAGCTGGTAAAGAATTCCATAGGCTTATTACCCTCTGAGAGAAGAAATGCCTCCTTACCTCATCTTAAATGTGTGGCCTCTCATTCTGCAATTATGCCCTTTGATTCCACACTCTGCCACAAGGGAAAGCAACCTTTCTGCATCTATCCTGTCAAGTACCTAACAAACTTGTATATTTCACTAAGATAATTTCTCATTTTTCTACATTCCAATGAGTACAATCTACTGAAACTTTCATCATGAGACAATATCAGCCTTATAAGCCTTCTGTGGATTGCCTCCAATGCCATTATATCTTTCCTTAGATAATGGTGTCCAAAACTGTTCACACTATTCCAGCTGTGGTCTGATTAGTACCTTGTGTAGTTTTAGCTAAACCTCCGTATATTTGTATTTCAGTCCCTTTGAAAGAAAGGCCAATAATCAATATGACTTTCATATTACCTGCTGAACCTCGATGCAAGTTTTTTTATGATTCATAAATGAGGATAACCAAATCCTTCTGTAGCTTTCTGCAGTCTTCCTCAATTTAAACAGTATTTAGCTACCCTATTCTTCCTGCCAAAGTGCATAACCTTACATTTCCCACATTATATTCCATCTATCAAGTTTTTGCCCAATTGCTTAACCTGTCTATATCCCTCTGCAAACTCCTTGTGTCATCCTCATCAGTTGCCTTCCCACCTATTTTTGTGTCATCCACAAACTTGGCTATAGTATATTCATTTTCCTCATCCAAGTCATTAATATACATTGGAAATAACCATGACCCCAGCACTGATCCCTGTGGCATTCAGTGGTTGCAGATTGCCATCCCAACTCTCTGTTTTCTATTAGTTAGCCAATCCTCTATCTTGATGAAGGGCATATGCCTGAAACATCAATTCTCCTGCTTCTCGGATACTGCCTGACCGGTTGTGATTTTCCAGCACCACACTCTTTGACTCAATCCTCTAGCCATGCTAATATCCTGTCTCCAATGCCATGTAGCTGTTTGTAACCATTTTCTGTATTGATTTGGTATGTCATTGGCAACCCTCTTCATGACTGTATAGAGCTGACAGCACCTTTCACTATCACTCTGTCCAATGTTATACAGAACAACATGGCCATTTCACTATCATATTCCATTACTGAATCAACTGGCTGGGGGACATTTCACCATCACAGGCCTTTAATACACAAAACAACTCTAAAAATAACTTATTTTCCAAATTTTTTTTTTCTTATTCTTGAATACATTATTTTTCCAAGGTACTCCTCTTTCCTCTTCAAAGATAACCCTGGAAGAGTTTTTAGTTCTTCTCAGAAGATTATTGCCTGTTAAACCAAGTTACTATTTATATTTTCTACTTCAGACATTATCAGTGCCACTCTCTGAATGAACTTCATAGTTTAGCAGCTATTTATATCCTTATTTATCTGCCATTGGGTTGCAATGATTTCACGTGTATTTACAATAAAGAGAGAGAGGTTGTTATCTTGTTGACCTACCCAAACATCTGAAGTGAGTTCACATTCTGTTGAATCACACACTAGCAATACTAATAAATCTAATGAAGATTAGTCTCTCCTCAAATGTGCCACATTCAACCTTCATAGATGAGAATGTACCATGAAATGCAGGATTGGGTAGAGTTTTGATCAGAGTAAAAAATGAGGTCTGCAGATGCTGGAGATCACAGCTGCAAATGTGTTGCTGGTTAAAGCACAGCAGGCCAGGCAGCATCTCAGGAATAGAGAATTCGACGTTTCGAGCATAAGCCCTTCATCAGGAAGGGCTTATGCTCGAAACGTCGAATTCTCTATTCCTGAGATGCTGCCTGGCCTGCTGTGCTTTAACCAGCAACACATTTGCAGAGTTTTGATCAGATAATGCACCTTCATATTCTTACTGGCATATAAGTGGTGAGGTAAAATCAGATCAAGAATTGAGCTTCCTGATTTTCCATTCATTGTCATCCTGTTTTATGTAATCTACTCTAATGTCCAAAAGAGGAAATCATTGCACCATTAGTTCCAAGTGGTGAAAACACTTTTTTTTAATGTGTGACACCTGTTGTTTACAGTCATAGAGATGTACAGTATGGAAACAGACCCTTCAGTCCAACTTGTCCATGCTGAGCAGATATCCTAACCTAATCTAGTCCCATTTGCCAGCACTTGGCCCATATCCCTCTAAACCCTTCCTATTCATATACCCATCCAGATTCCTTTAAATGTTACAATTCTACCAACCTCCACCGCATCCTCCGGCAGCTCATTCCATATATGTTCCACTCTCTGCATAAAAACGTTACCCCTTAGGTCTCTTTTATCTCTTCTCACCCTAAACCTGTGCCCTCTAGTTCTGGACTCACCCACCCAGGGAAAAGACTTTGTCTATTTATCCTATCCATGCCTTTCATGATTTTATAATCCTCTATAAGGTCACCCCTCAGCCTCTGATACTCCAGGTAAAACAGCCCCTTCCTACTCAACCTCTGCCTGTAGCTCAGATCCTCCAACCCTGGCAACAGCATTTGCTGAACTCTTTCAAGTTTCATAACATCCTTCTATGGGAAGGAGACCAGAATTGCACACAATACAGTATTCCAAAAGTGGCCTAACCAATATACTTTACCGCCGCAATATGATCTCCCAACTTCCTTACTTAATGCTGTGACCAATAAAGGAAAGCATACCAAACGCCTCCTTCACTATCCTATCTAGCTGTGACTCTATTTTCAAGGAACTATGAACCTGCACCCCAAGGTCTCTTTGTTCAGCAACACGCCCTAGGACCTTACCATTAATTGTATAAGCTTGAACAATAAAATTTCGAGATCAATGAAAGTGGAAGTTGCAAGTTGGGAAAAACATACTGCTGAGAATAGAACTGGCATTGACTTTCAATGACCTAATTTTCACATTCTAACTTAGACCCACTTTTATACGCAAACTTTATATTCCACTTCTCGGTCCTAATTAATGCAGAGTAAGTCAGAAGTGGAATGCACGAAAGGCTAATTTAAATCCTGTTTGTCACTCTTCAGCTGAATAAAATGCATTATTAGCTCCAAGTATCTCATAAGGCATGATCTGTACAATGTGTTTTCATATACATTTCCCAAGGGTTCAAGCCTTGAAACAGACTCATTGCCATCTTGAATGACAGTTTGCATCTGACTGTGCGGCTTTCCGTTGGGATTCTGAGGTTTAAAAATATCAAATTAGAGTCAACCCTGCAAGGAGCAATAACTTGGAATAAAAATAGATTTAGAAAATTCTCAGCAAGTCTGACAGCATCTATGGAGAGAAAAATTAAGCCAGTGTTTCAGGTTCAATGTCCTTCCTTTGAAACTCTTTAGAATAATAATTTGGATTCATAGAGTTAGCATATTTCTAGAGTTAGCACTGATTTCTAAATGAAGTGTGATGGATGATGAATATATTCATAGAATTTCAACCTTTTGGCCCATCAAGTACTGCCAAAGCTGCACAAAATCTCTACCAGTCCCACCTTCCAGCACTCGGCTCATAGCCTTGAATGTTATGAAATGTCAAGTGTTCACCCAAGTACTTTTTAAAGGTTATGAATCTACCCATCTCAAATACTCTGCCATCCCATTCATTTCAAATCCCCACCATCCTCTGGGTGAAAAAAGGCTTTCCTCAAATCCCCTCTAAATCTCCTGCTTTTCACCTGAAAAGTGACCCTTGGCATTGACCCTTTGACTAAGGGGAACAGCTGCTTCACTTATCTACCCTGCCCATGCCCCTCATAACCTCTATCAGGTCCCCCCTCAACCTTCTCTGGTTCAATGCAAACAACTTAAGCTTATCCACCTTTCTTCACAGCTGAAGTGCTCCATCCCAGCAGCATCCTGGTGAATCTCTACAATCTGTCCAAGGCAATCGCATCCTTCCTATAATGCAGTCACCAGAACTGCAAACAGTATTCCAGCTGTGGCTGAACTAAAGTCCTATACAGCTCCAACATTACTTCTCTGCATTTATAATATATACCTCAACTCATTCAGAAAGTTAGGTGGTATGGGATACAGGGAAATTTGGCTGTCTGGGTACAGAATTAGCTGGCCAAAAGAAGACAGTGAAAGGTTGTGGATGGAAAGTATTCCACCTGGAGGTCAGTGACCAGTGGTGTCCCGCAAGGATCTATTCTTGGGTGTCTGTTCTTTGTAGTTTTTATAAATGACTTTGATGAAGGAGTGGAAAGGTGGGTAAGTAAGTTTGCCGATGATACAAAGGTCAGTGATATTGTAGATAGTGTCAAGGGCTATTGCAGGCTACATCAAGACATAGACAGGATGCAGAGCTGGGCTGAGAAGTGGCAGACGAAATTCAACCTGGATAAATGTGAAATGATTCATTTTGGAAGGTCAAATTTGAATGCTGAATACAAGGTTAAAGACAGGATTTTTAGCAGTGTGGAGGAATAGTAGGATCTTGGGGTCCACGTACATAGATCCCAAGTTGATAGGGTTGTCAAGAAAGCATATGGTGTTTTGGCTTCCATTAACAGGGAGATGGAGTTTAAGAGCTGTGAAGTTTTGCTACAGCTCTATTAAACCCTGGTTAGACCACATTTGAAATATTGTGTCCAATTCTGGTCACGTCATTATAGGAAGGATGTGGAAGCTTTAAAGAGGGTACAGAGGAGATTTACCAGGATGCTGCCTAGATTGGAGGGCTTGTTTTATGAAGAGAGGTTGAGTGAGCTCTTTTCACATTGGAGAGAAGAAGGAAGAGAGGTGACTTGATGAAGGTGTACAAGGTAATGAGAGGCATAGATAGAGTAGATAGCCAGAGACTTTTCTCCAGGGCAGAATGGCTGTCACAAGGGGTCATAATTTTAAGGTGATTGGAGAAAGGTTTAGGGGAGATGTCAGAGATAATTTCTTTACGCAGAGAGCTGTGGAATGCACTGTCAGTGATGGTAGTAGAATCAGAGACATTAGGGACATTTAAGCGGCTGCTGGACAAGCACATGGATGGCAATAAATTGAGGGCTGTGTAGTTAGGTTGATCTTAGATTAAGGTAAATGCTCTGCACAACCTCGTGGGCTGGAGGGCCTGTACTGTTCTGTACTATTCTAAGTCCTATGTTCTGAAGTGCGGGCCACCTAGCAGAGATATTTCTATCAGCGATAGCCATGGATGAGGTATTGGAAGACTTCAGGCTGGCTATATGTTCTATGTTCTATGATAAAAGCAAATGTCCTCTATGCCTTTTTAACTACCCCATTAAGCTGTCCAGCAATCTTTAGGGATCAATGGACAAACATCCCCAAGATCCCTCTGTTCCTCTGAACTTCTTAGAGTCCTGTCACTAAATTAATTAAACATAATATGAAATTTATTTTCATTTGGAGCTTTTCATACTAATTTATTTTCATTTGCAGCTTTTCATACTAATTTATTTGTTGAGTATGTTTGAGTATGATGGAGCCATGCAATAAATCCATGCAATGTCTGATAATTAGCAGCGAGAATAACAAGGGTCTGGTAGGCCCAGTTTATCATTCCTAATAACACACCCCTTTTTTTGTAAGGTACAAGCAATGATACACAATGATACAACAAAGTTTAACAAAGGCTTCTGTCTTAACTTCCTACAGCAAACACACCTCATGTGAATGCCTAAAACAAATGCGTAAGTGTGCCACCAAGCAGATCAAAAATATTGGAAAACATTAGGAGAGACTTAATTGTGAATCATTTCTGTTTTATGGTGATTGCTGGTTCCAATCAGGTGGATTTCCTTTGATGCATCTTTCTGCACTTTGAAGTGAAACATGATTCATCATGATTCAACATTTGCAGCAAATCATAATTCTGCCTTAGTTACATATTAAAAATTAAAGTAGCTGTTAATAGTTATAACTATAAATTTTTTTATGGATAGTTTACACATTGTGCCAATGAAAGGATACCAAAGGATCCAATGACAGATATAAAATGAAAAGTCAATTTTAACCCCACTCCATTTGTAGAACCTAGGCAAATGGCAGCTTTAAAACCTTACTTAGCTGCTTGTAACTTGACTCCTTTTGTGCCATTTCTGTATTTAACCAGCAGGGTTCCGCAGATGGATGAGGCATCTGTCAAAACCAGACAAGTAGCTCATGCATTTTTGGATGAATGAGGACCCATTCAAAAAGGGGTTTGAGCTAGGTAACTGCAGTGACATTTGTGCTAGGCAGAGAGAGCTTTGCAGCTGATCAGCAGACAGACCAGACTTTCATCAGTATTTGCAGTTCCCTGAAAGAATGTGTGCTCTATAAGGCTATCTACAGCTTGTATCCTGAAGGGAATGACCTTGGCCAACATCCTTCAGTTGTATCGTCAATGAGCTACCTGTCATCATAAGGTCAGAATGAGAATTTGTTTTGATAATTGCACAATGTCCTATGCCTTTTGCCATTTATGTGATACCGAAGCAGCCTGTGCCCATATGTAGCAAAGATCTGGGCAATATCCAGCCTTGAGCTGACAAGTGGTAAGTAACATTTGTGCCACACAAGTGCCTGGCAATGACTATCTCCATCAAGAAAAAACCTAATCGTCACTCATTGACTTTCAACACCATTACTATTACTGAACCGTTCACAATTAACATCCTGGGAGTGGGGTTAGGAGGCATTATCATTGACCAGAGATTGAGCTGATCAAGCCATATATATATTGCAGCTACTTGAACAGATCAGAGGCTACAAATTCTGTGGTGTCTAACTCATATCCTGTCTCCCAAATGCCTGTCTACTATTAAGAAGATACAAGTTGAAGAATATTCTCTACTTGCCTGGATGCATCTCCAACGAAGTTACCCGGATATATTGTATCAGGAGACAGTCACACCCTTTAGGATAGGGTTTTGATTGGTCAGTGGTCAGGGAAAGGAGGCCATGACAATCAGCGAGACAGGTAAGGGGATATAGACAGCAAGAATGCAGGACCCTCAGCTTTTGCAATTGTCCAATAAGTTCTTGCTTGGCCGAATGACAGTGAGAGCGGCCAGATGGATAATCTAACTGACCATGGCATTGTGGTACAGGAAGCCATTCAAGTGGAGGGAATACAAAAAGAAGACAGTATTCTGTACAGCATATTCAATGAGGCCAGAAGGGTGCATTGCTTACCCGGTACCAGGGCTCAAGAGATCTGCTCAGAACTGGCCAGGATGTTGATGGGAGAGGATCCAGTTATATCATGCTACCAATAGCAGACATAACTAGGAAAAAAATTCTGTTTAGATTGTATGAAGAGGGCACTCAATTGGATAGCAGAACCTCAATGGTAATATTCTCCAATTGGCCATGCCAGCTGGCAGAGGGTATATTTAAAATTAATTATGTTAATAATGGCTGGTGTGGAAGAAGTGGGTTTCAATGTGGACCATAGACAACAGTCCAGAGGAAAGTGGAGAATATAACATTGGGAAAGTCTGTACTCGAACTGTACTGTGGTCAATGCTCTAACAAACCATTCAACACGGGATGTCAATAGCAACCCTCTTCATGACTGTATAGAGCTGACAGCACCTTTCACCATCTGAGGTGATGGATAAGTTAATGTAGTAAATCAAAGGGTCGAGCCAGGCAGTAAAATGATAATATGGGAAATGAATGAGAAGAAATGACAGGAAGGGACTGAGAGAATAAATGAAAGAGTGTACCATTAGTCAAGTCAAGATGTTACACAAATAACAAATCAAAACTAATGGCATGAATGAATACATACAGCATACAGCATGCATAACAAAGTAAACAAATTACTAGAGCACAGTGAAGTAAATAGGTGGCCAAACAGATGGTGTAAAAGAAAGGTGAATGAATATGATCTCACAGACATTACAGAAACATGGTTACGTGGAGATCAAAACCGATAATTTAATTTTCTAGGATATTTCATCTTTCAGAAAGTCAGGAAGGACAGAAAAGGTGTTGGGTAGCACTGTTAACGAGAAATGAAATGAGGACAAGTGTGAGAAATTATCTAGGCTAGGATGATGTAGAGTCTATTTGGGCAGAGGTTAAAAAACAACAAGGGAAACCGAATCCTCCCACTTCCTTCAGACCAACAGGGTAGGCGTAGCTACCCACATGGGCCCCAGCAATGTCTGCCTCTTCTTCAGAGACATGGAACAGTTCATCTTCTGCAGTTACACTGGCACCATTTCGCACCTTTTCCTCCTCTACATTGTTGACTGCATCGGCGCCACCTCATGCTCTCATGAGGTGGTTGAATAGTTCATCAACTTCATGAACAACTCTCATCCTGACCTCAAGTTCACCTTGACCATCTCTGATACCTCCCTCTCCTTCCTGGACCTCTCTGTCTCCATCTCCGGTGACCAATTCCATACGGACATCTACTTTAAACCTACCAACTCCCACAGCTACCTGGACTACGCCTCCTCCCACCCCTCCTTTGTAGAAACATCTTCCCTTATTCCCAATTCCTCTGCAGCATCTGCTCCCAGGTGGAGCAATTCCACTCCAGAATATACCAAATGGCCTCCTGCTTCAAGAACCACAGTTTCCCCTCCCACATGGTCAATAATGCCCTCCAACGCATCTCCTTTGCATCGCGCACCTCTGCCCTGAACCCCACCCTTTCAACCGCAACAAGGATAGACCCACCTGGTCCTTACGTTCCACCCCACCAATCTCCAGATACATTGCATTAGCTTCCGCCATTTCCGCCACGTACAATCAGACCCCACCACCAGAGATGTACTTCACTCCACACCCCTAACAGCATTCCACAGAGACCATTCCCTCCGCGACTCCCTCGTTAGGTCCACTCATTCCCCACACCCCACACCCCACCTCCCCCCACACCCTCCAACCCATCCTCCACTCCTGGTACCTTCCCTTGCTACCGCAAGAGGTGTAAAACCTGCACCCACACCTCCTCCCAAGCCCCTAAAGGATTCTTCCAAGTCCAGCAGAGATTTTCCTGCACATCCAAATACCTCATCTACTGTGTCCGTTACTGTTGATGAAGTCTACTCCACACTGGGGAGACAGGACATCAACTCACAGAACATTTCAAGATACACCTCTGGGACATACGGCAACAAACAACCCCACCACCCTGTGGCTGACCACTTCAACTCCCCCTCCCACTCTGCCTGGAACATGCTAGTCCTTGGCCTCCTCCACCACCAAATCCAAGCCACCCCACACCTGGAGGAAGAACGCCTCACCTTCCACTTTGGGAGCCTCCAATCACACAGCATCGCTGTTGATTTCACCAGTTTCCTCATCTCCCATCCCCTGACCTCATCCCAGATCCAACCTTCCAATTTGACACCACGCTCTTGAGCTGTATATCTTCCTTCCCACCTATCTGTTCCACCCTCCCCTCCGACCTATCACCATCACCCCCACACCTGCATCTGCCTATCGTTTTCCCATCTACCAGTCCCACCCCCTTCTATTTATCTCCCAGTCCCCTTTGCTCCTCCCTCCACATTCCTGATGAAGGGTTTATGCATGAAACATCAATTCGCCTGCTCCTCAGATGCTTCCTGATCTGCTGTGCTTTACCTGCGCCACACTTTCCAACTCTGATCTCCAACACCTGCAGCCCTCACTTACACCTAGTCAATAGGGAGGGAAGCAAAATGCAGGTAACTCTAGGCTGACTAGCCTAACACCTGTTGTTGGAAAAGTATTGGAATCAATTATTAATGAAGTAATAGCAAAACAGTCGGAAAATCACAATCTAATCAAAAAGAATCAGCATGGATTCATGAAAGGGAAATCATGTCTGCCTAATTCATTAGAGTTTTTCAAGGAAGTTCTCAATCAGGGTGGATAGAGGGGAATCAGTAGATGTGTTGTATTTGGACTTTCAGAACGTGTTTGACAAGGTTTCTCATAAAAGGTTAAGTCTGAAGATAAGAGACATGGTGTTAGAGGTAGTGTGTTGAGAAGGATAAAGAATTAGTTATTGGACAGGAAACAGTGAGTGGGCATAAAGGGTTCTTTTTCACATTGATGATCTGTAACCAATGGGTTTCCATAGGGATCCGTTGGGGGACCACTGCTGTTTACAATATATATTAATGACGAGGAGAAAGGAAGCAAATGTACTGTAGCAAATTTACAGATGACCCAAAAATGGTGAAAAGGCAAGTTGCAAGAGGAAAACAAACAGTTTACAGAAAGATTTTGATAAGTTAAGTAAGTGAGCAGAAAGTTGGCAAATGAAGTATAATGTCGAAAAATATGAGGTTTTTCATTTTGGAAGGGACAACAAAAGAGCAGTATTATTTAAATGGAGAAAAGCAGTAGAAAGCTGCAACACTAAGTGATTTCCACATTGATAGTGCTGTCAGCAGCTTTGATCCTCTTATTTAAGAGAAGATATTATTTAATTGGAGGCAGTTCAGAGACGGTTCACTGAGATGATCTCCAGTATGGAGGGATTGTCTTATGAGTAAAGGCTGAATAGTTTGGGACTGTACACATTGGAATGTAGAAGAATGAGAGTTGATCTCATTGAGATATTTGATTCATAAGGGGCTGGCAGGATAAATACCGAGAGGATGTTTCCCCTTATAGGAGAGTCTAGGGACAGAGGACAGAGTCTCAAGATAAAGGGATGTTCAGTTAAGGAGGAATTTCTTTTCTCAGAGGGTTGAGAGTCTTTGGAATGTCTTACCACAGAGAGCTATGGGGTGGGAATCTTTGTATAGCTTCAAGGTTGGCATAGATTCTTGATTAGGAGACGCTTCTAGGGATATGGGGAAAGAGCAAGGTGGACTTGAGGAGTGACAGATCAGCCATCATCTGATTGAATAGTGGAGCAGGCTCAAGGTACTGAATAGCTGATTCCTATTTCTATTTCTTACAATCTTCGGAAAACATATTCCTCCTGTGTGTATCAGAACTCAGGGGCATTGCAAGGAAAAAATATTCCTCCTGTGTATATCAGAACTCAGGGGCATTATGCAAGGAAAGTCATTAGATATGTTAAAGGCAGAGGTAGATTCTTGTTAGATTGAGGAAGCAAACGTGACCTGCTGTAGGCGGGCATGGGGAATTCAAAACACAAATCGATCTGCCATAATGTTATTGAATAGTGGAGTAGGCTGGATTGGCACACAGACTACTCCTGCACATGATGCTTTTGTAAAGTTGCCTTCTTTCCAGCACAAACAGCCCAAATTTTACCATGGGTCACGCCAACCTTCCCCATGCTGTAATTCTCCTGTTACGGTGTACATTCCATGTTTCATTTTCCCTGTTCTCTGCCAAACGAAGAGCTCCATATTGTATGAAAGTGTATTCAGGACACCAAAGGAAGACCATAAATCTTTTCCTTTCTCTTATTGGTGAGAAACCTCTGCAGCAGCCTTCACTGGACTGTAATGGTGCTGCCTCATCCAAACTGCTCTAACTGTGCTCAACAAGATATGCACCATGTGTATAAAACAATGTCCATTTAACAACCAGAAATGACAGTAAATTTAAAATGGAGCAACATTTTTTTTACTCACTCCTGGTGATGTGGGCATCTAGGGCTGTCCTGCATTTATTGTCCATCCCTAGATGTCCTTGAGAAGGTGGTGGTGAGTTACATTATTGAACTGCTCTAGTCCTTGTGTTGTATGTAGACCCACAATGCCATTAGAGAAGGACTTGCAAGATTCTGACCCAGCAACATTTCCAAGTCAGTGTGGTGAGCGCCTTACAGGGGAACTCAGAGTTAGTGCTTTTCCCAGTTATCTGCTGCCCTTGTCCTTCTAGATGGTCATGGTTGTGGGTTTGGAAGGTGCTGCCTAAGGATGTTTCTGCAGTGCATCTTGAAGATAGTACAGGCTACTGAACATTGTCAATGGAGGGAGTGGATGCTTGTGGATGTGATGCTAATCAAGTGGGCCGCTCTGTCCTGGATGGTGTGAAGTTTTTGAGTATTGTTGGAGCTGCACTCATCCAGGTACGTGGGGTGTATCCCATCTCATTCTTGACTTGTGACATGTGAATGATGGCTTTGGGAGTCAGGAGATGAGTTAATTGCTGCAGAATTCCTAGCCTCTAACCTCCTCCTGTACCACTGTCTTTATGCAATGTGTCCAGATGTGTTTCTGGTCAATGATAACACCCAGGAGTTTGATAGTGGGGTGTTGACCAGTGTGTAGTGACGATAACACCATTTAAGGCCAAGGGCAGTGGTCAAATTGTTTATTATTGGAGATGGCCATTGCTTGGCATTTGTGTGCCATGACTGTTGCTTGCCACGTGTCAGCCTAAACCTGGATGTTGTCCAGATCTTGTTGCATTTGAAAATGGACACCTTCAGTATCTGAAGAGTCACAAGTGGTGCTGAACATTATGCAAACACAGGCAAACATCTGAACTCCTGACCTTATGATGGAGAGAAGGTCATTGATGAAGCATCTGAAGATGTTTGGGCTTAGGACACTACCCTGAGGAATTCCTGCAGAGATGTCCTAGAGCTGGGATGCCTGACCTGCAAAACTTCAACCATTTTCCTACGTGCCAGATATGGCTCCAGCTAGTGGAGAGTTTGCCCCCGATTCCCATTGATTCCTGTTTTGCTAAGGTTCCTTGATGCCCCACTTGGATCAAATATGGCCTTGATGTCAATGTAATGGCTTAACGAGTTCAGGAACGGAATGCAAACTGGGAGTCACTGAGCAGGTAATGGCTGAGCAGGTGCTGCTTGATAGTGCTGTTGATGACACTTTCCATCACTTTTCTGATTGGCAAAGTTGTATTTATCTTGCTTTTTCTGTGCAGGACATACCTGAGTAAGTTTACACCTTGTTGAGTAGATGCCAGTGTTGCAAATAAACTAGAACTGCTTGGCTCGGGGAGTGACAAGTGCTGCAGTACAAGTCTTCAGTACTATTGCTGGAATGTTGTCAGGGCCCATAGCCTTTGCAGTATCCAGTGCCTGCAACCATTTCTTGATATCATGTGGAGTGAATCAAATTGGCTAAAGGTTGGTGTCTGTGATGCTGGGGACCACTGGAGGAGGCCAAGGTAGATCATCCACTTGGCACTTCTGGCTGAAGATTGCTGTGAATGATTCATGCCTTATCTTTTGCACTGAAAACAAGAAGTGCTGGAGATCACAGTGGGTCAGGCAGCATCCATGGAAAGAAAACAAGCTAAAGGTTTGAGTCTAAATGACACTTCATCAGAGCTGATGTGAAGGGGGCAGGATTTATGCTTTAGTTGGGGGGGCGGGGGGAGCTGTTGGAGTGCAGAGGGAGAAAGGATGTTGATAGTTCAGATTAAATGATTGAAATGCGAGAATGGCAGAACAGTGTGTCTAACTGCCAAACTTCAAAGAACAGGCAGTCCGACTGGGATGAGGGAAAGGGAGACAGGGTGATAAAGAATGCAACAGGTCAAGCTAAAAGAAAGGGAAGGAATGGCTTCACAATTTGAAGGTGTTGAACTCAATATTCAGACCAAAAGGTGGTAAACTGCCTAGTTTGAAGATGAGATTTTGTTTCTCCAGTTTGCGCTTGTCCATCTTTGAGGATGGGAAGATTTGTGGAGACTCCTCCTCCATTGAGTTGTTTAATTGTCCACCATCATTCACAATTGGATGTGACAAGACTGTAGAGTTTAGATCTGATCTGTTAGTTGTGAGATTGCTTAGCTCTGTCTATCACTTGCTACTTATGCTGTCTGGTATGTAAATGGCCCTGTTTGGGAGCTTCACCAGTTTGACACCTCATTTTTAGGTTTGCCTGGTGCTGCTCCTGGTATGCCCTCTTACACTCTCCATTGAATCAAGGTTGAATCTCTAGCCTGATGGTAAGGGTTGAGTGGGCGATATGACAGGTCATAAGGTTGCAAATTGTGCTGGTGTACAATTCTGCTGCTGGTAACGGCCCACAGACCCTCATGGTTGTCCCGTTTTGAGTTGCTAGATCTGTTCAAAGTCTGTCCCATTTAGCACGGTGATATTGCCACACACCACAATGGAGGGTATCCTCAATGTGATTGTGGGACTTTGTCTCCATGAGGATTGTGCAATGGTAACTCTTACTGATACTGTGATGGACAGATGCATCTGCAGCTGACATGTTGGTGATGTTGAGATTGAGTATGCTTGTTCTTGACTAGTCAGTCAGCCCTCTCAATTTTGGCACTGGTCCCCAGATGTTAGTGAGGAGGACTTTATAGGGTTGACAGGGTTATTTCTGCCACTGGGTAGTCTGGTGCCTGGTTCAATGCAGGGTAGTCCGTCCAATTTCATGTCTTTATTGAGAATTCATCATGATTGATACAACTGAGTGGCTTGCTAGGCCATTTCAGAGGGCAATTGGGAGTCAACCACATTGCTCTGGGTCAGAATTCAAACACATGTCCCCAGAACAGTTTCTGGATTAATAGTCTAGCAATAATACCAAGAGGCCATCACCACCCCTGCCACTGAAATGAGCTTGGCAAGTTTGGACACTGCCTCCAATCTTCTTGTGGTACAGGTTTGAATCTCATTTTGGGAGATGGTGGAATTTGAATTCAAAAATAATCTGGAATAAAGAGTCTAATGATGACCATGAAACTGTTGCCAATTTTCAGAAGAACCCATCTGGTTCATTAATGTCCTTTAGGGAAGGAAATCTGCCATTCTTACCTGGTCTGCCTTACATGTTACTCTAGTCCCACATCAGTGCAATTGCATCTCAACAGCTCTCTGGGCAATAAACACTGGCCTCGCCAAAAATGTTCATGTCCTGTGAACGAATTTTTAAAAGTCGTTATAACTCACTGCTAACCTTCCCATACAGCAGTATGCCATTCACACATAAGAGACTGGTTAAATAATGCAAGCAAATTTTGCTTCAGGAGACACTGAACTTGCAAAAGTACAGTATTCCCAGAGACTCGGGGAAGAAGGTGTTTGCTTTTTCTTTCTCATTGTGGCACATGATGATCCTGATATTCCATTTCTAAATGAGGCCCCTCAGGCTTAATGCTGGTTCAACCATGGTACATTTTCACAGAAATTGTTTACTGTCAGCATCTTAGTGTGTGTTTATGCAGTTTAAACACTTTTTTTTCTAATCTGTCTACTTTCTTGAATAAGAATAAATAATACAATGAATCTTAGGTGATTTTATGATTATTGTTAATGAAGTTAACTAAAACATTCTCCCTCATTCTAATTCCAGCTGGAAATTCATGAGATGCCCCATATCATGCTCAAATTACTCCCTAACAGCATCAATGGATGAACAGGCTATTTAGATAGTGGCTGGCTATACTGACTGTGCTCACCGAATGGACATCGTCTATAGAGCACTGCTCTGAAGTGGCAGCACACAAACAGATATTTTACCCATTGTGAGCTCGCCCCAGACAAATTCCAGTGTCCTGATGATGTTACTGGCAACAAAATGGCATATTTTAAAACACTTCTTCTAGTTTACTGAGCTTCAGTTGTTATTAAGCTATCTTGATTTCTCATGATATGGAGTAGGAATTTGGAAAAAAAACATTAGGCTAAAAAACAACTGGTTGCACAGTACTGCTCTGAGTTGGGAACAAAAATAGAACTGGAGCTGGATTAACATTAAATTCTATCACGTTCCAAAGAATAATAACAATGCCTTCAAATGCTGACCTATAAATATGCAATTCACTATTTGAACACCTGTTTCTTCATCTGGCCAGCTCACACAATCATTTAGCAATGCATTAAGCCACATCAATTTCAACCCAAGTTCCTCAGCTAATCTTACTGTCCAAGTCTAATTATAGTCATTAATATCTAATCAGTACGTTTGAAGTAGATAGTCTATTCAAGTTTTTCGCAATAAAAGTAATATAGTCTGCAGGCAATTTTCCGTTGATCACGTCTAAGTCATTTACTACTAAGGCAGCTGAGTGTATGGCATCTAAATGCTAACTTGTACCATCACTATCATTAAACTTCCTTAGAATGTTAAAAGAAAAAGCAACAAGATGACAAAGGGAAGTCAGCACTAATATTCACAGCTCAAATATACATTGTACTCTGTGATTATTATATAATGATGGAAGTCTGGCTAAAATGTTTATCTATTGCCCACAGCCCTTTTCATCTAAGTACTGGATCTTTGTGACGTCAGGTTTTACATGTATGCTTCTAACATCCATCTCTATTTCACCACCTTATCTCTTGACTCCTTCACAATGGTCAAACTGTTGTAAGAGCAGCAATTTGTTACCTCCTCCTAAATATAAGACTTAAGCCCCCATTACACACTCCAGTTCCATGTCACTAACTTCACTTATTTGCTTGGCAACTGTCTGACACTGACCCTGACTATTTCTAACCTTGATGACACATTTGACCCCAGATATGCTTCTGACACAGAAACACAACATGACTAAGAGTGTCTGTGTCTACCTCTGAAACAATTGCTGACAATTGCACAATGTTCAGCACCATTTGTGACAGTCCATGGTCAACAAGATCCTGGACCATATTCATGCTTGGGCCACACTTGCACCACACAAATGCCAGGCATACTGCCTGAACTGCTGTGCTCTTCCAGCATCACTAATCCAAAATTTCCAATCAGAGACAATCTAATCACTGCCCCTTGTCATTCAGTGGTGTTACCATCAATGAGTCCTTGGGGTTAGCATTGACCAGAAATTATGTGACTCATCACATAAACTCACCTGCTGATTCCCAAAGCTTGTCCATTATCCACAAAGTACAAGTCAGGAGCATGATGGAATATTCCCCACTTGCCTGGATGGGTGCATCTCCAGTAACATTGGAGAAGCCTGACACAATCCAGGACAAAGCAGCTGACTTGATTGGTACCAGTCCAAAAACATCAATTCCTTTCCAGATCGATGTTCAGTAGCTTTGTATTATCTACTAGATGCACCGGTAACAATTCACTAAAGATCCTTTGACAGCATCGTCCAAGCCAATGTCCCATCTAGAAGGACAGGGACAGTGGAACTTGGCAACACCACCACCTGCAAGTTCCCCTTTGAGCTGTTCACCACCCTGACTTGGAAAAATAACAGTTCCTTCAGTGTCCGGGTCAAAATCCTGGAATTCCCTCCCGAAAGGCATTGTGGGTCTACCAACAGCACGTGAACTGCAGAAGTTCAAAAAGGCAGCTCATCACCACCTTCTTAAGAGGCAACTAGGGACAGGCAATAAATGCTGGCCAGCCAGTGACACCCACTGAAATGGGTGAAATTAATAAAAAAAAACTCTACCCTGCCTCCGTTCACCTGCTATTCAAACTATCATCCACATCTTTGTTACCTCTGCATGAGAATATTCCAGCACTGTCCCAGTTGCTTGCCACAATCTATTCTACATAAACTTGAGATCATCTAAATTTCTGCTGCTCGTGCCTAATTCGCATTGTAATGCTCACATCGTATCCCTAAATTAGCCCTTGGATGAACAACATTTTGATGTTAAAACTCTCACCCTTTTCTCAAAACCATTTAGGGCCTTGTCTAAGTCTCTGCCTATAATCTTGTGCACCCTCACAATCCTTCATAGAATTATAGAATCCCTACACTGCGGAAAGAGACCATTTGGTTCATCGAATCTTCACCACTCTCCACAGACCATCCCACCGGGACTCAGACCCCTACCCTATCCACATAACCCCACATTTGGCATGGCTAATCCACCTAGCCTGCACACTCCTGGACATACTGACAAGTTAGCACGGTCAATCCACCTAACCTTTGGACTATGCAAGGAAACAGGATCACCCGGAGGATACGCACGCAGACACGGGGAGAATGTGCAATCTCCACCCAGACAGTCACCCGAGGCTGGTATCAAACCCAGGTCCCTGGTACTGTGAGACAGCAGGGCTAACCACTGAGCTGCCTTCATCTAAATATCTGTGCACCTCCAAACTAGCCTCTTCAGTAGCCATGAGTTTACCTGCTTCATCATTAGCGGCCAGTCTTCAGCTGCCCAAACCCTAAGCAATATTCCCTTGAAGCAGTGGGATTGTTCCTGGGATGCTCTGTGCATGTTGATCAATGGCTGATGCATTATTACTGCTTGCTCAGGCCTTGGAGGCCCACACAATGGTAGAAAATGTTAGCGGGAATGTTAGCCTTAATCTCTGGAAATCTCCTTCCTAAACCTCTCCTTAAAGAAGCTCCTTTAAAACTATGTGCAGCATTTTGGTCATTTTACTTCATGTCTCTTATGTGGTTTAATGTCATATTTTGCCTTGTAGCAGTCCTTTGATTGTGCTAGAGGTGCTGGATGAATACATGTTATTTTTGTTGTAATCAAACATTCTGATTAAGATGTGTTGATGTTCAGACATTAGGAACAAAATATATTTTCATAAAAACTTAAAAACTCAATGGGGAGGCTAACTAACTGGTTAAATTTGGTCAGTACATATAGAGGAATTATTCTGTTTTGGATTGATTTAACTGTTTATAGATAAATTTCCTCCGTGCGTTACTGCTGCAATCTAGTGTGTTGGCTCGAAATTCATGATATTTTACCAGCATGTTCCAGTCAGCCCTTGGATTTAAAGGAGATGGAATATACGGCTAAACAAACATATAATAAAGAGCCCAGAAAATTAAAATTTCCACAAAACGTTAAAATATGAAAAGACAATAGCAGCCCTTAGGGAGCCATGAAGTCAGAGCTCTGATAACAAATTGTATTTTATTGTATAGCTCCAAAGGAGGCTGTTTGATCCATTGTTCTGTGTCAGCTCTCTGAAAATACAGTGCAATTAATCCTACTCGTCTGCCCTTTCTCCAGAACCCAGCAATTTTTTTTCCCTTTTCAAGCACTTACTCAAGTCTGTTTCAAAAGATATTATCGAATCTTCCTCTCCAACCCTTTCAGGAAAGCACTCCTGGTCAAAAACACAAGTTCAATTCAAAGGAAGATCTCCTTATTTCTCCCCTCTGATTCTTTTGTCAATTATTTTCAATCCGTGTCCTTTTGTTACCAACCCCACTTCCACCTGTCAACAGTTTCTTATTACGTGCTCTCTCAAAACCCTTCACGAGTTTGAACATTTCCCTTACTTTCCCTCTTCACTTTCTCCACTCTTAAGAACAATTCCTTCATCTTTAGTCCCCCCACGTAGCTGGAAGCAATTCTTTTCTTGGCATATGAGCATTGTTGTCAATCCCTAATTGACCTGGGACTGGGTTTTTTTTTTGCTGGGCCATTTCAAAGGATGATCGAGAGTCAACAACTCTACGATGGGTCTCGAGTCAACTGTAGTGCAGAAGAGATAAAGATGGCAGATTTCCTTCCCTAAAAAGGATTACTGACCCAGATTGGTTTTTAATCAACAGACATTGTTTGTTTACATGGTCACCATTACTGACAGTAGCTTTTTAATTGAATTTAAGTCCTAACTGCAGTCATTGATGTGACTTGAAAATATATCCCCATATCATTAGCCCAGGCCTCTGGGTTGTTAGTCTAGTGACATTACCAATGCACGACCATACATCTTTAAGAAAGGGTTTACAGACATTTTTATGTATAGAAAACTCATTTATATCAACGGAATACAAGAATATACCATGATAATTTGCCCAAAATAGCTTACCTGATCACCGTACTGTGCCATTCATAAGATTGGTCGCCAAAGCAATTTTGATGCATGTAAGTAACTAATCTTAAGATGTAGGCCTCCTTAAATCTGATGACCTGTTTACTGATCCCATAAATCACTGGCTGTTAGAAGCACTTAACAAGCTAGAGTCACGCCACTGTCTAGCTAGCTCAGAAAGTCAGGACATCTGCGGAGGAAGAGTAGACATCTGTCCTCATTAGACACAGAGAACTGCAGAACAGCGTCAAGCAATGAAGAACATGAATCAGAAAGTCATACAATAAACACCTATACAAGTTTGATTAACTGTCAAATTAACACAAGAGGATAGTTATCTGCTAGCAAGTGTAGTTATTATTGCTGTTCATTAATGATAACTACCACTTTACTGCGGTTCACTAATGATAGCTACCTGCTGTACTGCTGTTCACTAATGATAACTACTGATGTACTGATAGATTTAAAACATTTTATTTATATCTTGAAGTGTTATTTCCTCCCAAGTTTTAAGAGATGACAGTGATAAGTGAGAAAGCTTGCCTTTAACAAGCCAGGAGGTGAAGAAATATTTATATAATGTTGGTTTGACGTTTTTGTAACTGCTATTCTAATGTAACTTAAGACACAGAAAGGGTGTTAAGATTAACCAAAGGAACATGTAAAATAGGAAAAAGACCTGCAGATGTTGGAGGTCTGAAACCAGAACAGGAGGATGATCAGAATTGAAAAATGAGTCAGTCGGCAATCTGTGATTGCAACCAGATTATATTTGATGTTGGGAAGTGAAAGGGAAGCTAAGTTTCAAAAGGGGGATCTCTTACAAACAGCAATGATTCAATACTGATTTATCCAGTGGCAATGGAATTGATTGAGATGTCGCCAAGAGTACAAATGTTAACAGAGGTGGGATTTCCAAGCTGGGATAGGGACTCGGAAAGAAAACAGTTTTGGATGATAATCTAAGAATCTAGTTTCTCACGCAAACTGTGAATTTTTAACTTTCCGGAGTGGGTCTGCTTTCATTGACAGGTCTCCATGTCTGGAAGCCAGCCTGATTGGCTGTGAGTATTTATTCCAACCCAGACTTTCAATTTTAAAGAGTGTGAAGGAGCAAAGGGACTTGGCATAAATACACAAATTATTGAAGTTGTCAGGGCAAAATAATATGTGAATAATAAATAATACAGAATTCTGGTGTCACAAACAGAATGTGTATATTCCCTTTTCCTGCCTCGGTCTGTCAGTTTGTATGTAAGAGACATGTGTTTTCTTATGTCAGTGTTCCATTCAAAAAGATTCAGCAGCAAGCATTTTGTGAATTTATAATAAAGAAGGATATTTATGATCATTGATGTTATGCAATATTTCATTCTCTTGTCTCACCCACATTCTCACACATTCAGATACAGATGGAAGTAATATTTTGGGAGGCTTTTTTTTGCATGCTAAGAATGGACACTTCCTCAGAAATGGAAGGTTTACTGACAAAAATTGGGATGGATTTTCATGCATAACGTTCTCTCATGTTCAATAACTATACATGCACAAGTAAAACACAATGCTTTGTCCACATCCTTCCTCCCCATCTGCTGGGACCTTACAGTGTGTGTGGGATATATTTAAAAGTCATTTTATTTTCTGTAAACCAGGAGCATCAATCAGCCTTTGCTCATCACTGCCACTCACTCCTGGAGATTTCTGAGACCAGGGGGAAAACAGCTCCATGATTCAGTGCCACATCACGCACAAGCTCTCCTGAAGGCTCTTGATGACAGAAAGGGAGATTTTAGTCTGAGGAATGACAGTTTACAACAGCAGCCTGGACTGCAGTCACTGCAGAAGTGAGCACCTATGGATGGCACAGAAGAACCTGTCTTCAGCTTCTCAAGAGGATGAATGATCCATCAGGGTAGGTACCAATATCTACTCATCATTGAATCATTTGATACTGGTATGGTACATTCTAAGTTTGCAATGGCTGTGGACTGACAGACAGGAAGTTGGGAGCCAGATGTCACCATCAGATGCTTCATGTGCAGCGGTGCTGTCTCTCACATGTGGGCAAGGTTTCACACTTAGAGCATAAAAACAGCACCGTCAGGTCACTGACCTCCCATGACGACTGGGAAAAGGAGAATGTCAAATCTGATAAGCTTTCACCAGAGATGTGTGGGTTGGGTGGATGGGCCATGCTAAGTTGCCCAGAGTGTCCAGGGATATACAGGATAGGTGGATTGGCCATGGGAAATGCAGGGTTACAGGGGAGGTTAGGGGGGCAGTTCTGAATGGGATGCTCTTCAGAGGGTCGATGTAGACTCAATAGGCTGAATGACCCATTTCCACACTGAAGAGATTCTATGATTCAAAGGATTGCATAGGACATGATCACTACTACAAAATAATGGTTTCAGGCTGAACACCTCACATATATTTGAGGCACACACTTCATATAATACTTAATGTTTGTCATCGACTGTCACTCTTTGATGAGACTGAACCATCATTCATTGATCACCCTTTAATTGCTAATGCCTCCCCCCTCCCAACCATGCCATATTCTTCTAACAGGAAATGTACTCAAACAATCACAGATCTGGGAATTGACATCTTTATCTGTATTTATGAATCCAGGTATCGTTCTCCTGTAATGCTTTTCCCCTTGTGCAAGAGAGGAATGTGCACAATAGGTAAGAGTAGGAACAGAGAAATTCTCCAATCTGCAACTCCAAGAAGCACCTAAATCTCCAAGATCTTAGTAACACTTTGGAGCGAGGGTGGTGGCTTATAGCACTAACAAATTTTTATATTTATCTACGTGACCTTCAGATTGCTCCCTGAAGCCAGGACCTAACAACGAAAAGCCCTAACCCCACCCCCTGGCCCATCTTCACTGTCTCCTTGCAGAACTCCTCCGTAGAGAATCAATCACAGGCCCCTAATGATGCATCATATGGGCCTTCCCCTCCAGTCTTCACCAATGCAGGGACATGAACCCTGGTGAGAGGAGGCTTAGTTGAGCACATTACTGACATGGGACCTTAGCTGGTGGAAAAAGAAACAAGGTCTCTGACATTCAGAGAGCTGCTGGTGAACAAGTTCCTACTGATCCCATTACAGACTCTAAACTTATGTCATTAATGAGTTGACAGAAATCTAGACAAGGAGGCACCCTCTGGCAGTGATGCCAGAAATCATGCACAATCTGGACCAAAGAGCAAAGGAGTCCAGCTAAGTTCTGTTTGATATCGTAGCTCTGAAGAGTGCATAGCCACCTCCATGAAATTTCTGGGTTGGGGTTATGTAAGGGCTTCAGGGCCCTTGCAATGTTCTCACAGACCTTCATATCACTGATTATAAATAGTACATTGCAGGTGTAGTTAAACTATACTACATCACACTACACTTCACGACAATAGATTACACTAGAGCACAACATTGAGAATCCTTAGAGCACGTGGACATAAACACAAAACCTGGTATATTTATGATTACCATCTACAGCAATTTTTAGTATTAACTCTGCAAAGCCTTCCTTACAAATGTCTGGAAGCAAGTACCAAAATTGAGAGAGCTATCACATGGACAGGTCAAGCAACAATCTGACATAGTTATGCTCATGGAATTATACCTTACAGACAATGTCCCAGACACCATCATCAACCCTGGATGCATTTTGTCCCAGCAGCAGGACACACCCAGCAGAGGTGGCAGCACAGTGATATATAGTCAGGAGGGTATTGCCCTGGGAGTCCTCAACATTGACTTCAGACCCCATGAGGTCTCATGGCTTCTGGTTAAACATGGGAAATGAAACTGCCTGCTGATTACTGTGTATTGTCCTCTCTCAGCTGATGAATCAGTACTTCTTCATGTTGAACAAAGTTTGGAGGAAGCACTGAGAGTGGCAAGGATGTAAAATATACTCTGGTGGGGGATTTCAATGTCCACCACTAAGAATGGCTCAGCAGCAGTACTACTGATTGAGTTGGTCAGGTCCTAAAGGATATAGCTGCCGGACTGGATCTGTGGCAGATGGTGAGGGAATCAACAAGAGGGAAAACCATCATTGACCTCATCCATATCAATTTGCTGGCTATAGATGCATCTATCCAAGACAGGTATCGATAAGAATGACCATTGTATAATGGATGCTCTTTCTCATTGAGGGTATCCTCTACTGTGTTGTATGGCATGATCATTGTGCTAAATTGGACAGACTTTGAACAGGTCTAGCAACTCAAGATTGGGCGTCCACAAAACATTGTGGTCATCAGCAGCAGCAGAATTGTGTTCCAGCACAATATATAATGCTCTGGCCTAGCATATCCCCCACTCTACCACTACCATCATGCCAGGGGACCAACACTTGATCAATGAAAAGTGCAGAATGGCATGCCAGGAACAGCACAGGGCATACCTAAAAATGAGCTGTTCATCCTTGAAGCTACACCACAGTGTGCCAAGCTGCAAATGATAGAGTTAGGTGATTCCACAACCCATGGATGAAATCTAAGGTCTGGAGCCCTGCGACATAATGTGATGAATGGTGGTGGACAACTGAATAATTTACTTGAGGAGGAACCTTCACAAATATCCGCATCTTCAATGAAGGAGAGTCGATCATATCAGTACAAAAGATAAGGCTGAAGTACACCCAACAAAATTAGCCAGAAATATCAAGTAGATGATCCATTTTAGCCTCCTCCAAAGACCTCCAGTATCAGAAAGAGTGGACTCTTACTGTCATGACAAATACATCTGCAGCAGGCAGGTTGGTAAGGATGAGGTCAAGTATGCTTTTCCTTCTCATTGGTTCCTTCACCACCTGTCACAGATCCAGTCTAGCAACTGTGTCCTTTAGGATTCAACCAACTCGATCAGTAGTGCTCACACAGCAGGTGGTGCATATCTGGAACGATGGAAGAGTGGTGATTTTCAATCAACTAGATTCCAACAAACATTGCTTCAATCAAAGGTTAGGAAAACAAGTAACTGTACCACCTAGTTCATGGTGTTTAATGTAGTCACTGAGTAAGTCTTATACATTAACTTTCATCTCAGATCATTTAGACAAGAGTGGATTGTTCAAATATGCAAATCTCAGCTGAGGACCGAAGTCTACCTGGAAATGGATGACAGATCCTCTTGAATTAGAAAATGACTCTCATCTGCAATAGTGCACTTTAAATTCCAACTCACCTCCTCACTCCACAAAGCCTGTCCTTGGTCTACAAGGTACAAGTTACAAGTGAATGGTCTCCATGTTGCACAGGACAAAGCGATTTCAAATGAACCAGATTCCAAGAAACATTGTTTCAATCAAAGGTTAGGGAAACAACTGACTGTACCACCTCGTTCATGGTGTTTTATGTAGTCTTTGCATAATTCGTATGCATAAACTTTCATCACTGATCTTTTAGACAAGAATGGATTGTTCAAAAAGGCAAATCTCAGCTGAGGCCCCAAGCCTACTTTGAAAATGGGTGACAAATCCTCAGGAATTAGAAAATTATGCTTGGCTTCAAATGTGCACTTTACCCCAAGACCTGAAAACTGCATCAGAATTACGTAGTTTTCAGTTAGAGTTATGTAATGGCAATTTCGCGTAATCAGTGATCAGGAAGCAGAAAGATAAGCAGAATGTTAATCACCTTGGAACCACATTGGTTAAAAGAGACACATACACTGACTACATATTTACTCTAGTCATTCAGAATCCACTCTCCAGAGAATCAATATGGTTGCTATGGGAACAGATATGCTGATCTTGTTTTGGTCAGGCAGACTGAATGATTAGTAAGGGCTGTTGCCAAGTAGTCATTACAGCCAACATCTCATTGAGATGAACTTCGTTGATAAAAACTAGAACGTCACCGACATCCTCAACTCATTGTGGCCATGTGTGAGCCAGGGTCAGCCCTGCTATGGCTATTTTGAAAAGCCTCCCTATGATTTCACGGTCACCTGATATCTGGTACCTGGGGCCTTTGTCATTTTGATCATCATCCTGCCTCGAAAAGCATCTGGCGAATTGCAGCTCAGGCAGATCTTCAGTCCCAACAGCACCGCCAGAAGCTATTGGTATTAAAGACAATTATAGACATAGATACAGCAGACTCTGGAAATGAAGTTAAGTTTATGGGACTCATCTATCAGAAAGTGGTGAGGTGTACATTGTGGAGAACAGGGCTCAATGGGTTGGGACAGTTCTTGGCATTGGTTAGATGAGAACGGCAAAGACTGCCTTATCAACTTTAACTGGACACCTTTATCACATGGCAAATAATCTCTTGCTGCTGGTAAGATACTCAGTGAGTCAAACAGCATGAGACATAGATTTTCAGCCATCCCTGGGTTTGCTCGGCTCCAGCAGGCCATTGGCTATACACATGGCTCACAGAGATGTCTGGCATCATTCGGCCAGATTCCTAAATGGGAAGTGATTTCAGCCCCTCAATGACCAGCTCATTGCGACCAAAGGTAGCAATTTCTGCAGGTGAGTGCTCACTATTCAGGGAATTATTACTGTACATACATTCTGTGAATGTTTGCTCTCAGCCTGATGTTGAACTCCTCTATAATGCTGTCTGTGCAACTACTAGGACTGTAATTGAGGAGAAAGTCTATCTTCTGAAGATATGCTTCTATTGTCTGGAGCACTCAGGAGAAGCTGATAAGTCCACATCTCCAGAACAGTAAGTGCTCCATGTCTCCTGCATAACCTTGCTCATTGATGGAGTGAACTCAGCAAAGAGTGATGGATCAGCTGTGAATCTCTACATTCAAGGAAGATAGGGAGTCTGATGGACATGTTGAAACAGGGACACTGATAATGAGGATACCAAGGTACCCAGGGAGTACTAACAAAATATGGTGGGCAGGCCCAACAGAACCAGTAGTTGGATTTGAGAGCGAATGACTTAGTTTCTCTTCATCCCATCACAGCCTTCAACAATCACTCTCTGTTTCCTGCCGCTAAGCAAATTTCAGATTCAATTTGCAAAATTGCACTGGATCCCAGGGGCCTTTAGCTTCTTAGCTCATCTTACATGTGAGACCTTATTAAAAGTCTTATTGAACTCCATGTAGACTACATCAACTGCACTACCCTCACCTGGTCACCTCCTCAAAATATTCAAATTTATTAGACCTGATCTTTTACAAAGCCTTACTATCCTTGATTGATTCTTGCATCTCCAAGTGGAGATTAATTCTGTCCCTCAGAAAATTTTTCCAATGGTTTCCCTAACATGGATATTAGACTCACTGGCCTGTAGTTCCCTGGTTTATTATTACAGCCCTTCTTGAATAATGGTAGGACATTAGCTGTCATTCCAGTCCATTGGAATGCTTCTTTATGGCCAGAGAGGATACAAAAATTAATGTTAGGGTCCCTGCAATTTCATCCCCTGCCTTTCAGTCATCTTGGATGCATCTTGTCTGAGTCTTGGAACTTATCTACTTTCAAACATGCTAAAACTGCTAATAGATGGGGGAGATACTAAATGAGTATTTTGCATCAGTGTTTACTGTGGAGAAGGACACAGAAGATATAGGATGTAGTGAAATAAATGGTGACGTCTTGAAAAACATTACAGAGAAGAAGATGCTGGATGTCTTGAAATGCATGTAAGTGAATAAATCCCCAGGACCTGATCCAGTGTACCCTAGAACTCTGTGGAAAGCTAGAGAAGTGATTGCTGGGCCTCTTGCTGAGATATTTGTATCATTGAGAGTCATAGTGAGGTGCCGAAGACTGGAGGTGGGCTAATGTGGTGCCACTATTTGAGAAAGGTGGTAAGGACAAGCCAGGGAACTATAGACTGGTGAGCCTGACATCGGTGGTGAGCAAGTTGTTGGAGGGAATCATGAGAGACAGGATTTACATGTATTTGGAAAGGCAAGGACTGATTAGGGATAGTCAGTATGGCTTTGTATGTGGGAAATCATGTCTCACAAACTTGATTGAGTTTTTGAAGAAGTAACAAAGAGGATTGATGAGGGCAGCGCGGTGAATGTGATCTATATGGACTTTATTAAGGCATTTGACAAGGTTCCCTATGGGAGACTGGTTAGCAGGGTCAGATCTCATGGAATACAGGGAGAACTAGCCATTTAGATACAGAATTGGCTCAAAGGTAAAAGACAGAGAGTGGTGGTGAAGGGTTGCTTTTCAGACTAGAGGCCTGTGACCAGTGGTGTGCCATAAGGATTGGTGCTGGGTTCACTGCTTTTTGTCATTTATATAAATGGTTTGGATGTGAACATAGGAGGTACAGTTAGTAAGTTTGCAGATGACACCAAAATTGGAGATGTAGTGGACAGGGAAGAAGGTTATCTCAGATTACAATGGAATCTTAATCATGGGCTGAGGAGTGGCAGATGGAGTTTAATTTAGAAAAATGCGAGATGCTGCATTTTGGGAAAGCAAATCTTAGCAGGACTTATACACTTAATGGTAAGTCCTTGGGAGTGTTGCTGAACAAAGAGATTTTGGAGTGCAGGTACATAGCTCCTGAAAGTAGAGTCGCAGGTAGATAAGATAGTGAAGAGGGTGCTTGATATGCTTTCCTTTACTGGTCAGAGTTTTGAATATAGAATTTGGGAGGTCATGTTGTAGCTGTGCAGGATATTGGTTAGGCCACTTTCAGAATATTGCATGCAATTCTGGTCTCCTTCCTATCGGAAGGATCCTGTAAAACTTGAAAGGGTTCAGAAAAGGTTTACAAGGATGTTGTGAGGGTTGGAGGATTTGAGCTCTAGGGAGACGCTAAATAGGCTGGGGTTGTTTTCCCTGGAGCATCGGAGGCTGAGGGGTGACCTTATAGAAGTTTATAAAATCATGAGGGGCATGGATAGAGCAAATAGACAAGGTCTTTTTGCTGAGGTAGGGGAGTTTAGGGTCAGAGGGGAAAGATATAAAAGGGACTTAGGAGTAACTTTTTCATGTAGAGGGTGGTGCGTGTATGGAATGAGCTGACAGAGGAAATGGTGAAGGCTGGTTTAATTTTGGCATTTAAAAGGCATCTGGGTCAGCATATGAATAGGAAGGATTTAGAGGGATATAGACCAAGTGCTGGCAAATAGGACTAGGTTAGGTTAGGATAACTGATTGGCATGGACGAGTTGGACCGAAGGGTCTATTTCCGTGCTGTACTTTAATAGATCTCTGTGACTCTATGAACCTATCTACTCCCTCTCAATGCTAATTTGTTTCAGTACAACACAGACCCTTAATAATCTTATTAAATGCCTTTGAATTTTCTTTTATGTTACCTACCAGTACTTTTTCACGTTCTTCCTTTAGTCCTTCCTCTAAGACTCAACTTGGTGGAACAGATCGCATAGGAACCTAGAAAATAGGAACGGGAGTAGGCCGGGTGCCTCAGTGAGCCTGCTCCAGCATCCAATGTGACCATGGCTGATCATCCAACTCAGTATTCTGTTCCTGCTTTCTTCCTTTAATCCTATTAGCCCAAGAGATTATAGTTAACTCCTTCTTGAAAATGTGCAATGATTTGGCCTTAACCAATTACAACGAATTTCCCCAGCTCAACACTGAGTGAAGAAATTACACTTCATCTCAGTCCTAAATGGCCTATCTGGTATCCTTAGACTCTGACCCCAGGTTCTGGTCTCTCTGGTGGTTGAGAACATCTGTCCTGCATAGACCCTGTCTAATCCTGTTCAAATTTTATAGGTTTCCTCCCCTCATTCTTCTGAAGTCCAATGAATATAATCTGAACTGATCTAGTGTCTCTTCATACAGCAGCCCTGCCCTCACAGGAATCTGTCTGATAAACCTTTATTGCACTCCCTCCACACCCAGAATATCCCTCCTCAGACAAAGAGACAAAAACTGCACACAGAACTCCAGGTTTGGTCTCACCAAGGCCCCGTACAATTCTGCTCCTGTACTTGAATCCTCTCACTATGAAGGTCAACATGCCATTCACTACCTGCTGCACCTGAATGCGACTGGTGTACAAAGCCACCCAGCTCTCAACGCAGTGACCCTTTCCAAAGCAACTGCCGCTTGGATAATAATCTGCCTTCCTGTTTTTGCTACCAAAGTGGATAGGCTTAGATTTATCCTCATTATGCTTCATCTGGCATTTACTTTCCCACTCGCTCATCTTGTCAAAATCACGCACTGAAGCTTCTTTGCATCCTCCTCACAGCTCAGGCTCCCATCCAGCTTCATGGAGCTGCAAATTTGGAGATCTTACATTTAGCTCGCTCATCCAAATCATACATATCTTTGTGAATAGCTGGAGTGGAAACACTATTCCCTATGACTACCTAATATTTTTTTTAAAAATCCTGCTGTTTGTATCCAGCCTGTCAATTAGTTCTCTATCCATGGCTGGACTCTACCCCCCGATTCGATGCACTTTAATTTGACCTATTTTGTTGGCTGTCTTTCATTAAATATCTTCAGCAGATCTTAAGTATACATTTTAAACTATCCATTATGATCAATCCATGCCTCAGTCACTCTGCAATTTTTACAGACGGAACCCCAGAATTGGGCAGAATCCCTGTCCAATCAAGTGCGATAGGTAGGCTCCCAACGCTGGGGGGACGAAGCAGAAGCCTTTCAGAATAGCAGCTTACAATGGAGAATAAATGAATGGAGTTTGTTTTGATTTCCAACTTTGAATTACTGCTCTTTAACTCTCAGGGAGCATTGCGATCACTCAAATTATTCATAATTGCCATTCAGTCTGTTGACTTAATGCCCCGTCCTTCAATTATTATAATTACAGCTAGGATATCTGGACATTGCACCTTAACTACCAGGTACATTGTGATTATCAGTGAGTTATTGTATTGCTGTATGTAATGCAGGGAATCTGAATGTTATTGCTTAACCATTAGTACTCAGTGGAAGTAGTGATTGGTGAAATCAAGGTGCTTGCACTTCTTGTTTCCCCTCTGCATTTGAAATCTTCCCCCTCACCCCATCTCCACCAGTTTCCCAGCCTTGATCTTCCATCTTCACTTGCTCATGGGTGGCCTGCTGCCTATAACCTGCTGGAGAAAAACTCAGCCACAGGGAAACCAACTGGTAATATTGTAACCATGACGACAGTAGTAGAAGGTGTGTAAGAGGATATCATGTGATCAGGCATCACAGGCCTTGAGTCTTGTTACCAGAATGTCATGTGATCAAACTTCCAGGGACAGGTCCAACTCCAATTTAGCCACATAATAAACTCTACTTTCACCCACCTCTTCAATGCCATTGAATGAGATGGAAATATATTTATGAACAAAGAAAGGGTGTGCTAGAAAAATGGAGAAAGAAAGTACTACCTCGTTTCTCTCTAAAAATAAGTGGCATAGACTCATTTATAAACCTCTGATTGCTATTGGGCGGCATGGTGGCACAGTGGTTAGCACTGCTGCCTCACAGTGCCTGGGACCTGGGTTCAATTCCCGCCTCAGGCGACTGACTGTGTGGAGTTTGCACATTCTCCCCGTGTCTGCATGGGTTTCCTCCGGGTGCTCCGGTTTCCTCCCACAGTCCAAAGATGTGCGGGTCAGGTGAATTGGCCATGCTAAATTGCCCGTAGTGTTAGGTAAGGGGTATGTGTAGGGGTATGGGTGGGTTGCGCTTCGGCGGGTCGGTGTGGACTTGTTGGGCCGAAGGGCCTGTTTCCACACTGTAAGTAATCTAATCTAATCTATGCAGGTACTCAAGATTAGGCCAAATATAATTCAATGATTTATTTATAGTAGTCTTTTTAAGAACACATGGGAAAAACGTAAACCTTGGTTATATTCACCATTAGCCACATAATCCATAAGACACACAATTATGACAAATAATGGATGCTGAAGTATATCTAGCTACCAGGAAACATGACATTTGCACCACAGTTTCATATGAATGAAAATGTTGAAACTGCGACTATACCAAGTCATGAGAAGTCTCCTGTCTCAGTGCACTCTCAGTATAACTCAATATAGTTGGAATATGTTCTGGGCTACTTTTGAGATACCAGATATATTGAAGCTTTGGTTTTGCTTTCTTTTTATGACAATATTTATGCAGCAATTTTGACAAAGTCAGTTGTTCCAAGATGCCTCATGAAAACATAATCAGATAAAATTTCATGTCAGGTTAGATAAGGATAGATTAGAATAGCTGACCAAAAACTTGATCAAAGGAATATATTTTAGAGTCATAGAGGTGTTCAGCACGGAAACAGATCCTTTGGTCCAACTCGTCCATGCCGACCAGATAGCCTGAATAAATCTAGTCCCATTTGCCAGCATTTGGCTCAAACCCCTCTAATCCATTCCTACTCATATACCCATCCAGATGCCTTTTAAATGTTGTAATTATACTAGCCTCCACCACTTCCTCTGGCAGTTCATTCCATACACATACCATCCTCTGCGTGAAAATTTGCCCCTTAGGTGCCTTTTAAATCTTTCCCCTCTCACCTTAAGCCTGCGCCCTCTGGTTTTGGATTCTCCCACCCCAGGGAAAGGACCTTGGCAATGCCTCTCTTGATTTATAAGGTCACCCCTCAGCCTCCAACATTCCAGGGAAAGTAGCCCCAGCCTATTCAGCCTCTCCCTAGAGTACAAACCCTCCAACCGTGGCAACATTCCTGTAAATCTTTTCTGAACCCTTTCGAGTTTCACAACATCCTTCAGATAACAGGAAGACCTGAATTGTACACGGTATTCCAAAAGTGGCCTAACCAATATCGTGTAACATGATGTCCCAACTCTTGACCAATGCTCTGACCAATAAAGACAAGCATACCACATACCTGCTTCACTATCGTATTTATCTGGGACTCCACTTGCAAGGAACTTTGAACCTGCACTCCAAGCTCTCTTTGCTCAGCAACACTCCACAGGACCTTACCATTATTCTATAAGTTCTGCCCTGATTTGCCTTTCCAAAATGCAGCACTTCATACTTATCTAAATTAAACTCCATCAGCCGCTCCTCAGCCCATTGGTCCACCTGATCAAATTCCCGTTGTACTCTAAAGTTACCTTCTTTGCTGCCCATTCACCTCCAATTTTGGTGTCATCTGCAAACTTATTAACTGTACCTCCTATAGTCACATCCAAATCATTTATATAAATAACAAAAAGCAGCGGACCCAGCACTGATCCTTGTGGCACACCACTGATCACAGACCTTCGGTCTGAAAAGCAACCCTCCACCTCTATCCTCTGTCAAGGAGTCTCTTAAGGAGGCAAGAGAGAGATAGAGAGGCATGGAGTTGTACGGAGGGAATTCTATAGTCAAGGGCATGATCTGCAATGGAGAAGCCATTTGTATTGGAGATGTACAAGAGCCCAAATTAGCAGAAGAAAGAGAAAAGGTATAACATAACAAAGATAAGTGGGAAAACGGAGGACTGGGAAGCTTTTAAAGAACAACAGAGGATTACTAAGAAGGAAATAAGCAGAGAAAAAAATGAGGTACGAAGGTAAACTGGCCAAAAATATAAAGGAGGATAGTAAAAGCTTTTTTAGGTATGTGAAAGGGAAAAAAAATGGTTAAGTCTAAAATTGGGCCCATGAAGACAGAAACAGGGGAATATATTACGGGGAACAAAGAAATGGCAGAAGAGTTGAATTGGTATTTCAGATCTGTGTTCACTGGGGAAGACACAAGCAATCTCCCTGAGGTAACAGTGGCTGAAGGACCTGAACTGAAGGGAATTTATATTTGCCAGGAATTGGTGTTGGAGAGACTGTTAGGTCTGAAGGCTGTTAAGTCCCCGGGGCTTGATGGTCTACATCCCAGGGTACTGAAGGAGGTAGCTCGAGAAATCATGGATGCGTTGGTAATTATTTTCCAGAGTTCGATAGATTCGGGATCAGTTCCTGCGGATTGGAGGGTGGCTAACGTTGTACCACTTTTTAAGAAAGGAGCGAGAGAGAAAGCAGGAAATTATAGACCAGTTAGTCTGACCTCAGTGGTGGGAAAGATGCTGGAGTCAATTATAAAGGATGAAATTACGACACATCTGGATAGTAGTAACAGGATAGATCAGAGTCAGCATGGATTTATGAAGGGGAAATCATGGTTGACTAATCTTCTGGAATTTTTTGAGAATGTAACTCTGAAGATAGACAAAGGAGATCCAGTGGATGTAGTGTACCTGTACTTTCAGAAAGCTTTTGATAAAGTCCCACATAGGAGGTTAGTGAGCAAAATTAGGGTGCATGGTATTGGGGACAAAGTACTAACTTGGATTGAAAATTGGTTGGCTTACAGGAAACAAAGAGTAGTGATAAATGGCTCCCTTTCAGAATGGCAGGCAGTGACCAGTGGGGTACTGCAGGGATCAGTGCTGGGATCGCAGCTCTTTACAACATATATTAATGATATAGAAGATGGTATTAATAGTAACATTAGCAACTTTGCTGATGATACAAAGCTGGGTGGCAGGGTGAAATGTGAGGAGGATGTTAGGAGATTACAGGGTGACCTGGACAGGTTAGGTGAGTGGCAGATGCAGTTTAATGTGGATAAATGTATGGTTATCCACTTTGGTGGCAAGAACAGGAAGGCGGATTACTACCTAAATGGAGTCAAGTTAGGTAAAGGGGCAGTACAGAGAGATCAGGGTGTTCTTATACACCAGTCAATGAAGGTAAGCATGCAGGTACAGCAGGTAGTGAAGAAAGCTAATAGCATGCTGGCCTTCATAACAAGAGGGATTGAGTATAGAAACAAAGAGGTTTTTCTGCAGCTGTGCAGGGCCCTGGTGAGACCGCACCTGGAATATTGTGTGCAGTTCTGGTCTCCAAATTTGAGGAAAGACATTCTGGCTATTGAGGGAGTGCAGCGTAGGTTCACGAGGTCAATTCCTGGAATGGCAGGACTATCTTATGTTGAAAGACTGGAGCGACTGGGCTTGTACACCATTGAATTTAGAAGACTGAGAGAGGATCTGATTGAGACATATAAGATTATTAAAGGATTGAACACTCTGGAGGCAGGAAACATGTTTCCGCTGATGGGTGAGTACCGAACCAGAGGTCACAGCTTAAAAATAAGGGGTAGGCCATTTAGGACAAAGATGAGGAGAAACTTCTTCACCCAGAGAGTGGTGGCTGTGAGGAATGCTCTGCCCCAGAAGGCAGTGGAGGCCCAGTCTCTGGATTTGTTTAAGAAAGAGTTGAATAGAGCTCTCAAGGATATTGGAATCATGGGTTATGGAGATAAGGCAGGAACAGGATACTGATTGAGGATGATCAGCCATGATCATAACAAATGGTGGTGCAGGTTCGAAGGGCAGAATGGCCTGCTCCTGCACCTATTGTCTATTATCTAAGATGTTTGTGGAGCTGGAGGAGATTATAAATATTGGAAAGGTAGGAGGCCAATTGAAATTATGGATCAGAAATTTAAAATTGACAGATTGAACTGGAGTGACTGGAACATGTTGAGAATTGGGACAGGGTAAGCTGAGTTTTAGATACAAGACTATAAAGGATGCAAAGGGAGAGACTGGCTAGGAAAGCATGGGAAAAGTCAAGTCTGGAGGAAACAATGAGACACAATGAGGGTTTCAGCAGCCAATGAACTGAGATGGAGTCCGACTTGGATGATGTTATAGTATTTCAGTGACAGAGTGCACGTATGGCCAAGAACTCACTTTGGCATCAAATAGGATGCAAATATTGTGCCTCAGAGAAAGAGACAAAGATAGTGATGGAGTTAGCAGCTGGGGAATGAGATTTGTAATAGGAACTGAATCCAAGAGTTTTATACCTCCCAGTTAGTTGAATCGCTAGGTGTTAATGTTCAAAATGAAGCATAACTAATGAAAAGCATCATGGGGCAGATAGAGGCAGACGTACTGGTTGTCATTAGCATACAGCATTAGGCAGTCACCTAGGTGTTAAAATGCATTTGTCTGGAAAAATAGCACTAATTAGAAACTACAACCCAAGACTCCCGTTCTGTTCTTAGCTGTGCATATTCTGTAGAGATACAGATTTGAATGTGTGCACGCAGTTGGATTTATAATTTAGTGACTATGTCACCTGGCATATGTAACTTTTGATCTCATCACACCTCAAAAGGCCTGCTGCGGTTTAAAATTGACATTGAAGACATACACAGTGATTAATTGCAAATTTTAAAATTGTTCAAGACTGCCCTAATTCAGTGAAATCTGACATATCTCAACTCCTATTGGATTCTAACCCTGTAAAGTGAATGCAAAGTTTATGCTACCCAGAGTGTGAGGGCTGTTTTCACAAAAAGCTCTCAGTCATTCAGAGAACATAAATGAACTCCTCTGGGTCATTAATCACGACAGCTTCATTGGATTATTGTTACACATCTTGGAATTTGGCAATTATTCTGCTGCTTCAGTTTCTAATTTAATTGTACATAAATCTATTGGTTTATTTAAGACTGAAAACCTGGTTTAAATTCAATATTTCACTACATTCAAAGAGAATGACACGGAACCGAGGGGTGTAGAGGAGAAATTTTGTTTACACAGCAAATCGTTATGATCTTAAGTGCATCCGCATATAAATGATGGTGGAATCTGATTTAATAACAATTTACAGAAGGGAACTGGGATTCTATACTTGAACTGCCTAAATTTGCTGGTTGCATGAAAAGAACAAAGAAGGTAACTTGATTGAATAGCTCTTTCAAAGAGCTGCCATTGACAAGATGGGCTGAATGGCCTTCTTCAAGATTTTGATTCTATGTTCATTATATTATTTGTAAGTAAGTATGCAAAATATCAAAACTAGGGCACTGTTAAACCTGTGGGTCACTCAATCTTCACTGGCAGTTTACACTTCACAGTTTATATTTGACTAGTCCACCACAACCTCAGTGGAGAGTTGTGGAAGCCTTGGGAAAATGCTGTAAACAGCAGTCCTGCCATTCCTAATCAGGGATTCTGTGAGCTCTTACAGCGGAGCTCCAGGGGAAATGTGCCCCTTGCATGGAAAATGTTCAGCCTTTGAGAAATTACAATGAACTTGACTGTCACTTTTGACCTTTCAGGTTCAGACTAATCTGTAACATTATGATTGATGCAGGAGACGGAACACTGGTTCTGCGTTAGGGTAACCTTTGTCACTCGGGATATCATCTCTACAGAAACAAATGAAGTTCATTGGGCACATTATGCCTGCATTAATTTGAAATATTAGTGTGGCATTCAAATAATAAACAAATTCTAGTTAATGATATGAATAATGCATTGTCTTCTTGTAATCTGATGTGCCCTATTCTGTTATATAACTAACCACTTTATCAATTCTATTGTTTACGATTGTTTAAACATAGTCTGTAGGCCTGTTGTGTTCTTGCAGAACATAAATGTACCAGAGGCTGTGTTTGCAGTGACAACAGTGTAAAAGGATCCCCAGTACATGCTTTGTTTGTAGACAGGGCTGACCACAGAAAGAGACATTATTAATTTGAATAGTAAATGTTGTTATGTTAGTAACCTGGGAATCTGGGAGCTGCCTCCACAAAGTGAGAAAATTAATTTTGTCTGAGATTTAACCTTTTTAAACATTACATGAATCGGAGAGTTTGGATTTTTCTTCCTTGAGTTTGCTTTTGCACTGAATTATTAATGTACTGAAGGATGATCTGTTTTTTTTCTGCCTTATTTCTACCATTCATGTTAATTAGAGGCTCCAACTCACACGGTTTATCATTTCATTTTCTGTACAAGACAGCATGACCAAGGAAAGCACAAACAGCTGTGGATTAAGGGTTAGCAGAGGAATTAGGTGAGTGTTTGTGTGAAGGAGGCAGAACCATGCTCCGTAGAGTGTGAAAAATTATTCTACTCCCGGCTGGAGTTTCCTTGTGACAATGACCAATTACTTCCAAGTGAATTTATAGTAATTTCAGGCAGGAGCACGTCTACCTCTGCAATCATTGTGGAGGAGGATTGTACCACACTGAGAACATCAGAGGATGCTGTGCTCTGAATTTTTTAGTCCTTCTGAAAACAGCAAGGAGTACTGGATTGTGATTGAAAAAGCAATGACAATTTGTTATCATTTCAGACTGATCTATATCCTATACTACAAGTTAAACCATTCTCAGGAGCCAGATTTGATCAATTTAAGTGCTGATGATAAAGGATGTTAAAGTAAAGAAGAGTTTGCATCTCTATAATTTCTTTCATATGCTCAGGCCATTTCAAAGCATTTCACAGGTAATGGATTACTTCGCATCATCGCTGACATTTAGTAAGTAGACCTTGCAGGTAAAGCAAGCTGCAGTGAGGTAAATGACTTGCTAACCTGCTACTGGAGCTGTTAGTTGAGGGACAATTATTATTTGTAACACTGGGGCAATCGCCATTGATTTGCTGAAATTTGTTTTATTATATCTTGAAGTGTTGGAGAGTAATGTTTCCTTTACTGGTCTTGACTATTCTACCCTTGTTCAACTTGACTAGTGCCTGCTTCTCTTTACTTCTTTCAGGAATTAAGTGGCTGAGAGGGTGTGGTAGGACAGAAGAAGGAAGTAGTTGGGAAGATGGAGGAGTGGAAGAAGGATCAAATAATGCCAAAAGGATACTTCATGCCTTCTTTATAGCCAGTTGAGGAGTTTGTCTAAAGCTTCTGCCAAATACAGCACCTCTGACAGTGCAGCACTCCCTCAACACTGCACAGACGAGTCAATCTGAATAATGTGCCACACTGGCATAAGAAACTCTCGGTGTTTAGCACTGTTAGATTCTTATTAAACCTCCTTTATGTTATACCAAAATGTTTCAGACCCAACGTGGTGTGGCCCCTCTGAGTGAAGTGGCCAATTTGAAGATTATTGTTTTAAGATGCACCTCCTCCTGTTTTCGAGTGAAGTGATTGGGATTTAGGATCTGCCTGCTTCCGATCTCATTGAGGTAGGCAGCTTTAAACTTGTTGCTGTCTCTCAAATCAACAGGCATTCAGCTACCTCAATTCCATATCTCCTTCTTTTGACTGACTGAAGGAACAAAAGGAGCTCAGCAGTTCCATGACATGTTCTAGTTAACTTTCACCATTTAAAGGCAATCAACCTTCTTAAAGGGGAGCTTCCATCAAACTGCCTCCAGCTAGTTGAAGGTATAAACAATACAACTGGAGCTCTTAGGAAGGAGAACTTCATGATTCTGACGCAGCACAGTAGGTCTTTTTGAAGGAGATGAAAAGGATGAAAGAAACCACAAGGTGTGGGTTACAAGGGTCTCAAGTTAAACCCTCAGAAGGAAATGGACGCAGGTATGTTTTAAGTTCTGAAGAAGGGTCACTGTACCAGAAAAATTAACTCTGATTTCTCTCTACAGATGTTCTCAGACCTGCAGAGATTTTCTAGCAATTTCCGACTTTGTTTCTGATTTCCAACATCCAAAGTTCTTTTAGTCTTTTAATGTTTCTTGGGCGTCACTTTCCCCCTTCCATAATTATTCTTAACCTGAGTGATTGCTGGACCATATCTAAAACCACATTGCTGTAGGTCTGGAGTCACTAGGTAAGGACAGCAGATTTCCTTCCCAAAAAGACATTAGTGAACCAGGTAAGTATTTGCAACAATCAAACAGTGGTTACATAGTCAGCATTAGATTTGCTTTTTTAATTCCAGGCTGTATTGATTTCAAATCTCACCATGTACCAGGATGGCAATCAAAGCTAAGCCTCTGCAACATTAATCTGGGTCTCTGGATCACACATCCAGTGACATTGCCATTACATCACCACCTCCCTTCAGAGGCCATCTTTCATGGCATGTGAGGCACAGGAAGCTATGCCGTAAGTATTGGCCTCTCGTGGGTTGTAAATGGCATGCTCTCTTCAAATGTTATATCCAATTCTATTTTCCCCTGTCATTTAGCCACCAGCAATTCCTTTCAGATGACTCCAATACCAAGCATTCAGGTATTCACCCTAACACACCCTCACATTCACCTCTTGCCCACAGCTTTCTTCCATATATACCTACATGTGAAATAATCATGGCTGCTTGGCCAACATTTATTACCCACCCCATATTTCCTTTGAGAAACGGTGGTGAGATGTCTCTTGAACCACTGTAGTTCATGGGGTATTGGAACTCTCACAATAACCTTAGGGAGGGAATTCAATGACTTTGACTCAGCATCATTGAAGGAACAGTGATATGTTTCCAAGTCAGGATGGTGTGTGTTTCTTGGGGCTGGGATCCTTCAGGTGATGGTGTTCCCATATATCTTCTGACCTGTCCTAGGTGATAGTGATCATGGGTTTGGAAGGTATTGTCTGAGGAACCTTGGCGAATTTCTGTAGTGCACCTTACAGATGGTACACACTGCTGCAACTGAGGGAATGGATGCTTGTGGATGTGGTGCTAATCATGCGGGCTGCTTTGGATGATAGCAAAGGCGCCTGGAACATTGCCTGTAAGTTAGTCTATTAATTCAGACTATTTCTTGTTACTGGTTCCTGAATGGCTGCATGGAACCTGAACCTACTCTTCACTCTCAGGGTAACAACATTCTCACACCCAGCATTGGCAGTCCACTAGAGGTACCTGTAGTTGTCTCTCAGTCAGCAAGTCAAGACTGCTGTTGCCCATGCCAAAGTGGTGCAGTCTGAAGCCAGGCTTTCATATTATCCTTTAATGGTTTCTACACAGTCTGTCCCAATGACCATCAGCAGGCTTCCACCAGCTATACTGCAAACACTGGAGTAGTTTTGCACAGGATCATGAGATAGACAAAGGCACCTAACAGACAGAAAGTAGGGTGGATAAATCATTTTTCTTTGTATAATTGGTTGTGTTGTTGGATAAAGATGTTCTGTTCATGGGTTTAATACCGAATGTTCGGTGAGTGCGATGAAGTTCCTTCAAAGATGGATAGAGAGTTGAGTGAAGCAATGGTAATGTCAAGGTGATGTCGTAAGGGAACTAGAATACGATAAGGTGCTCAAACAGAATCTGTTCATAATGAGTCATGCTTGCTTCTTCTTATAGAAGATGCAGTGAACCACCATGGAACTTGGAGATTTGATCTGGTGAGTATTGGAGGGCTCCCCATGCGTTGTCCAAGCAATGGAGCTTAAGAACACTGATGGTCTGCTACATGACAGGTTTTGGGGGCAGCATATTCCTCATAGTATTTTGCCTTCCTTGTTTTTCAGGGTGGAGAGTAGCCATGGTTCAGGGGACTTCCACTGTCTCTAAGCAGACTGGTTCGTGGTGGTGCTCTGAAGCCAGTGAGAATAGCAGACTGCTGCCTCAGGATGCTTACAGCTGCAGCCATGATAATGGGTATCACTGACATAACGGTCTGGGCTTGGCCATATTTGAGCTGCATGTTAATGGAGTGAAACCATTTTGGTTGCTGCACCTCTCCCACTCCCCCAATGACATGTGCTGCCCTCAGAGATCGGCGTGTGCAGTTGAGGGTTTTGCACCACAGACAATGTAATCACTAGCACTGGCATCCTTGCCTCTTGTTAAATGAGGGACTCAGTTTCGTGATCACTTCCTTGGTGCACCTCTGACGAAGGTGAAGGTGGTATTTCCCTCTCTGCAGCCTCTGCTACATTTGCCTGTTGTGCTGAAAACTTCAGGGCATGGCAAATACAACTCCTGGAACTGCTGAGGCCTTGGGCAGGCAGGACTCAGAACTCCTCTAGCCTCCCTGTTAAGTGCAACACTAGCCACTAGTGGGTGTACTAACTCACCACGTCACCTCCAAAACCTTGCAATGAGCAAACATGAGTCAAAATCACTTCACCTATCTTTCATTTAAGCCCATTGAGGGGGTTGGCTGTTGCTCAGGGTTATCCAATTGTGGACTTGCACTTCCTGAGCTTTCAGAATGTGTGTTGAATCAGCCAGAATAGCCAACTGAGGACACAATCTACCTCTGGAAAAGTTTCAGCAGACACATGGCATGCCCATAAAAGCAGAGATCCCAGCATTGGATGCCATATGTTCCACAGCAGAACACACCATCAGTTCTATAATGCACCAGCTTGCTGTTCTGATCTTTTGGCACCAGGGATATATGTCAATTTCCCTAGTTTGCCTGCAGCATTGAATTGGCCTTTAATGCAGGGGAATGGAGTGATTGAAGAAGAGTTGTCTCAGACTGAAACATTAACTTTATCTTTCTCTCTCCAGATGCTACCAGACCTGCTGAGTTTCTCCCGCTTTCTGTTTTCATTTCAAGGTAAGGGGATACAGGACATTGGTGAGACCTGTCCTGGATTACTGTGTACAGTTTTGGCCACCATACTCAATTTGCTGCATTTGTTACCCACTTCAAGTTTGTCTGGAGCTAAATGGCTTGCCAGGTCATTTCAGGATCAAGCACATTGCTGTGTGTCTGGAGTCACACATACACCAAACAAAGCGGGGGGGTGGGGGGAGGGGCAGATTTCATGCCCTAAAGTTCATTAGTGAATCAGATGGGCTTTTTACAACGGTTGGTGATCATTTTGTGGCACCTTAACATCGAGTAGATTTTAACCTCAGTTGTTTGAATTAAATTCCACCTGTTGCTATGGTGTGACCCATTCCCCAAACTAGGCCTGAGGGTTACCAGCCCAGTGATATTACCATTACAGCACAGCATCTCTTCCACAGACTGGAGGCTGAGTTAGTCAGATTTTGATCCTGAGGTGGGTCAAGAGATATAGGGAACTGGCAAGAAAATGGAATTAAGACCAAAATTGCACCAGCCATGATCGTATTGATTGGCAGAGTAGATTCAATGAACCAAATGACCTACTCCAGCTCCTATTTCTTATGATCTTCAGTGTTCCATCAATTGTTGAATGTTTCTCTACATATTCTTTTCAACGTTTACCTGTTGCTATGTAGAATGTTTGAGTGTGTCAAAAAGGCATGTAGGCTGGGCTCTCATTTCATGGTTGGAGTATTGCAATGATTTGCCTTAATGGGCCATCTAAGAAAGAATCAAGACTTTCCCCCCATATCCAATTTAAAAGTAGTTTCTTTGTCATTAATCATGATCTATGTATATCAGGATTTATCTTGCAGGCCTGTACAATCGGGGCCAGGGTCCGCAGTTCTTTGTTTTATCACACCTTGAGAAAACTTGCTGGGCTTAGATTTCAACAATGAGATTCCTTCATGGCATCAACTTTGTCCTGTTTCTTCATGTGTTTACCTGTGGTTCTCAGATCGACAATACTATTCCAGTCATAGTTTTCAGCTCAAAGATGGATGTTGAACTTGCGCATGAGAGATGTTGCTTGCTCAAGAGAACATGCGATCTTTCAATAAGAGGAAAACAGAAAATGCTGAAGAGTCATACTGGACTCGAAATGTAAACTTTGTTCCTCTCTCCAGAACTGCTGAGTTTCTTCAACACTTTCTGTTTTTATTTCAGATCTCCAGCATCCACAGCATTGATTTCAATTTTTCAATGAGATATTTGATTGGTCATTAACTAATATGCTCAGTTCAATAAGCTCGCAGTGATACTATCAAGCGAACACCGGTGCCAATCCTCTGACATCACTCAGAGAATAATTCTCCCCAAAAGGCCATGAAGTTAATTTATAGGAGGTCATGGTGATAAATTACTTTATAATTGCTAGATAAAATAATTGGTCTGAAAGGCGCTTTGTAATGGCTCCCCTCACTGATACATAAATAAATATCCCTGGGTGGGGCTAACCAGCTTTTCTGCTTTAGTTCTAAACTAGCTCAGTTCTGCAGTCTTCAGTCATTTGACATAGATCTGGTTACTCTCTCTTAGGAAGTAACGATGGATTAAATCTCACTTTACTTGGCTAAATGAGAGTTGTGCCAAGTTCGTTTGGAGAGTTTCTTTTTGCCATGAGGCCTAACATGTCTCTTGTCGTAGCTTACCAAACTCACCTCATTAATTACCTACCCCAGCCCTGTGGTGCCTATATGTCTGATTCGTGTGCCATCTCACAGCATCATTCCTGGAACAACCCACCACTGAGCAGATATCCCAGAATTCACTGGAATTTCTTGCCTTTGTGCCATCTTTAAAAGACTCATTGTGCACTCCAGCAAGTACCGTCAGTCCAATGCTACCGTGACTGGCTCCTGACATGGTATACAGGGAGAAATCAATTTACCTGCACTTCCACACATGTCAATTTATTGTGTCCATTGCTCCCAATATTGTCTCAGCAATCTGGAGGAATGCACAGAAACGTGGGTAGAAGATGAATAACCTTCTCTAGTCTGCAAGTCTAGGTGCCACTATCTTCTGGGGGAGAGACTGAGAGGGAGTGGCATTCCGACAGCAACGCAGAGTTCAGGAAGTTGCCCACAGGAAATAGAACGTGGCAGGATGAGGAGAGGAGGAAACAGGGGAATGCACTGGGGGTGGGGGTGGGGGGGGGGGGGGGGAAAGAGTTTAAAGGCCAGATACATGACCAATCTGGGAAACACTTTTGTGACACCAGAACATTCAGCAAAAAAGTGGATGCCAGTCAGTTTTGGGAGTTCCCAACCAGGCTGGTCACGCAGCGTGATCCCAGCAGAGCTTTGGATCCATTCAGCTGAGCCTCCAGCTTACCATAGGTATGCTCTCCGTGGTGCTGACATTCTGATCTTTTCAATTGCAATTGTCGCATAATGACAAATCTTTAAACTGGGTGGATTCTTAATTGAACACAATGGTGATGATGTTCACTGCTTTCCATTCCAGTGTGTACATTTTGATCAGTGAAGGCTGGAGGTGCTCTCTCATACAATGTCCCTGTCAGTTTGCCAAATTGCCTGCCATTGTAGCTGTAATTGAGAATGATCACAGCTGCAACATCTCAGCTACATGGACAAAAATCTGTTCAATTGTTGGATCAATATGAATAACAAGCTGGATCAAGGCCAGCCCTCATGTATGTCTGTTCTTTTATATCGCCCATCGTAGCTAACATGTTCTATTTTCAATCTTTTGTGCTCACAGGCACAGGCATAAATTCAATCTTTTTTGCAGTTTGGCGGAGGAAGGGGAAACTGTGCTTTGTTCCAAGGAGACAATTGTTTAAAAGGAACTGAAGTGGGGGATACTACAGAAAAGAAAACATTATGAACAACTGCTTGATTTGTTCCCAGTAATTGCTGTTTTGACTGACTAAAGCATCTTTTTAGCATAATTTCCTAACTGCTTGCTCTTGTCAGATTACAATGCCAAATCAAATATGTCTTTTTAATTATGAGCACGATATCACAACTTATTCTCAAAAGGACAAAACTGTAAATGTCAACCAATTGAAAATAGTCAGTTCTAAGAGAAGAGCCTCAGAGTTCCTACAAAAATAACTTTTATTGTGGACAGTGAAAGAAAAAACCATGCCCTGTTAAAAGATGTTCCTCCTGCCGATAGGCAGAGATATATTTGTGCTGTTCATCTCTGCTCCTCGCTTCTGGCTTCCTGTCACTCACAGCCCAACATTAAACCTAATGCATACCTAAATTATTCAGAAATAATCTCACATTCCTCTCACATCTCTGGTCTCCAACACAAGTTAATGCTTTAATATGATAATGTCACTGTCTGCATGGAGCAGTGTATATTCCAATGAGGTCTATTTCCAACTGTGCGGGTCATTCTGACCTTGGCTGAAGCAGTGTAACATGTTGCAATGTATACAAACAAAATACAATGTTGAAACAGCTGCCAATTGTTATATATCCTCCTTATTTTCACTTTGTATGATGTCAAGGAGAGAAATGCACAATGAGCTGGGGTCCCACCCAAAGTGCAAGCTACCATTAGCAGGTTTTGTTGTGTATGTAAAATATGGTCAAAATTCCACATTTTCATTCCAGAATGTCCCCACCTTACCTCACTGTACCTCTGGTAGGAATACACAAAGGGCAGTAGTTTACAGGTAGATATTTTGTTAATCAGGGCCCTGTGTTTTACCTGGGTGATGTTTTAGAGGGGGAACCTCAGCTCACTCCTAATGAGAGGGTTATTACAAGCAGAGGGAAGCTCCATGCCGAGGAGTTCCTGCTTCACAAGGGCTGACTTCAGGTAAGCCTTCCTGGATTACCAACTAATGCCTGGGCCTTGATCCCCAAAGGAAAGTGTAAATACTTTGCACTTAGCATTTGACAAAAGGCGCTGTTTGGAGAATACCTTAGTTCCTTCTCTGTGGGGAAGCTGCATTTACCTCTTCCATCCAACAATGGAACCAACAGGATTTTCCAACACACTTGGCAGGCACCCCAGTTATCTAGTCAGTGATTCAGCAACATGGGAGGCTATGAAATAGGGAAGGTAATGAACAGAAATTGAAAAACTGCCCAAAATGAAAACAACCCTAAAATCTCCAGCTTTCTGTTGGGAGAATGTTGGAGCAAGTCTACATTACAACCAGTGGTGACACACATAAGATCAATGCCAGTCCTTGGAAAGACCAGAAGCTTCACACAGCATCCAGCATTAGGTCTTGAAAGCATTCAAAAGGATTGTATTTGAAAGTGAGTTATTGAATTATACAACTTTATTAAAATATAAGAGAATTCACCTTCAAATGTGTTACGTTCATTGCATTGTATATCTTGAAAACATTTGAACGGTGCTATCTGAGGAGGTGTTCCAACATGCCTTTAAATTAGGTGTCAAAACATTTGCCTTCAAAAGCTGTCTCGATGTGAAATGCCACTTATTATAGGTGCTAGGCTGAAAGCCAAAAGCTGAACAGTGAAAGCATTAAAATGACGTGCATCGTCAGTAGTTTTCGTTAGGTTAGCAGATCTGTGCATCATCAAGCAGGAAGGAAAGCCATCCCTTCAAAGTACAGGGACGTGGTAAGATTTTATGATGTGCCTTAAAGCAAAGTCTTTGGGGATGGTGAGTGGAAATAAATGAATATTGCTGACTTGAGCCCAGGCTGACATTAATTGGATACATACTAATAATTTGTTTCAAAAAATAAACCAGGCATTGTTTATTATTTACTCACAATCAGATTTGCTGCTTAGCGCTAAATGCTCTAACTTACTAATCTCTCCACTGCATCTGCCACCACATTAAAAGTATATTATTGATACTTATGCCTGCCACCTTTCTATTTCAGACTTTGTGCAATGAATAATGTATGTTCTTGCAAGTGAAAGGCAAGTAAAATAACTGCTTCTGTTTTTTTGTGTGATTCAAGAATCTATTACAATTCTCCATTTGGAAAAAAGGAACAGAGAGGATGGAAGTTCTCAACATCTTGTTCCTCCAACTGCCAGCAGCACAGAATCTCTCGCTGCAGGGCCAAAGGCTGCTCTATCATTACATGGAGCTTTAACCTAAGGGTCAACACGCCTCAGGTGAGGGGAGAGGTCAAGAAAGTGATAAGCTCAGCAGATGTGGGAATTGAACCCATGCTGTTAGTGTCTGTTTGCTTTCTAAGTAAGTCAGCTGTCCAGTCCAGTAAGCTAACTGAGCCTCAAACAATGGCTCACCAAAGAAATAAAAAATTGTCAACTGATGCTGCACTTGCTCACTACATTCAAATACCTCCTTGCTACAAATAAAACCTATCAAGTATCAATTGAGGCCCCTTGTCAACTCAAACAATAGCATTAAATGGAATTAAAACTTGTCGCATGATGGCACAGTCGTTACCACTGCTCCCTCACAGTGCCAAAAACCCAGGTTCGATTCCTGCCCCATGCAACTCTCTGTGTGGAGTTTGCACATTCTCCCCGTGTCTGTGCTGGTTTCCTCTAGGTGCTCCATTTTCCTCCCACAGTCCAAAGATGTGGAGGTTAGGTGAATTGGCCATGCTAAATTCCCGTAGTGTTAGGTGAAGGGGTAAATGTAGGGGAATGGGTCTGGGTGGGTTGCTCTTCGGATGGTCGGTGTGGACTTGTTGGGCCAAAGGTCTGTTTCCACACTGTAAGTAAATCTAATCTAATCATGTTCATGGGATGTAAAGAAGCTGATTTTCATCGACCTGACCTTGCTGGATGGGTATGGGACATTGACATTTGTTACATAGTTTACCTACCCTTTCCAGTCAATGTACAGGCTCCTATTATTTCATGATCACTTTGAGATGATGGAATAAGTTCTGGTTGAAATAGTTAGATATCTCATCAGCTCTTGAAAAAAAAATCTCAAATCAGTCCTTGTGCACCAATGAGTTGAGCGTGCATGGCGCATGCTCGGTGTATCAATATTTGACATTGCGTGCCTGACTATTGCTCCTCAAACTAAACCGTCCAGGCTGCCTCAGAAACAGATGCAAAAATGCATTAGTTACAATGTAATTTCTGCTCTGTGATTGGCCATTATCATGTAACCTCTGAAGTGTTTGCTTTCTGAAAAGACAGATAGGTCATGAAAGCCTACACAGGGAATGCAGGCAGCTCAGTGGCTTGTACAGCTGCAATTCACCCTCAGGTGACCGTCTGTGTGGAGGTTGCACACTCTCCCGGTGTCTGCATGGGTTTCCTTCAGGCACGCTGGTTTCCTCCCACAGTCGAAAGATGTGGAGGCTAGGTGGATTAGCCACAGGAAATGCTTAGTTACAGGGATAGGGTAGGGGAGTAGGTCTGAGGGGATGCTCTTTGGATGCTCTTTGGAGGGTCATTGTGGACTTGATGGGCTGAATGGCCTGCTTCCACACGGCAGGGATTCTATAGTGTCAGAAGTGCGCAGCTGAAATTGTGTGGGTTTTAAGAGCTGTAAGAGCACCTATTTCTATAAGAACCACCAGAAGTTAATTTCAAACAAAACTTCAGTCACAATTTATGACTGCTGGGTGAGTCAGTATGGCTGTGAGTTTTCCAGTTTCAGCTCCTGTGGAGATGATAGATGCCTTGAGACAGATTGGAATCTCTTCCAATCAATGGTATAATTGCGATATCACCACAATGTTTCAAAGAAAACCTGAACAAATCCAAGTAGCAATTCTATGGTCAGCGAAGAGGATACGGTGTTGCAAACTATATTGCATCCGAGACCTTGCTGAGGAACAGAAAAGCTAGAATGGAGATTCTTTGAATGCTGCGATGATCCATTTTGAAGCCTCTGTTAATGTCATGTACGTGTTCAACATCAGAGCTGAATAAGAGAAGAAATATTTGCAGAAGAGCAAGCAGAAAGAACATGGCCAGAGTACAGGATGTAGATACTATGGAGGTCCCTGTATGAAAGGAAATGAAACATGTCCAATGTCAGGGAAAACAGCGCTCTAACTGCAATTAGCTGAATTACTATCATGACCTATAAGTTTGGCTGCTGGTGAAACATTGGGCAATGATTCTTATTAATCATTGTACACCATAAAACATCTTGGCACTGCCCAGACTTAAGATAATAAATAGTTTGTCATCTTTGAACAATAACTAATCAAGACAAACATCAAGTGAATGTGAAATCTTAGATAGATACTGATGCTTTCTACAATATCATGAGCTTTGCAAACCTGGCTCCAAACATCGACCCAATATTAGGCCATCAAAAGTAAAGTGGAAAGCGTATGATGGACCTATACGCACCCCAAGAGGACAAGCAAAACTGAGAGCTCAATCTAGTGGAGTTCAAGGAAGTTGACTCTTAGCAAAATCCACCCATCTCATCTGAAACAAATCTAAAGATTGGACATGCCCCAGAAATATTTTGTAGCTTTTCACAGAGAATCAAATTATTAACTGCTGACATAATCTAAAACTTACAAAGATGTTTGTGGGTCTTGGATATCTTTCTGGTGATTATTATCTTGAAGCCGATTAAATTTCTCTTTTGCATCTGCACAGGAGATTTCCAGCAGCCCTCACGTCCAGCCTGAAAGAGAAGACAGAGGAGTTGGAAAAGAGAGAAGGAAAGGAACCAGAATGGTTAACAGCTAAGTCTTTTCAAGAATCATGGGTAAAAGTGGCCAACTGCACAGGAACAAAAGGTTATCGTGCATAGCACTGTTCATTTAGCAAGTATCTGGTGAGAAGAGCTGCTCAAGGCTGCTTGACCATTGTAGATATTAACACTGTTATATTGAAGACAACAAACAAAATATCTGCTGAACTCTTGATGGATCGAAGCTATCCAGAATGTAACCTGGGAATAATCATTGCAGAGGTTAACCATTTCTGCTCCTCCACCCTTGAGCCCCGCCTCTCCAATTCCCGCTTCTCCGCCCTTGAGCCCCGCCCTTCCAATTCCCGCTCCTCCATCCTTGAGCCCCATCACTTCAATCCCACCCCTCCTCCCTTGAGCCCCGCCCCTCCAATTCCCACTCCTCCGTCCTCGAGCCCCGTCACTTCAATCCCACTCCTCCTCCCTTGATCCCCGCCCCTCCAAATCCCGCTCCTCTGCCTTTGAGCCCCGCCCCTCCAATGACGATGCTCTCCACCACATCTCCTCCAATCGCCACCAGGACAGAACCCCACTGGTCCTCACCTACCACCCCACCAACCTGTAGATACATCATATCATCTGTCGTCATTTCCGTCACATCCAAACGGACCCCACCACCAGGGATATATTTCCCTCCCCTCCCCTATCCACATTCCAAAAAGACCACTCCCTCTGTGACTCCCTCATCAGGTCCACACCCTTCACCAACCCAACCTCCACTACCAGCACCTTCCCCTGCAACTGCAAGAACCTCCCCTCTTATTTCCCTCCAAGGCCCCAAGGGATTCTTCCATATCCGCCACAAATTCACCTGCACCTCCACACACATCGTTTACTGCATCCGCTGCACCCGATGTGGCCTCCTCTATATTGGGGAGACAGGCCACCTATTGCGGAGTGTTTCAGAGAACACCTCTGGGACACCCGGACCAACCAACCCAACCAACACTTCAACTCCCCCTCCCACTCCACCAAGGACATGCAGGTCCTTGGACTCCTCCATCACCAGACCATGACAACACGACGCCTGGAAGAAGAGCGCCTCATCTTCCGCCTAGGAACCCTCCCACCACAAGGGATGAACTCAGATTTCTCCAGTTTCCTCATTTCCCCTCTCCCCACCTTGTCTCAGAGTCAACCCTCGAACTCAGCACTACCTTCCTAACCTGCAATCTTCTTCCTGACCTCTCCGCCCCACCCCCGCTCTGGCCTATCATCCTCACCTTAACCTCCTTCCACCTATCGCACTTCCAATGCCCCTCCCCCAAGTCCCCCCTCCCTACCTTTTATCTTAGCCTGCTTGGCACACTTTCCTCATTCCTGAAGAAGGGCTCATGCCCGAAACGTCGATTCTTCTGTTCCTTGCATGCTGCCTGACCTGCTGCGCTTTTCCAGCAACACATTTTCAGCAATAACCATTGCAGAAACAGGACCGTGAGCTCGGAGTTCAGGAGAGGAGGGCAGACCCAATGGCGTCACTGAAACCTGGCCAGCTCTCCCTCTCTAGTGTGAGTAATACCTAAGTCTCAGTAGGGAGTCTGGCGCACCTTTGGTTTGTAACCAATGCAATTTTATACTGTAGCACTAAACTGATTGTGTGATAAATTTTTTTAAAAGTAGATTGCAGTAACTATACAGGCTGTAATCATCAGCATTGATCTGGAGAGAGCAATGAACAATATTGGGATTGAATTAAACTAGATGTTGGACGATTGGGGAACTGTGAGTAGGCCCTAATACCACAGAAAATGGAGGAGTGCTCAGTAATGATTAAACCTGCACAGCATGTTGCACTGGGTGAGCCAGCACTAATATGATTGAAATCAGGACCCTTTATTTCTACAGGCTAGCAAAAGTAGGAATCTTTAATGGAAGCTAGGAAACTAGAAATCTTTCCTTTTGTCAAACATGATAAAAAAGAGGCTTGTAGCCTCGAGTTTCCCTTCAATGAACATCATTAACTGCAAGCACAATGTACACATTATCAAACTACAGTTAGAATGGGCACTGGTGGTCCTTGTTAAACACATCAGAAGGTTGCTGCACTTGTGTGGAACTCTTTGTATTTTATTGAGTTGAGCATTTAGGTCTGGATTTTCCTAATGCTATTATAGCACTATCAGGGCAGGGACTTCCCTTACTGACCCACCTATGCTTTCAGCCCCAGTTGCTTCTCTGTCAGGAAAGGTTGATCAAACTGTCTTCAAATGCTGGATTGATGTCGATCCCTCTTTGTTTTGAATTAAGAGCAAGTTGTAGTGTTTTCTTGATCAGGGTAGAGAATGTCAGATACTGTGATCTCTGAGCTGTTGAATGACTTTAAGACAACAGTTGGTTTGAACAATAATAATTAAAATGCAATTAAAATATATGCCAATGTATATATGTCAGAGAACAATAATCAGTTAACATGCCATTCTGCAGAAGAGAGCATTTAAACCTATGAGAAGTTCTATTTGTTCATTCATGAGGAGATTTTAAAGCTATCCACCTATTCGAGAGAAAAAATTCAGGAGTGCAATTAATGAAGAGGAGGTAAGAGGTGTTTTATGATTTTTTTGTTGCAATAATAATCTAATTAAATTACTGTTTAATAACATATTATATGAAATAAACAATTTGTCATGTAGCAGGTCTGAGGAAGAGATATGAACTGTGACTGCTGGAACAAATTACTTTAGAATTTGATATAAATACAGAAGTTGCTATTAATATTGCATCGGTACAGAGTATAAAAACATTTCAGATCAATAATGATCCTTCATCTGAACCATTTAGCCTTCGATTGTAATCTGATTTACATATGCACCCGGTCAGAGATGTAACCGATTGGAGTTCTCTAGCTGAATCCTGTTAGATTTTGTTGTACATCCTGCTGTAAAATTTATATATAATGATTGTATGCTTAATAAATCTGTGACATGTAGCTTTATATATTTGTGGAATATATTGTGGGTAAAAATTCATACATTTACACTTCATCTGATGTCTAAGGGTACGGACCAGGCTCCTGCATGATCTTTGTCTACAATTCAACTCCCCCTCCCACTCCACCAAGGATTGCAGGTCATTGGACTCCTCCATCGCCAGACCACAGCAACACGAGGGCCTCATCTTCTGCCTAGGAACCCTCCAACCACAAGGGATGAACTCAGATTTCTCCAGTTTCCTCATTTCCCCTCTCCCCACCTTGTCTCAGTCCCAACCCTTGAACTCAGCACCACCTTCCTAACCTGCAATATTCTTCCTGACCTCTCCACCCCCACCCCCACTCCTGAGGGAAATGTGAGGTACTATAAAAGGACACAGGAAGAGACAGGGGTTAAAATTAAAGATGAAAAGAACCCCAAAGAGTGAATTTTTCTATATTGAAGGCCTTTAACCAAAGCCTTTAATACGTATATGAATGGACTATTCAAGAACAATGCTAGGACTTCTCCTTCCAGGTAGGATACTGAGTGAAGTAGGACACTTAACAGATAGCAGTTCCAGTTGCAGGGAGAAGAAAATTTGAGGAGCTGGCTGAAACCCACTCATCGCCTACATGCAATAAAGGTAAACCGTATAGCCCTAGTGGATCTTAGGGCTGTAAGAACGCAAGAGATATGTGCAGGAGTAGACCATGTGATCCATTGAGACTAGTCCATATTCAGTACAATCATTGTTGGTCTTTCACTTCAACACTACTTTCCAACTTGCTTCCCCCATCCCTTGATTCCCCAAGAGACCATAACAATCACTCTTTTCCAGCCTTAAATATATTCAGTGATGGAAGATTCGCATCCCATTAGGGTAGAAAATTCCAAACATTCACAACCGCTAGTACAGCAAGGAGAAATTGGTAGCCATCCTGGATGCGTTGGAGGAGATAATTAGAGATTGGGTTAAGAAAACCACTCTGTGCCTCACAAGCCAATCTTTATAACTTAATTATGGATGATTTGCTGTCACTAGCCATTGAAAAATGAATTCATCAGGCTCTGGCCCGAAACATCGAATTTCCTATTCCTTGGATGCTGCCTAACCTGCTGTGCTTTAACCAGCAATACATGTTCAGTTCTGATCTCCAGCATCTGCAGACCTCACTTTTTCCATTGAAAAATGAATAATTGGCATGGATCTAACCATTGTCAAGAGTTTACTTGAACATTCATGGGTCTATCTGTTGAACCCTTGTTACTTCAAAGATATTTTTGTAGATGACTTTAAATATGTTCAGTTAATTGATCTTTGTTTACAACATGGCCAGTAGTAGAACGTTATGTCCATTACATAGACAGCAAGAGGAGTCACACTACAATTATCTGAGGTGGAGATCCCTTCAATATTGAACCATTGAAGGTTGTGCAGCCTATTGAGCCCATAATTAGTCATTGTAAAGGTCTGTGTTCAAGGAAGATACTGAGAAAATAAGATTTAGCACCAACATTCTCAAAGGTTGATACCTTTTGGAATACAATTCATGCTGTCAAAAATAAATAATAAATGATCATGAAAGCTCATAAAGCTTCCCCCATGATGTGCATCTAACATCTTTATAAATCCAAAAGTACGTTAGTTGTCAATCATAAACTTCTCCATTAATCGGATAGCTGGCAATACAATGTCTGCTGCTTAGGTGTGCTGAACACTTCCATGTTGAGATAGCAGGCAACATGATAGATCTTCACATCGAATGTCATCAACCTTAATCCTTAACTAATTACTCCCAATGAACATAGCCTGAGAGATTAATCCTTATAGTACAGTAGAAAAACAAACCTGTTGAATTTCTATCAAATAACACCCAATGGTCTGGATTAATCTGCGAACAATGACCTAAGACAGGATGCAAATGAGCTGACCCATTTTTTGAAAACCACAAGCTCACCTCAGTCTGACATCTGCTCTAAATTCCTGTTTGTTGTCAATGCAACCTACTATGTATAGAATCAGCTGTAGCCAGAAAACAGTCCATACATGTATTCATCTCTCTGGAAATAGGGCACGTTGTCAAGGTGCCTAATAATTGTAGAAAAGTCAGACTCTGTTTCACACTTACTCAGCTTAACAAGGAGGAAATCCTCTTCGTTTATATTTTTTTTTTCTTTTCTGTCCTCTCTTTCTCCTGAATATAATAAGTAATTGCTGGAGTATATTCCACATGCACAGCCTGACCACGAGATTTACATTCTAATCCTGTGGGAGACTTGACAGCGAACCATCAATTTTTCTTCCTCTTTTTGTCAGTCCAGATTTTGGAGATGCCTAGGCTGACCTGAATTCAATTAATTAATCATTTCTGATAGGTGCCCTGTGGACCACACAACCTGGAAAGTAGATCTAAAAAGGTGGAGTGTAGATGTTTCATGCTGTGGCAAATACTGTGACCAGAGGCACAGGGTTGGGAAATAATTAAATGCTTCTAGTTAAGAAGTATGCATAAGGATAGAGAAGGAAGGTCAATAAAATAAAGAGTCCATTACAAAACTAGTTTACATATGAAAATGAATAAGTTTAGTTTTTTCAGCATATAAAAGGGACTGTGTTCAATTGGAACCACACCATTGAAGACAGGCAAAATGGCAAAAAGAGGGTGAGACATGTAATGAAACAAGGGAGTCCCATAATAGGAGATGTTAACTATCCAGCAATGGATTAGAATGGGGTATTGAAATTGATAGTGAAAATGCAGAGTTTCCACACTGATGTTAACACAGTTTATTTGGATCAGTTTGTTTTCATTTAACAATTAAAGATCTAGCTCCAGAAATGTTGTCAAATTGGTAATTTGGAACAGTATAGGAAATGATTAGTTAGCATAATTATGTTTGATATATAAATTGAAATATTGCACAAGTATAAATAATGGTGATGATCCTGTAAAAGCCAATTTCCACAAAAAAGGAAGGAAATGAGCTGCGCTAACCAAGAAAAGGGAAATGGCTAATGAAAAATTGTACAAGGTTGACATTTGGATATTTTCATATAAGGCAACATTTGCTGCAGCAACTACTTGAATTCCTTGCATGACTAATGAATTTAATATAAAGTATGACTTGAAAAGCTGAATAAGAAATGTAGAGCTAATAATGCAAAGTATATTAGAAAAGCAAAAGAAGATTAGAAAAGCTCAGAAACACTCTGAATACTGCAAACATAAAGGTAAAGAAAGCCATCAAAGCAGAATATTTTCTAGATTCTGCAGTCCTCAGAAAAGCATCAGTCTGCTCCCAATTGTGAGTGAAATGGTGGACCTTGCCATTGCTGATCCAATGAGCCACACTGAGCAAAAGGTTAATCAGATGGAAAAACTATGAGAATCAAAGGAAGCTAGCAAGGAATGTAAAAATGGGTAGGTAGAGTTTCTACAGGTATTTAACAATGAAAAGAGGAAGTAACATGAATGTTGGTCCTCAAGAGAAAGTGAATGAGGAGTTTATAGTTGATAATAAGGAAATAATGGATGAAATGTACAAAAACATTGTTGCTGACTTCAGTATGGAAGATGCAACAACAATTCTAATAAACTTTCATAAATCAGAAGGTGGAAGGGAGAGAAAAACTGAATGGAAGAGAATATAACTATAAACTAAATCTTAACATAATCAAGCAGAGTCAACATGGTTTTGTGAAAGGGAAATGGTGCTTAATAAAGTTATTAAACTTCTTTGAGAACATGACAAGCTGGGTCTATATAGTGTTGGCCATGTCTGAGAGACAATAATAAATACATAAATGAGGATACAACAGAGAGACTTAGAGCTCTATAAAGCCACAATTCATTTATCAAATTCTTAAACGATAACACACACTTTTAACTACTAGAAATATCTCAATTACTGTCCTTCACTACCCTGATTTCTGCAACTAATCCCAGGAGAGTTTGCAATCAGCCAGGCTGAAACTCTGTTCAACATCTTCACCACATCTCCTGACATAAGCTGCTTGCACAACGTGAATCTTCAAAGTGTTACTGAACAAAGGGATTCGTTCAGTCTCTTTATACACAAGTCTCTCTGCCAAGTGTGTGCGTGTTTTGGAATTATGCACGTGACCAATCCTGAACATTTTGGGCAAGTGCATGACTTATTCGGACCTATCCATGCATGTGAGCCATCCCTCATTGGTTGAATGGTGGCATGGTGGTTAGCACTGCTGCCTCACAGCACCAGCATCCCAGGTTCTATTCCAGCCTTGGGCAGCTGTCTGTGTGGAGTTTGCACATTCTCCCTGTGTCTGTGTGGGTTTCCTCCCACAATCCAAAGATGTGTAGGTGAATTGGCCATACTAAATCGTTCATAGTGTGAGGTGCATTAGTCAGAGAGAAATGGGTCTGGGTGGATTGCTCTTTGGAGGAGTGGTATGGACATGGGATCTAATCTAATGCTTTGTCCAAATGTATACCTTATCTGGTAGAGACAGCAATTCCTGATTTCCTGCAGTTTTAACTCTTAGCAGACCTGACTGACATAACAGCCATTCACAGTTCCATTCACAGAAAAGCCCATTGTTAAGCTTATCAGTTCCTGTCAGTTCCTGTTATCTTCAGCCTCATCCAAAAATGGATTTGCAAAAGACATTCAATATAGTGCCAAACAAAGGGTACTGCACATGGCAAGAACTCATGAAGCTAGAGGTATTACAGCATCATGGATTGAGGATTGACGAATAAATAGGAAACAGAATGTAGAGATAAATAGATAATTTTGAGGTCTGCAAACTGTAACTAGTGTTTGCTGGGAATCAACTATTTACAGTCTATATTCATGAATTTGAGGTAGGGACCAAATGCATTACTGCTAAACATACCAAGAATACAATGGTAGGTATATATATATAGATAGATAAGTGAGTGGATAAAAAAAAGCTGAGAGAGTATAACGTGGATAATAGTCAGAGAAAGACATAAAAGTGGAAGATTATTTAAAAGAGAGAGATTGCATAATGGTATGGTGCAGAGGGATTTGGCAGTCCTGGTGCACAAATCCCCAAAAGGTTAACGTACTGATGCAACAACTAATTCAGAAGGCAAATAAGACGTTAGGCTTTATTACAATGCAGGTGGAGAATACTGTAGGAATATTTGTCACAATTGTACAAGACATTGATAAACTTAAACCCAGAATACTTTGCATAGTTTTGATCTCCTTACTTAAGGAGGGATATATTTGCAGTTCAGACAAGATTCACTATTGCTGAGATGAATCTGTTGTTTCATATGGAGAGATTGAGGAGTTTGGGCCTGTCTTCATTCAGTTTATAAGACAGGCAGGTGAGGTTAAAATATGTAAGAACATGAGGCAATTTGACAAGGCAGACCATGAGTGCTTTTCCTTTCATGAGTTACTGTGCAATAAGGGTGCCTAGTTTTAAAATAAGGTTTTCCCATTTCTGACTGAGATAAAGAAGAATTTCTCCTTTCTGAGGTTCCTTAATCTTTGGAATTCACTGCTTCAGGCAGCAGCAGAATCTGCCCCACTGAATATTCAAGGCTGTGCTAGATAGATTTTTGATCTAAAAGGGAGTCGACTATTATCGGGTGAAAGCAGGAAAGTGGAACTAAAGCCAGTCAGATCAGCCATCATCTTGTTGAACAGTGGAGCAAACTCAAGGGGTCTATTTCTTATTTCTCATGTTGTTCTAAGGACAGCAAATGACAAGGAGTATCTGGATTAGTGGTGCTGGAAGAGCGCAGCAGTTCAGGCAGCATCCGAGGAGCAGTAAAATCGACATTTCGGGCAAAAGCTCTTCATCAAGGAGTGGCACACTATGACAAGGAGTACATCACTCAAGGCAGTGAGACAGTGAGGATTTGACAAAAGGAAGCAACAAACAACCAGTCAATCAATTTTAGCAAAGGTGTTACATATGTATGCAATTGGCTGTGAGAAATATATTTTTGGGTGAGTAGGAGGCACATTTTTCCATGTGGTCTTGTGTCTTTTTCATGTGGGAGAGTGGATGTTTTGAAGGATGGCACCCACTAGCTGTAGTCTGTGGATCTGGACTTGTGCTGCACAATGTTGGCCAGCCCTGACTCAATGGTCAGAACATTCAAAGTTTTAAGCGTAAATTTCCAAGTAGTAAACTAGATGCATGCTACGTGTAGCTTGAAATTAGCTTTGTGCTTAGAAAGGAGCCCCTTGACTTTTATAAATGAATTCGGCATTGCAATCACTGGTCTGCAGTATTGAGAAAAGCTTGGTCATAAATAAAATGAAACCTACATTTCAGCACAGGACAGAGCCTGATACATTAGTGACGGTGTTCTGAAATGCAACACAAATCAATTTCTGGCTAAATTAATGCACTTCAGCATCTCGGGGAGGTCAAGGCAAATCGGCCAGTATCATGTGATCAGAAAGCATTGGGGACAACATGATGGAGAAATGTTCTTAATTTCATGGATAGTTCTGCAAAGCAGGCAAATTGCTTTCAGCAACTGTCCAGAGGCTGATTGCAATCCCAGGAAACAAGAACTCCCATGGAAGAGAACCAATTATAGAACTAAAAAGTTTATTGGTTCTTGCAAGGAAAATGCTTACAGACTTTTAAAACATCACTCATGGGACCAAGGTGTCACTGTCTGGGCAATCATTTATTGCCCATCCCTAATTGCCCAGAGGGTAGTTCAGAGTCAATCGCATTGCTGTGGATCACATGTAGGCCAGAGGATGTGAGGATGGCAGTTTCCTTCCGTAAAGGATATCAGTGAAACAAATGAGTTTCTCCAATAATTGACAATGGATTCATGGTCATCAATAGACTTTTAATTCCAGACTTTTATGAAATTCAAGTTTAACCATGGCAGGATACAGCCCCAGGTCCTCAGAACATTACCTAGGTCTCTGGATTAACAGATCAGTATTGCCTCTCCACAATGATGAAAATATAATGTTCTTTAACCTGGATAGAGTGGGAGGTATTTAGGAAACCTTAATGATACTCAGTTATTTCGGTAATTCTTCATTTTGGTTATTGAAGCATTCTTCTATATCACCATTAATTGGGGATGCAAACAACTCTCATTAACCACAAGACTGCTGGCATGTGAAAGAAATTGACTGTCTGTGTTAAACTCCTCATAAATTTTCAACACTAACTCTGTATCTCTGCTAATAGTGTAATGGAAGCATAAAGTTATCACTAAAGAACAAGAATAAATGTATAAGAGGCAATTGCTCACCTTGGAATTATTCCCTCTCTGTCACCGTGTGACACTGAAAGTGCAGAAATCTGTCTGTGCTATTGAAATGGGAATAGTTCTCCACATCTGCCTGTCAAGTCCCCTAAGAATCTTACTTGTTTCAATAAAGTCTCATCTTATTCATCTAGACTCGAATGACTTCACGCCTAACCTCTTCCTCCCTGGAATGAGCCGAGTGAACATTCTCTGGACTGTCTCTCAGGACAGGATAACTTTCCTAAGATAACTGAACCCAAACTGTTCACTGTATTCCAGATATGCTCTGACTAGTGCCTTGTCTAGTTTTAGTGAGATCTTCCTGAGTTTATACTGCATTCCCTTTGAAATAAAGGACAATATCCCAATTGCCCTCCCTATTACCCATTGAAATTGAATGCTGTACTCAGAAATCCATCTGTACTGTAGCTTTCTGCTGTCTTTTTTCATTTAAATAATATTCAGCTCTTTTATTCTTCCAAGCACAGTGTTAATATCACATTTTCCCACATTAACAGGTTCCAATTCCTAGCTGGAGTTGTTGTTTACTTCACTTTCACAATGGCAAATCAAAATGATTTCTATGTCCATTTAAATGAAGTTTAACTGAGGAGAAACATTGCTGAGTTTTTTTCCATTAAGACACAGGATGTGGGTGTCACTGGCTGGACCAGCATTTCCTGCCCTCCCTAGTTGCCCTTGAGTAGGGCATGGATGGAATTGCTGTGGATCAATTGATGTAGGTGCACCACAACAAGGAGAGGGTTCCAAGATTTTGACCAAGTGACTTTGGTGATTTATTTCCATGTTAGGATGGAGAGTGGTTTGGAGGGGAAGTTGCAGGTGATGGTGATCCCATGTATCTGCTGCCCTTGTCCTTCAAGGTGGAACTGTCCGCAGGTTTGGGAAGTACTGTTTAAGGAGCCTTGGTGAATTTATACAGTGCATATTGTAGGTAGTACATGCTGCTGCTACTGAGCATCGATAATGAAGTGAGTGAACATTTGTGGGTATGTTACTAATCAAGCAGATTGCTTTATCCTGGATGGTGTCAAGCTTCTTTATTGTTGCTGGAGCTGTGCTCATCCAGGCAAATGGGGAATATTCCATGACAGTCCTGACTTATGCCTTGTAGATGCTGGACAGGCTTTAGGGAGTCAGAAGGAGAGTCACTGACTGCAAGATTCCCAAATATTGATCTACTCTGGTAGCCACAGTACTTACATTGCTCATCCAGTTCAGTTTATGGTCAATGATAACCATCAAGATGTTATTAGCGGGGATTAGCATTGGTAATAACATTGAATGTCAAGGGATGTTTTTTGGATTCTTTCATGTTGAAAATGGTCACCGCGTGGCACTTGCGTGGCCCTTGAATAGCATGGATATTACTTGCCACTTGTCAGCCCAAGCCTGGATATTATCCTGGTCTGCTAAATTTGGCAAGGGCTACTTCAATATCCGATGAGTCACAAAATAGTCCCTTTCAAGATCGAGGAATGCCAACAGTCTTGGATGACCCAGTTTCACACTTTCCTACAAATTTCTAGCAAATGCCATATGGTGTTTGGCTTGGGGCTAATATGTACTGTTCTGCAGGATAGTTTTAATTTGAAATAAGACTGAATGAAATTAATTGCTAGAAGATTCCACACTACTATGCTTCATTCTGCACATGTGTGTTTGTTGTTTCACCTAGCGTTGGCATTTCCCATAAACACAGTCTATCTGGAATAGATACTCTGGATGATATGTTATCTCAGGAAGGTGACATTTGTAGACCTTCCCATGAGCCTCTTGCTGTGAGCCAGCTCTCCAAGGCAGAAGGAATCAGGCTGCCTTCTGAAGTCACACTGGAGGTAATGACAGTTACTGTAGGTCAAAGTGGCTTCATGAGGAACACAACAGCCAATCATTGCTGCCAGTCAGCCAATACCTAAGAAAAAGCGAGGTTCAAGAGGAAACATTACCTAAAGTGGCATTAAAGGATTTACAGAAGAGCTAGCCATGCAGTCTATAGGGATTTTTTTTTAAATGTGCTCACACTGGATTTCCTATTCTTGAGACTAAGTGCACTAAAAGAGATATTGGCATGACACACACATTGGATGCAGAACCTCGTCCTCACAATTTTGTATCAATGCACTACTAATACACACACACACATACAGAAATTACAGTTATATCAGCTTCTCACTATGTTTCCTTTCAGAGATTTGTGATTGGCTTTCATCATGAAAGAGAATTATCAAGGATAATTCAAAATTGAACTTGAGAGAGGTAGTGAGAGTGTTTGTCGTTGACATCAAGGCTGTATTTGACCAAATGTGGCACAATGAAGCCCCAGCAAAACTAAACTCAATGGCAATCTGTGGGATAACTCTCCAGTGCAAAGACAATTGTGATTTTCGGAGGTCAGTCATCTCAGCTCCTCTGTAGGACTTCCTCATGGTAGTGCCCTAGACCCAGCCAACTACTTTCAGCTGCTTCATCAATGACGAGGTCAGATGTGAGGATGTTCACCGATGTTTGCACTATATTCAGCACTATCCACGACTCCTCAGATATTGAAACAGTCTCTGTCCATAAGCAACAAGACCTGGACAATTTCAGGGCTTAGGCTGACAAAAGGTGAGAAACCCTTCGATTGCACATGTCAGATGATGGCCATTTCAAATCAGAGGGAGTTACCACAGAAAAAAGAGAGCAAGAAAAGCCTGGAAACCAAGAAAAACAGGAGAGAGAGCAAATTTGTGAATTTGATAGCTTGAATGAAACAAATCAAAAATCTGCAGACGATGTATTTCCAGTGATTATTCTAAAATCAAGCCTACTCGTGAAATCTAGATTGACCTTTAGAATGCGTAGTATCAGTGCAAGATTACTGCATGAGCTTATCTTGAGCTTGAGCTTGAGTTTCTGTCAATAGAGGCCGTCACAATAATCAGGCAGTTCAGATGTTTGTTGTATTCCCCAGTCCCCACCTACCATGACCAATGTCATAAAATTAGGGCAAACAAACCAGTAGCTGGTTACACTTAATGGTAAGGTCCTAGGGAGTATTGCTGAACAAAGAGACATTGAAGTGCAGATTCATAGCTCCTTGAAAGTGGAATCGCAGGTAGATTGGATAATGAAGAAGGATTTGGTATGCTTATCTTTATTGGACAGAGCATTGAGTTAAGGAGTTGGGAGGTCATGTTGCAGCTGTACAGAAAAGTGGTTAGGCTACTTTTGGAATATTGTGTGCTATTCTGGTCTCCTTCCTATCAGAAAGATGTTGTGAAACTTGAAAGGGATCAGAAAAGATTGCCAAGGTTGCCAAGGTTGGAGAATTTGAGCTATAGGGAGAGGCTGAACAGGCTGGGGCTGTTTTCCCTGGAGCGTCAAAGGCTGAGGGGTAACATTATCAAGGTTTATAAAATCATAAAGGACATGGACAGGGTCTTTTCCCTGGAGTGGGAGAGTCCAGAACAAGAGGGCATAGGTTTAGGGTGAGAGGGAAAAGATGTAAAAGAGATCTGGGGGTAACTTTTTCACACAGAGGATGATATGTGTTGCGGAATAATTTGCCAGAGGAAGTGGTGGAGGCTAGTACAATTGTAACATTTAAAAAGTATGTGGATGGACATATGAATAGGAAGGGTTTGGAGAGATGTGGGCTGGGTGCTGACAAGTGGGACTAGTTTGGGTTGGGATATCTGGTCGGTATGGACAAGGACTGAAAGGTCTGTGTCTTTGCTGTACATCTTTATGATTCTATGACTCTGACTGACACTTTCTCACAAAGGATTTCTGCCATTTCCAAAGCAGAATAGAATATGCACCACTGAGACCTCTTCTTTCCAACATCTATTTTACTATAAAGATTGGCAAAAGTTGATCTCTAAAATGCGAAGGCTTAATAAAGAATTTAGGAACAATAATTGCACATAAAGGGTTTTTTTCTGCCATTCATCAGCCACAGCTTTTATCTTGACAACTTTGATGCACAAAAGGATCTTTGTATCAGTTAGAGGAATTTAGCTAAGGGACAGGGTGTAAGAGTTGGAAGAATACTAGGACTGGTTGTTCTCCTCAGAACAGAGTAAATTAAAACACGCTTTGGTAGAACTATTTAAAACCCAGCATAGGGTGAGTAAATAATGTAAAACTATTTCCAGTAGAGTTTTGGGAATAGATCAAGAGAGAACATGTAGAAAAGTTTCTGTATGGATTGAGTTGTGCTCTGAAAACGCTACCTGAATGGAAGGTGGAAAAAAACATTTATTTTCTAATCAAGCTGTTTGGAGACATTATGATACATTCCAGAGCATATGGGACTTTACCTGAGCCTCCTGGCTCAGAGATAGGGATACTACCACTGTGCCACAAGAGCCCTGAGTCAATGGTAACATTCAAAAGAGGATTGGATAAATATCCAAACAGAAACTTCACAAAAACTTGTTGGAAAAGTGCAGGGCAATGGAAGCTGTCAAGCAGCTTTACAAAAGAGCTGACTTAGGCACGATGGGCTGAATGCCCTCCTTCAGTAGCATCAACATTTGCTCTCTCTCACTTTCAAGAGTATGTCTTTTCAGGCTGATGTGAATCTGCAGGGAGATTGAACACATCAATTTTTGACGGCAGATCTTGGAGTATATGCGGCATGAGATGGTGTGATCCAAAGAGCTGGGCTTGTTTCCTTTTGTATGCTGTCATTCCTCTACCTCATCATTATAGCTCTGGAACTTGAAATGTAATATAGCTTGATGGATAGGTAGTCACCATCTGGGACAGTTAGCAGCAAGCACTTCCCAGTCATTAATATCAATTTTGCTGCTCTTCAGAGACCGTATCAGAGTGTCTTTGAAGTCAAAGTAAAGTTCTGCAGATGCTGAGATCTGAATTAAAATCAGAAAGTGAAGATCCAAACAAGAGTCACTTTGGCACACAAAACCTTAACCTTGTTCCTGTCTCCACAGATGAAGCCAGACCTGTTGAGATTCTATAGCACTTTCTGTCTTTGAAATGTTTTCTTTTTCTTCTGTTAGAAATGTTGGAGTTTTGAAAACAAGATTTTTAGCCATGCAGACATAGAGCTCAATCCATTGCGTTGAATTTGCAAGAATTTTGCCTCAATACTTGTGAAGATAACTTCAAGAAGGAAGATAGTGTGTGCTTGATGGTCCACCTATTGAATCACGAGGTTGTAGCAGAGACATTGCTGATAGGATTTCTCTAGCATTCTTATGCATCACTGATTCACAGTCTAGATCTTACCGCAGAACAGGAGGTGGTGACAGAAACTGGTCTGTAGACAGGGACGTTTGTTGACCTCTGAAGGTTTCTGTTGTCAAACACTTCTCGCTGTAATTTGTAGAATGCTGAGCTGGTGCAAGTAATTTACATTGGATTTTCTTGATGATGTTGACCTTCGGAGAGAGGTGGCAGCCAAGACGTGGGAAGATTTTTAAAATATTTGTTCATGGGATGAGAGCATTGCTGGCTCGGCCAACATCTATTGACCGTTCCTAATCGCACTGGAGAAGGTGCGGGCAAGCTGCTCTCTTGAATGTCTTAAGTCCTTGGGGATGATTAGATGATAAGAAGGGAGTTCACGGATTTTGACAGTGATGGAAATCCGACATAGTTCCTAGTCAGCATGGTGTGAATCTTGGAGGGAAAACCTGCAGACGGTAGTGTTCCCATGGGTATGCTACTCTTGTTATTCTGCGTGGTAGAGGTTGCGAGTTTGGATGTTGCTGTCTTTGTGAACTGTGACAAGTTGCTGATGCACATTTTTATTGATAGTACACACTGTTGTGTTAACAGTGAAGGCAGTAAATATTACATTTGGTGCCAATCAAGTAGGTTACTTTGTCCTGGATGGAGTCAATCTTCTTGAATGTTGTTGGAATGGCACCCACCAGGCAAGTAGGGAGTAATCATTCACACTCTCGACTTGTGCCTTGTAGATGGTGAACAGGCTTTGGGGAGGCAGGATAGTAAAAAGAAAACACTCCAGAAATCTGAACCAAACAAAAGCCACTCGCTTCAGTCCATCTAAGTTGAAAGCTTGGACTGGTAACCCTCAACCTACCTGAGGAGATTTGTAACATCTTGCAGCATTCCAACCACTCACCAAGGATTAGGTTTTAGAGGGATACAACAAGGTATTCACAAGATTAGGATGTCTTCCTAGAGAGGACCTCAGAGGATCTTCCCTTAAGCCAGACCAAAGGACTGACAATTATAAAGGAGAAGAACTGGAAAATAAAGGAATAATTGAGAAAATAACAATTCCTACTGAAAAATTAACAGCCTGACAGCAGTGAACAACCAGGGAAGCTGAGAGGATGCATTGAATTAAAGGGTCTAAATAAGTCTCTGAAGAGATCTCACCACTTCGTGCCAGGTATCAAAGGAATTTAACAATAACTTGCAAAGACAACAGTCTTCATTGCATTCAGGGCATTAACACAATTAGAAAGACATTGTGTTCAGATTTAGATAAAGTGCCTTTGCTTGTGAACATTTGTATCCATTCCAAATTGGAAGAGACAAAATGACAGTTGAGTCCAATCAAAAGCCATTTCATAGAACATAGAACATAGAAAAATACAGCGCAGTACAGGCCCTTCGGCCCTCAATGTTGCGCCGACCGAATCCTACCTAACCTACACTAGCCCAATAACTTCCAAATGCCTATCCAATGCCCGCTTAAATGACCATAAAGAGGGAGAGTTCACCACTGCTACTGGCAGGGCATTCCATGAACTCACAACCCGCTGTGTAAAGAATCTACCCCTAACATCTGTCCTATACCTTCCACCCCTTAATTTAAAGCTGTGTCCCTTTGTAACAGCTGACTCCATTAGCGGTAAAAGGTTCTCAGTGTCGACCCTATCTAAACCCCTAATCATCTTATACACCTCTATCAAATCTCCCCTAAACCTTCTCTTCTCCAATGAGAACAGCCCCAAGTGCCTCAGCCTTTCCTCATAAGATTTTCCTACCATTCCAGGCAACATCCTGGTAAACCTCCTCTGCACTCGTTCCAATGCCTCCACATCCTTCCTATAGTATGGCGACCAAAACTGCACACAATACTCCAGATGAGGCCGCACCAGAGTCTTATACAACTGCAACATGACCTCAGGACTCCGGAACTCAATTCCCCTGCCAATAAAGCCCAGTACACCATATGCCTTCCTCACAGCACTACTTACCTGGGTGGCAACTTTCAGAGATCTGTGTACATGGACACCAAGATCCCTCTGCTCATCCACACTACCAAGTAGCCTACCATTAGCCCAGTAATCCATCTTCTTGTTACTCCTACCAAAGTGAATGACTTCACACTTAGCTACATTGAATTCCATTTGCCACCTTTCTGCCCAGCTTTGCAACTTGTCTATATCCCGCTGTAACCTGCCACATCCTTCCTCACTATCCACAACTCCACCGACTTTTGTGTCATCCGCAAACTTACTCACCCAGCTTTCAAGCCCCTCCTCTATATCATTTATAAAGATAACAAAAAGCAACGGTCCCAAAACAGATCCTGGGGGAACACCGCTAGTAACTGCATTCCAAGATGAACCTATACCATCAACTACTACCCTCTGTCTCCTTCCAGCCAGCCAATTCCTAATCCAAACCTCTAATGCACCCTCAATGCCATACCTCCGTAGTTTTTGCATTAGCCTACCATGGGGTACCTTATTGAACACCTTACTAAAATCCATATACACAACATCTACTGCTTTACCCTCGTCCACCTCCTTAGTCACCTGCTCAAAGAACTCAATAAGGTTTGTGAGGCACGACCTGCCCTTCACAAAACCATGCTGACTATCCTTGATCACGTTATTCCTATCCAGATGTTCATAAATCTTATCCATTACAATTCTCTCTAAGACTTTGCCCACCACAGAAGTCAGACTCACTGGCCTATAGTTACTCGGGCTATCCCTACTCCCCTTCTTGAACAAGGGGACCACATTCGCCATCCTCCAGTCTTCTGGTACTATTCCCGTTGACAATGACAACATAAAAATCCAGGCCAATGGCTCTGCTATCTCCTCCCTAGCTTCCCAGAGGATCCTAGGGTAAATGCCATCAGGCCCAGGAGACTTATCTATTTTCATCCTTTCCAGTATTCCCAAAACCTCTTCCCTACATACTTCAATGCCATCCATTCTAATCACTTGTGACTCAATATTCACACCAGCAACAGTGTCAAAGCATTTCCCTTAAGCTACCACAATCTGCTGCAAAGAGTCCACAAAGAACATTACTCTAGTTACAGAGACACAATCTCGATGTGACATGTAAGCAAGAAAATCACTCACATATTGTAAAGAGTCGTGCTCCCTATCAAGAAGGTAGCGATTGCTACAACAGAGGGTGAAATCTTTTAGATTCAAGGTGAAGAAGCAGCTCAACATTATTTGAAAATCATCAACCGAACAGAGACATTGAACAGCACCACTGAGAAAGGGTCACTGATCCTGACACATTAATATATGTGTGTGTGTGTGTGTGTGTGTGTGTGTGTAGTGCAATGGTGGTCACCTGTAGTGTGACATGAACCCAAAGTCCCAGTTGAGGTCCTCCCTATGGGTATGAAACTTAGCTATCACCCTCTGTGCTCAGCCACTTTGGGTTCATGTCACACTACAGGTGACCACCAATGCACTATACACACACACAGACACACACACATATATACACACGCACAGGCACTCCTATACACACACATACACACAGACACGCACACATACACTCACACACACATCCTCTCAAAGACGTAGACTACTCTATACTCATGCACACACATATACACTCTCTCACAGACACTCACAATCCCCCACCCCAGACTCACACACACACACTCCCACACTCGCACATGCACCCCCTTACAGACTTAAGACACTCTTCACTCACTACATACACTCTCTCTCACACTCACAACCCCCAACCCAGACAGATACACACACACAGACACAAAGACCCACATGTGCAAATATATTTTGCAGGGTGAATTTGTAGATTAGATTACTTACAGTGTGGAAACAGGCCCTTAGGCCCAACAAGTCCACACCGACCCGCCGAAGCGCAACCCACCCATACCCCTACATTTACCCCTTACCTAACACTACGGGCAATTTAGCATGGCCAATTCACCTGACCCGCACATCTTTGGACTGTGGGAGGAAACCGGAGCACCCGGAGGAAACCCACGCAGACACGGGGAGGATGTGCAAACTCCACACAGTCAGTTGCCTGAGTCGGGAATTGAACCCGGGTCTCAGGCGCTGTGAGGCAGCAGTGCTAACCACTGTGCCACTGTGTCGCCCACAGAGTTACTGCAGAGTTACATTGTACTTTGTTCAAAAACTGCTTGAATTCATGTAAAATTCTGTTATCTCACTTTTTAGATTAGAATCAATCTAAACATCGTGCACAGAGAACACAGGGGGCTAACACCTTCAACATATTGTCTCACTAACACCAATTGTTACAGTTAACCTGAGAATGCAACTTTTTAAAAAAGGTTTTGTGATTTACACATGAAAGTAGTGAAACTATCATGGCATTCAAACAGATGAAAGATTCAACAGACAATCAAGGTATTTTTCAATGTATAATTTCAGTTACATCACACTATAAATTTTTGCTATAAATTCTGTGCCTTACAATTGTGTCCTCCACAACCAATCACTACTGACCCGGCCAGCAACTCCCGCATCCTGTGAACAAATAGAAACAAAACTATATCAATGAAGGTAAGAAAAACAGACAAGGTGAAACAGGTAAAAAATGAAAGAACTGCCGATGCTGTAAATCAAAAACTAGGACAGGAATTGCTGGAAAAGCTCAGCGGGTCTGGCAGCATTTGTAGAGAGATAACCAAGTTAATGTTAACTCTGATTTCTCTCTAGAGATACTGCCAGACCTGGAGATCTTTTCCGGCAATTTGTTTTTTTTTTGTTTGTAAAGCAGGTGTTAGATCCATAACACGTGCTAAAGAGCCCAATCACTATTTGACGGCCACAGTCCAAGATTGTTAGAGCTTAATTGAGACAGTCAGGGCTGGGGACAGGACATTGGACTTCAATGGTCCTGGGTCCACAGTGAAAGTTTGGACATCTTACTTTAGACAGCACGGACATAAAAAAAATGATTGTTTCTGTGTTTTGATGTGACACTGGTACAGTTTAGAGTTAGCAGAGTGCAGTCCAGAGAAAGGCAATACGAAAAGGTTAACAGAGGGTTTCTCAGTGACAACATTTAACTTGCGTCCAAATGGGTACACAGTTACAAACAATCCAGCTTGAAATGGAAATCCAGTTTAGAAAGGGAAGAAAGAATTTGCATTGATTTTGTACCTCTATTGACATCAGGAAATCCCAAACACTCCATAACCAAGCATACTTTGGGAACAATTTTCCTCTCCCAGGAGTTGGCAAAAGAGTTGACGAGAAGGGGAAATCCAGGGTGAGTCTCTCTCACCCACTCCTCCACCTTTTCAGTAATTCTTTAATTAAGCAATGGGTGACAAAATCCATGGACAACCTTCTCAGTCCATCACCAGTTATGGCCTTCAGCAGTCAGTAGTGGCCGGTTAAGAGCCTCAATGTGCCACCTCCCTGACCATCTGCCTGCCTGGTGGAAGAGGAAGGTAGCTAGTTTCCTGACTTGGGAAGTGGAGTGATCCACCTGCTTGGTCAGGGAGGCTCCAATGGACCCAGTCTGAGCAGTACCTGAATGGAAGACTTTAGGACCCAGAAGCTACTGGCCTCTGATTCTGGTGACCTGGCTTACCAGTGTGGAGGCCTGTGATTTGCTGAGAAACTCAGGGAAGCTCATATTGTCAGTTCGTAATGAGCTGATCAATAGACAACGTGGTGAGGTTTCTCTACATAGGGTGGGAGTGCAGTGAGTTAGTCACCGGCAAAGCTTCAAACAAAGGGAAAGGTCCACCTGTTGGTTTTAATTGTATATACTGTTTTTGTGTTGCTGGTGAAGTCAGCATTTATTGCTCATCTCTAATTTTTCTTGCAAAAGAAGATTGTGATGCAAATGTGCAGGAGGTCTCCACTGTGTATTCTTTTAATCTACCTTTCTATTCTTACACTCCCTACTTCATGGCCCTGGGAGTAATCTGGAGAAGTCCTGTTTTGCAATTTCCTACCTAATTCCCTAAAATCTGTTGACAGGGCCTCATTTCTCTTCCTTTCTTCGTCATTGGTCCCAACACAGGCAACAACCTCAGTCTTTCGTCATGAGACAATTCTGGCATCACAATGAATCTGGTATCTGTATCCTTCCTGAGAGAAGGAGACCCAAAACTGTGCATAATATTGAAGGTGAGGTCACAGCAAGGATCTATATAAGTGTTGTAATACTTCTTTCTTTACATATTCATGTCACTTGTGATAAAAGCCATTACATTATCTGCCTTCCTATCTGCTTGCTGCATCTGAAGACTTCTCATAGAATTCCTAAGGTGTAAAAAAGGCCATTCAGTCCATCATCAACATCATTAACCTTCATAGCTATCTTCCCTCCCAGCCCCACCCCCCTTTAACTCCCAGCCCCCCTTGTCACCGCACCCCCCACCCCCCCACACACACACATATTCCTGATGAAAAGCTTCTGCCTGAAACATTGACTCTCCTACTCCTCAGATGCTGCCATACCTGCTGTGCTTTTACAGTGCCATACTTTTTGACTCTGATCTCAAGCATCCTCACTTTCTCCCATTCAGCCTATCAAGTCCACACTGACCCTCCAAAGAGCATCCACCTAGACATACCACCAACCCCCACCCCACCATCCTATCCCTGTAACCCTGCATTTCTCATGACTAATACATTGAGGCAGCACATCTTTGGAGTGTGGGAGGAAACCAGGGCACCGAAGGATATCCACTCAGATGGTCACCTAAGGGTGGAATTGAACCCGGGTCCCTGGCAATGTGAGGCAATAGTGCTAACCACTGAATCACTGTGCTGCCCCAAACATACTTTTTGAGTAAGAAAACCCAGGTCCCTTTAGACACAAGTACTTCCTAACATCTCAACATTGAAGAGAAATTAGGAAAGTGGATACTTTACACTTATTGTATTCCATCTGTCACATTCTAACCCATTCACTGAGCTAATCAAGTTCCCTTGTCCTCTGTGGACAGATATCTGAAATTTGCAGATTGAGATCAAAAGATGTTAGATAAAGGTATTGAAGAGTAGAGAACAAATCGTGGTTGAGGTATAGATTGGTTATGATTTAACAGAATAGGCTCAAGACTGAACTAGCTTATTCCTGTTCATACCTTCCTTGAAATATGTGCTTCCCCATGTTTTCTCATCTGAAACCCTGCAACAGGTCTGGTGCACTCAGAATAATGTGTAATGAAATAAAAATAAATGTCAAAGTAATTGTCTCCAAATGAAAAGAGAACATCTTCATAAAATCAATGCTTCTTTCACCTTAGTCTAAATGCTATGTATTTTTGGCAAAGTGTGAGTTTTGTTGAGTTTTTTGGAGCGTTTCAACAAGAGACGTACTGTATCTTACCAAACCCACCTCTTGAGAAACCAATACATCCCTATGGCATCTCTCCTGTCTGATTCCATCCCCATTCCATCTGATTACCCTGCACCATTTGTGGAACTACTTGCCATTCAGTGGATATCCACCAAAACATGGCATATGTTGCCCCTGTGCCATCTCTAAAAGATCACTGTGCATCTGGTAAAGTGTTAACAATCTGGCATTGCCTCTTACTGGCAACATAATGGCATAGAAGCCACTTATCTGTTCACAGCAGAAAGCCAAGCACATGCATTATGTACTGTAGATTTCTTTGTTTAATAGTTTTAAGTGAAAATAGCATAACATTAAAATATCAGTAGCAACCACCTGTGCGAATGATCCATCATTGCAAACTGGTATTCTCATAACAGAGTTTTGTCTGTCAGGAGTTTACAAAACAATGAGATGTATTCAGCTGACATCACATATTCAAATTAGACCTTCTTCTCAACTCTCCGGCCTGACATGAAGCCGTCAAAATATGAAATTTCCCAAACTGCGCAGATATCAGCTGTGAGTAAAAAGTGAGGTCTGCAGATGCTGAAGATCAGAGCTAAAAATGTGTTTCTGGTTAAAGCCCAGCAGGTCAGGCAGCATCCAAGGAACAAGAAATTCAACGTTTCGGGCCAGAGCCCACATTCCATGAGTGAATTTTTAAAAAAAATATCTGTGATGAATACAATGAGGTGTATACAGTTCATCTGCTGCTTCCCATTCCCGATGAAGGGCTCTGGCCCGAAACGTCGAATTTCCTGTTCCTTGGATGCTGCCTGACCTGCTGTGCTTTAACCAGCAACACATTTTCAGCTCAGATATCAGCTGTGATATTGGGAAGCAGCAGATGCACTGTATACACCTCATTGTATTCATCACAGACATTTTTAAAAAAAATTCACTCATGGAATGTGGGGGCTAGCAATTTGTTCCAAATTCAACCTCAAAGTGCCCAGAGGCCAGTTAAGGATCAGTCACGTTGCTGTCGGTCTAGGATTACATATTGGCTGGACAGACTTCCTTCCTTAAAGGACTTTGGTGAGCAAGGTGGATATTTAAAACAATTGAAACAGGTGACTACTTTTCAAAAATTCACATCTTTATTGAATTCAAACTTACTGCTGGATTTCAATCCATACCTCTGTGCAGTTCTGCATTTCCAATCTAATGACATTACTACTGCTCTATCGCCTCCCAACATCAATAGCTTCAGAGGTTCTATATTCATTGTAAAGCACTTGAGAATGAGACATCCTATACAAATGCAAGTCAGGCTTTCTTTCTTTCACTCTGTCTATTTTTCATCCATTAAATGTGGAAGCTTCTGGTAGATGTGATTCTATGCCTTGCACAGGGTAGATCTAAACATATAGGATAGCAAGTAACTTTGACCAACATCAAGTGGCATCAGTGATCGACATGACTGTCACTGTTAACTGTTATTATTTCTATTATTTTATAATTGCCCCAAACTCATTACTGCACACATATCTGTTATAATTTCTTTTACAACCTGATTAGTATGATCATTCATTAAACTTTGTCAGATTTGAACAGGTACAGAGTAAGGGATAGTAGTCTTTAAAGTATTTTGTAATAGCTTCTGTTTGCTGCAGGTAGTCTGTTCCATTTTAGCTGAGCGCTGTCTACTCTAATCTAGCTAACTATTCATTATGTGGTAAGCTTTAATTGATGGTGCCAAATACAAGTGTAAAGATAAACCAGCCACTGACTCCCACCTGCTGACAGATAGCCTTTTTCAGCCTATTGTGTTATGTTGAAAATCCCTGACATCCCTCATTCCATTTGTACACACATAAACCAAACTGTCTGAGCTTCCTAAGAGCAAGAGTAGACCATTCAGCCCATCAAGTCTACTTTGCCATCCAATGAGTCATAGCTCTGCTGATAATCCTCAACTCCACCTTCCCCTCACACACCCCTCACCACCACCACAATTTTCAACTCTACCCTTGATCCCCTTGTGTGTTAAAAATCTGTCTATCATATCTTTGGATACAATTAATCACCCAGCCTCGACAGCCCGCTCTCCTAAAGAGTTCCACAAATTCATCTTCCTCTGAGACATAAAATTCCTGCTCGTCTCTTGTGAAAACACATTATGAAGCACAATGATAACTCATATTTATACAAAAAAAAGAACTGCACAGAAGCTGGAAATCTGAGACAAAAGTTGAATTAGCACTGGAGAAACTCAGCAGGTGCAGCAACACCTACGGAGAGAGAAGACAGATCTAACATTTTGAGTCCAGTGACTCATCAGTTCTGGAAATGAGTCACAAGACTCACAACATTAATCCTGTTTTCTTTCCACAGATGTTGCCAGACCATGAGTTTCTCCAGCAATTTCTGTTTCTGTTTTTTTTATATATATATATATAAAAACTCTTTTCTGAAGAGATGCATGAAGCCTCCTTTTTGAAGTTCAAAGCACTTAATATTTATTGGTTCGAACCTCTGTCTTGGATTTACTGGCACTGATTTCTGACCAATAAGTTTAAACAAGAAGTGTACAACTGAGACACTGGTTATAGCAGAAGGATCTGATCCAACATCTGGGCTGTGGGGATATGTGACTCGGATATTAGCGTCACATGACACATTGAACAGGCTCCAGTGAGATTCCTTAAGGTTCAACGCTTTCAGGGTTCCCTTTGCTAATGCCATCAAAATCTCTTCAAATCTCCTTTACACTTTCTCTTTAACACTGCAGAGTTCTATCTCAGTTTCCCTTTCTGAATATCAGATCGTAATATATCTGAAAATGCTGAAAATAGAGGGGGGAGCAAAGTTAATACCAAATTTTTCTATTTGTACATCAACATTGCTTACCTATCTATCTCAGTATCCATCATAACCTCTTTACTTCTGTCCTCCCAAATCTGCCATTTTAATCTCGTGCCCACGCCACTTATACCCCCGGGTAGGATTTTTGGCACTGCGATGTTCATACCTACAAGATACCAGCTTTTCAACCCACCTGCCAACCTTTACCCCCATCCCCCCATTCTGATCTCAGTCAAAACAGTTTGAGTATTCTGCCTTGGCCATTCGGCACTTAGCTCCTGTTCTTCCCCGTGGCGGGGCCTGTTAGTGAGTGGATGGGGCAGAAGGATTTTGGATGTAAATCAACAATAATCAATTCCGTGATTCAATAACATGTAAAAATTCCACAGTGTGTCACTTACCTTGGCTTCCCAAGGTCTGTTAGTTGTGGATGCATGTGATTGAGCTAATAGATAAGACAGGGCTGTAACTATGTAAATTGCCTTTACGAGCATGGAGTGAGTATGATCTGTCAGACAGGGTGTGGCACAGCAGAAGTGCCACATTCCTAACATCTAACACACATGTAGTGCAAGCCTGTTATTGTGAGTTCATTCCAGACCAAGTTGAATAGAGGGTTCTATTCATCACAGCTGGCTCTGCCATTTGTGTTCATTGGCCTTTCCTCAGTTAGCTGAGCTCATTGGGCAGTAGTGGTGTGGTACAATTAAACCCACCATCCCTGACCTGGGGATAGGACAAACAATAATGTCAGGATGCCCGCTTGCTTCATCACAGCCCAGCCATCCTCGCCAAGCATCCCCCTACTCTCTCCAAATCCAGTGACTTCTGCTGCAATGTGTATATGTGTGTGTACTTAATAAAGTTCAGGATCATGTGTGAAGTTCCTCACAGCCATGGAGCATGTTATCTAGTGTTGGAAAGAGAGTGGAATTCTGTCTTGTCCCACACTGACACATCAGAACATTTGACATTTCCTTTTCCCTTGCCTTAGCTAGGACCACCATTGCCCTGACCACTACAAATAAATGTAGATGGCATCAGGGGATGGGTGAAAGACTTGATGGGAAGTTTCAATCCTAGTCCCTCAGATGAGGAATCAGAGTTGATGCAGCTGGATTTCTCATGTTGACAGTTTTCTTTCTCTTTTGATCTGTGTGGAAAGTAAAGTGGATAGAGTTCCCTCAAAATGCAGGTGCATTAAACAAGCACTGACCACTCAGAAAACAATAACTTGTATTTGTATAGTGTCCAAGGTTATTCACAATCAGGAAACACACACTTGAGCAAAGGTGAGAATGAATCAGCTGTTAGGGTGATGGCACTGTACTCTGCGTGAGACAATACAGAGAATGTACTTTGGAAAAGAAGAAAATGCCAAAATTGAAGCTCACAACATTTACCTGGACTAGCATCAGATCAATCTGTGAAGTTCACATTTGAATATTTAACATACACATGGTAGGTTCTGATGTGTGCTTCTTTTAGACAGTCGAAAAAACACCATCTCTCCACTGAGGCTCCATCACTAGCTTTATGCACACCAGTGGCAGACAGTACTTGAAGCATCATGGCCTATCAGCCGTCTGCTTTAGCATCTGGCAAGGCTCTGGGGTAGCTGCGATACACAGCAGTTTCTTAAAATGAAGTAAACAGGAATGTACACTGAACTACCAAAGTAAAGCCTTTATTTTCCATTCCGTCAGCAAGTGACCCCTTTGAAGGGTTGTCATATGAAATGATTAGCTGAGAGAGGGAACGTATTGGCACAGCTCTGATAAATGCCATCCAGCTACATTGATGAAGGAGCAAGCATTTCTCAGTTGCCAATTTAACAGGAGCAGCCCACGTTTCAGATGCTGACATGAACATTGATAAGGCAGTTAATATTTATTTAACATTGAGATGTCTCTTCATCATTTTGTGTTTCCTGATTAAGTTTGAGATATGGGGAGGCTACTTTGGCATCAAGTAGAATGTCATAGTTTGGCTGAGGTTTTAAAGGCTGCTATCATCTCTCACCTAGCTGTCTCAGGACAGTGTGATGTGGACAGCTCATTTCCTCAAATAATGAAGATGACTGCTTTGCACATTCACATTTAAAGGGGCAATCTCTTGAAAGAGCAACTGTAGGAAAGTCAGATGCATCAAAACTCAACATCTTTTCCCCAGCAACATTCACCTTTTTGATGAAATAACATGCTGTCTGGTTGATGGTAAAACAAAGATGAGCAGCCTAGAGACATTGATCATGGACTAAATTGGCTTCAGAGCAACGATTCGATTTCAAAGATGGGACATTTGCCAACACAGGAAACAAATCCAGTTACAGCTAGATTTATTATCTTGAAACTTAGGAGGCTAGTTGTCATGAAATGATATAAGCCTTTTCTCTCTGGTACAGAACTAATGCAAATGCCCTCAAAGAGCAACTGTTCTATTCTCATGAGTGGGTTCCTCAATATAATGAGCAATGCACCAGATGCAAACCTCCTCCATTGCCACTCCCTCACCACCTGGTGCCTGGAGGAAGAATGCCTCACCTTCCGCCTCAGGACCCTCCAACCCCAAAGCGTTAATGTGAATTTCACCAGGTTTGCTCATTTCCCTCCCCACCTTATCCCAGTTCCAACCTTCCAGCTCAGCACTGCCCTCATGACCTGTCCTACCTGTGCATCTTCCTCCCCACCTATCCGCTCCACCCTCCTTTCCGACATATCATTATTACCCCACCTCCATCCACCTATTGCACTTTCCACTACCTTCCCCCCCATCCCCACTAACCCCCCCCCATTTATCTCTCCAGCCCCGAGGCTCCCAGCCTCATTTGTGATGAAGGACTTTTGTCCGAGACATAAATTTTCTTGCTCCTCAGACGCTGCCTGACCTGCGGTGCTTTTCCAGCACCACAATCTTGACTCTAAACTCTAGCATCTGCAGTCCTTACTGTCGCGTTGCAAAGCTGAAAGGGTCAAGGCTATAAGTGAGAAGGGAAAATTGCACACATGATAAGTTAAAAGATTAGATTAGATTAGACTTACGGTGTGGAAACAGGCCCTTCGGCCCAACAAATGCACACCGACCCGCCGAAGCGCAACTCATCCATACCCCTACATTTACCTGTTACCTAACACTACGGACAATTTAGCATGGCCAATTCACCTGACCCGCACATCTTTGGTCTGTGGGAGGAAACCGGAGCACCCGGAGGAAATTCACGCAGACACGGGAGAACGTGCAAACTCCACACAGTCAGTCGTCTGAGTCGGGAATTGAACCCGGGTCTCAGGCGCTGTGAGGCAGCAGTGCTAACCACTGTGCCACCGTGCCACCCAAGAATAAACAATTAAATGAACATTTCCCTAATTCTAACAGAACTTTACATCTTATTTACATAAATTTACCAAATTATAGTTGAAATCTCTTTAATTATTTTTCTCAGGGTTGCTGTTTGCATTTCTACTCAAAAATTGAAAAATTAAGATTACATGATTTTACTTGAATAATAGCATATATCTGTCAGCGCCGGGGACAATTCTTCTGACTTTAAAAAACTTTGACCCATGAGCCAATTATTTAATTTGTGAACTAGAGGAATCAATGCAGATAGCATTGGAGGCTGCTTCTATCTATTTAACTATCCCCAGCCAAGGACACTTCCTCTAGAAACAGAAGGGAGACAGTGGGGGTAATTTGATTGATTACAGAATCATAGAGTCATAGAGATGTACAGCATGGAAACAGACCCTTCGGTCCAACTTGTCCATGCCGACCAGATATCCCAACCCAATCTAGTCTCATCTGCCAGCATCCGGCCCATATCCCTCCAAATCCTTCCTATTAATATACCCATCCAAATGCCTCTTAAATATTGTAATTGTACCAGCATCCACCACTTCCTCTGGTAGCTCATTCCATACACGTACCACCCTCTGTGTGAAACAGTTGCCCCTTAGGTCTCTTTTATATCTTTCTCCTCTCACCCTAAACCTACGCCCTCTCGTTTTGGACTCACTGACCCCAGGTAAAGATTTTGTCTATTTATCCTATCCATGCCCCTCAAAATTTTGTAAACCTCTATAAGGTCACCCCTCAGCCTCCAACGTTCCAGTGAAAACAGCCCCAGCCTGTTCAGCCTCTCCCTGTAGCTCAGATCCTCCAACCCTGGCAACATCCTTGTAAATCTTTTCTGAACCCTTTCAAGTTTCACAACATCTTTCCGATAGGAAGGAGCAGAATTGCATGCAATATTCCAACAGTGGCCTAACCAATATCCTGTGCAGCCGCAGCATGACCTCCCAACTCCTGTAATCAATACTCTGATCAATAGAGGAAAGCATGTCAAATGCCTTGTTCGCTATCGTATCTACCTGCGATTCCACTTTCAAGGAGCTATGAACCTGCACTTCAAGGTCTCTTTGTTTCAGCAACACTCCCTAGGACCTTACCATTAAGTGTATAAGTCCTGCTAAGGTTTGCTTTCCCAAAATGCAGCACCTCGCATTTATCTGAATTAAACTCCATCTGCCACTTCACAGCCCTTTGGCCCATCTGGTCAAGATCCTGTTGTAATCTGATGGAACCCTCTTCACTGTCCACTACACCTCCAATTTTGGTGTCATCTGCAAACTTACTAACTGTCCCTCTTATGCTCGCATCCAAATCATTTATGTAAATGACAAAAAATAGAGGGCCCAGCAGTGATCCTTGTGGCACTCCACTGGTCACAGACCTCCAGTCTGAAAAGCAACCCTCCACCACCACCCTCTGTCTTCTACCTTTGAGCCAGTTCTGTATGCAGATGGTGAGGTCTCCCTGTATTCCATGAGATCTAGCCTTCCTAATCAGTTTCTGATGGGGAACCTTGTCGAACGCCTTACTGAAGTCCAGATAGATCACACCTACTGCTCTGCCCTCATCAATCCTCTTTGTTACTTCTTCAAAAAACTCAATCAACTTTGTGAGACATGATTTCCCATGCACAAAGCCATGTTGACTATCCTGAATTAGTCCTTGCCTTTCCAAATACATGTACATCCTGTCCCTCAGGATTCCCTCCAGCAACTTGCCCACCTCCGACATCAGGCTCACTAGTCTATAGTTCTCTGGCTTGTCCTTATCACCCTTATTAAACTATGGCAACATGTTTGCCAACCTCCAGTCTTCCGGCACCTCACCTGTGATACAAATATCTCAGCAAGAGGCCCAGCAATCACTTCTCTAGCTTCCCACAGAGTTCTTGGGTACACCTGATCAGATCCTGGGGATTTATCCACCTTTAACAGTTTCAAGACATCCAGCACTTCCTCCTCTGTAATCTGGACATTATGCAAGATGTCACCATCTATTTCTCTACAGTCCATATCTTCCATATCCATTTCCACAGTAAATACTGATGCAAAATACTCATTTAGTTTCTCCCCCATTTTCTGCGGCTCCAAACAAAGGCCTCCTTCCTGATCTTTGAGGAGTCCTATTCTCTCTCTCGTTACCCTTTTGTCCTTAATGTATTTGTAAAAATCCTTTGGATTCTCCTTAATTCTATTTGCCAAAGCTATCTCATGTCCCCTTTTTGCCCTCCTGATTTCCCTCTTAGGTATACTCCTATTGCCTTTATACTCTTCTAAGGATTCACTCGATCTATCCGGTCTATACCTGACATACGCTTCCTTATTTTTCTTAACCAAACCCTCAATTTCTTTAGTCATCCAGCATTCCCTATACCTACCAGCCTTCCCTTTCACCCTGACAGAAATATACTTTTTCTGGATTCTTGTTATCTCATTTCTGAAGGCTTCCCATTTTCCAGCTGTCCTTTATCTGCGAACATCTGCCTCCAATCAGCTTTTGAAACTTCTTGCCTAATATCATCAAAATTGGCCTTTCTCCAATTTAGAACTTCAACTTTTAGATCTGGTCTATCCTTTTCCATCACTATTTTAAAACTAATAGAATTATGGTCGCTGGCCCCAAAGTGGTCCCCCACTGACACCTCAGTCACCTGCCCTGCCTTATTTCCCAAGAGTCGGTCAAGTTTTGCACCTTCTCTAGTAGGTATATCAGAAAATTTTCTTGTACGCACTTAACAAATTCCTCTCCATCTAAACTTTTAACACTATGGCAGTTCCAGTCTATGTTTGGAAAGTTAAAATCCCTGACCATAACCACCCTATTATTCTTACAGATAACTGAGATCTCTTTACAAGTTTGTTTCTCAATTTCCCTCTGACAGTTAGGGGGTCTATAATACAATCCCAATAAGGTGATCATCCCTTTCTTATTTCTCAGTTCCACCCAAATAACTTCCCTGGATGTATTTCTAGGAATATCCTCCCTCTGCACAGCTGTAGTGCTATCCCTTATCAAAAATGCCACTCACCCTCCTCTGTTGCCTCCCTTTCTATCCTTCCTGTAGCATTTGTATCCTGGAACATTAAGCTGCCAGTCCTTTGTCAAGAATAATGTGTAACTTTAAGAATAAAATACTTTTATTTTGCATGTGTTCAGATGAAGACTTAGTAAGTAATTTCATTGGTGAGTTTCAGGATGTGTTACTGAATGTGTGCGATTCTATGGGTTGCTCCCAGCTATTCACACTTCCCTGTTGTACCCATTCAGCATTATCTCCTTCCCAGCTTATCATCAGCAATTCCTTTGTGTGCAGCTCCTTTCTCTGCCTCAGCAAAGTCTCCATGTGTTATATTCACTCCTTCCCTACAACCCCCACCACCCAACATTTGCAAAAAACCACAATTTTCAAGTTACTTTCAGTTCCAATGAAGGTTCAGTAAACTGCAAACATTAACTCTATTTAACTCACTACAAGTGCTGCCTGACCTGCTGAGATTCTCTATCATTTTCAGTTTTTGATTCAGACTTCCAGCTTCCACAGTTCTTTGGTATATTTGATTTAAATGCCTTCTCAGTTTGACGGTTCACTTGACATTTCCAATCAGCTTCACAACTACAATGAGTTTATGTAGTTTTTGTGCACATTCAGATCAACTTTTCACAAATCTAAAGGGTACATGACCTCTCCCAGAGGACAACATACCCTTCCTAAACATGAACCAGTATGTACCCAAGGGGATAGGCGACTTACCTAAAAGGGTACCCTGCCTCTCTGAATAACTCTGGCAGATTTAGAACTTCATTTGAAAGTTCCAGAACCCTCAAATTGGCATTTGGACACCTTACCGGCAAAATTGGGATTTGACCACAGAAGATGCATTTTAACATATGCTGCTGTCTCTGTGAAAGTACAGCCTACCTCAACACTCATGGTTTGTCAGGTTGGGAAGAGACTTCTGAAATTGGGTCAATTTTGGCCAAACTGGAAAACTTTCCAGTGTTACAAAAATTCAAACCTATAGAGACGCTTACCTTATATACAAGAGGAATTACAATATAGAAGAATTGTTCTTTGGCACTATTTTTTCATCGCCTAATTTAGATTAGATTCTATACGGTGTGGAAACAGGCCCTTCGACTCAATAAGTCCACACACCAACCCTCCCAGACCCATTTCCCTCTTACTAATGCACCAACACTATGGGCAACTTTACATGGCCAATTCACCTAACCTGCACATCTTTGGACTGTGGGAGGAAACCAGAGCACCTGGAAGAAGCCAACACAGACATGGGGAGAATGTGCAAACTCCACACAGACAATCACTCAAGGCTGGAATCGAACCTGAGACCTTGGTGCTAACCACTGAGCCACTGTGCTGTCAGAGATGCATTATCTGCTCAATACAGTCAATTAGTTCAAAGTTGCCACAATAACACTCCAATTGAAGACTGAAGGAGATGGTAATAGGAATCACAAGGAGTAAATTAAGGAATAATTCATCGCATTTGGTTACAGAAAGATGTTTTCAGGCGAATCTATTGATAACCTCTTGCACAGGCAATTGCTTTGATTAATTAACAGGATTTTGAAAATGTAGTGCAGGAACGATTTAATCAAGTATTTTAGATGCTGAAAACGTAGCGAGGTAGCAAATTCGTGAAAAACATGGCACGTGGGGTGATTTCATTTGGTGAGCTGCAAAATTTCAGTTTCCCAATGGTAAATTGATACATAAAGTTCAGGTCAGTGACACATGGACTTTTGCCCAAGTCCACACCGACTCTCTGAAGAGAAACCCACCCACTTGAGAGAGTTTGTGCTTGAAATACATTTGCAGACTGTGAATACTCATTAGTGTACATATCCTTTCAATAGACCTGTGCATTCAAGGCAGAGTTAGCACACACAAAAATCTTGTGGCCTTCAGTACACATTTGTTTAAAGATGCTGGACACTAGCTAACTTTGTCCTATTGTTAGGAGTCAAATGATTACAGTGGCAGGAAGAATTTAGTAAAATCACAATGTTTTGACAAAAACTCTTTTGACAGCATCTTGCCATTAAATCGAAGGTTGGAATAGAGAGAGACATTCATTATTATTGAGAATTTCAGTAGCTCATGAGTAAATACCTAATGGATGAGGCAATCAAGCTTTTCACACTTTCCTGTGCTGCATTCAAGCACAGTCCCAAAAGTTCAAACAAAATAAACAAAGTTAAGAGAAAACCAGCATCTGGTATAATTGGTGTGGATGCTGCCATTGGATTTGATGCTGCTTCAACAATTACCTTCTTTCCATCATCAGGTTCAAGGTGGGATTGTTTGCTGATGATTGCACAATATTCTACTTCATTTGTGACTCCTCAGACACAGAAATGCAACAAGACCTTGACAATATTCAGACTTGGGCTGATATGTGGCAAGCAACATTCACGAGTTTCAAACAATGACCATCTTCAGCAAGGGAGAATTCAACTAGCGCCCCTTAACATTCAATGGAACCAACATTGCTGAAGCCCCCAGTATTACTATCCTTGAGGTTCACTGTCATGAATAGAAACTGAACTGGACAAGCCACATAAATACGAGGGCTTCAAGATCATGTCAGAAGCTGGGAATTCTGCGGTGAATAACTCACCATCTGACTCCTTAAAGCTTGCCCACCATCGACAAGGCACATGGCAGGAGTGGATTGGAATATTTCCCACTTGCCTGGATCTCCTTCGATCCATCTGGATGCAATCCCAGGATTGCAGCAGTTCAAGAGGCAGCTTATCACCCACCTTCCCCAGGGCAATTAACAATGGACAATAGTTACTGGCCAAACCAGCCATGACAACAGCTTGTGAACCTACAGAAAGAACTGCCAATTAGATGGATCATATTATGTGATATGAACATGGCAGAATTGCTGGGATTGTTTATTTTTTAAGGGAAAGGAGCAGCTAAACTGTATCTTATGCCAAATTTCGCTTTTCACGATTGTCAGAGGCTAGCCGTTTCAGCTCTTGGTTCAGACCCTTGTTTCTACAATATGCTGCATACCTTTCTGCAACTTCTGTACTTAATCACTATTTCTATTCACTGTTTCTACTTGCCTGCTATTTCAGAGTGCAATTATGAATCAACTGCACTGCAGTGGGTCTGGAGTCACATGTGAGCCAGATGAGGTAAGGACAGCAGATTTACTTCCCTGAAGTAAATTAGTGAACCAGATGGGTTATTTGTTTGCCATTACTAAGGCCAGTTTTCAATTCTGGATCCTTTGATTAATAAAACATAAATTCGACCATCTGCCATTGTAGGATTTGGTCTCAAGTCCCGGAGTATAAAGTGGATATACTGGATTCCTCACCTAGCGGCATTACTGTCACGATGCCACAATCTCCCCATCTTGTTGACCACATGTTTCAAATATTCTCAGGCAAATGCAAGAATCGGGAGATGGACGTTTTCTCCTCAGTTGAATCGTACCCTCTGTTTTACCTCAGCAATTTTAAGACAAATGGAAATCAAGGGAAATTGCCCTTCTGGTTGAAGTCACATAAGGTCATACAGATGTACAGCATGGAAACAGATCCTTAGGTCCAACTCGTCCATGCCGACCAGATATCCCAACCCAATCTAGTCCCACCTGCCACCACCCGGCCTATATCCCTCCAACCCCTTCCTATTCATATACCCATCCAAATGCCTTTTAAATGTTGCAATTGTACCAGCCTCCACCACTTCCTCTGGCAGCTCATTCCATAAACGTAGCACCCTCTGTGTGAATACGTTGCCTCTCAGGTTCCTTTTATAAATTTCCCCTCTCACCCAAAGCCTATGCCCTCTTGTTCTGGACTCCCCCGACCTAAGGAAAAGACTTTGTCTATTTATTCTATACATGCCCCTCATAATTTTGAAAACCTCTATAAAGTATTCCTCAGCCTCCGATGCTCCAGGGAAAACAGCCCCAGCCTGTTCAGCTTCTCCCTATAGCTCAGATCCTCCAATCCTGGCAACATCCTTCCAAATCTTTTCTGAACCCTTTCAGGTTTCACAACATCTTTCCGATAGGAAAGAGACCAGAATTGCATGCAATATTCCAACAGTGGCCTAACAAATGTCCTGTACAGCTGCAACATGACCTCCCAACTCCTGTACTCAATACTCTGACCAAACGCTTTCTTCACTATCCTGTCTACCTGCGATTCTACTTTCAAGGACCTATGAACCTGCACTCCAAGGTCTCTTTGTTCAGCAACACTCCCTAGGACCTTACCATTAAGTGTATAAGTCCTGCTAAGGTTTGCTTTCCCAAAATGCAGCACCTTGCATTTATCTGAATTAAACTCCATCTGCCACTTCTCGGCCCTTTGGCCCATCTGATCAAGATCCTGTTGTAATCTGAGGTAATCCTCTTCGCTGTCCACTACACCTCCAATTTTGGTCTCATCTGCAAACTTACTAACTGTACCTCTTATGCTCGCATCCAAATCATTTATGTAAATGACAAAATGTAGAGGACCCAGCACCGATCCTTGTGGCACTCCACTGGTCACAGGCTTCCAGTCTGAAAAACAACCCTCCACCACCACCCTCTGTCTTCTACCTTTGAGCCAGTTCTGTATCCAAATGGCTAGTTCTCCTTGTATTCCATGAGATCTAACCTTGCCAATCAGTTTCTCATGGGGAACCTTGTCAAATGCCTTACTGAAGTCCAGATAGATCACATCTACCGCTCTGCCCTCATTAATCCTCTTTGTTAATTCTTCAAAAAACCCAATCAAGTTTGTGAGACATGATTTCCCACGCACAAAGCCATGTTGACTATCCCTAATCAGTCCTTGCCTTTCCAAATACATGTACATCCTGTCCCTCAGGATTCCCTCCAACAACGTGCCCACCACCAAGGTCAGGTTCACTGGTCTATAGTTCCCTGGCTTGTCCTTACTCCCCTTCTTAAACAGTGGCACTACGCTAGCCAACCTCCAGTCTTCCAGCACCTCACCTGTGACTATCGATGATTTAAATATCTCAGCAAGAGGCCCAGCAATGACTTCTCTAGCTTCCCACAGGGATCTTGGGTACACCTGATCAGGTCCTGGGGATTTATCCATTTTTACATGTTTCAAGACATCCAGCACTTCCTCCTCTGTAATATGGACTTTTTGCAAGTTGTCAACATCTATTTTGCTACTTTCTATATCTTCCATATCCTTTTTCACTGTAAATGCTGATGCAAAATATTCATTTAGTATTTTGCCCATTTTCTGTGGCTCCACACAAAGGCCGCCTTACTGATCTTTGAAGGGGCCCTATTCTCTCCCTAGCTATCCTTTTGTCCCTAATGTATTTGTAAAATCCCTTTGGATTCTCCTTAACTCTATTCATTAAAACTATTCCATGTCCCCTTTTTGTCGTCTTGATTTCCCTCTTAAATATACTCCTACTGCCTTTATAATCTTCTAAGGATTCACTCTCTCTATCCTGTGCTTCCTTCTTTTCCTTAACCAAACTCTCAATTTCTTTAGTCATCCAGCATTTCCTATACCTACCAGCCTTCCCTTTCACCCTGACAGAAATATACTTTCTCTGGATTCTCGTTATCTCATTTCTGAAGGCTTCCCATTTTCCAGCCTTCCCTTTACCTGCGAACATCTGCCTCCAATCAGCTTTTGAAACTTCTTGCCTAATACCATCAAAATTGGCCTTTCTCCAATTTAGAACTTCAACTTTTAGATCTGGTCTATCCTTTTCCATCACTATTTTAAAACGCATAGAATTATGGTTGCTGGCCCCAAAGTGCTCCCCCACTGACACCTCAGTCACCTGCCCTGCCTTATTTCCCAAGAGTCGGTCAAGTTTTGCACCTTCTCTAGTAGGTACATTCACATACTGAATCAGAAAATTTTCTTGTACACACTTAACAAATTCCTCTCCATCTAAACCTTTAACACTATGGCAGTCCCAGTCTATGTTTGGAAAGTTAAAATCCCTGACCATAACTACCCTATTATTCTTACAGCGAGCTGAGATCTCCTGACAAATGTGTTTCTCAATTTCCCTCTGACTATTGGGGGGTCTATAATACAATACCAATAAGGTGATTATCCCTTTCTTATTTCTCAGTTCCACCCAAATAACTTCCCTGGATGTATTTCTGGGAATATCCTCCCTCAGCACAGCTATAATGCTATCCCTTATCAACAATGCCACTCCCCCTCCTCTCTTGCCTCCCTTTCTATCCTTCCTGTAGCATTTGTACCCTGGAACATTAAGCTCCCAGTTCTGCCCATCCCTGAGCCATGTTTCTGTAATTGCTATGATATCCCAGTCCCACGTTCCTATCCATGCCCTGAGTTTATCTACCTTCCTGTTAGGCCCCTTGCATTGAAATAAATGCAGTTTAATTTATTAATCCTACCTTGTCCCCTGCCTGCCCTGACTGTTTGACTCGCTTCTGTTCTCAACTGTACCAGTCTCAGATTGATCCTTTTCTTCACTATCTCCCTGGGTCCCACCCCCCTACCATACTAGTTTAAATCCCCCCGAGCAGCTCTAGCAAATTTCTCTCTGCCAGAATATTAGTCCCCTTCCAATGTAGATACAATCCGTCATTCTTGTACAGGTCAATTCTACCCCAAAACAGATTCCAATGATCCAAAAATGTGAATCCTTCTCCCATACACCAGCTCCTCAGCCATGCATTCATCTGCTCTATCTTCCAATTTCTGCCCTCACTAGCTCATAGCACTGGGAGTAATCCAGATATTACTACTCTCGAGGACCTCCTTTTTAAATTTCTGCCTAACTCTCTGTAATCTCCCGTTAGAATCTCAATCATTTCCCTTCCTATATCGTTGATTCCAATTTGGACAATAACCTCTTGTTGGCCCCTCTCCCCCTTGAGAACATTCGGCATGCTCTCCGAGACATCCTTGATCCTGGCACTAGGGAAACAACACACCATTCTCATTTTTCGCTATTGGCGAAACGTTTGTCTGTACCTCAGACTAGAGAGTCCCCTAACACAATGGATCTCTTGGAACCCGACGTACCCCTCGCTGCTTTCGCACCAGTCTCAACACCAGAAATTTAACTGGTACAGAGTACCTCTATTTCACATGATGGGATTTTGATGTAATATTCACTGGATTACTGGATCAGTTCCTTGGATCATAAGCTCAGGAACAAACTATTGCACCCTAAAGATTAAATATTTATTTTTTTACCTCGTTCAGATACTGACTTTGATTCTCCAGTATTTTCCATCTTTAATTTAATACAGAAATATGCATACTCATTTGAATGGCAATTTGAAACTAATTCTTGTTCCTTCTCCCATCCCTAGAACATAGGAGCAGGAGTAAACCACCCGGTCCTTTGAGCCTGTTCCACCATTCAATATGATCATGGATGATCTTCCAACTCAGTCCCTTGTTCCTGCCTTCTCCACAATACCCTTTGATGCCGTTAGCCCTAAGAACTATACTTAACTCCTTACAGTCATAGAGTTATAGATTCATACAACACAGAAACAGACCCTTTCATTCATCTAGTCCATGGCCAAACAGGTTTCCCAAACTAAACTAGTACCATTTTCCTGCATTTGGCCCATATCCCTCCAAACCTTTCCTATTCATCTAGATGTCTAAATGCCTTTTTAAATGTGTTAACTATACTTGCATTACTAATTCCTCCTGCAGTTCATTCCACATACAATCCATACTCTGTGTGAGTGTTGCCCCTCAAGTCCCTTTTAAATCCTTCCCCTCTCACCTTAAAAATATGCCCTCCAGTTTTGAATTCCCCTACACTAGGGAAAAGACCTTTGCTATTCAACATTTCTATGTCCTTTTTGATATTTTATAAACTTCTATAATGTCACTCCTCAGCTTCCTATGCTCCAGTGAAAAAAGTCCCAGCCTACCCAGCCTCTCCTCATAACTCAAACCCTCCAGTCCCAGTAACATCCTTGTAAATCTCTTCTGCAACCTTTCTAATTTAAAAATATCTTTCTTATAGCTGGGCAAGCAGAGACATACAAAATGATGCCTCACCAATGTCCTGTACAAATGCAACATGACAACCCAGCTCAAGTGCTCAATCGTCTAAGCAAGCCTGTCAAATGCCTTCTTTACCACTCTGTCTATCTGTGATGCAACTTTAAATGAATTATATACCTGAACCCCAATGCCTCTGTGTTCAATAACATTCCCCAGGGTTTCCTTTAACTGTGTAAGTCCTGCCCTTGTTTGTCTTACGAAAACGCAACACCGCATTTATCTAAATTAAATTCCATCTGACATCCTCAGTGAATTGGCCCAGTTAATCAAGAGCCCTTTGTACTCTTACGCATACCATAAATTTTGGTGTCATCTGTAAATTTATTAGCCATGCTTCCTATACACTCATCCAAGCTATTTATATAAATGACAAACAATCGTGGACCCAACCTCTGCTGGTCACAGGCCTCCACCACCACCCCTCTGTCTCCTACCGTCAAGCTAATTTTGTATCCAATTGGCAAGCTTTCCCTGAATCTCATGTGATCTAACTTTATTAAGCAATCTACCATGCGGAACCTTGCCAAAGGCCTTGCTAAAGACCATGTAGACAATGTCTATTGGTCTGCTATTGTCTGAGTTCTTCGCCACATTCTCAAAAAACTCAATCAAGTTTGTGACACATGATTTTCCACGCAGAAAGCAATACTAACTATCCCTAGTCATTCCTTGTCTATCCAAATGCATATGAATCATGTCTCTTAGAATCTCCTCCAACAGCTTACCCACCACTCATGTTAGACTCACTGGTCTATTGTTACCAGGCTTTTCCTTACAGCCCTTTTTAAATAAAGGCAGAATATTAGCCACACTGCAGTCTTCCGACACCTCATCCATGGCTATCGATGATACAAATATCTCTGTTAGGGGGCCCGCAATTCAGAATATAGAACATACGACATAGAACAGTACAGCACAGTACAGGCCCTACGGCCCATGATGTTGTGTCAAACATTTATCTTAATCCAAGATCAACCTTACCTACACACCCTTCAATTTACTGCTGTCCGTGTGCTTGTCGCTTAAATGTCCCTAATGTCTCTAACTCTACTACCACTGCTGGCAGTGCATTCCATGCACCCATCACTCTCTGCATAAAGAACCTACCGTTGACATCTCCCCTAAACATTCCTCCAATCACCTTAAAATTATGGCGTCTCATGACAGCCATTTCTGCCCTGGAGAAAAGTCTATACTATTTACGCCTCTCATTAGTTTGTACCCCACTAACAAGTCATCTCTCTTCCTTCTTCTCTCCAGCGTGAAAAGCCCTAGCTCACTCAACCTCTCTTCATAACACTAGCCTCAAAACCAGGCAGCATCCTGGTAAATCTCCTCTGCACCCTCTCTAAAACATCTATGTCCTTCCTATAATGAGGCGACCAGAACTGGACACAATATTCCAAGTGTGGTCTAACCAGGGTTTTATAGAGCTGTAGCAAAACCTCGTAGCTCTTAAACTCCATCTCCCTGTTACTGGAAGCCAAAACGCCATAGCTTTCTTAACAACCCTGTCAACTTGGGTGGCACATTTGTGGGATCTATGTACATGAACTCCAAGATCCTGCTGTACCTCCACACTGCCAAGACCTGTCTTTAACCTTGTCTTCAACATTCAAATTCACCCTTCCAAAATGAATCACTTCGTACTTATCCAGGTTGAGCCTCATCAGTCCAGCTCTGCATCCTGTCAATGTCTTGTTGTAGCCTGCAACAGCCCTCGACACTGTCTACTACACCACTGACCTTTGTGTCATCAGCAAACTTACTAACCTACCTTCAACTTCCTCATCCAAGTCATTTATAAAAACTACAAAGAGCAGAGGCCCAAGAACAGATCCCTGTGGGACACCACTGATCACCAACCTTGAGGTGGAATACTTTCCATCTACTACCACTCGCTGTCTTCTTTTGGCCAGCCAATACTGTATCCAGACAGTTAAAATTCCCTCTACCCATACCTCCTTACTTTCTGAATGAGCCTACAATGGGGAACCTTACCCAATGCCTTACTGAAATACATATACACCATATCCACTGCTCACCCTTCATCAGGTGTAGTGGACAATGAAAAGGTGATCTAAGAATACAACGGGATCTTGATCAGATGGGCCAAGATGGGCTGAGGAATGGCAGATGGAGTTTAATTTAGATAAATGTGAGGTGTTGCACTTTGGAAAAGCAAATCTTAGCAGGACTTATACACTTAAAGGCAAGGTCCAAGGGAGTGTTGCTGAACAAAGAAATCTTGGAGTGCAGGTTAATATTTCCTTGAAGGTAGAGTCACAGGTAGATAAGATAATGAAGAAGGTGTTGTTATGCTTACCTTTATTAGTCAGAGCATTTGAGTATAGGAGCTGGGAGGTCACGTTGTGGCTGTACAGGACATTGGTGAGGCCACTTTTGGAATATTGCATGCAATTCTTGTCTCTTTCCTACTGGAAGATGGTTGTGAAACTTGAAAGGGTTCAGAAAAGATTTACAAGGATGTTGCCAGGGTTGGAGGATTTGAGCTAGAGGGAGAGGCTGAACAGACTGAGGCTGTTTTCCCTGGAGTGTCAGAGGCTGAGGGGTGACTTTATAGAGGTTTATAAAATCATGAGGGGCATGGATATGATAAATAGACAAAGTCTTTTTCCCTGGGATGGGGAAGTCCAGAACTAGAGGGCATAGGTTTAGGATGAGAGGGGAAAGATATAAAAGGACCTAAGGAGCAACTTTTTCACACAAAGGGTGGTGCGTGTATGGAATAAGCTGCCAGAGGAAGTGGTGGAGGTTGGTACAATTACAGAATTTAAAAGGCATCTGGATGGGTATATGAATGGGAAGGGTTTAATGGGATATGGACCAAGTGCTGGCAAATGGGACTAGATTAGAATAGGATATCAGGTTGCCACCGACAAGTTGGACCGAAGGGTCTGTTTCCATGCTGTACATCTCCATGACTCTCTGAAGCGAACTTGTCTTGTCACATCCACAAATAACTCAATAAGGCTTGTGAGGCACTAGCTGCCCCTCACAAAGCCATGCTGACTATCTTTAATCAAACTATGTTTTTCCAAATAGTCATAAATCCTGTCTCTCAGAATCCTTTCCACAGATGTAAGACTGACTGGTCTGTAATTCCCAGGGATTTCCCTATTCCCTTTCTTGAACAGAGGAACAACATTCGCCTCCCTCCAATCATCTGGTACTTCTCCCATGGAGAGTGAGGATGCAACGACCATCGCCAGAGATGCAGCAATCTCATTCCTTGCTTCCCATAGTAACCTTGGATATATCTGGTCCGGCCCTGGGGACTTATCTATCTCGATGGTCCCCAGAATTTTAAGCACATCCACTTTCTTAATATCAATCTGTTCAAGCCTATCAACCTGGCCCATGGTGTTCTCCCTAATCAACAATGCCCCTCTCTCTAGTGAATACTGATTTAGGGCCTCCCCTACTTCTTCAGATTCCAGGCACAAGTTCCCTCCATTATCCCTGATCAGCTTTACCCTCTCTCTGATCATTCTCTTATTCCTCACATAAGTGCAGAATACCTTTGGGTTTTCCCTAATCCTTCCTGCCAAAGCTTTTTTGTGCCCCCTCCTAGCTATCCTCAATCCATTTTTGAGTTATTTTCTAGCTACCCTGTAATCCTTTAAAGCTGTGCCAGATCCTTGCTTCCTCAACCTCAAGTAAGCTTCTCTCTTCCTCTTGATGAGAAGCTCCTCTTCTCTTGTCATCCAAGACTCCTTCACCTTACTATTCCTCGCCTGTCTCAGTGGGACAAAGTTATCCAATACTCGCAACAAAATTTCTTCCCTAACTTCCCACATTGTCTTGGGATACACTTGATCAGGTCCTGGAGATTTATTTACCTTTTTGTTTTTTTGAGACCTCCAGCACATTCTTTTCTATAATGTGCACTATTTTCAAGACAAAACATTGGCCTCAATTGTTTTCTGTGGTGGAGAATTCCACAGGCTCACCATTCCCTGAGTGAATATATTTCGCCTCAGCGCAGTCTTAAATGGCCTATTCCATATTCTTATCTTGGGAAATCTGGTTCTGGACTTCCTGGTCTTTGGGAACATCTTTCCTGCATTTACCCCATCCAGTCCTGTTAAACTTTTATGGGTTCCTTTGAGAATCCCCCCTTATTCCTCTAAACTCCAGTGAATATAATCCTAATTGGACAAGATTCAGTCTGTCTTCATAAGTCAGTCCTTCTAACCCAGGCAGAGCTCTTACACATGGGAAAGTGTTTGAACCGCAGTCTGCATTTAAAGCTACATAAATTAAATGTGTCACAAGTGTTCTCACAATCTGCAGCCTTGAACCTGGCTTTGCATAACTCATTTGAGTTAAGTCTTAATTTATTAACTCCTAATAAGAGCTCTGTATTGAATTCCACAGGTGTTCTACATTTGACACAACAGTACCTATCACATTGCAGACTTGTTAATAGATTATATTCTCTAGCTTTGCACCATTTTAACTCTCTTTTAAAGTCAGAAGGAAATGAAGGAATAGAAAGCTCATCATAGTTTCTGTCTTTAAATAGCGTTCCGCCACACCGATGGAACAAAGCATTCAATTTGACAACTGACAGTTTAAGAACAGAGTAATTCCCTCAGGAAGCAGTGCAGTTCAGGTGTGTCTACTCTCATGTTTCTTACGATCTTATGTTGGGCTGACTCACTTAAACAAATTGTACAATTAATAAGCATCCAGTCTGCACTTTTGTAGCTCCCTAATTTAAGTATCATAAAATGCGCAGATCCTAGTTAAAATGTAACATATGCCACAGAGTCATCATCAGTGCAAGAATCTTACTCTGTGTTTTGGCTGGAACTTGCTACTATTAAAAGGTCATGTGCATAATGAGCAGACGCATTGAGAAAATGCTTAGGTTTCGGTGCTAAATAAAACAGAAGTGCTGGAGGAAAGCAGTAGATCCACCAGGATGTGGGAGAGGAAAAACCAGAATGTACTCTTCCCGGTTGTTGGATTCCATCTTTCATGCTTTTAACGCAGGTTTAACAGCCGAGAAGCCTGTTCTCAGAGATTTGTTTCCTTCATTTTGAACTTTCTAATGTTTTCTTCTCTCCCAGACTCATCTTCAATCCCATCACATTCTGTTGGCGAGAAAGACAAAGAAGATTTTTTCCGATGTTGCATTCTGATCATCGTCCACTCTGACATTAGTTGCTTACATTGTTAAACCACTATTTCATCAATACCTGTTTCAAGGTTATGAATTCTCTCCTTGTAAGAAAAGCTGTATTGCACATGTAATTGTCTCCCTCAATCCTCTTTCCTGTGCTTACGTGTATCAATCTGATTTGTCTGGCTTGTACATTACTGATTAAGTCTCTATTTGCATGGTCTACTTGGAATATATCTATCTGATCACTCCAATTCCTATGTCCATGCTCAATTTTATGATCTTAGGTAAATTTAACTGAAGCCTGTGTATTTGCTGTTTTGTGGTAAATACATTTTTAGATTTCTTATGTATGTTTGTCTTAGCATCTTATCAGTTATTCTTTAAGAGCAGGTAAAATGCTACAATGTGTACCTATCTTGTGGCTCTCTGCAGTTGGACTATTCAAATAGTACATTTGTTGTCATATAAACAGTGTCTCTTATGTATACCTGATACCCCGTGAAAAAGACTTTGTAGCTGGCAAAGCAGAGAAGACCTGCGAGGAAGTGACCACTGACAACTGTTTTTGGAAACAAGAAGTCAAGTAACCAGATCACTGGATATTGTCTTGGGAGATGAGGAAAAATTTCCATTCTCAGACTGTTGGCTTGTGGAATTCACTAACACAGAAAGCTGTGAGTCAGGGTCAAGTTTTAAAGGCATCAGGGGGTATGGAGAGCAAATGGAAATATGGCCCTAAGACAAAGGATCATATTGAATGGGGAACAGGCCTGAAGAGCTGATTAGACTAACCCTGCATCTTGTTTCTCTGTTTCCAATCTAACTTTTTTGCCCTCACTATATTTTCTCAGGTGACTTCCCATTGTTGGCATCATTCAGGAGGTGGGAAAACTTAGCCCTAAGGTTGCACAGGCTGCATTTTACCCTTGGAAAGAAAAGTCAGCGGGACATTGAGTCACACTGAGAAAGCCAGCACTGCAGCTGTTACACACTGCATTAGATAATGGCATGGTCTGCAGATGTCAGTCAGCAGGAAGGGCCAGCCTGCCAGCTGATTGGTCAGTCGCTCTGCCAGTCTCAGCAGTCCCAGAACTCAGCGGTGAGAATTGGAAATGTTGGTTACTGCTGGGAGCCAAAAGGAGTACCTTGGCTTGATTTACCCCCACTAATTCTTTATTCTGATGTTAGTGGAGCTACTGATGCCATGCTCATGATTCCACACACATGTTAGCTCCACAGAGCCGAAGAAGAACACCCTTACACTGTCTTCAAAAACAATGGTTACCCAAAAAGCATAGTAACTACACAACAGGTACAACAAGAAGACACAACATGTCTGGGTACACTGGTCACCATGTCATACATCAAGGACATATTGGAAATGACCACCAGACTACTCCGACCCCTGGGTATCATGGTAGTGCACAAAACCAACAACCACACTATGACAGCTACTGATGAGTATAAAGGATCCCATACCCACAATTAATAGAACTAATGCCAGTACAAAATACCATGTAAAGACTGCCACAGACATTACATGGGGAAAACTGGAAGAAAACTAGCCAACGGGGTAAGAAACACCAACTAGCCACCAAGAGATATGATCAACTATCACTTGTGTCCTTACACATGCAGAAAGAAGGAATCAATTCACCTGGGACAATGTATCCATCCTAGAACAGGTCAAACCAAGACATGCACTGGAATTCCTGGAGGCCTGGCACTCAACCCGGAACATCATGAACAAACAAATAGAGTTAAATCCCATATACCAACCACTAAGAAACAACCACCAGAAATGTTACTACCAGTGTCCTCAAACTTGGACACATAAGCAATAAACCGAACAGAACACCAATGCTTCACCAGAGACGCACTGAGAATGTTACTAGGATGGTATCAAAACATGGCGACGGAACATTTGTGGGCAGCACGGTGGCACAGTGGTTAGCACTACTGCCTCACAGCGCCAGAGACCCGGGTTCAATTCCCGCCTCAGGCAACTGACTGTGTGGAATTTGCACATTCTCCCCAGGTCTGCGTGGGTTTCCTCCGGCTGCTCCGGTTTCCTCCCACAGTCCAAAAATGTGTAGGTTAGGTGAATTGGCCATGCTAAATTGCCCATAGTGTTAGGTGCAGGGGTAATATGTAGGGGAATGGGTCTGGGTGGGTGCACTTCGGCGGGTTGGTGTGGACTTGTTGGGCTGAAGCGAACAAGTCACCAATTGCATCCACGACCTGAGCTACAAATCTTCTCAAGAATTCATTCAATTCTCTCTTGCTTCCTGGCACTTGTTGGTGTTAATATGACTTGCCACTTGTCAGCCCAAATCTGGATACTCTCCAGGTCTTGTTGAATTTGGATGTGGTCTGCTTCAGTGTCTGACGAGTAGTGAATGGTGAATCAGGCGATCATCAGCACTGTTGATGATATCTTCCATCGCTGTCCTGATGATTTTTAGTGTAAGCTGATCAGGTCGTAATTGGTTGGGCTGGATTTGTCCTACTTTTTGAGTATGGGAAGTATTTGGGCAATTTTCAACATGGTTGGTGGATGGTAATGTTGAACCCACACTGGAACAGCTTGGCTAGGGATGTGACAAGTACTGGAGCACAAGCCTTCAGTAACATTTCTGGAATGTTGTCAGGGTCCATCGCCTTTGCATTGTCTAGAGCCTCCAGTCATTTCTTGAGATCACATGGAGTGAACTGAATACGGCGGGCAGACAGCCAATTTTGGCATTTTCCCCTTGTGCATTATAATGGTCAGGTCAGGGAGAGGGCAGGAAATTTGTGAGCTGGGAAGCTCATCTACTTTATACACAAACAAAAGCACAACGTTCAGACCCACATTAAATTTAGCCCCACATTTTGATTTCCAGAAAGGACAACTTGCCATCAGAGTGGTGGTGCATTAGCCTCGGCACTCACAGCCTCAGGTCCAATTCTGTGATTCAAAATGTTAACACTTGGCACATTCATACAACTTATACTCTTAAAGCTGTATTGACAATGTTTGACAGGCAAAACTGGGCTTGATTTCAGTTAAGTGTTTATGCGCCGTTGGACAGATGCAGTCACAGCCAGATAATGTGGGGAACGGGGTGTATTCTCAAGGGACGCTGTGAAACATAGTGCTCAGATGGCTGCCATCTTTTCTGTGTGGATTCCATGAAGCAGCAACAGCAAACTCCAGAGCCAAAGATGGACACAACTATTTACTTTGCAAAACCTTGATGGAAATTTGTACGCACAAGAAATATTTAGCACAACGGCAACAATAAAGGTGAGGCATGAGTCAAGATAGATGCTTTGCAAAACAAGACTCCAACATTACTTTGCAAAACAAAACTCCAAAAACAGTTTGCATTTATACAGATCCTTCAGTACAGTAAAGTCTTCAAAGGCACATGTCAGAAGTATAGTCAAACAACATTTGATACCAAGCTGCAACCTGGGTAATTTACTCGGACAATCCTTTTCTGCCCAGCTCAGCGTGATAGTTTCTAAAATGGAACTACATGAGGAAAGCTCCACTTTCTACTCTGTTTCTTCTCTCTCTCTTTCTCTCTCCATTCATACAGATAAAAATCTGTACCAAAATCCTGGAAAATGCACCAAGTGAAAACTCGAAGATTGAAATTTTGTCAGGGGATGCAACTAAGTGGAAGTTTGAAGGAGGGGAGTGGGGTTAGGAGGAACTCCTCGAAAACAAATTTTACATCATTCAGTGGCCACCTCTAATATCACCACAGCCTGACCTGTGTCAGGTAGTGATTGGAAAAGACAAAAGAAAGAGTAATAAAAATTTGTCTGTCACATCTGTTTCCGGCTGCTCATTATAACATGTGCCATTAATGGAACAGCTCACGGCTATTTGTCTAAACACCACCATCCTTGGCACCCTCACCATCTTTGAGTATATGATGTTCACCTGCAGAAGCATTGGCAATGAAGTGTTGCCCTTCACTGGCAAATTATGCCACAGAAGCCTCACTGCACTTCACTGGCATGGGGGTACTCCCTCACATACACAACCCGAACCTCTCACCCTTGTCACTGTTTAACCACTGAGTCACATATTAGACCCATCCGCAACTGTACCTGATGAAACACACTCTCGAGGTCACTTCTACTCTGTCCCCAATGCCCAATGTGGACCCACACCTTATAGGGGACATCACATACAGGCAAGCATCTGGACAATTCCAAACACAAGCTTTTATTTACAGGCAGCAAAGGTGAACACAAACAAAATGAACAGAGCCTGCGGTTCACCCTATGCAATGAAAATGAAACACTGGCATCCTAAGCAACCATTATTCTACAATCAGTGATGGTCTGTGCACCCAGCTCCCATCTACTGCAAATGGGTGTCAGTCACATCCTATCCGTAGCACCCAACATAGCAGAGCTCTGTCACAGAGATGGAGAGATTCCTCCTCTCTAATGTCCTTGTCTTCATCCTTAAAAGACTGCTCACATTATCCCAGTTCCTCCACATAGCACAGCACAGCACACCACACCAGGATGACATAGCACACTCGGAGACAGTAAGGACTGTAGATGCTGGAAAAACGCAGCAGGTCAGACAGCATCCGAGGAGCAGGACAGTCAACGCTTTGGGTCAAAACTGGTCAGGATAGGGGAGAGAGCTGGGAGCCCAGAAGTAGATACAGGGAGGGAGCTTCCATGATCCAACATCCTGAAGCACTGTTGTGTGCCTGGTGTGTTTAGGGACCAAGGAGTTTAGAAAGTTGATTACTAGGCAAGGGCTACCCACTGCGACCATGGCTGATGGCACCATTGCCACTGGTGCCTTAGTCAGGGTTTTGGTGGAGTAAATCATGGAGCTGCTGAAAATGCAATTCCCCAGCCCCAACCCCATTCCTCTATTTATCTCTGGGCTCCCCTCCCCCTCTCCAGCCCTGATGAAGGGTTTCAGCTCAAAACACTGACTTCCCTGCTCCTCAAATGCTGTCTGACCTGCTATGCTTTTCCAGCTTCCCATCTATTGACATAGCACACTCAGCCTATACTATACAGAACAGCCCTCCCAAACCATTCCGAGCAGTGGAACAGCATCTACAGCAGCTCCATCATCTGCTCCTTCAGGACCCTGACTGAGGCATGAGCAGCAATGGTGCTAGCAGCCAAGGTTGCAGTGGGTAGCCCTTGCCCAGTAACCAGCTCTGTCAAGTCCCTGCTCTCTCAGACACACACCAAGTACATGAGAGTGCTCCAGGATGTAGGAACCCTGGCAGCTGCCAGGGCAGTGGGTACACACCTCCAGGAAGTGGTAATAGTGATCGCTGATCACCCGATCATTAATGGCATGGAATCCCTTCCTGGTGATGAATTCTGCAGTGTTGTGATACCACCCTCTCAGTGCCATGTGGGTGCAGTTGATGGTGCCCTGTACCTGGGGGAAGTTGATGGTGCCCTGTTTCCGAATCCCATTGCCCAGGCTGCAGCACTGACCTCATCATCGGGAAATGAGATGATCCGGTGTGATCCTGCACGGAGTGTATTAGTCACTGTCCTGATCCTTTTGTGGGAGCATGACTGAGAGATCCCACCCAGCTCCCTCAGCACTCCCTGGAAGGAGCCCCGCACATCGAAGTTCAGTGTTACAATGTCCTCCATTTGTCCCATAAATGTCAAGGATTGTATCTGATATTAAACTAGTCAGTTCTTAGCCTATTGGAAAGAAAACCATGAAAAGAGGATGGTTTATTCATCCAATACAGATACCTGTTTTGTTGAGGTGAAACTTTAAGAGGTGTCACTCTTAAATTTCTAATATGCATTGCTGGCAGGTTATACACCTATCACAGCACACACTCATAACAACACTTACAGCTCACTTGTTATTTGTGCTCTGTTAACAGTGTTGATTTATACAACTAAGCAAAGACATTAATTACACCATGTGATTTGATTTTATGGTACACTTTTTATTTTGTCCTCTAAATTTACAGGCAAGATTTTAACTCATTCAAAACCTGTCCACTTTAATAGAATTACAAACAAAAACCAAAATTGCTTGAAAAGCTCAGCAAGTTTGGCAGTATCTGTGGAGAGAAATCAATGTTAATGTTTCAGGTCAGAGGTCTGAGCAAGGGTGACTGGACCTGAAACATTAACTCTGATTTCTCTCCATAGAAGACTAGATTGGGTTGGGATAGCTGGTCGGCATGGACGAGTTGGACAGAAGAGTTTGTTTCCGTGCTGTACATCTCTATGACTCGAAGTGGACAGACCTGCTGAGCTTTTCCAGCAATTTCCATTTTTGTTTCTGACTTCCAGCATCCACGTTTCTTTTGGCTTTTAGTTAGAATTAGAATTGGGCCCTTAGTAGCTTCAATGCACTTAATTTTATGTTCACATATGTTTCATTATATAAGGAATTTCATATTCTACAAGACAATATTGTTATCTGCCCTTCTGTACGTGTCACAGACATAGGTAATGTACAGCAGGTATCTCAAATCCTTAGAGGAATATCACCAGTGAGGTTTTTATAAACCACAGCCAGGATATATGTTCCAATATTAGTGTCCTTTCTCCTGCCAATGTCCCCAGCAACAAAACACAGGTTACCATTAACCACCTGCACTGGGCAGCCAACACCACCTATAAGCTTGGCACAAGACTTTCAAACAAACAAAAACAAAAGTCACTAGAGAAACTCAGCAGGTCTAGCAGCATCTGCGGAGAGAAAACTCAAGATTTTCAAAACCAGTTCACTGCTCCAGGCTCCTTCAACGGTATCCTCAAAGCCTCTGTGTAAAAATGCACCATACTTATGACTCATAGAATCCATTCAGTGTGGAAGCAGTCCATATGGCCCATGGAGTCCACACTGACCCTCTGAAGAGCATCCCACCCAAACCCACCTTTCTATCCTAACCCTGCATTTTCCATGGTTAATCCACCTGGGAACTATGGGCAATTAAGCATGGCCTATTCATCTAACCTGCACATCTTTGGATTGTGGAAGGGAACCGGAGCACCTGGAAGAAACCCACACAAACATGGGGAGAATGTGCAAACGCCATGCAGACAGTCATCCATGGGTGGAATCGAGCCCAGGTCTCTGGAGCTCTGAGACAAAGTGCTAACCACTGAGCCACCATGCCACTCCTTCCTTCATGGAACTCATGGGAATCTCTTTCCCAAGACCAACCAACCTGGAGAATTGGCAAATGTGAAGGTGTCAACCACCTCGAGATTTCTGACTGACCCTGAGGCCAAGCTTAAACAGTGGAAGGAGGGTGTGGAAACCTGAGTAACCCACCCTGCTACCTCTTCAAACATCACTGACTCCACCAGCAACATGGACTGAAGAATGGACTTAGAGAGCTGGAAGGGGACATGATAAAGCTTTAGTGGGTAGGATTAAGGAAAACCCAAAGGCATTCTACACTTACGCAAGGAACAAGAGGATGGGCTGAATGAAGGTATAGCCGATCAGGGATCGTGGAGGGAACTTGTGTCTGGAGTAGCAGCACTGGTGTAGCAGGAAGGGCTTCAGATATGTGAATCATTGGGATACCTTCTGGGGATGGTGGGACCTGTACAAGGACGGGTTGCACCTGAACCGGAGAGGCACCAATATCCAGGGCAGGAGATTTAAACTAGATTGGCAGGGGGTGGGAACCCGAACTCCAGATCAGATGATGGGGTTGTATTGAATAACCAGATACAGCACGGAGAGAGTCTATGAGGAAGGGTGGACAGTTGATCGGGCAAAGTTGCAGTCAGTATGATGGGTTGCGAAGTGTGTCTATTTTAACGCAAGAAGTCTCAGGAATAAGGGTGATGTACTTAAAGCATGGATCACTGCTTGGAACTATGATGTTGTGGCCAATAATGAGTCTTAGATGTCACAGGGGCAGGAATAGTTTTTGGACTTTCCAGGGTTTAGGTGTTTCAAAATGAATAGGATTGGAGGTAAAGGAGGTTGAGGGAGTGGCATTACTAATCAGGGATAGCATCAGAGCTCCAGAAAGGGAAGTCATCGAGGAGGATTTATCTACAGAGTCAGTATGGTTAAAAGTCAGAAACAAGAAAGAAGCAGTTTTCTACAGACACCCCAATAACAACAGAGACACGGAGGAGCAGATTGGGAGGCCGATTTTGGAAAGGTGCAGAAGTAACAGGACTGTTGTTATGAGTGACTTTAACTTCCCTAATATTCATTGCAACTTCCTTAGCTCAAATAGTTCGGATGGAACAGTTTTTATTAGGTATGTCCAGGAAGGATTCCTGACTGAATATGCAGATAGGCCAACTACAGGGGAGGCCATATTTTGATTTGGTGCTTGGCAATGAACCGTGCCGGGTGTCAGATCTCTTGGTGGGAGAGCATTTCGGTGACAGTGATCACAACTCCCTGACCTTTAATATACTCATGGAGAGGGATTGGAGCAGACGGTACAGGAAAGTATTTAATTGGGGGAGGAGGAATTATAATGCTATTAGGCAGAAACTGGGGCACCTAAATTGGGAATAGATGTTCTCAGGAAAATGCACAACAGAAATGTGGAAGCACTTGTTGATAGTGCTGGACAGGTTTGTTCCACTGAGGCAAGGAAAGAACCGGGGGTGACAATGGATGTGGAACATCTAGTCAAGAGGAAGAAGGAAGTTTATTTAAGCTTGAGGAGGCAAGGATCCGACAGGGCCTTCAAGGGTTACAAGGTAGCCAGGATGGAACTGAAGAATGGACTTAGAGAGCTAGAAGGGGGTATGAAAAACTTTAGTGGGTAGGATTAAGGAAAACCCAATGCATTCTACACTAATGTGAGGAACAAAAGGATGGCCCGAATGAGGGTATGGCCGATCAGGGATAGTGGAGGGAACTTGTGTCTGGAGTCAGAGGAGGTGGGGAGATGCTTAATGAATACATTGTGTCTGTATTCACTACTGAGAGGGACCTTGACATTTCTGACAACAATGTGTAACAGGCTAATATGTTCAAACAGGTTAATGTTAAATAGGGGGATGTGCTGAAAATTTTGAAAACATAAGAATTGATAAGTTCCCCAAGCCAGATGGAATTATACTCCATGTTAACTACAGCAAGTGAGGGAAGAGATAATTGCGCCTCTGATGATGATATTTGCATCCTCACTGTCCAGTGGAGTAGTGCCAGATGAGTGGCAACTGTTATTCTCCTGTTCAAGAAAAGGAATGGGGAATAATCCTGGGAATTACAGACCAGTCAGTCTTACGTCTGTGGTGGGCAAATTATTGGAGAGGATTCTGAGAGACAGGATTTATGATTACTTGGAAAACCATCGTTTGAGTGGAGATAGACAGAGTGGTTTTGTGAGGGGCAGGTTATGCCTCACAAACCTTATTGAATTCTTTGAGGATGTGACAAAATACATTGATGAAGGTAGAGTAGTGGAAGTGGTGTACGTGGATTTTAGCAAGGCATTTGATAAGGTTCACCATGGTAGGCTATTCAGAAAGGAAGGAGGCATGGGATATAGGGAAATCTAGCTGTCTGGATACAGAAATGGCTGGGGCATAGAAGATGTAGGGTGGTAGTAAAGGGCAAGTCTTCAGCCTGGAGCTCGGTGACCAGTAGCATTCCACAGGGATTGGTTCTGGAACCTCTGCTCTTTGTGATCCTTACAAGTGACTTGGATGAAGGAGTGGATTAGTAAGTTTGCTGATGACATGAAGGTTGGTGGAGTGGTGGATAGGGTGGAGAGCTGTTGTAGGTTGCAACAGGACATTGACAGGATGCAGAACTGGGCTGATAAGTGGCAAATGGAGTTCAACCTGGAAAAGTGTGAAATGATTCATTTTGGAAGGTCGAAGTTGAAGGCAGAATATAGGGTTAAAGGCAGGATTCTTAGCAGTGTGGAAGAACAGAGGGATCTTGGGAGCCATGTCCATGGATTCCCCAAAGTTGCTACCCAAGTGGATAAAGTTGTTCAGAAAGCGTAAGGTGTGTTGGCTTTCATTAAAAGGGGGATTGAACTTACGAGGCACGAGGTTATGCTGCAGCTCGATAGACCCCTGGTTAGACCACACTTGGAGTATTGCGTTCAGTTCTGGTCACCTCATTATTGGAAGTATGTGGAAGCTTTAGATTGGGTGCAGAGGAGATTTACCAGGGTGCTGCCTAGACTGAAGGGCATGTCTTAAGAAGAAGAGTTGAGAGAGCTTGGGCTTTTCTCATTGGAGTAAAGAAGGGTGAGAGGGGACATGATACAGGTGTCGAAGATGATGAGAGCTGAAAATGTGTTGCTTTTTCAGCTCTGATCTCCAGCATCTGCAGTCCTCACTTTCTCCTAGAAGATGATGAGAGGCATAGTTAGAGTGGATATATAGAGATATTTTCCCAAGGTGGAAATGGCTATCATGAGAGGCATAATTTTGAGGTGATTGGAGGAAGGTTTAGGGCAGATGTCAGAAGTAGGTTCTTTACACAGAGAATAGTGTGTGTGTAGAAGGCACTGCCAGTGGCAGTAGTAGAGTCAGATACGTTAGGGACATTTAAGCGACTCTTGGAAATGCACATGGAAGTTAGTACAATGAAAGGTATATAGGTTAGTTTGATCTTAGAGTGGGATAAAAGGTCAGCACAACATTGAGGGCTGAAGGGCCTGTACTGTGCTGTACTGTTCTATGTTCTATCCAGCATTGATCTGCATAGACACCTCAGGATCCGCAACTCCGGAGTGAAGGAAGTCATCCTCGGCTCTGAGAGAATGCCAAAGAAGAAGGTGGCACTGGGGAAATGGGGCACGCTCCCTGACCCACTGTGTTGCAGAAACCCATGGGATTGACATTACGTTTAGAATGTGAATCTACTTTGTTTCCAAGTTAAATTACAAATCTGTTTTACACAGTGTGTAATCAAACAACATTTCCAATCTTCAAATCAGGACCCAACACCAACGATATTCAAATAACATTTTTGTTCATCCCATTAAAGGTCACCTGCTTCTCAGTCCGATCTATCACTTAATTCTATCTAGCAATGTATTTCATCGCCCAATATATTCCATCAAATCCCGTCTTCCACGGTATCCCATTCCATGGGTGAAGCGACAGTATTATGGTCATGTCACTGGATTAGCAATCCAGATTAACATTCTGGGGAGAATGATTTAAATTTCCACCGTGGCAGATGGTGACATTCAAATTCAATTTTTTTAAAAACTGTAACAAAAAAATGACATACATCCTGCGTCCTATAATCCTGCCCCCACTAGCTGCCTGATGTAGAGCAGCACTCCAAAAGCTAGTACAGATAGACAACGCTTTATCCAAAATCCCGAAATCCGAAAAGCTCTGAAATCCAAAGGATTGTTCTTTGAAGCTTTTTTCTCATTAACAAGGTTGGTTGGCGTGCAGTCAACCCAACTCCACACCCACTAGATGCGTGTCACTCAGATGCGACGTGTGGGGGCTTGGCCCCGTTCTGGCAGACCTCAATTCTGTTTCTGGGCCCATTTTACTCACAGTGCGTCTGCTGTTTGGTAAGGTCTTTGAAAATTTTACCATCAAACTTCACTCATTCTGAAATTCGAAAAGTTCTGAATTTCGAAAACCAGCTGGTCCCGAGCATTTTGGATAAAGGATTGTGCACCTGTACTTCCAAATGAACCTGTTGTTGTGTGATTCTTAACTTTCTTATCTTGGGTCAACAGAAGGAGCTGATTGGAGAGTATCTGGTAAGGTATTCTACTTACAGTAAACAGTTTATGAAGTTAAATTACTACAGGAGTTGGTGGGGAGGGCTACAAAGAAGGAAGTGTGTACATTTTATTGTTAACTAATCTGAGCTCATTGAAACGCAGTTCCCCAAGGGTCAGTGGCTGTGCCTGAATCTCATTGTTTCCTACCATCATGCTATAAGTGATGACATGAAAAATGGTTATGTCCACACCCAGAGTGGGAAGGTTAAGTTGTTTCATTCAACTGAGGAGATGACTTGCTTTCTTGAGTAATGTGAGGCTCTTCAAAGGAAAGAGCATTAAACAGACAGCGATACAGTCCAGGTGAATGCAATGACAATATGTTATTTAGGAACCTTTGATACTACCAACTGTATGACAATCCTATCCTTGCCCCATACCCTCCTCATTACATCATGCAGCATTACAAATCAATGGCTTTCTTGAAGAAGGGTGACGGGACTCAAAACATTAAATCTGCTTTCTGTCCACACAAGCTGCCAAACCTGCTGAGTTCCTCCAATAATTTCTGTTTTGCCACTAATGACTGTGACTTACAAGCAATGGACTGTGATCCAGAAAGATTCACCTTTGTTGGCAAAGTTGCTAGCACCTCCCAGGATCCCTTAGCTTGAGCAAGGTGCAGGAGCTACTCACTTCACACCTTGGAACATAATCCTTTGTCTAGCAGTAACGATGACTGACCACCAACATTTCATTCTTGTTGTTACAGCAATAAGGCCTTCACTCACACAACTGATGATGAAAAGTGAATGTATGTTGATAAATGTAAGAACATAGTTATAATGAAGTGTTTCCTATGTGTCCTCAGAGGATCTTCTTCTTTCTTTCCCTTCCATTATGTCTCAGTGCCATCCTGGGGTCCACAGTTCAGTTGGAGAGTGTCTCTCCCATAGTGAAGCCTTTTGACGTAGGAGTTTTGATAAGGGGAGCCCAGGAGCATTTGTGCTATGATGACCCAGACATGTCCTGCATGGAGGCCAGTTCACTCCCTCGGCTTGAACTCCCATTCCTAGCAGGTCCTGGTCTCAGGAAGTTGTCGAAGGAGCAGTGACTTGGGGAATTCCTCCCTCAGCAGTCAGATGTTCCTAACTCTCATCCAAATAATGTAGCCACCAAGGTGCCAGTATCAGAGCTGGCGGACGGTGCTGGAGGCAGCCTTGTTGGTGCATCTTCTGAGGAAACTGTGCTTTGGAGGAGTAGCTATCCCCTGAGACAGGCATCTTGGATACTGATATGGTATTGATTTCACTGGTACCTGAAGGAGAAACAGTGCAAATGGGTCATGAGCAAGTCCAGACATGTGGAGAATACATTCACCATGGTGTAATGACAGATGAACACAACAATAGACAATGCATCTTACTTGTCTTGCCAGGACATGGAGTGCTCTGCATCTCCAAAGGATCAATGCTAGCCTGCCAGGGTCAGAATCCTCTCTTTGTAGGGGGTGAGAGCTGAAAACTGGGCACTGCACCAACTGTCATATTTCTCACCTCCCAATTATAGGCTGTTTATTTCCAGGATAAGAGAAAGGGTGGGAATATGAGATGAAAGCATGTAACACAGCTGGTGCAGATGAGAGGAAGGTGGCGAGGTGTCCCAAATGAAAGAGTGGGCACTGCAGAGGGCATACAGGGTTGGTGAGGGTGGACTTCCAGAATGGGTGGAGCAAGATAGGGAAGATGCTGTACACAAGCATGAGATTGAGGTGAGAAAGTTTTTTTTTACACAGTGAATAGTTAGGATATGGAATGCACTGCCTGGAGGTGTGCTGGTTCAGTTGAGGCATTAAAGAGGGTACTGGATGATTATTTGGTTGGAAATGGTTTGCAAGGATCTGGGAAAACGGTTGGAGATTGGAACTACATTATAGAACCAATGTAAGCATAATGGGCCAATGGCCTTCTTCTGCACTGTCACCATTCAACTTTTGTAATAAATATCTATTAGAGTTGATCTTTCTCTGTACCTTCTCTATGGCTCTAACACTATATTCCACATTCTGTTCTATTACCCTGATGCCTGGTTAGCATGCAAAACAATATTTTTCACTGTATCACTGTTATTTATGTGACAATAATAAATCAAATCAATAATGCATTTAGTGACTGTTTTAAAAACACATTTAAACAGCTCAAAGATAACTGGACTGAGCAGCATCCTATCAGAAGTTTCTTTGAAGTCAAAGTCAGCAGGACAATCAACATCACACGAGCATCCTGATCGGGCTAGAATGTTAACAATTGCATTAAAACTGCCTCAAAGACAAAGTGCCTCAAGAAAAAATCTTGGACAAAAAAAGTTTTGTTAGCCCTCTCCTATACAGAGATGTATTAATGAAATTTCAGTTAATCATTGAGATAAGCCATAGATTGCTGCTTATCTACAAAGTAAATTTTGGCTGAATGGCAACTATTTTCCCCACTCGACTGCAAAGCTTGTCACATGACTCTCACAGTGATCAACTCAACTGCCTTTTGAACATACCATTTTGAAATAGCAGTCAGCTGCCTCAGGTGACACCGATCTGCCTCAGGTGATATGAAAACCCCGAACTCCACTCAAAAGGAAAGCCTGGAGAAAGCAGCCAACAACTTCACTTGTGCGCTTTACAAATAATCAACCTTCATTTTCAAAATAGAAAAGCAAAAGCTACATTCATCAACAATCCTCAGAAGGCTTTCAAAGAAATGTTAAGACAAGAAATACCTGACATCTAGCCAATCAACTATTCCCACAAAGGCTCACTCCGGCTACACCTGACTGTACCTTAGAACCTGAGGGTTTCTCTATTTGTTGCATGGACTGCACACTGTCCTCGGGCAAGGCAAGGGACAGTGGGGTCTACCTCCCACCAGCTCGTCCTGGTGCTCAGGCATGGTGACCCTGATGAGTTACTACTCTCCTGACCTAGAATATCTAACTGTGAAGTGTTACCCACATGTTCACCTCCATTATCCTGAGAGCAGTCTGCATGCTACCCTTCGTGGACGTGAAGAGTACTCTCGAAGAAATATACACTACTACAAATGGACTTCAGACAGAACACCTCAAGGCCTTATACATCACAGCCAGTGATTTCAACCAGTCAACCTCAAGAGTATGCTACCAAAATACCACCGAAACATCTCCTACCCCACCAGAGGCCGAACATCCTTGACCATTGCTACATAACCATCAAAGATGCCTACTGCTCCATACTCTGTCTGCACTTTGGAAAAATCAGACCACAATGCTGCTCTCCTCCTCTAGCTTTCAAGCAGAAATTGAAACTTGAAGACCCAGTACAGAAAGTACAATGGTGCTGGTCTGAAGCAGCTGAAAAGCTTCTATGGGATTGCTTAGAATCGGTAGGCAGGTCCATATTCAAGAGCTCAGCAGCTAATCTAGATGAGTATACCATTACTATTATTCCACAACCAAAAACGTCTCCCATCCCATCCAACATCTTCCATTGGGCAGAAGATATAAAAGTTTAAACATGTCTACCAACAAATTCAAGAACAATTTCTTCCCCACTGTTATTAGACTTCTCCATGGACCTCCCAAATTTCAAATTTAATGCTGATCTTGCTCCTTGTGTACCTTTTCTTCAGCTGCAACATTGTATTCCTCATTCTGTTCTATTAGCCTTTTACACTTTGTAGATATCTGCCCGTACTGCATGCAAAGTGGAACTTTTCACTGTACCTAGGTACATGTGACAATAATAAATCAAAGTCAAGAAGCTGTGCTCTCCCTTTATTGGAAATGTTTGTAGGATGAGTGCCTCACAGCAGACTTCCCATTTCTACAACAATCCAAGAAGTACATCAGTACAATTGCCATCAAAACATCATCCTTTTCATGCATAAAGAGCAAAGAACCAAATTTGCAAACACTATCATTTGTAACTGTGAGTTAACCAAGTTGCCCCTTGTGCAAACAACTGTTCTCCTACATTAGCAAAGCTCTTTATTATTCCAGTTAGTTCCTCTTTTGTCATTCTCTTTACACTCACAGCACATATGCGGGGTATCATCTTTTCCTCTAATGGTGTGGATTTTAATGATGTGTTGTCTGGTTCTGCTTCCAAATATTCTCAACTGACTCTGTTTGTTTGTCAGTTCATCAGTCACTGTGCCCTGCACAACACTGTAAATCTCTTCTGACATTTTCAGGGTTACTCGTCTCAAGCTTTCACCTTGCTTCTTCTGAGATGAGTGGCCTAGATTTGTATTTAATATCTGGAATTCGAAGTCTTCATTCTCTTAACAGCATTGGTGCCTGAACATCAATCTGTCACAGAACTTTATCTTTACATTTGATGATTTTATTTTCACCTTTCAGGTGTTCAAATTCACAGGATTCTGTGATCTATGTAAACACAGCCACATAATATGATAGAAGCCCAACAGTGTGGAAAGAGGCCATTCAGCCTATCAAATCTGCACCAACCCTCAAAGAGCATCCCATCCAGGCCCAGCCCCTATCCCTGTATTTACCATGACTAACCCACCCAGCCTGCACACCTAGGACACTACAGGGTAATTTAGCATGGCCAACCTACCTAAGCTGCAGATGTTTGTACGGTGATAGGAAACCCAACTACCCAGCGGAAGCCCACCCAGACACAGGCAGAAAGTGCAGACTCCACACAAACAGTCACCTAGTGTTAGAATTGAAACAGGGTCCTTGGTGCTGTGAGGCATCACTTTGTCACAGTGAGCTGTAATATTCAATGTATACTTTTCACAAGGTATTCAAATTGGAGGTCGTAGTATATCTTCAAGGCTTTCAAAATTTACAGCAACTGGGTGACTCACCCAATGATTCATCTTTAGCTAGCTTCTTTGTTTACTTTACCTTTATAGTGACTGCCAGTTGATTTTAACAACTTGCAAGTGCTCCAGGCACTTCTGTGTTCCTCTTTTAGTAGCTGTGCCTCTATTGCAGTTCCTCGAGCCCTGAATCATAGCTGACACCATTTTGTATGTCCAGTGGTGTACAATGCAGCTTATGGGCTATCTTTGTTTGAACTGCTCTTAAGGTGGCTGCCTAAGGTAATTGGTAGAGGTCGTGTGACTATGGCAACCCAGGAAGCACAGTTCTATCCAAACAGTAAATTTAATCATATACATAAATGTATTACCGTTAACTATTGGTGAGGAAGGGGAAGGGAGTGTAGGATGAGATATTGTAAGGTAATGGTTCTGAGAGATTTGATGTTGGCGGATACATTAACCTCCACACAATCTGATAAGGGTGGAGAAAAGCAGAGAATCTCAGAATTTTGCAGGGTTAAGACCTATGTCTACGTTCTCCCAGTAGTCTTAGTATAACACCTAACTTAAATAGAATGGGACATAAAGATTGAACACACCCCTTCCCCAGCCATTTATGATTCGATAGGTTAACTGCAACTCAAGTTTAGATCTCACTAAGGCTGAATTTCAACTTTTATTGAAACAAGCAAAAAATGCTGGAGAAGCTCAGCCGGTCTGGCAGCAAGCGTGGAGAGAAATAGAGTTAACTTTTTCAGTCTGGTATGACTCATTCAGGTTTATCAACCTTTTCCTCATCCTTTTCACTTCACGTATATGTTCCTGAAAATGACTTCACAAAGGGTTTGGAAAAGTTAATAGAAATTTGAAACATTGGGCCTCCCTACAGTATCAATAACTAAATGATTTTCTCTGAAAACTCTGACAGCCCAGCAGGTGACCAGATTTCCTCCTTCACATCTCTTTATATCTTAGAGTCATAGTGCTCGGGTCATAGAGATCTACAGCACTGAAAAAGGCCCTTCAGCCCATCGAGTCTGTACCAGTCAAAACCAACCTCCTAACTATTCTATCCCATTTTCCAGCACTTGGTCCATAATCTTTTATGCCTTAGCAAATGCATATCTAAGTACCATTTAAATGTTCTGAGGGTTTCTGTCTCTACCATCCTTATAGACAATGAATTCCACATTCTCAACTCCTTCTGAGTGAGAATGTTTTTCCTTACATCTCCTCTAAACTTTTGCCCCTTACCATAAATCTATGTCTCCTGGTCATTGATCCCTTCATCAAGGGGAACAGCTACTTCCTGTCTCCTCTCCTAATGATAGACACCTCAATCATTTCACCTCTCAATCTCCTCAGCTCTAAGGAAAACAACCCAGCCTGTCTAATCTCTCTTCATAACTGAAGCCCAGGCAACATCCTGGTAAATCTCCTCTGTACCTTCTCCAGTGCAATCAGATCCCTCTTATAATACGAATTCCAGAACTGCACACAGTATCTGGTTGCAGCCTAACCAATGTTTTATACAATTTCAGCGTAACCTCCCTGCTGTTAAACTCTATACTTACCTCTAAAGGTAAGTATGCCGCATATGTTTCTTAACCACTTTATCCACCTGCCCTTAAGGGGCCAGTGTACATGTAGACCAAGATCCCTCTGATCCTGAGCACTTCCCAGGATTCAACCATTCATTATGTATTTCCTTGCCTTGTTTGACCTGCCCAAGTGCATCACCTCACTTTATCCCGATTTTCCTGGATCGAATTCAATTTTGTCTGGATTGAAACCAATTTTTCGTTTCCATATTTCTAGCATTTTCTGTTGGCACCCTCCAATTTTGTTCAGCTAAACAAAAATAACAATACATTAACTAAGAATAGCTGCCAAAAAAGCATATCCTCTCAGAAGGATACAATTAGTCAGCAGCTTGAAAAACTTGAATTAAATGCTCACAGGTTATCACCATTTAAGGCAACTTCCATTCTACGTATAACTATCGCTTTCCCATACAAAACCTGAATCACAGATTCAATAATTTATTTCAGTAACTTCTTACCAAAATGATCTCGCTAAAAGAAACATTTGCTGTTTGTGTGACTTGCCAGATGTAAAATGGATACAAGAAAAAAAGAACTTGTTTTTATGTTCTTCATGTACTAAAGAAGTCTATCTGAACTACATGCATAATAGATAGCCACCACATCCAACTGCTGCTCCTACTTACATTCTTTGTGCTTTTGTCGAAAAGCATTGAAGATTTCATCATGAAGAAAGGTCAAAGCATTACATATTTAATTGTAGATGGCATACCTGATTGGCTGTTGAATAATGTGACTACATTCTTGGCATCTGACTGTTAAAATGAACACAAAAAACAAATGCAACACAGAGCTCGCACCTGACCTTTATGAGCTGAAGAAACCTGTCTAACCTTGGAAGAATTGTTTGGACAACAATGAATTAAAATAGCTGGGCTGGAAGGCTGGTTACATTGCTGCCCCAATTATTTATAACCATGTCCTGTTAAGAATATTGATCATTCAATTTGTGAGGACATTTTTAGAATACTTTAAGGTAAGGCCGATAACAATGCAGCTACTCTGGCTTAGTTAATAATTAGCTAGACTTAATAAAAAGAACAAACCTAAAAATGGGCCTCTACTTATTTCAAGCTGAGGTCATAGTTTGTTTGTTTCATTCCAGTACTGCAGGATGTAAAAACAAAATAAAACGTAATACGCAAAATATTTGGGAATGAATTTGATCCAGAGTGAGGGATTAGGGTCTGATAATGTTCCTAACATTTCCCTTTTATGTTGTAAGATATGAATCCTTCCTCCTTTGAGTCAATGTGACTCTTTTCAGGTTAATGAGCTAAATATAAACTTTAAAATCACAGCTGACTCCGAATAAAATGGAATGGAAAAAATTCTCCTGGGTGGGAAAATCATCAAAATTCCACAGAATCCATTTGCTGGACATCTCTCCAGATGCTGAAGGAAAATTGTGCCGTTTTATTTATTGCGTTTGGCAAGGAAACAGAAAAACTTTTTTTAATCAGGAGCAAGGGGGTGGAGTTTAATGCCCACCTACCAGCAGATGTTCTGCAGGGTGAGGGGGAGACAGTGCATGTAAAGCAGAGTGTGTGGCTGGCCATCAACTCCCCACCCCATGCAGCTGGTACTACAATACAACAGGCAGGTAAGGTATCAGCCTGGTCATTAGGCCTCTGTCTATGTCCACCCATTCCACAATAATTTATAGAACTGGGGGTGCTCTTGTGGTGCAATGGTAGACTCACTACCTCCGGAGTCAGGAGGCCCATGTTCAGTTGATCTAGATATGGATCTCAATCAGGTCCGAACAGGTTGGTTATGTGGCTGGAAAGCAGGAAAGCAGATGCCACTTCCCATTAATGAGAGGTTGGAGCCCAGGCAAGTGCATCAGGTTGTTGGCTTCATCTGGGCAACAGACATTCAGCAGAAACAATCCCGCTACCCAACCTCTGGCAGCTTCAAGTTTACAGAGGAACGCAGATTTCTTTGAGGAGGAGGAAGTGACTCAGTCTGGTCAGAAGGAGGCCGAAGACACAGAAAGTGGTTGCAAGTGCAAGAAGATGCCACCTTTACATTGGGTTTATCTTAATGTTGTGGTACCTACCACAGGTGCTTTGTGGATGAAGTAGAGGGCTGCCTCCAATCCTCTGTCCTTTAATGAGTCTAAAGACCTCTCTAAGTGATCATGGTTGAGGGTAAACTACTTTAGTCTGAATAAGAAGAGGCACTTGTCATCACAACTAGGTGTAATTTATGACACGAAAACAATGGATATCAGTTACATTGGCTAATTTGACATAATTACAAGACTATCTGTCTCCATTGGGATCTTATGCTACACTGCTCATTCTCCACCCTAGACTTTGTGATACCTAATACAATCTCCAACATTAAACCTTTCTGACCCGTTACCTTATACAACAGGGTGTACTAGCCCTGAGGAGGTTGCAACTCTCTAGACAGAAGGTCTCAGAGATTTGCTGTGGAGTGCACAGTGACTTGACACCTTGTGATAAATGTTACTGAGAGTCTTAATTTGCATGAGTTTGTCAGTACACTGCTCCTGCTCCCACTTTAGACTGTGCTGTACATGACTATCCAGGAGGGTTCCCACTCTCTCAATGACAGAGCTCATGCTGTTAAATCTCTGAGTCTCCACAGAGCACATGCCTTGTCTAGACTCTCTCTATCCATGCTTGACTCTGACTTGGATAACCCAGAGAGATCATCCTTGTTTGAGATCCTCCTTGAGGTGTTGCATCTTTGCACAGAGTAGCACATCTGTGTCCTTCCTCCAAAGGTTAAAAAGATAGACACAGGCTACAGAGATAGACACTCAGCCCTTACTGGTCACTGAAATAGGCAGGGAGAAAGTGAGGACTGCAGATGCTGGAGATCAGAGCCGTGAGTGTGGTGCTGGACAAGCACAGCAGGTCAGGCAGCATCCGAGGAGCAGGAGAATCAACGCTTCGGGCATAAACCTCATTCCTGATGAAGGGCTTATGCCTGAAACGTCGATTCTCCTGCTCCTCAGAGGCTGCCTAATCTGCTGTACTTTTCCAGCACCACACTCTTGACACTGAAATAGGCAGGACATTACAGAGCTCCCAGACAGCCTTCCAATATCTTGTGTGAACTTTCACTCATCCAAAATGCTTCTACCCTTACTCTATCCATTGGAGGTGAGCCTACCTCTCTCTCCACATCTTGCTTATGAGAGATGTGCTGCTCCTCCAGGTCTCCCTGCTCTAATTTAGATTGTGGCCTTATTGAAGTGACTGTGCCAGTGCTGGTGCTGGTGTGGAGTTGTGACGTGAACGAGTCCACTTTGGCAGCAAGCAAAGCAGCATAGCTGTAGAGAATTTACAGAGCTTTGAGGTACGGAGAGGTCTGGGTGTCCTGGTAAATGAATAATAAAATATTAATACAAAGACTCAGCATGTAATTAGAAAAATCAATGGAATGTGGTCATTCTTTGCAAGGGGCATGAAGTATAAAGATAAAGATGTCTTGCTAAAGTTGTACTGAATATTGGTGAGATCGCATATTGTGTACACTATAGTTTTGGTCTCCTTATTTGGAAAAGGACATCATTTAATTAGAAACAATTCAAAGGGGGTTCACTTGACTAAGTCAAGGGAAGAAAGGATTATCTTTTGAAGGAAGCTTGGACAGTGAGGCCTATAACCATTGGTGTCCATCTACAGGAATGGGTGGCAATCTTATTGAAGGGCAGATGCTAAGAGAATAGATCCCCCTGTCAGAATTAGGAGGCACAGGTTAAGATGGCAATTCTCTTTCAGAGGCTCCAGAGTCTGAAAAACTCTTCCCCAGAAAGTGGTGGATAAGGAACTCTCAGATATTCCTAAAGCAGTGGTAAGTATAGTCTTGGTGAACAATGGAGCCAAAGGTTACCACAGACAGGCAGGAATATGGAGTTGAGACCACAATCTGAAAAAATATTGTCTTGTTGAATGCTGGAACAGGCTGGAAGAGTTGAATGGTCTACTCCTGTTATAATTTCCTTTTGGCGAGTTTTGAGAAGATTTGTAGCTCAGGTTGAGGTTTTGGATCTAGGTTTGCTCACTGAGCTGAAAGGTTCATTCCAGACGTTTCATTACCCTGCTCGGTAACATCTTCAGTGGGCCTCAGGCAAAGCACTGCTGAAAATTCCTGCTTTCGATGTATATGTTTGGGTTTCTTTGGGTTTATGATGTCATTTCTTGTGGTGATGTTATTTCCTGTGGTGAAGTCATTTCCTGTTCCTTTTCTCAGTGGGTGGTAGATGGGGTCTAACTCGATGTGTGTGTTGATAGAGTTCTGGTTGGAATGCTATGCTTCAAGGAAATCTTGTGTGTGTCTTTGTTTGGCTTGTCCTCGGATGGATGCGTCATCTCAGTCGAAGTGGTGTCCTTCCTCAACTGTATGTGAGGATACTTGTGAGAGAGGGTCATGTCTTTTTGTGGCTAGTTTCTACAAAAGCCACTAAAAGATTCTTATTCTTTGGTGTCTGGCTGACTGCTAGTCTTGGGTTTTCATATGTTTCCTTAGGCTTGTAATTCAACAACAATTCTGTTTGTAATGACTTCTGATTCTAAAACTCCACAATCATAGTTTTCCATTAATGTGTAGAGATCATTCATGAACATACCAATAAAGTCTCCTAGCTATTGAACTTTCTCAGTTAATCTTGTTCTCAGGATCAATAAGCTGTCAAAAGCTTGTAGAACTTCACCAAAATTATCTGAACTCTTTTAAATGCCTAGAGAAGTTATAACATTATAAACCATTGGTCTTATAGAATACAATAGCATATTTACTTATTCCCTTGTGGTATTCAGCAATGTTGCCCAACACTGCTACCACATTCTTTGTGCTGCAGTGCCCACAACTACTGGTTGGTTTGTTTGCTATAACTCAGACTGCATTTAAAGGACCTTTTTGTTTTACAGTGGTAGAGGAAAAGCACTAATCAGTCTTAAAGAGAAAAGGCTTGTGCCTTAAACAAGATATCAATTTTTGCATGTATCATGTAAACTAAATGATTTATATTTTATAATTATTAATGTCAGTTACTGCAAGCTTAGATTTCTGGGGTTCAGCTAGTAATAGATGGGTTTTTTTCTGCATGTCATGAGTGAATAATTAGCTTATAAGTATTTATGCAAATATGGTGATTTACTTGAAAAGCAGTTTTTGAAGCCTGGCTATAAAGTATATGTGTTTTGGTGCACTGATGGGCTTTTGTTTATTTTAGGTGGTTTGCAATGCAGCATGTTAAACAATGAGGTCTCAAAGATTTACTAAAGAGTTCTGAAATTTATTTTCTCTTAAAGCTTGGGGAAGCAACCTTTACTTTCAATTTAACTTTGGGTAGTGTTTTAGTCCTGAAAAGACAGTGGAACAGGATGCGCATATAAAGGAGTGCTCCTAAGAAGGAAGGAAGGAATATAGTGAGTTACCAGGTAAAATATACAAAAAAAGTTATTTAATCTGAGTGCAAAAAAGCTCAAGCTAAGTTTACTCCAGGAAGAAACTATTGCAGTTTCACTTTAATAATTGAAGACCCGAGTGAGTTAAACCTGCCAAGGTATTGGATACTCAGAGGCTGAAGTGAGTATTATATTTTTGTTGTTTGTACTATATCAGGAGTGGTATTTTCAGAACTGTACCAGGGTGTTTAGGTACTATACAAAACCTATTTTGTTTCTTTTTAATTGATGAAGGAGGATTATGATTATGATTAATGGGATTAAAATCTTTGAAAAGTCAAAATTCTTTGAATTTATATCATAGGCAGATGTCTCAGATTATTCTATTTTATCTTTGTTCCTTTTGTAATAAACTTCTGATTTTATTGTTAAAGCAAAACCTACAGCATTGTGGTGCTTAAGTTTTGACAAGAGACCTCTTTGGTAAAGTCAAAAATAAATGAAGTTATAAACCATCTAGCTGGGTTCCTATCTGGGATCATAACACATTGTAGTAATCAGGTACAAATCACATTGAATCCCTGACTCATCACTGATGGCTCCTCCCAAGAACAATGTCTCCCCCACCCCCGTCCAAACCCCCACCCAACCCATACTATCATAAGCACTCATCCTCTTATCTGGCACTCTAACCCTCACATATCTACCACCCTATTCTTCCTCACCTAACTAGCACCGTAGTTCATGCACACCAGGCAAACTTAGTGTAGTAACTTTCGAACTAGCTGCAGGGCATCTAAACCACAAAATATGGCACTTATTGCTAAAAGTTAGGCACTGTTTCCATGTTGATTCACTTTATCGCAAGTTGTGAACATTCCTGGATTGCTCTTGAGCTTTGCAATAGGAGATTCAAGGGCAGAACTGTTCAGGCATGAAGTGTGGTTTATTTTTGCCCATTCGAGATCAGAACTAAGTTTCACAATAATTTTAGAAAATTTGGACCATTGGTGCTGAGACTATTGGGAAACAAGTGGATCATCAGATTAAGTAAAGCTGTCTGGAAGAGGAAGACCTTCTGAGCAATTACCTTATACAACACTTTTTTCAAGTGCTTCACTTTCAAGGATTACAACTGTGACAAGGTGTCTCCTTTGAGGAGGCTGAATTGATTAAAAAACTCTTCAGGGCAGTATAGCTGTGACTATGAAAATGAAGGGAAAGATCGTGGAGATGATTCCAAAAAGAGTGGGGAAAGGAACACCAAAATGATGCAATAAATATTGGAACTACTGATAAAAGAAGAAACAGAACTGAAAACATGTGAAGAGAATTTCAAGAAGAGTCAGATTAAAATGGACCTTAAGGATTTTTTTAAAATTCATTAATGAAATTGGGATACTGCCAGGCCAGCATTAAATGCCCTTGAGAAAGTGGTGTTGGGACTCCTTCTTAAATCGATGTATCTCTGTGGCATCAGTACATCCACAGTGTGGCTAGGGAAGGAGTTTCATGAGTCTAATGCCATGATAGTGCCGGAACAGCAATGTATTTCCAAGTCAGGGTGGTGTATGATTTTGAGCAGAACTTGCATGTGGTGGTTTTCACTAGCATTTGCTTCCCTTCTCCTGCTACGTGTTAGAATTAATGGATTTGGAAGGTGCTTCTTTCACTAATTAATTGATGGGATATGCATGTCATGGCTGGGCCAACATTTATTTATTGCATTTCTAGTTGCCCTTGAGGAGGTGATGGTGAGCTGCCTTTTTGAACTGCTGCAGTCCATTTCATGTAGGTACACCCACAATGCCATTAGAAAGGCAGTTCAAGAATTGGATCTGGTGATATTGAAAGAATGGCACTATAGTTCCAAGTCAGGATGGTGAGTGGCTTGGAGGGGACCTTGTAGATGATGGTGTTCCCATGTATCTGCTGCCTTTGTCCTTCCAGATGGATGTGTGTTTGGAAGGTGCTGTCCAAAAATTCTTGATGTATTTCTATGTGCCTTGTATACGTTATACACTGGTGCTACTGAACATTGGTCATGGAAGGAGTGAATGCTTGTGAATATGTTGCCATTCAGGTGGGCTGTACTGTTATGGATGGTGTTAATACTTCTTGAGTGTTGTTGGAGCTGCACTCATCCAGGCAAGTGTGGAGTATTCAATCACACTCCTGACTTACATGTCGATGGAATATCCTTGAGGAATCAAGAAATGAATTACTTCTTCAGGGTTTCAATCCTCTAACCTGTTCTTGTTGGCACAGCATTTATATGGCTAGTCCTGTTCAAATTGTGGTCAATGGTAACCCCTAAGATGTTGATATGAGGGATTCAGCAATTATAATGCTGTTGAATTTCTGGGAGCAATGTTTAGATTCCCATTTGTTAGAAATGGTCATTGCCTGGCACTTGTGTGGTATGACTGTAACTTGCCATTTTTCAAGCAAGACTGCGTATTGTCCAGGTTTTGCTCTTAAAGGAGGGTTGAAGAGTTGCCTGTTATTTAATACACACTGATGCTATTGTGCACTACTAGTGGAGGGAGTCAGTGTTTAAGGTAACAACAAGGATGCAAATTGAGTGGGCTTCTTTTATTTTAAATGGTGTTTGCTTATTTCTTATTGTTGGAGTTATAGTCTTCCAGGGTGCATAGAGTAGAGAGAAGTGCTCTTATCACACCCCTGACTTGCATATTCTAATTAGTGAACAGGAATACGGTAGGTCAGTCTGTTCAAAGGCAAGTAGTGATTTACAAAAACACTAGCCTTGCCACCAGCACTTACATCCCAAGAACAAATTTTAAAAAGGTACCCACCATAGAATTCCCAACTCTGACCTGCAGTTGTAGCCATGGTATTTATTAGGCTGGCTCTGTTGCATTTCTGTTCAATGTAATCTTCCACGATAAAAATACAACCTTCTGTGGTAACAATTGTCTTGGACGATTTGATTGTCTTTTAAAGGAGATTATCATTGCCTGGCACAAATGTTACTCACCACTTATCAGTGCAGGCCTGGATATTGCCCAGGCCTTGCTCCGTGCAGGTAAGGACTACTTCAGTAGTTGGAGACTTACAAGTCATTTGAACATTGTACATCACCAGCAAACATCTTGGAAATATGCCAATTGGAAATATCATGATAGGAATAATAAGGCAGCAAATCCAGGAATGGAGCATTGAATCTGGGACAGGAATTCCTGAACAGATTGGGTGGTATTTGTTTGGACAGAATGGAATAAATGTACACCCATATAATATCTGGTACTATGGCAAGAGGCAAGTGTATACAACAGAACCAAAAAACAAAAGAAGCAAAGGATACAGGCAGATGAACAAGAACAGAAGAAAGTAATAGAACACAGATCACAAGGATGAAAGATTGAAAGGAGTAATATTATCCAACATAAGGAGGCTGTTTTAAGTTCAATGCATGCAAATTCACAAAACATTTAGAATAAAACCAATGGGATAAGAGTACAAATTGTTATGGGGAAATCTACGGTATTACATCTTTAACTAGGGTTCAGGAGCTAGACATTGCTCATTATAAAATATTTGGAAGAAAGAGAGTAAAGTAAAAGAGCTGGGGTCAAGATATTAATCAAAGGTTCCATTTTACACCAAAGCAAAACACTGAGTCATAGAGTCACACAGCACAGAAACAGACCCCTAGGTCCACTCATCCATGCTGATAATGTTTCCCAAACGAGCTAATTCCATTTACCTGAGTTAGGCCCATATTCCTCTAAATCTTCCATATTCATGTATCTATCCAAATATCTTTTCAAAATTGTAATCGATCATGCATTTACCACTTCCTCTGCCAGTTTATTCTATGCATGCACCATGGTCTGTGGTGGAAAATATTGCCCCTCAGGTCTCTTCTAAATCTTTCCCCTCTCACTTTTAACCTATGCTTCCTAATTTTGAACTCCCCTACCTGATAGAAAAGACCTTTGCTATTCACCTTATCTCTGTCCCTGTTCCAATCCTCGAAAACTAAGTGGGGAAAATAACTAACAAAGGAACAACCTCCTCACCTCAGGACCCATAACTCTGGGTTGCAGAATGACGCCCTCAACTTCAAGGGAAAACCAGAGTTACCAAAAATTCCAAAAAAAACCTACAACCACAATGTCATAGATTTTTAAAACATTGGAAGAATGTGAATTATCTAAGTGAAAAAATATCTAATTCTCTATAAAGTCTAAGTAATGGTAGAAAAGGTTATTAAAAGGTCACCAATATTTTGGGTTTTATAAGGCAGAATTTAACCAAGTATGACAGGAAAGAGCCTTGAGAGGTGAGCTGATAAATGGCAAGTTAACATTTGTGCCACCCAAGTCCCAGGCACGGTGGCACAGTGGTTAGCGCTGCTGCCTCACAGCGCCAGAGACCCGGGTTCAATTCCCGCCTCAGGCGACTGACTGTGTGGAGTTTGCTCATTCTCCCCGTGTCTGCGTGGGTTTCCTCCGGGTGCTCTGGTTTCCTCCCACAGTCCAAGGATGTGCGGATCAGGTGAATTGGCCATGTGAAATTGCCTGTAGTGTTAGGCTAGGGGTATGAGTGGGTTGCGGGTCGGTGTGGACTTGTTGGGCCGAAGGGCCTGTTTCCACACTGTAAGTAATCTAATCAATGACTGTGTCCACCAACAGAAAATCTAACCACCTCCACTTTCATTTAACATCGCCGAATCCTTCAGTATCTGCTCATGGCAAGACATTGGGCATGTTATGGTCTGCAGCCAGGATAGGGAGTAAGAATTGTGGAGCACATAGGTAAAGAATTTGATGGGGCATCTTGAAGAAGAAGGCTAATGGATATTCACAATGGGTTCATGGTGATTCAAGATGCACTGCAGTAACTTATTATTAGATCAGTAATGGTCTTATTGAACAACAGTGCAGGTTCAAGGGCTGACCAGCACAGTCCTTCTCCTGATTTGTATATTTGTATCCTCTACATAGAACATAGAACATCATAGTGCAGTACAGGCCCTTCGGCCCTCAATGTTGTGCTGACCTGTGAAACCAATCTGAAGTCCATCTAACCTATACTATTCCTTCTGATCCATATACCTACCCAATGAGCATTTAAACACCCTTAAAGTTGGCGAGTCTACTACTGTTGTAGGCCGTGCGTTCTAAGCCCCTACTACACTCTGAGTAAAGAAACTGCCTCTGATATTTTAGCTATATTTATACCCCTCAATTTAAAGCTATGTCCCCTTGTGCTAGCCATCACCATCTGAGGAAAAAGGCTCTCACTTTCCAACCTACCTAACCCTCTGATTATCTTATATGTTTCAATTAAGTCGCCCCTCAACCTTCTTCTCTCCAATGAAAACAGCCTTAAGTCCTTCAGCCTTTCCTCGTAAAATCTTCCCTCCATACAAGGCAACATCCTAGTAAATCTCCTCTGCACCCTTTCCAAAGCTTCCACATTCTTCGTTTAATGTGGTAACCAGAACTGTACGCAGTACTCCAAATGTGCCGCACCAGAGTTTTATACAGCTGCAGCATGACCTCATTGTTCCAAAACTCAATCTTTCTACCAATAAAAGCTAGCACACCATATACCTTCTTAACAACCCTATCAAGTTGGGTGAAAACTTTCAAGGATCTATGTACCTGGACACTGAGATCTCTGTTCATCTATGCTACCAAGAAGCTTACCATTAGCCCAGTACTCTGCATTCTTGTTACTCCTTCCAAAGTGAATCACTTCACACTTGTCCGTATTAAACTCCATTTGCTACCTCTCAGCCCAGCTCTGCAGCTTATCTATGTTTCTCTGTAGCCCACAACATCCCTTATCACTGTCCACAACTCTACCGACCTTAGTGTCATCTGCAAATTTACTAACCCATCCTTCTACACTGTCATCCAGATCATTTATATAAGTGACAAACAATAATGGACCCAAAACAGACACTTGCAGTACCCCAATAGTAACTGAACTCCAGGATGAATATTTCCTATCAACTATCACCCTCTGTCTTCTTTCAGCTAGCCAATTTCTGACCAAACCACTAAACCACCCTCAATCACATGCCTCCATATTTTGTGCAATAGCCTACCATGGGGAACCTTATCAAACACCTTACTGAAATCCATATACACCACATCAACTGCTTTACTCTCATCTACCTGTTTTGTCACCTTCTCAATGAACTCAATAAGGTTTGTGAGGCATGACCTACCCTTCACAAAATCATGTAGACTATCCCTAATCAACTTATTCCTTTCTAGATGATTACAAATTCTCTCTCTTATAACCCTTTCCAACACTTTACCAGAACAGAAGTAAGGCTCACAGGTCTATCATTTCCAGAGTTGTCCCTACTCGCCTTCTTGAACAAGTGAACAGCATTTGCTATCCTCCAGTTTTCTGACACTATTCCTGTAGACAATGACGACATAAAGATCAAAACCAAAGGCTCGGCAATCTCCTCCCTGGCTTCACAGAGAATCCAAGGATAAATCCCATCTGGCCTAGGGTACTTACCTATTTTTACACTTTCCAGAATTGCTAACATCTCCTCCTTATGCACCTCAATCCCATCTAGTCTAGTAGCCTGTACATCAGTATTCTCCTCAACCACATTGTCTTTATCTAGTGTGAATACTGATGAAAAGTATTCATTTAGTGCTTCTCCGATCTTCTCTGACTCCACACACAACTTCTCGCTACTATGCTTGATTGGCACTAATCTTACTCTATTTGTTCTTTTATTCTGAAATAGCTATAGAATGACTTAGGGGAGATCCAAGATGGCAGCGACTCAGCAAGTCTGAGTCTGTAGTGCTCCTCCAAAGACCTAGGCAAAGTGGGCCATCCTCCTCCACCACACTCACCAAATCATTTAAAATAGTTTTTACTTAATGTAATTAGTGGTTCTGTACTTAATTTAAACAGTTCAGTCTCCTGTAAAAATGATTAGGGGGAAAGGAGCCCGCAGCTCTCAGCAGGCAGGAGCCCCTCCCCCACCCTCCCCAGCTGCAGCAGAGGCGTCGCAGCCACTACGGGAGACTTACCTATGGTGGCGGGCCTCGCAGAAATAATCTCTAAACTCGATATGAAGATTGATGCCTTCATTGAAGAGTTCCGAAGTTGAAGGAATTCACTCTCGGCCGCGCTACAAATGTACAGCCGAGATATCGAAGAAATTGAGTGCCGAGTCGGAGGGGCAGAACTAAAGGCCGCGACCTCCGAGGCCATTGCAGAATCGGCGGTGGATCGGGTCCGGACTCTCGAACAGCGAGTCTGGACCTTAGAGAATCTCATTGATGACCTCAAGAATCGAGGTCGTCGAGAAAATATTCGTTTGGTGGGCTTTCCCGGACAGGAAGAAGAAGGCCAGCTTACAGGGTTCCTGGAACAGTGGCTTCCACAGCTTTTAAATCTGGAGGCTGAATCAGGCCAGGTAAGGGTGGAATGGGCCTACCGGGTTGCAGTGCACGGGCCTGGCTTGAACCAGCGCCCCTGCCCGGTCCTGTTCCGGCTGCAGAGCTATAAGGTGAGGCAGATGCTCCTGGAAGCCTCCAAAAATCTTGGGAAAGATCCCCAAGCCATGATTTATGAAGGATCCAAGATTATGTTATTTCAGGACTTTTCCCCAGCTCTGGTCCGAAAGAGGAATGTGTTTGATGAAGCGAAGAAGCGTTTAAGGGATTTAAACATTCAGTACTCCTTGCGCTACCCAGCTATACTATGCTTCAGCCATGAAGGGTCCGTGTACAACTTCGGATCACTGGAGAAGGCCAAGGAACTTTTGGACTTTCTTAGATAAATTATAAGTGTTAATTGATGTTGTTTTGCCCTACCCTCACCCAGGTTTACCCCCCTTTTTTTCCCTTTCATTACCTTACAGTTTAATATTATCTCCGGGGGGGTGGGAAGAGGGGTTTATTTATTTATTCTTTACTTAGCGATTTTCTTCCCTTTTGTTTTATATATATATAGCCCGGGGGTTCTAGTTAATGTAGGTGGGGGGAAGGTGGCTACCTTACCCTATTTTATCTCTATTCTTAGGAGCGGGGTTGCTTTCCCCTGTTATTCTGTATTACTATATTTAATTATTATTTGCTGAGACAGTAATTTTATAGTCATATATGTCCACATATGGTATTAACATTACCAAATATATCCAGGTGTTGGTGTGGGTGGCGGGGTGGGGGAGGTGGGGGGGGGGGGAGGGGTTGGGGGATAGGGTACTCACTGTTAGTTCTACTTCAGTAGTATGTTTGAATTTTCTTTATCCTATCGTGGGGTGATTGGGTCAAAGGTGGGGCACTGGTCGGGAAAGGTTATGCTGGGTTTTTTTTGGAAAGGAAGTGATGCCCCCTGGGAATAAGGGGGAAGATCTCCATTTAAATATGTTTTATACCTTTTTTATTATTTAGAAAGTTTTTTTTATTATATTGATCTGAATGTATTAAAGAGCTTTTAGTTTTGTGAATTTTATATGCTCTATGCTCGGGATGTTTTGGATAGGCTTTCTTCTCCCGGTGATTATGGGTCATCGGTCGATTAAATGGTGCACCTGCAATGTCACGGGGAGTAATTCACCAATCAAAAGGAGGAGAATATTATCAAACCTCAAGAAAGAAAGGATCGATATAGCTCTCCTATAGGAGACAGATTTATGGGATAAATAACACCTGAAGTTATGACAGGGAGGAGATTATTTTCCATGATCTCTCTTTCTGTGCAGGGAAAAACATTTTGGTAAACTGGGTGACTGACGGCCCTCATAGACTTTCGAGTTGGCACAAAATAATTGTGGAATATACTCACCTGGACTTCCTTATAAATATGGTGCACCAGGAGAAAAACCAAATTATTCCATAAAATGTGGCAGCCCTTCTTGAATTACACAAATACAGATATCGCGGTCATCCTACAAGGGCCTTTATTTAATTGAGACGGTGAACCTGGCTGGTCCAGGGCCTCCTGGGAGAGGAATCCCTCATGAATACGTGTTTTGTTATGATCTAATGCTAACACATTCCGAGCATGTATATCACTACTCAATTTATATGTTATCTGTTGGGCTTTTGTTTCTCTTGAATAATGTAAGAATTTTAATCATACGCTCTGGTTAGTTGTAGGTTAGATGAGTAGTTAGCGCTGAAAATGTGTTGCTGGAAAAGCGCAGCAGGTCAGGCAGCATCCAAGGAGCAGGAGAATCGACATTTCGGGCATGAGCCCTTCTTCAGGAATGAGGAGAGTGTGCCAAGCAGGCCAAGATAAAAGGTAGGGAGGAACTACTTGGGGGAGGGGCATTGGAAATGCGATAGGTGGAAGGAGGTTAAGGTGAGGGTGATAGGCTGGAGTGGGGGTTGGGTCAGAGAGGTCAGGAAGAAGATTGCAGGTTAGGAAGGTGGTGCTGAGTTCGAGGGTTGGGACTGAGACAAGGTGGGGGGAGGGGGAATGAGGAAACTGGAGAAATCTGAGTTCATGCCTTGTGGTTGGAGGGTTCCAAGGCAGAAGATGAGGCAATCCGGCCTATCACCCTCATTTTAACCTCCTTCCACCTATGTTATGAATAACTCAACTATGTTAGTTGAGTTTTGTTATTTTTTCCCTCGGTATTTCTTTTTCCTCTGTTTGATAGATTTTGGTTATCATTTATTTAAGAATTAATAGTATATCAATGTTTATACTTGGGTTTTTTTTTAGTTTTCTTTTGTAAATTTGTAAAAACATGCTAAATTTTCAATAAAAATATCTATATAAAAAAAGAGAAAGTCTTCGGGGTTTCCTTGATCCTATCCACCAATGACTTTTCATGTCCTCTCCTTGCTCTTCTTAGATCTCTCTTTAGGTCTTTCCTGGCTAACCTGTAACTCTCAAGCACCCTAACTGAGCCATCACATCTCATCCTGACATAAGCCGCCTTCTTCCTTTTGAAGAGAGATTCAACTTTCAACTCTATCTGACATTTCCTGCACGTATGCTTGAGCATCATCAACAAATGGCCATTCTTGTTACCAAAGAAAACCTGTAGCACTGAAATAACAAACATTATTGAGGCAGTTTAACACCTTTACTGTTCAATTCTGGTGCAGACACAAGATCTGCAAATTGTAAGAAGGGTTTTCTCTCAAGTGGGGCAAATGCAAAAGGGAAAGTACTTTGTAGATGCTAATTGCCCTGTACTTAAGAATTCATGAATTCGTATTCAGACCATGAATTTGTATTAAACTCATACTGATTCACATACAGACTTCCTCCCCACTACAGACCTCCTCCCCACTACACAAGCACCTTTCCTTGACTTTGATTTCTGCAACTGTGGCTGGTCAAGAACTGTATCAGGTTTCCTTAGCAACAGCCTGAATGTTACTGAAAAGAGATTTTTAAAAATCTTCAGTTGCAGTGCTGGGAGCCTTCTGCGTTATTAATAATCAGACTTGGATAGAGTTCGACAAGTAATTTTAAGCATAAGGCTGACACAAAGAAAATACGCTGCAATCCTTCATGATTTAGAGGCTGGATGAGATATAACTGCAGACATGTCACCTACCATTAAATGAGCAGCAGTGACTTTGCTCGTGCTGCCCTGCCTCACAGAGCAGATCCACAATCTGAGAAGATATGAAGCAACGTCCTTCAAAGATGTGGATTTGTCCATCACAGTGGGGTATTGTTTTATCTCCAACTGTCACGGTTCTTTTCTTCTAACAAAGGGTGACACCAACTTTGATGCATGAACAACCAAATGTCAAGCTTAATTAATAAAATATGACAAGATAGGCTGCACTAGACTGAAAGAGGAAGTGTGAAACTCACTTGCCTTTTGAGGATCCTGCAATTAGACTTACACAGTGCTCAGTTGTCACTTCATCAGAAATTGTTTTTAATACTCAAATGTATTTATGAGTTAGACTTCTGTTACAGTCTGTGTTTTTTTCTAATTAATGCTTTTTTTTTGGGATGAATACCATTTGAGAAAACATCAATGGTGACTTGCTTTCTTTGAGCCTGTGCTTTCGTTCTTTACTGACAATAGATAACCCTCACCCAGCTGGATGATGAAGATCATCGGGAGAGAGAAGACCAATAAGCAACACATCTGATGATAAAATACCAAGCAGGATTGTGGCTGAATTACAGATCTACATGGAAGTCCTAAGGTGACTATTCAATGAATGTTATAAAAAGAAGCTTTTGTTAGGTTGTTTCTTAATTTGGATCTATAGATAGTAGATTATAACAATAATTTAAGACTTGGATTTTACATTCCCTGACATCAGCTGGATCTGATTTTAATCATTGTTGGAGAAAGTGAGAACTGCAGATGCTGGAGATCACAATCAAAAAGTGTGAAACTAGAAAATCACAGCAGGTTGGGCAGCATCTTAAGAGCAGGAGGATCGATGTTTCGGGCATAAGCCCTTCATCAGAATCTGACTTTAAGCCAAGGAGATCTCCAGGCATTCAGCACTAGTGATGCTATTAAGAAGACTAACTATGACTCAAGTTGAAGCGCTCTCACAGACAGCCAGCAGGATGGTAAAGTACCCCACTTCTTCAAATTTTTATCTTCATTTTCATTCACAGTGTGTGCTCTGTCCAAAGAACGCATTTACCTTCTTTCAGAGCCTTGGCATATTGATGCTGATGCTACACCCTGAGCCAGTTTTTAAAAATGTGTTTATTCATGATGTACATGTTGCTGGCATAATGCCATCTATGTCCATTGCCACTTGTCCATTGACAGTACAGTAGAGAGTCATCCAACTAACCTCCTGAAATACATCTGGTTGCTGTTAAAACACTGCAATACATGTCAGGTGGTGCTTTTGGGAAGGGAATTCCAGAATTTAGACCCAGTGGCACTAAAACAATGCTGATATATTCCAAATCATAGACTGTGTCTTGGAGAACTTGGTTCTGTACTGAAATTGAGAGCTAAAGGTCTTTGAGTCAACCATTAACAGACAATTTAGTCCCTTCTTGCATGATATTAGGCTCAAACAACTTACACTGTGCTATACATTTTTTGTTCCCACATAATAATGGAATTTTGAAGTATTTGCTTTGGATTATTTCCAAAACGACAGCACTCTGTAAATGTGAAGTATATAGACAGAATATCAGGATCAGTTCAACTGAAGTTGGAAAGGAGGGCCAATAGAAATCTGAAAACAATCTGCTAAACTCTGCTTATTCATTTCCCTTATATCTAGTTGTGCTTTCTTATCAATAAAGATAATATTTTATGAATAACGAGAAAGATATGAAAGCCACCAAATTAAGAATAAACAACTTTGCAACTAAGCCATAACATCACAATTTTTTAATGTATTTTTTCCATTGGACTAATTGAATTCATCCTGAAGAACTACCATCATCATGAAAGATAAAGTGTTAGCAAAATACCTTATTCTTCAATAGATCGTTAAACGTACACTCAAAATTATCTGCATCAGTCAGTTGTGCTAGCTGGCAATCAATATTAGTTCAGACAGTTAAGGAAACCTCAATGCTTAGAACAAAGGTTTTGTGATATGTTCTCTGTAGCATCAGCATGATCCCAAGGTTCTAGCAATCACCACATGCATATACCTTCTTCCAGCGCCATCCGTAATTGCATCGCTGTGAAGCGGCCAGTGCTTTTTGTCAGCACTGTAACATTCCCTTGTCTATCAAAATTGGATCGTCGTATATGAATTAATTAGAAATGATTCTGAGAGCCAGGCTTTCGTGCTCGCTTTCCCTTTGTGTATTCATTATGCAGACGCCACAGTGTAGTTCATGAGGTTCATGATTTGCCAGGTTTTGTTACAGCAACAAGAATGCTGATGTGGTTGGAAACAGAACCTCCATGCACTCTGATTACACACATAAACCTGATAACCACACTAATGTTGTGTTTCTTTCATCATTGTGCCAAGCATTTGATATCTGATGTCAGCCTGCATAATTTAATGCTGAATTTTGCTGGGAAATGTATCATAAGTTAACAGGTAGCTCTGATTTTCTTTAATTGGCTTCAGGCAGTTCCATTAGTCGACAGTTAATTATATTGAAGCTCATCCCAATTAGATCCCGTTGGTGTTCATAGAGTTTGCAAGTGTTTATGCATTAATGAAACACTGTCATACAGTCACCATATAAAAATGGGATTCGGGACAACTGAGTGAAATGTTTATGGAAGTCCATTGACAAAGACTGGAGTTAGATTTGGAGCTGCATTTTGAAACTATTTCAGAACCTTCTATCTTGCTTTTATCTCCTTCTTTCCTGTTTACCTTTCTTTCAGAATGTTTTCACAACATTCAGCAGTTGCCTAGCTATTGCGGAGATGTCAGAACAATGCATTTCCCATTGGGAACCTTTCAATTGTAAAATGGAGTAAAGCTTCATACCTAGTAAATCATTCGCCTCCAAAGAAACAATGATAGAACCTTATAAGGATCTGAGCAACGTGACCTATGAGGTGATTTGGAGCAGATTGGTTGACAAGTGACAACGCCTCCACATCTTTTTCCTCAAAATTACCATCAGACCTTCTTCTGCGACTGATCTCCTTTTTAATCTCCATCCTCATAAAGCCAGTCTGCTCTCTTAGAATCTCTGCAATGCAGAAGGAGTCCATTTAGCCAACCAAGTCTGCACTGACGGGCCTCCAACCCAGAAACACCACCCTACAATATGCCCATAGCCCTGCATTTCCAAAGGTCAATCCACCTATCATGCACAATTTTGGAGTGTGGGAGGGAACCAGAATACTCAGCAGAAACCCACACAGACATGAAGAGAATGTTCAAACTCCACATAGTCGGCTGAGACAGGAATTGAATCCAAGGTCCCTTGGTGATGGGAGGCAGCAGTGCTAATGACTGAGCCACCATGCTACTCTCCTCAATTCCCTCCCTTTTATGTTTTCCCTTTCTTAATCTATTTATCTCTCCTGAATTTCTGGTTCCAGCCTCATAAATCTCTCCCTGTCTTTTTTGTCAAATTCAAGTCTTTTTATCTCCAACTCCTGCTTTTTAAATTTTTTATCTGTCTCATGCTGCCTCAATTCTTCCTTATGTTTGGGTTGTTTTAACTATTTTGAATCTTTGCTAACTCAAGTGACTCACCATCAGTGTATCTTGTGAGGCTAGGAATACTGCGGCAAGTAACTCACTTCCTGACTCCCCAAAGCCTGTCCACCATCCAAATCAGAAGTGTGATGGAATATTCCCCACTTGCCTGGATGAATGCAACTCAATAACACTCAAGATGCTTGAAGCCATTCAGAACAAACCAGCCTATTTGATTGGCACCACCTTCACAAGCATCTACTCTCTTCACCATCACTGCTCAGTAGTAGCAGTGTGTACCATCTCTAGGATGCACTGCAGAAATTTGCCAAATATCCTTTAACAGCACCTTCTGAAATCCATGACCACTTCCTTCTAGAAGCATAACAACAGCAGATACATGGGAACACCACCACCTGCAAGTTCCCCTCCAAGCCGCTCACCATCCTGGCTTGGAAATATATCTCCATTCTATCACAGTCACTGGAAGTCCCTTCTAAGGGCATTATGGGTTAACTTACAGGGCATGGACTGTACCGGTTCAGAAAGGCAGATCACCACCACCTTCTCAAGGGCAACTAGAGAGGGGCAATAAATGCTGGCCAGCTGGCGATGCCCACTTCTCCTGAATGAATAATAAGAAAAGTCCTTCCTGCATTTCACCCACTGTTTGAAAGAAACAAAGAAATGTCAGTGTTGGAAGAGTTAAACATGGAGCAACAGCAATAAAGGTATTGCCTTTCTTTCACATGGAGGACTAGCAACCTGTTTGCCAACCCAGGAAAACTGTATTGAGTGGATAATGAATGGTTATCATCCAGGCATCAACCCAGCAAGTGCTTGATGCTGTCAATATATTCTGACACTTGAAGCTGGACAGCAGCTGCTTAATACTCTAGTCAACAAATAATAATCAACCAAATTGCACTGTCTTCAAAGCAACCATCATGTTTAATTTCAATTTTCAATTGAGGTTACATTTTATAGCAGGTTTGACTGTTCTGTGTGAACCTTTACTTGAGCAGTAAGTCTGACATCACTGGAATCACTAGACTGAATATCAAATAACTTACAAAGTTAGTTACATATGTGAGGCTCCACTGAAGGTTTAAGGAAGTGAAGGTTTAAGGGTAGAAGAATGGAAGAAGAGCGAAGAGAGTGGAGAAGTCAGAATGGGTGAAGAAGGAAACAGATAGAGAAGGGAATGCAGATTTCCAACCTGGATCGCTATAAGTGACAGATCAGAAGATTGAATAAAACATAAACATGAAAGTAAAGAATGACTAAAAGATTAGTAAAGAAGAAGAAATTAGTGCATGAAAGAAAAACAGCTAGAAATATAAAAACAGATAGGAAGAGCTTCTGAAAATATTTAAAGAAGAAACAAGTAAGAAAAGTAAGAGCTGGTCATCTTGAGAATGAGTCTGTGGAATTAAAAAAGTAAAACAGGGATGTGTATATGAATTGAACAAACATTTTGCACCTGTCTTCACTGTTTAAGACAAATAACAACCCAGAAACAATCATAAAACAGAGTTTAAAAGAGTGTAAAAAACTTAAAATAATCACAATTACCAATGAAAAGGGGAAAATTAATAAAATTAAAATTTAGCGAGTCCTCTAGCCTTGATGGGCTTTGTCCTAGAATGAAAAGGAGAGAGGAGATGTCTAGATTTTAATTTTTCAAATTTTCCTTATTCTCAAAAGATCCCATTGATGGGGCAAAGAACTGGCAGATGAGTTGATAATAATAATAACAATGAGAATCTCCTTGCCTCGTCCTGGTCAGAATTGAATGTTGCTCCCTGGAACAACATTCTTTGGATTGGGGAAGGGTTGGTCATTTAAGTATTGCAATGAAGCTGTCTGCCTTCATTTTACAATCGTGGTACGTTTGACCAATGTTGCTACATTTTCCAGACCTCAGGCAACCCAGCAGGTGAAAGGCAGCAAGAAAGGCTGAATCCATGAGCACCGACTGTGTCGCATTGTTTGTGGGTCAGGAGAAGCAGTTGTGTTTTCTCAAGGTTCAACACCATACGCACCTAAGCCACCCATACCCCACCCTGCTCCAGTCACCATGTTCCAATCCATCAGCCATTATACCAGCTGATCAGTGTCAGAACCTCGGAACTATTCCCACCCCTTTTCCTTGCTATGATCAGGACTCCTCTGTAATCAGAACCCACCTTCCACAATTAGGTCAACCTGCTCACTTCACTGGGGAGCTTGTCTTCCTCATTCGACCACTTTCCTGCCGCTAAAACAGAAAATTGTCTGTAAAGGATTTGAAGGAACCCATGTAAAGAACCCAACTCTTTTGCATTATCTGACATCAAAATGGTCACCAAAGACAACACCCCTACTTAAAAATGCACCTCCAGGCTTAACATTTGGGCTTAAATTTGTGAACTAGAAAGTTTCCACTGAATGGTATTAATATTCTTCGGTATGCTGTGAAGGGTGAAGACTCAAATCTATAAATTTCTAGACTTCCAATTACTGAGACAATCACAAATTAAAATATAACCATTTGAACTTTGATCTCTACAATGAGATCCAAAAGAGCACGCACTTTCCTTTGTCAAGTAATTATATTTTCTTTCAGAAATATCACCTGCCTTTGTCTCCATGAGGTCAAGTCATTAGAGTTAATGAGAGCTCTCCTTTGCATTTTCTTTAGCTTCTGTAGCTCATACTTAACAGAGGAAATTTTAAATATACTTCTTTAAATTAAGCTATCAGCAGTAGTGCATGAAAATGTCCAACTGATTTACAGTTCAGAACTTTGTTCTAAGTTAATCACAAGGGAAAAACAGAAAGGGAGAGAAAATTGAGTGGGGAAACTGCTCACGGCAACTGGAGAGCAAAAGATCAGTGAACAGGATGAGGTGATCTCAGAGAGGCCACAGTGGAGTTGGGAGGAAATCTGCAGAGTGAAGTCTACAAGGTGTAGTCCAGATATTCACCAAAGATGCTTAGACAGCATCTTCCAAACTCATGACCACTTCCATCTAGAAAGACAAGGGCAGCAGATACATGGGAAAACCACCAGCTGCAAATTCCCCTCCGAGCCACTCACCATCCTGACTTGGAAATATATTGCCATTCCTGGACTGTTGCTGGGTTAAATCCTGGCATTGCCTGCTTAAGGGCATTGTGCGTCTACGTACAGCATGTGCAGTTCAGCGGTTTAAGAAGGCACTACCACTTTCTCAAGTAGGGACTAGCAATAAATACTCACTAGCCAGTGATGTCACATTCTATGTGTGATTTATAAAGAATGGGGTTCAGATGCAGGGTCACTGAGCATGAAACGCTAACCCGGTTTTCTCTTCACAGATGCTGTCAGACCAGCTGAGTTTCTCCAGCATTTTCTGTTCTTGTTTCAGATTACCAGCATTGGCACCTCTTTGTGTTTATTGAAAGGGTTGAGTTTGTGATAGTTGGTGGAGTTGGGAAGTAGCCCTCCACAGGTTGGCAAGAGGATAAAGCAACAACACTTTGTGATCACTGCTCAGTGTTGGATTATCATTTATATGAGGGAGCTCATCAATATCTTTCTTGTGATAATAGAGCAAAGATAGAAAGAGTTCCAAGGAGACACTTTATCATGAACAAAATGAGCATTTAACACCTGAATCTGGTACCAGCTTGGAACACAAGTAAACCCCAACGTACCTGAAAAATGAAGAATTGGACAGAATTTGTTTTTATTATTCCTTTACAGGATGAGGACAGTGATTATTGCATGTCTCTAATTGCCTAGGGGGCAGTTAAAAGTCAATATTGCTGTGGATCTGGAGTCACATGGAGGCTGGAGCAAGTAAGGATGGCAGTCTCCTTCCCTAAAGGGCATTTCTGAACCAGATATGTTTGTGGCAATCAAGAATGGATTCATCGTCATCAATAGGCTTATAATTTCAGGCATTTATTGGATTCAAATTCCACCATCTACCCTGGTGGGATTTGAACTCAGGTCCCCAGCTCATTACCTGGGTCTCTGGATTAACAGTCCAGCAATAATACCACTAGGCTATTGCCTCACCTTATTTTAACTATCAACTGTCCTGGCAAACCACTCAGTTAGAACATAGAACATAGAAAAATACAGCGCAGTACAGGCCCTTCGGCCCTCGATGTTGCGCCGATCCAAGCCCACCTAACCTACACTAGCCCACTTTCCTCCATATGCCTATCCAATGCCCGTTTAAATGCCCATAAAGAGGGAGAGTTCCTGGGAAGTTACAGACAATAAACACTGGCCCAGTTGGTAATGCCCACATCCGATAAACGAAAACAGTAAAACTCCTCGAGAAAATAAATCATCTGTTTCTGACATTAAGATCTCATTTCAGTCATTTCTAAATCCACCATTGCTGCAAAAAGTGCTTCACATTATTTAAGCTGTTCCTTCTGCAGTCATCTACATGCGCAGCTGAATAAAAGAAGACAAACCTCTCCCCAGCTGGACATTCACGCTAGTGCTTTGGCCTAATTTTAAGTCTGCAGAAAGTGGGTGGGTTTATCATGGGTTTAAATTAAGCTCTTTGCTGTGTTCCTTATGACCTGTTTAGATTGTCTTTGAGTTGACATCTCATTTAAAATGATGTCAGCTTTTCACAAGATGCTGGTCAGCAATTGCTAATTTTTTCGGTTGGTTTGAGTGACATTGCAACAGAAAGGTGCAGTTTATTTTAGTATTTGGAAAAGGTTGAGCTGCAGCATTTTTCAGCTGTAGGGCCTTAGAACCTTGGCTTGCTGAAGTGGCCCAGATTGTTGGGTGAAGGATTCTATTGCCAGTGGTAAGATTCCAAAATGAAATGATTATCATGAAACAGCAGAGATCCAATTTGAAAGATATTTAATTCTGCAAAGACGATTACTACAACATGGAATTATTTATTATAAATGGCCATTGAAACTGAGACTCAGAGCTAGCTTTTAAGTTGCTGACTTGGTGTGAGTGGCTGAGGGATGGTCACGCAGGGGAAACCCAGGGACAGGAGCAGTGCATCTGCCAGTGGCTTCTTACACAGGCATTATATTGGCAACATGGGACTGAACATTCGTTTTCAGACCCACTCACAGTGAGCAAAGCCTGGCAGCATACTGACATTTTAACAATGTGCTGTAGATGGCTTAATGCAGCCATTGAATTTGTATCTGACTTTCAGGTTTCCTCAAGCAATCACAGTGAATGACAGTGAACTGCATCATTTTTTTCTCTCTCCCCCTCTGTCTCAGTTCCATTATTTTTAGATACCCTGTGAATGGGAAATATATCCTGGCTTAGCCTTTGATTGGTGCATTCCATTAGCCAGTAAAAATAAAATTGAATCACTCTATTCTTTGCGACAAAACAGGTGTGAATAATTATAAGGAAGTGATTAGGATGTCGTGTGACACAGGTAATGTCCCTGCCTCAGGACCAGAAGCTCTGGGTTTGAGCACCACCCCAAGATTTGATGACCAGGGAAGATGTATTGATCAAGTGGAGAAATTAGTACATTATCAATCTTACAAACCCTTCCACTGTGCACTCATGGCAGAAGGTAAAAGTAAGAGAGGTTCCTGGTGATCCGTTTGGAAAGAAAGTTGGATCCTCCACCATCACTATTCATAGTTCCAGTCTACAATATCCATGTAAAAAATGTACATTACTATACCAACTCAGACTGCCTGAGAATGACTATTAATTACAATTCATTGGAGTATCTCTGCTGCGGTATGGGTTATCTATGTCCCCATCCAAGGTCCAAGGTGAAATAGTTATAGGGGCACTCGCCCTGCTCCAATAGAGCATAGCCTAGTGGAAACCAGACATGTCTAAAAATTCAAAAATTACTTCTCAGCCCAACGACTTTGAATTAAGTTTTTGACGCTAGTAAGCAAGAGGGCAGCTGAAAGGGTCTGTATTTATTGGCATGTTCCTCTGCCATACCTTCAGCTGCTTCCATTGCTGCTGCTATCTCGGGTTAATTTCATTGGAGAGATGCAGGAATCCTCAGAAAACCGAGTATCCATGAAATCAGGCTTTAAAGGCTCTCTAACTGAATTGTAATTAACATAGAAACTGACAACCCATTGCCCCTGAGGGGTTGTGCATATATAAGCTCACACCTTATAGTTACGTGTTGATGAGATACAACCAACTTCGAATACAAGTGCGGTGTCAGTATCTACACTTCAGTTCTTCCATATTTATACACTCCTGGATGATCAAGAACACCTTGAAGACAATTTAACAGAGAATACCCATAAAAGAAAAATACAAAGGATATAAAAGAGAAACAGGCAAATGGAGTGGAAATTGAGAAATTGAAGAGCTAGTAACTATAAAGATGCAAAAGGCTGAATGTGTCATAATTGTTAGGTGTCAATCAAATGGATCTGAGCTGTATCAAAGCACGTCATGGCCGCGTAGCTCAAATCTGCAGCAGGCTGTCAAAGTGACACGAACAGTGCATAATAATAACTTGTGTAGGCAGTGATAAACATTCCACCCATAGAAATGACATAGAATCTGCAGTGTAAAAATAGCAACTTCTGTAAAAAACGTGGAATGTCTGCAAATGCACTTCTAACTCAACACAACCCATAGAGAAACAAGGCAGCCAGCCCCAATGGTCTTTACACCTTTTCCGAGTTGAATTACCTCTCCACACCAATGTTCCCTCTAAAATGTGACCCTATTGCACAGACCTCCATGTGCAGTAGTGGATTCCAGCAGCAGGAGTTGATGGATTAGCGTGGCGATTAGCATCCACGGGACCTGCCATCCGCTGTACACCTTAAATGGAATGTAGCTCTCCACCTCACTCTTCTCCCTCGTGAATGCATCATATTTTCCCTTAAATGTAGCATTTGCTATCCTCCTTAATTATCCTTGATCTGAATGGTTTGTTGAGTCACTTCAGAGGGTTGTTAAGAGTTACATGCAGAGCAGACTGGGTAAGGAGAGCAGCTTTGCTTCCCGGATAGCAGATGGATCTTTGTGACAATCTGTGAAAGTTTCATGGCACTGCAACTGAGACCTAACTTTCAATTCCAGATGTTGATTGATGGAATGTCAATGCCTGTAGCTGCTATGGTGGAATTTGAACCCAGGCCAGCAGGAACTCCATTCCTGATGAAGGGTTCCAGCCTGAAACGTCGATTTTCCTGCTCCTCAGATGTTGCCTGAACTGCTGTGCTTTTCCAGCACCACACTCTCAACTCTGATCTCCAGCATCTGCAGTCCCCACTTCCTCCCTGCAGTGATTTGGCCTACCGTACAAACCATTTCTTTTTACTTAGTGCTTTCTAAAACTGTAAATTGAAATGAGAAAGATTTGTTTTAAAACCAATATTTCAAAGAATTGCTGCATGTTTTGAAGGGCAAGTAACCTTACATGTGTAATGAGCAATTGAACAAGCAATAGTTGAAGTGCTTGCAGCTGAACAGGAGTCAAGGGGTTCTGTGTACAATTGCATGAGGGTGGCGACAAGGAACTGATTGGTCTACAGATTAGTGACAGGTCATCAATGACAAAAGCATTTTGCCATGGCAACAACTCTATGATTGGCTCCCTGTAACTGAGCAGCTTGGGGCTAGGAACAAGATGGAAGGAGAAATGTTTTGATCGTCACTGACCCTGGAGTTGTCTCTGTTCCCTGTTGTGAAAAACCATTTTAAACCTCAAGAAAAACAGATTATCTTTCCTTTTGCAGTTGTTGCAAGCTGAGACTTCTGAAAGATAAGTCAAAGGTCTTTTGTAAGTGAACCACCACTTCATGGCTCTTACAAACCAGTGGAAGAATCTAGAGAAAGATGACTGAAAAGGAATGTACAGACCAGCATAAGGATCAGAAGGATCCTCCCAGCAATCGATGAATAGGAGTCATGGAAAAGCCTTCCCAGTTTTCCTCTGCCCCTAACTTATTTTTCCCTATCTGTTTGTCTATATGTGTTTTGGGGAAGTTTTTAAGGGAGTTAAAGATTTAATTAGAAATGCCTTTTGTAACTCTTTACCATGAGTAAATGGTAACTGTTGTTAAGTACACAAACCTGGTCTGTGTATCTTTATACCTACCTGGATCTGGAAATCAGGCAACTTAGGGAATTCCATGTATTTATTTGGAAATCTTTTACTTTGTGACAACTGTGGGAATGTGGGGCTTGAAGTACAATGTTTTACCCCAGTGACACTGCGCCTCAGAACTAATCCTAATCCTAACCCATTACCACACAACCCAATCTGTCCAATTGGTTTCAATTCTTCTATGTGACAATAATTCCATGCTTTTAACTCAGCAGAGTCCAAATTCCTGCTAAACACTTTAATTGATTGGTCAATAATTTTCTTGTACTTATTTGCACTTGTGTATCATGGGTGCATTCTCTTTTGATTTTATATTAAGAGGAAGTGGGCATTGAAAGATAAACCATGTTTGTCCTGAAGAAGGTGGTGGTGAACTGCCATCATGAATGACTACAATCCCATTTGTTTTAGGTACACTCACATTGTCATTAGCACAAGGGAAAATGGGATTCTGACCCAATCACACTAGAGAAAAGACAACATATTTCCAAAGTTAAAAATCACACTAAATCAGGTTACGGTCCAACAGGTTTATTTGGAAGCACTAGTTTTCAGAGCTCTGCTCCTTCATCACCTGTTGGACAAGTAGTTTGGAGGGGAACTTGCAGTTGGTGGTATTCCCATGTGTCCGCTGCCCTCACCCTTCTAAATGGAAGTGGTCATGGGTTTGGAAAGTGCTGTTAAAGGAGCCTGTGTGAATATCTGCGGTGCATCTTGTAGATAGAACACCACTACTGAGTGTCAGTGATGGAGGGAGTGGATGTTTGTGGATGTGGTCCCATTAAGTGAATTGCTTCGTCCTGGATGTTGTGAAGCTTCTTGAGTATTGTTGGAGCTGCACCCATCCAGGCAAGTGAGGGGTATTCTATCCTGACTTGTGCCTTGTAGATGGTGGGCAGGCTTTGGGAGTCAGCAGGTGAGTCACTCACTGCAGGATTCCTAACCTCTGACCTGCTCTTGCAGCCGCTGTCATTACATGGCTTGCCTTAATTAGTTTCTGGATGATCTCAGAATATTTACCTGGGGTTCCAACACTATTCCCAGACCTCCCTTCATTCCAAATACTGACAACTACTCTATAAAATCCTTTAATAATCTTAATTTAAGAGGCAATTACTGCATAGAGATGGTGTGTTACAGATCATTCAGGGAGTTGGAATTACTGCAGCAATGTAGATTTTTACATCTATATTGTAGTCTGGAGCTATGAATAGCGACTATATAGGCTCCACCCCATTGGCTGACCGTGAATCTCTCCTAGTTTTATTATCTACCATTGGTGCATTTTGGAAACTATTGCACCCATTGATGAATGGGTCATCAATGGCCCATTGCTTAGTCATCAAATCCTGGGATAGTGCTCAAAGCCAAAACTTCTAGCCCAGAAGCAGGACACTTACTGCGGCAAGATGCTCTTGTCAGTGTATCAGACAAAGACTGTTTAGAAACAAAGAAATAGGATATTGAAGGATAATCTGAATATGTCTTACTGTCAAATGTGGTTCAAATGGTACCACTCTCACTTTTTTATCTCTGGGTTCAAGGCTTACTTGAGGGCTTGAGTTCAAAATTTCAAGGCTGATAGCCCACTGCGACACCAACAGACTATGACACTGTCAGCCGTGCTGTCTCTAAGATGAGATATTAAACTGAGGCACCACCTCTGGGTTGATGTAAAAACCTCTCGAGTATTATTTAGAAGAAGAGCAGGTCGGTCATTCCTATCATCCCAAATAATAATTATCCCTCATTTCAGCATTGAAAGGAACAGATTATATGGTCACTGTCACATTGCTGTTTGTTGGAATTTGTTAAATGCAAGTTGTTTGCTGCATTTTCTGCTTTGTAGCAGGGGCTATCCTACAAAACCCCTTCATTTGCTGGACAAAGCTTGAGGACTTCTGGTGGTTGAGAAAACAGCTATATAAATGCGAATCTTTATGCCAAATAAATGCAAAGGAGAATGTAGAATAAACTGGGTAAACTGGAAGTGGTAAATGGAGTGGAAACTGACATAAAGATTGAAAGATGCAAGAAAATGAATGATGATTGAGGAGTTTAGGGCTTTCTTTACTTTTGCAAAGTAAGGGGCGTGTAAGATGGGTGGTGAAGTGGCGTTATTTGTTAGAAAAGTCACAGTATTCCATATTGTTAGTTGGCATGCCAACCTGATTGGTAGTCAGCAGTCCTTAAATAGGCAAAGCTATGGGTGACAAAAAAAAATGCCAGGCAAGTGACAATGAGAATTGGAAAAGACAGAGGAAACATTGCTACGTAAAAAGGAAGTTTGTATAAGCGCAACATTTATACAAATGATTCCTTTTTAAAAATACATGATAAGAAAGGAAATGTACACAGCTACACCAATCATTTTGAATTGTCATCACTGCTGCATTGTTAGACTTGAATCTTTTAAAGACTAGTAGAGCCATAAGACCGTTCAAATAAAAGAGCAGTGGCATAATTAAGAAGTAAATTTAAGTCTGACTCAGATGCCTGGGGCATGATCTGGAAGAGTCAAATCCCCTACAGAGCAGCTCTGCAACTGTAATTAATAATAATAGCAGTTTCTTCTATGGCCAATACCACGGGAAAGCTTACCTCAATGGTAATTGCTATGATCTTCAGTGACTGAAAGGCCAAGATCTTGATTAATAGGCTCTAGAACATTTAGAGTACAGACATTCCTGGTTTACAGGATTCTGGGAGGAGCAAACTCCTTCCATTGTCCGCACATTGCTTCAGCAGCATGGCATCACTTGTTTTGAACTTGCAGGAGGCTTTCTTGGTTGTCATGCATCAGCTGTCTCTGTTGGAAGCCTTCTGCACTCACACTCATTGGTCAGTGTCAGCTGGGCAGAGCTGTCATTGTAGCTGGTCTCTGAAGCTTCTGCAAGATGCGCAATGATCTCACTTACAAGATCATAGTCTCTATTAAGTTCCTGCCGTCAGCATTCAGGATAACTCCATATGTGACAGCCAGCTGCCCAGCACAGTTGGCATTACATAGTGTGCAATCAGTCTGAGGCAGGTTGGTTCTGTTAAGGACATCATTCATAAAGTACTGTTTATTCTTACTATTTATTGTTTACTGTAAAGACAAATAAATTATCCAATAAGAAGAATTAGTGTGGATGCTTTCTTTTATTTTTGTTCTCATTTATTGCTCTGTTGCATGCAATATGCATACAGTTCTGAGCACAGTAACCTTTATTAAAAAGAAAAAAATGCATTATTCATCACTCCAATTAATTATTAAATTATCAAAGCTTCTATTTTGTATGCTACAACATGACTAGCTCTTAAAATATTGTTGTCCCTTCCGTTAATAAATTCCAGACCAAATTCCACCACAGTATGTGCCAACAATACAATAAAGTTTGCATCACAACTACGAGGGGATCTCAGTGAATTTGGAATTCAGAATCAGTGCTACAGTAAATCAGTCACATCTATCATCAGCATGCTGGTGTAACAGGTCTTCCAGCGTATACCCTTTCAATGGGCAAAGTATTTAGTCTGCAGGCAGAACTTTCTATGTCAAATTGGGACTGAAATATAATGATGTCCTAATGTGCCTTTGTTTTTATAAATAATTTTATTAAAAACATTTTCAAATCTTTTACAAAACAGCTACATATAAAAACAATTCCAAAATACAAAAAGGTAGAGGTAGCACAACAATGTCATATCACAATAGTATTAATGATAAACTACCAGAACAAATGTACCTACTTAAATTAAATTACAATCAAATTAAATAAATATTAAATTAAGCTGAATTCAAGTTATCTTAAATTAAATTATATCGCATTACTTTACCTCCACTAAAGCTCCCACTCCTGGGAGCACCAGTCATTGTACCCGTATTATTTTTTTCACCCAGCTTCACCCTCTCAGAGCCCAACGGGTGCCCAAACTGATTCCCAAGGCTATATCATAGCCCTAATTAATATTGCCAATAAGTCTGTATCAATATAATTTAGAAAGGGCTGCCACATCTTGTAAAACTGCTCTGTTTTGTGGTGCATCATACTTGCGAGGTAGTCTTGGGGGAGATGCTCCATCACCAACCTATGCCACCCAACAAGATCTGGGGGGTTTTCCAACGTCCAATTCATTACAATGTTCTTCCTCGCACAGTGGGTAAAAATGTTACACAGTCTTTTCCCATGTTCCCCCAGAGAGGGCGAATTTGGCAACCACAGGAAGAAGAAATACTGGGTCCACTTTGACTTCAATTCCCAGGATTTCCTTCAGCTCCCTTACGATAACAGTCCAGTATCTCTGGATCTTACAGCATGACCAGTAGTAGTGTGTAAGAGTGTCTATACTAACGTTACATTTGGGACACCCCAGAGGCGCTCCTCTCTTGAACTTAGCTAGCCTCTCTGGTGCCATATGAGCCCTGTGTAAGATCTTCAATTGCATGGCCTGTGCTTTGTTATTGAGATTTTCTTGACCTTTTCCCATTATTTCTTCCCATGTTTCCAGTGAAATATCCTCTCCCAGTTTCCGATTCCATGTTCTACAAAGTGTCTCCACATCTCCTACGGCACATCCCTTCTGTAAATGATACAAAGTACAAACTGAAAGAGCGCCCGTGCACTGAAGCACCCTTTTCTCCACGTCTGACTTGTTAGGCTGAGCCAGGAGCGTGGTCTTCCTCTGTATCTGAAAGTACTGGTAAAAAATGAGGTCTGCAGATGCTGGAGATCACAGCTGAAAATGTGTTGCTGGTTAAAGCACAGCAGGTTAGGCAGCATCTCAGGAATAGGGAATTCGACGTTTCGAGCATAAGCCCTTCATCAGGAATGAGAGAGAGTAGCCAAGCAGGCTAAGATAAAAGGTAGGGAGGAGGGACTTGGGGGAGGGGCGATGGAGGTGGGATAGCTGGAAAGAGGTCAAGGTGAGGGTGATAGGCCGGAGTGGGGTGGGGGCGGAGAGGTCAGTAAGGAGATTGCAGGTTAGGAGGGCGGTGCTGAGTTGAGGGAACTGACTGAGACAAGGTGGGGGGAGGGGAAATGAGGAAACTGGAGAAATCTGAATTCATACCTTGTGGTTGGAGGGTTCCCAGGCGGAAGATGAGGTGCTCCTCCTCCAGCCGTCGTGTTGTTATGTTCTGCCGGTGGAGGAGTCCAAGGACCTGCATGTCCTTGGTGGAGTGGGAGGGAGAGTTAAAGTGTTGAGCCACGGGGTGGTTGGGTTGGTTGGTCCGGGCGGCCCAGAGGTGTTCTCTGAAGCGTTCCGCAAGTAAGCGGCCTGTCTCCCCAATATAGAGGAGGCCACATCGGGTGCAGCGGATGCAATAGATGATGTGTGGGGAGGTACAGGTGAACTTGTGGCGGATATGGAAGGATCCCTTGGGGCCTTGGAGGGAAGTGAGTGTGGAGGTGTGGCCGCAAGTTTTACATTTCCTGCGGTTGCAGGGGAAGGTGCCGGGGGTGGAGGTTGGGTTGGTGGGGGGTGTGGATCTGACGAGGGAGTCACAAAGGGAGTGGTCCTTGCGGAACGCTGATAGGGGAGGGGAAGGAAATATATCCTTGGTGGTGGGGTCTGTTCGGAGGTGGCGGAAATGACGGCGGATGATACGTTGTATGCGGAGGTTGGTGGGGTGGTAGGTGAGAGGTCCCTATTAGACAATCCATATATCTGACTTAGTTGGCTAAATAACACCAAGACTTCCCCTTTGAATAAATCTCCCGAACAAGAGATTCACTTATTCTCCCATAGTTTAAAGCCGGAGTCCATTGCCACAGGTTTAAATCATGGGGTTCTCACCAGCGGGGTAAACGGCAAGGTCTTAAGCCAATTGCCCTTGTCTGGCCTTATTATCTTCCAGGCTTTCACCGTATTTAAAGCAACTGGATTCTTTCACTACTCGGTCACAGATTTCATCTTATCCATAAATATTAGATTAACTAGGGGACATCTCGACTGTGAGGCTTCAATGTCAAGTCAAATCCCCCATAACCAGTCACCTACATCTGCTAACAGGGCATTTATTTGATATCTCTTCAAGTCCAGAAGGTCATTATACTATACCACCATCCACCAAGCAAAGGTAACCCCCAGAACAAAGTGTTCTAAGATCCCAAACAGGTCCAGCCACTCAATCCGGTCAAATGCCTTTTTTGTGTCTAGAGAGACCATCAGACCGAGGATCAATCTTTGCTGGCATACCTGCACTATGTTCAGTACCCTCCTGCTATTATTGGAGCAGCTACGGCCCTTGATAAAACCCATCTGATCTTAGAGTCATAGAGATATACAGCATGGAAACAGACCCTTTGGTCCAACTCATCCATGCCTACCAGATATCCCAACTCAATCTAGTCCCATCTGCCAGCACCCACCCTGTATCCCTCCAAACCCTTCCTATTCATATACCCATCCAAATGCCTCTTAAATGTTGCAATTGTTCTAGCCTCCACCACATCCTCTGGCAGCTCAATCCATACACGTATCACCCTCTGCATGAAAAAGTTGCCCCTTAGGTCTCTTTTATATCTTTCCCCTCTAATCTTAAACCTATACCCTCTAGTTCTGGACTCACCCAACTCAGGGAAAAGACCTTGTCTATTTATCCTATCCATGCACCTCATAATTTTATAAATCCATATAAGGTCACCCCTCAGCCTCTGACACTCCAGGGAAACAGCCCCAGTCTGTTCAACCTCTGTCTATAGCTCAAATCCTCCAAACCTGGCAACGTCCTTGTAAATCTTTTCTGAACACTTTCAAGTTTCACAACATCCTTCAGATAGGAAGGAGACCAAAATTGCATGCAATATTTCAAAAGTGGCCTAACCAACATCCGGTACAGCTACAACATGACCTCCCAACTCCTGTACTCAATACTCTGACCAATAACGGAAAGCATACCAAACACCTTCTTCACTATCCCATCTACCTGCGACTCCACTTTCAAGGAGCTATGAACCTGCACTCCAAAGTCTCTTTGTTCAGCAACACTCCCTACGACCTTACCATTAAGTGTATAAATCCTGCTAAGATTTGCTTTCCCAAAATGCAGCACCTCACATTTATCTGAATTAAACTCCATCTGCCACTTCTCAGCTCATTGGCCCATCTGGTCCAGATCCTGTTGTAATCTGAGGTGACCTTCTTCGCTGTTTACTACACCTCCAACTTTGGTGTCACCTGCAAACTTACTAACTGTACCTCTTATGCTCACATCCAAATCTTCCTTTACAATATAGAGCAATCCCTTTTCCAACCTCAGGGCAAGCATCTTTGACAGAATGTTAAAGTCTACATTCAACAACAAAATTGGTCTTTATGAGGCACATCCTTCAGGGTCTTTCCCCACCTTTAAAATGAGGGTGATATGAGCCTCCCTAAGAGAGGGCAGAAGACAAACCTGTGTATATGAATAGCTACACATCCCCAACACATCCACCAACACATTAATGATTTCCTTATAGAACTCACTCGGGAATCTATCTGGTCCCTGGAGATGCTTTATTGCTTCCTGCACCTCTTGTATCATCATAGGCACATTTAACAGGGAGACCTGCTCCGCATTTATACTGGGGAGGTCCAGGTTCTCAAACTAGGACTGCATTCTCACTGCACCATCTTCGCCGCCTCCTGACCGGTATAACTCTGCAAAGTATATCCTAAATCTAACATTGGTCTTCTTCAACTCATGGTAACTGTGCCGGCCTTCTCTCTAACAGACTTAATGGATTGAGAAGCATTTTTCTTTTTAACCACATGTGCCAGATATCAACCTGGCTTATCTCCAAATTCAAACAATCTTGTTTAGCAAAGGAGACCTTTTTTTTGCCATCTGTGTGTTCAATGTATCAAGAGCCATCTGGAGGGTCATGACGCCCTGCAGCTTAGCCAGTGAAGCCCATTATAATATACTACCTCAGCTACTTCAGCCAGGCCTCCAGCATTTGCCTCCCTCTAGTCGTTGAGTACGAAATGATCAGGCCTCGTAAATATGCCTTAGTTGCGTCCCAGAGTATTGCTGGATTACTGGTCATACCCGACTTGATATCCCAGAAGGCCCGGAACTCTCGTAATGTGCTCAACAAATTTGCTATCCCTTAACAGGAATGGGTCCATGTGCCAGTGCCGTACATCTATTCCACTACACTTGATTTTAACACCTAAATATACTGGCTCATGGTCCGAGATAGATATAGTCCCAATTTTGCAAGCCACGGTTCTGTCCAAACAAGCCAACAGCATAAAGAACATGTCAATTCATATGTGGTGCTTGTGTGGGTTGGAATAAAAAGTAAAGTCTCTTCCATTAAGGTGGAGATGCCTCCACACATCCACTAAGCCCAACTCCTCACACAAGTCCACCTACTGTCTAGATTGCGCGGGCTCCTTTGCATCCTGTCTACCCCAGAATCCATTTGGTGGTTACAATCCCCTCCTATGATTCTGCAGGACACCCCAAGGTTCATTAATTTAGCAACAGCATCAATTAGAAATTTAAGAGGGTCCGCTGGGAGACAATAAGCATTCAGGACACCATGTATTAGAGCTTTAAGAATGATGAATTGTCCATGTTCATCCTTAATTTGCTCAGTTACCTGGAATGGGAGGTTCCTTCTTACCAATATAGCCACTCCTCTACACTTGGAGTTAAAGGAGGAGAAGCATAGCTGAAAATGTGTTGCTGGAAAAGCGCAGCAGGTCAGGCAGCATCCAAGGAATAGGAAATTCGACGTTTCGGGCATAAGCCCTTCATCAGGAATCATGAATCCTGATGAAGGGCTTATGCCCGAAACGTCGAATTTCCTGTTCCTTGGATGCTGCCTGACCTGCTGCGCTTTTCCAGCAACACATTTTCAGCTCTGATCTCCAGCATCTGCAGACCTCACTTTCTCCTCAGAGGAGAAGCATACCCTGACATAAACCCCAGTCACAGCTGCAGATGTTCTTTATCAGTTAAATATGTCTCCTGCAGCAGGGCAATGTCAACCTTTCTCTCCCGAGGCTTGACAGCACCTTCTTTCTTTTAATGGGGGAATGACTCCCTTTTACATTTCAGGTGCACCACCCGAACAAATCACTAACCATGGTCGTTCAGGACAGTCCATAGTTTCCCAAGAGGAGGAAACTTATCTGAAGCATGGTGAGTGAAGAAGACGTTAACTCTGTAAACTCTAAAAACTACTCCCATAAAAACTACTACAACTACCCAAATAAACCCCAAATCACTAGTGATCTCCCCCGTTGCCCATAGGGGGCAATCTTCCCAATCCTCGCTACCATCCTGGCTCCTTCCAGCTGAGGCTGCGCCCTTGTCCCAGACAATGCGCAGATAAAAAATACGTTATTTACATTCTGAGAGTTAACAATGGATGCCTATCCTCACCTCTTCTCCATACAGCTGAACTACAGGTATAACCATCCCCAATCCAAAAAAAAGGACAGCAGCAAAAAAAAACCCCAGACAATAACCAACTGACCAAAATGCTGAATAAATCAGGTTTTACTTCAAGGCAGTATAAAAGCTATAAAACCAATAACCACAAAAGGGGGAGAGAGAGGAGAAAAAGAGGGGCAGAGAAAGTAAAGAAAACTGTACCATTGTCTGTAATGGTGCCCCATCCCCACCACTCCCAACCCAGCTTCTTCATTTCAAAGAGTTCACAAAGAGTTCCTTTGCCTTTTCTGCTGAAACAAAATTATATATCATTCCTCAGTGAGCGAAACACAACACTACCGGACACCTCAGAGAATACTAATGATCAGATCCTTGAATTTTCTCTTAACTTCATCACATACCTTTCTCTTCTTAACTATGGCTCCTGAGAAGTCTTGAAAAAACATTATTCTTGGACCTTCATATGTTAAAGCCTGTGGATCTCTTCCTAGTCCTCTTGCTGTTTCAATCACTAACTGTTTTTCTTTATAATGCTGGAGTCGCATGAGGACTGGGCAGGGGCCTGGACCTGCATTTTGTGATCCGGTGGGCCCACTCCACACTCACCAGGCCCAACTCCAACTCCATCATACTCCTTGGAGAGCTGAGGTTAACATGTGGATATGGTCTACAAGAGCTTGGAAATGAGAGTGAGGTCATTGGGGGAGAAAGGGTGGTGTTCCAGATTTTGGAGTACGGGTCAGAGTTACTTTGCACCCCTATGGGACTTTTAGCTGTGGAGAAGATTTTATGTGAACGATACATAGAACCCGCAGAACTGCCCAATTTGCAGGCAGTCAGGATTTGCCAGGAAGTGTCAAGATGAGTCAACCTGTAAGGAAATGCCAACAGGCATCAAGATCAGTCAAAAATGTCAATAAGAGTCGGGAAATGTCACTAACAATGAAGAAATGACTGTCAAGATCTGTCATAAAGTGTCAATCATCTAGAAATGTTGACCCACCAAGAACTATCAAGAAGTATCAAGACTTGTCAAGAAATATTGACTCATCAAGAAGTGTCAAGAAGGGTCACAGGTGTCAAGATCTGTCAAGAAGTAAAATCTGTCAAGAAATGAATAAGACAGCGCTATTTTCTGGGTCTGTACATTGAAAGAAGCAAAAATGACCTTTAATAGAGTGATATGCTCTCCTTATCGGATGTGGGAGTTTAGAGAGAGTTTACGGTTTACAGAGGATTATATCTGCAATAAATGCCATTGCCATTATCAGATCGAATGGGTTGGTTAGAGAGATAGTCAGAGGCAATGAGGAAATTACAAGAGCAAGGTGATGTGATGGATGGCAGTTATATGAAGGGGAGAAAGTCTCAGATACAGTCACATCGATAGGTTAACTCCAGGAAATGTAAGAGAGGTAGGCAGCTAGTGCAGGGGTCTTTTGTGACTATGCCCATTTCAAACAAGGATGCTATTTTGGAAAATGTAGGGGGTGATGGATTCTCAGGGGAACATAGGACAAACAGCCAAGCTTCTGGTATTGAGACTGGCTCTAATGCAATGAGGGGGATGTCGGGTTCCAAGAGATCAATTGTGTTCGGGGATTCTGTAGTCCGAGGTACAGACAGACGTTTTTGTGGCCAGCAGCGAAAAAGCAGAATGGTGTGTTGTTTCCCTGGTGCCAGGATCAAGGATGTCTCAGAGAGGGTGCAGAATGTTCTCGTGGGGGAGAGGGACCAGCAGGAGGTCATTGTCCACATTGGAACCAAAGACATAGGAAGGGAAAAGGTTGAGATTTTGAAGGGAGATTACAGAGAGTTAGACAGGGATTTAAAAAGGAGATCCTTGAGAGTAGTGATATCTGGATACTCTCGGTGCTAGGAACTATTGAGGGCAGGAATAGGAGGATAGAGCAGATGAATGCATAGCTCAGGAGCTGGTGTATGGGAGAAGGATTCATATTTTGGATCATTGGAAACACTTTTGGGGTATAAGTGACCTGTACAAGAAGGACAGATTGCACCAAATTGGAAGCAGACTATACTGGCAGGGAGATTTGCTAGAGCTGCTCGGGAGGATTTAAACTAGTAAGATGTGGGAGTTGGAGCCAGGGAGATAGTGAGGAAAGATTTCAATCTGGTGCAGTTGAAAACAAAGGCAAGTCAAACAGTCAGGGCAGGCAGGGTCAAAGCAGAGAATAAGGTAGGACTGATAAATTAAACTGCATTTATTTCAATGCAAGAGGCCTAACAGGACTGGCAGCTTAATGTTCCAGGGTACAAAAGTGACAGGAAGGACAGAAAGGGAGGCAAGAGAGGAGGGCAGTGGCATTTTTGATAAGGGATAGCATTACAGCTGTACTGAGGGAGGATATTCCTGGAAATCCATCCAGGGAAGTTATTTGGGTGGAACTGAGAAATAAGAAAGGGATGATCACCTTATTGGGATTGTAATATACAGTCCATAATAGTCTGCACAAAATTGAGAAACGCATTTGTAAGGAGATCTCAGCTATTTGCAAGAAAAATAGGGTGGTTATAGTAGGGGATTTTAACTTTCCAAACATTGACTGGGACTGTGGGCAAAGTCTTAGAGAGAATTGTAAGGGATAGGATTTATGAACATCTGGATAGGAATTATGTGATCAAGGATAGTCAGCATGGTTTTGTGAAGGGCAGGTCGTGCCTCACAAACCTTATTGAATTCTTTGAGAAGGTGACTAAGGAGGTGGATGAGGGTAAAGCGGTAGATGTGGTGTGTATGGATTTTAGTAAGGTGTTTGATAAGGTTCCCCATGGTAGGCTACTGCAAAAAATACGGAGGTATGGCATTGAGGGGGAGTTGGAGGTTTGGATTAGGAATTGGCTGGCTGGAAGAAGACAGAGGGTAGTAGTTGATGGTAAAGGTTCATCTTGGAGTGCAGTTACCAGCGGTGTTCCACAAGGATCTGTTTTGGGACCATTGCTGTTTGTCATTTTTATAAATGACCTGGAGGAGGGGCTAGAAGGTTGGGTGAGCAAGTTTGCGGATGATACGAAAGTCGGTGGAGTTGTTGACAGTGAGGACGGATCTGGCAGGTTATATCAGCGGGATATAGATAAGCTGCAGAGCTGGGCAGAAAGGTGCCAAATGGAGTTCAATGTAGCTAAGTGTGAAGTGATTCACTTTGGTAAGAGTAACAAGAAGATGGAGTACTGGGCTAATGGTCGGATACTTGTTAGTGTGGATGGGCAGAGGGATCTTGGTGTCCATGTACACAGATCTCTGAAAGTTGCCACCCAGGTAAATAGTGCTGTGAAGAAGGCATATGGCTTTTATTGGTAGAGGAATTGAGTTCCGGAGTCCTGAGGTCATGTTGCCATTGTATAAGACTCTGGTGCAGTCGCATCTGGAGTATTGTGTGCAGTTTTGGTCACCATACTATAGGAAGGATGTGGAGGCACCGGAACAGGTACAAAGGAGGTTTACCAGGATATTGCCTGGTATGGTAGGAAGATCATATGAGGAAAGGCTGAGGCACTTGGGGCTGTTTTCATTGGAGAAAAGAAGGTTCAGGGATGACTTGATAGAGGTGTACAAGATGATTAGGGGTTTAGATAGGGTTGACCATGAGAACCTTTTTCCATGTACAGAGTCAGATATTACGAGGGGGCATAGCTTTAAATTAAGGGGTGGTAGGTATAGGACTGATGTAGGGGTAGATTCTTTACTCAGCGAGTAGTGAGTTCATGGAATGCCCTGCCAGTAGCAGTGGTGGACTATCCCTCTTTATGGGCATTTAAACGGGCATTGGATAGGCATATGGAGGAAAGTGGGCTAGTGTAGGTTAGGTGGGCTTGGATCGGTGCAACATCGAGGGCCGAAGGGCCTGTACTGCATTATATTTTTCTATGTTCTATGTTCTATGCCTTAGTGTTAAGGGTTTAGGTGGAGAGAGATTTTTTAAGTGTGTACAAGACAATTTTCTGATGCAGGATGTGGATGTACCTACTAAAGAAGGTGCAAAACTAGACCTACTCTTGGGAAATAAGGCAGGGCAGGTGGCTGAGGTGTCAGTCGGGCAGCACTTTGGGGCCAGCGACCATAATCCTATTGGTTTTAAAATAATGAGGGAAAAGGATGGACCAGATCTAAAAGTTGAAGCTCTAAATTGGAGAAAGGCCAATTTTGATGATATTAAGCAAGAACTTTCAAAAGCTGACTCGGGCAGACGTTTGCAGGTAAAGGGACGGCTGGAAAATGGGAAGCCATCAGAAATGAGATAACAAGAATCCAGAGAAACATATTCCTGTCAGGGTGAAAGGGAAGACTGGTAGGTATAGGGAATGCTGGATGACTAAAGAAATTGATGGGTTGCTTCAGAAAAAGAAGGAAGCATGTGTCAGGTATAGACAGGATAGATCGAGTGCATCCTTAGAAGAGTATAAAGGCAGTAGAGTATACTTAAGAGAGAAATCAGGAGGGCAAAAAGAGGACATAAGATAGCTTTGGCAAATAGAGTTAAGGAGAATCCAAAGGGTTTTTACAAATACATAAAAGACAAAAGGGTAACTAGGGAGAGAATAGGACCCCACAAAGATCTGCAAGGCAGCCTTTGTGTGGAGCCACAGAAAATGGGGAAAATACCAAATGAATATTTTGCATCAGCATTTACTGTGGAAAAGGACATGGACAATATAGATGTAGGGAAATAGATGGTGACATCTTGCAAAATGTCCATATTACAGAGGAGGAAGTGCTGAATGTCTTGAAATGCATAAAATTGGATAAATGCCTAGGACCTGATCAGGTGTACCCAAGAACTCTGTGGGAAGCTAGAGAAGTGATTGTTGGGCCTCTTGCTGAGATAGTTGTATCATCAATAGTCACAGGTGAGGTGCCAGAAGACTGGAGGTTGACAAACGTGGTGCCACTTTTGAGCAAGGTGGTAAGGACAAGCCAGGGAACTACAGACCTGTGAGCCTGATGTTGATGGTGGGCAAATTGTTGGAGGGAATCCTGAGGGACAGGATGTACATATATTTGGAAAAGCAAGGACTGATTAAGGATAGTCAACATGGCTTTGTGCATGGGAAATATTTCCCTCCCCTCCCCTATCAGAGTTCTGAAAAGACCACTCCCTCCATGACTCCCTCATCAGGTCCACACCCCCCACCAACCCAACCTCCACTCCCGGCACCTTACCCTGCAACCGCAAGAAATGCAAAACTTGCGCCCACACCACCCCCCTTACTTCCCTCCAAGGCCCCAAGGGATCCTCCCATATCCGCCACAAATTCGCCTGCACCTCCACACACATCATTTACTACTTCCGCTGCACCCGATGTGGCCTCCTCTATATTGGGGAGACAGGCCGCCTACTTGTGGACTGTTTCAGGGAACACCTCTGGGACACCCAGACCAACCAACCCAACCACCCCGTGGCTCAACACTTCAACTCCCCCTCCCTCTCCGCCAAGGACATGCAGATCCTTGGACTCCTCCATCGCCAGACCATAGCAACACGACGGCTGGAGGAAGAGCGCCTCATCTTCCGCCTAGGAACCCTCCAACCACAAGGGATGAACTCAGATTTCTCCAGTTTCCTCATTTCCCCTCCCCCCACCTTGTCTCAGTCAAATCCCTCAAACTCAGCACCACCTTCCTAACCTGCAATCTTCTTCCTGACCTCTCCACCCCTAACCCCACGCCGAGCTATCACCCTCACCTTGACCTCCTTCCACCTATCGCATTTCCAACGCCATTCCCCCAAGTCCCTCCTCCCTACCTTTTATCTTAGCCTGCTGGACACATTTTCCTCATTCCTGAAGAAGGGCTCATGCAAGAAACGTCGACTCTCCTGTTCCTTGGATGCTGCCTGACCTGCTGCGCTTTTCCAGCAACACATTTTCAGTTCTGATCTCCAGCATCTGCGGTCCTCACTTTCTCCTGCATAGGAAATCACGTCTCACAAACTTGATTGAGTTTTTTGAAGAAGTAACAAAGAGGTAGATGTGATCTATATCGACTTCAGTAAGGCATTCAACAAGGTTCCACATGGGAGACTGGTTAGCAAGGTTAGACCTCATGGAATAAAGGAAGAACTAGTCATTTGGATACAGAACTGGCTCAAAGGTAGAGACAGAGGGTGGTGGTGGAGGGTTGTTTTTCAGACTGGAGGCCTGTGACCAGTGGAGTGCCACAAGGATCGGTGTTGTGTCCTCTACTTTTCATCATTTATATAAATGATTTGGATATGAGCATAAGAGGTACAGTTAGTAAGTTTGCAGATTACACCAAAATTGGAGGTGTAGTGTAGAGTGAAGAGGGTTACCTCAGATTACAACAGGATCTTGATCAGATGGGCCAATGGTGTGAGAAGTGGCAGGTAGAGTTTAATTTAGATAAATGTGAGGTGCTGCATTTTGGGAAAGCAAATCTTAACAGGACTTATACACTTAATGGTAAGGTCCTAGGGAGTGTTGCTGAACAAATGGACCCTGAAGTGCAGGTTCATAGCTCCTTGACAGTAGAGTTGCAGGTAGATAGGATAGTGAAGAAGGCGTTTGGTATGCTGTCCTTTATTGGTCAGATTATTGAGTACAGGCGTTGGGAGGACATGTTGCAGCTGTACAGAACATTGGTTAAGCCATTGTTGCAATATTGTGTGCAATTCTGGTCTCCTTCCTACTGGAAAGATGTTGTGAAACTTGAAAGGGTTCAAAAAAGATTTACAAGGATGTTGCCAGTGTTGGAGAATTTGAGCTATAGGGAGAGGCTGAACAGGTTGGGGCTGTTTTCCCTGAAGCGTCAGAAGCTGAGGGGTGACCTTATAGAGGTTTACAAAATCATGAGGGGCATGGATAGGATAAATAGACAAAATCCTTTCCCTGGTGTCGGGGAGCCCAGAACTAGATGGCATAGGTTTAGGGTGAGAGGGGGAAGTTTTCAAAGAGACCTAAGGAGCAACATTTTTACACAGAGGGTGGTACGGGTATGGAATGAGCTGCCAGACAAAGTGGTGGAGGCTGGTACAATTGCAACATTTAGAAGGCATCTGGATGGGTATATGAATAGGAAGGATTTGGAGGGATATGGGCCGGGTGCTGGCAGGTGGGACTAGATTAGGTTGGGATATCTGGTCGGCATGGACGGGTTGGACCGAAGGGTCTGTTTCTGTGCTGTACATCTCTACGACTCTATGACTCTAAGTCTCAAGATCTACCAATATCTGTCAAGGTGTGTCAAGAATTGTCAGCAGCTGTCAAAATTTTCTATATTTGAAAGTACCCCACCCAATAATGTGATGTGTAATATAGAGCTTTCAATAATAGAACATTACGTTTTCCTCCTGAGTACATGGTTCCTTGTAGAGATTAGGTACACTGATATGGTGGATGAAAGGGAAACGTCTTCAAACTGGATATGGCCACTAATTGACATAGAGTGTAATGAGGAGCCATGAGAGATGGGGATAGAGGACAACAGGTCACATGAGTTGACATGTATAGAGCATGAGAGTGTGTGAGCATGAGATGAGAGTGAGGGCAGTGTGAGGGGTAAGTACTGGAGGATTATTTTATATTTAATTCTTTTACTTTAGTTTTTGGTCACAATGTGATAGCTCTGAGACCGGCCTTCTACCCAGCCCCACCTTGGGATCTGGCAGCTTCCTCTGCTCTTCCCAGGTCACCCAGCTTGAATTCCAATCCAGCACTACCCCACCCGCCAAGCTGGGATGGAAATAAGAAGTGCAGTTGGTTAATTTTAGAAATCTCAATTGTGGAACCGGGCACTCTCCTGTCATTGCAGACCTTACTCAGACCAAAAATCAGGGTCTTAGAACCAGGCAGAAACTCCAATGAACTGGATATGATGAGCAGTCTCCAATAATTAAGGATCTGTGTTGGGATGTCAGCTCTTCACCAGGCTTATTAACAGAGTAATGATGGGATAGAAAGCAGCACATCCAAATTTGCCACTGGCACAATGTTAGATGGAGCAGAAAATTACATGACGATTTTGATTGCTTTAGTGAATGGGCAAGATTGTGAAGAAAGGATTTTAATACAAATAAATTCGAGGACATCCACTTTAGACCAACAAAGGTTAGAAAAGGATATTTCCTAAATATTGAAAAGCTGGAAACAGTGAATGTTCAAAGAGACTTCAGCTTCCAGGTACAGGACATCAAGGTATTATAATAGGTGCAGAAATTGAATTGAATTGAGTTGAATTTATTGTCACATGTACCAAGGCACAGCAACAAACTGTCTTGTGAGTAACACAGACAGATCACAGAGCTAAATTGCACAAGTAAGTAAATAGTAGGTAAACAGTGGCAAAAACAAAAACACAGGTAATAGTGTTGAAGGCTGAACTGTAGTCAATGAGAAGGATTCTTACATAGCTGTTCATGGTGTCAAGATGTTCTAGGAAGGAGTGAAGAGCAAGTGATATGGCATCTGACGTGGGTCTGTAGGTCTGATTGGCAAATTGGAGTTGGTCAAGAGTAGTGGGGACGCTGGAGTTGATTAATGCCATGACCAGCCTTTCAAAGCATTTCATGACCACCAAAGTTAGGGCCACTGGGCGGTAGTCATTGAGACATGCTGCATGAGCCTTCTTAGGCACAGGGATGATGTTGGCCCTCTTGAAACAGGCAGGGACAGTGACCTGCTGCAGGGAGAGGTTGAAGATGTCCGAGAAGACCTCTGCCAGTTGATCTGTGCATGCTCTGAGTGCACGGCCTGGTACTCCATCTGGTCCCATCGCTTTCCTTGGATTAACACATAGGAAACCTGATCTAACCTCTGAAGCAGTGACTGTTGGGATAGGTTCATCAGGAATTGCCAGAATAGGTGTTATGACTCCCCTGAAATTCTGCTCAAAGCAAGCATAGAGGTGTTGAGATGATCTGGGAGGGATATGTCATCGTCTGCTATCTTGCACTATCTCTTTTTAGAACCTGTGCTGTCATTTAGTCCTTGCCGTATTCGCTGGGTGTCTCTCTGGGGTCTCTAGTTTGGATCGGTATTGGTCCTTGGCCATCTTAATGGCTCTGTGAAGATCATACTTGGATTCCTTTATATTTAACCGGGTCTCCTAATCTGAAGGCCTCACGCTTGGTTTTTTAGCAGGTTCTGTATGTCCTGATTCATCCAGGGTTTCCTGTTGGGGAACACCTGGATTGACTTCCTCAGTATGCAGCCCTCCACACACTTGCTGATAAAGTCTGTGATGGTGTAGCATACTCGTCCAAGGTACCTGCGGACTGTTTGAACATGGTCCAATCAGCCAATTCCAGACAGCACCGGAGTTGATCCTCTGCCTCTTCCAACCAGCACTGAACCTGAATCCGCGAAGGGTCTCCTGCTTTGTAAGCCAGGAGAAGAAACACGGCATTGTGGTCAGAGTTCCCAGAATGATGGGCGGGGGATGGAGCAGTAGGCATCATTCACAGTGCTGTAGCAGTGGTCTAAAATGTTCGGGCCCCTGGTGAGGCAGGTAATGTTCTGGTGGTACTTGGGCAACACTTTCCTTCGATTGGCTTGATTAAAGTCACTAGTCACAATAAACAGGGCTTTGAGGTGTTTCGTCTCCAGGGTGTTAGTGGTGGAGTACAGCAAATCCAGAGCTTCATCAACCTTTGCTTGTGGCGATATGTACACAGCAGTTAGTATAGCAGCAGTAAATTCCCGTATTAGATAGAAGGGCAGCATTTAATAGTGAGGAGTTCAAGATTTGAGGAGCAATGGCTGCCCAAGGTTGCGATGTCTGTGCACCACAAGTTGTCGATTACAAAGCAAACCCCTCCATCCTCCACCCAAGGATACTGTATGGTCCAGGTTTCTGTGAAGTGGAGTGCGCTGGAAGCTGAACTGAGTTCGTCCATCTTTTTCTCCAGAGATTGCACGTTTGCGAGGATTAAGCTAGGAAGGGGGGGGGAGGTGTCTTGAAACCACTAAGTCTCCGTTTTACTAGCAGGCTGGCACGCTTACCCCACTTCCTTGCAGGTTTCTTACATTTAAGTGGTCCGGTGGTCTGGTAGAGTGGATTGTGACAGTTTGGTGTATTTTTGCAGAGGGTCTGCTTCGGACCCAGGGTAGCAAGTAATTAACTGTGTGTTTTTTTTACCGGAGGGAGTTTGCTGAGGACCCAGTGGAGAAGGTACGTTTCTGCTTGTGTTCCAATTTGTTCAGTTAGTTCCTGGTTTCAGTTGTTGCATGGGGCTGGGAGGGAAGGTAGCTGAGAGTGCCATAGGTAGATGGACGTGGGGGTAATGGTGATAGGGCGGAGAGGAGGGTGGAGCATGTCAGTAGGAAGGAAGATGGACAGGTAGGACAGCGCATGAGGGCAGTGCGGAGTTGGAAGGTTCGAACTGGGATAAGGTGGGATGAGGGAAAATGTAGAAACTGGTGAAATCCACATCGATGCTCTGGGGTTGGAGAGCTTTGAGGCGGAAGATGAGGCATTCTTCCTCCTGGCGTCAGGTGGTTAGGGGATGGCGATGGTGGAGGCCCAGGACCTGCATGTCCTTGGCGGAGTGAGAGGGGGGAGTTGAAGTGTTTTATGCCCTGTCTCCCTTTCGTGCTCCAAAGTGCTTTGCTGGACTTCCATCTTGAATTGAACAAGTGATTGCTTCTACCCAGACAGCCTGAAAGGTCACTGCATGCTGTCAACAAATGCCAGTCTCTCTAAGGGTTGGAGATTCTTCCCTGGTTCAGTCCGTCTGTTGAAGCTTGCCCATGATGGTGACGTTACTACATGCACGAGCCTTGAGTGAGAGCTGTGTGCCAGGAGGGAACAAAGGAATGTGCAAAGGTACGACAGGTCATCCGATCAGAGGCATCACCCTTACCACCTCTTCCTGAGTGGCCTATACATCACTCCGTCTGCTCCAACACCATGACTCACAGGAATCTCCTTACGCCAGGCCTCGCTGGGATTCTTCCATTCATTTTGGTCACTGCTTGCCTGTCATTATAGCATATAGATGGAGCATGGAGAAAGAGACACAGTGGCCTAGTGGTATTATTGCTGTACTGTTTATCCTGAAACCCAGGTCATGCTCTGGGGACCCAGGTTCAAAACCCATCATTGCTGATGGTAACATTTATTCTCACAGCACCAGGGACCCGGGTGACTGTCGTGTGGAGTTTGCACATTCTCCCCGTGTCTGCGTGGGTTTCCTCCCACAGTCCAAAGATGTACAGGTCAGGTGAATTGGCCATGCTAAATTGCCTGTAGTGATAGGTGCATTATTCAGAGGGAAATGGGCCTAGGTGCATTACTCTTCGGATGGTCAATGTGGACTTGTTGGGTCGAAGGGCCTGTTTCCACACTGTAGGGAATCTAATTTCTGAGGGCAGGCTACATTTGAAGAGGAGATTCCATAGCTGTCTGTGCTTGGTAAAGTAAAAGGCTTTTTTGGTGTAAAAAATGGCCATCTACAGCAGTGCATAAAATACCTGACTGACTGAGGGAGGTGGGGTTTAAATTAGGCCCTGAGGCCTACAGAATGTCCAGGAAGCTTCAAACAAGGGGACAACCAATCTGAGAAAAGACAACCCCTCCTCCCCTGACTCCAGCTCCACGACGATGTTTAGAACTGATAAAGTACCTGAGGACCTCCTTATCAAGTCACAGGCTTGTCCTCGTGCATATTTGCTCAGACTGTAGACTTGTGGGCAGCACGGTGGCACAGCAGTTAGCACTGCTGCCTCACAGCGCCTGAGACCTGGGTTCAATTCCCGACTCAGGCGACTGACTGTGTGGAGTTTGCACGTTCTCCCCGTGTCTGTGTGGGTTTCCTCCGGGTACTCCGGTTTCCTCCCACAGTCCAAAGATGTGCGGGTCAGGTGAATTGACCATGCTAAATTGCCCGTAGTGTTAGGTAAGGGGTATATGTAGGGGTATGGGTGGGTTGCGCTTCGGCGGGTCGGTGTGGACTTGTTGGGCTGAAGGGCCTGTTTCCACACTGTAAGTAATCTAATCTAATCTAAAGACCATCTGTCTTTACCAAAGAAGGAGATGATACCCTGCCTTGTTGAAAGAAGAGGGACTCCAAACACTTAACTCATTTAAGATTGCTAACGTGGAGGTACATTAGACTCGGCTTGCAGTTGATAAGACTCTAGGGCTGGATGAGATGGATCCTAGGGAAATGAGGGTGGAACTGGCAGAGGCACTGGCTGTAATTTTTGAATCATCCTTATACATAGGGTTGATGCTAAACTGAAGAATTGCAAATGTGCACCCTGCTTCATGTAACGGTATAAAGAGAAGCAAAGCAATTACATGTCAATCAGTTTAATCTGGTAGTCTGGATGTTCTTAGAAGCTGTGAGTAGGGTACAATTTAATATGTGCTTGAGGAAGTGCAGGTTGATGAAGAAAAGTCAGCCGAGATTTGGGAAGAGTAAGTTGGAATCAATGTGGTCCCTTTAACCTCATCATTGTTTCTACCATATGCCTTAAAAAAATAGCAGAGGCTGTGGTAATACTTGTTTTTTTTTACAGGAGACTTCAATTCTTCTCCCATGTCCCTTTGATCTTCCTATAGCTGTTTATATTCTGGTTTTTATGGTATTCATCCAACTGAACTGAAATTGCTTTTAAACCATTCCATGTTCTAATAATGCACTGTGTAAAAACAATTTTTTTTGTAATGATAATCCTCAGTCAATGTCCTTTGTTACTATTTGGTTTATCAGTTCAGCCACTCGACTACCATCTGAAATGCTTTTAACATTTTGCAAAGCCCGATATCATTTTTTTTGCTATTCAGCATCAAGTACAATACCATGATGCTTTCACCATTCAAACTTTTTGCTGGTAGCAAGTCTTTCCTTGACTTTAGCAATCTTCCCATCTTCCAATCTTCCCAGAACAGCATACCTACTCGTTTTCATGTATAAGTTCACAATTATTTTACTTGTGCGTTAGATGTGATGGTGGAGCTTCTTCTGAAAAATCAGATCCGTGTAAATAAAATTTTAATGTAGACGCAAAAATAACCCAATGAATACAAATCGGTGGAACTCTATAACAGCAAAGAACCTATTTAAGGCTGCATCAGTAATTGAATTATTTTGTGTAGGCAAACACAAAATATTACAGAAAACACAAATAGACCGTGAACATCTGTCCACTGTCGCAGGAAAAGATTAATGGACAGACAAGTCACATGAAATAAGAAATTAAAATATATTAACTTTCTAAGTAAATACAGTAAGATCCAGAAATTGAACAATTTTCACCATCTTCAAGGCACAAGTCACGAATATGCTGGAACACTCCCCCTTTGCCTGGATGAGCATCTCACTGAGAACTGTGAAGAAACTTGACAACTCCCAGAACAAAGGAACCCACTTGATTGGCACCAATCCTCAGCACTGGAGTCAGAGTGTGTGGCTATCTATAGTCTACCTACGAGGAGAAAGTGAGGTCTGCAGATGCTGGAGATCAGAACTGAAAATGCGTTGCTGGAACAGCGCAGCAGGTAGGCAGCATCCAAGGAGCAGGAGATTCGACGTTTCAGGCATAAGCCTGAAGAAGAGCTCATGCCCGAAACATCGATTCTCCTGCTCCTTGGATGCTGCCTGACCTGCTGCGCGTTTCCAGCAACACATTTTCAGCTATAGGCTACCTACACCAATTTGATAATTGTGCTAATTTAAGTTAACTTAATACTTGCTAAGTTTACTTTTGACTATTTGCCATTTTTACTCAATCTCAAATAGAACATAGAACAGTACAGCACAATATACACCCTTTGGCTCTGGATGTTATGCCAGCCTTTTATCCTACTCTAAGATTGGACTAACCGGCATACCCTTCATTGTACTAACTTCCATGTGCCTATCCATGAGTTGCTTAAATGTCCCTCATATATGTGACCCTACTCCCACTGCTGGCAGTGTATTCCATGCACCCACCACTCTCTGTGTAAAGAGCCTACCTCTGACCTCTCCTCTAAACCTTCCTCCAATCACTTTAAGATTATGCCACCTTGTGATAACCATTTCCACCCTGGGAAAAAGTCTGTGACTATTCACTCTATCCATGTCTCTCATCCTCTTATATGCTTCTACCAAGTCACCTCTCATTCTTTTTCACTCCAATGAGAAAAGCTCTAGCTCCCTGAACCTTTCTTCATAAGACATGCCTTCTAGTCCAGGCAGCATCCTGGTAAATCTCCTCTGCACCCTCTCTAAAGCTTCTACCCTTTTCTTATAATGAGGCGACCAGAACCGAACACAATATTCCAACTGTGGTCTAGCCAGGGCTCTATAGAGCTGCAGCGTTAGCTTGTGACTCTTAAACCCAATCCCCCTGGTAATGAAAGCCAACACACCCAAAGCCTTTTTAACAACCCAATCAACTTGGGTGGCAAATTTGAGGGAATCTGTGGACATGGACCCCAACTTCCTTTTGTTCCAAGTTTGTGAGAAGATTTGTAGCTCGGGTGCTCATTGTTGTGGTTCTGTTCGCCGAGCTGGGAATTTGTGTTGCAGACGTTTCGTCCCCTGTCTAGGTGACATTCTCAGTACCTGGGTGCCTGCTGTGAAGCGCATCTGTGATCTTTCCTCCGACACTATAAATGGCAGAGGAAACATCACAGAAGCACTTCACAGGAGGCTCCCAAGCACTGAGGATGTCACCTAGACAGTGGGTGACACTGTCTAGGTGACATCCTCAGAACTAGAGGGCATAGGTTTAGGGTGAGAGGGGCAAGATATAAAAGAGACCTAAGGGGCAACCTTTTCATGCAGAGGATGGCACGTGTGTGGAATGAGCTGCCAGAGGAAGTGATGGAGGCTGGTACAATTGCAACATTTAAAAGGCATTTGGATGGGTATATGAATAGGAAGGGTTTGGAGGAATATGGGCCAGGTGCTGACAGATGGGACTAGATTGGGTTTGGATATCTGGCCGACATGGACGGGTTGGACCAAAAGGTCTGTTTCCGTGCTGTACATCTCTATGATTCTATGTCCACCTCCCTGCCTTTTCTGATTTTTTTAAGCAAACTAACAAACATCATCATCTCACCTTGTAGTTTTGCAAATGTTCAAGATATTTTACCAAATTTGTCTTCCAACAGATATCTGAGATAGAGCTGAAATACAAGTACAATAGTACAGCTGCTGGAGATCTGAAGAAAAGAAGCAAACTAAGCAGGTCCGGCAGTGTCTGCGCAGAGAAGAACAGATCTAATGTTCAAGTCCAAACAGAGAAGAAGAGAAGAGTCAATGGACTCAAAAGGTTAACTCTGTTTCCTGCTCTACAGATACAACTAGACGCACTAAATTTCTCCGGTGCTTTCTGTTTTTTATCTAAGATAGAGTTTTTCCTCTGAGTGATAAGTAAGTAGATTTTAACATTTCATGCTACGTTAGGGACCAGTTGTTCAAAGGTAGGCAAAAATTGAAATCCCAGTAAATTACTAAGAGAATAAAACCACGGGATTCCATCAAAAATAATATATATTACTATATAAGAGTCAAAAAGAAAACAGTAGCTACTACATGTTTTATTATCTAACATCCAGATGCAACATGACTACAAGACAAATTGTAGTAAAACTGAACACTAAAAGGCAGCACAACCAAGACAGATTCACCTAAATTTTTCAGCAACTTATTCAGAAATCATCATTCATAATCACAAAATTCTTTAAAATCACAAGGAATTTCATCTCCTTCAAAAAATTAATTTGATCACTAACAGACAGCAACCATATTCCAACCAAGTTCTGTAGGTAAGATGCTCAGCTAGATCTCTACCAAATGTATTCACAGGTTAAGCCATCTTCGTCTTCTTTTCCAGCTGACTGACCAGTTGCCAAAACGGTACTCTCCTGTGTTAATCAGGCTGTGCTCCAACATCTAAACACAAGCACATCAGGAGTGTCTCGGCTACACTGCTGCCAACTTCTACTTTTGGGATTCCAAATACTGCTCCTGGGCATCTCTGTGACCTAGTTCCTTCAGCAGTACTGAGCTAATGGCAGAACTTTAGCTGCACGTAGCTGACCCTCCTCTCTGACTGCTGCCAGTTGATTTTGTAACCGTGTTGTTATGGCATCCTCTGCAGTTGCCCCTGCACATGTGTCTCTCCTTTGCTACTCTCTGTTTTTTGTCTCCTTTACAAAGGCGAAAACACATCGCAAAACATTGTTCTGTCTACTTGATTAAGCATTTTCTGCAATTATTCCCAAAATATTCTTCCAAGGCTGCTAATCTTACTGAAAGTGGAAAGGCTTTTTTAAAGGGTGTAACTGATCTAATACTTTCAGTTCTGATGTCTGTTCATTTACATAGGAACAAGAACAAACCATTCAGCTCCTGATGTCCACTCTGTCATTAGTTAAACCATGGTCAATCTGATTAGCCATGTAAATAGGTTTGTCTAAGATGGCCTTCCAATTTATTAAATCTCACCTTTGCATGATACAAGTCTAACTGCCTACATCCTATTGCATCTTATTAATTCTTAAATGAAATCTGTACTTGAGCATTATTCTGAGCAATGCATTATCACCGCAGTATAGATTAGATTAGATTAGATTATCTACAGTGTGGAAACAGACCATTCAGCCCAACAAGTTCACATCAACCCTTCAAAGAGTAACCCACCTAGACCCATTTCCCTCTCGCTAAAGCACCTACCACTATGGGCAATTTAGCATGGCCAATTCACCTAAGCTGCACAACTTTGGATTGTGGGAGGAAACTGGAGCACCTGGGGAAAACCCACGCAAACACAGGGAGAATGTGCAAACTCCAAACAGACAGTCACCCGAGGTGGGAAACGAACCCGGGTCCCCGGTGCTGTGAGGCAGCAGTGCTAAGCACTGAGCCACCGTGCTTTGGCAACCTAGTGAACCTCCTCTGCATCCCCTCTTGTGCCAGTACATTGTTTCTTGAATAAGGAGACCAAAACTGCACAAAGTACTCCAGATGTGGTCTCACAAGTCCCTGTACAGCTGTAACATAACCTCCCTACTTTTAAACTAAATCCCTTTAGCAATGAAGGGCAAAATTCCATTTATCTTCCTAATTACTCTGTTGCACCTGCAGACCAACATTCTGTGATTCATGCACACACCCAGGTCCCTCTGCAGAGCACCATGCTGCAACATTTTACCATTCAAGTGCTTTTTACTATTACTCCTACCAAAATGGATGACGTCACATTTATTAACATTGTATTCCATCTACCAAACGTTTGCCCATTCACTTAAACAGTGTTCCTTTGTAAAGGTTCACAGTCCTCTGCACACTTTGCTCTGCCACTCATCTTAGCGTCATCTGCAAACTTTGACACACAATAATCTCTTCATAATTTCAGAAGTTTGAATCTCAAATTTCTTTGCCAATCCCCAAGCACTGTACATTCAAAGAGCACTGTTCCTGTATAGGACTAGAATTGTCAGGAATTGCATGACTGGAAGGAATCTATGGGGAATACCCTGCAGGGCATTGTCCCCGCAGAAGGACCAAGAGTGAGACATCTGCACGTCTACATCTCTGGTTCTCCAGTTGGCCACAGCAACTGGCACTTTCTGAGTAATTGAAGCGGGGAAACCTCATTCCAGCATTGCAGCCATGCCCTGGGAAAGATCCTGCAGATGCATGACTGCATTGTCACCACTTTCAATACCTGCCGACAGTTTTCGCATGTCTCTTTTCAGAAGGCCATCCTTCTTATCCTTGCAAATACAGCATGACCTCAAGTTGGAATGTTATAATACTTCCTTCACATATTCACCAGGTTATGAGTACCTATTCTTTGCAACATATCAACAGAAGTCAATTGTCACTAGACTGGAAAATGGCCAGCATGGTGCCCATATCCCAATGCATGGTAAAACAGACATAGGTCATTACATTAAAATAATGGACCTGATTATCAAGAGTTAAGCTGAAGAAGATCTGCATAATAACATTGTAGTTACCACGATTAACGTGAAATGAGGAGGAGAGGATCTTGCTGATCTATTCCCTTGACATGATTTTATTTGTGTGGTGTACTTTTCAAGTACAAAGATTTTGATAACAATTCACACCAAAAGCTATTAACCAAATACAAAGCTGTGGAAACATGGGAATAAGTAAGAAACTGGCTTAAGGATAAGAATTCACTTGGTAAATTGATTAGGCAAATCAGGACAGGACTTATACACTTAATGGTAGGGTCCTGGGGAGTGTTGCCAAACAAAGAGACCCTTGGAGTGCAGGTTCACAGTTCCTCGAAGGTGCAGTCACAGTAGACAGGGTAGTGAAGAAGGCATTGGGTACATTAGCCTTTATTGGTCAATGCATTGAGTATACGAGTTGGGTGGTCATGTTAGGCCACTTTTAGAATGCTGCATTCAATTCCTGTCTCCCTACCATAGGAAAGTTGTTACTAAAATTGAAAGGGTGCAGAAAAGATTGACAAGGTTGTTGCTGAGATTGGAGGGTTTGAGCAATAGGGAGAAGCTTAATGGGCTGGGGCTATTTTCCCTGGAATGTTGGAGGCTGAGGGGTGACCTTATAGAGATTTTTAAAATCATGAACGGTGATAAGGTGAATAGCCAAGGTCTGTTTTCAGAGGGTAGGGGAGTCCAAAATTAGAGGGTGTTTAAGGTGAGAGGAGAAAGATATAAAAGCGACCAAAGGGACAACATTTTTCATGCAGAGGGTGGTGCATGTATGGAATGAACTGCAGAGGAAGTGGTGGAGTCTGATACAATTATAACATTTAAAAGGCATTTGCATGGTTACGTGAATACGAAACGTTTGTGGGCTAACTGCTGGCAAATGGGCTGTGATTAATTTAGGATATCTGATAGACATGGGGGTGTGAGATTGAAGGGTCTGTTTCCATGCTGTACAGCTCTATGACTAATATTGACTTAGATATCTCAGTCTAATGGTTTAATAGACCCGTGTCAGGGATTGATTAACTCTGTGGTGCAATTCATTTCAAACAGTAAAATAGAATATAAATTCTGAAACAGGCATGACAATATGTTAACCTTTAAGTTACATCTTTAAAATAACCCCAAGTGAGATTTTGGAACCTGAATCTTCCAGGTTCTTTGGCTCAGTGTCAGTGTCAGTGAGCTTCCAGGAGACATGCACAACTCCAGTAACAAGGGCCATGTCTCCAGCGTTCATTCAGTCACTGCCTCAGTCTGTGCAGATGATGAAGCGATCGCCTCCACCTTCGACAGCACCCTTGCAAGTTTCATAGGTGATGAGTCACTTTTGAGAAGCGTTCCTCCCTTTTTAAATAATCACCAGTAACTTCTGCATCATTGAGCTGCCACTGCTCAATTTGCAAGGACCAATGGCCTGGTACAAATTGCCTTTGACCTGCATTTGAACCCAAACTACATTCACTGTGAATACATCGCAAATGGAGGATAAGTGATTACAAATTACATGCTCATGCAGTTTGCAAGTGCATCTTTCATGTCAGAGTGACCAGCAGATGCGGATCCTGCCCATCAAACTGAGACTGACTTCACCCTTTGGGCATTACTCCGCCCGGTTTCTAGTTGGTATCAGCATCCAGTCATGGCAGCTCATTTAAGGCACAAAGCTCCACCTGATTACCAGGTTCCCTCACCACCTGCCAGTGCCTCTATGTGCCATTTTACCTTCCTGCACCAACAGCCCTTTTCCACCCATCTACTCCGTATGCAGACTTGACACCCATCCTTTAGCCAACCGTGTCTTTCAGTGCTGTTTCCCCTGCCCCGACTACCTTGATTTTATCTCCATCACCATCCTTCTCAAAACCTCAACACTGAGGAAGGGCTCTTCACACCTCTTCCCACAATTGACATGATCCTGTAGCAACAGGAAGCTATCAGGATCCCATTTTAAAGCTATCCACCACCATTTTGTGTGGTCTCCCAGATCCTAGCCTATCTCCAGGAGCCTGGAAAAAATCAGCTCGGTCTCTCTCTTTTTCATTTATGTATTCACTGCTTTTTGCTGGAACCGATGGCCTGTTCTGCTTTTAAGGATTCCGTTGCTCGCAGTAGTCTCAAATAAATAGGACACGGCAACATTTCCCCAATTAGGCTTCAACTTTAAAGTGAAAATTAAAAACCTTTGTAATCAGCGTTGCAAATATTCTTCGATGCAAAATAAGTGCACAGTGTATTCCACTGAGAATTTAATTTAAACTTATGATTAATGCTCACTGATCTTGCTGTGAGCTGAAGAGAGAAACAAATATATATTTAATATGACACGTTAGAACTGCTCTTCTAAGCTCTTCTGAATAATACTGTACCAGTTGGCAATAGACAACAGTATAACTGTTTGAGCAGCAGTTGGATGATCAAAGCTTTTTGCCAAAGATCCCTATGACCTCACTTATCAGAAGCCTTCAGATATGTGTGACTGTTTTCATTTCTGATCAGTCCACTCCTAAAGGTTTTAAACATTGTAGTCTGGAGATTCGAAGAATGATGGGGGTGGGGGATAAGATTTCTTAGAGGCCCATATAATTCGAACAGTGATAGACAGGATAAATGGAGGCAGGATTTTACCAATGATCAGGGAGTGCAGAATCAGGGGTCACAGTGTAGGGATGTGGGTAGACCATTTAGGCCTGAGATGAGGAGAAACCTCTTCACTCAGAGAGTGGTAAGCCTGTGGAATTCTCTGCCATATAAAACGGTTGAGGCCAAAACAGTGACTACTTGCAAGAAGGAGTTAGATGTAGTTCTTAGGTCAAAAGGGATTGGAGAAAGCAGGAACAGAATACGGAGGCCTGCCATGCTCATTTTGGATGGTGTAGCAAGCTCAAAGGGCCGAATGGTCTTCTCCTGCTCCTATTTTCTATGGTTGCTGAAGTCGCCAAGTCTTGTCCTGGTTACTGCTTGGGAGTGCCTCCAATTCTGGCCAGATTGGAATTTGTTCTCTCAATGAAGTTACATGGAGTCAGTGGTCAGCCATGTTATCACTGTCACCTACCAGCAGCCCGCCAGAACAATCAGAGCAAAACATAGCTTCCCTCAAATCAAAGGAAGGGGAGGAATCCTCTTTCTCTATACCATATAATCTTGTGATCCCTTCTATAAAGCAGATCATCCTACTCCTTTCAAAAGTCCTTGTTTCTTCCGGGATAGTGGTCAGCAATGGAACAGTAGAAGCCAACAGCTTGGGTTCACTTGGAGCCAGGCTTCTCTCATGATTCTCAGATCACTGATCTACACTGCAGCCAAGCTTCTCCTGGCTGGGAAAGTGGGAAGCCCCTGCCTCCACGCTTTTGGCATCAGGATTATTACACTGAGGTTAAAACCTTACAAGGATGACTGGGAAATCCCTGGAATGAAGCTTATGACAGGGAGCAATGACATTTGTGAAAAAAAATCTGTTGGCTCCCAATTTCAGGCATGGGACTACCGATTTGTGTTTGGCCATCCTTGGGCCTATGGAGAAAGGTGAACTTGATTCTGCCTCTGCAAAAGGATGATGGCAGCAGGAATATCAATGTGGAAAGTGCTTAATTTCTGCACTCACGGGAAAAAAGCTGTTTCTGTCAGGACAGGGACTGACTCCAGGGGGAATCTTACCAAATGAAGCAACAAACAAAGGGAGGAGATGCCGATGTTTCCCGATGAGGTACCTAGCAGGCTTCAGGTACGCTTCCTAAACTCAGGGCAGAAAACTCCTCCGATTGGGAATCAGAAGACAGGAGCAGGAGTAAACCATCTGACCCCTTGAGCCTGCTTCTGCATTCATTATGGTCATGGCCGATCATCGATATCCTAAATCTTGAACCCTTTAACCACAAGAACTAAGTCTACCTCAAACTTGTAAACACATATTGTTTTGGCCCCAGCTACTCTCTGGGTGAAGAAATTTCTCCTTAGCTCAGTCCTAAAAGGTTAACCTCTTATCTTTAAGCTAGTTCTGGACTCCCCTACCATTGGGAATACCATTCCTGCAACAAACCTGTCTAGTCCTCTTAGAATTTCACATGTTTCAATCAGATCTCCCCTCATTCTTCTAAATTCCAGTGAGTACAATCCTAACCAATTCAACCTCCCCTCATACATCACTCCTGCTATCCTAGGACTCCATTTACAACCCTTCGCTGCTCTCCCCCTACAGAAAGAGCATCCTTCCTCAGATAAGGAGACTAAAACAGCACACAATACTCCAAGTGTGGCTTCATCAATGCCCTGCAGCAGAATATCCTTGTTCCTGGACTCAAATTTTCTTGCAATGAAGAACAGCATACAGTTTGCTATCTTTCCTGAAGACAAAAGTGCTGGAAATCACAACAGATCATGTAGCATCTGTGGAGAGATCGCAAACTAATGTTTCAAATCTAGATGACTCTTCATCACAAAGAGTTTGCCTTCTTTACTGACTGCGTCACCTGATACTTACTTAAGTGAATGGTGCATGAGGACACCCAGATCTCATTGAACATTCCCTTCTCTCAATTCACAGACATTCAAATAGTAGTCTGCCTTCCTATTGTTCATACCACAGTGGATAACTCACATTTATCCGCATTATATTACATCTGGCCACTCACTGAACCTGACCAAACCACACTGCATCATCTCTGCATGTTCCTCACAGCTCACACTTCCATTCTGCTTTGTATCATCTGCAAATTTTGAGACATTACATTTTGTTCCCTCATCTAGGGTCCAAGTACCAATCCCCATGATACCCCACTAGTTGCTGCCTGCCATTCAGAAAAAGATCCATTTATTCCTATTCCTTGTTTTCTGTCTGCTAATTAATATTCCAAACATCTCAAACATTAACCCCAATCTTATGTATTTTAATTTTACACGTTAATCTCTTCTTTCAGTCCTTGTTAAAGTTCAAATAAATCACATCCGCTAGCTCCACCTGATCAACACTACCAGTCCTTCATTGAAAATTCCAGGAGATTTTTCAAGCATGATTTCCATTATGTAGATCAGTGCTGAGTGTATCTGATTTTACTACTTGTTTAAAGGTGCTCTGCTATAAATCCTTGATAATGGATTCTAGTATTTTCCCCACAACTGACATCGCTGACTGGTCTATAATTCCTTGTTTTCTCTCTGCCTCCCTTTTTAACTGTGCTTAAAATCAGACAATTCACCAATTCACCTCTAAGAAATAACAACACAGTACTTCAACAAACGCAAAAATAAGTCAAAAGCCACTTACCTTCAAGTTGAGTGACTGTCCCTACATGTGATGTTATCGAGGGGTTCCTCGTGTGGCTGAGCACATGCAGCGGGAGCAGTTAAGGCTTGGTATTCATTTTTAAAAATTAATTCTGGAAATCTGAAACAAAAACAGAAATTGCTGAGAAAGCTCAGCAGCTCTGGCAGCATCTGTAATGAGAAAGCAGAGTTAACAGTTTGGGTCCAAATGGGCAGAACCTGCATCCATTGACAGTGGTGGCATAATGGCAATATCATTGGAATAGAAATCCTGAAGCCCAGATCTGATATGTGGCAACTGGTGGAATTTAAATTCAATTAATAAAGCTACTCATCAGCGATGACCTCTATCATAAACAATTGTTCACTGTTGCCCTTATAAGGAAGGAAATCTGCCATCCTTATTGAGTCTGGCCTAGTGAGACACCAGACTCACAGCACAGTGATTGATTCTTAACTGTCCTCTCAAATGCCCTAGCAGTCACTCAGTTCATAGGTAATTAGGGATGGGTGACTAATACTGGCCACAATGTTAACGTCCCATACATGAATAAAGAAAACAAATAATGTTTGAGACATTGTTTCACATCACAACCTGACTGCTGTCAAAACTTCCAGCCCCACAGCATCATGCTCCTACGGTGCTAGTACAGTTGCCATTGTAGTTCTGCATTTTAGTCGAGGTTGGAAGTTCGATGCCCACTATTCTCGACTCCAGAGGTGTAACAGAAACAATATTTTTCAGCAATGCTTTCCCAGTGTTTAATTCTCTTGACCGTTGTTGTTGATTTTATTACGGTGACTTGTAGGTAATCCTAGTCAATGGTACATATAACTACATCAGCTACTCACATTCCCAATGTCTGACCTGCACATCTCAGGTAACACATTAGAACCAAATAAGAATTGACAGAATCAGGAATCAAAGAAACAAAGTTTCTTTACTGACGTACAGTTTGCCAAATTCCTGCTGGGATAATGGTGGAATTCTCAAGGAATGTGATGCTTTAACTTTTAAGAATGTGTTATCTGAATTTACATTGGTATTTCCTATTGGCGATAATGCCTTTATTATTATATCATCAGTCTAGCCACACTAGAGGGAACTGACATTATCTTTTATTTACAGAAATACAAAGAACATATTATCTTTGAGTTATAATGAATCTACTAAAAGGTGTGTGAACAAGTCTAATTCCCTGTGACTCCAAAATTCCTCCACTGAAAATTTCGCTAATTCTTCATGTTAATCATAAGCTGCTAATTAAAATTTAAAAATAACATGCAAAAGAGAACAACCCAAGGAAATAGAATTTTTTTTAGTGACAATGTACTTCAGTCTCAAAAGGTGCCTAAGGTATTGATGCGGTGATGTACAAGAATATGTGATCTGAATACCAAAAGAAAAATATAAATGGCAGAAGGTGTGCCTAAACTGCTGCATTTCAGGAACGTGTAGAGCTGAGACTTCGGAGCAATATCGGACATCAAGCTGGTGATGAAGTGATAGCATATTCTTTGTATTGAGGCAAGAAGTAATGTCCTTTGCAGCTTACGTAAGCATATTGATCTCAGCCAGCCTGCCTTGAACCATGCTGGCAGACAGTATTCTCAGAACTGCATTCCAACTTGTACGAACCCATGCTGACCAAATCAAGAGTAATATATAATGGGCTGCTGACTCACTTTCATTTATGTTATACCACCTCATTTAGTGGGCGGCACGGCGGCAGAGTGGTTAGCACTGCTGCCTCACAGCGCCTGAAACCCGGGTTCAATTCCCACGTCAGGCGACTGACTGTGTGGAGTTTGCACGTCCTCCCCGTGTCTGCGTGGGTTTCCTCCGGGTGCTCCGGTTTCCTCCCACAGTCCAAAGATGTGCGGGTCAGGTGAATTGGCCATGCTAAATTGCCCGTAGTGTTAGGTAAGGGGTAAATGTAGGGTTATGGGTGGGTTGCGCTTTGGCGGGTCGGTGTGGACTTGTTGGGCCGAAGGGCCTGTTCCCACACTGTAAGTAATCTAATCTAATCAAAAATATAACTTCTTGAATTAATAGCTGTACTCCTAACTGTGATACTTTGGCAACGAAACCCTTGTCACTTTAACCCTGTCACTGTGCTTTTTTTATTATTGTTTCACGGGATGTGGATGATGCTGGCAAGGCCAGTATTCATTGCCTACCCCCAACTGGCCTTAACTGAATGGCTGAGGAGGGCATTTTAGGAGTTTAGAGCCAAGAAAACTATGGGTCTAAATTCACATGTGGACCGCACCAAGTAGGACAGCAGATTTCCTTCCCTAAAGGACACGAATGAAACAGATGAGTTTCTACACTTATTGAATGATAAACATCAACATTAATGCAATTAGCTCTCAATTCCAGATTACTTGAATTTAAATGCCATCTGGTGTTGTTTGAACCCAGGTCCCCAAAGGGTAAGCCTGGGTCCCTAGATTCAAGGAATCAGACAAGCAAGAAAGCATGCTCTAGCATTGCCTTTTGACTGAGCAATGTGTTTTGGTTATATAATGGGAGTATTTAATCACTTTCAAGACTTTATGAAAGGAAAAGCACATCAGGTGGTTGAAGTAATGACCACCCCAGATTTTGCCATTTATGCCAAGACAGTAACATTAGAATGTGCTGGATCAGTACTTCAGGGTGAAAGTGAGGACTGCAGATGCTGGAGACTAGAGTCAAGATTAGAGTGGTGCTGGAAAAGCACAGCAGGTCAGGCAGCATCCGAGGAGCAGGAAAATCAACGTTTCGGGCAGGAGCCCTTCATCAGGAATGAGATGATGAAGGGCTCCTACCTGAAACAAGAACTTTCCTGTTCCTCAGATGCTGCCTGACCTGCTGTGCATTTCCAGCACTAGTCAGTGCATCAGTCAGCTTTTATGATCCAGTTGCTGTTTAACATTGCAGTGCAACTCAGTTATAAGGCACAACTAAGGGCAGTGGTGAACGGAGGACAGTGTCAACCATGAGCCGTACTGTCACAACTTTACCCTATTACTGCAGGAAGCCGACGGGAAAGTTGATGTGTAAACGAGCTGGGGCAGGTGACCAGTGTCACTCACAGGGCGCTCTGCCAAGGTCTGGCAGCTTGCTGATCTGATCAGCATATCTCTCACCATTCTCACCAGTAATAAAGCACTGCAATCTTACGGGTTTTAAGAATAGCCTTTTCTTAGTGTTTAAAAAAAGCCTGCCAATTTTTTTTCCCAACACAATAATATCTCAATTCAATAAATGTTTCAGGAAGATGTAAAAGATGTTGAGCCAAAAACAAATGTTGCATTCTAAAGGTAGAGTAAACAATTTGCAAACTCTGCCTCAGGTTAATAATGAGTGCCTGTTCATCCTTTGCTCATAGAACGAAACAGTGTAAACTGTGCATAGGTACAGCTATGTTTTCATTTAATTTCTTTGCCATTAAAATGTAGGGCTGTAGTTAGTTCGGTTCCAGAGGGATATACGGGCGAGCAACCTAGGTTAAATCAAAAATGGAACTTTGTGGAATTGCAAAACAACATTCCCCCGAACTGATTGCATATGCGCTCTCCGAACAGCCAAGGTTCCTATTGGGCTCCATGACGCTCTCAGCAAGACACTCCAAAGGGCTTGACACAGTTCAGAGATGCCTCAATTCTATCAATACACTGAGGCCAAGAGGTTTAAGGAATCAGACAAACAAGGAAGCAAGCACTGAGCTTGTTCTTTGACTGAGCAATGTGTTTTGCTTATATAATGGTAGCACGTAATCAAGACTTAATGAGATGGAAAAATACATCAAGCACTTCAAGTAATCAAATGGCTCAGATAATTGACTTTCTGCACTATCGATCTAAGATACAACAATGTTGCCCTGACCTTAGTTCAAACTGCAAAGAAGGAAAATACAGTGGCCCCTTCTTTGTTGTCAAAATAGCCTCAAATTAATGATTAATATAAACTTTAATTTGTGCTTAGGGCAGTGTGTTCCTTGTTGGGAATGTGGCTGGGATTTGATAAACTCAGTTGGAAGCAAAATGTACTCTGTGAGGTAAAAATCCTACCTAGGGAATTCTACAGAAACTGGAAAACTGTCTCTTTGAAGAAACATAGAAAGTTACTCATCTGTCGTGAATGATGTGTCAGTATTTGAACATTTTGTTTTTAACATAATTATGTAAAATTGTGGCCCTAAAGGATTGGGGCAAATTAATGCATACATGCGTGTGATTCACTAATAACTTTGAAATATAATTACTGTTTGCTGGCAACAAGGAAGACAGTGTGTTAAATTCTTGTAAGCTCTGCAGTCTTCATTTCATTCCCATGTGACAGCAGCAGTCATCCACTGGCATTGAAATGAAGCCAAGTTCTCACTGAGCTGCCTACAGTGCTTTGATCTGACGAAAGGAAAGGATAAGTCCCTAGGTGCTATTGTACACCACTCTAATAGAAAATTGATGAAAGTGGCACCATTCCCAGCTTCCACTGCAAAACTGGTTGGATTTGTGATGCGCTCACTCCTTTTTGGGAAGGAGAGTAATTTATATTTAATCTTTTTTTAGGCATGATTAATCGACTTTTTCCCTCCTTTGGTATCAGGTTCTCCTACTCGGCCAGTTATTCCCAGAGGGCTGGTGTGTTGAGCACCTTTCTCTCCCTTGATCAGGAAAAGTTGTTCCGCAGAGTATCTGTACAGTACTGTGCAAGCTTTCAGATTCAGCACACATTTTGCCTCCTAGATCTGACTTGCATATGCTGCTCCAGGGTACCCAGTGATGGGTAACAGGTCCATGACGGTGTCCCCTGCTTTGGGCCGAAGGTTGGGGTGGGTACATATGGGGTTTGGGAGCTGGATGGGGTGGACGGGATTGAGGGAAAGGATTGGGGTCGGCCGGGGCGGGGTGGACACGGTTTGGGGGAGGGCGGGGTCTCGTGCGCAGTGTGCTGCTGCCTCACCTCCTGAACGGGGGAGCAGACATCACAGAAATCTCCGAGCCCCAGAGGAAATCAATTAACCGAGTAATCAATTATCCGAATGAAATAGTGCCCACCTATCATGTTCGGATAATCGAGGTTCCTCTGCCTTCGGACTTCTGCCCAGCGGAGGAGCTCTGGTGCTTCACGTGGAGTGCCACTCACCACCTCCACCTGAGAGGCCACCTTTGCCCTGCTGAGGAATCTTGGCCGGTGAATCGGCAAAAGTTGGAAATCAAGGTGACTGTCCATCGAGGATGCAGGCCAGGACCAATCTGAATGGTATCTTACAGGGCGTGAGTGTTGAGTCAGAAACCAGCTGGTGGCTGCCATGTTGTGCTGCTGGCTGATCACTTTGGTTCCCCCTCCACCACCCGCCCCCCACCCCGTTTCCCCAGGATTTGTCAGAAACATTCATTCAAAAAAAGATTGAATGTTTTTGAGATTAAAGGCAAGCCTGGGTTAAAGGGCCTTCTCATCAGCCTGGCCAAGATGGCTATTCACAGGTTCAGTCAGCAAAGCCAAGGTGGGATTCATTATTCCTGACCTTTGGCCCTTCTTTTGCTGTTATGTCCGTTCTCGGGGGTCCCTGGAGAGGGAGCATGTGGTGCATACTGGTACAGTAGAGTCTTTCAGTGACCGATGGGCACTGCAGTAGCTAGGGTTCGTTATCATCCCAGAAAATGGTATTTAAATTTAGTAAGTTTCAGTTTCATTACATTAAGCTGTTAATTTGTGTATTTTTATAGAGTGCTCCAGCAGGAGCTGTTTAACTACTTTTTGATATTCTGTTTAAAATCCCATCCTGTATCTGGCCTGGCAGGTTTTGACAGAGGCAATATGGAGAAGCTTTACTCTCAGTTTGAAAGTGTAGAGGGCATCTTACACTCTATCTTACCCTGTGCTTTCCCTCTCCAGGGAGTGTTTGATGGGGACAATGTTGAAAGAACTTTACTCTGTACCTAACCCCGTGCTATCCCGGAAGTGTTCCATGGGAACATGTAGAGAGAGCTTTAGTCTATGTCTAACTTTGTGTTGTTCCTTTCCTGTGAATGTTTGATGGGGACAAGGAGATTTATTTTCACTTTAAAAGAACGGAGGGGGCTTAACATTCCATTCAAAAGAGTAGAGGGAGCTTTACATTGTATTTAAGCTTGTGCCGTACCTATCCTGGGAATGCAGGAAAGTGGATATGAGGAATGTTGGAGAAGGGTCAAGAGGCTGCAGGGTCTACTCCTGTTCCTATTTCTTATGGTTTTAACAACATTCAAAGATTTTGCCTCCCTGAGCCATAACTTACAGCCAACGCCCCAGATCTAGCCATGCTTTGGCATGCCCTGTCTCAGAAGCAGGACAGACCCAAAGGAAATGGCTGAATAGTGAAGCACGATTGGGAAAGAGTGCATCCGGGAATTCTTTCAGCCATAAGACATTGCATTTTACGTCATAAAATCTGCTGATTGCCACATACCTGTTCCACCATTCCCACTCCTCCACTGACAAATCCATAGCTCTTCTAACATGGAGAAGCACTGACAGGAAGCAAGAACATATTTGAGGTAGAGGATTTTGTGGCACTAAGTAGCACTGTAACTGAGCAAGCTGACTGAATCCTCACAAACATCTTTGTCCGACTGAGTGCCTCTAATGCGTGATGAGAGAACCAACAGGAAGGAAAAACTTACTTATCCTCAACGTAGAATAGACTGAATTGTATCATTAGGAGAAAGTAAGGACTGCAGATGCTGGAGATCAGTGCTGAAAATGTGTTGCTGGAAAAGCGCATTCCTGAAGAAGGGCTCATGTCCGAAACGTCGATTCTCCTGCTCCTTGGATGCTGCCTGACCTGCTGCGCTTTTCTAGCAACACACTTTCAGCTCTGAATTGTATCATTACTCTGGGTATAGCTACTGACCATGTCTTAAAGGAACTGCGCCATAAGAGAGCATATGCAACTGGAACCTGGGTCAGTAGGCCTCCAAGTAAGGTGTCTTCTCCTATCATCCTCTGGATATAGTTATGTTAAAAAAAAAACCCTGCTGCTGTTCACTCACAGGAGCATTGATCTCTCATAACTTGAGTCACCAATCTACCTGTCGCAGATGCATCAACCCTTGACAATATTGGTGGAACGAGCATCAGTCCTTGTGTAAATTATGTCCTTAGTGTACACTGGAGATACCCTTCATTGAGTTGTGTGGAGCTGAATCAGAGGATTTTATTTACGGTGCCTGCCCTGTTGCTCACACTCTTTCCTATCACCAGTTCCAACACCAGCTCCAGACAGAATGACGGTTCTTCCTCCTTAAGAGGTGGGAATTGGCTTTAATTAGTGTGAGGCTGACTTTAAATGGTGCTAATGTCACACAAACATGAGCCTCTCGCTGAGGCCAACTGTAACTCAGATAGAGACAAAAAAAAGTGCAGATGCTGGAATCCAAATTAGCCATGCGGGAGGCTGGAAGAACATTGTAAGTCAGGCAGCATCAGGAAGTGGAGAATTCTACGTTTCGGATGTAACCCTTCTTCTGGAATGAAGAGTTATACCCAAAACATTGACTTCTCCGCCTCCTGATGCTGCCTAGCTTGCTGTGCTCTTCCAGCCTCCTGCCTGCCTACTACAGTAACCCAGAAGCAGGTTTGAAAGTTTCTGCATGTAGTTATCATGATAATTAATGGATTGCACCAAGTCAGCAAGCCACAAGCATCAGAGTACAAGATAAAGTTAAATTAGATGTTGTGTGACTCACACCCAACTTCAGTTGAAGGGTTTAGCCCCTTTTGTTTATATATCTTAATACATAAAAGCACCTGTAGGGCTGGTTAGCCTCTGGCTGAATTCCCAAAAAAATATTCCAGGAAAGAGAGACATGTTGCGAAAGCTTTCCATCTTGGACTCATCAAGACAAATGCAGTAGTCTGGGGATACATTAAAAGAGATCATGCTTCAAGTCATTTAATCAGAACTGGCAAATAATCAACAGCATGAAACAAGAATCTTGTTTCCCTTTCCCCAGAAGCTGACTGATCTGTTGAGGATTTTGAGGATTTTTTTTGTTTGTGCTTCAGCAGCACTTAATCTGCTGTGACTTGCCTGGTGGCATCCTGAGTTTATGAAAGATAAATCCTTTCAACCTACTGCATTGAGTTCCAAAGAACAGTCATATCAGGCTTGAAATGTTACCTCTGTTTCTCTCTCCACAGCTGCTGCTAAACCCATTACATTTCTCCAGCATTTCTGTTTCTGCTTTATACCTATTCATTAGTGTCCATTTTCCTGAATCCTTTATACTAGTTCAGTGGTATCACTCAGTTTACAGTACACTTAATCCCACTATCCATGTGCTTCTCTTTTATTTCTTCAGTTGCAATCCTGTTAATTAAGAAATTGAAGCTGCAATATAGCAGTGAGTGAACATTAGATTAATCCTGATCAACTCCAATACAAGTGGCACAAAGCATCAGCCAGCTCTTGGTGCCAATATACATAATAGAAATGGTTTCCTAACAAAAAAGGATGTTTGACTAAAGAGTGGAAATGACTGCAGTTAAAGCCATTTCAGAGGAGTCTGGTCGCCACATTACCAAAAGGATGCGGACACTTTGGAGAGGGTGCAGAGAAGGTTTACGAGGATGTTGCCTGGTCTGGAAGGTGTTAGCTATGAAGAGAGGTTGAGTAGGTTAGGTTTGTTTTCATTAGAAAAAAGGAGATTGAGAGGGCACCTGATTGAGGCTTACAAAATCATGAAGGGTATAGACAGTTTGGATAGAGACAAGCTTTTTCCCAGGGTGAAGGATTTAATAACGAGAGGTCACGTTTTCAAGGTGAGAGGTGAAAAGTTTAAGGGGGATACACACAGCAAGTACTTCGCACAGAGGGTGGTGGACATTTGGAACGCGTTGCCAGCAGAGGTGGTAGAGGCAGGCACGGTAGATTCATTTAAGATGCATGAGTAGGTGGGGAGCAGAGGGATACAGATGCTTAGGAATTGGGTGACAGGATGAGACAGTAGATTTGGATCAGCTCAGGCTTGGAGGGCCGAAGGGCCTGTTCCTGGGCTGTAAATTTTCTTTGTTCTTTGTTAATTTAAAAGAGCAAAATGTTGCTTCAAAAAGTGCCATGGATCCACGGAAAATGGGAAACAATGAGCAATCAAGAAAGTGATCAGTAGAGAGAAAAACACAGAAGTAAATAATCTTAAAAAGAAATCCATCAGAGAAATAGGAGATGAACAATAACAGTTAAAAGTAGGGAACCCATTGTAGTTTTGTTACTGCCCTTTCTGGGATTTTAAATTTATTCTTTGCTCTGTGCCTTTATTTGACCCTCTTTTCTTTCACCTTGACCTTGTAGTTCCTTGGTGTACCAGGCCAGAAGCTGAACAATGTGATTAAACTGGGATGGTCCTGTGTGCTAATTCCAAAATAAAATTACCGAGAAAAAGCAAAAGCTGAGAAAACACTTCTGGTAAGAAAATTTGTATCTGCTCCCAAAACGTTGATAATTCAAAACCAACCTAAATAGCAGTTTAGGATTTCTGAGAAAGAAAGATTTGCATTAATAGCGACTTCTTTCACAATTCAGGACTTTCCAAAGCCATTGAAGTACTTTTCTGAGGTTTAATTGTTTTATAACGGCATGGTGCCTCAGTGGTTAGCACTGCTGCCTTTCAGCACCAGAGGCCTGGGTTCGATTCTAACCTGTGTGTTACTGTGTAGAAGTTTGCGCATTCTCCCTGTGTCTGCATGGGTTTCCTTCAGGTCCTTGAGTTTCCTCCCACAATCCAAAGATGTGTAAGTTAGGTAAATTGGTCATGCTAAATTGCCCATAGTGTCTAGGGATATGCAGGCTGTGTGCATTAGCCGTGGGAAACGCAAGGTTACAGTAATGGGGTGGGTCTGGGTAGGATGCTCTTTGAAGAATGGTTGTGGACTCGATGGGCTGAATGGCTTGCTTCCACATTGTAGTGATTCTATAATGTAGGAAAGACAGCAGTAAATTTGCATGTCACTTGTGATATGTTACAAGTGCAGCCCAGAGGTATTGATGGAGGGGTAAATTCTAACACCAGAGATGTCTTACTTCTGTACATGGAAATCAGGGACAGGTCCAGACCTGCCAGTTTCAGTTTACCAAAGGATGAGTTTTGAGAAGATTGTGGTAATGACTGCCAGATTACTCAGATCCCTTGGCATCATGGTAGACCACAGACACACTAAAACAGCAACTAATGAATGTGAAAGACCCTATACTGACCACAAGCAAAACTAAAGTCATTTCCAAAATACCTTGCAAGAACAGTAACAAACAATACATTGGGCAAACAGGCAGAAAACTAGCCACCAGGATACATGAGCATCAACTAGTCACAAAACAATACGACCTATTCTCACTAGTATCCTTACATAAGGATGAGAAAAGACACACTTCAACTGGGAGAACACATCCATCCTAGGACAAGCCAAACAGAGACACACACAAAAATTCCTAGAAGTATGGCATTCCAACTGGACCTACATCAATAAACACATTGACTTGGATCCAATTTACCACCCCTGAGAAAAAGAACTGGAAATGACATCACCATAGGAAATAATGTCACCAGAGGAAATTACATCACCAACCCAAGGAAATTCAAACATATAAATAGAAACTGGGCTACACCACCAGTGCTTCATCCACCAAGCTCATTGAAGGTGTTACCTAATATGGTGACAAAACATCTGAAAACAAACCTGATGCTCAGCGAGCAAACCTACATCTTTTACCAAAGGACCTCCATGTTGAACACCAGGTAGCAACATCTCAGGGCACAATCCAAGGGCGCCTGCCACATATACTTCATGCCCACAGATGTTGGCATCTGCTATGTGCCAGCCTCTAAGAACCCTAATGGTACATCTCCAATCCACTTACTTAGATGCTCTACACTTCAATACAGAACCTTGGACTGCTCCAGCAGTTGTAACGCTGTATTCAAGGACACAGTGTACTCAGGAACACACACCAAGCCCATGGACTGCACCAGGCTGCATCTCTGGGCTCCTCACTCACTCTCATAGCACTCACTCACTCTGAGCCTGTCTGGCTGCTCCCAGCCACCCTGCCTTGCATTGTCTTGCCTTGCCTTGCCTTTTTGCACTTTGTTCCCGCAGACAGAGCAACAAGATTTACTTCTGCCTGCCTTGCCATTTAGCACCAATACTAAGGCAGTCAGAAGTAAATCTTGTTGCTCTGTCTGCGGGAACAAAGTGCAAAAAGGCAAGGCATGATTGTCAACAGGCCATTGTTGAGTCGAGGGAGATAGCCTTAGTACAGACGGTCCCAGGCAGCACAGTAAGTCAAGAGCAGCCTATGATACACGGCCAGAGGCTTGGACACAGTTAGTCAGACACTCAGGGCAGTTGGAATTAACATCCTCTCCTCATAAGTGGTAAGGAGACATACGTGAAGCTGTTTAACTCCTGGAATGAGAGAGAGGCAGGTATGAAGAGAGATGATACTGGGTAGTACTGCTTTTACTGTTGGTGCAAGTAGGGAGGAGTCCCAAGCAAGAGAGTTAGCAGCACAGAGGGTGCGAAGGGTTAGCGGTGCCAGGCTTTGGGGTGGGGAAGAGCAAGTGAAGGAAAAATGTTGCCGGTGATAGTGAGAGTGAGAGAAGGTGAGCCTTAGAGGAGCTAGGCAGCAGAGACAGAGTGAATGTGAAGTATCAGAGAGAGCATAGAACAATATTCCAAGGTGGCCACATTAGTGTTTTGTATAGTTGCAGCATGATATTGCGGTTCCGGAACTCAATCCCTCTACCAATGAAACCGAACACATTGTATGCCTTCTTCACAGCACTATCCACTTGGGTGGCAACTTTCAGGGATTTATGCACACGGACTCCAAGATCCCTCTGCACACCCACACTACCAAGAATCTTTCCATTGACCCAGTACTCTGCCTTCCTATTATTCTTCCCAAAGTGCATGACCTCACATTTAGCTGCATTGAACTCCAGTTGCCACCTCTCAGCCTAATTCTGCAGTTTATCCAAATCCCCCTGCAGCCTGTAACATTCTTCCACACTGTCCACTACTCCATCGACTTTAGTGTCATCTGCAAATTTACTAATCCATCCAACTATGCCTACATCTAAATCATTTATAAAAATGACAAACAACAATGGTCCCAAAACAGATCCTTGTGGCACATCACTAGTAACTGGACTCCAGACTGAATATTTTCCATCAATCACCACTCACTGCCTTCTTCCAGAAAGCCAGTTTTTAATCCGAACTGTTAAATCACCCTCAATTCCGCGCCTCTACATTTTCTCCAACAGCCTACCATGTGGAACCTTATCAAAGGTTTTACTGAAGTCTATGTATACCACATCAACTGCCCTATCCACATCTATATGCTTGGTCACCTTCTCAAAAAACTCAATGAGGTTTGTGAGACACAACCTGCCCTTGATGAAACCATGTTGACTACCTGAAATCAAATTGTTGCTTGCTAGATGATTAAAAATCATACCTCATATAATCCTTTCCAAAACCTTTCCTACAACAAAAGTAAGGCTCACTGGTCTGTAATTACCTGGGTCATCTCTGCTGCCCTTCTTGAACAATAGCACGACATTTGCAATCCTCCAGTCCTCAGGTACTAAACCTGGAAACAATGACGACTCAAATATCAAAGCCAAGGCTCTGATATTTCTTCCCTCGCTTCCCAGAGAAGACGGTGACACTTGCATCGGTCAAGTGGAGTCGGTCATTGATTTTCTTCCTATAGTGCTGGATATTCTACCAGATAGCTGAGACCTCTTTAACCTGGATGGCAACTTTGGGCCAGCCTGGTGTGGTCATGGCCTCTACTGCCAGTCCTGTGGGGAGCAGGATCTCCTGGCTGCACCACAACATCCAACTTCCAGGTCCACACCTACACAATGGTGTGCCAATTTCCCCCTGACTCCCATGCCTGGGGCAAATATTGGGAAGTGTGCAGGGGAGTTCTGGACTGACAGTGTTTGTCCAGGTGCACAATGGGCTTTTAAAGATGGCACAGGTACAAGGGATGCCAATGAATTGTGTACCATCTATAGTAAGGGAGACGATAGCCTAGTGGAAGGAAGAGTCTAATGATGATCGTAAATCCATTTTCGATTGTCAGAAAAAAAAATTCAGTTCACGAGGGAAGGAAACTGTCATGCTTACCTGGTCTGGCCTACATGTGACTCCAGACCCACAGCAAAGTGGTTGACTCTTAACTGCCATCATCCTGTAAATGAATTTTAAAAATCTGCTAAGTGTGGAGCTGTTCTGTGAACAGTGCATGATAAAGATGGGGCTAGAATGCAACATGATGGATCCTCTGGCAGGGAATGCAAGTCGTTCATGGGCACATTTTGGAAGATAGGCTTTCTGGTGTAATTCCCTCCAAAATACTCAACACAACTGGACATAGCCCAAAAGACATAAGTTTGACCAATGATTCCGAGCTGATCCAGCTGGGTAAGGGGTCTTTGTTTCATCTTGTTCCAACACCAGATCTTCTCCAAAAGTTAGATTGATGTCTTGAATTCGAAGGTATTAGCGCATTCAATTCAGAATTTTTGTTGAAACCTGTGGTGATCTGTGGAAAAGATAAATTGTGTATTTTCTTGTCAACAATACATTGTACTATGCTATTAATAATAAAACAAACAGCAGATCAACTAACTAAATGAACAACAGCTTCATCAGCCGTCACATTTGCAATTGCTCATTGATTTAAGACAATTACATTTCCCTATTAACTTCCAACACTGTCAGCAATTTGATTTTTTTTGTGTCAGATTCCTTCAGCGGTACTTCAAGCAGCTGCTGCACATGCACAGAATACTCAGCAACCTCAAAATGTGTGTTTTGTGACCGTTTGGACATCCACTGTAGTTGCACCTCTCGATGAGCATTTGTCTATGTTCACAAGTGCAGCCTCAGTGTATTGTTGCTGTTGTATTTTTGTTATAATGTGGTTTCTCTAAGAACGTTCAGAAAAACTGAAAGGGTTGATGGTGCGTGTTTCAGTGACAGTCAATTGTCTCTCCTTTGTCCGCAAAGTGCAGCCGACAGTTCTTCCATGTTAAATGCTGGTGTAAACTGTAATGTCACTTGGTGCATCTTTGCTTTCAATCGGCCTCAAGTTTTGTTGCCGTGGCAACCAACCTGCCAGGGATCTCACCTCTGCCGCATGGAGAGAGGAGACCCTGTGTGTCGTTACACCACTGACAGGGCTTCAGTGTTAGTTGGCTGGATGGCTGGTTTGTGAAGCAGTGTGATGCCAATAGTGTGGGTTCAATGTCTGCGTCAACTGAGGTTTCCACGAAGGACTCTCTGTCTCAACCTCTCCCCTGGCCTGAGGCACAGTGACCCTCAGATTAAGACCCTCTGGGTTGGTACTGAGAAGGGAGCAGGAGCCAAAGGGCAGGGGGCTGGGTGTGGCACCCCGGACGTGGAACAAATACCGAGAAAGTTTAAACCGACCTATATGCTTTGTCAAGGTGCCTGAATGCACCCACTACATTATAACGCTCAATCACCAGCCGAGGAACACAGCGTTCACTGTACAATCTACCAAAACCTCTGTCACCCATCCAGCAACTCACCCCAGCACTTGGGACTCACCCCCCAGCATCCTTACACTGTACCTCACCCACACACATCTTGAAAGCTCCTCAGCTGAGCACAGAACTCTCACACCCTCTACATAGCTCAGCTTTACAGCAATGGCAGCTGTCATCCAAATACACTGACACACTTCAAGGACTTTCAGCCCAGTCCTTTGGGAAAGAGTGAAGTGTGGAGGAGGACACACTGTTACTCGGTCTACACTCACAGCCAGCAGATCAGATCCAGGCTGGCGTAGGTTTGGGGTCTGCACATGGACATTCAATGGGCATGAATGGAAACAAGGAAAAGGGGTAAGTCAGCCTGTTTGTGGACCAGGGAAGGTGAGGTTCACACCAGCTCTCTCAGGACACTTAGTTGAGGACCTCATTGGGGCTGATTGCAAGACATTGCTGAAGACATTGCAAGCCAAATCACTTGGTGCATTGGTTGATATCCTCCAGTTGCTGGCTGGAAGCATGGTGGAATCCAGCTTCACTCTGGCACAGAGCTTTCCCCAGTGCACCGGCACTTCCAGTCTGGCCTATGATGGAACAACTGCTCATCCTTGTCTCAGTCTCTCCTGGAACACAGGCAGAGGCCTCCCACTGTCATGGCAATTGTCATGCAGTCCCTGGAAACTGACAGTCAGCTGTTGTCACAGCTACTGACCTCAAAAGGATGTGCAGCCTTGCCCCACAGTTCAACAACCAATCAAATGGCAAGATACAGTGGCATGCTGCCCCAGGGGTGGTAATAGCTCCATTGTGTATGAACTTGTCGACTTCTCTTGGGGTGAAAGTATTCAGTCTCCAACAGCTGACATTCTGCTAGTGCCTCTCAGTTAGTTAACCCAGACTGCTTCAGCCCAAAGCCAGGTCTTACGCACTCCAAGTTGCTCAGGGCTATGGCTATCCTCCCCCCAGTGTAATTCATTTTCCAAAGGCTGTTGCAGAAAATCTTAAGATTAGAAGGTAACATATTCCTGGATAGGAAATAGGCTAAATAACGGGAAACAGAGGGTAGTCATAAATGGCTCATTATTTGGTTGGCAGGATATAACAAGTGATGAGCCACAGGCATCAGTGCTCAATTTTATACAAATAATTACATCATTTATATAAATGATCCTCAAGAAGGGACCAAGGATATTTACTGATGCCACAAAAATAGCTAGGCAAGTAACTTGTGAACAATACATCAGGATGTTCCAAAGAAATAGATCTACCAAGGTCTGAAGTTTAATGTAGGAAAATGTGAAAATATCCATTTTGGTAAGAAAAATTAAGAAAACACATTATCTGAATGGATTGCAGAGCACTGAGATGCAGAGCGATCTGAGCATTCTAGTGTAAGTCACCAAAGTTAGTATGCAGTTTCAGCAAGTAATTAGACAAGCTAATTCATTATTGTTTACTGCAAGAGGAATTCAATACAAAGGTAGGAAGATTGTGCTCCAGTTATACAGAGCATTTGTGAGCCGGCATGTTGAGTACTGTATGTAGACGATGAAGGATATCAATGTATTTGAGGGATTTCAGCAAAGCTGTGCTAGATGAACATCTGAAATGGCAGATTGTCCAATGAAGAAAGGTTGGACGGGCTTGGCTTGTATCTACAGGAGTTTAGAAGAATGGGATACAATTGAAGGTGGTTGAAATGTATATAATTCTTGTGGGTCTTGATAGGATGGATGTGGAGACAATGCTTCTTCTTATTCAAGAATCTGGAACTAGGGAGGTCACCTTTTAAAACCATAGGATCCCGTTTACACAAGGACAGTCATAAGTCTTTGGAACTCTCTTTCTCAAAAAAGAAATGAAAAGTAAAAAGTGGCAGCAGAGTCTTTGATTATTTGTATGACGTGGAGTAGATAAATTCTTGATATGCAAGGGGTGAAAGTTGAAAGGTGAAGAGGTTTGGTAATCAGATCAGTCATTATCTTATTGAATGGTGAAGCAGGTTCGAGGGGCCAAATGGCCTACTTTGATCCTAATTTGAATGCTCAGATGTTCCAGCAGCCATGCTGCAGTCATTGAGTCAGTAGCACTATACAGGAAGATGACACCAGGCAGACAATGCCCTGTAATGGCTCAGGACAAGCAGCATGTGGAGGAGTCCCAGAAAGCCAACCACAGCAAGGATGAAAGGCATGGGCATCCCAGCCCTCAGCAGAGGCAATGGAGCTGGCTACCTCTACCTCACACTCACACTGTGAAGTGAACATGGATGTGAGTCAAACCACTAGTCACACTTTTTATGTTACATTGGTTACATTGAAATCTTCTTTATTGTTTTGTCATTTAATAACAGTTAGTCATGATTTCAATCAGCCACATACGTTTTTAATGCTTCTTACTAAAACTACAAGTTGGGTTGGGGGAATGGGAGGGGCGATAGGAGGCTGGATGTGGCAGGGTGCAAGGGAAGTCGTAACTTCTCAATAATGCCTCCTTCATCCTCCTGATCCTTCATGACTTCTTCCTCACCATCATCCACTGAGGAAGAGAGGGATTCTGGGGCCTGTTATTCTTTCAGCTCCGGACTGCCTTGTATATCCCTTTTGTGCATACACAACACAGAACAGTCTGACTGATACTTGTGTGAGGGTTCCAGTGGACTATTGCAGGTTTGATTCAAGAGTTGGCTCTGCTCATTGTATCTTTCTGCATCTGTGCTTGGGTTTCAGGTGGGCTCAAGTGGGATCACTTCCTCAGAGCATACCTCACTGTTTGTTGGAGACATACCGAACAAAAGGAAGATGCTTGTGATTATAGGGGGTCAATCATCTTAGGTCCAGGATATCTCTGCAGAAGTTCCTCAGTGTAATGTCCTGGACTCAACTATCTTCAGCTGCTTCATCAATGACGCTCCTTCTATCATAAGGTCAGAAGTGGGATATTCACTGATGATAGCACAACGTTCAGCACAATCCATGTCTCCTCCGATACTGAAGCAGTCCATGTTCAAACGCAACAATATCCAGGCTTGGGTTATCAAGTGGCAATTAACAATTGTCCCACACAAATGCCAGGCAATGACCATCTCCAATAAAAGATAATCTAACTATAATGTTTAATTGCATCACTATCACTGAAACTCCATTACCAACATCCTAGGGATTACCACTGACCAGAAACTGAACTCACCACACAAATTTAGAGATTCCAAGAGCAGGTCAGGGGATAGGAATCCTGCAGCGAGTAACTCACCTCAATCAGAAGAAGTATTTTCTGTGCAGGAACATGGTTAGCTGGACTGGTGTTGTATTAACGACAGCAATAGAACAAATTCCAGTGCCCTCTCAGCCTTTGCTAACTACCCTGTGTTACAATGTATGTAGACCACCCAGTCCTCCAGGATAGGGCATCTATGATCTACTAGGTGGCTGGTGAGTTGCCAATTGTGTCACACCGGATGATCACCTCAGCAGCTTCAGATAAGGACTGTGCACCCCCTCCTTCAGCATTGGCACTTTGTCATTTGACTCATGGGCATTGTACCTAATGTCTGAGTATCATTTTGTTTCCCTTGCCTTTGGACGTCCCCCCCCCAAAATAGGTAGGTGCATCTGCCGCAGCTCTTCCTCTCACTCCTCTGTCAGAGGAACCTGCTCCCATTTCCGGTGCTCACTTACCAGCGAGAAGACCCTGTGAAGGCTCCTGTCATTCCCAGTTGACAAAGACCCTTATTTTCTGTGATGGGAACCCTGTGCCATTGGTTGAGAAGCTGGGCGTTGTTTTCTGGTTTAAGTTTGTTGATCCCAGCAGACATTAGCTCCCATAGCTCTTCATCATGTTCACGACAATTATACCCTGATGTCTCTCAGACTGTGCCTGTCCCCCGTTCCTGTCAGCGACAGTTTCAAACTGCTCTTTTGAGGCCAGCTATTGAGCTCGACAATGAAGTCATCATGCTCATTAACTGTTAACAAGTTAACCGGAGCTATGCTGGTTTCAGCCCTCCCTTTGAAAGATGGATCATGTTCCGGAGGTAGGGAGGCAATTTTCAATTTTCATCAGCAGCCATGGTCTCTCCCAGTGGCAACTGAACATCAAACCCCGAGAGTATGTGAGAAAGAAGATAACATTTGAATTGTGGAAAACACCAGCTAGTCTGCTGGATGTGCTTCTGGTTAGCACTTTCAGGAAGGATATAGTTGCACCAGTCAGAGTAGAAGAAAAATTGATGAAAATAGTGCCAGGAGGAGAGTATGTTTGCCACAAGCAGAGATTAAATAGCTCGGGGTAGTTTACTTTGGACGAGAAGAAGTGGAAGACAAATGCAATGGAGGTGTCTAAAGCCTTGAGGGCCCAGATCAGGTGATCAGGATGTACCCGTTTCTATTAACAATGAGTCCAATAAGATTTACAGCAATTGATCATACAGAAGGAATCAAGGAATATTTCTTTCACCCACTGTCTTAAAGGGCAGAAATGCATCAAATCTTTTAAAAACTTGCATATGTACCAGGAAGGGTGTAACTGATTGGGCTATGGATGAAGAGTTAGAAAATGTAATTACACAGAATAGCTCTGAGCACTGATGTGTATGGAAAATAAAGAGCATGAAAGCATGGGAAGGGTTAAAGCATGAAGACCACTGGCAATCTGTGATCTGTGAAAGGCAAGATGGAATAAAAATTGTGGAACATTCTTACACCTATTGGCAGAGTGAGGTTAAGGCTGAAAGGTCACTATGGCATGAAGAAATAACACAAGTAATAAAGCAAGTTTCTCTGTTAAGTGTTATTATGACAGGATTGGGACCGTAAATATTTGGGACATGACATTAAAATATCTAATTAATAGTTAGTAGAGTCAGCTTGAGACAGGAGACTATTGTAATAGATGGAATAGCTAAATATCTATCATGACAGGTTAGTTTGCAATGGAAGATCACTGTAGCAGAAGTGATAATAAATATCTAATCAAGACATTAGGAAAATATTAAGTCGGGTCTGGAAAGAAAGGCCATTGTAGCAGAGTTAGCAATAACTATCTAACCATAACATTAGAATAACATTAAGTAGAATGTACAACTAAAGAGATAATGGAAACTAACATCACTGGTTTATTGTGTAGCTAGAGTGAGGTACTTTGATGAATATAGTTGAACATGCTGATAAGCTAACAGGGACATGATAAAAAAAATAAAAATAAGGTTCATGGGCATTCGAGAATCTGCTTTCTCAATGTCACGGTTTTTTGTTTGCAAATAAAAGACCTACTTCTTGAAGAACTCTCTGCGTCTCCTGGTGGTTCTTTATGTTTTTTCCATAACATGTGATGGGTTGTATGGTGTCCTTTGCAGCACCAATCTGTCTATGTTTCTAGGAAGGGCTAATTCCTCTGAGCTTTGGCCTCTATTATGGTTGAAGATAGAGATAAAAACCTTAGTCTTATTCTGAAAAATATATACGTTTTTGCCTTATTTGCTCTCAATTTGATTTCAGAAATTTAATGTAAACACCCTGTTTACAATCTCTCGTAGTACTGTGTCCGTGTTCATCTTCTGTCAAGCAATGTCAATGGAATTCCTGTTGGGAGGGTATCTTGCAGAAATCCCTAACTGGACAAGTCATTCTTGCAACAGCATAAACAGAAGGGCTGTGTCTCCATGAGCAGTGAGAACAATAGACATGAAGGAGCTCCATACATAACAATGGCAGCCTTGAAAATGTGGTGAGTTATTCCAATTTCACTTCCTTACTGATAATGATCGCCTACTGACCAAGGCAGTTCAGGGAGCTTATTGCACCTAATTAATTAGATTGATCTCTAAAGTTGCAAAACACGACTTTCAGTGAGCGCAGAACCTAATGCACTCTGATTCTGTTTATGCTCTCAATTTAATAAAGATGTTTGAGGCTTCAGTTTCTGCTTTTCACAGGTAAATATTACCTCAAATACTCCTACCATCGCAGTGTAAGCACAGAGATTTGTAAACATGAAAACAGCTGCTTAATGGCTGCTGCAGTAATAAGGCACACAATTTGGTTCTAATTGTTGTTTGCAATAATTTAACCTTATCCCAAAGTGTTAAACCAGACTTTTGGCAGGTTTTGTACTCAAGTGTTGTATGAGATACAATTTTCACAAGGTAGGATGTGCTGGATTTTCACACCCACTGCCCTGTGAATTTCTGGAGTGTGCTGGCATTTTGGTACACAATAGAATGGTGCAGGTTGTTTCAGGGTCTGATGAAGAAGATCCTGTCGAAAAGGTGTGTACTGTACGGGTCTCCTCTGCCTCTTCTATCTCCTTCTCACTCTCTCCTGCAGCTACTGGTATTGCTTTCCTTGAACTCACGTCCTTGTGCTTTTCCTCTAGCAAGTGACCTATGAGCAAGAACTCTCTTGGTCTTGCTAAATGCTACACAATGTTGGGGTAACAACAGAGAATCCTTTCAGGTGAAGCTTTCACAAAATTTCCAGAAGCAGTGTTGCTCGTGGGTTGATGAGGCCTTGACAAAGTTCCCAGAAAGTCTTCTGAGGTGTTTTTGAGGCCCCTCCCATCACTCCAGCACCACACAACACGAAATCATGAGGATCTTTTGAGTAGTCAGTTCTGCTATAACTTGACAGTCCTATTGCAATCCCATGTTGTAAGAAAATTGTCTAACAGCAGCACCATTTAATGGGGCCAGAATCATGCTATAACTTATACACGTTTTAAAAGTTCACACTTTAGGAACAGTGTCCCCAGTTCGTCAATTGCGTTGTGGCGAATTTGCGTTAAGGAAATGCGTGTTATAGCAGAACTCAACATCAAAGACTTGTTTTCTTTCAAGCAAAGAGTAGCAACGAGCTCCAGCCAGCAAAAGGCCATGAATGATAACAGACAATGTATATCGTCATTAATTGTTTAGTGAGTCTTCATGCAGCCTGGCTTACACTTTGACCTCACTTTAATCACTTCGGAGGATCATTAGCATCTGAACACTTTAAAACGACCTGGCACTTGACATTCATTGGGAGAATCTCCATTCCATCAGAAACAGAGAGTTTGTGTGGTACAGTGGTAGTGTCCCTACCTCTGAGGCAGGAAGCCTGGGTTCAAGTCCCACTTGCTCCAAGGGTGCGTATCAGCATCTCTGAACAGGGTGATTGGAAAACATCTCCAATCTAAAACAGCCACAGAGTAGTATATTCTGCTTCCAAATTGTAGTAGCTTAGAGTTCAGGTTAAGGATCCCATTCATGGCAACCAGACCTGGAGTTCTTGTGACACAGTGCTAGTGTCCTGAGCTCTGAGTTAGAAGGGCTACATTCAAGTCCCACCTGCTCTAAAGGTGTGCATTACTGTCTTTGAAGAGGTTAGTAGAATATGTGGACCGGGCAGTCAGAGCTAAATTTAGGGCATTGCATGATGTTCCAATTACTGAACACACTGTCTTCAGAAGTGGGATTGGAGGGGGAAATATTCCCTGTTTGTATTCACCTCCAAATGTTTAATTTCTGATGAAAAGCTAGGGAAACTAGGGCAGAAGCCATGGATTCTGAGTCTCCATCTCATTGGGTTTTCCAGTAATCACTGAGGAAATAACCTGCCATTTTCCATCCTTCACCGTCATTGCCGTCATAGTCAAAAGATAGATTCCAATCTCTCTCTCCCTCCTGGAGATTGAAGGGATGGGAGGACCAAAAAAATCTTAAATTGGTAAGCAGTGTCTTTCATTTACATCTCCCAGGAATGATCAGCTGTGTGTGGACCTGAAAGGAACTGAAAGGGTTAATAATTCATTAACTGCAATAAATGCCATCCACAATGAAGAAATCATGAGGATTTGGGGGTGAGGGGACGAATAAAATGGGATCCTGTGGGAGATAGACCCACTCTAGGTTCCCCCCAGCAGTCTTTGTAGTAATATAGAAGCTACTCTTAAAACCCATAATTAGTTGTACAGCGAAGTGATGAATAACACCCACTTCCATGGTGATCAGCTGGGATCTGAAGATTTAATTTATCAACACTAGTTCCCATGAGGTGAACATGCAGATTTCAAGGAAAGCAGATCCGGCTATTGCCTGAGGACAGCGAACACGATAAAGCTCATGCAGCAAATTCCAACAGTGAAGAAAATATCAAAGAACGACTGAAGACATTTCAGACACGATAAGAGACACAGAAGATAGCTGCAGCATCAAGGCGGAGGCACAGACTGCATGGTGCGGCAATGCTCTGTGGGAGCTGTGCTGAGGCCTGGCTTAGCTGATCAGCGAACAGGCATTGGAGGTTGCATCAGTTATAACTGTAAAAAGCCCTGGTACAAAGGGGAATCTTCAAACAGTGCAGTCATTCAGGCTGAATCAATGAAAATTTAACACAACACCTTACAGCTCAGACTGACAATGGTGCCACAGCAGGAAGCACAGCTAGAGAAAATGAAACTAACAGGATCAGGAGAGAAACACACACACACGAATATGTGAGCAAGGAACAAGAGGAGGCCACTTGGCCTTTCATGAGTCCTCCACCATTCAGTAAGATCATGGCTGACCTGATTTTCACCTCAACTCTGCGTTCCTGTATATCCCAGATAATCTTCATAATCAAGAATCTCTCTTAAAAATATTTACCTCTCCCTTAAAAATATTTAAAGATTCTGCATCCACTGCCTTTTGAGAAAAGCAATCCCAAAGACTCTCAAACCTTTGATAGAAAAGAAATATTATCTCTGCTTAAAGGGGTAGCCCCTTATTTTGAAACCATGACCCATAGCTCTAGGTTCTAACACAAGAGTAAATATCCTTTCCATGCCCACCTGGTCACATCCCCTCAGCTTCTTATGTGTTTCAATTAAGTCACCTCTGACTCTTCTAAACTACTCCATGGGACACAGGCCTCACCTGTCTGGACTTTCCTCATGAGGCAATTCACTCATTCCAGGTATTAGTCGAATCAAACTTTCTCTGAACTGCTTCCAACACATTACCATCCTTCTGTAAGTACGGTGAACAGGACTGTTACCAGTACCGTTCGCAGTACTCCAGGTGTGGCCTCATCGATGCCCTGTATAACTGAGGCGTAACCTCCCTACTCATGCACTCAATTCCCCTTCCAATAAAACATAGACAGTGTCACAGAAACTATGGGGCAACTGCACGTGGATGCTCACTTGGAAATGTCTCGAAATCATTGCATCATGCATATAGTCCACACTGTGCATGTGTACAGAACAGGCACAAACAGTGAAAGGGGAATCAATCAGAGCTGGACAGGGGTATGGTGCAGAGGGAAAAGGGGTGGAGCTGGGGGTGAGAAAGAAAACACACAGAGTTGGAGGTGAGAGAGACTCAATAAGGCTGGGTTGGGGTAGAGAGACGTCACATGGGACTGGGAATGTGTGTATGTGTGTGTGAGAGAGAGAGAGAAAGCTAATCACCCTTCCACCCCTCACCCTCACAGCCAGATCTCTTCTCACCAACCCTCACGGCCTCACCTCCAATCTCCATCTTCTCCTAAACTCCCCACACAGCTGGCCTAAAATCCTATCATCCCCGGCCCAATCTACCTCTTCCCCATCCTGATCTCCCTCTGCTGTTGTATCTCCCTGCGCACACACACTTGCCCTCCCCCCCCAGCCTTAATCTCCCCTCTGGCCTTGTCCTTTACCCTCAATCCAGGTCCTTCTCCAATCCTCTTCCTGTTCATGGTCACAACTACGAATGTGCATGTTTATATTTGTACAAAATAGCACACATGCTAGGCAGCATCAGCAAATGCAGCTTTCTTGATGATCTGATGTACCTGCAAAACTGACTTTCTGTGTGATTCATGCACTCAGACACCCAACTCTCTGCATCCCAGAGCTCTGCAACCTCTTACCATTTAGATAATCTGCTTTTTAAAAGAAAAATTATTTCATCCAAAATGGACAATTTCACATTTTCTCACGTTGTACTCTATTTGCCAGATCTTTGCCCCCTCACTTAACTCCCACAATCCTGAAGTAGGGAACCAATGAAATTATGAACACAAGTCATTTAAATTAGATACATATTGGCCAAGTTAAAGAAGAGAATGATTTTTTTTAAGTGTTTACCAGGTGACTCCATTGCACTTGCAAAAGGTGGGAAATCTCTTCCACAAACATGAACGTTTGGAATCCTCAATTATAACTGCTAAAACTCCAATAGAGTTACAAAGAGTGAGAAAACCATCCAGAACATCAGCAAGCATAGGCAAGTCACCAATTCTGCAAAATCAAAATCAAACTCTTGCAATAAAACAAAATACTTAACTACATTAGAAAGCCTTGTTTCAGAAAAACATATTTCCAGGAAGATTTAATTTCGGAGATGGCCAGGTTGACCACAAATTGGACAAAAATGATTCTTGAGATGTAGAATAACTGGATACTAAGTCAGAGCTAAACAAGTGAATACATATTTGTACACAATTGGGAGTGTAGCAAATAATGTTATTATTGCTCACAGAAGAAAAACTTAGCAATAGAGTTACTTAAAGCTTTTGACAAATCATTCCAATGTAAGAATTAACAAAATTCTTGAAAGAGCAAAATTTTACAGAAGATTACATTATCTGGGGGATCCATAAATGCTTTCATCAACATATCATCTGTACTGACCCTATAGCGAGACATGACTATGGTGACTTAAAGTCAAAATTCATAACAAATTGATTTGTTCTAGGCATGATTATTCAGTTTTAGTCAGACTTATTACCTGTCAAAGAAGACTTTACTCCAGGGAAAATGATTAAGATAGTTAGTGCAGCAGAGCTCTGGAAGTGATACAGATCACTCTTAAGGTGTATTGATCAAAATCTGTTCAATTCTTAAGATACAGGACCACAAAGGGCACACAGGATAAATCAACGCAGTGGGGAGGATAGATGCCAAGTATTAAAACATGCAACCACAACTAACAGGTGCAAATACTACCCAGGTATAAAACCATCTTCATTACGGAACAGATTTTCACTTCAATCTCCATTAAAACCAAATGTTTTCATTGTAAAATAATAGGCCACACTCACAAGCAGGACACAGCCATGGAAAAGCAGAAGACCGAAGACCTGCAACAAAAGATGTGGATAAAATACAGTCTCCAGTAGAAGACAAACACAAATATTTGGCAAGTTGCATTTATGTCAATGGTCATCCTATAAATTTCAAGTTAGACATGAGCACAAGTATTACTATATTATCAGGCAGTGGCCTTGTTTGACCAATCTCTGCTTATAGGGGGTGGCACGGTGGCTCAGTGTTTAGACTGCTCCCTCACAGTGCCAGGGTCCAGGTTCCATTCCAGCCTCGGGTGACTGTGTGGAGTTTGCACATTCTCCCCGTGTCTGTGTGGGTTACTTCCAGGTGCTCTGGTTTCCTCCCAAAGTCCAAATATGTCCAGGTGAGGTGAATTGGCCTGCTAAAATGCCCATAGTGTTCAGGAATGTGTAGTCCAGAGGGGAAATGTAGAGTAATAGCTTAGGGGAATGGGTCTGGGTGGGATACTCTTCGAAGAGTTGGTGTGGACTTGTTGGACCAAATGGCCCATTTCCACACTGTAGGGATTCTTTACTCAGCGGGTTGTGAGTTCATGGAATGCCCTGCCAGTAGCAGTGGTGGACTCTCCCTCTTTATGGTCATTTAAGTGGGCATTGGATAAGCATATGGAGGTTATTGGGCTAGTGTAGGTTAGGTAGGCTTCGGTCGGCCCAACATCGAGGGCCGAAGGGCCTGTACTGCGCTGTATTTTTTTAAGTTCTATTATCTAATCTTATATATGACAGAAATGTAACTATATTATCTTGGAGGCATTGTACTTAACATTAAACGTGTGCAACTCTGTCTCTCTCTGTTTCTCTCTGTCTCTTTCTCTCTCTCTCTCTCTCTCCCTCTCTTTCTCTCTCTCCCTCTTTCTGTCTCTGCCTAGCTCTCCCACCCCACCCCACCTGTTGTTTCTTACCTATCCTTAGTGTTGTAGGTTGCAGCAGTTCATGTGTCCATATGTACATTTAATTTCAGCATGCTGATTTGAGAAGGGTATTAGGTTGTCTCTGCTAGGAGTGGAATATATACCCACATTGACAAGAGACAACATTATGCTTAGCTGTGCTGCTCTACAGTTGACTAACTTATTAACTTTCACATGAAAGAGATGATTTCAATTTGATACTGGTGGCAATCATGAAATATAGGAATGAAGTACTGCAAAATGTGGGGAGCTAGCGGATGTCTCCCTTGTGGAATTCTGGAGGAGCTTCATTTGTATCTACATTTATATTGGCTCTAAGGGTGATACAAAAAGCAAGTGTGTATCATCTTACATTTCTTTCCATGGGATGTGGGCATCGCTGGCAAGGCTAGCATTTGTTACCCTTGAGCTGAGTAGCTTTTTCAGCCATTTCAGGGGGCAGGTAAGAGTCAAATACAATGCTGTGGATCTGGAGTTAGATGTCAGCCTGATCAGATAAGGGTGGCAGATCTCCTTCTATAAACAGCATTAGTGAACCAGATGCGTTTTAAACAAATGAGTGTTTTTCATGGTCAACATCACTGAGACTAGCTTTATTTTCCACATCTGTGTGTTGAATTTACTTTCCACCAGCTGTTTTGGTGAGATTTGAATGCATGTTCCTAGACCATTATTCCCTGGATACAAGCTTCCCATCAGAAAGATGTTGAGAAACTTGAAAGGGATCAGAAAAGATTTACAAAGATGTTGCCAGGGTTGGAGGATTTAAGCTATAGGGAGAGGTTAAATAGGCTAGGGCTGTTTTCTCTGGAGCGTAAGAGGCTGAGAGGTGACCTTATAAAGGGGTTTATAAAATCGTGAGGAGCATGGAGAGGATAAATGATAAGGTATCTTCCCTGGATTGGTGGAATCCAGAACTAGAGGGCATAGGTTTAGGGTGGGAGGGGAAAGAAATAAAAGAGACCTAAGGGGCAACTTTTTGACGCAGAGGCTGGTACGTGTATGGAATGAGCTGCCAGAGGAAGTGGTGGAGGCTGGTGCAACATTTAAAAGGCATCTGGATAGATATATGAATAGGAAGGATTTGGAGGGATATGGGTGGTTGCTGGCAGGTGGGACTAGATTGGGTTGGGATATCTGCGTGAGTTTCTCTGGATGCTCCAGTTTCCTTCCACATTCAAAGATGTGCATGATACATGGATTGGTCATGCTATATTATCCATAGTGTACAAGGATATGCGGGCTAAATGGATTCGCCATGGGTTACAGAGATAGGATAGACAGGTGGGTCTAGATGAGATGCTCTTCGGAGGGTTGGTGTGAACTTGACAGCTAGAAAAGTTTGCAGAGGACACCAAAATTGGAGGTGTAGTGGACAGTGATGAACATTATTTTGGATTACAAAGGAATCTTGATCAGATAAGCCAATGGTTGAGAAGTGGCAGATGGAGTTTAACTGAGAAATGTGGGGTGCTGCATTTTGGGAATGCAAATCTTAGCAGGACTTATACACTAGGGAGTGTTGCTGAACAAAGAGACCTTGCTGTGCAGTTTCATAGCTCCTTAAAAGTGGAGTCACAGGTAGATAGGATAATGAAGAAGGTGTTTGGTATGCTTTCCTTTATTGGTCAGAGTATTGAGTACAGGAGTTGGGAGGTCATGTTGCAGCTGTACAGGATGTTGGTTAGGCCACTTTTGAAATATTGCGTACAATTCTGGTCTCCTTCCTATTGGAAAGATGTTGTGAAAGTTGAAAAGGTAGACAATAGACAATAGACAATAGGTGCAGGAGTAGGCCATTCTGCCCTTTGAGCCTGCACCACCATTCGATATGATCATGGCTGATCATCCTCAATCAGTATCCTGTTCCTGCCTTATCTCCATAACCCTTGGTTCCACTCTCCTTGAGAGCTCTATCCAACTCTTTCTTAAATGAATCCAGAGACTGGGCCTTCACTGCCCTCTGGGGCAGAGCATTCGACACAGCCACCACTCTCTGGGTGAAGAAGTTTCTCCTCATCTCTGTCCTAAATGGTCAACCCCATATTTTTAAGCTGTGTCCTCTGGTTCGGCACTCACCCATCAGCGGAGTATAATCTTATATGTCTCAATCAGATCCCCTCTCAGTCTTCTGAACTCAAGGGTATACACTCCCAGTCGCTCCAGTCTTTCAGCGTAAGGTAGTCCCACCATTCCAGGAATTGACTCGTGAACCTACGCTGCACTCCCTCAATAGCCAGAATGTCTTTCCTCAAATTTGGAGACCAGAACTGCACACAGTACTCCAGGTGTGGTCTCACCAGGACCCTGTACAGCTGCAGAAGAACCTTTTTGTTTCTATACTTAATCCCTCTTGTTATGAAGGCCAGCATGCTATTAGCCTGCTGTACCTGCATGCTTACCTTCATTGACTGGGGTACAAGAACCCCCAGATCTCTTTGTACTGCCCTTTTAACTAAATTGATTCCGTTTAGGTAGCAATCTGCCTTCCTATTCTTGCCACCAAAGTGGATAACCATACATTTATCCACATTAAACTGCATCTGCCATGCATCTGACCACTCACCTAACTTGTCTAGGTCACCCTATAATCTCCTAACATCCTCCTTACATTTCACCCTGCCACCCAGCTTAGTATCATCAGCAAATTTACTAATATTATTAGTAATACCATCTTCTGTATCATTATTGTAAAAAGCTGCGGTCCCAGCACTGATCCCTGCAGTACCCCACTGGTCACTGCCTGCCATTCTAAAATGGAGCCGTTTCTCACTACTCTTTGTTTCCTATCAGCCAACCAAATTTCAATCCAAGTTAGTACTTTGCCCCAATATCATGCGCCCTAATTTTGCTCACTAACCTCCTATGTGGGACTTTATCAAAAGCTTTCAAAAGTCCAGGTACACTACATCTACTGGATCTCCCTTGTCCATTTTCAGAGTTACATCCTCAAAAAATTCCAGAAGATTAATCAAGCATGATTTCCCCTTCATAAATCCATGCTGACTCCTGTTACTGCTATCCAGATGTGTCGTAATTTCATCCTTTATAATACACTCCAGCATCTTTCCCACCACTGAGGTCAGACTAACTGGTCTATAATTTCCTGCTTTCTCTCTCCCACCTTTCTTAAAAAGTGGTACAACATTAGACACCCTCCAATCCTCAGGAACTGATCCCGAATCTATCAAACTCTGGAAAATAATCACCAATGCATCCACGATTTCTCGAGCCACCTCCTTCAGTACTCTGGGATGTCGACCTTCAGGTCCCGGGGACTTATCAACCTTCAGACCTAACAGTCTCTCCAACACCAATTCCTGGCAAATATAAATTCACTTAAGTTCAGGTCCTTCAGCCACTGTTACCTCAGGGAAATTGCTTATGTCTTCCCCAGTGTTGCCAGGGTTGGAGGATTTGAGCTATTGGGAGAGGCTGAACAGGCTGGGGCTGTTTTCCCTGGAGTGTCGGAGGCTGAGGGGTGTCCTTAGAGAGGTTTACAAAATCATGAGGGGCATGGATAGGATAAATAGACAAAGTCTTTTCCCTGGGATGTGGGAGTCCAGAACTAGAGGGTATAGGTTTAGGGTGAGAGGGGAAAGATATAAAAGACACCTAAGGGGCAACTTTTTTACACAGTATGTGGTACGTTTGTGGAATGAGCTGCCAGAGGAAGTGGTGAAGGCTGGTACAATTGCAACATTTAAGAGGCATCTGGATGGGTATATGAATAGAAGGGGTTTGGGGGGATATGGACCAGGTTCTGGCAGGTGGACTACATTGGGTTGGGATATCTGGTTGACATGGATGAGTTGGACTGAAGGGTCTATTTCCGTGCTGTATATCTCTATGACTCAGTGACTCTAATAGCCTGCTTCCATGGTGTAGGATTCTCGGATAAACATGCTCCCAAACAGGAATCCTTACTCCTAAGTAGGCAGGTATGTGTTGACTTCAATCTCATTCTAAAGCAGAAAGGGGTTAAACAACAGGATGTCAAGGAATAGCCTGTCAAGGAATAGTTGGCTGTAGTATGGCCAGTAGGAAATGTTGCAGATCTCCGTACATTCATGGGTAACCAGTACATGAATTCAGTGTGCCCTGAAGTTAATTAATTGGAATAAGAAATTTGTTTCACTTCATCGGTAAGATTTAAAGCTGTGATTATACTCACTCAGCAGAACTGTTTTCCATTCCTATTAACATTAATTGAGAGTTCAGATTCTAAGTGTCAAGAAGCTTCAAGAAAATGGTGAACAAAGTAGCAGCAACTGAACAGCAAACTCCAGTCAAGATTATTGAAGCATCTGCAACTGGATTACATCAGATTGCAACATAACAACTAGTTATAACAAATTCAAGTCACACATTAGATGGACTAGGAAGGGACAAGTTCAAATGCAATACCTTCCTACCTTCCAAAGAAGAATCTTCAACAAGCATAATGATATCACCTCAAGCGAGAAGGAGTCTTCAGGTAACCACAATTAAAGAACAAAAATCCGTTGGTGCAAGTTGTAAATGCAGTGAATTCTAACGTGGGGGTAGATGGGGTAGTGACAATATAATAATATAAACAAATTAATGGCAATAATTGTCAAACAAAAAGTGCTGTTATATATAGGTTCTGAAGGACTCCCAGTAGTTTACTCTCGAAGACTTTTTGTATGAGACCAGAAGATGGCTATCCCTTGCACACAGTAGACCACGTAAGCCAGAAAGAACCCACACATATAGAAGATAAAAAATGCAGAACATGCACAAGTATCCTGGGAGTTGGATGCCTTCTGGCTTATATTTGGAAGCAGAAGATTCCACACTGCAGATGAATTTCCACCCCTTTGCCAACTCCGAGTCAGAGCCACAACAAGATGTCAGCCTGAAAACCTAAACCATGCCAAAGCACTTTTCAGGCATTTCTGACAGACCTTAATCCTTGCTCAGGGAAACATATAGCAACATATATAATGCTGCCAAAACAGCGATTAGAGGGATAAATTATAAATGAACAAGTTGACCAAGTGAATCCAGTTTCAGGCTGTAAAGATTAAAATGGGATTTATCCTCAGGTGCAAGGATTTCATGAAAGTAATGTGTATGGTTTGTTTGGGAACTCTGTGGGCACAAAATCCAGGGACAGTCCTATATTCTGAAAACATCTAGAAATGCCCATTATGTGAAAATCAGTTTGACAATGATCTTATTGATCTGCATCAATCCCAGAAACAGATTGAAATCACATAGTTGTGTATTTCAGTTTGCTCCATGTTCAGGATTTCTAGCAGAAAGTCAGCCCAACTTCATATTATCAAGAGACTTCCAAGGAATGTATTAAATAAGTGAAGTTGAGCTGCCTGTAAAATTAAATGTCACATGACGGGAGCTGGGAACCAAGTTAATCATCTGTGTCACACTTGGGTAATCCTATACCTCAGCAAGGCAGGTTGGCATTACTCCAGGGTGCTGTTGATTAATAAACCAAACTGTGTTACTGAAATGACTTTGAGAGGCTCGGCCTGTTATTGACAGCGAGGCTTATCCCACGCTGTTCCAGGCAACTATAGAAGAAAATGTCAAGCAGGTAGAGTGACCATAGCTGGACGTGCTGCAGGAACATACCAGAGGTGTGTGCTGAAAATCTGCAAGGTTTTAGCTGCAGCAGATCCCCACATGCTTTGGCTGACCAAAGCCCTGATTGTATCAAAGTTCAGCCTACTCAGTATGAACTTAGGAAGAGGCAACAAGAACGCCTCTAAATCCCTGATTACTGTGTAATTCGCTTCGTGGTGATAAGCCTCTCTGTCTTCATGCTGGACAGAACAACATCAATTTAGTTTTTACACAAAGCCTCAAGATGATGTGAATATGTGAGATGAGTGCAAACGGCCTATGTTTCAGGCTCAGAGGAATTAAATAATATTGTCTACAATCCATCAAATGTGGGAAGGGTGCTTCATGGGAAGGACAATGGGGGAGTCAATAGGGGCAGGCAGAGGTGTATCATTATACCTGAGAATGACATTTTAACGTAATTTTTCTAACTTCTCTCAATTTCCATTGACATTTTGATTGTTTTGTTACAGCACCCCACCAAACCATGAACCATCAATGTTTGGTTTATAAAAGTAGAAAGGAGGATTGGAGGCAATAGCTACCACATGCATTAACTGGTAATGGTTGGTTCCTCAGTGCTAATGGATAATTAATGCTCACCCAAGATTCGATGAAGGTTAACAGTGTGAGATCACTGAGATTGTAGGAGGGCGAATGACATGTTGGAGACGTACCTGAAGAATCTGACCCAAACTTAATTCTATTCCATGTAATTTTAATGAAAACAATGGGATTGCAAATCACAGATTTATGAGAAAGACTGCAAAGATTCTTTAATTAAACTTTTTCGAACAGCGCATTAGTTCTGCAAAATATGGTCCTGACTACAACTATGTTGATCTCTCCTGAAATAATAAAGAAAAGCAAATGTCATTTTCTCTATAGCTGCCATACTGCGTTATTCCTGAAACAGTACTCGATGCATCAGCTGGACCTAGTGAAGCCCAGAGACTGACAGAATGAATGAAGACTGTCAACTTCATATTTGAGTCTAACATACATAGTCAAAGTCGGACCTAGGCTGTGAGGGGTGATCCATACAATAGGATAATGTCCCTCTACCAATCTACGTCAGTTCTGAATGGTAACAGTAGAGGTGCAGGTCTGCAACACATTCATAAGGACACATGCTGAAGCCTGGCCCAGTGGTTAGCACTGCTGTCTCACAGCATCGTGGACCTGGTTCTATTCCACCCTTGAGCGACTGTCTGTGTGGCGTTTGCACATTTTCCCCGTGTCTGTATGGGTTTCCATTGGGTGTTCCAGTGTTCCCTCACAGTCCGAAGATGTGCAGGTTAGGTGGATTGATTATGATAATTGCGGTGTTATGTGAATGGAGGGATGCTGGTTTTGGGTGGGATGTTCTTTGGAGTCTCAGTTTAGGCTTGTTAGGCCGAATGGTCCTTTTTGGGTTCTATGTTGGTGACCGTGAGACACTGCCATCTAAAATCCAGCATATGGGAGGAACAACCAGCAGCTGCTGCACTCCAGAGGGAAAAGTAGCAGCTGAAAATCCCCCAAGTAGCACAGGAGAATGCCTTAATCCTGAATATACAAATCTCACTATCTCTATTTTCATGCAACATAATGAGAGTAAGGAAATCCTGTGCCGTCATTACCAAATGTTTCTCCAATTGGAGCAGGACTTCCATTCAGAAGAAATGGATGACGTGCTCTACTGAATGTTTATGCCAGTGGATTGTTCAGTGTGTTTCTCTCATTTCTCAGGCCAAAGTTGCAAACAGGAGTCACGGATGCAATTTTGACAAGATTACCCCAATTTATACATTTCATCCACAACAAGGATTGGTCAAATAGCTGGGACAATGGGATTCTCCACCATCACAGGCATTCTCCAGGTTCAGGGTACTGTAGACTGTACACATATTTGTTTGAGAGCAGCCTACCTGCAATGTGCAGAGTCCAGCAACTGAAAAAACTTTCACTCCATTAATGTTCAGCTCCCCTGTGATGACAGATGTGAGATTCTGGAGACATGGACCAAATATCCTGGGAACTACCATGATGTATACTCAAAGGTTTTTGCATCCTTGCCCAGTTTTGTCCCTTATCTTGTTGTGTTAACAGTTTGAGATATTGACATGAGTTTTCAATTCAGTATTTTCTTAGGCATACAGGGAGCCGGGAAACAATAGCAGTCCCCCTTCATGCATGGCTTGAGGCATTTTTTTTAGGAAATGCCTTTAGGAAACTTCAGACATAAGCAGAATGAAGCTGCAATTGTGCTTCCATAATTCCAACAGGGCCATAGTAGAACAAACCAATAGGCTTCCCTAAGATGGGGTTCCAATACCTTGACCACTCCTGTTGGGTCTTGTGATGTAAACCAGTGTCATAACTGAGAATCATAACCCTCAATCACCTGTGGAGTTTCAGAAATCTTCATCGCGACATGTCTTCTTTTTAAACAAAGAGAAGATGCAGCCAAAATACAACTACAGATGTAAATACAATGGGTGTCTAGAAAGGAACCCTGTAATGTCACACCAGCAGGTGTCAAAGGAGGAAATGCACAACACACTAAATTGAAAACTCATGTCAATATCTCAGACTGTTAACACAACAAGATAAGGGACAAAACTGGGGTAAGAGATGTTTATTTTTCTCGTTTGGGAATTCACAAAGTTTGGGGTTAAATGCAATTACAACCCTGGTCAATGTGTGCTACTCCTATACATTCTTAGGTTTGAGTACCGGGGTGCTGTAAAAGGTATTGTCAAAAAGCCAGAGCCCAAGTGACATATAGGGCTCTGTCACTTGGTATGCTAGAAGCCAGTCAAAAGGAAACAGGGCAAGGGAACACTGTCCTGCTCCACATTTGCAAGTTTCAATGAACACAGATAGGACACAAGAGTGTGGTAAATGAAATGAGAATCAACCTTGCCTACTTCCTGCCTACCTTTGGCTTTGCCCAAATCCAGTTAGATCTTGGTTGATTAGTGGAAGCTCCTGTCTGAATTAGGGGGGATCATTGTTATGTATGCAGGAAGAGAGGTGGAAACATGACCTGATTTTCAAATGTGGTTGATACTCATTTCAACCCATTTCCATCAGGTTCGGTTGTCCGAGGTGCCAGGGGCATCTCTCTTGCAGTGACACAAACAACTGGTATTGGGATGGTTGGTGCCACCATTTCCTGTTGACTGTCCAAGGGCAAATGTGGTTGACAGTGCCAGAGGATCTACCATCAATGAGGCTTAATGCCAACCACCTCTACTTAATGATATAAGCTTTCACCCTACAAGTTCCTACAAGTTCCTAAAGTTGCCATTGTTGTAGGGAAAATCACCAGCCTTGGAGTCAGAATTGAGGTTTAATGACAGAGTTTATTGTACAAGGAAACGTCGGAGCTCCGGGGAGAGAAAGACACCAAAGGCACAGTGGTCAGCTGTGCTTCTTCTCTCAACCTGGAGCACATGTCAAGATACTTTGATACATTTTATGATATAAAAGATCAGTGATGAGGTTATTGTCTCTGTAACATAGTTTATTGTAAACGTTGCAGAATCATTGATAGTTTCGATGCAGTCATTGTCAGTTCTAGCGCAGTCTTTGTTAATTTTGGCAAGGTCATTGTCAGTTTCAGTGCAGACATTGTCAGTTTCAATGTCTGCGCAGAAGTCATTTGCTGTAGTAACAGATGCTAATTGCTCTTCCTGAGAAAGATAATTATTTCAGCCCTGGCTATTAGCAATTTGTATTGAGTCCATATCAAACAGTTAGCATTTCTATCAAAGGTGTTGGCTGGACCCAAACACTTCAGCGGGCAGTATACACTACTCATGTACATTCTCTCCCCCACCTGCCTTAAACTAATCAATTAGGTTGTGAGTGCATTGTGCTGGCATTCTGCTGGCCCCACGTTATATCTGTGTTTGCTGTGCTATCTCTCTCCATATGTGGTCCAGTGACCATCTTGCGTGTCAAGTGGCCAACTTATGGTTCAGTGGCCATCTTGTGTGTCTGTGTGCCTAGTATCACCTTGCCCGATGCCATCTCCCACTTCACCATCTTGAAAATGTCCCACTTCTCCCACCTCTCTGTCTTCATTAGTTAGCCAATCCTCAATCCATACTAATATGCTATCTCCAATATTATGCACTCTAACTAAAGTATTAAGGGATACGGGCCAAAGCTAGGTTTATGGAGGTAGGACCCAGATCAGTCACGATCTCATTGATTGGTGGAACAGGCTTAAGGAATTGAATGGACCACTGCTGTTCCTATGTTGGCTGATGAAGTAGTCTAACATGTGATACCTTATCAAATGTCTCGCGAAAATCCATTTATATTCATCAATTGCTTCTCCTTTATCTATCCTATACACTAACCATCTTTCACATGCACACACACACACACACACACAGACACACGCACACACACACACACACACACACACACATACGCAGTCACTCTCACTCACACACAACCAAGTACTCAGGCATAAGCAGATGTCCACACTGACACACACACACATACCCACATTCTCATGTACATGCTCACAGTCAGACACTCAGTTGTGCCACATACTCACACAGAAAAACACAAGCATACATACTAACACACACATGCTCAAAAGGAATTAAGGGCTATGGGGAGAATGCTGGTAAGTAGAGTTGAAATGTCCATCAGCCATGATTGAATGACGGAGTTGACTCAATGGGCCGAATGGCTTTACTTCCATTCCTACGTCTTATGGTCTTATGGTCTTAAAAACATGTGCACATTCACACATCCGTTCATGCTTGCATATACACACACTCAGATACATTGACATACTCACAAGCTCACACTCAATCATATACGCACATACATACACTCATGCACATACCTTTATTCATGCATGCTTTCACACACTCATTCCCACAATCACACGCACACATAACCACATAAGCATTCAAACTGACATTCAGACATTTTTGTTCATACACTAGCTCACACACAGACTTGCACATTCACACAGACTCACGAGCAGTCATACACACTCATGAGCACACTGACACCATCCCTCATTCACATTGACATACGCATGTCTATTGACGCACATACTCAGTTTCGGTTACTCACTCTCTTTCATACGCAAACACACAGTCACACACACTGCATTGCAGAATTAAACCTAAATGCTAAATGTTGACTTTAGCAACAAGATTCCCTTCCACCCCCGGGGCAAAAATTCAAACAATAATGACATCTTGCATCACGTTTCTGTGCGTTGAAAAGAATATTTTATCTGCAAGATGCATAAAAATTGTTTGACTTTTTTCTTACAGCTGTCTCAATAATATTTCTCAAGTTTGCCAGGCATTGACCCATTGCAGGATGAAGCAAGCTACCTCCATGAAAGGAGGATTCAGCTACTTCCTGCAGGTTTGGTGGTAGCCCTTCCTCCTACTACAAAACAAATTATTCAGCACTGGACACCAGTTATCAATCCTGTTAGCTTGCAGTTTCATGCGTAGACACGGAATCGTGGGCTTTTCCAATCAGATCTGTTCACCAGGATAGAGCATGAAGAGGGGAGAGAGCCTTCAGAATGAGAACAGCAGAGCTCTCGCCTGCATCATTCAACAGCAATCTGAAGCCTTGCATATCACATTCATGCTGTGCCTGGATACCCAAGCTGCTCTGAACACCTACAACAATCATAGATTCCACTACAGGAAGGATCGCTGTTGAGGATCAGACAACAGATACTAGTTGTGGGATTTTACATCACCCTGAGGAACGGGTTGTATGAGCCAAACTCACTGGCTGTTTATGAATCTCTATTTCATTCAAATGTGGAAGTTCAGTCAGGTATTCCATCTCCAGGGAATGTGAGCATTCAATCCATCCTAGAGGTCTTAGGGCGTCAAGACGTAAACTATCAGTTGGGCACTCACATCTTTCGAGCTTTGTCAGGTGTACATACTGTTTGTTGGAGAGAAACATCCTTCTTACCTGGATGTGTTCAGCTACAAGATAGTTTATCTCAGGGAAGTAATACACAGCTTCACTGAGTTTCCCTGAATACCCCTTTTGTGAAGTGTTTATCTTATCAGTGCTGGAGGCAACCATTCACTCTGTCATCCTGAAATGATCAGCCACGATAGGAAAGTGGAGAGCAGTACTGGTTACGTCTCACAGGCTGAGGTCGAGAGGAGGGAAGCACACATACACATCAACACACAGACACACAACGGCTGGCCCCGGTGATGGACGCACTGGGTCTGCGCACACAGCAGCAAAGTCATTTCCACTGCCTGCTGAGTGAAAATGAGCTGGAAGCACTGTCAGGCTGAATGTCTGCTTTCAGGATCAGGCCATGTGGAGGAAACAGCCTCACTTAATCAGTTTACTTACAGTGTGCAATCAAATCGTCGCACAAGCATGGAGCACTTTGCTGTGATTATGTAAGTGGGAGTAGATTTTTCCTTTCCCTGGTGTGGTGAGGGCACTGGTGAGGAAGTTGGCAAGAATACAAACATCAGAATCGTGACATCGAGAAAGGTTTTTTCTTAAATGTTGCCCTTAAGCTTTGAAAGGTGACTTTATTTGTCTTGATATAGGGGTGCTGGTTTCAAATAAACCTGTTGGACTATAACCTGGTGTTGTGTGACTTCTGATCTTGATTTATCCTGCAATGGGTCAATGCCTGACAAACTTGAGAAAGATTACTGGGCATTCAAAATGTCTGTTAGAAAAAAGAATCAAGCAATTTTTATGCATTTTGCAAATAAAATATTTTTCAATGCAGGAGAGTGTGACTCAAGATGTCAAGAGTTCTTGTCCCTGGGGTTGAAGGAGAACCGTGTTGCCAAAGCCAACACTTACTGCTTAGGTTTCCTTCTGTTTAAGTCTATGCAATGAGTACCTTCATGGCTTTGTGCTGTTGAGCAGCAAGTACCTTATTTCCAGTCATTTGCATCACATTATAAGCTTAACTGACCTCATTTCGATTCCACTTCCAATTCTCTTCTCATTCCCCCAGGAACCAAACGCTGCAAATTCCATACACAGAGATCCAAGTGTGTACTGGACCACTGCAAACTCCATGGTCAACTCTTTGTCCACACAGGACTGCATCAGCAAACCTCACACTTCACAGTGGCTGCTTTCACACCATCTTGGCACTTTAACACTTTAGGTTGGAGCTCAGGGAAGCCTATACCTAGCAAACATCTGGCAGGTTATTTTACACACACACACCACACACACACACACACACACACACACACACACACACACACACACACACACACGCCACACACACACACCACACACACACACACACACCACACACACGCCACACACACATACCACACACACACACACTACACACCACATACACTCACACACAGACACGCACCACACACCACACACACCACACACACACACACACCACACACACCACACACACACACACCACACACACACACACACACACCACACACACGCCTCACACACGCCACACTACACACCACATACACTCACACACACACCACACAGACACGCACCACACACCACACACACCACACACACACACACCACATACACTCACACACACACCACACAGACACGCACCACACACCACACACACCACACACACACACCACACACACGCCACACACACACACCACACACACACACTACACACCACACACACTCACACCACAAACACACACACACACACCACATACACACACCACACACACACATACACACACACACCATGCACACACACACACGCCACACACACATACACACACATGCACCACACACCACACACACATACACGCCACACACAGACACACACACACACACGCACCATACACCTCACACACGCACCACACACCACACACACACACCACACACCACATGCCCCACACATGCACCAATGTTGACTATAGACCCACGCCTTGTTCAGTTGGGAATATTACACACAGCAAAGTAATCAGACAATTCCAAGTGTGAGTTTTTATTTACAATGAGCAAAAGCAAGCATAAACAAAATGAATAGAGGCTGCAGTTCACCCCCAAAATGCAACCAAAATGTTGGTACGAGAACCAATGACTATTCTACAGTCAGTGATGGCCTGTGCCCACAGCTCCCATCTACTGTAAATGAGCATCAATCACGTCCTGTCTGCAGCACCCAACATAACAGAGACCTGTCACAGAGATGGAGCGATTCCTCCTCCCCAGTGTCCTCAGAAAACTGCTCCAGCTCCCCGACTTCCTCAGGATCTATCACATCAACTCATTGCCTGCTCCAATTGTACAGAGCACAGCACTCCTGGATGAGGTAGCACACTCTATCCGGACTGTACAGGAGGGCCACCCCAGAGCGGTCCAAATTGGAACCACATCTTCAGCAGTTCCCTCATCTCTTGCACCATGTCCCTGGTTGAGGAATGGGTAACATTGTACCTTCACTCTGGATCAGTCAGGGAGCTGTGTAATGGTGCCATCAGCTGTGGTTGCAGTGGGTAGCTCTTGCCCAGTAACCAGCTTTGTAAGTTCCCTGCTCTCTCAGATACACACCAGGTACATGAGAGTGCTCCAGGATGTAGGAACCATGCCAGGGCAGTGAGTACACACCTCCAGGAAGTGGTAACAGTGAGTGCAGATCACCCAATCATTAATGGAATGGAATCTCTTCCTGGTGATGAATTCTGCAGTGTTGTAATACCACCCTCTCAGTGCCACGTGGGTGAAGTCGATGGCGCTCTGTACCTGGGGGAAGACAGCAATGTTTCCAAAGCGCACTGCCCGGGTTACAGCACTGACCCCGTCATTGGGAAATGAGATGATCCGGTGTGATTCTGCACAGAGGGCATCAGTCACTGTCTTGATCCGTTTGCTGGAGCATGACTGAGCGATATCACCCAGCTCCCCCAGCACTTCCCTGGAAGGAGCCCCACACAGCAAAGTTCAGAGGGAGCTAGCACTTTCCCAGGGGGCGATGGGAGAGGGTGGCCTCCCTCTCCTGCTGCCCTCAGGTCCCACTTTCACAGCTGGGACAGCTCCATCAGAGTGACCCAGGACATGTGGAGCCTGCATTGACACTGCATCTCACTTATCTCCAGGAAATGCAGTCAGAGCAAAAACCCTTTGGTCCTTCTGTAGATATCTGAAAGACCCTGGAGCTGCCACCTCTCCTGAGTTTCTCATCCTCAACAGCAGCTTGTTGCTGTTCCTGGGTTTGCTGTCAGCCCGGGTCCTCCTGCATATACCTTCACCTTCTGAGCTAGGCAGCCACAGTGACCACCATCCCATCAGCGGCTAGGTGCATGAGTCTTGGTGGCAACGACATATCTTAGGAAAACTATCCCAAAACAGGCTCTTAGCTCTGAGAACGGTCAGTGGTGACTTTCCCTGTAGATACAGGTTTCCACACACCCTCTTCCCGACAGTAAGACATACAGAGCCTCGATAACATCGGCCATGTCTCCATCATTCGTTCAGTCTCAGCCTCAGTCTGGGCACCAACTTGGTGAAGATGCTGTGCTGGCTGAGGGACCAACGCATCACATCAAGAAAGGAGTAACCGTTGCACTCTGACCCCTTTCCCATCCCAGACGCACATCAAAATGATGTGGAGGTTCAGGTGTTGGACTGGGGTGGACGATATCATCGCACCCAAGTTATAGTCCAACAGGTTTATTTGAAATCACAAGCTTTCGGAGCTCTGCTCCTTCACCTGACAAAGGCTTGTGATTTCAAATGAACCTGTTGGACAAGAACATGGTGTCATGTGACTTCTGATTTTGCCCACATCAAAATTATGATTCCATTCAGTAGAGTCCATCGTAATACTTACAAGATGGATGCTGAAGTAAATGTCTCCTTCTCCCGCAGCAACTTGGAAATATCATAAGGGCCACCTTGGACCAGCAGTCCTCTCTTGTTAAGACTTTGCTGTTAGCAATGACACAGTGCAATTGATGATAAAATGATTGCAAATTAAATGTAGCTGAAGACTGCAAATACATATTTCATGTCTGTGTCCCCTTCAATGTCCTCAGGTGCTGCAGACATGGATCCTGTGCAATTGCCCACCAAGCTAACACTGACTCTGCCCATCCCAGCCATTGCCTCAGCCAGATTCCTGTTGCTTTTAGCATCTGGTGAATAGCTAGTGATGGCAAAGAGTGTAGTCCCCCTATGTAGAGACCCATCAAATTGAATTTCATCTCCTACTGACCTCCCTGTGCCCTGAGCCCCAACATTATACCTCAATGCTGCCCAACCTAGTTGTCGAGTTTATTTCTGTGTAGGCCATAGTGGTAGTCACTGTCAATGCACCACAGCCATTCCCTGGCACCTGTTATCTATATGGTCCTTAGATCTTGAAGACCCTGCCTATCACTGTCCTTGCTCTCCCTTGAATTTAAGCCGCTTCCTCCCCTTGTAATTTAAACTATCCCACTCCTTTTGACAGTGAGATCCCCTTTGCTCCACCCCACACCCTCCTGAATTGTCTTCAATGATCAATGCACGCACACCCCAGGGATTATTTCATCATTTATCTGACCAAACTGCTGACCGCTGTCTCTGTAAGACCCCCCTGACTGCTTCTGATGGCTACAGGACTGACCATTACCCAGTCTGTGGACTGTACTCAGACAGATGCTCTGGCCTTGACCAGCCTGAGTTGGTAACTGACCCAACATACCCCTGAGCTGTCTCCATGACTGATGATACTGGGACCTACTGACCAACATAAGCCCTTCAGTGACTGGGCTGAGAATTAGCATCTACCCACTTCCAGTCATGGCCATTTGGTTGAATAATGGTGGAGAGTGTTTGCCACGCAGCTGGCCATACTGTTGGTGTTAGATGGACTTCTCGATGTGCCACACAGCAAGATATCGAACCTACCCCCACCATCCGCCAGCCCCCAACCTGGACAGATCCTCAGTGACAACAGCCTATCTTGGTGACTACACAGAAGAGCATTTCAATGTATAGTACTGACAGCCTTTAGCTTCTGGCTGATGTGACAACCCACTAACAGGCATGGCACACCAGAGCATGGTGATGCAAGGCAAAGTGTGGATGCTGTGAACATGCAGTACTCAAGCATTAATAGAGTAAGCGAGCAGCCCTGAGATGCAGCCTGGTCCAATCCAGGAGCTGGATACCTGTCCCTGGACACAAAGTGTCCTTGCAACAGCCTCTCAATGCTAGTCCCCAGTGGGATATTGCAGAGATGCCCTTCAGTGCAGGTCTGCAATTCCTGAGCAGCTTTCTAAAGGAGTGGGGAGGTGTCATTTGATCCTAAATGGTCTTGGATGCCAATGCCTGTGGACAAGGCCTGCATGCAGCTGGTACCCACGGATCATGCCCTGAGATGCTGCATGTTGCTGAGCAGCATGACGGTTCCTTACAGCTAGTGGTGAACTGAAATCGTCAGGCACCCATTCTGACTTTCATGTTGAGAAATCTCAACAATGAGTCTACTGATGGTAGCTGAGAGGATAGCAAGATGCATATTCATGGATGAGAGGTGCACTTAATAAAATCATCAACGATCAGTGGTCCCCCTTAACAGGCGACTCACTACTCCCTGACGAGAATCCCACCCTGGCACCCTGAACTTAGTTTAAAGATGCCTTGAGGTGTCCCCAAGGTGAAGATTTTTCTCCCGGGGACCTCTTGGAGAATTCTGCTACATTTCTTGCCATAATCCACCTTCTTCAGTCCTATATAAGATTCTGCCCGATATTTCAATACAGACTGCACTGTGCAGCCCGCCTGTGTGTATTACTGTGACAATGGTGTTCTCTTAAGCCAAAAGCATCACGGTATCAAGAATGAAAACAATACGGTAACCATTCTGATTTACTATTAGCAAACTTAAAATATAGTGTATAATGTGAAATATATAATGACTTGAAGGTGCCAGTGTTGGACTGGGGTGGACAAAGATTAAAAAACACACACAACACCAGGTTATAGTCCAACAGGTTTATTTGGAAGCACTAGCTTTCGGAGCGTTGCTCGTTCATCAAGTGGTTGTGATGAAGAAGCGGCGCTCTGAAAGATGGTGCTTCCAAATAAACCTGTTGGACTATAACCTGGTGTTGTGTGATTTTTAATTAAAATATATGCAGTAGTCTTACAATCAGCATAGATGTACCAGAAGCATCAAGGGTTAAATTCCATCCTGATAATCGAGGTGTGTCTGTTCTGTATTAGTCCACTTTTTGGCAGAGAGAAAGACGTGATGTTTTCCCAGGACAAGAGAATGTGACTTAATGTGTTTGTGTAAGGAGGCCCCTGAGTATGGGCTGCAGCTGGAGGAAATTCAATTGTAAGACAATCAGAGAAGGATCCAACTACAGGACGTTGTAACATTACAAACCCATGGTTGCCCAGCCTTCACTTTCTAAAAGTTGTGATTTCATCTCCTTCCATCACTAATGTGGCACCTTCCCGTCCCCCTCACCCCAACCTCCACCCTCCCTCAACCCCACCACCACCACCATGAAAGGCGAATGAAAGGAGTGGTTGGGATCTTCAGCCCCAGTGCCAAAGAGGTGAGCTAATCATAAGTTGGAGGTAACTCGGAAACCATCAGGTTTATGTTAATCCACCTTCTTGAATATCTTCTGCTTCCAGCTCTGATACACCAGCATCACATCACTAGTAAGGAATTCATTCACACTGAGGCCTTCCCTGTTCTGTGTTTCTGAATCTGTAAGAGAGAGAAGACCTATTTTGCTGCCTGGTAATACAGGAAACAAAGTGAAAGGTCTTGTTACTCAGTGGATCTGGATGGAAGCTGAAGCTTGCAGACAAGTACTTCCTTTTGGCTTTCGTGTCACCCCATTGCCGAAAGGGGTTAGGTGTCAAGCTCCCTTTTTTGCTGCCTCAAGAGCAGACATTTCTACAACAGGGTAGCAGCCAGCATTCTCCTCTACCAAGATGGAAAAAAAGTTTATTTATTTGCGCTTATCTCAGTGTTTGCCCTCAAGCAGGAACTGCAAGCCCTGGTCTCAGGGCATCAGGTAGGCCGAGTCATCAATCTTCTTTGGCTGTCTTTTGAGTCTTGAGGACACACGAGAGGCTGTATTTAGTCTCCACCTGGATGTGTCATGATGTATAATTAGAGTTACCATAAAAATGCATGCATGGAGTTGGGGCCTGAGAGAGCTAATGATGCTTTTGGTGGTTGGGGGGTGGGGGGGGGGGGGGTGAAGTGTGGGGGATGGGGGGAGTGGTAGCATCTGAGATGCCAGGGGTGTTGGTGGTTAGTGGAGATCGTGGAGCTGGAGAGGTACCAGTGGTCCTAGGGATGATGCTGGGGATAACGCTAAAGGTGCAGGGATAGGGAGTGGGGTTCTGGTTGCCAAGAGTGTCAGCTTTTGGTGGGGAAGGGAACATGGGAGTCTATGACTGATGATTATGATGCCAGGGTTGCCACGGTGGTGAAAGCATGGATTGCCAGAGTATGCAAGTGTTTGATCGAGAGGGTTGCATTTCCAAGTGAGCTCTGTAGCTGTTATGTGGAGCCCTAAATAAACCAACATAACAATTGGGGTAAGTTCAAAACAATCAGCCCACACTTTCACCCTGACAGGTGACAGTGGGCAAACATTGCTGCACGGTAACTTCCAGGTTGGAGTCTTCCTGGGAGCTAACATGCTGTTGAATCTCTGAATAATACTGACTGTCTCAGTCTTCACTGCAACTAGGATCACAGGATTCAGATCAACAGCTTTTATTGATCCAACTGCTCAAATGATAATCGCCTTGTTCAGTCTCCCACATTAACCATGAGTGTGGTTAATGTTACGGCTAATAGAGACAGCAGAAGAATTTTTAAATAATTAACATTTCTGATACTTCCCAGAACATCAAGATGACCTGTTGGCTTCAATTAAGTATTTGTGAATTCTGGTCACTTTTACAAGGCAGGAAGGGTGGGTTAATTCCTTTCCCCATCCTACACTCGCTCTAGCCACAGCTGTGTTTCAATTTAAAAGGGAGGTTATATAGCTAACCATATTTACTTTAGACAATATATAGCTCTGTATCAGAAACAAATCAGCTAGGTTCCTTACTAAATAAAGCTAAGGAGTTAAATATCACGTGAGACATTGTACAGTATTTCCATTTTGTTACTGGTGACAAAATGCAGTTCCAGTTAACCAGTAGACACACAAACACACGCAGATATAGGCACAGGGCTACATAAAGCTTCACACAGAGAGACACAAGCATGGGCACACAGCTCCAAGCCAAGAGAAAAATTTGGACCAAGTTATAGCTAAAGTCAGAAAAAAGAATTGTTCACAGTTTGTTCGAATGCTGGCCTACAGCTGAAATTACTTCCCAGACAAGTAATTTGGATTTTCCCCCTGGATCAGCTATGGCTAGTTCAGACACAAATTCAGACACTCCAGCTGTGGCCTTCCAGTGGGTTTTCAATGCAGTAATGTTGGTAAGAGGTGTTCCAGAAAAAGAGACAGAGGACAGAGAATTGTCTGTTTTCCAAACCACCATACTTCACACCTTCAAACTGCTTCATTTGACTTCTTTCTGAAAATGTTGGTGGTGGGTGTCTGGAATGCGTTGCCAGTAGCGGTAGTAGAGGCAGGCACTGTAGATTCATTTAATATGCGTCTGGATAGATGCATGAGTAGGTCGGGAGCAGAGGGATACAGATGCTTAGGAATTGGGCGACAGGTTTAGACAGTAGATTTGGATCGGCTCAGGCTTGGAGGGCCGAAGGGCCTGCTCCTGGGGTGTAAATTTTCCTTGTTCTTTGTATAAACATGCAAGAACAAGAGTAGGTTACTCAGCCCTTTGAGCCTGCTCCATCATTCAATAAAATCATGGTGAATCTGATATTAGCTTCAACTCGACATTCCTTCCCCCGCTCCCCACCCCCCATCCCCCTGATAATCAGGAATTTATTTGTTGTAGACTTGATGATTTCATTCAAGCAGATTCAGCATCCTTTGCTGCTACTGTCAGTGTGTTTTCCGGTAAAATGCATTCTCTTCAAAAACTCCAACACCACCACATGGCCTGCCAACAATACTATAAATTACTAAGTCAAAGGACCCAGCCAATTATGTTATAAATGAATGCTTCAGATAGAACATAGTGGAAAGAAAAACTTTGTCTTTAAAAACTTAATCTATGTGATGCACTTGAAACTTGCCCTTGTAATAAATTTGTGAATGTGAGAATACAATGATAATTTCTTTTAGTCCATAATCGTCAAACTGCCTTCATATAAAAATCTGGCATCTATAAAAATGCCTTACTTAATTGGTACTAACAGCATGAACTCTATGACAACATATTTATAGTTTTGATCAAAAATATTGGGATTTGTCACCTGACATTCTCTGGCACACTGAAAATCAGCCGAACTGTAATCACCCTAAATTATTTGCCAAGGGTGATGTTTTGTTTTCAGGTTTTCTCTTGTAATAAAAGTTGCTACCTTAATCTGTAGAACTCATTTTAAGTTTATCTTACCTTGTAACAAATGTAATTCTAAAATGTAATTCCATTTTTATTCCATCTCAATTTTTGCAGCTTTTTTTCCAGTTTGTTTAACCAAATATGTTGACCAAACAAAAACCCAGTATAATAAATATGTAAATGACTACAGGAGCAAACATTAAGGGTAAAACAAATTGTGTAATTTTGCTAAATATAGTGAAGGAGATAAATATTCCATGAGGTATTGCATAATATTTCCATTTCATTACTGGTGATAATATGCAGCTCTGGTAAAGTTTGTACTACGCTGCTACATTTTTCATTACATGCTCTCTATTGGATTAAGCTGCTACTGCAAAATGAAAGGATAAATTATCATATCTTGTGGCTGGTATAGTATTTTTGGGAAGAACAGGCAGCTTTGGATGTGTGGCTCCCAAAGTCTTTGACCATGAGAGGTTTTCTTTGTTGCCTGTCTGCTGAAGATGATAGAGATTATTTACCTTGATCAGTCAACAATATCATTATCAATACATTAGGGGGCTATCTGAATAGTGGGAGGCAATCTGGATGGTCCCTTGTTTCTTTCTAGCTAGTAATTTCAATAATCCATTGGAAAATCCTATGTAATGATTATGCCATTAGTCAGACACTATCTACCAATTTACTAATTGGATGCTTTTAGGGAACAGTGATAATTTTATCATGAAATTCTTGGTGGCAATGGGACAAAAAAAATTCAGGCAATGACTTGGAGTAAGAGTAATTAATTGGAAGAGGATAAACCTCAATGAAAATGAGAATGTTTCTGGTCTAGATACAATGGAAATAAACAATAGGCAGGAACATTTGTAATGAAATAATAGGATGCCTTTAAATAGACGATAGTTTGGGTGCAAAGTCCATTCCCACAAAAGGGGAAATAAGGTAAACATTTAGGAGCACTCTAAATGCCAAAAAGAGAAAATGGAAGTTGAAAAGGGGTGTATTTGTTGTCAGGCTGGTGGATAACATAATTGAGAATCAGTTTCAATCTAGAAGGATCAAAGGGGATTGAAAAAAATGATATGGAGGAGTGAAAAGACCACATGAGTAGAGACTGGAAGCTTATCCAAGAAAGCTGAAAATGTGTTGCTGGTTAAAGCACAGCAGGTTAGGCAGCATCTCAGGAATAGGGAATTCGACGTTTCGAGCATAAGCCCTTCATCAGGCTCGAAACGTCGAATTCCCTATTCCTGAGATGCTGCCTAACCTGCTGTGCTTTAACCAGCAACACATTTTCAGCTGTGATCTCCAGCATCTGCAGACCTAATTTTTTACTCGAAGAGCTTATCCAAGAAGGAATGCAAAAGTCTTTTTCTGTATAGACATATAAATGGTAAAAAGATGGTGAACGAACTGGGACATATAATGGACGCAAAAGGGGATTCACAGATGGAGACAAAGGGCATGACTAAGATAGTAAATGAGTACTTTCCATTTATCTTTAAAAAGAAAAAAAGTGCTGCCAAATTCATGGTGAAAGAGGAAATACACGAGCTGTCTTCAATATTGATAAGGAGGAGGTATTAGATATGTTGACTATTTATAAAGTTCCCAACATAAATGTTCAACAGGTGAGTGTTATCTGATGTTTGCAAATGTTGCATGCATTAAAACAAATTCTTGACAGCAGTTTTCACATTGAAGTAAATTATACCTGGAACAGAGAATGACTATCAGCATTCTCAATGCAAAACAGCCATCAAGGTAAACGTTTCCAAAGGGGAGGATAGCAACAGCATGCTAACAGCAGAACTTCTATACTGTTGAAGGACTGGAATAAACAATGGACAGAAATTCTTTAAACATGATATTTTGACCAAATATTGTGAAAGTTAGAAGTAAACTGAAGATACAAGGAAAAGAATGAAGTAATAATTTTGTATGTTTGCTGCTCATACAAATGTGACTACTACACTGGTTATGACTTCCCATCTACAAACTTAAGCATGATTCCATTGTTTGTATGTGGCACCTTCAAAGGAAAACAGAAAAACTTTTATTTTGGCAACATTTTGTCTCAGAAACATTCCAACCATTCTTCACATGCATTGAGCTGCCATATAGCTCAAGCAATCATGAATAGACATCATAAGAATCCACAAACAACAAGGATATTGTAACATCATAGGAATTACAGTTCAGAATGAGGTCATTCAGCCTACCATGACAGGTCTGTGATAACTCTTTAAGTGGAATTAAATAAACTATTTACTATAATCTATTTCCCTACCATTTCACATTGCTGCCTAATTCCTTTTGAATAATAATATAGAATCGACCTTGATATCTACATGTGGCAAAAGATGGATGATCTTTGTCTATTGACATTGTTTTAGGGGACAGATGTTGACCAAAGCTTTGGGATCAATGGCACAGCAATGAAGATAAAAAAACAAATTGGACCCTATAAGGGAGTTGTTTTTGTCATAGGCTTGTCAGCTTTTGGTCAGGATGCTGTGCTGCTACTAATGCTCCTTTCCAGAGTCATAGAGCCATACAACACGGAAATAGACCCTTTGGTCCAACTCATCCATGCCGATAAAGATTCCTAAACTGACCAAGTCCCTCTAGCCTGTGTTGGCCCTGCATCCCTCTAAACCTTTCCTATGCATGGAACTGTTAAAATGTTTTTCAAATCTTGTATCTACCACTTCCTCTGGCAGTTCATTCCATATACGAACCACCCTCTGTCTCTTAAAATAACAAACTTTAATGGGTGAAACAGCTGTCAATGGCACTCTGTGACAGATCAACAAATAGCTAATGGAAACGTATCAAATTAAAATAACATCATCTGATGTGATGGTTCACCCAGCCCCAGTGGTGCCCACCAGTCTCTAAAGACTTCTGATATGCAGGCAGAAACTGAAAATTCCATCTCAACAGAAAGCTGACGTCAGAAAATGGTAGACAGTTGAGCACTATCAAGTTTAAGGGCCTGTCTGTTCAGCAATGATAGACAATGAACCTTTCATGAGTCCTAACAAGACGAACCAATTGATTTGGCAACAAAATTCCACGGTCAACAACCTAAAGGTTACCATTGACTAGAAATGCACTGCCCCCACAGTATAAATACATTGGTTATAACAAAGGTTCAGAAGCTAGGATTACTGCAGCAAGTAACTCACTTCCTGACTCCCCAAAGACTGTCCATCATCTACAAAGCACAAGTCAGGAATGTAATGGAATATTCTCCACTTGCCTGAATGAGTGCAACACTCAAGTAGCTTGACACTATAGAGGACAAAGCAGCCTGTCCACATTGAATAACATCCATTCTCTCTGCCACAAACACTCAGTGTGAACTATGTACAAGATGCACTGCAGAAATTCACCAAAGGTCCTCAGACAGCACCTTCCAAACCCACATCCCCTTCCATCTAGGAGGATAAAGGTAACAGATACAACTTCCTCTGCAATCTGCTCATCATCCTGACTTGGAAATATATCACCATTCCTTCATTGTCAGAGGAACAAAATTGTGGAATTCCCTCCCTAAAGGCATTGTGGGTCTCCATACAGCAACTAGGGATGGGCAATAAATGATGGTTCAGCCAGGGAAACCCACATTCTGTGAAATGTTAAAGAGTCATTAATTCCAAGATAGCAATTGATCCAAAAGACATTGGTGAGTTAGATGTAATTATTAAAACTGTCAGGATCTAGAAATGACACTCCATCGGGATTAACAGCCTGACTCCACAATTCTCCCCCTAAGACCATATAACATCATCAGATTGAATGGAGACTAACGTCGTCTCCAGCATTAACCCTTTTAGAGTCATTTCCTGACAGAACAGCATAGGTGGTCAGATGGACACTGATTGATTAAATGACCTTCTTCATTCAGAACTAGTTTTTGTGAATTCCCTGTTCTGTTATAGGTGGTGCAAGATGCTTTTAATGTCCAAGAGAGAGATAAGAGAGGAAAAGAGAGAGAAAGCAGCAGACCTTGTCTTACTGGCCTGATAGTGTCGTCTGTGAGGCACTACTTGATCCATCATGCCTCAGAATGACGGGGAAAGAGTGTGAATTCATTTCAATTCCAGGAGACTTGTTACCTGCCATTTTCTGTAAGGTTGGTGTCCTAGGACTGCCCATCCAGTCAAGTTATTATTCAATTAGGGCCCTATGCTAACTGCAGTGCCCACTTTGATTTTAATCACCCTGGCAGTTCACATTTCTGGGCCCAGCCTTTCAAACAGTTTTAAATCATGACATTTCTCTCCAACTTCAGTTCCAGAAGAGTCAATTTTGACTCAAAATGGAGCTCTGTCCATTTCTCCACAGGGGTGGCCAGACCTGCTGAGTTTCCTTTCTCATTGCAAATCTCCAGAATCTGCAGCATTTTGCTTTTGTCATATAAACATAAGGACATGAAAAATAGGAGCAAGAGTAGGCCATCCAGCGTCTCAAACCTGCCCTGCCATTTAACAGGCCCCAGATCTCAGCTCCTCCTTCGTGCCAGGCTGCAAGACTGATGTGATGTTTTGGAGGTCCTTGACAGCACTGGCACACCGTACCCAGCTTGGTTAGAGACAGAAAACTGCAGACATTGGAATCCAAAATCGACAGGTTCCTGAAGAAGGGCTACACCCAAAACATCAACTTCTCCACCTGCTGACAGTACCAAGTTGGCAGCCCTCTGCAATTACATGGCAGTAATCTGTGCACGAATTGCTCCCTTATGGACCTCATGGACCTCACAGCCAGCATGTTGAATTGTGTGGTTCCTTTAAGGTTGACAGTTATCAAGCTAACTTATACGTAACCTGCTTGTCTTCTTTATGCCCATTTCCAATTGTTGCAGAAGCATGCACCCACACAAATTAGAGGGAACCTTGATTAACATCTTAAGACATTTATTTTCAATGCACGCTGTTCTTTTCAAGTCAGCTTCTGTACTTCCAGCTTCAGTATTTTTAAGCAATTGCATTAGACACCACCAATGATAAGTCCCAAATGTTTTCTAATCATTGTATTCTTAACAGGTTTGTTATTCTCTTTGTGCCTATGGGTGAGCTGAGACAGATACACAGATGCTGTAATATAGGCACTAACTTCAGAGAACTGCCTGCTTTGTTATATCAGCTACTCATAGATCACCTGATGCAGGGCATCTATCACTATGCCCAACCACCACAGATATAATCAGTGGAGACATGCAAGTAACAGGTCAGAACCCCACTGAAGGACTCTACGCTGATAATGGTGAATCCCTCAAGTCATTGAAAAGCTCCAAGGTTATAAATTCAGGTAACAGAGAAGAGCGGAGTGCTGTGTTTTAATGCTTGCCAGCTTTCCCTGAGTGTGATCAATCCAGCATCCTGATCAGCTGTAACTTTTGGAAGCTGAGAGCCAGTTTGTATCGCATTGTAGCTTTACAGCTGCATGTCGGACTGAACTGATCCCCTGCTAGTGGCAGTCCACAGCACAGCCAACTGTCTCTTCACACTGTCCCACCCAGTGAGTGGCTCTGTCAATGGGAGTATCGCCTCATGAGAATTCACAAAGCTAGTGAAAGGAAATGAAGCCTGAGAGAAAAGTCAAAAGAAGAATGGGGCGACGGAAATCTTAAGGAAGGAAATTGCCTTGCTCCAGGGTGAGAGCAGCCAGTTAAAAGGTCAAACCTTAAACAATCACAGCAACCACATTTAGACAAAAAAATTCAGAGCAGCATAAAATACCTGTAAAGACCTAGGGTAAGTTAAAGAAGGCCTCCAAACCAAAGGGAATTATTAATCTCACCTTAAATACAGGTTTCGAGAAAGCTGACCATGAACACCGAATTATAAATTAATCTGGTTGTCTGTAAAACATTGTGGCAGGAGCTAGGAACTATCCTGCACTGAGTTATAATATTTTGCTGATACGGTATTCTAAATGTATAATTCAGAATCGTCTACTCACTGAAATCATAACTAGATCAATGTTCCCTCTAATTTCTGTTTGTTGTGCACAGCCAACATGTTGAATTGTGTGGTTCCTTTAAGGTTGACAGCTATCAAGCTAACTCATATGTAACCTATTTGACCAACTGTTGCAGAAGCATGCACCCACACAAATTAGAGGGTTAACATCTTAAGACATTTATTTTCAATGCTGCTCTTTTCAAGTTAGCTTCTGTATTTGTAGCTTCAGTATTTTTATGCAATTACATTAGACAACATCAAGGATAAATCCCAAATGTTTTATATTCATTGTATTCTTAAAAGGTTTGTTATTCTCTCTGTGCCTATGGGTGAGCTGAGACAGATACACCGATGCTGTAATATAGGTGCTCACTTCAAAGGACTGCCTGCTTTGTTATATCAGCTACTCACAGATCACCCACCGGGTGAAAATACTCCCTCAGAAAACGTGTGCAATTTTCCGTTAGTGAGCAACAATAGATTTACTTTAGAGCACAGGTGTTGAGATTGCTGATTGTTTGAACTTTGGCATGGGTAGGGTCGGGAATTGGTTGTAAGTGGGAGACAAAGAGTAAAGATAATGGGCACCAATTGGCATGATGTGGTGAGTGGCATTTCACAGGAATCTGTACTGGACCCTCAGTATTCAGCTGTATTTATAAATTACATTCATAAAATAATGGAACTATGGATCCAAATCCACCAAAACCCCTAAGTAATGCAACAGAAAGCTGCAAAGCTTCAATCTAGATCTTCCAGTCTCCAAATGATTGGAGATCAGACCTACTCTTGCACTCATCCCATCCAATCCACTGACCAATCTATCACCCTAATCTCTCAACCTACTGACATCCCAACCCTTCACGCACTTACCACCTTACCATCTCACACATTGACTTACATATATATCCTTGCCTCAATAGCAGTCAAAGTGGCTTTGAGTGCTTTAAACATCCTTACTTCCAGGAAAATTGGAGCTATTACCTTACATAGGGAGCATTCTCCTTGTTTCTAATACTAATCCTGAACTGAGTGAATTCCTCATCAATTTCCTATGATGAACGAGTCTGGGACAGGTTGGATGAGAAATTAGCCTTAAAAGCCATTGACAGGTAATGGGCAACCTTTAATAAAATCTCTGTCAGTTGTACCCGTTTTAATGTAATTGAAAGATCTGAGCCTATCTTTCTGGGCAAATCTGTGATAAATAACTTTCTGAGTTGGGGAATTATGAGGTCACCCACTCTGGAAATAAGAAAAATTGTTTCTCAATGGTGAAAAGGTAGGACTGTGAATGAGCAGTTAGAGGCCAGGTACAAAAATTACTCCAAACGGACAGGCTGGTACAAAAGAACTAAAATCTTGCTGTAATGTTGGGCTTGACTTCAAAGGAGCTGGAACATCAACGAGTAGGTGGTACGCACTTTATATAAAGCTCTGGCTTTATCGCTGTACAGTACTGTATTCAGTATGGGTGTCAGTTAACTCAGTTGACTTGATGACTACAGTGTGGTGTGGGATAACACCAATAGCCTCTCTCCGTTTAACATTTTTATTCTTCTTAATCACTTGAAAACCTCAAATAAATCAAGTATTCACCTTTGAAATTCCATTGATAGTAGCCCTAGCCTGTATAATCACTTCTTACAATCTAATGCAGAGAAACCATACACCATTGTAGTAAATCTGTGCTGTAGTGCCTTCAATAACAATGTATTCTTCATAAACTGTTGTGTCCAGAATAACTCACTGTACAGGTGTGGTCAAACCTGAGTTTTGAGAACGAGAAGCATGGCTTTTCATTCCTGATAATCTAGTTCTCTAGACGTAACAACATGTCTTATATGAGCATGTTTGATTATTTTCTGGATCCTATTATAATACCTTGATGCCCTGTACCTGGATGGTGAAGTCTTTTTGAACATTCCTGCTTTTCATTATTTAGGAAATATCCTTTTCTAACCTTTGTTGGTCTAGAGTGGATGTCCTCAAATTTATTTGTATTAAAATCCTTTCTTCACAATCTTGCCCAGTCACTGAAGCAATCAAAATCTTCATGTAATTTTCTGCTCCATCTAACATTGTGCCAGTGGCAAATTTGGATGTGCTGCTTTCTATCCCATCATTACTCTGTTAATAAGCCTGGTGAAGAGCTGACATCCCAACACAGATCTTTAATTATTGGAGACTGCTCATCATATCCAGTTCATTGGAGTTTCTGCCTGGTTCTAAGACCCTGATTTTTGGTCTGAGTAAGGTCTGCAATGACAGGAGAGTACCCGGTTCCACAATTGAGATTTCTAAAATTAACCAACTGCACTTCTTATTTCCATCCCAGCTTGGCGGGTGGGGTAGTGCTGGATTGGAATTCAAGCTGGGTGACCTGGGAAGAGCAGAGGAAGCTGTCAGATCCCAAGGTGGGGCTGGGTAGAAGGCCGGTCTCAGGGCTATCGCATTGTGACCAAAAACTAAAGTAAAAGAATTAAATATAAAATATTCCTCCAGTACTTACCCCTCACACCGCCCTCACTCTCATCTCATGCCCATACACTCTCATGCTCTATACATGTCAACTCATGTGACCTGTTGTTCTCTATCCCCATCTCTCATGGCTCCTCATTACACTCTATGTCAATTAGTGGCCATATCCAGTTTGAAGACTTTTCCCTTTCATCCACCATATCAGTGTACCTAATCTCTACAAGGAACCATGTACTCAGGAGGAAAACATTAATGTTCTATTATTGAAAGTTCTACAATACAGATCACATTGTAGGATGGGACACGCTCAAATATTGAAAAGACAAATTTTGACAGCTGCTGACAGTTCTTGACACTCCTTGACAGGTATTGATAGATCTCAAGACTTCTTGACAGATCTTGACACTTATGACCCTTCTTGACATTTCTTGACAGTTCTTAATGGGTCAACATTTCTAGATGATTTACATTTCATGACAGGTCTTGACAGAAGTTTCTTCACTTTTTGTGAATTTTTTTTATTCTTCTTGACAGATCTTGACACTTCTTGACATTTCTGTACAGGTTAACACTACTTGACAGGAGGAGAAAGTGAGGTCTGCAGATGCTGGAGATCAGAGCTGAAAATGTGTTGCTGGAAAAGCACAACAGGTCAGGCAGCATCCAAAGAACAGGAGATTCGACGTTTTGGGTATAAGCCCTTCTTCAGGAATTCTTGACATTCATAAGCACTTCTTGACAGCCTTGATAATTCTTGATGAGTCTTGATTGATTGATTGACACTTTATGACAGGACTTGACAGACATTTATTTACTAGTAGTGATATTTCCAGACATTTTTTGACTGATTTTGATGCCTGTCAACATTTCTTTACAGATTGACATATCTTGACACTTCCGGGCAAGTCCTGGCAAATCCTGACAGGCCTGTAAATTGGGCGGCTCTGAGCGTTCTATATAAAAACAATGACTGCAGATGCTGGAAACCAGATTCTGGATTAGTGGTGCTGGAAAAGCACAGCAGTTCAGGCAGCATCAGAGGAGCAGTAAAATCGACATTTCGGGCAAAAGCCCTTCTTCAGGAATACAGACAGAGTGCCTGAAGGGTGAAGAGCTAAATGAGAGGAGAGTGGGGGTGGGGAGAAAGTAGCATAGAGTACAATAGGTGCGTGGGGGAGGGGGTGAAGGTGATAGATCAGGGAGGAGGGTGGAGTGGATAGGTGGAAAAGAAGATAGGCAGGTATGACAAGTCATGGGGACAGTGCTGAGCTGGTGGGGGAAGGTGAAATGAGGAAACTGTTGAAGGCGGAAGATGAGGCGTTCTTCCTCCAGGCGTCGGGTGGTGAGGGAGCGGTGGTGAAGGAGGCCCAGGACCTCCATGTCCTCGGCAGAGTGGGAGGGGGAGTTGAAATGTTGGGTCACAGGGCGGTGTGGTTGATTCGTGCAGGTTCCCTAACGACCATTAAATGTCAGAGTTTCAAAAGACCATTAAATGTCAGAGTGGAACTAGGCAATTCAGCCCATTTAGACTGGGTAACATTAGATGAAGAGAAATCTTATTAGTTTGGATAAAAAGAGAAATAAAACATTTGTAAGGTTTAGGAAACAGAAATCAAATAAGGCCCTTGAGGAATATAAAGGAAGCAGAAAAGAATTTTTAAAAAGAAATGAGGAGTTCTAGAAGGGGTCATGAAATATTCTTGGTGAGTAGAAATAAGGAGAATCCCAAGGCATTTTTTTATGTACATTAGGAGCAAGAGGGTAACAAGGGAAAAGTTAGGTCCACACAAGTTCAAAGGAGAGAATTAATGTGTGGACGCATAGGAAATGGATGCGGTCCCTAATGAGTACTTTGCATCAGTATCCACAAAGGAGAAAGACGTGGATGATGGTAAGTTTAGAGCATGGTTTGTTGATACTCTAAGGCATGTGATAATAAGATGGAGAAGATATTGGGTGAAAAATATTATGGCAGATAAACCCCCCAGGGCTTGATGGGATCTATCCCAGGATACTGAAGGAGGCAAGGGAGGAGATTGCCTTGACAGAGATCTTTGTATTCTCTTTCGCCACAGGTAAGGTCCCAGAAGAGTGGAGAATAGCCAGTGTCGTTCTTTTATTCAAGAAGGGCAACAGGGATGATCCAGGAAATTATCTACTGATGAGCCTTACCTCAGTGGTAGGGAATTTATTTTAAAGGACAGAATTGAGTTGCATTGGAGAAAAATGTACTTATTAAGGATAGCCAGAATGGCTATACGCAGAGGAGGTCTTGTCTCACAAATCTGATTGAGCTTTATGAAAAACTGATGAATAAGAGTGATGACAATGGATGCTATCTACAGGGATGTTATGAAAACACTTGAAAAGATTCCTCATGGTAGGCTGGTCCAAAAGATCAAATTACATAGAATCTATTTGTGAGTTGGAAAATTGGAGACAAGATTGACTTGGCCATAGAAGACAAGGCGATTGTGGAGGAAGGTGACTGGAGAGTGGTGACAGGTGGTGTTCCTCAAGGATCAGTGCTGGGACCTCTTTTATGTAAATGATTTGGATGAAAATGTTGGTGATCTGATTAGTAGGTTTGCAGATGAGATGAAAATTGTTGGAGTTGTGGATAGCGAGGAAGGATATCAAAGGATGCAGCAGAATATGGATCAACTGCAAAGTTGGACTGAGAAATGACAGGGACCTCACATGCGAGATGAAAGTATACAATAAATTGCTCTTAGGAGCATTGACATATAGAGGGCTCTTGATGTGCACGTCCACAGCCTCCTGAAAGTGGCTTCACGAATGGATAAAGTGGTAATGAAGACATATGGCATGCTTGCCTTTATCAATCTGGGTGTTAAGCTGGTAAGTCGTGTTGCAACTTTATAAGACTTTGGTCATTAGGAGTATTGTATGCTATTCTGGTCACTTATAGGAAAGATATGGAGGGTTTGCAAAGGGTGCAGAAGATGCTTACCACGATGTTGCCTGAAATACTATAAAGAGAAGTCAGACAAACTTGGATTGTTTTCATTAATAGCATTGGAGATTGAGGACTGATCTGATAGCAGTATATAAAATTATAAGAGACATGGATCAGGGGATAGTTGGAGTCTGTTTCCCAGGAAGGAAATGTTAAGTACTAGGGGCTTGGTTTAAGGTGAGAGGGGGAAAGTTTAAAGGAGATTTTTAAACAGAGTGTAATAGGTGCCAGAACCCATTGCTAGGTGAGGTGGTAGGAGACAAAAACCCTGCAGATGCTGGAATCCAAAGCAGGCAAGTCAGGCAGCATCAGGAGATGGAGGAGCTGACATTTCAGGTGTAACCCTTCTTCAGGACTGGGGGAGAGGTGTGTGGCAGAGCTGCAGATAAAGGGGGTGGTGGGGACAGGGTGGTGAAGTGGGGATAGGTGAAGGCAGGCAGAGGGTAAAACCTGGCTGGTCAATGGGAGGAATGAATCTGGTAGGTGATGGGGAGGAGTGGAAGGGAGGGGAAGGAGGAGGAGCAGCTGGGAAGGGAGTCAGGGAAAGGGAATTAAAATAGGCGGTGAAGGTGAGGTGATAGAAGCAGATATAACAGGAATGTTTAAGAGGCATTTACAGACTCATGAACAGGCAGTGAATAGAGCGAAATGGACCATGTACAGGTAGATGGGATTTATTGGGAATGGCATCATGGTTGGCACATGGTGGGTCAAAGGGCCTCTTCCTTTGCTGTACTGCTCTATGTTCTCCATTCTATGTCAGTCCCACCATTCAGTGGGATTATGGCTGATCTGAAAATCCTCAACTTCACTTTCCTGCCTTTTCCCCATGACCCTCTTGCTGATAACTGCCTGACTGATTAAAATACTTTCTCTCTCAGTCTGGAACAAGAGTAACAAACTTTACAGATTCACCACCCTTTGAGAGAGAAAAATCGCTCTCATCTCAGTCTTAAATGAACAGGTTAATTACTGGTGCAATCTAAGAATTGCTCTTTTATTAAAATGGTGTGCTATGGCTATAGGGTGTATTAGTGACAAGCTGCTCTGTAAAAGCTCCTTCTTCCTACTGATGAGAATGGCAAGAACACAATGTTGTGGAAACACCATCACCACTAATTTATAAATTTCACCCACTTCTAGCTCGGTCATCTTATCTTCATCTTCACTGTCTTAATAATCCTTTCCGAACATTCCCTACCCAACAGTCTTGTGGGAACACCTTCACTGCAGTCATTCCAGAATTTAGTGACATCTCCTTAGGGCAATGAATAATAAATGTGACCTTGTGAGGTATATTCTGAGATTATCCTCGACACCAAAGTGCACCCATCAGCATACACCAAAAATACAAAGAAAGGAAAGCTTGCATTTATGTAGCACTTTTCATGACCAGTGGATGATTCCAAACACTCTACAGCTTCTAAATTACTTTGAAGTGTAGATAGTGGTGCATTATAAGAAAATCAGCAACCCATTCTCACATAGCAACCTTCCACAAGCAATCATGTGATAATGACAAGATCATCCTTTTTTGTTATGGTGATTGAGGCATATGTGTGTCCATGGCAACAGGGATAGCACTTGTGCTAATAGCCAAGGATATGTGTAGTTATCTTCTGTAGCATATCTACAGGTAACTGCATTGCTCGCTAGAGTCACCCCATCAAAGATAAGGGAATTCCTAAATATCAGGGAAAGTGCACTAGCAGAATTGAACAGCCATGGACATAGCAATCACTTATCTCATTCATACTTTAGAACATAGAACATAGAACAATATAGCGCAGAACAGGCCTTTTGGCCCTCGATGTTGCTCGACCCACTACACTATCCCATCATTATCCATGTGCTTATTCAATTCACTCTAAACATATTGCACAGAGAAGAAGTCATCAGATGTCCAAAACCCAAGAAAAGAAGTTTGCTGCCCATAAAAGTCTCAGTGATATTAAACTTGAAGCTAATGACCTTTGATGCTGTGGGCAGCCTACTGTGTGATGACGGCATCCAACGAGCAGCGAAATCGACGTTGAAGGGCTTTTGCCCGAAATGTCGATTTCGCTGCTCGTTGGATGCTGCCTGAACTGCTGTGCTCTTCCAGCACCACTGATCCAGAATCTGGATGAAGCATCTGCAGTCATTGTTTTTACCTACTGTGTGATTACGATTACTGTAATCATACTGTAGTAATTTCTTGCACTTCAGAATTGTTGACATCAAGTTTGATGTGGAGTCAATTCTCACTTTCTACTTTCACACTAACGAGCATATATTGGCATTTTTAGTTTTGTGTTGAATATATTGTTAATTTCTTTTGAATGCATAAGAATGACCTAAAATGTTAAACAAACTGTTTTCTATCTCAATTGCATCACTTTTCAAAATTACTAAAGATAAGAAACTATGTCCCCTGGAGTTTCCTTTAAATTATTATCTGTATAATTGAGGGCATTACCTGTTTTCTAATCTTGAGGTTCCAGTTGGCTAAATTAGTAATAAAATTGCTTGGGTTAAAATAACAGTATTATCAAATCAGATAATCTTCAGCAATGGACAATTGAGAATTCTGTTTTTTTAATCATTGTTGAAACTATCACAGAAATTCAATCTCTGTAAAAGCAATTAGCCCAGCTGCACCTTCAGTTGAAAGGAAGTGAGAATTGGCAAAGCTTTTATACAAAGTAACACTGTGGTCACAAGGTACAAAATGTACAACTGATATAGAAAGTCAGTAACACAAATAGTTCAGACTCTCCAAAATTAAGTGACTTGCATTATCCATTTGGTGGCATGGTGTGTCTTCATTCACAAAGCGCCCCGATTCCCCTGTCACTCTTGTGTTTCCTGATCTATTTGGTTTCTGGTTAAGCAAAGTCTTGATTTTAAAATCCTTTGCTTTTAAATCCCTATATGAACCTCTCTCTTCCCTGTCCCTGCAATCTCCCAGAACCTCACAGCCCTGTCAGATATCTACACTATTCCAACATTAGCCTGTAGACGATCCTCAATTTTAATCACTCCACTATTAGTGACTGTGCTGTTGTTTGGAATGAGTTTCTGTCCAGGAGGATGTTTTCTGATTTTTCTGTATTCATTCAAGGGATGTTGGCATTGCTGACTGGACTAGTATTTAATGCCCATCCCTAGTTATCACTGAAAAGGTAATGCAGCAATGATTATGTTATCCCTTGTCACATGCAAACTGGGCATGGACATCATGATTTGAAGAACTCAACATATTACAACTAACTATTATATACAACTATTAAATACACAGATGCTTACATTTCTGGACTGAATTTATGCTGTTAGGGCTGAATCTCACCAGAGGTTGGCTGTATCACTTTGATCAGTTGCACAGAGTTTCTCTCCATGAGACCTAGCAGATTTTCTCACACCATTGTCCCAAACATGCTTATTTCCAATGCACCACTCCCTTACGGCACTCTACTTGTCATATTCACCCACTCACCACAGGCATAAGTACTTGTCATGCAGGGACATCCTGGGATCCCTGACTCCTACACTATGTGTGTAGCCCAGTGTTGCACTCAACCAAGCATTGGCATCTGGAGTTGCACTTCATTGTATACATGGTGGTGTTAAGCAGGTAAGACACAGGGACACCATCCGGCAAAAATTTACACCAAGCCTAATGAGTGATTGAGATGTAGCAAAAAGGCTGGTCACGGTAGTGGATTTGAAGAAGGATCTTTGAAGAAGTGAGAGAGGAAGAGAGTGGTTATTGTCAATCAACTTCAGCAAAGGTTGCCTGCAGCCAAAGTGTGCCTACCCTTCCCGAGAGGCTGGCTGCCTGTCAGTAATGATCTGATTGATACTATCTCATTAGTTCCCGACGCAATGATGTGTGCAAGTCATGGTAACTGCCTGCAGATTTGATTGAAAAATATATAAGAAGCGGCAATTTAAGATTCACATTGCACTTAGGAGGTAGCCTGAGCATGGTGTTTATTCTGTGCCTGGAAACAGGCCTCAACTAATTTATACTTTATGAAATCTACATAAGGAAAGTCTCCTTAAGCGAAACAGCAATTCATTCATTTAAGTAATTGAATTCCAGAATGGTTACTGTGCACTCTGTACTCAGTCACATTTGTAATTCACTCTTGGAAGGTGGGTATTACTGCAAGGCCAGCATTTATTACCCATAGCTCGGAGTAATAAGTATTATTGATGCGAAAGTGTGCAAGAGTCAATGAATGTTATTATCCTGCGCCAAATTTACCTTAATCACAAGAAGGAGATCATCAAGAAAAAAGGGTGCTTTTTTAATATGAATATCGCTTGGGGTATTAAAGCAAATAATTCTAAGTATCAAACTAGAGAGAAAAGGCCCACTATGTTGTAAGCATTGAAATCAGAACTATACGCAAAAACATCTAAAATATGGATAGGCAATAACAATGGTGTAACAAACACAAGGGAAGTACACATTCCATTTTCAACAATACAACCTAAGGCATGTGTTAATTTTTGACAAAATGGAATGGTTGAGGCATTAAAAGATTCTTGTTTTCCTCCTGAAAAGGCTTTCCAGGTTACCACCTGGCACATTTTATTAAATATATTTCAGTTACTTCTATGCGTCCAATGCTGCCAAACAGGCCTTTGCTGAAATTGATTGCGTTACAATATAACTACAGGTTACAAGAAGCTGATTGTTCAACCTGGCCATATGACATTCATTGCTGATGACTCTGGGCAGGTGGATAATAATGTGTTTGTTGAATCAAAACCTTGGATAGAATCTATGATCAGGAAAAGAAAGGGAGAAAGCTGGCTGCAATTCATACAAAATATAGATCTTAAAGTAAAACAGAGGAATTTCTATTTGAATCAATATTAATTAAAACTTCCCAAATTCCATTGCAAATGCTCAAATTCTTTGAGCATTTGGACATTTTAAGGGTGAAATAATGAAACAATGTGCACTTACATGAGGCCTTATTTGACTTAAAAGCTCACATTTCCAAGATAGCTCTGTCTCATGGTGGAACTGGCTCAGAATAGCAAGTCCTGGCTCTAAGCACAATATGTTGCATTTTCACAGGGACAGGAATGGAGTCAGACTGGGTTTTGTACATATGCATTTTACAGAGACCGCTGGCTGTCAAAATCAGCAGTTGCCTTTGCAAAAGTGTGATTTTAGCATCCCTGCAGCATGAAACTTGAGTGTACATATTAGATCTATTGAAATCCAGCCTGAACTTAGAATCACAGAATCCCTACAGTGTGGAAGCAGGCCATTTGGCCCAACAAGTCCACAAAGACCCTCCAAAGTGTAACCCACTCTGACCCATTCCCCTACCCTATTACCCTTTGTTTACCCCGGACTAGGGCACCTAACCTACATACTCCTGAACACTATAGGCAATTTAGCATGGCCAATTCACCTGACTTGCACATCTTTGGATTGTAGGAGCACCCAGAGGAAACCCACGCAGACACAGGGAGAATATGCAAAGCTCCACATAGACAGTTGCCCAAGGCAGGAATTGAACCTGGGTCCCTGGTGCTGTGAGGCAGCGGAACTAACCACTGAGCCACCATGCTGCCCAAACTTTGTGGATTTAGTTAGATAGCCAGGGTACCTTTTCTCCCAAGCAAGCTATTCCTATGAATATGATTGTGGGACACCCTTTGGCAGGTTGGTCTGGTACCCTTGGAGCCGTGGTCATCGTTCAGATCGTTAACACAGGAGAAGATTGTGCTCAAGAGGTGCATAAACCCCTTGACACTGTCAGAAAGGAGTGAAGCCTGTAAAGAGCTGTCAAACCTATTGAGAACTGTTCAAAACCATCGTGAAATGTGAAACTTGTCGGGAAGTGTACAACTTTGCAACAATGCTCAAGAAACTTCAAATTTGTTGAGAACCTTCAAACTCTGTAACAAACTGCCTGAATATGTTTTCTATGAGCAAGAGTGCTTTTTAAATAGAGTGTAGTCTGCAACTTTATTTTTTTTCTTACATATCGTTGGGTAGTGGTGGATGACAGGTGAGCCAACAAGGTAGATGAAGGGGTAATGGTGGAATTGAGTGTTGGCATGAGCTCATTAATTTGGTAGAAGAATGTGAGGAGCAATGGTAATTTAGTAGAGTCCATGAGTTGGTACAGAAGAGGCATGGAGATGGGCGAGGGGATGTGAAAGCAGAGGGTAGAAGTGAGGACTACAGTGACATTTTATATTCTATTCTTTTCGTGTTAAATGTTTGGCACCCTGAGGCGGGTTTCCTGGATGTCAGTCCAGCCCACCTTCCTCTCGACTCCCACAGACTGAAAATAGGCCATTGACCTGGGATCAATACATGAGGTCAAAGTATTCTGAAACACTTTGTAACCAGCCATAAAATCATAAGAAATAGGAACAGAAGTAGGCAGTTCAGCCCCTCCAGCCTGCTCTACTATTCAATAGGATCATGGCTGATCCGACATTCCTCACATCCATTTGTCTGCCTTTTCCCCGTAGGCCTTAGTTCTACCTATCTCAGTCTTAAATATACCAAGGACTCTGCCCCCAGAGCAATTGATAGTGCAGTGGACAGTGAAGAAGACTATGTCAGTGTTCCACAGAACCTCAATCAGATGAGCCAGTGGGCCAAGGAGTAGCAGATGAAATTTAATTTAGGGAAATGTGAGGCGTTACATTTTGGTAAGACAAATCAGGCAGGACTTATGCACTTAATGGTAGGATCCTGGGGAATGTTGCCAAACAAAGAAACCTTAGGGTGCATGTGCATCGTTCCTTGAAGTCACAGGAAAACAGGGGAGAACATTAGAACATTACAGCACATTACAGGCCCTTCGGGTAGTGAAGAAGGCATTTGGTACACTTGCCTTTATTGGTCAGTGCATTGAGTATAGGAATTGGGAGGTCATATTGCAGCTGTACAGGACTTTGGTGAGGCCACTTTTGGAATATTGCATTCAATTCTGGTATCCCTGCTATAGGAAAGATGTTGTTAAACTTCAAAAGGGTCCAGAAAAGATTTACAAGCATGTTGCCATGGTTGGAAGGTTTGAGCTACAGGGAGAGGCCGAAAAGACTACAGTTACTTTCTCTAGAGTTTCAAAGGCTACGGGGGGACCTTATAGTGATTTATAAAATCATGAGGGGCATAGATGAAATGAATAGACAAGGTATTTTTTTTGAAGGTACAAATACAACATTTAAAAAGCAACTGGATGGGTATATGAATAGGAAGGGTTTAGAGGGATATGAGCCAAGTGCTGGCAAATGGGACTAGATTAGGTTGGGATATCTGGTCGTCATGGACGAGTTGGACTGACGGGCCTGTTTCAGTGTTGTACATCTTGGTGACTCTTTGAGTTCCAAAGATTTTCAGCCCCTGAAAGAAGAAATTCCTCCTTATCTCTATCTTGAATTGGCACCCATTTATTCTGAGACTATGCCATGTTGTCCTAGACTCACCCGTGACGGGAAGCATCTTCTCAGCATTTACCATGTCAAATCTCTTTCAAATCTTATATGTTTCAATGAGATCACCTCTCAGTCTTCTATACGCCAGTGTGTCCCAACCTGTTTAACGTTGGCACATAAGATTATATCAGAGATCATCCTAGTGAACCTGCTCTGAACTGCCATCAGCAAAATTATATCTTTCCTTAAATAAGGAAACAAAAATGGCTCACAGCGCTCCAGGTGTGGTCTCATGCAAGTCTTTAGTGAAAAGTTCTGAGATGGACATGATTTTACAGTTGTGATGTAACAGGTTAGTGAGTTTGTGGTGTTTGAGCTGCTGTGTGCTGTAACTCCTTTAAGAGTGAATCCTGGTCAATGTGTGAGAGACAGTACCATTGTGGTGGCAGCTGTGTTACATTGTAGCCGCAATGAAGTGACAGACATTGACTGTACATGAAGCATCTGATAGAGGTGCATGGGACCCAATCTCCTGCGTGACAGACCACTGCAGGGGCAACTGTACAGTGGTAACTCACAATCAGAGAAGCATGAAGCATGTAGACAGTGGTACATGCCCTGGTCAGCACAAGAGGTCATTTGATTTGAATTGATTATTATTATCACATGTATTGAGATACGGTGAAGAGTACTGTTTTGCATGTTAATCAGACAAATCATACCTTAGATAAAGTATATCAGGTTAATGCAACAGAATACTGAAAAGAGTGTTACAGCAACAGAGAAGGTGCAGAGAAAAATCAACTGTAATGTATGAGAGTTCGTAAGTCTCATAGCAGCAGGGAAGAAACTGTTCTAATCCTCTTGCTGCACTGGAATCAGTCTCTCTTGAACTGCCCACAGGCACTGACCTCCAAAGGCCACCTCTGAGCCTTTTGAAGTCAGGATGACTTTCTTTTTCCCTCCAAAGGGAAAAGAACTCTCCTCCTGCCTTGCACAGTCTTCAGAAGAACATCTAAGAAGACTTCAGTGAAGTCTAGAGCAGCATTTTAACCTGAGCTCAGACACCCCAGGGCTGCAGGGAGATGATTCATGAGCAGAGTTTGAGAGATGTTGCTATCTGCCGGGAAGTAGTACTATGGGAGGCCTTGGCAGGCTTCAGAATATCCTCCTATAAAGTTCACTGTGTATCCACCTGTAATAATCTGAGAAGAAACTTCACAAACTGCCTCCAAGCAGACATCCCTTTAAGGCCTTTAATGACAATTAGACTCAGATCAGAAAATTCCACCTCCTACAACTAATGCTTGTGTTACCACTGGCCTACATTTCCTGCAATAGCAACCTGGGAGACTGGTATTGTCTCTGATTAGACACATCCATTTTCTCACGAACTCCCTTCTCCATCCTTTTCACCAGCATCTATACCTCCATGATGAATGGACTAACATACTCAAAGAACATGAAGCAGTGATCACTTTTATCATGTCCCATATGTTCTCTCCTGGTCTCGACCACAGCCATGTCCAACAGATTAAAATTTAATTCCTGGAGGCAGCAGAATAATTTTGAAATGTTGCCAATGCTATAAGCAAAGTGGATCATAATTTCACAGTCTAGCAATGGGGAAGTAAGCCATATCCCAGAGACCGAATTGCTGTTGATAACACTTATTTCTCATTTTCTTAATTGGCGTTCCTAACCTGAATAAGCTGAAACCAGCATGGCGAAGAAAAAGGAACAGTCCAGCCAATTTGAAGGAGAATAACAGTGTCCACAGGGTGTCCATTCCATTCTACATAGAGTAGTCCAGGACAATAACAATGTAAAAGGCCACTTGGTCCCTCTGCCCCTGCTAGTGTTTGTCCTCCAGTAGGAGCAGCTGACAGTCTGCGAAAGGGCATGTGCATCGGGTGTGAAAGCTCTCAGAGCCGGTTACAGTTTAACCCAAACTGCCTGACAGACAGGGACTCTTGGTAATTAAACTTCACACTTTTATTTTGAGTATAAATACTGTAAGAGCCCATCAGTGACTGGATATTGTGCTCAGACAGAATCAGCCTTGACCTTCCAAAGGCTGTCCTCCATCTTCAAAGTCCAGGTCAGGGGTTTAACGGAGTTCTCTCCAACTGTCTGGACAAATACAGCTTGAAACACATTCAAAAAGCTCAGGAGCATTCAAGACACCATAGTCTCCTTCATCAAGACCTTAGATGTTCATTATCTTTACCATAATCACATAAATTGCCAAATTTCTTTGCCAACACTTTCAAAGTCTCCCTTATTTATGGCCTGACTGGGGAAAACCAGCCACTATCCATTCCTCTCTGTAGAGTCGTGGGGCATCAGCAGAATGTAAAGTGATTTTGATGATGCTATTGCTTCAAGCGGTGTGTTTTATCCTCATTTCCTTTGGAAGTATTCCATTGTAGGAGTACAGTGAAAAGTTTTTACAATGTCTGGCTTCTTATGGTGACATCTCAGGTACAAGTACATCGGTACAAATCTTGGATACTGCAGAGGAATAAAAGTAGTTGCACTGGTTACAGAATTGAAAAATAAGTTTAAAATAGGACATCATTAAAGGGTTGACGTTATAGTAAGGCAGGAAGTTTCATATAGACATCATAGCGTAACAGCTCAGCGCGGGGCCTCTGCATGTGGCCTGCCTACCCACGTCAGACCCTAGTCCAACAGCCATCCCTGCTCCACCCCAAGCTGCAGACTGTTCTGTACCAGCTGTTCCAAGGTGAGTGGTAGAGAGAGAGAGAGAGAGAGAAAGGTTGGGGACAGGCCCAATCATCTTTGAGCTATCTGTGAGAAGGTTAAAAACAAGTCTGTGAAGTCTTAGGTGCTTTTTTTAAAAGCTGGAACATTAGAAGCAGCCTGAATGGGTGTGGTCAAGCTTCCACCTACAGAACCAGGGATTTCTAGGTTTTAGTTTTTGTCAGCAGTTGCTGTTGGGGTCTTGAAGAAGTGGAAGCTATTTTCCCTTTCTCAATTACAGCCATAAGCTGGGAATTCTCTTTTTGGATGCATGTGAGATAAATCTGTTTTCTGAATTTGCCTTTTGCGAAGGCTATGTTTATGGGATGTTACTATATTAGGACACTTAATGAGTATTAGTTACTGTATCTATTATTCTATTAGGGTTTTCCAATACAGTTAAGCTGTTCCAAGTTCTTCTTTCTCTTGTAATATTTTAGCTATAGGGTTTGAATAAATTGTGTTTTGCTTAACATTAAGTAGTTTGACGAATCAAATTGCATCAGGAACACAGCACCTGACATTTATCTTTAACATTAGAAAAAGTTAGGGTCTAGGTTACCTTCTTAATGTATTTTGAGGGGGTCTGGTCTGATCTGTAACATGATGACATACAATGATATAATGAAGACAATGGTAATGAGAGGTCTGGAAGAAGCTCTACCAAAATCCTATAAGAATGCGTGTATGCATATGACATTCAACAAGTCATACACCATCCGGACTCAGAACTGAACTTCTGTTCATTACTAACAGGAAGTCTCAGAACTCCTACTGATACTGTGGGTGCCCCTGTACTCCAGGAACTGCAACAGTTCAAGAAGACCACCTTCTGTTGAGCAATTAGGTTTGTTCATTAAATGCTGTTACAGCCAAATTTCCCACATCCCATGAATGAATACAAGGTCACGTCAATGACTCTAACTGTTGCTGTATTTACATTCTGCTATAATTAATCCTCTGTGGTTAATTTATAATCTCTGTGACTCAGTCCACTGGGAGCCTCAGTAGCCCGAAGTTAAAGTATTATTATAATTATGAAAAGCTTCATGAGTTATGACAGATACATAGTTTTACTTATTGTACTATCCTTTGCAGCTTGAAGAACAAAGGAAATGATCAACTTCCAAACAAGATAATCTTCAAATTGAACCAAATTCCAAGCGAGGTCAAAATGTTTTTAAGATAGAGGAAAATGGATTCTTGTCAGGCAAGGAAATCAGACGTGGAATTTGAAAATCTAACAGACCAACAATGATCTGAAACAAAAACAGAAATTGCTGAAGAAACTCAGCAAGTCTGGCAGCATCTGTGGAGAAAAAAGAACAAAGTTAATGTTTTCAAGTCCAGTGACCCTTCATCAGAACCAAAAGCAACTGAGAAATGGTGGCATTTATGCTGATGATTAGATTAGACTTACAGTGTGGAAACAGGCCCTTCGGCCCAACAAGTCCACACCGACCCGCCGAAGCACAACCCACCCATACCCCTACATTTACCCCTTACCTAACACTACGGGCAATTTAGCTTGGCCAATTCACCTGACCCGCACATCTTTGGACTGTGGGAGGAAACCGGAGCACCCGGAGGAAACCCACGCAGACACGGGGAGAACGTGCAAACTCCACACAGTCAGTCGCCTGAGTCGGGAATTGAACCCGGGTCTACAGGTGCTGTGAGGCAGCAGTGCTAACCACTGTGCCACCGTGCCGCCCACAAATGGGGAAGAGATGGGGATGGGGGAGGTTGGGGGGGGTGGGGCGGGGTGAGTGGTGGTGGTCAGTCAGTAAAATAGGTGAAGGCAGTGCCCAGGGAGAGAGCCATGATCTTACTGAATAACAAAACAGGCTCAAGAAGCCAAATGGTCACTTTGGTTTTGGTGATTTTGAGAGCACGTCAAGCTGGTGTTGGTGGCGTTTTGACTTTATAATGAAGGCTGCTGTTGTTCCATGTGTAAATATTACTGCATATCCTGAGCAGAGAAGTTGTATACATGCTCACATTCTGGAGACAAATTCAGCAAGAACTGGGCTAAATTGCTCATGTATCCCAACAAATCATTACATTGTTTTCACATCTTTTGCAGCTGTGCTATACCAAAATCCTGCTCACTTCATCTGCATGAAGTCCTTTCATTGTCAATACATGACATCAGACATCTTCGAATGCTTCTTGTTCCAGTCTTTTATCTCATCATCCTTTTTCTTCTGTTGTTATGCAATGACTGCCTCCTCTGCTTTCATTTGTTTACCACCAGCTGCTGGTTCTTAACGAACAATACTTGGCCTTCTTGTATCCTTTTCTATTTTTTTTAGGACCTCCTGCATCCGTCAGGCCCTCCATCTTATTTCTCAGGTTGTACTCAAGGCTGGAGCTCTCCTCGGCACATGTTGAGTCAGTCTTACGCCTTCATCATCTTTCAGATGATGCTCTTCAGGAAGCCATTCAAGCCATAAGAACATTCCAGTAACCTTCTCGGGCAAGGCTTCACAAAGTAGGAGTCAGAAGCCCAAGTGAGGCCGAGCCAAAATTTCGAGGCCACGAGCTCTGAGACAGCAATGGCCAACCTTCAATCTCATTCTATCACATAACCCTGACTTTACCTTGGAGAGCTGAAAATGTGTTGCTGGAAAAGTGCAGCAGGTCAGGCAGCATCCAAAGAGCAGGAGAATCGACGTTTCAGCATGAGCCTTTACCTTGGAGAGTTTCATTTTTAGGTCACCAAGTGTCTATTCGACACCATGTCACTCAATGCTCTTCTTCTGTAGTTGTCAAGGAATTTTGAAGAAAGTATGGGTAAAAGGATTTATAAGGTCATGTATGATCTAAAAGGATGCCAGAGAGTGTCACAGTGTGGGAGGTGGGATGGCTCTCAATGTTGCTCCAGCCCTTTGTTGAGTAGTTTAGGCATTTTCTTTCGGCTAACCTGCAACTTCAGTCCTGAATCAATGAGTATTAGCCTGGGTGATGTACTAGAGTTGGCTTTGAGCCCACAAATCTCTGAATTAGAGAAAGGATTGTCACCCTGAAGCAAGACTGTAGCCCGAGGACTGGCCTAGTTAGTTGTTCCTTACCCAGAACGTACAAACCTGTTGCTTTCATAAGGTCAGACAACCTGAAAATCAGGCCTTTGCTGCTTAAAAACTGCTTAAAATTAGGCCTTTACTGCGTAAAACAAAACTCATAATTGCAGAGCAAGTTGCAGAGAACATTACTGTATTGGTTCATCTGGAGGACACAAGCCGATTTAGGCTCTAAAAGTAACTTCTCCATCTCTCCAAGTAGGCTAAACACCATTAGTAATTTCAAAGAAACCTCAAAGTCACCTAAGGATTTGATTAATGCTAAATTCATGAGGCCTTGAGGTGCTCATTAATGTGATCACCTGGCATAAGCCTCTTTAGTGCACAGAACATGAGCTCAGATTTCTTCCACTCCATTCTGTGTCCTGATCATTTTGCAAGTGACGCTGTAGCTTGAGCTTGGATTACTTTAATTTGCTGACAGCCATCTACAGCAGAGCCCGAGATCACTGGGATTCTCAGCACAGCTTGGTGACATATAATTGAATGTCATCTCCATGTCACATCATTTTCTAAGAGTGATTCCCTTCCCTATAATCTTCAATTATTTCTATACATGACTCCCAGCGTATCAACATATATAGGAAGTTGTCTCCTTGAGCTTGCATTAAATAGCCCCAATATATATTATTCATGAGAATTGGATCTTTGATGTCTTTAAATAAAATATTAATATAGCATATGAATGTAATAAATATGAATTTTAAATTGTTCTGGCCCCAGCACTGATCCCTTTGGCACCAAATAGTTAACTGTTTGCCAACTTGACAATGGTTCACTACTTAGTCAATCCCCTATCCATGTTAATATATTGTCCCCAGTGCTTCACGTAAACATTTATCTTTTGCAGTGGCTAATAAAAGATATGCCTTGAAAATCCAAAAACATTACAACTGGAACATCTTTAGCCACTCTGTTTGTTCTATAAATTTCTCAAACATGACTTCCTTTATATAAAACCATATTCACTCTGCTTTATTGTTACAATGATTTTCGAAATGTCCTGGTATTACTTCCCTAACAATGGATTCTGGCATTTTCACAATGCTACATGTTAAAACTAGCTGACCTATAGTATCCTGCTTTCTATCTCCCTCCTTTCTTGAATAGAATGTTGCATATGGCATCGACCAATCCAATGGGACTGTCAGAAATCTAGGGAATTTTGGCAGATTACATCCAGTTATCTCTGCTGTCATTTAGTTTAAGGCCACAAATTTTGTCCAAACTATATGAAGATTAAAACAGTCCACAATTTCTTATGAACCTCCATTGTTTCTTTATTTACATTCTCTCCAATTGTATGGCTGTTGTTAAGGGCCCTATCAATTACTCCCACCAATTATTTATTTTCCTTACTTTTTCTTTCTCCACTCAAACTGATCCGATGGGCTGAAACTTGTGATATTTTTGCTGTGTCTTTTTTATTCAGTTTCACAGAGGGATTCACTGCACAAGTCCTAACAAGATACCTCACACTATCAGCTAAGCTTCCCCCATGAATTACCCACCATGTCCCAAGAGCACCTCTCTCGTCCGATGCTAGCCTAATACCACCATTTGATGTAGATGGAAGAACTCACCACAGCTCAATACATGCTCGAATAGATTGCTGCTGGCGCCATAATTATAAGACCCTTATTTACCCATCAATTACTGGCAATCCAGAACTGCTCTGCATGGATCATAAGATTTGCCCCATGATGCAACAGATAAAGGGTAATTTAGGGACTAGCCCTGTGGATGGGATGATACAGAAGAGGGCTGGCTTCTTCCATCATGACCGGTAATGGAGGCCACAATACTAGACCCTGCCAGCTCAGGCTGAAGTTACCACCTGAGTTAGTGGGCTGTTTACAGCCCAGCAGTCAATCACCTTCCCCTTGCTGTCAGAGTAAGTACCACCACCTTCTCACCGCTACCTGAGTAAATCTTTAAGTAAAAATTGATACTCTATACAGAGGATCCCCTATCTATGAATGCCCAACTTATAAACACTCATACTTATGAACACGATCCTGTACAGGTGTGTAATCTTAAAGATCTGACATACGAACATTTCCTATACTCATGAAACCTTTCATACGTTGTTATGGCATGTTTCAATCCATCAAAATAGTATCCAGCATTTTTTTGATATCTCCACACAATGTTCTGCAAAGAACATGGGGTTAATGTGTCCAGTCACCTAGAAAAATGTAAAGTATGGCACATGTTCCACAGCCACAGGTAAAGAAGAACTAACTAAGGAACAACATCCAAAGAATCTTCCAAAACTCTGACCATGACACACAAACCTGTCAACAAAGATCAAGAGGTAACTGCACATGTCACAATGATGTGTCAAAAACTCAAAATAATGTGGACATGGATGTAGGTTTTTAAATGTCCTAAAACTTTAAGGACATTTTTAACCCTTAAATCTGAAATGTGCTTTTAAAAAGAGACTAATACAGCCAAAGACAAATGCGGATCTAAACTAAGTGGCAGCCTAGAGAGAGAAAGACTGACGGGATGTTGTGACTAAAGGCATTCAGAACCTTCAAACAGATTGGACTGTAATCTTCAAAAATAATGAGGGTTTGATCAGCCCCTGCTCAATAGCTTGCCACCTTTTGCTAATGATGTACCAAGCTACAGGTATATTTTGTGATTTTCCATTGGAAGAATACACAGGACAGTTTTAAAATATTTCAGTTTTAATGCAGTGGACTGGTCGGACTGGATATTCTCATGTGTACCAGCCAGGGTTTGACCAATAGCATGCTATGATGGATCCAATCAAAAAATTGTCTGTTAGTTAGTTTTGTCTTGCAGATAAATTCCCCCTCTAACTCGAACTCAGCCAAGTGGAAAGTGAAACAGTACAGGAAATAATGTTTTCTCACCCTGAAGGCTCATATTCAACCATGGGGTAAAGACATCAAGATTTCAACCATCCTACAAAACCAAGAATCTCAACAAACAAACTGTTCAACTATCAATGCAACTGGTAACCTCCAATGCAAAGTTCTACTATTTGCACTTCACAAGCAATTCAGATACTGACCCATATCTCTGTTTTATTTTTATTTATCTCATTGAGCTCATGCCTGATATCTAATTTGTGTGGTTTATTGCATTACTTATTCCTTTTGCATTTAGTAACTAGCAGATTTGCATTTTCAGTTCCTAAGAGAAAGCCTGGATATGTTCGCTCCTTTTATAACATAAGGTAATTTAGGTCTGAAAGAAAGTCATTGCCAGGGGAAGGGATCCTTTTAGGATGAAATGTATTGCAAATAACCAAGGGAGAATGTGAATGAAAAACCAAAGGCAGTTCATCCCTCCTCATCCAGTTATACAGAAATGAACTAGAGCTCTCCAAGAATGTAAGTGTCATATACAGACCATTTTGTAATTCTGCAAAATCCATGTCAAGATGTAGTAGACCACATTTATATTTATAGCTCACCTGGATGCAGAAAAAAAGGCAAGTGATTGACACGTTGATGCACATATTGGCCTACCATTAATAAGGACGTCAATCAATTAACCAACTTGTGTGAAATAAATTCCATCATTCTCAACAAGTAAGAGAGCCTCTGCTTCCACACAAGATTTCTTCTGAGCCATGGTACAAGATGACATGTCAATGGACATGATCATATTCCGTTGACTGACTATTTCAGCAAATTCCCGAGTGCAACAAATCAAAGCTATCATCAGTGCAAAGTTGTTGACATGTTGACCACTGTGTTCAGTATCTTCATTGTGCCTCAGCAAATGGTGCGCCTTCCTAGATGTGTGCAGGAAATGGGGTGTACAACATATTACCTCCAACTGTCACTCAATCTAGTCATTTTGCAGATGTACCATTTATATTGTAGAATCCATGACCAGTAAATGCAAAGCGAATTGCCAAGATTTTCAGATAGCCTTGTTAAATCTACCTGGTACTCCACAAGACAATGATTTGTCTTTTCAGCTACTGTTATTTTGGAAGACAGATTCACACAGATCTCCCCTCCCACACTCTCGCCACCTAACCATGTGAGAACAATACATTGTTGGACAAAAGACACAAAGTGCCTCAAGGGTATGATCTATAAGCACATAGAAAGCTGTCCCAACTTGAGCCAAGATAAAGCAAACCATTGGCAACAAGTGTAGCATGGTAACCAAAGAGAGATACAAGGGAGAAAACTGACAAGTGAAGTACAATTCTGATAGTAATCAAAGAAGACCCTTATTTATGGCCATAGTTTGAATGATTTTCTCCCAAAGCATTTTATCTTCATGTCTGTTAGACTCAGGTCAAAGAATATAAATTTGGAAGGATGTTCTGAATTTAAATAACATTTGAACTTGGATATTTCAGTTGGGATTTATGGTGACACAGTAAACAGAGTGTTGGATGTCTACTTAAACCAAGCATTAGAGATCTCAAATGTGCTAAACAGGTTGAATGGAAAATTTAGAATTCCCAAATCCAAATTCAGCAAACATCAAGAAAACCATGGCTCTGCTACTGAGTTTTCATCATCTATGGTTGCCAATGTTTCATAAGACTCTTAAAAAACAATGCAGCAGCCCACAAAATCAAAGGTATGCAATCAAAAATCACATCTAAAGATATTTATCAGCAACCAGAATGTTCACTATGTGTGGGCATTGTTGAAAGTTAATGCATTCAATTTATGTGCAATAGTCCGAGCATAATCGAGCACCATTCACAAATGGAGCATCCAAACAGTGAGTCATGATCCGGCCCCATTTGCAGTGGTACTGTGAGCTTTGTCTCTCTTCTGCAGCTGCTGCCACTGCATATATTTTAGAAGAGTACGCAACACTGTTTGATTTGATATCCTTATTGTGTTCTCCATCTGAATGTTTGATGAACTCTGAAGTTATGCTGACACTACCAGTAAGGGAGATGCAATATCACTTGCAGTACACACACCATACACGGTCACATGAGCTACCAGTTTGTCCTGGTCTAGACGTTGCTTCATCCGAAAGCCGATTGTGTCAGCATTTACTATTTTTGCAGACATGGGTAAAACACAAAAGAGTTTTTGTGTTGTGAAGTTTCAAATTCCTATCAGCACAACAATGTATAACTGTTTGCAAAATTGGATGGGGATAGGTTTAAATCATTCAGTTCCTTTACCTTGACATAAAATGTTTATAAACTGTAAAAAAAACCTTACCACTCCTTCCGTTACCTGACATGACAATGGTGACTACATTTCAAAAATATGTTATTGTTTGCGAAAGTATTTTGGCAATCCAGTGTTTATGAGGGACACTGTACATGTGCAAGTACTTTTCTCCCTTTCACTTAGAACCAACACTTGGCATTACTTCCTGATTTACCCCATTGGCATTCTTTTCTCTTCCCATCATGGTGAGTCCTGGTCTGTGTGTTTCTACCCTTTACCTTTGAGTTTTAAAAAGCAGAAAGATGTGGATACTTCAAAGCAGCAGGGAGGAGAGCACATGAGCTTCAGCAAGGAAGGTCAAAAGTTACTAAAAGACTGGTCCCTTCAAGCGAGATTGCTGGTTGGTGAATTTTTCTTTGTCAGTTTTTTACAAGTCTTAAGTGGATCTCGATTAATTTTACTTAGTCTAATAAATAGAAGCACAGCAAGGATCCTTAATCCCATAAAAAGAACACCCTATTAAATGTGGGGAGTCCACAACATTATTCATGCCCTGAACAAATACACGTGCAGAAAGCTGCAGGAGCTCCAGGACTTGGAGAGGGATGAAAAGCTGGTGTCATTAGGCTGAGATTCAGTTCCATACATTGATGAGAGTGATGGCTTTTATGAGGAGAGCAGCCAGATCTGAGTTCACAGCACCACAACTGCTTCAGCTCGAGGGGTTTAGGACAGGGAGTATTGTGGGCAGTGAACAGGAGATGCTCAGTGGCAGAAGGTTGTGATGGTAGGGAATTCCATAGTTGGAGGAAAAGACAAGCATTTCTTCAGGTGCGGACACAAATCCAGAAAGATGTGTTGCCTTCCTGACCTCAGGGTCAAAGATGTCAAGGAGCAGGACTAATAAATAATGAAGGCAGCAGTCAATAATTGTAGTCCACATGGAAAAGAGGCAAAATTCTGTCATCATATTTTAGAGAGAAAGGGAAGAAACCAACAAGGGAGACTTCAAAATATTCATGTCTGGATCATTCCCCTCTGTATATTGTACACACTCATGGAATGCCTAAAGGCAGTCAGTCTTGGTCTTGAAAATGTTTCAGCCAATCTCAGATTACCTGAAGGGTAAACATCAAGTCAAAAAGACTTTCGGCCTATCACACAAACAAGTAATGTGGTGTATGAATTTCTGTGCTGGTGTGCCGACAGTAGCTGGGCCTGACGTTACAAAGACTGGCAGTGGATCATATTAAACAGCATATCCATTCAGCTGTTCCGACTGTAGCCACCCAGACAATGTTTACCAAACTCAGAACATAGTGCCCAATGTTAGATGCAATTCTGCAAATTCTCCAACTGTCACTAGGGTGGCTCAGTAGTTAGCACTGCAGTCTCGCAGTGGTAGGGACCTGTGTTCAATGCCAACCTCAGATAACTGTCTGTGTGGAGTTTGCATACTCTCCCCATGTCTGTGTGGGTTTCCTCCCACAATCCAAAGATATGCAGATTAGGTGAATTGGCCATGCTAAATTGCCCAATGTGTTCATGGATGTGTAGATTAAGTGCTTTGGTTAGGGCTAAATAAGGGAATGGGTCTGGTTGGGTTACTCTGCGGAGGGTCGGTGTGGACTTGTTGGGCCTAATAGCCTGTTTCCACACTCTATGGATTCAAATCTATTCAAATGGGCAACGCTTACTAGATAATTCTGAACATACAAAGAATTACATTGACAAGCAATTTAGGGTAGGGAGAAAGTGAGGACCCAGATGCTGGAGAGTCAGAGTTGAAAAGTATGGCACTGGAAAAGCACAGTCAGTCAGGCAGCATCCAAGGAGCAGGAGAGTTGACATTTCAGGCATAAGTCCTTCATCAGGAATAGTCATTTGGTCTCATAGTATGACACACTTGCATGTCCTGGAAGTCACAAATACAATGATGCTGTTCTCTGCATACAGAAAGATCATCTACACATGCTGCACCTGTTTCAGCTCAACAATGTAGGTGACAGCCATTTGCTGAATCTTCTGTCAGGGAAATGTTCCACCAATTACAGTCAACCTGCCTGATCTACAATTCAAACAAAATCTGGCAGCTAGCTGTCAATCAGCAATGGCTGGTGCATTCTTCACGCTACTGTCTCTGCCAGTTAGAGTCCACTCGCCAAGCAATTTGCACCTTCATCTCATGAAGTATAAATGTTGATTTCCCCCTTAAACTGTTGTCCTTGTGAATTGTCCTGATGAGATCAAGATGAAAACCTTTAACACAAATTGTCTTTTTTGCAGCAATACCCAAATTCTGAAAACCCACAAGAAACATAAAACAGCAAAATAATTTCTACAGTGTATATAAGAAGGAAGAGAGGATCTAAAATAAGCCTTGGTCCCTTAGATAGTGAGACTGAAGACTAAGCAAAAGCCTCAAATATTTCACACACTCACTTCAATGGACATTACCTGCCCCACCCGTGGTAGAGTTAAGCATCCAGTATGGGACCCACAATACTGTAGAGGAACTGCTTAAGAGGTTGAATGGGGCATTTTTAATTCTAGATTTCTCTTTTGTTTTTTTCATTTGCTTAGTACAATTTCTGAGTCATTTAACTTTTCTTATTTCCTGATGAGACTTCAGTTATGTGAATAGATCATAGAAGCTGGTCTTTTTCTCCCTAGAGAAGGGAAAGCTAAGACAAAATTTGACAGAGGTGTTCAAGTAGCCCACTTGAAGTATTTAGGGATAAATTCTCCCCATTGGTGGCAGATTCCTGAACCAAAAGCTACCAATTGAATGTAATTTGCAAAAGGACTGCAGCCAGCAGATGGAAAACCCACTTTATTTGATGAAGTATGTAGTTAGGATCTGGAATACCCTACCTGAGAGTGTGGCAAAACCGGATTCAATCATTACTTTGAAAAGAGAATTAGATACATTTCTGAAGACATGCTGATGCTGTGGCTTTAAGAAGTTATTTTGTCCTTTTCTTAAATAAAAGAGGTTGAACAAGAGGTGACAAGCAGTTTATAAGAGAGTAAACACCTTGTGAGGCCTAGGTGTTTTTCTTAAAAGCTGAAACAATAGTAGCAACCTGAATGGGTGTGGTCAAGCTCCCATAAAACCCATGAATTTAGGTGTATATTGTTGCTGGGGTCTCAGCAGGGTTGGAAAGCAGTGAATCTCTCCTGGTTGCTACACTTTCTCTCTGGGTTTCCTCCTGAGCTGCTGGCATGCATGTGAGACAGTTCTGTTTTCTAAATTTGACTGTTGCCAAGGATGTGTTTATGGAATGTTACTATATATTGGAACAGTTACTGTTTAGTAGTAAAGTAATTTTTTATTCTGTTAAGTTTTCTAGTAGAGTTAAGTTATTCCAAATTCCTTTCTCTTTTGTTATATTTTAACTGCAGTGTTCAGATAAATTATGTTTTGCTTAATGTCAGGTAGTTTGACAAATTGCCTTGCATCTGGAACACAGCACCTGACATTTACCTTTAAAATAAGAAGGAAATAGACTGCATTCTTCATATATTTTGAGGAATGTGGTCTGGTCCATAACAAAGAGAAAAGACTTGTTAGGCTTTGGTGGGGAGTAATGTTGGGATGGTGTGTGCAGAGACAGGGAAATATAATGAGCTAGATGTAGTCTCTCTGCTATAACCATTCTATTGGTCAATCTATCACTATTCAGCAGTGTTCAAATCAGGTCAGAAAGTTAGAATGAAAAGAAGCATGACTCTCCAAGAATAATTACAAATTAATATTTATGATTTTAAAGGAACAACTTGCGAATACTGACCATGTGGTTGTAAACTTTAATAATCCCTTTGAAAGAAGAAAAAACATCACAAACCAATGACAAATTAAATTAAGAAGGAGCATGTTTTGATGGGGTGAGAAAAGAAAATGACCATAAAATACTGGGCTCAACTGTGCCTGAGTAAACCCACAGAAAAAGTGAGAGTTATTCTAAGGTATTTCAGGTAGTTCAAAACCAGTTCATATCTTTCAAGTGATAAAAAAAATGGTGCTTCAGCAGCCATGCAGCAGCAGCCAATAATTGGGATTAGTGACAGCTGAAGCGAAATCCTTGTGCAATGGTGAGTAATCCAAGGGACTGGAAGAGCTGTACCCAACAACAAAGATCATAACAACAAGTAAAAGGAGAAAAATGAAAAAAAAACTTTCAAGAAGAATCAAAGTTCCCAGTGAAAGGCTGGATAAATCTATTAAGAAAATAAAGTGGGAAGGGAGATTCAGAGCCCATTTAGCACAGGAGATAACAACAGAGGAAAGGAAAATGGGAGAAGCCTTCAATTGTTCCTTTGTATCAATTTAGAAATAGGGAAAATAACAGCCATACAGAAGAATCTAAAGGTTGAAGCAGGAACTCAGTGTATTTAATCTGAATAAATAAATGTTAATGAAGAATATTATAGCATGGTGAGATATGCAAATTTATAAGTATTTAAAGAACAAGGTGGAAAATTGTTTTGGTCAGAGTTGTCAATATGCAAAAAGATCACCAGTAGAGATTAAGGATAAAACTTTTGCATTTTTATGTTTGTTCACAGAACACGGGCACAATTGGTGAGATCAGCATTTATTTCCCATCTCTAATCACCCAAAAGGCGGCTATGAGTCACAGAAAGTTAGAAACCATTTGGCCTTTCAAGCCTGCTCAACCATTCAGTCTGATCCTAGCTGATCCTCTATCTCAATGCTGTGTTCCTGCTTTCTCCTCATATCCTTTGATACCTTTAAAACCTAAAATTGTGTCTATCTCTTTCTCAAATATATTCAGTGACTTGACCTCTACAGCCTTCTATGACAAAGAATTCTCTAGATTCACTATCTTTTGAATGAAGACATTTTGCCTCATCTCATTTAGTCAACCACTTTTACTGCAAGTCTGGAGTCACATGTAGGCCAGACCAGGAAAGGCTGATAGATTTCTTTCCCTAAGGAATATTAGTGAACCCAGATAGAATTTTTTTACAATATCAACAATGGTTACATCGTTGCCATTAGGTCATAGCTCTTAACTTAGATTTTTATTGAACTCAAAGTTCATCATCTGCTATGGTGGGATTCAAATCCCTGTCTCCAGAACATTGCCCTGGCACAGAATTGTCATTATACCACTACCTCCTTTATCATGATAATTACAAAAATGGTCTATCACTCGTCAACTTCCATCATCTGTTTTTAAAACCTGAGACCTTCACAGACTAAAATAATTTCTAAAGAAGGACAAATACTTCCTGTGATAACTTGACTACTAATTGAAGCATGTATTTTGAAATCAATGTGAGATACACAAAACCTGACAACATTAAAGTGAGCAAATAAATCCAAAGACAGTGAAACCAAACAATGAAGACAGCATCAAGCATTTTGCATACATTGTTTAATTCATACTTGCATGATAACTTCATATCTTGGGAGATGAAAGATTATGGAGTGTTCAGCTTGGAAAGATAGTTAGAGCTAGATTTGGGAATATTCAAAAGAACCATATTTCAGTAGCTTTCTTGGCATAGAAGCCAGAAAAGTAAAAATAGATTTGTAAGAAAAGTTTCATCTTCCTGTGCCGTATTGACTCATAAATGAAGTACCCAGTGAATAAGCAACTTGGAAAACAACCATTCACCAAAAATGTTTTTTATATAAATCGCTTTACAGATAAGGAAGCAGCTAAATAGTCATGGACTCAGGTTTCATACTCACAAAAGAGGGCTATAAGAACTTTTAAACTGCATCTCCTTTTATCTTCCTGTTTCTATTGTCCTTTATTAAACTAATTACTTCCATTTGTGTATTTGTATTTGCGTGTGTTTTCTGTGTTTTTTTGAGGTAATTTATAAAATTCCTCTTTCTCATTTTGATTTTACTAAGTTTTAAATAAAGTGTGAGCGTTGCATGTTAAAAAGAAATTAAAAAGTTTTTTACAACTGACTAAGAGGAAGTTAAAAAGAAAGGAATAGATTTCTTCCTCTTCACATCATGTAACAGCACTCTGGTTGGTGTGATGTGACATCTGAAAATGTGTTGCTGGTCAAAGCACAGCAGGCCAGGCAGCATCTCAGGAATAGGGAATTCGACGTTTCGAGCATAAGCCCTTCATCATGTGACATGTCATGTTCTGTAGGGATCTGTGCTGTGTCCTCAGTTTTTCATCACATTTCTCAATGACCTAGATGAAATAGTGATGAGTTGTACATCAAACATTGCAGATGACACAAAGTTGGGAGGCATAGTAAACATCACAGATACATTTGTAGGTTGTGGAGAAATATAAATTTACTAACTTACATCAGCAACTGTGGCTAGTTGAATACAAAGTAAGGAAGTCTGAAGTAATCCGCTTTGAATCCATGGGCAGGATTTTTCAGATGGTGGAGTTTCCCACTTTGCCCTGGACTGTCAGTGGGGAATGCATCCTCGGCAATGCCTGCTGCCTTGCAGCCACTTAATGCTCAAGCAATATTAATTGACTGGAAAAGCGGCCTCCAACTCTCACTCTGGAGAAGGACCATCCTCAGAGGGCCTAGGCCTCGCCTGTCTACTGTGTCCACTGCAGGCAGGTCAGACTGGCTAGGAGGACAGTGGGAAAACCACCCAGGGAATTTTCTGCCACGGTCCCACCACCACAACACAACCCTCCTCCTGCAAACCTGTCCACAGGCGATAGTTAAATTCTGTCTCAAAGTGAGGAATCAGAATACTTATTTAAATGTAAAGTGAAGGAGCAAACTTGCAAAATTGTGTGTAAAAGTGCAAATTTTAATCAAAAAGACTAATTAGATTAGATTACTTACAGTGTGGAAACAGGTCCTTCAGCCCAACAAGTCCACACCGACCAGCCAAGCGCAACCCACCCATACCCCTACATTTACCCCTTACCTAACACTACAGGCAATTTAGCATGGCCAATTTACCTGACCTGCACATCTTTGGACTGTGGGAGGAAATTGGAGCACCCGGAGGAAACCCACGCAGAATGTGCAAACTCCACACAGTCAGTTGCCTGAGGTGGGAAATGAACCCGGGTCTCTGGTGCTGTGAGGCAGCAGTGCTAACCACTGTGCCACCGTGCCACCCACCTAATCTAGTACAATATCAACTTTTACTTTGAAGAAGCTGGAATTCTCAGGGAAGATGAAGTTATGTTTCAATTTTACAAAATTCTGGAGCACTGCTATCAGTTTTAGGCAATGAATCTCAGGAAGGACGTATTGGAATGAACAGAAGGACAAAATAAAAGTGAAATGCTACAATTAGAGTCAGTAAAGATCTGAAATAAAAACTGAACCTGCTGGAGAAATTCAGCAGGTCTGGTAGTATGTGAAAAGCAAAAAACACAGTTAGTGAAAACAAAACTCAGGAGTGCTGTGACTGCACTGTTTGAAAGGATGAAAGGATTCGGTAGAATTCATAACAAGTATTAATGTCCTCTGGCAACAGAAACAAGAGCAAGGGCACACCATTCTTAAATTAGATCATGGTCATTTAGGACTGAAATTAAGAAGGATAAGGGATTCTTTTTCAGGATGGGTATCTGTGAGCTAGTGGGGTTCTACAGAAATCAGTGGTTGGACTGCAACTGTTTACAATATGCATTAATCACTTGAGGAAGGAAGTGAATGCACTATGGCCAAATTTACAGATGACATAAAAATAGGTGGAAAGGCAAGTTGTGAGAGGGAGACAAACATTGCAGAGAGATGTTGCTCGGTTAAGGAAGCAGGCCAAAGGTTATCAAATGGAGTATAATGTGGGAAATTGTGAAGTTATTCATTTCAGTCAGGAAAGCAAAAGAACAGAGCATTTTTAAATGGAGAAAAACTGCAGAAAGTTGTAACACAAATGAATTTGGAGGGATATGCGCATGAAACATAGAAAACCAGCATAATGGAGCAGCAGGTCATCAGGAATGCTAATGGAATGTTCTAGTTTCTAGCATTATTTCTAGTGATTTGGAATATAAGAATAAGGAAGTCTTACTGCAACTATGTAAAGTGAAGGGGGGCCACAATTGGAGTACTGTGAGCAGTTTTGGTTTCCTTATGTAAGGAAAAGATAATTTCATTTGAGGCAGTTCAGAGAAAATTCACCAGAATGATCCCTGGTATGGTTTTACAAGCAAAGGTTTAACAGGTTGGGACTCTACTCACTGAAATTTAGAATAAGAGGTGATCTCATTGAAACATATAGGATTGGTTAGGGGCTTGACAGGGTAAATGTGGAGGGGATATTTCCCCTCAGGAGAGAATCTAAGACTAGAGGGCAAAGTCTCAGAATAAAGGGGTGCCAATTTAAGACTGAGATGAAGAGCTGTGGGGAAAAAGTCCTTATGCATATTTAAAACTGAGATGGATAGATTGTAGATCAATAGGCAAAGCAAGGGTTACAGGAAATGGGCGTGGAAGTAGGCATGAAGAATATTAGATCCTATTGAATGGCAGAGCAGGCTGGAAGGGCTGAATGGCCTCCTCCTGTTCTTATTTCTTATGGTCTAAGTGTATTTTTATACAATGATTCATGGAAATCTGGAATTTGTTCCATCAAAAGATTCTGGTTGCTGGGTTAATTAAATTTGATCTAACAGAGACTGGCAGGTTTGTCTTAGGTAAATGTAGAAATCAAAAGCTGGCAAATGGGATTAATATATGGGTCAGCTATGGGCTAATTTAATACCAAAGGTGATTTGAGGAAAGGTCTACTCTGGATTTAATAGCTGGGATTCGATGGTGGGGTGGAGGGTGTCACCCATCAGTCAGAGAAACAAGAGAGAACCTGTATTCTCTACAGCTTCAAAATGTTCATTAACACGAACAAAATACTCAAAGGGATAGGCAGATGTAGGGAAAATGTTTCTCCATGTTGAGGAGTTTAGAACCGGGGGCATAGCTTAAAAATAAGGAGGATGCCATTTCAGACCGAGACAACGAGAAATGTTTTTACTCAGAGGGTGATGAATTATTTACTGCAGAGGGCTGTGGATTTGTCGTCAGTGAACTTTTTTTTTAATTATCCGGCAGCTAAGGACTGCGCCGATTGATCAAATATTCCCGATAATCAAGAGGTATTCCAACCAATGTAAAAGCACACGCTAAGTAATAAAAACATAATGCGGGGCGTGTACACATCGCTGTCATTCCTTACTTAGCATAAATCCCTTCAATAATATTGAAACTTTGCCTTAAATTAAACTTACCGGCAGAAAGCCTTCTCACTACTCGGACATTACGGTCGATCGCGGTACCCCTGTGGTTAAGGAGAGATTGACTCAAAATTGAGTCAACTGTTGGTATTTCATGTGGCTGTTCAATTGAACAGCAATCGTATTGACATTGTGGTGAAATAACTAACCAACTGTTAATAGCTGAACAGAATTAATCCTGAGACGTCAAGACATTTGAGGAATATAATTTTCGCTGTTTTTTTAAAACAACGTTTGCAGTATTTAGAGTAGAGGTTAATAGATTTTTGATTATCAGTCTCATCAAGGATTGTGGGATAGTGTGGGGGGGGGGGGGGTAAAAGGCATTGAACCATGATTGTGTGAAACATGAGAGCACACTGGAGCTGAATTGCCTACTCCCGCTCCAGTGTTCCTATGTGTGGCACATCATTGTTGTGCCTCTCTCTCATTCGCCTGTGAAGAACAATAACCTATGTCTCAGAATAGTCAGACAATTAGTTGCTGTGCAAGGTCATTTACACTAGCCTTCTGAGCATTAGTTGTCCTCGGAATGATAGCCCTCCTCCATTGCACGAAAATGTAGCAAGACAATGCAAAAATCTGTCTTACCACTGGACACTTGATGAGCATGTTTGTGCATGCCATACATTCAGCTCGAGTGTTTGAGCAAGTGTTATGTACTGGCCAGTAATATGTGTCACTCCCCACGTCTTGAAATGGTTTTCCAGTGAACTGCAGTGAGTAGTCAGATACTAACCGCCCCAGTAGCTGAAAATGGCAATCATTGTTTCAGTGACGGTTGCACTTGTTGCTAAGTCATCGAGTGATGAGAAATTTAGAGAAGTAATCTGTCACAAGGGTGTAAGTTTCCCCAAGCATCATGAATACATCCATTGCTATTTTTGTGGACAGAGAATGGACAGAATATTATGCTGATGTAGAGGCTCCCTCTGCTACTAGGGTTAGTGTTTAGCATTAGGTAAAAAATGAGGTCTGCAGGTGCTGGAGATCACAGTTGAAAATGTGTTGCTGGTTAAAGCACAGCAGGTTAGGCAGCATCCAAGGAATAGGAAATTCGATGTTTCGGGCACAAGCCCTTGATGAAGGGCTTGTGCCCAAAACATTAGTGTTTAGCATGCCTCACATTCATTCAGGAGTCCTAGATTATTTTTATTCAACTCTGCCCTATCCACAGCCTCACTTGCTAGCCTTCTTATACATGTGTTCCTGAAGACATATGGACACAATATGTTGGAATAGTGCTTTTGGTACTAGGACTTATTTGCTCTTGAAAGTGGCATGCCACAACATAGCAAGTTAGTCTCTGGCCAAAATGAGCAAATGTTCTCAGGAACTTCCATAATACTGACAGACCATCCTTAAATAATAATCTTTCACAATTCTTGCAGTTGTTCATCCTCAGCAGTTGCTGATTACAATTGCTCATATTAGCTGTGCTGAAAGTGTAACATATCTATCTTGAGAAAGTCTTTAATTTCTAGAGTATCCACATAAGCAAGAGGGACATCTCTGTCTTTGCATAGAATGACTTCAAAGGCATACCTTTGTCCTTGTTCTTGGTTTATGATAGATCATTTTTAGTGTTTTATGATCTATTTCACTGGTGAATTTCTTGCCAGGTAAGTAGGTATGAAAACACACAAAGCCAAATGCCAGGGCTGATGTTCTTGCACAATCCTGGAAAAGCGCAGCAACTCAGGCAGCATCCAAAGGGCAGGAGAATTGACTTTTCAGGCATAAGCCCTTCATCAGGAATCCTGAAGGGCTTACTCCTGAAACATTGATTCTCCTGCTCTTTAGATGCTGCTTGACCTGCTGTGCTTTTCCAGCACCGCACATCAACTCTGATCTCCAGCATCTGCAGTCTTCACTTTCTCCGCAATACTGGAATAGTTGCTTACACAGATAAGGGCATTTGAGCCACAATTAAAAGGTTTTTCAATGTGCAAGAGGCAGGTGTCTAAGCCATTTTTGCCATGGTTTGTCTTCCAGAATAATTTCTGTCCTGGGGTTATGGTACTGCAGTTGACAAGAAATCTGCCAAGAGAATTAGTGTGTGTGGATGTGGCTTGAATCTGATGAATGATCAATGTGCTGAGATCTGACCATACTTGTAAGCCTGCCAACATTGGACCAATTGTATCTACCAGCTAGAAGAGTTCAGGAAGCCAGACTAAGTTTGTATAATTGACACTACAGTACGTGTCCCACTGACACAAAATTGACAATCTGTTATAGGCTGTGAGACAGCTTTTTGTAGACTGTACTATGAGTACCACTTACTGTGATGTATGTTTTTTAGAATGTGTATTTACAATACGTTGGCACAATTTAGGTTTTCAGGGTGTATCCACCTACTTTTTGTAGATATACATATTGATAGATGTGAAAGTTTCTGATCGTCTAATACCATGGCTTTGCTGTGTTATGTTTTCAATATGAAAAAGTTGGTCAGCATCCAAAATTTGATTTTTCTTATGCACATTGACAGACTTTCGTTCTCTTGCTGAAGTTTTTTTAAATTGATTTTAAGCTCAGTGCTTGTTTGTTCCTTCCTTTCACTTGGTTTGCTGATCTGTCCTTTTCATTTTCCTTCTATATCGCATTGTCTTTCAGTGTTGTAGTCCATTTAATAGCTGTTATTGCTTTAGGGACTGTGCCTTTGACAGGCAGTCGCCTGCAGTAGCAGGTTATAATCCAAATTTATTTTTATCAGTTGTCTTGCCATTGTTAATGAAGGGAATGCAATAACATTTGGTTGCTCAGTTGGAGTATAATTCCAGCTCAAATGGTCAGAAAATTCAGTGATTGTTTCATAGGAATCATTTAATAGTTTGCTTAAACCATGTATGTCCTACTAACATAATGTTAATGTGTAGAGTTTGATATGGGAGAAACTATGTCCTGAGCATCTCCTAAGATTCCAGATTTGAGTAGCTGGGATAACATGATAAAAGGAAAATTTTAGTAATTTATGTATATATTTTTATACTCTAGTTTATCTTGCACCTTTCCAATGTCCTGCAGATTAGGTTTTATTCAGCCATACATGCAAGAGTTTTGCTTCTATCCAATTTTCTCCACTTTTTCATCACTCTGAGGATCAATTTATTCAGACAATTCATGGAAAGTAATCATAGAATCTCTATAGGTATAGACGCAGCCATTCTTGCAGTAAGACAACATTGACCCTCCAAAGAACATCCCACCCAGACCCACCAACCCTGTAACCCCACATTTTCCCATCGTAATCCACCTAGCTTGCATATCCCTGAACACCAGGGGCAAGTTAGCATGGCCAATCCACCTAAGCTGGACTGTGGGAGGAAACCAGAGCACCCGGAAGAAACCCATGTAGACACAAGGAGAATGTGCAAACTCCACATACAACAGTCACCCAAGGGTGGAACTGAACCTAGGTCCCTGACACTGTGATGCAGCAGTGCTAACCACTGGGCCACCATTCTGCCCTTAATTTAATGCAAACCAACATTGCTGATAGATTGTGCCCAATTGCATTCTTTGTGACCATGAACCTAATCACTGAATATCAACAGGCTGTCAAAATCAATGCAGAAATTGGTCCAGTCCTCACCTATTGCACACACATCATACCAGAGGCACTGGATAATGATTAGAAGTAGTGAGCCTATTCTGGACCTATGGAACACAGTGCTATAACTGTAACATTCAACAGGATGAGATCAGCTAACTGAATGCAGAATCTTCTAATATTAGTTTGAAGTTAACATTTTGTTTACCTACTGATTTACCATGAATGAAAATGGTTTGTTAATATATGGATTATTTTATTTGATGTATTTATTTGATTTATTTATTGTCACATGTACATGTTACATGTATTCATTATAAATATAGTGAAAAGTTTTATGCAATGTCACTACTGTCCGGTGGTTCTTAAAAACACAGAAAATAAACCAAGACTTAGAATATAAAGGCATAATCTAAAGAAATAAAGTTAAAAGTTTAACATCACAGTCTTTCTTGTTAAGTACCTTAGCCATGGACCTGGATCTGGGCTCTTCCACCCCAATGCTGAGACTAACATCGGCACAAAGCACTTGGACAGAGTCCCTTCCTATAGCTGTTGCTGGAACCGGCTCACCATTCTTAGGTGCCATCTTGCCTCCGTTGGTGTCATTGCCACCATGAGTCTGGGTAAATCTCGGCAATGCAGCAGAAGCTGCCAGGTTCCAAAGAGGGCCTAGCCTTGACAACATAACCACCATGCCAAAGGAGCCACTGCCGAGTTCCACACCGGACACTGGGCCTCAACTTGCCTCCCTCCGCCACTGCCATCGCTGGGAACACAAACTTGCCTCCAATGGGCTGGACACCTTGCCACCACCGATGCTATCTGAACTCTCCACAAGAAGGTAAGTAAAAAAAGGGATAAAGGAAAAGAAAGAAAAACACAAAAAGTGGATGGAATGGCTGAGCCCTGAGGTCTGGGGCTCAGGAGCCTCAGGCTGCACTGCTTAGTCCACTGCCATCTTGACTGGAATGAAATTTGAGTCTACATTGATCTCATGCTATAACTTGCATATCAATAAGTTAATACAGAACAGCTCTTAGTGTATACTTGAACATAAAAGTATCAGCACAATCCTAGAGATCCCAATCTGACTTCAGAGCACACTAAAAACAATCACTACTGGATTTTTCAGAAAAGTAATACTTAACCCATTTTCTATTATTGTGCTACAAATTAATGCCACTAACTCTTTCACTTTTATCACACCCCAAGGTGGGAAACCCAGGAGTTGAATTGTGGAGGTTCTGAATATTTTAATTCGAAAGGAGAGCTATTTCCTTATTCTTCAAACCATGGAGGTAAACCAGGAGAGATACTGAGAGACATAGAAACAAGCTGAATGAACTGATGCTGGTTGAAAGTCTTCAAATTCTGTGGTATATCTACATAAGTGAATTTTACAGGAGGTTTGTTCCTCAAGTCTGCAGCGTGGCGACTCCTGTGATAAACTTATTGAAAAAAGGCAAAAAAAATTGAATGGACAAAAGAATGTCACAGTGCTTTTGACAACTTGAAAGCTGTGCTGACAATTACCTCAGTTATAGCAGCACCAAATTATGAGATGTCGTCCAAAAATACAGTAATGCCAGCGACATCAGTTGTGGGTGCTGTCTTGCTACTAGAAGACAAGATGGGGAATTGAATAGTTACTCAGTTATTTTTTGCAAAAACTAATTGCGCACCAACAAAAATGTTCAACAGTAGAGAAAAAGATTCTGAGTATTACGTTGACTCCCCAGAAATTCAATCTTGATATGTCAAACCAAACTGCGAGTTATATAAGCCACAATCTGTTGATTTTCTTTTTGGAAAGGTTTCATGACAGGAATCTTAATCTGCTTTAATGTTGCAACCATGCAATTTAGAAATCATTCATTTACCTGGCAAGTATTATGGCGTAGTGGATGTTTTGTGAAGAGTAAACATGAAGGGAGCCAAATTCCACAATCAACGTTGATTCATGTAGAAATGCTTGTTATGAAAATCAACAGTGCAAATATATTATTGTTGTTATTAATGTAACATAGAAGTAGTGATAATAAGAAATGTTGGCAGAAAAGAAATAAAATAAGAATACTTCTTAAGGATGCTGTTTCATTTTTTTCTTTGGGGGGTAGAGCTTTTTGGCGTATTCTGGAGTTTGTATTTTAAAAGAGAGGAAGTTAGATGTGGATCAGTTCTTCAAAAGTTTTTTTTCAAACATGCCAGAAAGATATTTAGAAGTGAAAAGTTCATGCCCAAGAGCTCATAAAGGAAGCATAAAACTATTTCCACTGTCCAGGGAAAAGAAACACTCGAAGATGTCAGTTGATTAAAAACTTTAAAGATTGAGGTACACGTGAAATTTCTCCAAAATTGAGTATTTGTTGAAGTGTAGTTTTAAAACTTTCTTTGTTCATGTTAAGTTCTTTCTGATTTGGTTTCTGTTTTGTTTGTGTAATAAACTTATGATCTGCTGTTCAAGATCATCTGCATCCTTATTTGAATATATTTCCATGAATAATTACCATGGTAATCAACTGCAAAGAGATGTTCATAGATCTATCAGGCCAGCTTTTGTTCTGGAATCTGGATCATAACAAATTGAATCCACCTACTTTTCAAGTGATGTGTCCCAGATTAGGTCCTTAGATCTCTTTTATATCTTTGCCCTCTCACCCTAAACCTATGGCCTCTAGTTCTGGACTCCCCCACCCCAGGGAAAAGACTTTGTCTATTTATCCTATCAATGCCCCTCAGGATTTTATAAACCTCTATAAGGTCACCCCTCAGCTTCCGACGCTCCAGGGAAAGCAGTTCCAGTCTATTCAGTCTTCCTTTATAGCTCAAATCCTCCAACCTTGGCACCATCCTTGTAAATCTTTTCTGAACCCTTTCAAGTTTCCCAACATCATTCTGATAAGAAGGAGACCAAAATTGCATGCAATATCCCAAAAGTGGCCCAACCAATGTCCTGTACAGCCACAACATGACCTCCTAACTCCTATACACAATAAAGCCAAGCATACCAAATACCTTCTTTGCCATCCTATCTATCTGCAACTCTACTTTCAAGGAACTATGAACCTGCACTCCAAGGTCTCTTTGTTCAGCAAAACTCCCCAGGACCTTACTGTTTTTCTTAAGGTATGGTGTGCAGAGTTTTAGTGGAGAAAGTGAGGTCTGCAGATGCTGGAGATCAGAGCTGAAAATGTGTTACTGAAAAGCGCAGCAGGTCAGGCAGCATCCAAGGAGCAGGAGATTCAACGTTTCGGGCATAAGCCCTTCTTCAGATTCCTGAAGAAGGGCTTATGCCCGAAACATCGAATCTCCTGATCTTTGGATGCTGCCTGACCTGCTGCAGAGTTTTAGTGCCCATTATTTTAGCTGAGGCCTACCTAGTAATTTATGAGGTTTCCTATGACTACCTGTCTTTTCTTTTTAATGCCTTTTTTCCACAAAGCCAAGAATCACATTCTGCCTTATCAGTTCTTAGAGTCCTCGAATCACACAGCACGGAATCAGAACCTCCGGTCCAACCAGTTCATGCTGAAGATAACCCCAAACTAAACTAGTCCAACCTGTCTGCTTCTGGCCCATATTCCTCCAAACCTTTCCTATTCATGTATCTATTCAAATATCTCCTAAAATTGTACCCGCACCCACTATTTCCTCAGGACATGCATTTCACAAGCGAAGCACCCTCTGAGTAAAGAATTTGTCTCTTATGTCTTTTTTAAATGTCTCTCCTCTCACCTTAAAAACATATCCTCTTATCTTGAAATTACCCATTTTGGGGAAAAACCAACTACCATTAACTCCATCTATATCCCTCATTATTTTATAAACTTCTATCAGGTTGCCTCTCAGCCTGCTCCACTTCAGTTAAAAAAGACCCATGCTATGCAGCCTTTGTTTATAACTCAAACCTTCCATACCCAACAACATTCTGGTAAACCTCTTCTGAACCCTCTCCATCTTGATAATATCCTTCCTATAACTAGGCAACCTGAACTGAACGCAGTATTCCAGAAGAGCCTCACCAATGGCCTCTAACATAACATCCCAATTCCTATACTCAAAGGTCTGAGCAAAGAAAGTAAGTCTGTAAATGCCTTTTTTAACCACCCTGTCTATATGTGATGTAAACGTCAAAGAATTGTGTATCTACACCCCTAGGTCCCTCTGTTCTATGACACTCCCAAGGCCCTGCCATGAATTGTATAAGCCCTATCCTTGTTAGTTGTACCAAAATGCAATGCTTCGCATTTATCCCAACTGAACTTCATCCACAATTTTTCAGCCCATTGACCCGTTTGATCAAGATCCCTTTATAATCTTATAAAAACTTCTTCACTGTCTACTACAGACTATCCTTTATATAAATGACAAATAAAAGAGGACCCAAAACAGATCTCTGTGGAACTCCTTTGGTCACAGGCCTCCAGTCCGAAAAGCAACCCTTTACTATTACTCTCTGCCTCCTACCATTACGCCAATTATGTATCTAATTGGCAAGCTCATCCTGAATCCCATGTGACCTAACTTTACTATGTCCACCATGCAGAATCTTGTCAAAGGCTTTACTAAAATCTAAATAAACAACATCTATTGATCTGCCATCATCAACCTTTTTGATAATTTCTTCAAAAACCTCAAATTTGTGAGAAACAATTTTCCTCACACAAAACCATGCTGGCTATTCCTAATCAATTTTGTCACTTTAAATGTCCATAAGTCTTATCTTTTATAATCACCTCCAACAAGATACTCACAAATGAAATCAGACTCACAGGTCTATAGTTCCCAGATTTCTTCTTACAATCTTTCTTAAAGAAAGATAAAACATTAGGCACCCTCCAGACATCAGGCACCTCATCCATAGATATAGATTATACAAATATTTCTGCAAGGTGTCTCATAATTTCCCCCCTTACTTCACCACAATGTTCTGGGATACATCAGATCAGATTCCGGAGATTTATCCACTTTTATATTCTCCAAGACCTCCTGAACTTCCTCTTCTGCAACATGAACCATTTTTAAAATATTGAATTCTCTGCATTCTCTCAACTCCATTTCTATTCCCACAGTAAAAACTGCTGCGAAATATTCATTTAGTATCTCTCCCAAATCCTGAGTTTCAACACAAAGATGACCTCCTTGATCTTTAACAGGCCTCTCTCTAGTTACCCTCTTGCTCTTAATGTATTTGTAGAATCTCTTTGCATTATCCTTAACCCTGTCTGCCAATGCTATCTCATATTCTGTCGTTGCCTTCCTAATTTCTCTCTTTAGAATGCCCATCTTTCCATTTCCAAGGATTTTCAAACATGCAACCCGAGATCCCTCTCTTCTTAAATCTCCTCAAAGCAGTACCATTCAGATTAAACCGCTCCACATTTTGGTTCTTCCAAAATACATCATTTCACACAATTCCACATTAATTTACAGCTGTTCCATCTCTGACTCTGCCTCCACCCAAATTTTCAGGAAGAGTTCCAAAGACTCATGAACCTCTGGGAGAAAGCAAAGGAGTGATGCTCTGAAAGCTAGTACTTCCGAATAAACCTGTTGGACTATAACCTGATGTTGAGAGATTTTTAACTTTGTACACCCCAGTCCAACACCGGCACCTCCAAATCACATTTATCTATCTCTGTTTTAAATTGGCAACCCTTGATTTTTAAACAGTGACTCAAACTACTATAGATTCATCTATAAAATATCATCTCCATAGCCATCGTGTCAAGATCCTGAAGATCATATGTTTTAAATTATTTTCAAGCGTCTGTCCCTGAATAACTAAAATAGGATAGGCAGTGAAAACATTGAAACTCAAATATTCTGTACAACTTCATGCTTGCAATTTTTTTTCCAAACACATTACAGAGAAGTGTTAATCTCAGTACACAGCCTTCTTAATCAGGAGGGAGAACATTTCTTCTAACCCTGGTTTAGAAAGCTACACTGGGCAGATGTATTATGTTTGTGGAGAGGAAAGGCTAGTTATGGGAAGAATTGCATTCATAATCATGTAGAACAATATTGTAAACAAATGGGTGAAGATATTATTTGACAGTTCTTAGGACTTCACTATATGAACTTCACAACTACAAAAAACACCAGATTTTTTAATGAATGCATTCACAATGTTGTGACCAATTCCCAGAGCATGCAATTGGATTATCTCTTCACTATTGGAGTTGTTGTCTATCTCCTTCCAGGTGAAGATAAAAGAGTTCAGGTCATTATTCAAATAAAGGACTGAGGGAATTTCCCGGTGTTCGGGATAACATCAATCCTTCATTAAATCAAAACATCTGGTAATTAACACATTCCTGGGATATGAATTGAATTGAATTAAGTTTATTCTCACATGTACCAAAGAATAGTGTAAAGCTTTGTCTTGCGAGCAATACAGGCAGATCACAGAGTTAAGAAATACAGATAAGTAATTAGTAGGTAAACAGTGGCAAAAACAAAAACACGGTACAGGCGAATGTTAAGAATTTGTGAGTCCATTCAGTATTCTAACAACAGTAGGGGAGAAACAGTTTCAAAACCGGCTGGTGCGTGTTCAGGCTTCTGTACCTTCTCCCTGATGGTAGAGGTTGTAATAAAACATTGCCAGGGTGGGATGGATCTTTGACAATGCTGGTGGCCTTTCCTTGACATCAGACATGGTAGATGGGTTCTATAAATGGGAGGTTGGCCTTTGTGATTGTCTAGGCTGAGGTCACCACTCTCTGTTGCAGTCGCCGACCTTGAATGGTACAGTTGCCATACCAGGTAGTGATACATCCTGGCAGAAAGCTCTCGATGGTGTTTCTATAAAAGTTGGCAAGGGTATTTGCCTTCATGCCAAATTTCCTCAGCTGCCTGGGAAAGAAGAGACATTGTTGGGCCTTTGTAACCAGTGCGTCCACATGAAGAGTCCAAGAAAGTTTGTTGTGGATGACCGCTCCCAGGAGCTTGACACTCTCCACTCATTCCATCTCTGTGCTGTTAATATGTAGGGGGGGGCATCAATAACATCCTGCCAAAAGTCATTAATGAGATCCTTGGTTTTGCCGGCATTGAGAGCTAGGTTATTCTCAATGCACCATTTTTCCAGGTCTTCCACTTCCCATCAGTAGTCTGTTTCATTGCCATCTCAGATTCAACTGACTATGGTGGTGTCATCAGTGAACTTGTAAATGGTATTAGTCTGGAATTTGGCGACCCAGGCATGGATACACAATGAGTACAGTAGAGGGTTGAGTATGCATCCCTGAGGGGGTGGGGGAGGGGGGGCAAAGTGTTAGTGTTAGCGAGGATGAAATATTGTACCCAATCTTCACTGATTGTGTCCTGTGGGTCAGAAAACTGAGGATCCATTTGCAGAGAGTGGGGCTTAGTCTGAGATCAATAAGGTTAGTAATCAATCTCGAGGGGAGAATAGTGTTGAAGGCTGAATTGTAATCAGCGAGTAGGATTCTTACATAGCTGTTCTTGGTGTCAAGATGTTCTAGGGAGGAGTGAAGGGCAAGTGATATGGCATCTAACGTGGATCTATTGGTCTGATAGGCAAATTGGAGTGGGTCAAAAGTAGTGGGGAGGCTGCAGTTGATTAATGCCATGACCAGCCTTTCAAAGCAATTCATGACCACCAAAGTTAGGGCCACTGGGGGCGGTAGTCATTGATCCTTCTTGAAACAGGCAAGGACAGTGGCCTGCTGCAGGGTGAGGTTAAAGTTTTCAAGAAGACCTCTGCCAGTTGATCTGCACATGCTCTGAGTGCACGGCTTGGTACTCTGTCTGGTCCCATCACTTTCCTTGGATTTACGTGAAGGAAAATTGGTCTGACCTCTGGTGCAGTGACTGTTGGGATAGGTTAATCAGGACTTGTCGGAATAGGTGTCAACTCTCTGCCGAACTTCTGCTCAAAGTGAGCATAGAAGATGTTGAGATGATCTGGGAGGGATATGTCATTGTCTACTATCTTGCACTGTCCCTTTTTAGAACCTGTGATGTCATTTAATTCTTGCCATACTGCTGGGTGTCTCTCTGGGGTCTCTAGTTTGGATTGGTATTGGTCCTTGGCTGTCTTAATATGAGACTTCTTTGTACAATGATTGAAACTTTGCCTCCAAAACAGTGACTCAATTTCAGATAGACTTAATTGGTCATAAAGGAGTTTGGGAAACACTCAGGATATGAATTTGCTTTATCAATGCATCTTTTGTTCATTACATGCCAGCCTTTGGTACATTGGAGAGCTAAGATAATGTAATAAAATCTCAAAAGTGACAATATCAGTGTCGGCTACATATTTCAACTGCAATTTGTAATCAGAGCCCTTTGTCTCATAATTCAGACTCAAACAAAAACTTCAAAAAGTCATTAAAAACCTATCCTGAGCTAGGAAAATCCATTTGACATTCTATACAGTGACCCATACCATCTCTTTCTCTCACACACATGCACACACTCAGACTAGTGTTCAATCAGTTTATTGAAACAGTTCAAAGATTTTCTATTTTCCAGAACAGTTTGAAGCAAGGCTTACATTTTTAGAGTCCTTTAAAATGATTTGCCAGGTAAACTTTATTTACAGCAGGAACATATTAAATCCCCCAAAACAATATTTGCATTTTAATCAACAGCAATTAATTATACAAAGTTGTAATACAGTACATCTTGTACAAAAAAAAATGAACCAATGCATTTGGAAATTGGTTTCATGATCACAAAGAAACGTTAGTCTAATATTAAATCAGAAAATATATATACCAAATGCGATTAATGTAATTAACAGTGAATCCCATTTGAAATGATGCCCTCCATTAAAAAGTATCAGAAATTTTCTCGGAGTGGGCACAAGGAAGGTACCAAGTAACTGGAGGTCACAGGCAACACAGTCAGTTATTTATGCACTAATCTCTCACTTGTAAAAGATAGTAACCTGCAAAAGGTGAATTCACACTTCCCTTTGCATTGGCTGTTAACTATTACCCTGTGAGTGTGCGTTCACATATAAAAAGCGTCATTTATTTCTGTTCGAATTTCAGTTTAATGTATTCTTTTGTTCTCCGAATTGTAAACGCCAAATTGTGAACAGGTGGTGTCAAAACGTGCTTGTAAACATCCAACCTCTATTATCAGATAACCAAATTGGAAACCGACTGTCTCTAAAAGAGATGAAAATAAAACCCTTTTCTGTAGTCATTATCTCCGGCAGCTTACAAGTAAAGAACTGGGATGTTATGTGTGAATGGGAGGTGATGTGTGGATGGGCGTTTTCAGACAACTCAATCTTCGCCTCCACCACGCAGACGGCTCCCTCACTGAATCCAGCAATCGGTGTGTCGCTTTTGAAAATTTGCCGCCGGTGTTCACCTTCGTTATGAGAGGGGGCCGGCTTGTAGTGAAGTGAAGTTAGGACAGTGGGGGTTGGGGGAAGAATCTCAGGTTGCTCCCCATCCAATTACTTACACAGAAAAAGGAAGGGGGAGAGGGTACACAGGTCCTCTTGCTGGTTTTCAGGCGTGGTAACAATCCGGGCGTGGCATGAAGAGACACAGAGAGAGCCCATCACATACACACACACACACACACATAGAATACATTCGACTCCAACTTGCTGGTTTCAGGAAGCTAGAGAGAAATAATTTTGGCTTAAATAGGACACTCAAACTTACAACACCAGTGAGTTTGGGTCTTGAGAAAGCGAAAGGGACACATACACACACAGAGAGGAAAAAAAAGAGAAAGAGGAAATCTCTCCTGACGGAGCTGCCCTGCCCCGCTGGTGAGGGGTGGTTGGTTTGACCGGAGTGTTACCTGTTGCCCAGGGCTGGGCCTTGCCCGGCCCCTAGCAGCAGAGGTAGGCGACAGAGGCGCCGATGGTGAGCGGGAGCAGCAAGCTGGAGGGGCAGTGCAGATTGGCGGGCGGGCCTGTGCTGTTGGCGGGGCTCTGGCTGGGTGAAATGTTGCCCAGGGTGGACTCTACCCCCGAGGTCGAGTTGGTGCTGTTGAGAGCGGCGACGTCTGTGGTGGACTTCGTTGTGGAGTTATCGTCCGCCTGGAGAGAGACAGAGAGAGAGAGCATCAATGGCGATCACACCCACTCAGCACACAGGCAGCAGCGACCAGCTTGGAGGTGGTGGCAGTGTCCCTCCCTGTGAGTGAGGAGGCCCGACTTCAAATCCCACCTGCTCTGGAAAGGATGCAGGCACGATGGGCTGAATAGCCTACTCCTGCTCCGTGACCAACCTGCTGATTGGCCGCAGACAGTGTGGTCCCCCCAGTGAAGGGTCTTATACCCCCCTCCTCCCTGAGTTATTCCCCAGTAGCCAGCACCGAGTTACCCAGGGGAAGGTCAGGGAGAAAGCAAATTCCTGAATAGATATATCACTGTGAGGGGATATGGGGTTATTAGACATCTCACTGTGAATGGACATGGGGGGTAGTCGATATCTCACCGTGAGGGGATATGGGGGTCATTACTATCTCACTGTGAGGGGTAATCGATATCTCACTGTGAGGGGACATGGGGGTAATCGATATCTCACTGAGAGGGGACATGGGGGTATTAGACATCTCACTGTGAGGGGACATGGGAGTAATCGATATCTCACTGTAAGGGGACATGGGGGGGTAATCAATATCTCACTGTGATGGGTAATCGATATCTCACTGTGATGGACATGGGGGCAATTAATATCTCACGGTGAGGGGACATGGGGGTCATTACTATCTCACTGTGAGGGGTAATCGATATCTCACTGTGAGGGGACATGGGAGTAATCGATATCTCACTGTAAGGGGACATGGGGGGGGGTAATCAATATCTCACTGTGATGGGTAATCGATATCTCACTGTGATGGACATGGGGGCAATTAATATCTCACGGTGAGGGGACATGGGGGTAATCGATATCTCACTGTGAGGGAACATGGGGGGTAATCGATATCACACTGTGAGGGAAGGGGGCATGGAGGGCGAGGGCAAAATCGATATCTCACTTTATATGTAGTGGGGAAATCGATATATCAGTGTGTGGGGAGGTGGGACGTGGTGGGGGCGGGGGAGGGTCATTGGATGAGGAAAATTTAATTGGATTGAAATTTCTGCCCATGTTTATAGTTTCCTGGAAATGGAACCGAGCAAGGTGGGCTCCTGCTGACCCCTCTCCGCTCCCCCTCCCACCCACAGTGCCCAAATACCGAGCCGAGGGGTGTGTGAAAATGGGCCGGGGCCGAGTCCCTGGCGGGGCTGGGGACAAAGACCAGGAAAGGAGTGCGCTGCTGTGTTTCCAGGGAAAAGCCGAGTCTCTATCCCTTCCCTCTCCCACCGACCCAATGGCCAAAGGTCCGGCAGAGAGCGACACCCGGTTTCATCACTCCCTGAGCTCCGTGCCCACAGCCCGTACACAGCACAGGGGAACAAGGTGGAAACCTCTGTACAACTGGGACCCAACTCCCGGTGTGACAGTGGGGAGTTGGAGAGAGGGAGGGAACAGGGGAGCGGGGCGGGGGGGCGAGAGGGAGAAGATGGGGCGAGAGAATGGGGGAGGGTGGGAGAGGAATGCGGAGAGAATGGGGGGTAGGATGGAGGGAGTGTGTGTGAGAGAGAAAGGATAGATATATCCCCCATCCTGAGAAATACTGAGAGTAATTCCACGGAATCGCGTACTCTCCAGACTCAAGCTCTCACTACCTTCCCGGCAGTTCAGTATCACACACTTGGAGCGGGAACACAGAGGTTCCTTACAATTTCTGAAATCGTTCCCAGCGGACTCGGTGGTAAATGTGAGCCGGCTGTATATCCCACTGTCGGAGAGAGAGGGGGCTGGGGATCCAATGGGGTAGAGGGTCTGTCCCAGTGTTACAGTCAATCAGCCAGTCACTGTCACCCCAACATCACCACCCAACCATCAGCAAAACACACACACACATAACCTTGCTACTTACCTTAATCTGCAGTAAAACAGCCAGTGCTAAAGCCCCGAAGTATACCATCCAGATTTTTGTCATTTTCTTTTCTTGCTCGCCTTTGAAAAGGTGCTTCTTTTTGTTTGTGAATTTGGGGGTGTCTTCTCCAGTCAACCTCCTGAGAAAATCCCTTTACACCGCGCTGTTTCTCTCTCTCTCTCCCTTTACACCGTGCTGTTCTCTGTGTGTGTGTGTGTGGCTGAGATGTGAAGGAGAGAGCTCTGTGTTCCGAGTGACGGCTGAAGGAGTATGGGGAGCAGCTTTTATACGAGGGGGCGAGGCGGAGACCGTGTCTGGATCACATTGGATTGTGGAGGGTCTGGCGGTACACAGCGCTCCGCCTGGACACAAGAGAGTGGCGCTGACTACACCGAGAATTCCTGTTCTCACTCTCCAACACAGCGGCATCACCCGTTCCCTGCATCAGTCCTCACATGTAACCAACATTGCCGAAGGGACACTGGAGCCGAAACGTTAACCCTCATTTCCCTGCTGAGTTTTTCCAACAACTTCTGTTTTTGTGTGCAGGCTGCTCTCCGCATTTCTCACAACGAGCCTTCCCCCAACCATCCCCCCCACCCCAATCACACACTCACACACCTGTCTTCAAATCGCCCGCTTTTCCTCCACATTCCCCTCTCCCTGTGTCCCTCTCAGAGGCACTTGCAGAGCTCACACACTCCCGAGTCTGGACAATAGCGTGAAAGCAGGCCATTCGGCCCATCGAGCCCATACCGACAGCATCCCACCCAGACCCACCCTCTCCCTGTAGCCCTGAATTCCCCATGGCTAATTTAGCATGGCCAGTCCATCCACCCTGCATATCTTTGTGACTGTGGGAGGAAACCGGAGCACCCAGAGGAAACCCACGCAGACACAGGGGAGAACGTGTAAACTCCACACGCTCAGTCACCCCAGACTGGACTCGAACCCGGGTCCCAGGCGCTGTGGGGCTGCTGTGCTAAGCACCCCCAAAGGTTTATTTGCGTAAAACTCTCTCATCGAGCGCCCACTTTTGATGAAGTCATGTTAAACATGAGGAGGTTCCTGGGCAGCTGGATGGTTCTGCTGTGAATCCTGAGCAGAGCTTTTTGGGAATGTGCTCTTTGCGGTGCCGTGTGGGGGAGCGGGATGTGTCCTTGGGGGAAGGAATTGGTCCCTTCTCACCAAGTCAGCGGTTAGACTGGACAGAAGTGGCCTGGGGAGGGGACAGCTGCCACTATGCCCTGAGCCTTTTCCCACAGATTGCGGGGATCAGTAAAATGTTCAATGTTGGATAAATTAAATATTATTTGTCACTGGGTCGAAATATCCCGATCTGCTCAGGCGCGGGACGGGCGCCCACATTTATTGGGAGTAGAGTGGGATTCAATTAGAATGATCCTAGCTCTTGTATAAAAACAGGGTTGGAGGATTTGAGCTAGGGGGAGAGGTTAAACAGGCTGGGGCTGTTTTCCCTGGAGTGTCAGAGGCTGAGGGGTGACCTTGTAAAGGTTTATGAAATCATGAGGGGCATGGATAGGGTAAGTAGACAAGGTCTTTTCCCTGGGGTAGGGGAGTCCAGAACTAGAGGGCATAGAGTGAGAGAGGAAAGGTATAAAATAGACCTAAGGGGCAACTTTTTCAGCAGAGGGTAGTGCGTGTGTGGTGTGAGCTGCCAGAGGAAGTAGGGGAGGCTGGTACAATTGCAACATTTAGCATCTGAATGGGTATATAAATAGGAAGGGTTTGGAGGGATATGGGCCGGGTGCTGGCAGGTGGGACTAGATTTGATTTGGGATATCTGTTTGGCATGGACGGGTTGGACCGAAGGGTCTGTTTAAGTGCTGTACATCTCTATGACTATGACTCTACAAAGGAGTCAATGTGGATTGAGGTCGCTGCTGGGATCACTGACAAGGTTTCATCAGTGGACAGGGTTTGTAAAATAATACAAAAAAAATGTTGAGTTGATTTGAACTAAATTTTTGGATTCCTTTGATTTCACTCGGAGCCGGGTTCAGAATAAAGAGAAGGCTAAAATGCACGCGGTTTCAAACTCAAACATCACCGACCGAACCCACAGTCTGGGGACGGAGAGACTTGTGTAAGTGCGACCTCTGCTGGGCATAGCGATTAGCACAGCTGAAGGAAACATATACTCCGGGCGCCCTCTCCAAGTTTTCACCTTTGCTTTCTTGGTCAGGATCGGCAAACCTCCACCTCTGCCCAAAACTCCTTTGCGGTTACCTTGCCTTCCACCTATTGTGAGGATTCCGTTCCCCTAGTTTGTGTTTAACCTTCCATCAATACCTCTGATATGCCTTCCTTTATCCTCAAGACCCTTGCCCTCTTTAGTTGATAGGGTCCGCCGCGTTTCAATCTATTTTTGGCCCTCACTCTTTCCTGCCTGTCCTGGCTCCACAATAAGGTTACCTTGTCATTGTCTTCTATCTCATTAACTTTCCATGTTCAAAAGATCATTCTCAGCTCCATTTCCAACATGATACAACACCAACACAAATCTTTTTCTTACCCTCCCCTTTCAGTATTGGAAAGGGACCACTCCCTTTGTGACAACCACTCCTCAGTCACCTGTAATAACCCTGGGCTCCAATCACAGCACCTTTCCATGCAAGCACAGTTAGCCTGATATTGGTTGTTGATAAGATCTTAGAGTGCATTATTAAGGACAAGATTACAATGTATTTGGAAGTGCATAAGGTAAAATGTAGCTGAGTCTGCACTCTTCATCAAGGGGGTATCATGCCTGACAAAGCTGTTAGAATTCTTTGAGGAGGTAACAAACAACTTACGGTGGGTGGCACAGTGGCTAGCACTGCTGCCTCACAGCTTCAGAGACCTGGGTTCAATTCCCGACTCAGGCGGCTGACTGTGTGGAGTTTGCACATTCTCCCCGTGTCTGCGTGGGTTTCCTCCGGGTGCTCCAGTTTCCTCCCACAATCCAAAGATGTGCAGGTTAGGTGAATTGGCCATGCTAAATTGCCCGTAGTGTTAGGTAAAGGGGTAAATGTAGGGGAATGGGTTGGTTGCGCTCTGGCGGGTCGGTGTGGACTTGTTGGGCCGAAGGGCCTGTTTCCACATTGTAAGTAATTTCATTTAAAGAAATGGTGAAGTGAGACAAAGTAAAGTCAGTGGATGTGATTTTTTTTGGATTTCCAGAAGGCCTTTGATAAGGCTTTGCACAAAAGGCTGTGAAATAAGGTAAGGGCTCATGGTATTAGGGCATGGGTATGGGCATGGATAGTGGATTGACTGGCAGAATGCAGAGAGTAGGGATAAAGGGGTCTATTTCAGCATGGCAGCCAGTCGCTGGTGGAGTTCTGCAGGGGCCACTATTGGGACCACAACTAGTCACGTTATGCATTAATGATGGGGACAAAGGAACTGAGGTCATTGTTGCTAAATTTGCAGATAACACAAAGATAGGTGAAGTGGCAGATAGTGTTGAGGAAGTAACAAGGTTGCAGAAGGACTTTCACAGGCTAGGAGCGTGGGCAAAGAAGTAACAGGTTGAATACAATGTGGGAAAGTGTGAGTTTATGCGCTTTGGTCAGAAGAATAAAGATGAAGACTTTTTTAAACAGGGAAAGACTTTTGGAAGCACAAAGGGACTTAGGAGTCCTAGTTCAAGATTTGCTTAAGGCTAACCTGCAAGTTCAGTTGGAGGGCAAATGAAATGTTAACATTCATTTCAAGAGGGCTGGAATACTGGATCAGGGATGTACTGCTGAGGCTGGGTAAGGCGCAAGTCAGACTGCTTTGAGAATATTGTGAGCAGTTTTGGGCCACGTATCCAGGGAATGAGAATGTGCTGGTCTTGGAAGGGTGTCCAGAGGAGGTTTACAATAATTATCCTGAAATTAAAGGGCTTAACATATGAGGGGTGGTTGAGGACTCTGGGTGTGTAACTCGATGGAGTTGATAGAATGATGTGGGATCTCCTTGAGACTTACCGAGTACTGAGAGGCCTGGATAGAAGGGTTATGGAGATGTTTCCACCAGAAAGAGAGACTAGGACCTGAGGGCACAGCCTCAGAGTGATTAATGACCTTTTAGAACTGAGAAGAGGAGGAATTTCTTCAGCCAGCAAGCGGTTAATCTGTGGAAAACAATGTGGCAGAGGGCTGTGGAGACCAGGTATTTAAGGCAGAGATAGATAGGCCCTTGATTGATAAGGGGTTAGAGGGTTACCAGGGAGAACATAGAATAATGGAGTTGAGAAACAGTCATGGAACACGAAATGGGCCGAATGGCCTAATTCTGCTCCTATACCTTATGATCCACCGTCTTATTTAGTATCTAAAATTAATATTCTACTAAACTGTTTTCTGAAAGTGGATGTTCTGTATTACAGGGTTTTTTGCTACTAATGCAATGAGGGGTCCAGCACAATTCATTTGGATGTGTACTTGAAACATGACATTCAGGGATATGGGACAACAGCAGGAAATTGGGATTGGCACACTTTTGGTGGCAGGTATGTCAGTGCAGAGGGCTTTTTCTGCGCTGTATGAATCTCACGAATGCAGTGTGACGGCGCTGCAGAGCTGAACTTCAGTCCAGCAGCTAGTGTGTTTGTCAGCGGTTGCACATTTCTCCCTGCAGAGGAGCTTGTGAGTCAGGCACTTATACTGGGAAGCTCATCTTGCCTGCTTCGTGCCGTGGTGCACTCGCCGTGCAGTTGAGGGTAAGTGAAAAGATCAAGGAGCAAGTACGAGAGAGAAAGAAAGAAATAAATGAATGTGTGTTGCATGTGGTAGCAGGTAAGGTTGCTGCGTGCAGTTACTCGTTACAATGTTAGGGTTAACCCTGAGCTGGAGCAGTCTCTCCTGTAGGGCCTACTCCAAATATCTGCGGCCTTTCCTTTTGCCCTTTCTTTCTGTTCCGTGCAAAATATTGTCGCAGTTAGAATTATCTAGGAACTCTCCGAGATGTAGTTAGGCCATACCACTCCGCTACTCCACTGTGTTGAAGTTGGCTGCTAGATTTTAAAGTTATTCTTGTACAAGAATGTAGAGGTTGTGATCTTTTAGAATCCCCACTTTCGCGTTTATTAACTCGAGATTGTCACCGTTTGAACGTTTTTATTTCGTAGTTAAGTGACCCTGGCTAGATGTCACTTTTTCCATTTGATTTAATTGAGCGGAATGTAGTTGGGTTTATTGAAAAAATCACTTCTGTTCAAAATGTGGGTGATTGGCTGGCAGAAGGATACTTTTACACTCTATGCCTATTGATGATGAAGTGATGGTGGTTCTTCAGCCTCTGCATTTTAGGTGCTGATAGTGCAGATCTTGGTCAGGAGTTCCAGATTTTGCAATAAAATCATAAAATGCTGTCCACGTTCAGCAGTCATCTAATGGGGTGAAGGGGAAGTTCATGTCAGTGATCTTGTAACACAACCTCTGCAGCTGGTATTCCTGAGTCAATCCATACCATAGCCCCGGTGCCCTCAACATCTCCAACAGCCCCTTCACTGACCAGTTCCTCACTCAGAACATGACTGCTCCTCATGTCCCATTCCAGCATGAAGTCAACATCTGATTCCATACCTCTTCCATTACAAAATTCTTCCTCTTTTATGTAACGGAGGGGCAGGCTTTGGAGTTGGAATTTTAGAATTACAGAACTTCCATGTTTTGGAGATGCTGGTGTTGGACTGGGGTGTACAAAGTTAAAAATCGCACAACACCAGCTTATAGTCCAACAGGTTTATTTGGAAGCACTAGCTTTCGGAGCGCTGCTCCTTCATCAGGTGGCTTTGGAGGACACAATTGTAAGACACAGAATTTATAGCAAAAGTTTACAGTGTGATGGAACTGAAATTATACATTAACTTGAATGGCTTTGAAATCCGTAATCCTGTTTGCCTGCGTTTCTGAAGAAACTTGATGTCTGTGTCGTTATGTGCCAACTTCTTGGAGATCCTCTCCATTTAGTGGTGTTGATGGTAGTCGTGATTTGGAGATACTGGGGTGTACAAAGTTAAAATCACACAACACCGGGTTATAGTCCAACAGGTTTAATTGGAGACACTGCACAACCACCTGATGAAGGAGCGCTGCTCCGAACTCTAGTGCTTCCAATTAAACCTGTTGGACTATAACCTGGTGTTGTGTGATTTTTAACTTTGTACACCCCAGTCCAACACCGGCATCTCCAAATCATGACTACCATCGTTACCACTAACTGCTGGCTTAAAGTGGAGAGGATCTCCCAGAAAATTGCACATATCGACACAGACATCAAGTTTCTACAGAAACGCAGGCAAGCAGGAAAGATCCCAAAAGGATTACAGAGCACGAACCCGCTCAAGTCAATGTATAATTTCAGTTACATCACACTGTAAACATTTGCTATGAATTGTGTGTTACAGTTGTAAACCTCCATGTGTTTGTCACATTGTCCTTCCATGTGCTGGATGCAGCAATTGGGAATTACTGTAACAAACACTCGATTGAATGAGACTATCATATCATAGAGTCATAGAGATGTACAGCATGGAAACAGACTCTTCAGTCCAACCCATTCATGCTGACCAGATATCCCAACCCATTCTAGTCCCACCTGCCAGCACCCGGCCCATATCCTTCTAAACCCTTCCTATTCATATACCTATCCAAATGCCTTTCAAATGTTGTAATTGCACTAGCCTCTATCACTTCCTCTGGCAACTCATTCCATACGTGTATCACACTCTCATGAAAAAGTTGCCACTTAGGTCTCTTTTATATCTTTCCCTTCTCACCGTAAACCTATGCTCTCAAGTTCTGGACTCCCCGACCCCAAGGAAAAGACTTTGTCTATTTATCCTATCCATGCCCCTCATATTTCAGTGACTTGTTGGCTGGGCTGTCATTTAAAGTCATACCATGTGGTCCCTGCCTGTGTCTGGATTGAACATTGAGTGTTGTGGCTGTAGGGGCTCATTCATGAGTGTCAGCTCCTTCCATTAGCTAACACAGTCTGAATTAATATTATGTCTTTTTCATTCCAGCCAACTGTCTTTTTTGCTACTTGGTCATTTATTTTTTGACCTCTGCTTTTTCCATGCGTTCTCTGCATATCTCCAGACACTCTGGTTAGTAGTAAGGACTTCAGTTTGTCCTCTTGTCCTGTTTGTGCTTCACTGTAAGGACAGTGTTGATGGTACAAGCCTGACACATGGAGCATTGCATTTTTGGTTAGGTTAGTGTTGTGACCTCTCAATTTTGACATGAAAGTTGCTGCCTTGGCAATCCTGGTGTTGACTTCAACATCAAAGGCTGGATCATTGTTGATCCAAGATGTGTGTAGCTGTCAACAATTGCCAGGGGGAGGTTACTGATATTGCTGGAGTCTCTGTGCTGAGCAGTCTGAGAGCATTTTGTTTGCTGGGACTTTGCTTGTGCTTTATGGGGGATTCTCTTTATGGTTGCTGGAACTGGCCCATTTCCAGCTCAAAAGGTCTCAAAATGGTCAGCGTCCCTCTGATTTGTTTTCCTGTGGGTGCAGAGTTAGAGATGGTATTGCACAGATGATCCCATTTTGACACTGCACTCTGGCCTTAAACATTGCTGTCCAATCCATTGCTGTGTGGAGTTCTCCCTGTCTGCAAGGGTTTCCTCCCACAGTCCGACGATCTGCATGTTATGTGGATTAGCCATGCAACATTGTTGTGTCCGCGATGTGTAGGTTAGGTGGATTAGCCATGGTGAGTGTGGGATTGTAGGGGTCTAGTTCTGGGTGGGATGCTCTTCGGATGGCAGCTTCGATGGCCTGAATGATCTTTATCCATACTGGAAGGATTCCATAGTTCTGTGACAAGGATGTTGTCGAGAGTGTTGTTCCTGAAGTCGGGAACTCTGCAGCTTTTTTTGAATTTTGACATTTATGGAGGGGTGCAACTGTTTTCTTCAGTCATACAAGGATTTGAATTGTTACCTCTGTTTCTCTCTGTATAGATCCTGAGAGACCTGTTGAGTTTCTCCAGAATTTTCTATCTTTGTTTCAGATCTACGTCATGTCTAAGATTTTGTTCAAATCCAAAATCCAACTAATCTTTGCCCTTCCTAATATCCTCCTCCTTTTGCCCCACTTTGTTTTTGACTGTGTCTTTGTGAATCACTTGGAGGCCTTGTCCTACACAAAAGGAGCAATAAAGCTGCCTTACTTATAAATTGGGCTGAAGTTTATTTCTCAAATTGATCTTTTTTCTTTCGCAGGTGTTCAGCAATGCCAAAAGCATTCTCTCACTCCCACACAATTCTTTGACTTAAAATCACTGAGATGTACAGCATGGAAACAGACCCTTCAGTCCAACTCATCAATGCTGATCAAATATCCTAAATTAATCTAGTCCCATTTGCCAGTATTGGGCCGATATCCCTCTAAACCCCTTCTTATTCATATACGCATCCAGTAGCCTTTTAAATTTTGTAATTGTACCGTCCTCCAGTGTATGGAGCCTCAAACTTGCATTGTACAGGAATGACCATTAAAGCCTTTCAGTAAATGTTTTTCATGAACAATGCCAGTATTACCCAGAGGTCAGAATCTACCCAGCCATGGTGAACTGCATTCTATCCTGCTTTAACTTTGGCAGAAGATGACAGCTTTACTGAATGCCATCACTAAGCCAACATCTTAGTTGGGCGGCACGGTGGCGCAGTGGTTAGCACTGCTGCCTCACAGCGCCAGAGACCCGGGTTCAGTTCCCGCCTCAGGCGAATGACTGTGTGGAGTTTGCACGTTCTCCCTGTGTCTGTGTGGGTTTCCTCCGGGTGCTCCGGTTTCCTCCCACAGTCCAAAGATGTGCGGGTCAGGCGAATTGGCCATGCTAAATTGCCCATAGTGTTAGGTAAGGGGTAAATGTAGGGGTGTGGGTAGGTTGCGCTTCGGCGGGTCGGTGTGGACTTGTTGGGCCGAAGGGCCTGTTTCCACATTGTAAGTAATCTAATCTCTTCACTAATATAAAAGCAAAAATACCATTGATGCTGGAAACTGCTGGAAATATTCTGTAGTCAGACAGCATTTAGGGAGACAGAAACCGTTAACGTTCCTCATCGATGAGCTTTCAACAGAACTGGAAAATGTTATTAGTTTTAAGCAAATAAAAGGGGAGGTTGGACAAAGAACAGAAGGGTAGGTCTGTGATAAGTGTGATTAATTGACAAAGGGGTCAGTAGGGCAAGGCCAAAAGAAGTAGAATTAACAGGTAAAGGAACTAAAGATGTGTGAATGGCATGTTATGAGCAGCTGCTACCTTGAAGCAAACAGAAACTTAAGGCCGTATAACAAAAAGCTGCAAAGAGAACAGAACAAAATGAGGCCAAACACTCCTGTGTGAAATGATGGAATGCAGTGTTGTCTGGAAGACTAAAGTGTCTAAATGAAAGGTGCCTTGAGTCATTCACAGGATCACTGCAGAGGCTGAGGATAGAGATGTCAGGTGAGAAAAAGTGAAAAGTTATAATGGCGGTCCCCAGAAGCTCAGGTTGTGTATACAAACTGAGTGGAGGTATTGCACAGAGCAGTCACCAAGTCTGTGTTTGGTCTTTACGGTGTAGAGGAGACAGCCCAGTCAATATGGTCACCTAGTTTGACAGAAATGCAGGACAATGATCTCTCATTTGGAAATAGTACTTGGGACCTTGGAAAGTGAGGGGGTAAAAGGGCATCTCCAGCACTTGCACAGATAGCACCTGCTGAGTGTTTCCAGCATTTTAGGTTTTTATTCCGACTTCTCTCACTTTCTCCCTGCAGTAAGTATTGGGCTGCTGACATTAACCATCTTTCAGTTCACTGTTTACCATTTGTGCTATTCCCTAGCTTGCTGTAAACACAGGTCCTAAATATTACTCAGAAGGTTTTGCTTTATGAGTTCACATTGGTGCTGCACTGTACATTGTAACAGCATTAAGTCATCAGGGTACTCACTCATGTGCTTATTTGTAGAGCATGTTGTTTCTAGAAGGAAGATGTGAATTATCATTCAATTAGAACATAGTCACTAAATCAGTAGGATAACCATCATAGATCATCAAAATGCTAGCAAGGACCTAAAAAATTCAGAGTTGAAAAATGCCTCGCCTTGAACTCCACAGTAAATATTATTTTATTAATGAGCACCTGGAAGCAATTTTTATGCGTGTAATCTACACTGAGAGTTCAGGTAACATATTAAACAAGTCAGCATTCATGTTCACACTACATGACATTTTCTAACCTAGTAGGAATCAACTTCAGTGGGTATATTATGCCTCCAGTATTGGTGTTATATAGAACATACACATTATACACCGTCATTCCTCAATTAGCTGTCGTGTATGAGTCAAGTTTGGAAATTGGTGCAAAGTTTTGGAATTGTCTGATATTATTTTCCAGCAAAATAGACATTCTGTCTGTGCGTCTATGATGAGATGCCTTTTTAAAGTAATTATTTAAGTGCTCATGTTTCTTCTGTTTTGTGTATGTCTGTTTCTCTCCTATAAGTGGCAGTGTGGTACTGCTGGTCCAGGCAGGGCAGAGAGACATGATCTGTGAACACGTGTGGGGTTGGCGTTCGAGAGAGAATCCCAGGGGAGGCAGTTCAGTTGCCAACACCGCATACTGAAGCAGAGGGAGTCAGTGCCATGATGCGACAGCCTTGGCTCGGTCACAGCATCTACAAAGCCAGCACTTCTCTTAGATTCACTCAGTGTGCTGTTGCTATGGTAACATGCCATCATTTCAGATGCTTGTCAAAAGGCAAGCTGGCACTCATCTTAAGACGAGGAGGGTAAATTGGAAGCGGGACATTTTTATTACTACAAAAAGAAATTTAATTTTCTGAAGTTGAGTTTAATCAGTAATTCAGCCAGACCCGCCTCGCACCATGTCCTGTCCCAAGCAGCTGGAAGAACAGAAGTTGGTCTGATCCATTGACACAGAAACTTTTTAGCAATTCTTCCTTTTATTGACCATACGATCAACAAACCCACAGGAAGTCTTTTTTACTCCCTATGACTAGCCCTATGTAAATATTAGATGTAAAGTAATCTGCATTGTATACCAGAAGCCTCAAATACCCCTTTCATGTTCAGTTGTCAGGGCCTGTCACAGATGTTTGTCCTGTGCTGCCCTATCAAACTGGAAGGGACTGTTTATTGTCATCAAAATTATTTATGATCAATGTTTAAAATTGTTCCATCATTCACTAAACTTCGATTTTCTAAATAGAACCACCACTGGTGAGGCAGTCAATGTTTTAACTTGAAAATGTTTTTAAAGTTTGTTGCAATCTTCTGAAAAATTCAAATTATCTTTGTCTATCCAATCAGTCACTTCTTCAAAAACATTACAGTGTTTCTAAAAGGTGACCTGCCTTTAACAAGTATGTGCTGGCTGCCTCTGAGTAATCAAAGCACATTCAGTAATTTTCGCTCAATTTACAGATTCCAAGAGTTTCTCCTCATTTAATGTTTAACTAGTTAGACTACATTGCCGGTTTCATCATTCTCTCCCTCTTCAAATCACATTCTCCCCGTGTCTGCGTGGGTTTCCTCCGGATGCTCGTTTCTTCCCACAGTCCAAAAATGTGCAGGTTAGGTGTATTGGCCATGCTAAATTGCCCGTAGTATTAGGTGAAGGGGTAAATGTAGGGGAATGGGTCTGGGTGGGTTGCTCTTCGGAGGGTCGGTGTGGACTTGTTGGGCTGAAGGGCCTGTTTCCACACTGTAAGTAATTTAACCTAAAATGTTACTTTGGGTCCCTTCCAGGCCCCTGGAAGAAATTGCACATTTGAAGACAATTGATATAATTGGTCCGAGCCCCCCTTGCCTCCTTTTGGACATCCTTCAATTGTGTAAAATGTAAACCATTAGAGTCCAATGAATTAGACCGTTGCACTATACTCAGTAACTCTCAGTGCAAACTAATTCCAGTTTTCACTTGGCTCACTGAGTCAGTCTTACCTCTGAGTAAAAGGTTCAAGACCCACTGTTGGCAATTCTATCATTGCTGCATGTGATATGTACACAGTAATTTCTGCATTTGCCTACATTACATTAATCAAAAGTAATTTAACTATGAAACCCATTGCTGTGTCCTTAGGACATGACTTATGCATGTTCATTTTTTTCAGTCCTCTGTAACATGTTACATGCTATCCTAATGCATTTACATCTTCATTTCCTTGCTCATTTGTCAAAGTTGATGTAAAATATTGACTTAATATCTTTCATCCTCCTAAATGAGAATCTTCTTCACCCTTAAGCAGTCCTCCTTTCCCTTTGATAATTCTTTTTAAAGTGCCTATGCAAACCATTTTATTCCTGTTTGTTCAATGCCACCCTTCTTAAATATTGTCTTGTACTCTATTTTATTATTGCATTATATTTCATTTATTCCTCGAGGTTTTCCTTGCACTTGCCAACCCGCAGTTTCTGCTTAATTCTTTAATCTTTGATGCTTCAATGTCTTAGGAATGCATTTTATGTTCTTGTTTGATTTCTATTCTGTCTGTCCTGTATTCCAAGGTTTCCTACGGCTGTTCCTTCAATCTGTTTGTTCACCTTCTTAGCAAATGAATTTGAGACATACCACTGGTCTTAGCCCTTTTCCAATCTGTCACCGTTCTCAGTGACTGATCATTCTTTTTGTTTTTTTACACTGAGCCTAACTATCTTATGGTCACTATTTCCCAAATTATTCTCTTCCCCATGCCCCCTTTTACTTCTCAGAATTAAATCAAGTCACACGTTTTTTTCTGAAATATATTGATCTAGGAGACAGTACTAAATGCATTCGCTCTGACCACAGGCCATTGTATTGATGACACTTCAGGTCCAGTGACTGTTCTTTAGAATTGCAGGACATTGCTGGACCCGAAATGTTAACTCTGCTTTCTCTCTCTCCACAGATGCTGCCAGACGTGCTGAGTTTTTTCCCAGCAAATTCTTTTCTTGTTTCTGGTTTCCCGCATCCGCAGTTCTTTTGGTTTTTTGAATATCATATTGTGTCTGAATTGTTAAAACCATCATTTCTATTGCCTTACTGTTCTTGCTTAATTTCTCTGAACTTTTGATTTTATTCACTTATGGAATGTGTGCATCATTGGCTGGGCCAGCATTTATGTCAGTCTCTAGTTACCCTGGAGAAGTTGGTGGTGAGCTGCCTTCTTGAACAGCGCAGTCCATGTGTTGTAGGTAAACGCACAATGCCCTTAGGAAGGAAATTCCAGGATATTGGCATAGTAACAGTTAAGGAATGATGATAAGTTTCCAAGGCAAATTGGTGAGTGGTTTGGAAGGGAGCTTGCAGCTGGTGATGTTCCCATGTCTCTGCTGCCCTTGTCCTTCTACTTGGGAGTCAGCATGGATTTGGAAAGCTCTGTTTGAGGATCTTTGGTGAATGTTTGCAGTGTATGTTGTAGATAGTACACACTGCTGCTATTGAGCATTGATGTTGGAAAGAATGAGTACTTGTGGATATGGTGCCAATCAAGTGGGTTGCTTTGTCCTACATGGTGCCAAGCTTCTTCAGTGTTGTTGGAGCTGCTCGCATCCAGGCAAGCGGGGAATAGTCCATCACACTCCTGGCTCATGTCTTGTAGACGACAGGCAGGCTTTCAAGGAGTCAGAAGGTGAGTTACTTGCTGCAGTATTCCTAGCCTCTAATCTGCTCTTGTAGCCACTGTGCTTATGCGGTGAGTCCATTTGAATTCATAGTCAATTGTAACCCTCATGATTTTGATACTGGGGTATTCAGTGATGATAACACCATTGAATGTCAAGGGGCAATGATTAGATTCTCTTATTGGAGATACCATTTGTGTGGCGAGAATGTTACTTGCCACGTGTCAGCAAAAGCCTGGATATTGTTCAGATCTTGTTGCCTTTGAACATGGACTACTTCCCTATCTGAGGGGTCACAAATGTGAAACATTGTGCAACTGTAAGCAGCCCCCACTTCTGACTTTATGGTGAAGGGAAAATCATTGATGAGGTAGTCGAAGATGCTTGGGCCCAGGACACCAACCTGAGGAACTCCGACAGAGATGTCCTGCAGCTGAGATGCTTGACCTCCAGCTAACACAACCATTTTCCTATGTGCCAGGTATAACTCCAACCAACAAAGAATTTGTCCCCTGATACTCATTTGTTCCAGTTTTACTAGATCTCCTTGATGTCAAGGGCTGTCATTCTCACCTTGGCATTAAGCTACTTTGTCTCTGTTCGAACCAAAGCTGTAAAAAAAAGGTCAGGAGTTGAGTGACCCCAGCAGAACCCAAACTCGGCATTAGTGGGCACTATCCATAATGTCACGAGTTCCCCACCTGTTGCTTAGCTTTATGGGCGGCACGGTGGCGCAGTGGTTAGCACTGCTGCCTCACAGCACCAGAGACCCGGGTTCAATTCCCAACTCAGGCGACTGACTGTGTGGAGTTTGCACGTTCTCCCCGTGTCTGCGTGGGTTTCCTCCGGGAGCTCCGGTTTCCTCCCACAGTCCAAAGATGTGCGGGTCAGGTGAATTGGCCATGCTAAATTGCCCGTAGTGTTAGGTAAGGTGTAAATGTAGGGGTATGGGTGGGTTGCGCTTCGGCGGGTCGGTGTTGACTTGTTGGGCCGAAGGGCCTGTTTCCACACTGTAAGTAATCTAATCTGTGTAAGCTGATTTAACATTAACCCACTCAGTGGATCTTTACATTTTGGGGGAAAAAAATGAAGACTTGTATTTATGGACTTTTCAAACTCAATATTTTTTCAGCCAGTATTTTTAAAAATGTAATAATGTTGTAATGCTAGAAATATAGTAGCTGAAAATGTGTTGCTGGAAAAGCACAGCAGGTCAGGCAGCATCCAAGGAGCAGGAGAGTCGACATTTCGGGCATGAGCCCTTCTTCAGCCTTTCCTGAAGAAGGGCTCATGTCCGAAACGTCAACTCTCCTGCTCCTTGGATGCTGCCTGACCTGCTGTGCTCTTCCAGCAACACATTTTCAGCTCTGATCTCCAGCACCTACAGTCCTCACTTTCTCCTAGAAATATAATAGCCAACTTGCACTCAGCCAACACCCGCTAACAGCATTGTAAAAATGGCCAGAAATGTCCGTTTCTGAGACGTTGATTAAAAGGTTAAAGACTGACTAAAACACCAGGGATAACACCCTTCTGCTTCTTTGAATTAGTGCCTTAGAGTCTTTTACAGTTAGATGAACATACGGACAGTGCTTCAGTTTTACAGCTTATCCAAAACCCAGTAACTCCAACAGAGCTACATGTCCCTATTTTCATGTTTTCCAGGCAGCATGAACAGCTTGATTTCTACGACACGTGTTCTGAAGAGCTTAAGCACTTGTAGGATCTTTTGGATAAAGTATGCATCACCTGAGCTGTATGGAGCATGGAATGTGAGAGCGGCCAAAAGGAACCTTTATCTGAAACTCAACGTCATTGAGCTCAAATCCCAAAGACACTGTGAGTTGCTGGCAGTGCAGCAAAAACCTCTGCTTGTAGGTGTGCGATGTAAAAGCAGCAAAAGCTCAAAGAAGGGCAAAAGACGAATGTTACAAGAGGAATCGGATGAAGAAGAGGATGATCCTGAGAAAAGTGACTATGAGGATGAAGTGGCGGAGGAGGAAGATGATGACACCCAGCCGAAAGCTTACAAAGATCTTGAGAAAGTAGTATCATCTTTCAGATTCGACCTCATCATGAAAGCTGGTCTGGATATAGCGAGGAAGTAAGTGGCCTGTCTTTGGGGAGGTCAAACCATGTCAGTGCCGTTTCAGTCGCAGATCCTGCTGATAACGTCTCAATGTCGTGGGGCTGTCATTGAGATTATTCATCAATTTTACAAAAGTCAGCTCCGGTGAATTCCTCATCCCAAAATTGCAGAACTGGCTCAGTTGAGTTTTGAACTGGTTAGTGAGGATGACCTGAATTGTGAAGAGGTGGTATGGTTTAGTGAAAGGGAAAACATGTTTAATCAATATATTGAATTTCCTTGAAGGAGTAGGGGCAGCACGGTGACACAGTGGTTAGCACGGCTGCTTCACCGCTTCAGGGACCCAAGTTCAATTCCAGCCTCCGGCAACCGTCTGCTTGGGTTTCCTCCGGGTGCTCCGGTTTCCTCCCGCAGATGTGCAGGTTAGGTGGATTGGCCATGCTAAATGCAGGGTTTGAGAGACTGGACTAGGTCTGGGTGGGATGGTGTTTGGAAGGTTGGTGCAAACACAATGGGCCAAATGGCTTCTATCTGGACTGTAGGGAGTCTGTGATTGTACAACTCTCTGGGGTAAAGGTTAAAAGTGAGATGGTAAAATGCTACAGATTTGCTCTCTGTTGCGTGCATCTTACTGGCTATATCCACATTAGATTCTTTCTGTGCTCCTGATTTTCACTTTGGATAGGAAGAGTTGTTCTCGGTGACATAGTTGATAACTGTTAGGGTCATACCGTGACAGCTAACGTATTGCCATATTTGTGTTAGCATGCTCTATAGATCTTATCTTTGTGTTCACAGACACGTCTGCTGAACTGAGTTGTGTCCTTTCAAAATGAGGTTCGATCAGCTTTGATGTTGGTCATGACCACCCTGAGCTGGGCTTTCATTTGCAGTGGGGTCCTGTAGCTGAACGTTTTACCAGCCAGCATACTCCTTAACGCCAGTTTGTGGTTTGCTTTGCAGCAAAGTAGAAGATTCCTTTTATAGCAACAAGCTGAGACTGAACGGAGAGAAGTTACTGAAGAAAAGTAAAGTGGTATGTTTTACGTTTTCACCTCAATTTAAAATACATTCAATGTAACCAATTAAATGCCAAACACCGCTCTACAGCTTTAGCTGATGGGAGAAGTGTTACCTCATCCTTTGTAACACCTGTCTCTCTTGTCAATCAAAAATCAAATTTGCAATCCCTCACTGCCCCACCCCAGATAAATGACCAGTGTTTGTCGGGCTTTACAGAGCAGTGGGAATTGAATTCCTGTTTTAATTGTTGGGTTGTGATTTTTTTCGGGTCAGTCAGCTTGAGCATTTGGATGATCTTCTCCCAACGCTGAGCTTGTATGTAGGCTGAGACGGGAGCTAAGGATGCCAGGCCTCTCTGTGAAGTTTGAAAGCTCACTTGAAAGTGGTAGGATTGTGAGGAAGCGGGGAATATCCTTTTGTTATAACAGGCAGCACATGGCCTAATGGATTTGTAATTCTACAGAACTGTTTTTATTAAAGCAAAAATGTAATTAGACAGCAAACTGGCTAATAGAACTGTCTCACATGCATCCAAAACTGACACTGAAGCAATCTGCCTAATTCTTGATTATGGGCAATGTGGGTGAATAGTTATCATCATTAACCTCCATAGCGATTGAAATCATCTGCCTGGTGATGAGATTAGCCTGTAGCTCTCGGTGAGCACTCCCAGCTGTTGTCAGTTTGCTGCCTCAGTTATATAACAGGAAGGGAGCATTTTTTAAAAGCACCACTCCTATAGGCCACCAATCGCCAAGGTCCGCTCGAGACAGAGAGAGAGTTCCTCACTGAGAACTAACACCCTCCTGATCAGGACAGCATTTCTCAGGCACACCCCACCAAATTGCACTTCCTTTGTTTGATGTGGGAATAAAAGAGGGGATTTTTAACATTCTGTTTGGAAATATTTCCAATAAATATTTCCCACTTCTCAGGTTATTCAAAGGTGGACATTTAAAATACTGGGAAAGAACCAACTTGATGAAAATCTAAACTATAATCAGCCAAATGCTCAAAATGTAAAGGTAAAGTTGCTATATTGCTAGAAGACTATAGAGCCACTCTCTCATCACCGAGAGAAAGAGTGACCGGTGATGATTTATCCCTAGGGTCACCACACCCTCAGACAAAGGTAAGGTTGAGGATTGAACTCACACTGTTAGTGTCGCTCTGCATCACAAACCAGCTGTCCAACCAAATGAGCTTACCAACCTTGGACTGTCAGCATCTATAAACATCTTGTGGCATCATCAGAATCAACTGGCAGTCTCTATTCAATCGTGTAGCTTCCAAACAGAGTGTCAACAATAGTTGTAGTCAATTATGGCTCAGTACTGTCGATTCTGAGTCAGATGATTGGAGGAACAAATTCCATACCAGGACCCCAGCACACCAGGTTAACCCACAGTGTGGTTAACGAGGGAGTTTGAGGATATTGACCCAGTAACACTGAAGAAATAATGATATAGTTCCAAGTCCAAACGGTGAGTGACTTGGAGGGAATGTTGCGTTTGGTGATGTTCTTCTCAATTATGACATACAAAACTACAGTCTAGCATGTAAACAGTGACAAGGAACTGATCTGCGTCAGTTGAGGTTTTGGAAAGTGCTGTCGAAGCAACTGCAGTGAATTACTGCAGTGTGTTTTGTAGATGGTACACATTGCTGCTGCTGAGCGTCGGTGGTGAAGGGAGTTGATGTTTATGAATGTGGTGCCAATCAAGTGGGTTGCTTTGTCCTGGATGGCGTCAATCTTTTTGAGTGTTGTTGGAGGTGCACCCATCGAGGCAAGTAGGGAGTATTCCATCACACTGCTGAGTTCCTCACTACAGAACTCCTAGCCTTTGGCCTATTTGTGCAGCTGCATTATTTACATAAAGCTGATCCTGATCAGTTTGTAGTCACTGTTTAACTTGCTGGATTATAGTTTAATGTGTCATAACTGAGGAGTAAACCTAAAAGGAATTAAACAAAATTTATATCAAAACTTATTCCAGAAAATTTGCAGGTTTCAGCAGGAATTAGTATCAACTAATGTTCCCTGATATTTTTAAGTTGTTGATGGGCTGCCTGTTACCTATAAAATCCTAACAGGACTAGATAGGATCTTCCTGATAACCAGGTAGTACAGAACGAGGAGTCACAGACTAAGAATGTGTGGTTGGCCACTTACGACTGAGCTGAGGAGAAATTTCTTCACCCAGACACTGGTGACCCTGTAGGATTCTCTGCCACAGAAGGTAGATGAAGCCAAGGAGGAGTTAGATGTAGTCTTAGAACTTAATACATCAACTGGTAAGGGTGAAAGTAAGAAAAGGGGACAGAGTTGGATGATCAGCCATGTTCGCAGTGAATGGCGGAACGGGTGCAAAGGGCTGAATGGCCTACTCCTGTTTCTGTTTTCTCTGTTTGTGAGGTTCATGTGGGGTAGTGTCCTCCACAAGTGGAGCCCATCCATCAGAATGCTGACCACTTTGTGCAGAGCTTTCCAGCATCTGCGATTCGAGTGAACATCAGCAGGAGTCTATATTTCCTCTCAACCTTCTGGTCAAATTGCAAGACAATGGGAGGTACAATACAGAACTTCAGGCTTCCTGCATCCTGGGTGTAAGTAGTGGGTTTCCTGTGGGTTTCAGGTTCTGAACGATTATTTGCTTTCTTTTCTTTGTGTTGACAGGTGAAAGAGGGTGATGTTCTGGATCATCTGATTGGGGAGGATAAGGAAGCTGAAACCGTAACTGTCATGAGGGTGATGGTTCGGAAAATTGCTGAGGATAAAACGAATACAGAGAAACACAGAGTGATCTTGAGACGCTGGAAAAACCTGCAGCTGCCCAGAGCAGAAGTGTTCAAATAAGATTACAGTGTCCAGCTGGAGGAGGGCTGATGCAGTCTGACTGGGAGATGAGATGCTGTCACTGATCAAACACAAAGCTCCAACATCACAGCAATTGACGTGGCAGCTTTTCTCACTGTTTGTCATGACAGCATGAGACATTGACAGCAGTTTGCATTTATGTCGTGTTCGTCACACAATGAACATTTCGAAATGTTTCACAACGGGACACATTGATAGCAGAAAGTAAAGGAAGGCGTTCTGCTCACGAGCTAAAGGAGAAACCAGAGAGGTTATTTTTCGAAAGGCTTTTCAAAGATCACAAAGGAGGTTTTGGAAGAGAATTCCAGCAATCAAATAATCTGAAAGATCAGCCTCAGGTGGTGGTGTGGAGGGAATGTCGGGCAAAAATAGTAAGCTGGAGACTGAACGAGCTGGGGTGGGAGCCGGTTAGGGTGAGGGAAGGTCAGCCGGATGAAGCAAGGCCTTAGTGCTGTTTGTAAATAAGAGCCAGGATCTTGAAAGGCAGCTGAGCTGGAGGGACCAGGGAGAGTAATTGTGCTGCACTTTGGATGAGAATGTGAACTGCTGAATCTTTGCTTTGTTCAAATTTGAATGAATAGAGGGGCAGATGAGAAGCATGAACAATTGAGAGTGCAGAAACAGGCTATTCAGCCCATCATGACTGTGCAGTGCTTTTCCCCATTTGTTATTTCATCTAAACTCACCCTAATACAGCAATCATTTTGTTAACTGGAACTTATGGGACCAGAAGTGTGCCACTTGATCAAGTGGTCCATACAATCAATTAAAAACACACATTAAGTAATAGAAGTGTACTGTAGGGGGTATGCACATCACTGTTATACTTTATTTACAGCGTAAGTCACTTAAATAACAATGTAACTTTATCTTAAATAAAACTTATTGGCAGACAGCCTTCTCACTCACACCCTCAACTGATTACTTGGACATTGCAGAGATTGTGATAATGTAGTAAACTCTGTGGTATTTGAGGTATATCATTTTTTGCTGGTTTAGTGAGAGTGCTGGTTCGTAAGGTACGGGTTAAATCAAAGTTTGCTGTATATTTTTAATGTTGCTGTTTATCAGCAATATTCCCTTTTAAATGTATTTATGGATTAAATTTACAACATTTTCTTGCATAAAATTCCAAATGCCAGCTACCTGGTGTATGGATGAAAAATCGTTTCAGGACATCCACTTTCGTCCTTTTCGAACACTGAAAATGTGAGTCTCATCTTCAGCTCTATTTCTGTCTTATAATGTTATCACTATTTATGCTATTACAGACCTTCAAGAACACGAAGATTCCTATCAGACTGTTCCATAATCTCCTAAAACCAACCTTAGCCTTTAGCATCTCTCTTTGTAACTTTGATCCCTGGTGATGTACCACAATGATCTTTAACATAATACAGTGATGGGATGGAATATTGGCAGTAATTGGGAGAGTTGGGCTTTTTCTCCTGCACCTACTGTCTGACCTAATCCCAGCATGCACTGTTGCTGCAGTTTACTCATCACCCAAGCTCAAGAAAACCTTTTGGCTTACAGCAGATGGACACATTCCTTTGGCAGCTATTTCAATACATTTATATTAAGTTGATGGATGCCTTGGTTAAAGTAACAGAAAAATATAGGAGTGAGTTAAGCACCTGACAACATTTTTTTTCAGCTGCAGTCATTTCTTGACCATTCGATACTGTGGTGTCTGTCAGTGATTTGACTGTCACTCCTGCCTGCTGCTAGTTGGAACATGGATGGACAACAGCAGTCCAGGGGCGTTTTCTCTCAGAGGTTGTTACCTCTGCTGCAGGCCAGCAGCCAGCCTTGAGTCAGTCAGCAGCTCTCCCAAAACAAGATGGACAGGCAGTGTGCTGTATGGGGAATCCTGGGTGCCTGACATCTAGGCTACAGTGCATTTCCCAGGCACCTGTTTTAGCATTTTACGGGCGCTCATTGTACTGATAAAAGCAAGAGCGCTTTGTGTCATAATTATTAAATTGTTAACTCCAAGACTTCAATTGAAGTCAATTGAATTCAGTTCTTCAGCTGAAAGCATTCCCAGGGCTCTAATTAGAATGATCTATGTCAGCTAGTATAGCAAGGATTTGCATTTCCATCCCAAACTCCCCCAGGGCAGCCTCGCTGATCTCTTGGAGATCACAGGGCAACCGAGTCCCAGTTTGTCTCTCCTGAATTACTCTTGATGTTTCAGGCACTGTTTGATTTCCCCTTGGTCACATTGTTAAATACTGATTGCAGGGCAGCACTCTAACATGAGACATGGAGGCAGTGTTGTCATCTTGAGCAGTACCAAGGCTATAATCTCACGGTAGGTTTCAAATAACTAAATAAACCAGGATAAATCCTTAAGATTTTAGGATCATTCCCAGCACATCGAGGGCTGAAAGGCATGTTGTGCACTAATGTTCTATGTACAACGTTGAAATTATTTCGGTCTCACCCAAAATGTGTACCCACTCTTTCCCCACCATGTTTGGTATCTTTCAGTTCTGGTACAATTTTAGCTATAATTAAGTGAGTTTCTTGCACCACATCTTGTACAGGTTTCTTGTGGACAAAGCATTTAACTAATTAAACTCATCAACATGACATTTGACATTTTGGGGGCTAGAGACTGTGTGAGGTGCAGTTTCACCTGACAGTGGATCACAAAGTGATCCAGGACACTGGATCTTTGCTGCTATGGGATTCGGCCACATTTCAACACAAAAGCACGCACCTTAAAAATATTTAAGGTGCACTCTTTTCTTTCAGCCATTTGAAAATTGTGAGAAACTCCAAAAATATTGTACTGGCACAGGAATCAACATATCCATCTTTACCCTGTACTGTACCTTTGAAACAATGCTTTTTTTGAAAAAAAAGTTAATAACTCCTGTAATTCACCCAGGTGTAGACTTCACTAATGAAGAGCACATGCACCTTGTTGCCATTAAATGCCAGGCCCGTGCAGTTCACCTGCAGGATCAGTTATTGTGCTGTAGACCTGATAAGATAGCATACCCTGTGACCAAAGATTATGGAGCAAAATGGGTAATTGGATCTTAAGTACAGGTTAAATGTGATCTGATAGGATCTGTTTGGAGAACTGAATAGCATTCTTCTGTAACCAAGGTGTAATCTGCCATATGTCAGAGTGTAGTGCACCTCCAGTAAACTCTAGGCACTACACTTTGTTACACTTGTAAAGCTATATTTTTAAAGCAACAAAAAGCCAATTGATCTGGAGCCTAAGGATAACAAGTATTTCCAACTGATCTCAACAGATGTTTCAAGCTCCCTCTATTAAGAGCAGAAATTTTTAAAAAGCTGCAGAATTCTTGTGATCAGTGATATATTTTGCAGACTAATGTGCTGTATGTTCTTGATACAGAGGAATTTGTTCTATGGTGAGATGCTACATATTAGCTAATAATTATCACAACTGCAAACAGTGCAGTGCTGACAAATTCTAACATACAGTAGTGAACACAATATCACTATGTTATGGTTCCTTACCTCTGAAGTGTTTATTCTTGATGTATGTCATTATAGAAATAAAGATTATTTTTAACACCTACTTTTTATTTACTTAAATGTGCAAATCTTATTTAATATATTACTGAACTGAAATCTTTGGGTATCACTGAGTTTCCATTAGTAATGAGGTAAAAACAATGACCGCAGATGCTGGAAACCAGATTCTGAATTAGTGGTGCTGGAAGAGCACAGCAGTTCAGGCAGCATCCAAGGAGCAGCGAAATCGACGTTTCGGGCAAAAGCCGTTCATCAGGAATAAAGGCAGAGAGCCTGAAGCGTGGAGAGATAAGCTAGAGGAGGGTGGGGGTGGGGAGAGAGTAGCATAGAGTACAATGGGTGAGTGGGGGAGGGGATGAAGGTGATAGGTCAGGGAGGAGAGGGTGGAGTGGATAGGTGGAAAAGAGATAGGCAGGTAGGACAAGTCCAGACAAGTCATGTGGACAGTGCTGAGCTGGAAGTTTGGAACTAGGGTGAGGTGGGGGGAAGGGAAAATGAGGAAACTTGAAGTCCACATTGATGCCCTGGGGTTGAAGTGTTCCAGGTGTCTGATGGTGAGGGAGCAGTGGTGAAGGAGGCCCAGGACCTCCATGTCCTCGGCAGAGTGGGAGGGGGAGTTGAAATGTTGGGCCACGGGGCGGTGTGGTTGATTGGTACGGGTGTCTCAGAGATGTTCCCTAAAGCCCAATGTAGAGGAGACCGCATCGGGAGCAATGGATACAATAAATGATATTAGTGGATGTGCAGGTAAAACTTTGATGGATGTGGAAGGCTCCTTTAGGGCCTTGGATAGAAGTGAGGGAAGAGGTGTGGGCACAGGTTTTACAGTTCCTGCAGTGGCAGGGCAAGGTGCCAGGATGGGAGGGTGGGTTGTAGGGGGGCATGGAGCTGACCAGGTAGTCACGGAGGGAACAGTCTTTGCGGAAGGCGGAAAGGGATGGGGAGCGAAATATATCCCTGGTGGTGGGGTCTTCTTGGAGGTGGCGGAAATGTTGGCGGATTATTTGGTTACTTACCATCTTTATTCCATATCGTCTGATAGCTGGATCTGTTCATGTGTATTCATGTTGAAAGTAAGCAGGACGTGGAGCCCTGGGTAAATAGTAGAATTATTCACAGGTGGCCTCAGAGGTGGAACATGTGAGACAAGGGTGAGGTTAGCTCATTGTAACAACAACAAGCACTTCAAAGAAGGGAGAGGCAGGCAGATTGGGAGTGTCCACTTCAGAAGATGGTGCCAAAACCTCCCGGGAGAATATACATTTCTCTCAGCAGTTTTCAGAATGAATAGCAGTGAAACTAGTCACTTCATTCAACAGGTTGAGTTTATTCTCCACTGGAGCTACATCTCACCCTATCAACAAATCCCTCTGTTCCCATGGACTTAATTATTCACTTCAGATGCTGACACTTAATTTTGGTCTCCCACATAAGTGACAACTAATAACCTGAAATAATCTCATGACTGAGCTTCCCCCAACTTCAGATCAATGTTAGAGTCATAAAGATGTACAGCATGGAAACAGACCCTTCAGTCCAACTCATCATCCATGCCGACCAGATATCCTAACCTAATCTAGTCCCATTTGCCAGCACTTAGCCCATATCCCTCTAAACCCTTCCTATTCATATAACCACCCAGATGTCTTTTAAATGCTGTAATTATACCAGCTTCCATCACTTCCTCTGGCAGCTCATTCCATACATGCACCACCCTCTGCATGAAAACATTGCACTGAAGGTCCCTTTCTATCTTTCCCCTCTCACCCTAAATCTATGCGTTCTACTTGTGGACACTCCACCCCAGGGAAAATACTTTGTCTATTTGCCATGTTTCCTTCACTAGTCAGACTAGCCCACCAGTGAATTCTCAGTGTACAGAGGAGAAAACTTTTGACCCCCACCCCTTCCCCAAGCACCCTTTCTTTGAGTTTCCAACCTCTATTAAATGTCCCTTCATGATTTTTATTCCCCCCACCCCACCCGCCAAACCCACCAAGTAGTTTTTTCTAATCATGTTCCTTTGGGAAGAGCAAACTCTACTCTATCCAGCAGCACCCCATTTGGTGACTCACCATGGTGTCAATTGAAATGCTGCAGAGTTTTGGCTCCAATCTCACACCATTTAAGAAATAGGGAAAGTGCATAACTTTTCACTTATTTATATTATCTCTCATAGATCTCGACAGCACGGAAACACAGACCCTTTGGCCCATTTTGTCTGCGCTGACCAGATATCCTGAACTGATCTAGTCTCATTTGCCAGCATTTGGCCCTTATCCTTCTAAATCCTTTGTGTTCATGTCCACATCCAGATGCCTTGCAACTGTAATTGCATCAGCTTTCATCACTTCCTCTGCCAACTTGTTTCATACATGCCCCACCCTCTGCATGAAAAGGTTGCCCTTAGGTCCCTTTTATATCTTTCCCCTCTTACCTTGAACCTATGCTTTCCAGTTCTGGACTCCCCTGCCCTGGGGGAAAGACCTTGGCTATTCACCCTAACCATGCCCCTCATGATTTTATAAACCTCTATAACCCCTCTGATGCAACAGGGAAAGAAAATCCCAGCCTCTTTAGCCTCTCCCAATAGCTCAAACCTTCCAATCGTGGCAACATCGTGTTGCCATCCAACAAGAGGTGAGGCCATACTGGATTTGGTTCTGGATAACGAACCAGGCCAGGTGTTAGAATTGGAGGTAGGTGAGCACTTTGGGGACAGTGACCACAATTCGGTGACTTTTACTCTAGTGATGGAGAGGGATAAGTGTGCACTACAGGGCAAGAGTTATAGCTGGGGGCAGGGAAATTATGATGCGGTGAGGCATGACCTAGGATGCGTGGCTTGGAAAAGTAGGCTTCAAGGGAAGGGTGCAATCGATATGTGGAGCTTGTTCAAGGAACAACTACTGAGTGTCCTTGATAAGTATGTACCTGTCAGGCAGGGAGGAAAGGGTCGTGTGAGGCAGCCGTGGTTTAATAAGGAATTGGAATCCCTTGTTAAAGGAAAGAGGGCGGCCTATGTAAAGGTGAGGCGTAAACGTTCAATTGGGGCAATTGAGAGTTATAAGGTAGCCAGGAAGGATCTAAAGAGAGAGCTAAGAGCAGCAAGGAGGAGACATGAAAAGTCCTTGATTGGTAGGATTAGGGAAAACCCAAAGGCTTTCTATAGGTATGTCAAGAATAAAAGGATGACTAGGGTAGGAATACGTCCCGTCAAGGATAGTAGTGGGAAGTTGCGTGTGGAGGCTGAAGAAATTGGGGAGACACTGAATGAATACTTTTCGTCAGTATTCACTCAGGAACAGGACATTAATTAGAATGGATGGCTTTGAGATATGTAGGGAAGAGGTGTTGGAAATTCTGGAAAGGGTAAATGTAGATAAGTCCCCTGGGCCTGATGGCATTTATCCTAGGATTCTCTGGGAAGCAAGGGAGGAGATTGCAAAGCCATTGGCCTTGATTTTTATGTCCTCGTTGTCTACAGGAATAGTGCCAGAAGACTGGAGGATAGCAAATGTGGTTCCCTTGTTCAAGAAGGGGAGTAGGGATAACCCTAGTAACTATAGGCCGGTGAGTCTTACGTCTGTTGTGGGCAAAGTCTTAGAGAGAATTGTAAGGGATAGGATTTATGAACATCTGGATAGGAATAATGTGATCAAGGATAGTCAGCATGGTTTTGTGAAGGGCCGGTCGTGCCTCACAAACCTTATTGAATTCTTTGAGAAGGTGACTAAGGAGGTGGACGAGGGTAAAGTGGTAGATGTGGTGTATATGGATTTTAGTAAGGCGTTTGATAAGGTTCCCCATGGTAGGCTACTGCAAAAAATACGGAGGTATGGCATTGAGGGTGAGTTGGAGGTTTGGATTAGGAATTGGCTGGCTGGAAGAAGACAGAGGGTAGTAGTTGATGGTAAAGGTTCATCTTGGAGTGCAGTTACCAGCGGTGTTCCACAAGGATCTGTTTTGGGACCATTGCTGTTTGTCATTTTTATAAATAACCTGGAAGAGGGGCTAGAAGGTTGGGTGAGCAAGTTTGCGGATGATACGAAAGTCGGTGAAGTTGTTGACAGTGAGGAAGGATGTGGCAGGTTACAGCGGGATATAGATAAGCTGCAGAGCTGGGAAGAAAGGTGGCAAATGGAGTTCAATGTCACTAAGTGTGAAGTGATTCATTTTGGTAGGAGTAACAAGAAGATGGAGTACTGGGCTAATGGTCGGATATTTGGTAGTGTGAATGAGCAGAGGGATCTTGATGTCCATGTACACAGATCTCTGAAAGTTGCCACCCAGGTAAATAGTGCTGTGAAGAAGGCATATGGTGTACTGGCTTTTATTGGTAGAGAAACTGAGTTCCAGAGTCCTGAGGTCATGTTGCAGTTGTATAAGACCCTGGTGCGGCCGCATCTGGAGTATTGTGTGCAGTTTTGGTCGCCATACTATAGGAAGGATGTGGAGGCACTGGAACGGGTGCAGAGGAGGTTTACCAGGATGTTGCCTGGTATGGTAGGAAGATCGTATGAGGAAAGGCTGAGGCACTTGGGGCTGTTTTCATTGGAGAAAAGAAGGTTTAGGGGTGACTTGATAGAGGTGTACAAGATGATTAGGGGTTTAGATAGGGTTGACCATGAGAACCTTTTTCCACGTATGGAGTCAGATATTACGAGGGGGCATAACTTTAAATTAAGGGGTGGTAGATATAGGACAGACGTTAGGGGTAGATTCTTTACTCAGTGAGTCGTGAGTTCATGGAATGCCCTGCCAGTAACAGTGGTGGACTCTCCCTCTTTATGGGCATTTAAACGGGCATTGGATAGACATATGGAGGAAAGTGGGCTAGTGTAGGTTAGGTGGGCTTCGATCGGCGCAACATTGAGGGCCGAAGGGCCTATACTGCGCTGTATTTTTCTATGTTCTATGTTCTAAGTCTTTCTAACCCCTTTCAAGTTTAACAATATCTTTCCTATAGTAGGGAGACCAGAATTGAACACAATTCCAAAAGTGGCATAACCAGTGTCCTACATTCTAGCTCATTCACTGAGCCTATTTGAGTCCTTTGTTCTCTGTGACAGACAATTGAAACTTGCATGACTGAGATTGCTAGACGTTAGCTGGGTACAGCTAATTCAAGGAATGGAGCTGAATATAGTTAAGGTACAAACTGTCCATGATCTAAAAGTGTAGCAGAATAGGCTCTGGGATGAATTAGTCGAGAGTGTGGTGATGGAAAAGCACAGCGGGTCAGGCAGCATCTGAGGAGCAGGAAAATTGATGTTTCGGGCAAAAGGTCTTCATCAGGGCTTTCGCCCGAAACACCGATTTTCCTGCTCCTTGGATGCCACCTGACCCGCTGTGCTTTTCCATCACCACATTTGACACTAATCTCCAGTATCTGCAGTCCTCACTTTTGTCCTGTGGGATGAATTAGTTTATTCTTGTCCACACCTTCCTTGAAACGTGTGCTTCTCAAATGTTTTCTTGCCTGAAACCCTGCAACAGGTCTGCTGCATTCAGAATGCAATAAACAGAATGCAATAAAATACAAGTAATTCTCTTGGGGGGAAAAGAGAACATCTTCAAAAAATGTATGTTTGTGTTTCACTGTGTCTTTTTCTGAAAAATCTTTGAATTCTTTTACGTTCATCTTCTGCTTTTTCTCAAAGGCCTACTCATACTATGATAAAACATTAGCTGCAACTGACAAACCCAGAGTTCTGCTAATATGGATTCAGAAATCCAGCCACTGGGTGTCTGAATAGATGACAATTCTGACTGACAATTACCAACAGTGACTGAAACAGGATGATTCTCTGTCGGGCTCAACTTGCTGAGGGTTTTCTTTTGGCACTCGGAGGACTGTTCCTTAACTGGACTAAGCAAATTCCTCCTCTTCCCTGTCCTAAATGACTGACTATCATTCTGATATTATATCTTCTGGTTCTGGACTCACCAGCCAGGGGCAGCATCTACACCCATCCTGTCATGTTTCAATACATCCAGACCGACACTTCAAAACTCTTGGGAATGGAAACCCATCCTTTTCAATCTCTTCTCATAAAATTGTGCCACTACCCCAGGGATTAATCTGGTGAATCTTCATCCCACACCTCCTATGTGACGTGTATCCTTTGGATTTTGGGACCAAAACTGAGTTCAATACTCCAGGTGAGACCATAAGATATAGGAGCAGAATTAGGCCATTCGGCTCATCGAGTCTGCTTTGCCATTCTCCACCACAGAGGGCTGTGGAAGCTCAATCACTGAGCATGATCAAGAGAGCAATCAATAGATTTCTGGAGTCAAGATTAGAGTGCTGGAAAAGCAATGCAGTTCAGGCAGTAAAGGAAGAGCAGGAAAATCGACATTTTGGGCAAAAGCCATTAGGCCTGAAACGTCGATTTTCCTGCTCCTTGGATGCTGCCTTGTGTTAGCGATAGTCTAGAATTATGCAGTTGGAGTCAGTCCTTGTTTGTTGAGTGAGATCAGCTTTGTGAAGACCTATCTCCAGCCCTAGAGAGCATCCAGCAACCATGTCCTTTGCAGCAGTACTCCCATCTTGACTCTAATCTCCAGCATCCGCAGTACCCACATTTGCCTAATAAATTTACGAGACTAATCACACCCAGGGTTACAGAGAGTGGATGATCAGCTATGACCTAATTGATTAGCAGAACAGACTCAATGGGCTGAAAGGCCAACTCCTGTTGCTATGTTTCAATTCTCAGATCCTCAGTGCTTTCAGATCAGTGCTGAAACCTTGGGTTTCTTGTGTTAGTGATAGTCTAGAATTATGCAATTGGAGTCAGTCCTTGTTTGCTGAGTGAGATCAGCTTTGTGAAGACCTATCTCCAGCCCTAGAGAGCATCCAGCAACCATGCCCTTTGCAGGCTCCAGAAGCTGTGACAGCAACAGTGAATACAGTGACTTTTCACATTCATCTTTACATAGCCACAGGAAGGTTTGCAAATAGAAAAGTGTCCGACAGCCCTGTAAACACCAATGCGCTATCATCAAAATCTTGAAAATGTATTTACTTTGGAGGAAGAGGCTCTCTAGGTCAGGCTGGAGGTTTCATAGAAAATAGACTGCTCCTTTGGGAGTCCACTCCTGCTGAAAATGCTGTGCAAACTTCTGGAAGTTGATTTGGAATCACAATCACCCAGTATTTCAGCAGCTACTGCGCATTTTCCTCAGTGGCTGAGGAAAACTGGTAAAAGGTCATAACCTCCTGCAGACTCTCAGCCTGCAAATGATCTTTCTGGCAGGTCAGCAGACTGCGATAGGAACCACCCACTTTTAGCACCGATAGTCCATGCATCCCTGACATGGGGGGGGAAGGGGGTTTGGTGTATAAAGTATTGCTAGGCCCACCACCTTCCACACCCCAATACCCCTGCCCCAGTTTGCTCCAATAATGTGGTAAGTTGGAAAGACAGGTGGCCTAATCGGCAGGTCTCCCATCATGTTTAAGTAAATAATTGATAATCAATTCAACTTGTTGATAAACCGATTGTCGGTGATAAGACGATGCCCATGTGATAGGATGGTTGGCATGTGCAGGCAGGCAGGCATTCAGCAGTCCAGGAAGGCCAGGATGGAAAGCAGGTATTACCTTCAGGGGTTTCCCTTTGTGGATTGGGGCTACCTCTCCAGAGATTATATTCCCTTCCGTTCCGACTTGCCAGCTCTCCAAATACCCATCCCCTCTCGCTCATAGAGCCATAGAGATGTACAGCACAGAAACAGACCCTTCAGTCCAACCCGTCCATGCTGACCAGATATCCCAACCCAATCTAGTCCCACCTGCCAGCACCCAGCCCATATCACTCCAAACCCTTCCTATTCAAATGCCTCTTAAATGTTGCAATTGTACCAGCCTCCACCATATCCTCTGGTAGCTCATTCCATACACGTACCACCCTCTGAGTGGAAAAGTTGCCTCTCAGGTCTCTTTTATATCTTTCCCCTCTCACCCTAAAACTATGCCCTCTAGTTCTGAACTCCCCGATCCCAGGGAAAAGACTTTGTCTATTTATCCTATCCATGCCCCTCATAATTTTGTAAACCTCTATAAGGTCACCCCTCAGCCTCTGACTCTCCAGGAAAAACAGCCACAGCCTGTTCAACCTCTCCCTATAGCTCAAATCCTCCAACCTTGGCAATATCCTGGAAATCTTTTCTGAACCCTTTCAAGTTTCACAACATTTTTCCGATAGGAAGGAGACCAGAATTGCACACATTATTTGAACAATGGAAAGTACTGCCCTCGGGTCTGCTGCAGTGCCAATAGCAACAGCAAAGTGGCAACACAACTGCTGCATCAGGCAAACTATTTCACACCCGAAATAGGAGCCACAAGTAGACCACTTGCCTCTTCAAACCTGTTGTGCCATAGCTGGTCTGACTACCCCACGTTTCCGCCAACACCAACTCAATGTTCACAGCTTCCTTCTTTTTCCATCCGTTTCCTCAGCTCCCACATTGAAATTTTGGAGTATGATTTTTAAAGACTGATCCTTTCCGCGTCAGCTTTTCCTCTGTTGTTCCTAGTGCTATGGACAATCAACTGTACTGCAAATGTCTTTTTAAGCTCCATGGAGTCCTTTGTGTATTAATCTCTAACGTGGATCCATGGTCTCTACTTTTGCCACCGACAATTATTTATTGATGTGCTCGATCACTGCTGTAATCCCATGAAATGCTGGAGCCCAAACCTGGATAATGATGTGGTTACATAATGGGGTAGCTATGTACCTGCTGCTCAGTGCTGCCATCTCTGGTAGAAAACAGGACCTACCTCCTGCCTGACTCTACCTGTGGTTGACTTGTAGATCCATCCCCAGGCTTTCTCATGACCTTTTTTCTCTCCGTTTTGATTAAACTTTTTCAAAGAATAGTTAGAAAAACTCACAACTTTTTAAATGTCCTGATTTGTTTTCTCCAGGTTAACTTAAAAACTCTTGCGTTTCAATTTATCTTTATCAGCCTGACTAGCTGAGATTTCCCAATGATTCTTTTTCGATTTTTGAGAAGGTTTGTAGCTCAGGTTGAGGTTCAGGTCGTAAGTTTGCTCACTGAGCTGGTAGGTTTGTTCTCAGACGTTTCGTCACCATGCTAGGTAACATCATCAGTGAGCCTCCGTTGATATGCTGATGCTCTGTCCTGCTTTATTTATGTTTCTTGGTCTGTTAGGGTGGGTGATAACATTTCCGGTTCTTTTTCTCAGAGGTTGGTAAATGGGATCCAAATCGATGTGTTTATTGATGGAGTTCCGGTTTGAATGCCAGGCCTCTAATAATTCTAGTGCGTGTTTCTGTTTGGCTTGTCCTCGGATGGATGTGTTGTCCCAGTCGAAGTGGTGTCCTTCCTTATCTGTATGTGAGGATACTAGTGGGAGAGGGTCATGTCATTTTGTGGCTGCTTGGTGCTCGAGTATCCTGGTGGCTAGTTTCCTGCCTGTCTGTCTGATGTAGTGTTTGTTGCAGTACTTGCAGGGTATTTTGTATATGGCAATCGTTCTGCTGGTTGCTGGTACAGGGTCCTTTAGGCTCATCAGTAGCTATTTCAATGTGTTGGTAGGTTTGTGGGCTACCACGTTGTCAAGAGGTCGGAGTAGTCTCCGAGATGTCTTTGATGTATGGTACTGTGGCTAGAGTCTCTGGGCGTGTTGTGAAATGTCGTGTTGATCCTGTACCAACAAACAGCAGAACAACTGTCATTTACAAAATACCCAGCAAGTACTGCAACAGACATTACATCGGACAAACAAGCAGGAAACTAGCCAACAGGATACACGAGCACCAAGCAGCCACAAAATGACATGACCCACTCTCACTAGTATCCGGCAAAGAAGGACACCACTTCGACTGGGACAATATACCCATCCTGGGACAGGTTAACAGAGACACACACGAGAATTCCTAGAGACCTAGCATTCAAACCGGAACTCCATCAATAAATACATCAATTTGGAACCCCATTTACCCAACCTCTGAGAAAAAGAACAGGAAATGATATCACCTAACCCAACAGACCAAGACACATAAATAGAAATCAGGACAGAACACCAGCGATTCATCAGAGGCTCACTGATGATGTTACCTAGCATGGTGACGAAATGTCTGAGAACAAATCTACCAGTTCAGCGAGCAAACTTATAACCTGATTCTTTTGCTTTTGGTCTTGTTTTAGATTTCCAGCATCCTCAGTATTTTTGCTTTTGGATTTTTCTTCAAGGTCACTCACTGAAATGCCCTGAGGATGAAGCTTCAATCACTCTAGGCCCTAGCAGTGCCTTGGAAAGTTGCCTTCTGCACAAGATGGAGAAAACGAAATAGTTTAGGCCTGTTACCTGGGCCATCAGTGCATTGAAAGACCTTGCTGTTTGCTTTGCTTGCCTGTCATCCCGCAGAACTTATTTAATTTATCTTTTCACTACATTGAACCACTTCCTCATTCTGCCTCTAACTAAGTAGTGTACCATGACTGACTTAACAGATTATGTAGTGTCAGCGTAGCTGCTAGCTGCATGTTGCTGAAGCCCATCACTCATTTTGCACTACTCCAGCTCTGAGTTCACAAATGTTCACAAATCTAAAATAGGTCGGTTGTTTTTACAAATAAACAATCAAAGGAAAAAGGAGGAGGCAGCATCGGTGGAAATCATTCCGAGAGGAAGAAATATTGTGAATGGTGGAATTAAATGGAGAGTCATTTGCAAAGCTCTGGAAGACATGGTTTGCATTAACCTGGATCGATAAAACCCAGCTTCGTTGTTAAACACTGGAGGGCCACTTTGGTTGAGGAGGAATAAACAGCAGAGGTAAAGGCAAACAACAAACTGAAGGTAAATTGAAAGCAGTGGATTTGTTCAGTTGAAGCAGATTGCTTTGCCATGCACCTGACATGTTGGCAGACTCTATTTATTGTCACCACAGAAATTCACTGTTGCTCAATTTGAATACTGACAGCTCATTAATTGAATTGTTTCTGCAGTTTGGTTTAACTCTTTCAGTGCACTCCCAGCTGGCCCCCCCCACATTCCAACATCCCTCAATGGGAAGTCAGCCAAAGCTCTGCTGCCTACATCTTGCATCAGGTTCCTTACAGTCATCATTACTGAACTTGTTGACCTATATTGGCTGCCAGTCCAGCAGCATCTTACATTCAGAATTTTAATCTTGTTTTTCAAAACTTTCCATATCCTAACTCCTACCCTATCGCTGTGATCTTGTTCCACCCCACAAACCTCTGAAATATCTGTGCTCCTATAATCCTGGCTTCTTGTGGATTAAAAGTGCTAATCACTCTATCATTGGAGGTCATATCTTCAATTGCTCAAGCTTCAAACTCTGGATTTCCCTCCCTATATGCACTCATCTCTCTAGCTTTCGTTTATTCATGATACCTAAAATCTGCCTCTTAAACCAAACTTTTGGTTTTCTCATCTCTTATCTCCTGGATGAAGCTTGATGTCACACTTTATCTTATAATGTTCCTGTGAAGCATTTTGAGATATTTCATTACATTAAGGCAGTATAGCAGTGTTTTATTCATTCATGGGCTCTGAGTTTAAATGGCTCGGCCAGCATTTATTGCCCGTACCTAACTGCCCTTGAGACGCTGGTGGTGACCTGCCTTCATGAACTAGGCAAAAGTGAGCACTGCAGATGCTGGAGATCAGAGTCTAGACGAGAGTGTGTTGGAAAAGGCAGCATCCAAGAAACAGGAAAATTGATGTTTCGGGCAAAAGCCCTTCATCAGGCTCTTGATTTTCCTGCTTCTTGGATGCTGCTTGACCTGCTGTGCTTTTCCAGCACCACTCTAATCTAGACACTGCCTTCATGAACTACTGTGTACCTCAATACTGTTACGAAGAAAGTTCCAGGATTTTGACCCAGCAACACTGAAGGTATAACGATGCATTTCCAAGTCAGGACGATAAGTGGCTTGGAAGTGAATGTGCAGGTGGTGTTGTTCCTATGTATCTGTTGCCCTTGTCCTTTTAGTTAGTAAAGGCTGCATGTTTGGAAGCTGCCACTGAAGGAGTTGCAGTACATCTAGTACATGGTGCAGTTTTGCTTCCACTGAGCATCAGTGGTGAATGGAGTGAATATTGAATATGGTGGATGGGGTGCCAATCAGGCAGGCTACTTTGTTCTGGATGCTGTCAGGCATCTTAAGTTTTGTTAGTGTTGCACTCATCCAAGCAAGTGAGGAGTATCCTGATTTGTACACTGTACAGTATGTGAAGAAGCCAGAAAATGAGGTACTAGCTGCAAAATTCTGAACTGCGCTTAGCCATATTATTTATTTGGCTGGTCTGGTTCAGTTTCTAGTTGGTGGCAAACACCGGGACGTCAATAGTGGGGTAATTTAATGATGGTTATGCATTGAGTGTCAATTGGATTGGTTACACTCTCTCTTGTCAGAGATGGTCATTCCATGGCACTTGGGTGGTGCGAATAACACTTGCCATAATCTGGCCAAGCCTGGGTATTATCTACATCTTGCTACATATGGACTGCTTAAATAACTGAGGAGTTGCAAATGGTGTTGAACATTGTGCAAGTATCAGTAAACATCCCTATTTCTGATCTTGTGATGGAGGGAAGGTCATTCATGAAGCAGCTGAAGATTCTAAATATGTTGTCTTTAGAAAGGAAGAAAGACTTGCATTTATTTAAAGCCTTTCCGGCCATGGAACATCCTCAATTACATTACTGCCAGTGAAACATTTCTGAAGTATGATCATTTTCATAATGTATGGAAATACAAGAGGCAATCTGGACAAATCATGTGATAATGCCCAAATAATTTATTAATTACAAAAAACTTGTCTTTACTTTCAACAATAGTGATGTGTTAGCATATTTGATTAGCTGGTATTTAATGGAGGGAGTTAAACAGGACAGGACTAGCTATGCTTATATGTTTAACACAGTTGTGGCTCAGTCATCCACCTAATCTTCAGTTTGGCAAGACTATAAAGGCATAAGGATTGTCTCAGGATTTCTGGGCAAACTAAAGATATGTAAGTAGGTTGAATTTAATGAATTACAGGATCCTTTACCTTGCCACATAACTAAAGCTAGCTTTGACTCTCCAACATTACTGCTGACATTAAACTGAAATATCTGTAATCTTGGAGCTGGACAGTGCTTCTACCTGTCATTCAGTTTCACTAAATGACACAACTGAGCCTGAAAACTGATCTATCATCCTGAATGGTGAAGTATGGAAGAGAGATTACAGTTACATCAATCAAATATCACCAACCACAAACTCTGATTTGTGAAAATGTTATGTTGCAAATTATAATGTTTATAAAATCATCATGTTTCCAGTCAATGTTGAAGGCAAACATGTGACCTGTTCTAAAGCGTTCCTGACAGTAGGCCTGGATGGTTTGATTGCTAAAGATTATAGAGGTACCAGATTGTTTCACTGGAAAAAAATTGGGAAAAAGGTTTTTGCATTTGAAGACAATGGTATCAGTGGATAGACTGATTCTCCAACGTTACAGAGGAGTGTTGGGACTGATGAATTATAAATATTTGTGTGTCAAATTGTCCATCTAGTCCCCAGGTAAAAGATAGCTGTTGTATCAAAAACAACTAATTAGCATTTTTACAATGACACATGGTCCCTGTGATTCACACTGCCATGGAGATGGTCTTTTGAGAAGGGGAAGAGTCAAAGGTATCCCTGAAAACTCACATCGCAAGTCTGCTGGGATCAAGAAAAGACAGGGTAACTCAAGACCTAATATCTCTACGGTTCACTCCATAGGAATGCAGATGACAGCTTGCAGTTGGATTGAAAAGAGCAGATGCATGAGGATTTGAAATAAGGCTGGAAGATTCACTCAACTTGTATGAGCAAGAGAATCACCACAGAAAACAGTCACTGAGAAATGATTTGGGGATGCCAGTGTTGGACTGGGGTGCACAAAGTTAAGAATCACACAACACCAGGTTATAGTCCAACAGGTTTGTTTGGAAGCACTAGCTTTCGGAGCACTGCTCCTTCATTAGGTGGTTGTGGAGAATAAGATTGTAAGTCACAGACTTTAAAGCTATAAATTCTGTGTCTTACAATCTTATTCTCCACAACCATCTGACGAAGGAGCAGTGCTCCGAAAGCTAGTCACGGAGAAAGACAGTTCTAGCGTTAGAAAGGACCAGGCTCGGAAAGGGAAGGAACAGAAGCAATTCCTTGGGAACTAACAATCATTTTAAGTCCGAGAACATCATATGGCTACTTAAGGGTTATTCGAAAGTGTCTCCCCTGATTTTCAATTGTGCTAAAAGGGTTCAGTAGTTTAGAAAATAAATTGCTGACAAAACATTTAGCCAATGGTAGTTTTAATCTGTTGCTTACAGTTAAGTCTTAAAATGTGAAACTTTGTGGTGTCATCCTTTCAGATATCAACAGTTTTTAAAGTGATTGGTCTCCATTTGGGATCATAACAAGTTAAACTAACCGAATAAGATGAAATGTAGTTGAGAATGATAGTCCTTCTGAAACACAGCCCAGCCAACAAGCCTCTCATCAAATGAATAGAAAATTAGGTCAAACATTTGCAAGGTCCCCACCCAAATCCACCCCTTATAATATTCCTCTGTGCAACAAGGTAAGGAATCCAGTACATCAAAGAATATTCTGTATCTCTATTTGGATTATGACGCATGGAAATGCTGGGACCTTTCTGGTGTTATATGATACTTGTCTCCACATTCAGCAAAATCTGCAACAACTTGCATTTATAGGGCATCATTCCCGAGTAAAATATCCCAAGGCATTTGTCAAAAGCATGATCAGACCAAAAACTGACACTGAGCCAAAGCAGGAAGCGTTAGGACAAGTGACCAAACGTGGTAGTAGAAGAGAACGGCTTTGAAAGCGGTGACAGTGGTGAATCTATTACTGATTCAATGGGGTAGACTTTCACTTTCCTGGCCTAACTGCTTCAGAATCACTACAGCGTATGGTTATTGTTCTAGCCATTGCTGTATTATTTTCAGCACTGCATTGTGAAGTGCTGCATTTTATCAGTCACACCACATGCCCACTGCTGTCACAGTTCCTAATTGTTTGGTAAGCAGTTCTGTCACATTCATTGCCCAGAGGGTATTGGCAATGGGTAGCTAACATCTGTAATTTTAATACAACTTCTCTTCTTCTGTGTTTACTGAGAGGGGAGACAGAAAACACATCACAGTCTAAAAAGATCTGGATCAGCAGTATCTTTCTGGTTGATCCCAGGTACAGATTAACACTGATCACAATAATAAATTGTTGTTATGATCTGGAATTCAGATTTACAGTCAGAGTCATACAATATGAAAATAGACCCTTTGGTCCAATGTGTCCATGCTGACCATAATTCCAAACTAAACCAGTCCCACCTACCTGCACATGGCCCACATCCATCCAAACATTTATTCATCTACTATTCCAAATGTCTCTTAAACCTTGTAATTGTATACCTACATCCACCACTTCCTCGGGACTTTCATTCCACAAACTTAGTGTCAGTGTTATAGAGATGTATGCCTGCCTTGAAGAAGTTTTCCTCCTCTCTCTACAAGAATCTCAGAGAGTCCACCTCCCACTGCAACTCCCAGGTCATTTCCTCTGCCCTGAAGCTCTTCAACCATGTCGTGAAACAAACTCGCTACCACAGCCACATTTGCTTCCTCAGTGCCTGCCTCCGTAACCAACTCATCCCACACGGACTCCGGACCACCTTTAAACCAGTAGAGTTCGGACCCAAACAGGACAAACAGTACAGACTACAGATTCAAAAACACCAGCAACAGTTCTCCTTCAAGATCCTCCACTCCACGCTCGCTGCAATGCGCCGGCACCTTACCTCTCTACAGTCTGCCCTGCCTCAGCTGAGGGCCACACTCCCTCAGAATTGCAAAGGACCCACTCTATACTACATCCTCAGGAGAATTCATACTCCCAACAAACAGTATTTCAATTCCATCTCAAACATCAAAAACTATAAGTACAACAAACTTTTATCTACTCACCTCCATAACCAACGCTCCTCAAACATTCCAGAAGATTCCCCTGGCCTCGGAAACTACTCAGATGCCATTCGCCATGTGGCTGATGCAGCTGCCATCCCCACGCTGATTGATGAGGTCACTTCTGCCCCCATCATGGCCACTCCCACAACCACTTCCACCCCTCACAATTCCTTATGCATCACACGTGACATCACTTTCGCGCCCACATCATCGCTGATGCCACACACTCAGTGACTTCCGCCACCCCTACTGCCGTATCTGCCACCACTTCTGCCCCCACCAGCACCACTCACCTGCATTCTGCTGACACGCCCCCCACAGACCCCACTGTCACTATCCCCATCCCCCAGAACCCTGAGGGGAACACTACCCCTGCTCATGACTCCATCCCCATTCCCCCCATCATCACACCCACTCCAGTTACAGGTTCCGCCCCCACTCCCAGTTCCACACCCATACCAGATCCCAGCTCCCAGTCCTGCCGAGTTTTCACCATCCCTCCAGACCTCTCCCTCACTGAGGACGAACGATCAGTCCTCAAAGGACTGACCTTCATCCCCCTCTGTCCACACATCAATTAATTTAATACAAGCCGTGACGTCGAACAATTCTTCTGTTGCCTCCGCCTCCGAGCTTACTTTCACAATCAGGATTCCCGCCCAAGGGCCCTTCGCCCATTTCCAACACACTGCATCCATCTGGTCTATTACCCGCCCTCGACCTCTTCATTTCCAACTGCCGCCGGGACATTAACCCCCTCAACCTGTCTACCCCCCTCCCCCACTCCAACCTCACCCTCACAACACGCAGCCCTCCAATCCCTCTGCTCCAATCCCAACCTCACCATCAAGCCAGCAGATAAAGGGGGTGCAGCGGTAGTCTGGCACACTGACCTCTACAACACTGAAGCCAAACACCAACTCGAGGACACCTCTTCCTACTGCCCCCTCGACCATGACCCCACCCCCCATCACCAAACCATCATCTCCCAGACCATACAGAACCTCATCACCTCAGGAGATCTCCCACCCACAGCTTCCAACCTCATAGTCCGGGAACCCAGCACTGTCCGGTTCTACCTCTTTCCCAAGATCCACAAGCCTGACCACTCTGGCCGACCCATTGTCTCAGCATGCTCCTGCCCCACTGAATGCATCTCTACCCCCCTAGTCCAGGAACTCCCCACATATGTTTGAGACACCACCCACGCCCTCCACCTCCTCCAAGACTTCTGTTTCCCCGGCCTCCAACGCCTTATCTTCACCGTGGATGTCCAATCCCTCTACACCTCCATCCACCATGACCAGGATATCCAAGCCCTCCGTTTTTTTCCTCTCCAGACGTCCCCAGCAGTACCCTTCCACCGACACTCTCATTCGTTTGGCCGAACTGGTCCTCACCCTTAACAATTTTTCCTTCAAATCCTGCTACTTCTTCCAGACCAAAGGGGTAGCCATGGGCACACGTATGGGCCCCAGCTATGCCTGTCTCTTTGTTGGCTACATAGAACAGTTGATCTACTGTAATTACACCGGCACCACTCCCCACCTCTTCCTCCGCTACACTGATGACTGCATTGGCGCCACCTCGTGCTCCCACGAGGAGATTGAGCAATTCATCAACTTCACCAACACATTCCACCCTGACCTTAAATTTACCTGGACCATCTCTGACACTTCCCTCCTCTTCCTGGACCTCTCCATCTCCATTAATGACGACTGACTTGACACTGACATTTTTTACAAAACCACCGACTCCCACAGCTACCTGGATTACACCTCTTCCCATCCTACCTCTTTCAAAAATGCCATCCCATATTCCCAATTCCTCCACCTCCACCATATCTGCTCCCAGGAGGAACGGTTCACCACAAAACACACCAGAAGGCCTCCTTCTTTAGAGACCGCAATTTCCCTTCCCACATTGTTAAAGATGCCCTCCAATGCATCTCGTCCACAGCCCGCACCTCCGCCCTCAGACTCCACCCCTACAACCGTAACAAGGACAGAACACCCCTGGTGCTCACCTTCCACCCTACAACCTTCGCATAAACCAAATCATCTGCTGACATTTCCGCCACCTCCAAAAAGACCCCACCACCAGGGATGTATTTCCCTCACCACCCCTTTCCGCCTTCCGCAAAGACCGTTCCCTCCGTGACTACCTGGTCAGGGCCACGCGCCCCCCCCCCACAACCCACCCTCCCATCATGGCCCTGCCACCGCAGGAACTGTAAAACCTGTGCCCACATCTCCTCCCTCACCTCTATCCAAAGCCCTAAAGGAGCCTTCCACATCCATCAAAGTTTTACCTGCACATCCACTAATATCATTTATTGTATCCGTTGCTCCCGATGTGGTCTCCTCTACATTGGGGAGACTGGGCGCCTCCTAGCAGACCGTTTTAGGAAACATCTCCGGGACACCCGCACCAATCAACCACGCCGCCCCGTGGCCCAACATTTCAACTCCCCCTCCCACTCTGCCGAGGACATGGAGGTCCTGGGCCTCCTTCACTGCTGCTCCCTCACCACCAGACGCCTGGAGGAAGAACACCTCATCTTCCGTCTCGGAACACTTCAACCCCAGGGCATCAATGTGAACTTCAACAGTTTCCTCATTTCCCCTTCCCCCACCTCACCTTAGTTCCAAACATCCAGCTCAACACTGTCCCCATGACTTGTCCGGACTTGCCCTACCTGCCTATCTCCTTTTCCACCTATCCACTCCACCCTCTCCTCCCTGACCTATCACCTTCATCCCCTCCCCCACTCACCTATTGTACTCTATGCTACTTTTTCCCCACCCCCACCCTCCTCTAGCTTATCTCTCCACGCTTCAGGCTCTCTGCCTTTATTCCTGATGAAGGGCTTTTGCCCGAAACGTCGATTTTGCTGCTCCTTGGATGCTTCCTGAACTGCTGTGCTCTTCCAGCACCACTAATCCAGAACCGAAACAAACCTGTCAATCCAACTCGTCCATGCCAGCCAGATATCCTAAATGAATCTAGTCCTATTTGCCAGCACTTGGCCCATACCCTCTAAACCTGTCCTATTCATCTACCCATCCAGATGCCTTTTAAATATTGTAGTTATACCTGCCTCTACCACTTCCTCTGGCAGCTCATTCCATACACACACCACATTCTGAATGAGAAGGATACCCCTCTGATCCCTTTTATATCTTTCCCCTCTCACACTAAACCTATGCCCTCTAGTTCTGGACTCCCCTACCTTGGTCCCATTGTCAGCCCAGAGGCAGATACATCATTTCAGTAGGTCTGGCATTGCCCAGTACAGATGAGAGCACTCATTCAGCCGATTTCACCCAATTTTTCTGAGAAGATGGTTTGTGGAGCAGTGAGAAGCATTTTTTTACCCTTAAACATTAAAGATCTTTTTAATCAATCAGTTCAGAAATACTATGACATACCCTGGACAGGGTGGGATTTGAACCTGGGGTCCCCTGACACTACCACAGTGTTCCAATAGTCCTCCCTTAAACATTATAAAGCCCTTTCCAGCAGAAACCTATCTTTCAGCATGTTTCAGAAAACTTGTGTCTGCAGCTGGGGCAATCATTTTCCCATTTCCTTAGTTACCAAATGATGAAATCAAAAGATTAGAAAGCTGTCACATTTTCCTCTCAAATGCCCTTTTATTTTAAATTAGACAATTAGAAGCTGAACATCCCTCAGGAGCAGCCTTGGCTTTGTAAAACACCACAGTATATAGCTCAGCACTGGATTCTACATTTGAATTATGACCTGCAATACACAAGATCTTTGAGCTTGATTTAATAAACAAAAATCATGCTAAGAAAATTATGGCCCCTGAGCAAATACAGAGACAACGATGGAAAGGAAACTTGGGTTCAATTATTTTTTTGACAACTTTGAAATGACCTAATTCCAGTTTTCACAATTACAAAGGGGGTTGGCAAAGCTGATCTGAGCAAATCCTTTGCTGTGATAAAGTTCACATATACATTAGGGCGCATACACTAAAAGTAATGAAGTCAATGTAGAACCATAGAAAATTAGAGCAGGACAAGGCCATTTGGCCCTTTGAGCCTACTCTACCATTCAATATGACCATGGTGGATCATCCAATATAGGAACTTTATCCTGCTTTCTCCCCATACCCTTTGACTCCCTTTTAATTCCAAGAACCATATCTAACTCCTTTTTGAAAATATTCAATGGTTTGATCTCAACCATTTTCTGTGGCAGAGAATTCCACAGGCTCACCACTCTCTGGGTGAAGAGACTTCTCCTCATCTCTGTCCTAAATGGCCATTCCCTATCAATCGTTTGTGATCCCTGGTTCTAGATTCCGCCAACATCAGGAACATCCTTCCTGCGTTTAGACCAACTAGTCCTGTTAGAATTTTATAGATTTCTATGAGAGCCCCCTCATCCTTCTAAACACCAGTGAATATAGTGCAAACTGATTCAGCCTCTTTTCATTCATCAGTCCTGCAGGAATCAGTCCGGTAAACCTTTGTTGCACTCCCTCCATAGCGAGGACATCCTTCCTCAAATAAGGAGAGCAAAACTGCTCACAATACGTCAACTGCTGTCCCACTAAGGCACCATACAATGCAGACAGACATCCCTGCTCCTATACTTGAATTTATTCCAATTAAAGGCCAATAAATCCCCCAGGTCCAATATTCTACATCCCAAAATATTCATGGAAGCGGCTGTAAATAGTGGCTGCATTGAAGGTATTTTGCAAACTCTATAGACTCTGGAATACGTGCTATGGACTGGAGGGTAGCTAATGTAATCCCACTATGAAAAAAGAGATAGATAATCAGGAATTATAGACTGTTAGCCTGACATCAGTCGTGATTGAATTCTATCCGTAATTTCTCTTGCTAGCCATGGTTAGGCAACCTTTCCCATTTTTTTTCTGCCAGACAGCAATGAACAACTGTTACAGTTCATCCACACACTTGTTAAATGTTTACCATTGCCTATCAATTGTCATCCCTTTAAGTAACATACCACAATTTGCAAGGTTTGTAGCTCAGGTTGAGGTTTAGGGTGTAGGTTTGCTCACTGAGCTGTAGGTTTGATATCCAGATGTTTCATTACCTGGCTAGGTAACATCATCAGTGGCGACCTCCAAGTGAAGCGAAGCTGTTGTCTCCTGCTTTCTATTTATATCTTTCTCCTGGATGGAGTTCCTGGGGTTTGTGGTGATGTCATTTCCTGTTCGTTTTCTGAGGGGTTGATAGATGGCACCTAGATCTATGCGTTTGTTTATGGCATAGTGGTTGAAGTGCCAGGCCTCTAGAAATTCTCTGGCATGTCTTTGCTTAGCCTGTCCCAGGATAGAATTGTTGTCCCAGTCGAAATGGTGGTTTTTTTTCATCCGTGTGTAGGGCTATGAGGGAGAGAGGGTTGTGTCTTTTTGTGGCTAGTTGGTGTTCATGTATCCTGGTGACTAACTTTCTTCCTGTTTGTCCTACATAGTGTTTGTGGCAGTTCTTGCATGGAATTTTGTAGATGACATTGGTTTTGTCCATGGGTTGTACTGGGTCTTTTAAGTTTGTTAGTTTTTGTTTGAGAGTGTTGGTGGGTTTGTGTGCTACTAGGATTCCGAGTGGTCTCAGTAGTCTGGCTGTCACTTCTGAAACTTCTTTGATATATGGTAAGGTGGTTATGGTTTCTGGCTGTGTTTGGTCTGCTTGTCATGGTTTGTTCTTGAGGAATCTGCACACTGTGTTTTTTGAGTATCCGTTCTTCTTGAATACGTCGTATAGGTGGTTCTCCTCTGTTTTTCGAAGTTCATCTGTGCTGCAGTGTGTGGTGGCTCGTTGGAATAGTGTTCTGTTACAAACAAACCAACGGCACACCCATGGTATCGCTACCATCAGGATTCATAGCAGAAGCGGTAATGCAAAGGCTAGAACAAACAACCCTACCAATCATCAAACCAAAAATCTGGGCTCGCTACATAAACGAAACAAGATAGAAGAGACACTTAACATCATCAACAACACCCTCACAGGCATAAAGTTCACCAAGGAGGAAGAAACTGACAACAAACTCGCATTCCTGGACATCACAGTAGAAAGAAATGACAACGGAGAATTACAAGCCTGCGTATACAGAAAACCGACAAACACTGACCAAATACTCAACTACATCAGCAACCATCCCAACACACACAAATGAAGCTGTATCAGAGGCCTGGCACTCCAACCACAACGCCATAAACAAGCATATAGATCTAGATACCATCCATCAACCCCTCAGAAAACAAACAGGAAATGACATCACCACAAACCCCAGGAGCCCCATGCAGGAGAAAGATATAAATAGAAAACAGGAGACAACAGCTTTCTATGATGTTACCTAGCCAGGTAATGAAACGTCTGGATATCAAACCTACAGCTCAGCGAGCAAACCTACACTCTATACCACAATTTCTCATACCCAGTTTGAATCTCATATCATTGTAGTTTACTTTATTGTGATTCAGGACATTCGTTTCAAAATCAACTATGTCACTCTCCAACTTAATTAAGATTTCTGTGATATTATGGTCACTCTTCCCAAAGGAGGCCCCACACATCCAGATTGCTAACTATTTCCTTCTCACAACACAATATCGAGCCTAGCATGGCTTGTACATCAGTTGGTTCAAAGTATTCAGAAATCCATTCTTCACACATTCCAGGAATTTTTCTTCCACTGCATTGTCACAGATTTGATTTGGCCAAACTCTATGTAGATTAAGTTTAGCCATAATTACGTTTATTGCATGTGTCTTCAATTTTCTGTATCATGCATTCCTGATGAAGGGCTTATGCCCAAAATGTTAATTCTCCTGCTTCTCGGATGCTGCCTGACCTGCTGTCCTTCTCCAGCACCACACTCTCGACTCTGATCTCCAGCATCTGCAGTCCTCACTTTCTTCTCCCTGTATAATGTCTTCGCCAAAATTAGAAGTCACGTGACCCGAGACTATAGTCTAACAGGTTTATTAGAAATCACAACCTTTGGGAGTGCTGCTCCTTCATCAGGTGAAGTCCAATATCACCACCTCACTTCGGGGTCTATATATAATCCCCACTTAGAGAAGGGAATGACAAGGGAAGTTAAGTGATGCCAGAGGGTGATGGGTAATGAACTAAATGTCCAGAAGGATCACTGAAGCATGGAAAAAAGGATTTCAACTGGCTCTTGTTGTGGTAATGTCCCCACACGTGTTCAAATCGCACCTGCTCCAGAGGTGTGTCACAGTATTTCTGAACAGGTTGATTTATAAGTACTTCTTATGAAGGGGATTCAAGAGAAAACTGGGCATATTTCAGCTGACAGAAGGTATTGAAGTATTCTAAAGGCAATGCGCATGCAATGGGGATGTCCAAGCTCAAGATTTAATCAATGCAAATTTCAAATTGCAGCTTACCACACAAATTTCGAAGACTGTCATCAATATTGCAAGAGTTTAATCATTTCTACAATGTAAAGTCATTCAATTTAATGTCAAGTTCAATATATTGTGCTTTTGTACTGATGTAACCATGAGGGACTTTGGTGGTAATATGTTCACAGTTCTAACAGAAATAAAACTCGTCAGTGCTCAATACAAGTTGTTTTGTTGATGTAGGTAATAAATCTATTTAAATTTTTATTTACATAAGCTGATTATAGAAAATGAACTTGTACAAAATTACACTGAATTATGCTGAAACAAGAAACAAGTCTCGACTCATAACTGAGTTATGAAACCTGGGCTGAGTCCAGCAGTCAAACGCACATACCAAAATAAAAATGCAAATTCATCAAGATTACAGGATTTTTTAAAGCACCAAAATAGGGAGTTTCTTTCAGTATAAAAACTTTCCAACTCATCTCACAGTGTTAGTTTCTTAATGATATGTAATTTTTAAAAAATTGTTCATTATACTTTTTCTGAGCCAAACCACTATCCTGCACCACAAATCTAATGAGTGTTAACCTAGAAAATTCAAGTATGTCCGCACTCAGCAGTTCGTTACACAAAATATTCCTTTTCCTACATTCCTGAATTTCAATGACAACAGTTAGACAACACATAGGTGTCACTGAATAGTTCATGAGGAATCCTGTGCCAGTACTCATGATTCTGAGAACTAATGAGATATTAAAATAATTTATGCATGATCTCATGTTACATTAAGCCTCCAGGATACACCTTTAACCCACAACCTCCAAGTGGTGCGGTCCAATAGGATGAAAGGTCAGAGGTTTCATTTTCTCTGCAAAAATGAGCAGCTTTGACCAATGCCTCATGCTGTTGTCTCCATGGAAACATGCATTGCCAGACTTGCCTCCCATGTTCACTGGCATCTCCATGGAAACAAGCTCTCCCTGACCAGCTTTTCACACTTCTGTATCTCCACAGGAACGAGACTCTGTGAGCATCACTTCGCATCACCCCTCACCATCAAAAATTGCTGTTCATGAAAGACCGGGCAAAAAAAAAGCAATTCCACATGACCATTCTGTATGTACTGGCAGTGAAGAGCTGTTGTTCCTCAGACAGTATACAGTGAGGACACCAATACCGTTACTTCACAGTGACTCCTTTTACCATGGATTTTTATTTCTGGGCATATCAAACATTAACACGACAGCCTCGGAGAGGGAAGCTAGATGAGTTCCGGGTAATGGTTGTGCCATGGATGGATTTGCAGTGTGGAAGCCAGGACCCCGCCCTAGATCATAACACCATAATCAAGAGAAGCAGGTGGTCATTTTGGTCCCATTGGGTTTCCTGTGCCACCCAAGAATATCATGGCTGACTGGACTGTGGTCTTAACAGCACATTTTTGCCTGTCTCCTGCAGCCCTCAACTGCTCCTCAATTAAAACCTGACTAACCCACCCTGAAATACAGTTAATGAACCAGTCTCCTTTGCTTTCTGTTGAACAGAACTGCAAGGCTAATCCTTTGAATGAAGAAACTCCTCCTTGTCACAATTCTAAATGAGGGACCCCACTAAATGGTTAAATTTTAATTATCAAGTTATCAATTTATTAAAATTATTAAATTGTGCCCCTTAGTTCTGTAAGCCCCATGAAAGGAACTGTCCTCTCAGCCTCCACACTCACATGTTTCAGTAAGATGATCTCACTTTCTTCTGAACTTGGACTGTGGGACCAACGTGCTGAATCTATCCTCACAGTCATCAAGAGATACATAGACATAGAGAGAGTATGGTGCTGAGATAGAGTACCAGTTGTGATGTAATAAATGGCAGAGCAGGTTTAAAGGGTTGAATGGCCTACTCCTAATTTCCACGGTTTTATATAAGACAATCCCGGAATTGCAACAACAGTAGCAAGATCAGAGATTGAGAGTGGGCTTCCCACTCCTCTGCCCACACTGCTAGGAAGTTTTATCTTATTCATCCGGCAAGGATTTGAAGTCAAACTTCAGCGGTGAAACATTTGTGCAATAAACACAGCTGAACCAACCAGCTTGGACAGTATTAATTTGACACACCATAGAGCCAATTTTACCACTGCCACACACTCCTGCTCCATCCCAGCGAGAATTGTGTGAGTGGAGCGTTAAAGTGACGGGAAATGGGGAGGGAAACAGGTGGGGCAAGCTGGTGCCCACATTGTGGCCACTGTGCGTTGCTGCCACTCACTATTTTTGCTTCTCTGAATTCAGGCACGAGACAGCCGCCCAAACCAGATGAATGTCACCTCACTTAAGGACGCCAGGTCCATTGAGACAGGACCCCATTTTCATGACAGGCTTAATTAAAACCCATACAGTTTCGGAGCTGCAGTGGCAAGGACCTTCGCTCCATGAAGTCCGAGTATCACCTAATTGTTTTCCTGTTTAAGAAAAAGGAGGCTCCCCCGGTTTCACTAGCCCCCCTTGAGTGAGTTATATTCCACCCAAATCCCCCCCAGAAAGTGCCTCCTTGCAAATTTGTCAAACCCCAGATCACCCCAAAAGCTACATTACCACACTGCAGCATACCATTTCCATGGGTCCCCAGGGCAAGAGATCCACCAGTTTTGACAACATTGTCCTCAGCTTAGTCTGGAGTTACGATAGTAGAGGCTCGGTATTTTTTCCATCCATGGAGCTGATCAGGAACCTCTCCTGTCCTTACTGTCTGCCGCTGCCGAACGTTGGAAGGTTTTAGAAGTTGATGCTCAACCTCCTTGGTTGTGTTCCTAGAGTGGTACCTCATGCAACAGGCTCAGAGGAAGGGACACTGTCACTGCTCCACAACAACCTCTTGATCATTACACATAGGGGAGGAGAAAGAGGAAACATTCTCCTGTAGTTGTTTGGCAGTGCAAAATTTGAGTATTGCTGATAAAAGGTACATTTTGTTGAAGCTTTTCCTCCTCCATTGATCTGGACAAGGCACAAGAAATATGAAAATTAAACTGATTTGCAATTGGAACCTGATTGGTGGATGCATTACCATAGAGAATACGTGTTAATGATGACTGACAGTTAACTGCTGAGCACCGATTAAAATTTTAAACATGGCAGGTTGACTCTGATTTGTCAAGACCCTGAGGGGCAAACTAGGAGAATGTAGGGAATGCGGATGCTAGAGATCAGAGTTGTGAGTGCAGTGCTGGAAAGGCGCAGCAGGTCAGGCAGCATCCGAGGAGCAGGAGAATCGATGTTTTGGACATCTTGATGAAGGGCTTATACCCAAAACATCGATTTCCCTGCTCCTCGGGTGCTGCCTGACCTACTGTACTTTTCCAGCACCACACTCTCGACCCTGCAAAACAAATCAGAGAATGACTGACATCTATTTTGTTGAACAACCTCAATGTATGTATGTCATTGTGTATCACACAAACACATTAACCGTAAGACTATAATATATAGGAGCGGAATGAGGTCATTCAGCTTATCAGGTCTGATCTGCTATTTACTCATGGCAGGTATATTTCTCAACCCTATTTCCCTGCCTTCGCCCAGTCACCCTTGATTCCGTTAACCAATCTATGTACCTCTATATTAAATACACTCAATGACCTGGCCCCAGAGCCCTCTGTTGCAATGATTTCCACAGATTAACCACCCTCTGGCTGAAGAAATTCCTCGTCGTCTCAGTGCGTAAGGGTGGTCCCTTCTCTCTAAGGCTCTGCCCTTGAGTCTTAGTCTCTTCCACGAATGGAAGCATCTTCTCCACATTCACACTATCCAGGTCTCTCAATCTTCTGTAAGTTTCAATCAGATACCCTCTCATCCTTCTAAACTCCATCAAGTTCAGACCCAGGGTCCTCCCCTCCTCAAATAACAAGCCCTTCTTTCTGGGATCATTATTGTAACCCTCCGCTGGGCCCTCTCCAATTCCAGTACATTTCTATCTTGGTTATGGGGCCGAAAACTGCTCACAATATTCCAAATCTAGTCTGACTAGAGTCTTATACAGCCTCAGCTGAAAATCTCTGCTCTTGTATTCGAGTCCTCTAGAAATGAATACTAACACTGCACTTCCTAACTGTCAACTGAACCTGCAAGTTAACTTTAAGAGAATCCTGAAATAGGATTCCTGAGTGTCTCTGTGCTTCAGATTTTCAAAGCTTTTCCCTTTTTAGAAAATAATCTATGCTTCCATTCTTCCTACCAAAGTGCATAACCTCACACTTGTCCACATTGTATTCTGTCTGCTACTTTTTGCCCACTCTACCTGCTTGTCAAAGTCCTTCTGCAGCCTCCCCTGTTCCTCAACACTACCTTTCCCTCCACCTAACTTTGTGTCATCCGCAAACTTAGCAATAAGGTCCTCAGTTCCTTTGTCCAGATCATTAATAATGATATGAATAGTTGTGGTCCCAACATTGACCCCCAAGGGATTGCCATTAGTCACTGGTTGCCATCCTGAAAGTGACCCCACTATTCCCCTACTGCCTTCTGCCAGTCAGCCAATCCTCTATGCATGTCAGTACTTTTGCCCCTAACATCTTATTTAGCAGCCTCCTGTGAGGGACCTTATGAAATGCATTCTGGAAATCTAAATCAGTCATGTCCACTGGCTCTCCTTTGTCTAATTTGCTTGTTATCTCCTCAAAGAATTTATTATATGTGTCAGGCATGACCTCCCCTTGAAGAAGGCATATTGACTCCACCCTGAATTACCATCCACTTTCAAATACTCTTCAATCTCATCCCCAATAATGGACTCAAAAATGGCGAGCCTGCCTATAACTCCCAAACTTCTGGCTCCCTCCCTTTTTAAACAGGGGTGTTACATTAGTCATTTTCCTGTCCTCTGGGACTTTCCCTGACTCCAGTGATTCCTGAAAGAATGCCTCTACATTCTCCTCAGCTTTCTTCTTCAGAACCCCGGTGTGTGGTCCATCTGTTCCAGGTGATTTATTCTCCTTCCATCCTTTCAGCTTCCCCAGTATAGTTTCCTTACTGATGGCACTACACTCACCCCTGCCCCTGACTCTCTTGAAGGTCTGGTACGCTGCTGGCATCTTCCACTGTGAAAAGTGATTCAGTTCCTTCACTATTTCTTTGTTCTACATAACTACTTCTGCAGTTTTATTTTCCAGGAGTTCAATGTCAACAACTTAGGCCATCACCATTGGACCTTAGAAGTACTCAATCTACTTCAGATTACCCTGAAAGAGTAAAATATCTTCAAGATTTGAGCAGTAGAAACAGGAGCAGTATTTGCCACTAACAGACTGCTGCCATTAAACAAATAAGACATTTTGTTATCATACAGATTAATAATGTGGTTCATGACAGTATGCAAAATTAGACTGCTCATTCCAAGATTGGACAACATTTGTTAATCCTGAGTACACAAGGAATTAAACAATCAACCAATTTAAGCTTATCAGGGAAATGCCTTGACCAATCAGTATCAATGTGCCTAGTTTAAAATTTAAATTAATTTTTGAAGTTAACTGTCAGTTATCACTAACTGAAACATTGTCCATGGTAATGTCTCTACAAACAAGAGTCTAACTGACAACTAAACAGCCCTCTGCTCTCATAAAATGTAAAAAGTTGATTTCACTTTAGATTTTGCAAATTTTCCTGATGAATGTAAGATGGAAACTTTGAATCATTGTGTCTTTTTTTCCAGCAACACTTAAATCTTTCCCTTTTGTGACAGAAACAAAGAGTAGCAGGGCAGATTTTCTTCTTTGTTTTATTTCAGAGTTTCCTCTCCAGTCACAGCAAAAGTATAAAGCTTTTGTGCAGATCAAATCATTCATTTATTCTTGGCTATGGATCGAAAAACGATGAATCAAACACAAAATAAATAGGAGGTGATAATTCCGAGTGTGGGTTTCGTGTCTGAACTGGCTATTTTGACTCTTCCTAAAGTTTTAAAAATATTTTTAGCTTATCTACGCCAGTCAGAAGCTTCACATATTTGTCATGACTTTGCAGTGAACCCGCTTAAACCTGAATGTTTCTAACGATAGCTAAAAGGACTTCTCATTTTTTTTTATCTTTGGATTTTGCCATCACCTTGGACTTCCTCCTATCAGGCCTCCTACACCTCTCATCAATGCTCGGTATGCACTCGAGATGCCACACTTGATCATTCCTGGCCCGTGGATGAACTGCTTCCACATAATGGCGTATGAGCTTCAGGCGGAGTGGATCCAACTGCTTCTTGTTACACGCGCCCGAATGGTTGTACTGTAATCTGAGGTTTTCTGGTGTAAACAACTCTGGGAAGATCTTAACAAGAAGTCGAGCAGCAAAGTTCCCGATTGACAGACTGTCCTGCACGATTTCCTTTAATTCTTTAGCAGAAAGCAGATGCTTGCTTGGGACTGGGAAATCAAGGGCGGGCATGGTTAGCTCATCAAGTGCCACTTTACAGAAGTTTCTGTGGTATCGGTCGGTTCTCTCTGGGGCCAGCAGTACCGCCTCTTTCCTGACTTGCTCTGGCTGCACCGATGTTGTCGGCTCTTCCTTCTCGGTTCCAAAGATGGTCTTCTTTCTCTGTTGTTGATAAACGCGCCGCTGCTCCGTGTCCCTGCGGCGGCACCTCTCGTCCAGCTTTGAGACAAATTCTTGATTCCACACCTTGTCACACTTGGCTCGGGGATACATCAGCTGCACGTAATGCCTGATGAGCTTTACACGGACTGGGTCCAGCTGCTTTTTGCCAAGGGAGCCACTGCAATTGTACTGCTTTCTCAAGTTCTCTGGTGTGAAGAGCTCAGGGAACAACCTCACCAACAACCGGGAGGCAAAGTTTCCAATCGATAAGCTGCTCTCGTATATGTTTTTTAGCTGCTGCTTGCTGAGCATGTATTCTCGGTTGGGGACCTCAAAGTCTGGAAGGGGTACAACGATGCTGTTGAAATCAACGGGCATTAGCCAGATCTTTTTGCACTTCTGAACGGATTTATCGAAGTCACAGCTGTCACTGCTCCCAATTGTGGAGATATTCGGGGAAGGGTGACTCTCATTCCTGAAAACGTCAGACTCGTTCCCATCAGAATTCATACTCGCGAGCTCTTCATCCATCTTGTGGACAACCTGTTGCAGCCAAACCTTGTCCTCTTGCACCTCGGGGAAGTAGATCTCGACATACCTCCGGACAACCTGCAGCCGCTGGGGATCCAGCACCTGCTTCACAGATGAGCCATAGCAGCTGGACTGCGAGGCCACGCACCTTCCGTCAAAGAGCTCTGGGAACAGTCTGTGCGACAGCAAAATGGCAAATTCTCCAGGGGACGAGGCTTCGTCCAAATACTCGCTGATCTCTTGGGGTTCCAAAACCAAGTCTGAGCTCAGACTGCTGGAGGAATCGAATGACAACTGCTCATCCTGTGGGCCGCCTTCGACATAGCAGTTAGGCTGTGGCAGTTCCCCACCACGGTCTGATTCATAAAAGCCAATCACCTTGGCGCTTTGTTGACTGCTCTCCATTTCTCTCTGTGCCCAAAACCGGTTAAAAAAGTCACTGATCTGCGGCAAGCACTCCGCCTGCCAGATATCACCGTTCCGGGCTGACGGGTAGCAGACCTCAATGTAGTTCCTGATCAGCTGGAGATGGAGCGAGCCCAGCTTCTTCTCCGACATGGCGCCACAGGCATTACAACCCCTGCTGACCTCATCTTCGGTGAAGAGCTCTGGAAAAAGCTGCACGAGCAATCGACAGGCAAAGTCTCCCGGAGAGGAGCTCTCGTCCAGGACCTGCTTGAGTTCGGCGTTGTTGAGCTGGTACTCGGCAGGAGGCAGGAACTCCACCGTCGATTCGCCGGGGTTCACGTGCTTTTTAATTCTGTTCACCTCCAGTGACAGCAAGTCAATCTTGCTGTGCAGTTGGGTCATAGTAGAGTTCAACGTGTTGAGGGTGAAAAACATTTTATGGATCAGTGAGTATAGTGTTGAATCAACATCAGCCCCGTGGGCTGGCGAGACGGAAGAGTAATTCTTGCAGGCGTCGGTGAGGTTTCGCTGTTGTAACAGAGTGTTGAGGTAACCTCTTTCTGAAGTCTCACCTGATGTGTGCTGGTCCGCAGCCTGAACATTTCGCCGATCGGAGATTTTGTGTGAGATGCTATACAGTGGTTTCCTGTACGATGGCTTGTCCTGAGGAGCATCTTTGCTTTCCATCAATACAACTGTACTGACCTCCTCAACTTTACACACATCATCCGCGTTTCTCTGGGAAGGTACTGAAGACTCTGTGCCGTTTAGATTTGCAAACCTGTCCTTAAAAGACAAAGTGCAACATTTTTAGCGAAAACTGTTCCAGAAGAGAATAAATGCATCTGCTCTCTGTAGATTTTGCATTTCTGTAATGCATATCAATTAAAAAAAACTTTTCCCTACATTTTTGTACTTACTTTGTTGAAGCGATATTCAATTTGAATAAATTGGAGGCAGCGTGCACACTGCTAAATTAGTATGATACGTGCTTATGTTATGTCTGTGAAGAAAGCACAATGCAGACCAATTTCTATTTAAATGAATAACAATCCAACTATACTAATCACAAAGAGGAGAAGAACTGTGTAGTCTGTTCAGTCTTCTTTCAGATAACTGTCAAACACGTACTCTATTCAGGATGAGACAGGTTAGAAGACACTTAACTCTGTGCTGTACCTGACCAATGAAGGCTAAAACTGAAAGAGATTCATTTTAGGAAATGGAAGTTATCAACTTGATAAGAACAAAAATAAAAATATAATTTACTGAGTTTTTATTTCTAATAAAATTACAAAATTTTGTTTGTTCAAGGTATGCAAGTATCAAACTTACTGCATTCCCCTATAGTGTGGAAGCAAGTCATTCGGCCCATCGAGCCCATGCCGACCTTCTGAAGAGCATCCCTCCCACACCCATCCCCTTGCCCTATCCTTGTAATCCTGCATTTGCTGCTTTCTTGAATCACATACAATAATCCATGTTGTAGGTACACACGGAGGCAATTGCAGAATTTTAGCCCAGTAGTGATAAAGCTATAGTAATATATTTCCAAGTCATGGTGGAAATGGCTGCCAAAACTATCCTAACTTGGAGTGGAGGTTTCCTTGCACCTGCTTTTCCTGTCCTTCCTCACAGTGCCAGAGATCTGGGTTCGATTCCAATCTCAGGCGACTTTCTGTGTGGAGTTTACGCATTCTCCCTGTGTGTGCGTGGGTTTTCTCTGGGTCCTCCGGTTTCCTCCCACAGTTCAAAGATGTGCAGGTTAGGAAGATTGGCCATGCTAAATTGTCCATAGCGAACAGTGATGTGCGGGTAAGGTGGATTATCCATGGGAAATGCAGAATTACAAGGATAGGGCAGGGGAATGGGTGTGGGAGGGATGCTCTTCGGAAGGTCGGCATGGGCTCGATGGGCCGAATGACTTGCTTCACCCATCCACTGGCTACAAGGCTCAAGTCACGGGTGTGATGGAACAGTGTCTGGCTGCCTGGGTGAGGGCAACCTCAGCAACACTGAAGGAGACTCAACAAGATCAAGCACAATGCAGTCCTCTTGATTGACATCCTAGACAGTCCCTTCAACATTCACTGCCTCAACCACTGATGCAGAAATAATATCTCAGAACCAGCTATAAAACACAAAATTGAAGTGAGGGAGAAACTCAGTAAAGTTACAATCACCAGGAAAACAAATAAAATGGAGTGGCAGGTTGACAAGTCTCTGGTCCTGACTGACTTCATGCCAAGCTCTTGAAAAAGTGCCCAGTGAAATAGATGATGCATTGCTTTAATGTTCTAAAGTTCCCTAGATCTGGGGAAGGTTCCATTAGAACAGAAAATAGCAACGCATCTGTTATTCAAAAAAGTGTAGTACCAATTGTTGTTTGGATTCAGAGAAATTGGAATCCAATTAAAATTGGAAAACAAGTGCAATTTGCTTAAACACCTGTTAAAGGGAATGTATTAAGAAGCTATTATCAAAGGTATTATAGTAAGACACTTAGAAGCAAATAAATGGAAGTTCATTGTGGAAGTAACAGGTGTTGTGAATAAAGCTGTACAAATGGTTGCAGTGCAATGATTTCCAGAAAACATTTCATAAGGTGTCACATTAAAGGCTACTGTGGAACATAAAAGTTCATGCTGTCCAAGGCAACATATTGGCATGGATAAAAATTGACTAGCTAACAAGAGTGCTGGTATAAGTGGGGCAATTTCAGGCTGGCAGGATGTAATGAGTGATATACCACAGAGGTCAATGCTGGAGCTTTGACTAAATACAATTTACATGAATAATTTGCAATAAAACCCCATAAATCTGGTTGCTAAATGTGCTGATGAGATAAAGATAGGTAGGGAAGTTGTGAAGAGAATATAATAAGGATACAAAGGGTTATGGATATATTAAGTGAGCAGGCAAAGATGTGGCAAATGGAGTATAATGTTGGAAAATGTGAAATTGTCAACTTTGGCAGGAAAAGTTAAAAAACATTATTTACATAGAGTTGAAAAGGGTGGTCCTGAAAAAAAACACAGCAGGTCAAGCAGCATCCAAGGAGCAGGACAGTTGACGTTTCGGGCATAAGCCCATCATCAGAAATGAATGTTCTTGTTTATTGTGAGGTGAATTGAATATAAATGTACAGGGGCTATGCTTCAACCACACAGTGTATTGCCAACAACACATCTTCAGCACTGTGTACAGCGGTGGTCTCCTTATTAAAGGAAGGATGTAAATGTACTGAATCAATTCAGAGAAGGCTTATTGGACTAACGACTGGATTGGGTGGGTTGTCTCACAAGGCCAAGCTTGATAACCTTCAGATTTTAGAAAAGAATGAGGTAATTTGATTGAAACGTATAATATTCTGATGGGGCTTGATGGACTGGATGTAGAAATGGTGTTTCCCCTTTGGGAGAATCTGGAACTAGGAGTTACTGTTTAAAAATAAAGCAAAGAGGAGATATTCTTATTCTCAAAAACTTCCTCAAAACACAATAATCTTTGGCTGTTTTTAAGTCAGAGGTAGATGAATTCTAGATAAACGAGGGGGTTAAAGGTTATTGGACAGAAGCAAGAAGGTGGTATAATCAGATTAGCCTTGATCTTACTGAATGGGAGAACAGGCTGGAAGAGTCAGGTGCCCAGCCCTACACCTAATCTGTATGCTCACACTGTGGAAAGGAGGATCTGGGGAATGAGAATGTGGATTGTTTGCTGCAGGATTCCCAGCCCCTGACCAAATTATGTAGCTACATTATATAGAAGGCTTGCCCAATTATAATTCTGATCAATGGTGATGCCTTAGATGTTAATGGAGGAGAATTCAGTGCTGTTAATTCTATTTAAAATCAAGAAGAGATGGTTAGACTCTCTGTAGTTGGAGTTAGTCATTGCCCAGTATTTGTGCTGCAGCAATATTATTTGCCACTTAGCAGGCCCTCCCTACCTTCTGGCATTATACATCGATGATATGCAAATCCACCAAGGAAGCAATTTGTCCAACTATTGCTACTTTGAGCCAGTTAGTAAATGCCCCATGAAAATCAGAGCTAAATTGGTCTTCCTCCTGTTTAAGGAATACACTTTACTCCAATAAATGGCAACAACCAATTGAGATCAAGAACCTAGTCAAAAGGGGAATCAAACTGAAATCCTGCCACAGCATACTGAAGTGTATCAATACGCTGAAGTCTAGCACCCTCCCCCAGTGGTTATAAGTAAAAACACTTCAAAATACATGACATAGATATCAATGAAATGCAACATGCTTTATTCCAAAGAAAGGCAAAAAGAACTGTGTACGGTTAGAATATGCTGCAGCAATATTTACCTCACAGATAACTCTCCTCCTTTTATGGATGATGGGACTCTCATATTCTGGAGTCATCTTACTAGAACCATTCTGTAACTGTTTTCGTTTTGCTGTGTCCTGCACACAGTTAGGCTCTGCAGCTTGATCAGGGTTGGAGCTGCCCACATCATCATCTTCAGTGTTAATTTCTGCTTTGACCCGGTCAATATCGACTTTTATCACTGCAATGGGAGAGGAAAACAAAGATTTCAAGTTTGTTTTTGACCCACTGTATTATAATAGCATTGTGGACATATTGATTAACACGTGAACTGCAGTGATTCAACATGCCAACTCACCACAACTCTCTGAAGGGCAACTAGGGAGGGATAATAACTGAAGGCCCAGCCAGTGACACCTATATCCCACGAATGACTAAAATAAAAATAATTGCACAGTCCATACTTGATCTGGAACTCAAGCGTTTTTGTGTATTACACTTTTCCAACGAACAAAGCGGTTGTTGACTTGGACATCAGGGTTACAGCTGAATGATACTCAAAAGAGTATCAAAACGATACTCAGAACAGTGCCTTAGATATTTACCAATAGATGAAACTGATAGAAAAACACGAATTTTAATTTCAAATGTATTAAGTTTACACCAATTCAGTTTGGCGATTAACTTAAAACTTATAAATGGTAAGGAGTACTGACCTAGGGATATAGTTTGGTATGTCCAAGACAGAGGCATATTTGTGTGAATGTGAAGAGGTCTACATTCATGTGGGTCAAAATCCTTAGAGTATTTCAAACAATATATCTCAGACAGTAGCTGGAGAAGAAGTGATACCAAACAAATTCTTTTAAAATTGGATAAAAGCAAATTATTGCGGATGCTGGAATCTGAAACCAAAAGAGAAAATGCTGGAAAATCTCAGCAGGTCTGGCAGCATCTGTAAGGAGAGAAAAGAGCTGACGTTTCGAGTCTACAGACCCTTTGTCAAAGCTAAACAAAGGGGAGAAATAGGGAGGTATTTATACTTGGCTGAGAGAAGGTGAGTCATGGCTCCAGAAGCAAAGGTAGCAATAAAGAGGTGATAATGACATTGTGTAGAGTGAGCGCCTTCGCCTCTGCCACATTTGTTCTGATGAGGCCACTTTCCAAAGTGGTGATCTTAATTTGTGCTCCGTCTTCTCCAACTGTGGCTTCCCACCTACAGTTGTTGACAGGGCTCTTGATAGCTGCGGTCCATCTCCCGCGCCACAACCCTCACCCCCTCCCTCCCCACCCAGAACACGGATAGAGTCCCTCTTGTTCTCACCTTTCACCCCAACAGACTCCACATGCAAAGAATAATCCTCTGCCATTTTCGCCAACTCCAACACGACGCCACCAATAAACACATCTTCCCTTCCCTCCCCCCCCACCGTCTGCATTCCGCAGAGATCGTTCCCTTTGGGACAACCTAGCCCACTCCTCCATCACCCCTAACACCTCTCCCATCACACACGGCACCTTCCCATGCAATCGCAGAAGGTGCAACACCTGCCCTTTTACCTTTTCCATGCTCACCATCCAAGGTCCCAAATACTCATTTCAGATTAAGCAACGTTTCACTTATACCTCTTTCAATTTGGCCTATTGCATTCGTTGCTCTCAATGTGGTCTCCTCTATATTGGAGAGACAAAATGCTGACTGGGTGATCGCTTTGCTGAGCGCCTTCGGTGTGCACGCAATCAGGTCCCGGAACTTCCTATGGCTTGCCACTTCAACACACAATCCTGCTCCCTTACCCACATGTCTGTCCTTGGCCTGCTGCAATGTTCCAGTGAAGCTCAACGCAAACTGGAGGAACAGCATCTCATCTTCCGACTAGGCACGTTACAGCCTATCCGTCTCAACACTGAATTCAACAACTTCAGATATTTCACAGCTCCTAATCTCTTTATAATCTCCCAATGCACTGTCATTATCACCTCCTTATTGTTACCTTTGCTTCTGGACTCACCTTCTCTCTGCCTCATATAAACACCACTCTATTTCTCTATCTGACAAAGGGTCAGTTAGACTCGAAATGTCAGCTCTTTTCTCTCCTTACAGTCGCTGCCAGACCTGTTGAGATTTTCCAGCATTTTCTCTTTTGGTTTCTTTTAAAATTGCCCTGATTCCAATCAATACAGCCTGATGTATTGGATCTCCAAAATTGCAGCTAGATCTATATGATGTATTCACTGAGGGAAATATCCCTCTCCAGCATCTCAACCCAATCATTCAATATGTAGAAAGCAAGGTTATTTCTATTCTGCTTCTCACAAGCCTAAGAGTTGATTTTGGACTCCAGGAAGCAGATTAGATTAGATTAGATTAGACTTACAGTGTGGAAACAGACCCTTCGGCCCAACAAGTCCACACCGACCCGCCGAAGCGCAACCCACCCATACCCCTACATTTACCCCTTACCTAACACTGCGGGCAATTTAGCATGGCCAATTCACCTGACCCACACATCTTTGGACTGTGGGAGGAAACCGGAGCACCCGGAGGAAACCCACGCAGACACGGGGAGAACGTGCAAACTCCACACAGTTTGTCGCCTGAGTCGGGAATTGAACCTGGGTCTCAGGCGCTGTGAGGCAGCAGTGCTAACCACTGTGCCACCGTGCCGCCCACAAAAAGCTGTGGTGGTGGAGTAGATCAGCACCAATGGCAATGGTGGGATTGGAACCCACGCCCCTTTCGAGACTGGAACTTAGACCCAGCGCCTTAGACCGCTCGGCCGCACTCCCAGCCAAATCTGTAGTACGTCTTTTTTTAGGTGATGGAGGCCAGAATTTCAGGTTTTAAGATGCTTAGTTACAGATATGACAGCTGAATGCTGAACCATCCACAAGCTGGCACTAAGCCAAGCAGAGCAAAAAGGATTTCAAACGTTATTGCTACCTCTGCATAGTTGACCGATCTGAGCCAGAATGGTACTACCTGCTTGTTCCAGGAGATGATGGAAATGTCAGGGACTCATTGAGTCTGAGCTGAAAATGTGTTGCTGGAAAAGCGCAGCAGGTCAGGCAGCATCCAAGGAACAGGAAATTCGACGTTTCGGGCATAAGCCCTTCTTCAGGGCTGAGGCCAGGCAATGGGGGTGGGGTGAAAGCAGGGGGGACTGGGGTGATGTGACTGCAGGATATTGGCTGATACTTGTTTGTTTGATTTATTATTGTCACAAGTACCGAGGTACAGTGTTATCAGGCAGACAATGAGATTTGAACCTGATCCCCACAGCATTACATGGATCTCTGGAAAACTGGTGAATATTGATAATACCACTATGCCACTGCCTTTCCCAAGGGGAGAGGTTATCCTGAAGAGATTGAAGCAGTCAGTCAAGAGGGTGGCCAGTAGGTACACTAATATGCGAATCAGGACTCGGTTATTCGGTAATGCTGATGTGACAATAACCTTAACTCTACTTTCATGCCTACCACGATGACCTTTCAACCTCTTGCCCGTTGAGAAAATGGATATTTGTTTTAGGTAGAGAAAAACAATCACAGCGGTTTCAGAAGATGATTCATCAAGAGGTTCACAAGAGCAAATGGAAAGCAGCATTATATGCGGGCATTGGCAGTGATCCCCATATCCCCAAAAAGACAAAAGAGAAAGCTTGGATTCCGCAGAGTTGAAACATGAAGTGAATTGGTTGTCAGAGAAGGATTGTCAGTGGGATTTGCAGTGTGACACACTCGTGTGTACAGCATGTATTAACACACAGGGCCCTGTTCTCTGCAGACAGAAAGAACATCTACATACACTATGCCTATTTCGACTCAGCAAAGTAGATGACAGCATTCACAGAGTCATTGTCATAGAGATGTTCAGCACGGAAACAGACCCTTCGGCCCAACTCGCCCATGTCAAAGAGATATCATAGAATATAGAACAGTACAGGCCCTTCGGCCCTCAATGTTGTGCCAGCCTTTTATCCTACTCTAAGATCATGACTAACCTACATACCCTTCATTGTACTATATATCCAAGAGTTGTTTAAATGTCCCTAATGTATCTGACTCTACTACCACTACTGGCAGTGCATTCTACACACCCACCACTCTCTGTTTAAAGAACCTACCTCTGACATCTCCCCTAAACCTTCCTCCAACTACAAATTGCACCTCCTCATAATAGACATTTCCACCCCGGGGAAAAAGTCTCTGGTTCCTTCTGTTCCTTTTAAATTCTACCCCCCCTCATCCTAAGTCTATGTCCGTCAGCTCTGGACTCCCTCACCCCAGGGAAAAATACCTTGTTATTTACCCTATCCATGCCCCTCATGGTTTTATAAACCTCTATAAGGTCACCCCTCAGCCTCTGATGCTTCTGGGAAAATAGCCCCAGCCTACTCATCCTCTGCCTATAGCTCAAATCCCCCAACCATAGCAACATCCTTGTAAATCTTTTCTGAACCCTTTCAAGTTTCACAACATTCTTCCAATAGGAGGAACAGCAGAATTGTACAGAATATTCACTGGTTTATTTTGCATCTCGACGTCTCAACCAGTGAAAATCGACTTGCCTGGTTTAAACTTTAAAGCTTAGCGGTTGACCGTTAATTATCATTAACTGGTGCATTATCCATGGCAACACCTTTACTAATCAGAGTCCACCTGTTAACCAATCAGCACTCTCCTCTTGTACAGTATGAATGCTGATTTCCCCCTGAATTGTGAATCATCCTGATGAGGGCAAGATGAAAAGTTTTGACAAAACCTCTCTTTTTCTCTTACATGACCAAATGACATTCACAATTTTGCTACAAATCAGGAACAGAGGAAACAATTACCCAGCATTCCTATGAGTAGCTAAAGCCTAAGTTACATCAGATCCACGTTATCGAAATTCCATTATGTATTAAACTTGCAGAACAAGGATATGTTCTTTCATAGTCAAGGAAATTCTAGCAGAGAACAAAGTATTTGGCTCATGGACTATGTATGAATAGCTCTGAAAACATGTTATCTACTTTAATTCAATTTCCTTTTCTTGTATGCTTATATAACTTTAGATCCTTCCTTCACTGCCCTAATAACCATTCGTTTCAATGCATGCCATGTTAATAATCTCTGTTTAACACTTTTGTTTAACCTTTCTCTGTAGTTCATCAACATGGTAAGCCTGTACCTATTAGTAAAAAGTGAGGTCTGCAGATGCTGGAGATCAGAGCTGAAAATGTGTTGCTGGTTAAAGCACAGCAGGTTAGGCAGCATCCAAGGAACAGGAAATTCGACGTTTCGGGCCAGAGCCCTTCATCGGGATTCTCCTCATTCCTGATGAAGGGCTCTGGCCCGAAACGTCGAATTTCCTGTTCCTTGGATGCTGCCTAACCTGCTGTGCTTTAACCAGCAACACATTTTCAGCCTGTTACTATTGCCTTGGAGTTACTTCTGATAATACTGCCAAGTTAAGTTTAAAACATTAAACCATTCCTTATTTAATATTTTGAAGCAGTTATTAACCTGTTTAATTTGATCTAAAACAATAGTAACATGTCATGAATTCAGAAAATGAGGACCGAAAGTAAAAAGTAATTTCAAAAGCAGTAACTGAAATGTCAAGGTTGTAGGATAAAGTAGTGTATAGGGTAAAAATATGTTTAATTAGTCAAACAGGGAACAGACAGCTTAACAAAGATTATGCAACATTAATAGCTAAGGTGACATCAGGAAAAGTAAAATATTAAAATTGAAGGCATTCTATCTGAAAGTGCACAACAGAGAAATAAATGATATTAATCTAACAGCCATATGAAAACGTGGTTGCAAAGTGACAAAGGTTAGAAACTAAGTATTCCAAGATATTTCACTTTTAGAAGAGATGGAAAATGAGGATGGGTTGCCTAGATTATAAAGGATGGGATAAAAGTGGCATAGAGTTCATGCACTAGTTCATAAAATCCAGATGTAAAACCAGTTGGAGTAGAGCTAAGAAATGACTAGGGGTGGGAACCTGTGGCAGAGGCAGTTTATAAATCCCCAACAGTAGCTGTAATATATGACAGAATGCAATCAAAGAAATCAGAAGTGCATGAACTTGAGTAATACAGTTATGTTAGGGACTTTAATCTGCATGTAGACTTTGTAAAACAAATTTATAGTAATAGAGAGGAAGATAAGTTTATGAAATGCACTCAAGATAATTTTGTAGTTCAATACATTAAAATACAACTAAGAAATATAGTATTTTAACTCCAATATTTGCTTCTCATACATATGCAATTTGTTTTCTTCTTCAGATTTAACATGCTAGTTCCTTACATAATTAAATCAATCTCAAACACAATGTAAAATTCATATTATGACTGTTCTTTCCAGCAGTTCTCTTTCTACAGTAATATTAAGTATTCTCATTGTAGAACATTATGGTTTGGTGCCTACCAATTCCAATTAAATTGTAAGCTGCATTCCTGTTAAATGGTGATACTACACCATTTGCACATCTTGTGGGCACTGGGTGCCAAAAAACAATGGGATCTTGTTCAGATGGGCCAATGGGCTGAGGAGTGGCAGATGGAGTTTAATTTAGATAAATGCGAGGTGCTGCATTTTGGGAAAGCAAATCTTAGTAGGACTTATACACTTAACACTCTAGGGAGTGTTGCTGAACAAAGAGACCTTGGAGTGCAGGTTCATAGGTCCTTGAGAGTCACAGGTAGATAGGATAGTGAAGAAGGTGTTTGGTATGCTTTCCTTTATTGGTCAGAGCTTTGAGTATAGGAGAGGTCATGCTGCACCTGCACAGGACGTTGGTGAGGCCACTTTTGGAATGTTGAGTGCAACTCTGTTCTCTTTCCTATTGGAAGAATGTTGTGAAACTTGAAAGGGTTCAGAAAAGATTTACAAGGAGGTTGCCAGGGTTGGAGGATTTGAGCTACTGAGAGAGGCTGAATAGGCTGGGGCTGTTTTCCCTGGAGCGTTGCAGACTGAGGGGTGACCTTTTTAGAGGTTTATGAAATCATGAGGGGCATGGATAGGATAAATAGACTAAATCTTTTTTCTGGGTGGGGGAGTCCAGAACTAGAGGGCATAGGTTTAGGGTGAGAGGGGAAAGATGTAACAGGTACCTAAGGGGCAACTTTCAGGCAGAGGGTGATGTGCATATGGAATGAGCTGCAACAGGAAGTAGTGGAGGCTAGTACAATTACAACATTTAAAAAGCATCTGGATGGGTGTATGAATACGAAGGGTTTAGAGGGATATGGGCCAAGTGCTAGCAAATGGGATGGGATTAGGGTGGGATATCTAGTCAGCATGGAGGAGTTGGACTGAAGGGTCTGTTTCCATACTGTACATCTCTACGACTGTAGACATAAGTTACCAGAAGTTAACAAAGAAAAGAACAAAGGGAAGTGAGTACTTCTCCCACAGTCCTTGCCCATGTATTGCTGAAGCAGTCTGCAAATCTGTGCTTTATGTCGGTGTGTGGCAATACTCCCATCAGATCAGGATCTCCTCTCCACCAAAAAATTTACGAAGGAATTTACCGTGTGCTCCATTCTCTAACTCTTCATTCTTATTGACTGAAGGATTCCGAACTATGAAAGGTAGTCTGGCTCCAGGTTCCTCATTCTGCTCTGCAATGTTCATTTTTTACCTGGAATAAATAACTCTACAGTTAAAGACACACCAATCAAATGTGTGTGATTTAACAGCTAATAAAAGTTATCTGCATTAACCATTAACAAAGTTATACATTCAGTCACTCTGCCCTAACATAAACATCTTGGATTTGATCAGCTTCCTGAGACTAATTCATTCAACAGCTAATTTTGCCTGAGCATTAAGCACATTCTTTCAGTATCTCATACAAAACGGTTTTAATCTGCCAATGTGAATTGTAAATGTCTGAGAAAGAAATGAGTCACAAATTGCTCCATTTTTGTTTTCCAGACAAAGTGTTATGTTAACTTTTAAAGAAAAAAATGTAGCTACTGTTTCATTATGCTGCAAAATGTACTCATTCCATTTTCTCCACGTGAACTAAATTAAACTATAAACATGCAGGGAATAGCTGCTGCTATCAAATTGGCCTCTGCTCACACTGTAGTTATTCCAATACATTTTTGAAAATGCACTTTTATGCATTCAAATTCGCATCTGAATCGATTTAATGCAGCTTAATCTGAGGTCAAGTGTAGTTGGATACCACAATTTATTGTCAATCTTGCCCCAAAATAAAATAAACAATTGCATTAAGAAACGTGAAAAGACACAGATGCATCCAATCTGAGCAGGAACATTAATAATTCGGAGAAACTTTATTTCGACGTTGAAAAACATGAAACGACATTTGATGCGATGCGTCCTGATCTTATCTAGTTGATGCGAGTAGTGGAATGTACAGAAACAAGAGATTTGGTGACCAGGAAGGGTGGAATAACCCCACGAAGTTGAGTTCAATTTGACGACAGTAAACCTGAGCTGAACTGCAGTTGAGCGAGTTTGCCATGTGCCTAACACGGGGAGGGGGAGGGCGATGATCCTGTGAGGGCGCTGTGTCTTCACTCGGCAAGGAAAAACACCCAGACACACAACTCAGCGTGAAACAAAAAAAAACACACCCCACTTCCTTATTGCCTGAAAATTCATTGCCTCCTGAGCTTGAAAAGGCTGTTGCTTCGGAATCACCAACAATTCCTTGCAAACTTGAGAGAGAAGGGGGTGCAATTGCTAAGCAGTTGAGAAGAGAGAAGCTCAGCCCCTGGGTTTGGTTACAGGACACGTAGAACAGTAACGCCATGACCCTTCTCTCAGACAGGCAGTGTTTGTCCTTGCACAGGGATAAAGATCACTGCAGATTAGACCCTGTGTTTTTCTCTCTCTCTCTGTCACATCCTCCCCCCCAACCCCCTTCCCTCCTCCACCTACCACCACCCCCTCTGTGTGTGTGTGTGTGTGCACAGCCCCACTTTCTGAGCTGCTGCCTTGTGTTGTACAGCGCAGCGGGAGCTGCTCCCAGTCTTACCTGGCCGCTCCGGCTGAGTTAGGCGGAGCTCCCTTAGCACAGCACCCACTCTCTCCGCTCCCTCCCCGGCCGTCTGTGGAAAATGGAGCCGTGTTTTTTTTTGTTACTCCGGGTGTCTGCTCCGTGACGTGACTCTGTGTCATTTCCGCAGCCAGGCGACAGGGAGAGAAACACGAGAGAGAGAGAGAGGAAGGGAAACGCGGAAAGGAGAGAGAGAGAGAGAGCGAGAGAAACACGAGAGACAGAGAGAAGGGACAAGGGCAGCGAGGGACACACACACACACACAGAGGACAAGGAGGGCTGAGAAACAGACCAGGGCAAAAGAGATCCCAGTGAAGGGAAATGAGAAACACGAGAGGGCCAAGACGAAGTGACAGCGAGGGAAAAGGAAGGGAATCTCTGGAGAAGAGATGGGAAACACCAAAGGAAATCAAAACCAAGGGAATGAGGGAGAGAAGGATGGGGGAAAGAAAGAAAAGAAAGGGGGAGAGGAAGGTAGGGTGATCACCGTAAGACCATGATAGAAGATCAGAACTAGGCCGTTCAGCCCATCGAATGTGCTCCCCCACTTGATCATGGCTGATATGTTTCTCAACTCCATTCATCTGTTTTCTTCCTGTAACCTGTGATCCCCTCACTCACCAAGAATCAATCTGTCTCTGCTTTAAATACATTCAAAGACTTGGCCACCACAGCCCTGTGGGCTAATCAATTCAACAGATGAACCAATCTCTGGCTGAAGAAATGCTTCCTCATCTCAGTTCTGAAGAGTCCCAGTCCCTCTGATTAGTAGAAACATCTCCATGTCCGCGCTCTCCAGGTCTCTCACTTTCTTAAGTTTCCATCAGTATCCCCATCATCCCCAAGCCCCATCCTTTAGGCGGCATGGTGGCTCGATGGTTAGCATTGCTGTCTCACAACACGGGTTCAATTCCAGCCTGAGGCAACTGGAGTTTGCACATTCTCCCCATGTCTGCGTGGGTTTCCTCCCACAGTCCAAAGATCTGCAGGTTAGGTGAATTGGCCATGCTAAATTGCCCATTGTGTTTGGGGATGTGTAGATTAGGTGCATTCATCAGGGGAAATGTAGATTAATAGGGTAGGGGACTGAGTCTGGGTGGGGTAATCATTGGAGGATCAATGTGGACTCGTTGGGCCAAGTGGCCTGTTTCCACACTGTAGGGATTATATGATTTATCCTTCTAAATTCCAAGCCAGAGTCCTCAACCACTCCTCATATGACAAGCCCCTTCATCCTGGGATCATTTTGGGCTCAGTCGAATGCCAGCACATTCTTCCTTAGATACGGGGTCAAACATTGCTCACAGTATTCTAAAAGTGGTCTGACCAGAGCCTGATACAGAGTCTCAGCAGTGCATCCGTTGTATTTTAGCTCTTTTGAAATGAATGCTAACATTACAGTTGCCTTCTTAACTGCCAACTGAACTGTAGCCAAACCTTAAGAGAATCCTGAACTGAACTATGACTCCCAAGATCCTTTGTGCTTCAGATTTCCATAGCCTTTCCCCATTTAGAAAATTGTCTGTCTCTATTCTTCCTCCCAGAATGTATAGCCTCACACTTCCACACAGTGTTCCATCTGCCACTTTGCCTACTATCCTTACCTGTCCAAGTTCTCTACAGCCTTCCTGCTTCCTTAACACTTCATGAACCTCCATCTTAAGCAACAATGCCCATATTTTGTTGTCCAGATCATTAAAGTATAGCATGAATAATTGTCCCAACACTGATCTTTGAGGAACCCCATTTGTCTCTGGCTGCCATTCTGAAAAAAAAACCCTTTATCTCCACACTCTCCAGCCTTGGGTGACTGTCTGTGTGAAGTTTCCACATTCTCCGTGTCAACATGGGTTTCCTCTGGGTGCTCCAGTTTCCACCCACAGTCCAAAGACATGCAGGTTAGATGGATTGGCCATGCTAAATTGCCCATAAAATGCAGGGTTACATGGGTAGGGGAGTAGACTGGGAGGGATGTTCTTCAGAGGGTTGGTGTGGACTCAATAGGTGAAATGGCCTGGTTCCACACTGGGATTCTGCCAATCAGGCAGGCAAAAAAAGTGAGGACTGCAGATGCTGGAAATCAGAGTCTAGATTTGAGTGGAAAAGCACAGCTGGTCAGGCAGCATCCGAGGAGCAGGAAAATCGATGTTTTGGGCAAAAGGCCTTCATCAAGACTCTAATCTAGATTCTGCATCAGCCAATCTTCTAGCCATGTCAGTACATGTCCAAACAAGTACTTATTAAGTATCATCCTGTATGGAACCTTCTCAGAGACCTTCTGGAAATCCAAATAGATCACATCCACTGGCTCTCCTCTGTCTAACTCCCTCCTTATCTAATAGGGAAGAGGAAGGTCAGGGTGACCATAAGACACCTATGCACTACTCAGGAAACACGGGCTTATCCGGGATCTCTCACACGTTTGCGTCGAAGAAGGCCCAAAGCGAGAATCATACCCCTAGACCAACGAGCCGCACAATAGGCAAAATAGGTGGGGGAGAGAAGGGTTCCGGAGAAAAAGGAATGGGGGCAAAAGGACAACGGGTGAGCACTGAGGGTGAGCAGTGGGAGGAGAGGAGGGGAGTGGGGAACAGAAAGGGAGTAGGGATTTGACCTGGGGGGGGTGGTGGTGGCAGGATGGAGGAAGAAGTGAGCACTATGGACTTAGCCGCACGCCTTGGCTGGAATCATTAGTTTATATTTTCACTCTTCGGCGTCAAAAAAATCACGAGGCTGTTGAAAACCAAAGGAAACTAGCTTTGCAACTGGGTAAGAACAGTGCAGATTGGGTACTGCAGCAAGGACAGTAACTGAGTGTGTTGGAGCACAGTGACTGTTCCTACAATAACCTCTCGGCTCAGTTCAGCTGTCACTTTGACCCGAGGGCCTCCTTCCTGTTTAGAAAAAATAAAGACGGGGGATGAGAGAGGAGACAGCGTTGACGAGAGGGGAGAAAGCAAACGGCGGAGAGGTCTGTGATTGGTTTTGATCTGCAAGTGAAATATCCAAGAGAAGGGAGGTGAGGATAAACTGGGTGAAACTTTAGCGGAGCCAATTAGTATTTATAATATTCGGAGTGTAAATGTGGAGCGAGCAATGTTCTTGGTTGAGAGCACGGAGGGGGAAACGTTGCAGGAGGAGGCGGTGACCGTGGCGGACACACTTATGAGTCCCCTTTCACTCGGAGCTGGGTAAACCTCCTGGAGTGTGAACAAAGGCAGTACTATATCCTGGATTCACACTCTGTGATCATTTGCTCAAACAGCCAGTAAAGGCTGGCCAGCTACTATAGGGGATTTTGTTTAAAAAAAATCGTTTGATCTCTTTTAAAATCCTGAGTGGCCACTCCCTCATTAAATGTAGCAGCAACGATGAAACTAAATACTTTTTTTTAAGAAAAAGGTTTCTCGGGTTAATCCCCCGGTCTGTATGCTGGGAAACTGCACAGAATATATCCAACACCTCTCAATGTTTAGGGGCGGACTCTGAAGTGGTTCCTGAAGGGACAGGATTTATCTCAGTTTTGTTGTCTTCTGTGAGGGAAATTGCCCCGTGCTTTGCATCATTTCGATCCGTCAATGGGCACTTTGATGAGGAACCAGGGAGGCAGATGTCCCTCGAAATGTAACGCCGCCAAGTTGCAGGGGGCGCTGGTTACTGAGGAGATGGGAGAACCTTAAAAGTCTGACCCCCATTTCAAAACACTCCAGTCACAAGAAATTTATGAGAAGAAATATCTTGCACCCCTTTGTATAACCGAACAGTTTTAGTTGAAACTTTGCTCGCCTAGCACGTAGCTCCTATCAGCTGCATTGTCATATAAATAAGGTTGGAGATGGAAATAAAGTCTTGCGTTCCCAAGCGCAAGATTAACTTCTGTGATGGCTGACCTCAAACTTCCCTTGAATCAAAATACAGATGCAATCTCCATCGGTGGTCATGTTTTCTACCCACTCCCCCAAAAACCTCAACTGATATCACCGAAATGTCTACAATATTCAGAAATTCAACACTAGTGTCTGCACAAATGTTTGAAAAAACATGGAGCGTGTAAAGGTCATTGTGGTCTAATTAACTAATTTCAATGCAGCCAACACTACAATAATAATTTAAACAACTAGCACAGCTTCTCTCGAAGACCTGATCACAAACATTACAATGCCAAATCAATGTCAACCACAATGAACTATTGGAATCAATATTCTGTTCTAGATCTTAGATAGTTGGGTTTAAGTCACTACACTAATGACAGTCTGATGCACTTGTCAATGTAAAATTGGTCTATCTGACATGACGTCTCCACTGTGATGTAGCCTCATGATACCTATTATCTAGGCTCATTTACAACTTAAAAAAAGGCAATGTATGGAGGATGTCTATTGCTTGTACAACTGTAGTCAAACACCTTTAGAAAACACCGGATTGGAAAACGGAGGAGAATGTCCTCCCTTGAAATTATTAATAACACACCATTTTTGGAATATTGTGTGCAATTCTGGTCTCCTTCCTTTAGGAAGAATGTTATGAAACTTGAAAAGATTTACAACAATGTTGCCTGGGTTGGAGGCTCAATAGGCTGGGGCTGTTTTCCTTGGAGCATCGGAGGCTGAGGGGTGATCTTACAGAGGTTTATAAAATCTTGAAGGGCATGGACAGGATAAATAGACAAGGTCTTTTCTCTGAGTTGGGGGAGTCCACAACTAGAAGGCATAGTTTTAGAGTGAGAGGGGAAAGAGTTAAAAGAGACCTAAGGGGCAACTTTTTCATGCAGAGGGTGGTGCAGGTATGGAATGAGCTGCCAGAGGAAGTGATGGAGGCTGATACAATTATAACATTTAGAAGGCATCCGGATGGGTATATGAATGAGAAGGGTTTGGAGGGATATGGGCCAAGTGCTGGCAAATGGGACTAGGTTACGTTAGGATATCTGGTTGGCATGGCCGAGTTGAACTGAAGGGTCTGTTTTTGTGCTGTACATCTCTATGACTCTATACCTCTTCTATTTCTTACACCAGGCATCCTTCTGGCTGAATATTGTCAACTCACGAGACTATAAGACATAGGAGCATACAGTCATAGAGTTATATGCCTCCTTCACCACCCTGTCTACCTGCGACTCCACCTTCAAGGAACTATGCACCTGCACCCCTAAGTTTCTTTATTCAGCAACATTCCCCAAGGTCCTACCATTAACTATATAGGTCCTGTCCTGATTTGTCCTCACAAAATGCAACACTTCACACTTACCTAAATTAAACTCCAACTACCACTCATTGGCCCATTACCCTATCTGATCAAGTCCTCTTGTACCCTAAGATAACCTTCTTCACTGTGCATTACATCATCAATTTTGGTGTCATCTGCAAATTTATTCATTCTAATAGAGGGAAATTGAGAAACAAACTTGTAAGAAGATCTCAGCTATCTGTAAGAATAATAGGGTGTTTATGGTAGGGGATTTTCACTTTCCAAACATCGACTGGGACTGCCATAGTGTTAAAGGTTTAGATAGAGAGGAATTTCTTAAGTGCGTTCAAGACAATTTTCTGATTCAGTATGTGGATGTACCTACTAGAGAAGGTGCAAAACTTGACCTATCCTTGGGGAATAAGGCAGGGGAGGTGACTGAGGTGTCAGTGGGGGAGCACTTTGGGGCCAGCGACCATAATCCTATTCGTTTTAAAATAGTGATGGAAAAGGATAGACCAGATCTAAAAGTTGAAGTTCTAAATTGGAAGAAGGCCAATTTTGACGGTATTAGGCAAGAACTTTCAAAAGCTGATTGGAGGCAGATGTTCGCAGGTAAAGGGACGGCTGGAAAATGGGAAGGCTTCAGACATAAGATAAGAAGAATCCAGAGAAAGTATATTCTTGTCAGGGTGAAAGGGAAGGCTGGTAGGTATAGGGAATGCTGGATAACTGAAGAAATTGAGGGTTTGGTTAAGAAAAAGAAGGAAGCATATGTCAGGTATAGACAGGATAGATTGAGTGAATCCTTAGAAGAGTATAAAGGAAGTAGAAGTATACTTAAGAGGGAAATCAGGAGGGCAAAAAGGGGACATGAGATAGCTTTGGATAGAATTAAGGAGAATCCAAAGGGTTTTTACAAATATATATTAAGGACAAATGGATAACTAGGGATAGAATAGGGCCCCTCAAAGATCAGCAAGGCGGCCTTTGTGTGGAGGCACAGAAAACGAGGGAGATACTAAATGAATATTTTGCATCAGTGTTTACTGTGGAAAAGGATATGGAAGATATCGACCATAGGGAAATAGATGGTGACATCTTGCAACATGTCCAGATTACAGAGGAGGAAGTGCTGGATGTCTTGAAATGGTTAAAGGTGGATAAATCCCCAGGACCTGATCAGGTGTACCCGAGAACTCTGTGGGAAGCTGGAGAAATGATTGCTGGGCCTCTGGCTGAGATATTTGTATCATCGATAGTCACAGGTGAGGTGCCAGAAGACTGCAGGTTGGCAAAAGACAAGCCAGGGAACTATAGACCGGTGAGCCTGACCTCAGTGGTGGGCAAGTTGTTGGAGGGAATCCTGAGGGATAAGATGTACGTGTATTTGGAAAGGTAAGGACTGATTAGGGATAGTCAACATGGCTTTGTGCGTGGGAAATCATGTCTCACAAACTTGATTGAGATTTTTGAAGAAGTAACAAAGAGGATTGATGAGGGCAGAGCAGTAGATGTGATCTATACGGACTTCAGTAAGGCGTTTGACAAGGTTCCCCATGGGAGACTGATGAACAAGGTTAGATCTCATGGAATACAGGGAGAACTAGCATTTGGATACAGAACTGGCTCAAAGGTAGTGAGTTGTTTTTCAGACTGGAGGCCTGTGACCAGTGGAGTGCCACAAGGATCGGTGCTGGGATATGGTGGAAGCAGATATAGACATGGCTTTCAAAACACAATCAGGCTATTGTCTGAAGAGAAAAGATTTGAAGGACTACATGGAGTAGACTGGGGGATTTGGCATACTTTCTTGGAGAGAGGTAAAGGTAAAGATAAAAAGTAAAGCTGCCATAGTCACACTAAACATCAGGGCTGCTTTGTGATTAGAGAGAGATGACTGGTTCTGATTTGACCTGAGGGTCACCATACCTCACACAAGAGGAGAGCTTGAAAAGAAGTAGCTTCAGCCAATACAGGAATTGAACCAGCATCACTCAGCATGACAAACCAGCCACCCATGCGAACCGGAAAACACACTACATGCAATTCCATGAAGTAATTATTCATCATCATCTCGATACATGAGGTTTACAATTTCATGGCTCACAAGAGCCTGTACTTATGATGGAAGTGGTTGAGTCAATCTCCTTTTTTAATTCTTTCCTGGGACATGACACCACTAGTTTGGCAAACATTTCCTGCCCATCCCCATCTGCCTTTGAGAAAATAGAGTGAGACACATTCTTGAACTACAGGCAGGGATTTCCAGGAGTTTGACCCAGTGACAGTAAAGGAATGGTGATGTAGTTCTAAATCAGGAGGTTATATGGTTTGGAGGGGTTCTCAAAGGCATTTGCTGCCCTTGTCTATCTACATGGTAGAGTTGCAGATTTTGAAGATATTGACGAAGGAATCGGAGTGAGTTGATGCAGTGCATCTTGTAAACACTGCACACTGCTGCTGATGTGCAGTGATGGTGAAAGGACAGATGCTTAACATAGTGGATCAGATGGGAATCATCCAGACTATATGATTATCAGAATATATGATTGTACAAGGTTCTGAACCATTTATGACTCCTCAGACACTGAAACAGTCCTTCCAGGTCAAAGAAGTCTGGCTGACTTCTTTGACCTGGATGTAGATGGACAAGGACAGCAAATGCCTTTGAGTACCCCTCCAAACCCTATATGCCCATTTTGGATCTCATGATGGAGGGAATGTCTTTGGTGAAGACGCTGCAGATGGTTGAGCCTTGGATTCTTCCCAAGTTGTAAGTGATATGGACCAGACCAAACCCCCTCAAAACATAACAAGCTGACAGAAGTTAAGGTCTAGGCTATCTTAAGTGTAAGGCGTTGCTCTCCAGATGCGATTCAATTGGTCAAATTACTAGATTTTAAGGTAGTTCTTACACCACAGTTAAAATACAAACAAAAAAAGAATTGGCATAACTTTAACTCTATGGAAATACTTAATAAAATAATATACATTTTAACTACTACTCATCAACATAACAGCATCTCAAAAACACATGGCAAAGGCAAATTCAGCAAAACAGATTTCCCTCACCAGTCCAGAGGAAGGAACACTGACAGAATGCATCTAGCGGCAAAGAGAGAGAACACAAGCTTTTAGCAGCAGCAGCAGCGGAGAGCGAGCTGTATCTGGTAGCTTCAACTCCAAAATCCCAACTTCAACAACTAAAACCCTGGCTTTGTGTGAGCCTGACTTCACCCACTCATGCTCCTTTTGTCTGATTTTAACAAAAAAGCTAAAACTATTTTCTCTGCTGTCCATGGAGCAGACACCTCAGCACCAGATTTACAACCGTCTCTTCAAGAAACACAGGACAGAACAAATCCCTCTTAAAGCTAGATCTGATCACAGTCAGCAGTATATCCTGGAACACCAAGTTGATGAGCCACTTCTCAGTAGTAGGGTAAGATTTAATTGGTTGGTGGAAATGATAGAGCAGATTTACCGGAGATTGATCCAGCAGTCGCCTGTCACTGGCAATGGCATGGGAGATGGACATGATTTTCAGTGCATAACAAATGCAAGAAAAGTACACCAAACTCTGTACAAAGTTTGTCTTTGATCTCACAAAGGTGTTCGACTTTATCAACTGAGAGAGATTGAGGAATATTCCCTTCAAAATCGACTGCCCACAGAAAATTCATCACCATCCATGCAAGCACTGATCCTCACCAGCAGATTCAGCACAGACCCCAACAAGAGTGTAAACTGGGCACAACCTGGGCTGCGTCTTTACACCAACACTCTACCCCCATCCTCCTGACTGCAATACTCCAACCCCCTCTCCATGAAGCTCCCTGGAGCAGAGCTAACCTACAGGATCAGTGGGAAACTGTTCAAACTTCGACAGAACCAGGACCACCCCAACTTCTGAAAGGGACTTGCAGTACACAGATGTCCACTTAAAGGCTGAATACAATGCGCTGCCGATACTTTTATTGAGGAGAAAGTGAGGACTGCAGATGCTGGAGATCAGAGTCAGAAAGTGCGGTGCTGGAAAAGCACAGCCGGTCAGGCAGCATCCGAGGACCAGGAGAGTCGATGATTTGACCATAAGCCCTTCATCAGGAGAGCCAATGCTTTTATTAAGGCATATGATGGAATGGGCCTCAGATTAAACATCCATAAAACAAAGGTTCTCTACCAGTGCTGTCCCCTGTCACACAACACTGCCCCCTGACCATCAACATTCATAGCAAGCTCCTGAACAAGGTGGATCATTCCCCATATCATAGGCACTTCATCTCAGTACATGACTCCAGTGCACTAGTACAGCATTCAGACACCTGTTCAAAGTTTGAGACCTCAAACTCAGCGTCAAGTTCAGTATCTACAGAGCCAGCTGTAGTCTGTACCCTCCTGTGTGCATCAGAAACATGGACCACCTACAGCAGACATCTCAAATCCAAGGAGAGTTATCACCAGCGCTGCCTTCGTAAAACTCTGCAAAGCCATTGGCATAAGTAGTGGGATCATCCTCTCCCAGGCCAATATCTGCAGTATTGAGGCACTGGTCACACACAGCCTGCTTAATGGGGTGATCCACATTGTCCACGTACCTGATACAATCCTCCCTAAACAAGTACTCTCTCGGAGCTCTGTAACGGGGTCAGCCATAATGAGGAGGACAGAGGAAACCCTATAAGGACACTCTGAAAACCTCTCTAATCAAATGCAACATACTCACTGACACACATGAATCACTTGCCCTAAAGGCCATAGATTGGATACGCTGAAAATGTGTTGCTGGAAAAGCGCGGCAGGTCAGGCAGCATCCAAGGAACAGGAAATTTGACGTTTCAGGCATAAGCCCTTCATCAGGCTTATGCCCGAAACGTCGGTTCTCCTGCTCCTTGGATGCTGCCTGACCTGCTGCGCTTTTCCAGCAACACATTTTCAGCTCTGATCTCCAGCATCTGGAGACCTCACTTTCTCCTCATAGATTGGATACCACTATCACTGGCTCTGGATGAAAATCCTGGAATTCCCTCCCTAACAACATTGTGAGTCAACCTATTGCCCATGGACTGCAGTGGCTCAAGAAGGCACCACCACTACCTTCTCAAGGACAACAACAGACAGGCAATAAATGCTGGCCAGCCAGTGCCTCCTCGAGCCATGAGTGAATTTAAAAACAAAAACTCTGACTCCTCATCTCTATTTGGTTTCTTATCTATACTTGGCTCCCCACATGTACCTTGTTCCCTATAGAAACATCCCATTCATGCTCCCCAAAATGGACTATTGCAGATTTACCTGCAGAATGCACAATCAATTAGTTTCTCAACTGTACCTGTCTGTATGGGAGGTCAATGTCAGGTCACTCAGTGCTACTGTCAGAAGTTATAACCTGTCATATGTAACTTATTGTTTATCCTTTACAAGCACGGGTATGATTACAGCTACTCGGTAACAGGCATATTCCTCATTTTACTTAAGCAGGTCTGTGACTCGAACCCATCCTAAATCCTGCCATCTCACCAAGACACTCATTGTATAATGCTTCAACATTTTAGAAACAACAAAACAGCAGGGTTAAGAAACGTCAGTCTCTAAAATATTACTATGCAACATGTTTAGATCCAAAGAAATTAAGATTGTTATGCTGACTGCAGTGACAATTTTACATTCTACAACAGGAACAGTTTTGAACAATGTGATTGCAGGCCTACCTTTCTTCATCTTTTTAAAATCATCCGCTGGTCCCTATCGCAGCATCAAATAGCAGTCTTTTTAAAATGATTGTAGGTTTCCTTTTTTACTATGAATCACCCCTGAAGCTCATTTCAAGCATTTAATCAAGTTTGTGTGAAGACTTGCATAGGATTAATCCTAAATTGTTATCGCAGTTTGAATGTATATCTCCTTGTCCTCCCGTCACAGTTTATCTTGAAGTAGTGCACTAGTCTTAACCTTTTCTAAACTAGTTATGGTCCTGTCAATCTGTGAGAAGTCCCCTTTCAGCTGCCTCATTTAAAGGCTGTTTTTACTCACAGCTCAACAATAAAGATCCGTCTGATGCCTTGTCTACACGACTTCTCATGGCTGGATGTGCCTTAGGAATTGAATATTCACCATACGCTGAGTCTCCTGAGTTAAGCACTTTACAGGTTCAGCACATAGCTTTTTGAAAAAACCTCTGACTTCGAAGTTACAGTCAGCGTAACCATGAAACCCTGTGATAGAGCATGGAAAGACAGCCAAATGTGGCAGAGTCCATTATTCTCCCATCACTGGCTTTAGAGACGCTACTGTACACTTTATGTACAGAATCATCACATTAGGGCAATTAAGTCAGTTCCACCACATCGTTGCCAGTTTCACCAGATTGTTGCCAGGTACCTAGGCAATGAACAATCTGTCAAGGCTCTGTGTTGCCCATGCATAGCTGCCAGCCTTATTACTTTGATGATAGGGCTCAGCCATATTCTTTGTAGTAGAGATTCACTAGAAAGTAGTTAATGTTGAAAAGTATTTCCAGGTCATACTGCCCTGTAAATAAAGTCTCATTGCTTTTGCACTCAGTGATCAATTAATATTGCATTCTGTTGAGGAAATTCAGTTTCAGCAGCAGTAGGTTTGCAGAACCATGAGACTGCCACTGCCACGTTTCAGTTTGCGTTAAAGAGTACTGCATTGATTAGTTAATGTTTAACTGCAAGTCTGTGCCAACCAGTATTCCTTTCTCTATGAATTTCCCCTCCATGAGTGTTGCTGTCAGTACAGAGTTGCTGATAGCTATCGTACAAACCGCTGCTCACTGTTTAATGCTTCCGTCTCCTTTCAAGCAATTTCAGGGGTTACCGACAGTGTCAGCCACTCCACCACTGTAAATGGGATGAAAATGGAAAACACGGTGTTTTTATTTGGATTGTGCTACCTGAGAGGTTCATGGGACCCGAGTTTAACCTCCAGTATCAATGCAGCAATGTTGAGCTGAAGTGACAGCGTGGCCTATGTGCTCAGATCGCTCAATGAAATTTGAAGGAATCAGTTCTGCTCATTGAGCCAACACCAGAACCTTTCCTGTCCATCATTTCCAGGAGGTGATGTCCTGCAGTAGACGTGACATTTATCTTTATTTCCATAACTGACTATGAAGATTCTTCATATTTAATAATTTTTGAGGACATGAATTTGAAGGATTGTGAAGATGCTGGATATCTTATTTAAAAGTTCAATGAAATTACACCTTGGAACATTTTTAAACAAGGTATTACTTGGAAACCCTATGCCTTCAGATAATTGCTGGGCATGGCAGCACAAATTCAGTTCAGGGAAAATATCAGCTGGTTTATGCCTTTGTTTTGTGGCTGTTTTATTTGAACAGTGTTGACAGGTACGGAGTTTACATTTGGATATTTCAGTTGTGGAAGGCTCACTATGGAACACATTGCTCAGTTCTTGTCTCCTGAACTCAGGGTGAAAACATGACTTTTCTTGTGAAAGAGTGACTGAATGAATGGCAGTTTGTTGCCATTCCTAGATGTCACAGTAGAACAAACAGCCAATGGGGAACTTCAAACCAGCGTCTTCAGGAAAACAACACATACGCACCAAATATTGAACTACAGAAGCAATCATCCCAACATCCACAAATGAAGCTACATCAGAACATTATTTCAATGAGCCAACACACTCTGCAACACAGAGGAACTATGCTGACCAGAGGAAAATCACCTATGCTGTGTAGCCAAAAAGAATGGGTACCCAATGAACACAGTCGGCCGATTTCCCAGCAAACAAGCAGACAAAACACGTCCAGAAACCCTAGCCACTCTCCCCTACATCAAAGACATCTCAGAATGACTGCCATACTACTCAGACCCCTTGGCATCATGGTAGCCCACAAACCCACCAACACACTAAAACAGCAGCTAATGAACTTGAAAGACCCTATATAGATAGGGAGCAAAACTAATGTCATTTACAAAATACTATGCGAGGACTGTAACAAACACTACATTGGACAAACAGGCAAAAAACTAGCCACGAAGGACCTGAGTTTGGTTTCAGCCTTAGGTGACTAAGTGGAGATTGCAACTTCTTCCTCCGTCTGCGTGGGTTTCCTCTGGGTGCTCCAGTTTCCTCCCACAGTCCAAAGATGAGCAAGTTAGGTGGAATGGCCATGGGAAATGCAGGGTTGCAGGGACAGGATAGGGGTTGGATCTGGCTGGGATACTCTTCAGAGGATCAGTGTGGACTTGTAGGGCTGAATGGTCTGCTTCCACATTGTAGGGATTCTATGTACTAGAAGCTCCATATATTCATGCACAGGGACCTATTCATTGCAGACAGAAAGATAATATACACTGTTTTAACTCAACTAAACAGGTCACAGCAACTCTCTGATTTATATCTAAGGGCAATTTCTTGACCAATCAGAGTAATGTGAACAACACTTGACAGTTAACATTATTAATTGGTACATTCTCCATAGCAATGGTTCTATCAGTCAGAGTCCACTAGTCCAATTAGTGCTGTTCTCTCACTCAGTATTCCCCTTACTTTGGTATTGTTCGCAAATTATCCTGATGAGTGCCAGATGAAAAACTTTGAAAAAATGTATCTTTTTTCAGCAATATTGATGTCACAACTCACTGAGATAATACATTGGAATCCACATCCCCCTATTCTTGGAGCCATCACAAATATGAAAAGATTTAGTCAAACTATCCAAAATCTAGTTTACAGAAATGACAAACTTGGTTTAAATGTAAACACTCACCAGGTTTCTGTAACTGGAAAATAACTTCATTTTTTTTAAACAAGTGGCAACTAGGAAATATGCTAATATATATCTCTGAAGCTTAAACTCCACACGTTCATAAATTGCCCCCTTCACGAACAGATACACAAGGATATACTAAACATAGATATGAAGGTGGAAGAGAAAAATAAATCAAGAAAAAAGAGTTTGATGGCACCAGCCTAGACCACAGGATTTTATTGGTTGCATTTTTTTCCCTTTCTTTCATTCCTGTTAAGTTCTTTGATGTTAACACAATGTTGTTTGCACATCACTGCTTTCTTTCATTCATTGGTTGAGAATTGTCCTTGAACTATTTTATAAAGGTGTTTATTTCTCTTTCAGTAATGGATTTGCGATAAAAGTGACTGAAAGACAGCTGGCTGTTCCTGGAGACTTTCTAATGCCTCCACAAAAGAGAGAGACAAGGAGAGAGATGTGTTGATATGCTGTGACTACAGGCTGCCTGGTTCTCTGCTGTACAACTCCACACAATCCATGATCACCTGATTACGACCAATCAGAATGGTGCTGTCAAGCGTTCTCCCTTAGTTCAGAACCCATTGTTACTATGGCGCCTGCTTTTGCTTTCACTTTTCCAGGAAAACACATTATCTATGCTCAGGTAAACATGGTACTGTAGCCATCTTGTTGCAGTGTCTTTGTTTTAAAGCAGTAAAAAAAAGTCCAAAAAATTGGAAATAAAACAATGTTGTTCTTGCTTTAAAAGTAGATACTTTCCAGTTCTGATAATTAATTATTGACTGGACAAGTTAACTACATTTCTGTCTCCATGGGTTCTGAGTAGTTTCAGCATTTACTGTTTTTAGGGTATTTAAATGAAATGTAATGTTTAATATCCAGTTGTGGTATTTTACTGCAATTCTAACCTCAAACCATAGATATAATAGTTTGATTTGATGCTGTACAGTAAAAGATGCCTTAATGTAAAGGATACTACTTCTTAGGAAGTGCTCTCAGACCAGTTTGCTAATATTCCTTGTTTTTCCACTTTTATTCCTTATCTTAGCGGTTTTCATCATTTCATCCACTCTATCCTGTTCATGGCAAATCTGTTTGGGTTCGAGGAGAGCTGATAAAAATTTGTGAGGTGATGACAGCAGTGCTCAAATGCTGCAGTCAAGGCCTATGTTTGTGTTGGGTTGTGTTACATTAATCCATGTTGTGGCTGTCCAGGATATTGGGTAGGCCACTGTTGGAATATTGCATGCAATTCTGGTCTCATTCCTATCGGAAAGATGTTGTGAAACTTGAAAGGGTTCAGAAAAAATTTACAAGGATGTTGCCAGGGTTGGAGGATTTGAGCTACAGGGGGAGGCTGAACAGGCTGGGGCTGGAGCATCGGAGGCTGTGAGTGACCTTATAGAGGCTCACAAAATTATGAGGGGCATGGATAGGGTAAATAGGCAAAGTCTTTTCCCTGGAGTCAGGGATTCCAGAACGAGAGGGCACAGGTTTAGGGCGAGAGGGGAAAGATATAAAAGAGACCTAAAGGGCAACGTTTTCATGCAGAGGGTGGTACGTGTACGGAATGAGCTGCCAGAGGATGTGGTGGAGGCTGGTACGATAGCAACATTTAAAAGGCATTTGGATGGGTATATGAATAGGAAGTGTTTGGAGGGATATGGGCTGGGTGCTGGCAGGTGGGACTAGATTGGGTTGGGATATCTGGTCGGCATGAACGGGTTGGACCGAAGGGTTTGTTTCCATGCTGTACATCTCTATGACTCTATGAATCCTGGGTATACAGCTATCTGAAGTAATCTCCACTGGCAGCTCCAGAAATATTCAAAAGCTTGACACAATCCAGTACAAAGCAGCTCATTAGACTGACACCCTTTCCACCAATTTAAACATTCAGATCTTCACTCCAGTGAGCACCATCGACACAGTGCATGACAATGCACCAGGCACTTTTTAACAGCTCCTTCCAAAACCCACGAGTACGACCACCCAGCAGGACAAGGGCAGCAGATAATCATGAATACATCCAGACTTCAAGTTCCAAGTACCACTTCAGCCTGTACCATTAGGTCCAAATCCCTATCAGCGATGGGAGTGCACAAACGCCACATCGACTGCAAAGGTTCAAGAAGGCAGCTCACCACCATCTTGTCAAAGACCATGAGAGCTGGGAAAGAAATGCAAGCTTTATCAGTGATGCTCACATTCACTGTCTGGCCAAGAAGTACAAGAGGTGGGATTGCTTTTACCTTTCTTCATTTTGAAGGAGGTCTTCTTGTTCGCCTGGAGGCAAGTGATTGCCTGGCGGACTGGAACCCTCGTATTGTTTAGTGGAAATGGTGACAGCCAGTCTTATTTGTATAGTTGTGTGGTGCTGCCCCTTTAAGAGAGTGGGTCAGGTGATCCGGTGTGGGATCTAGGGGATGCAGTCTCGGATGTATTGTGGAGTCGAGAGGAAGCTAAATGAACCATCCCCCTGTTCAAGCTGACCCTCCATCTATCTCGTGTTTCATTTCTGATTTTATTGAACCACAAACGCAATAGCCAGAGTGCTGCTTAGCGAGTTTTGAGAAGATTTGTAGCTCAGGTTGAGGCTTTGGATGTAGGTTTGCTCGCTGAGCTGAACGGTTCATTTCCAGATGCTTCATTATCTTACTAGGTGACATCTTCGGTGGACCTCATGCAAAGCAATGCTGAAAACTCCTGCTTTCTATTTATATGTCTGGGTTTCTTTGGGTTGGTGATGTTATTTCCTATGATGAAGTGACTTCCTGTTCCACTTCTCAAGGGATGGTAGATGGAGTCTAACTCGATGTGTTTGTTGATAGAGTTCCAGTTGGAATGCCATACTTCTAGGAATTCTAGTGCATGTCTTTGTTTGGCTTGCCCTAGGATGGATGTGTTGTCCCAGTCGAAGTGGTGTCCTTCCTCATCTGTATGTGAGGATATTAGTGAGAGAGGGTCATGTCTCTTTGTGGCCAGTTGGTGTTCATGTATCCTGGTGTCTAGTTTTCTGCCTGTTTGTCCAATGTAGTGTTTGTTACAGTCCTTGCACGGTATTTTGTAAATGACGTTAGTTTTGCTCATGGTCTGTATAGGGTCTTTCAAGTTCATCAGCTGCTGTTTTAGTGTGTTGGTGGGCTATCATGATGCCAAGGGGTCCGAGTAGTGTGGCAGTCATTTCCGAGATGTCTTTGAAGTAATGTTATTTCAACGAGCCTACACACATTGCAGCACAGAGGAACTACGCAGAGCAGAGGAAAATCACCGATACCATGTATTCAAAAAGAACGGGTACCCAATGAACACAGTCTGCCACTTTCTCAGCAACAAACCCAAACAAGCACACAAAGCACGTCCAGAAACCCTAGCCACTCTCCCCTACATCAAAGACATCTCAGAAATGACTGCCAGAATCATGCAAAGGATTGAACAACAGCAGCAAAAAAGCCAGAAAAATCAATGTAATTACTGGGTGCTCAAGGTTCACTTTATAACTAATCAAAAGAAGCAGCAGAAAACTTCAATCTAACAATGACGATAAACAATGAAGTTCTGTAATGAACATTGTGGACGTCTCTCTGTACCAGTTTAAAAATAACTAATTGATATCACTCTGACCTCTGAGATAGTATGGTTAATCTAAATCTGCATACCTAAATCTAAATATATATGTAGACACCAGCACTCAAACGTGTAGCACAATACTGGGGGAGTGTAGATCTCATGGTGAGCTGGCTGTTAAGTTTCAGACCCTGTCTATACTCTCACAATCCTGACTTGGAACCATACTGCTATTCGTTCACTGTCACTTGGTCAAAATAATTAACTCTCTTCTAAACACCAAGGATTGCAGCAGCTCAAGGGGGTAGCTCACCACCACCTTGCCAAGGGAAATTTGGAATCAACTGTACGTGCTGATGACACCAGCGACGTCCACAGCCCATGAATGAATCAAGAGAGAAATGCAAACCCGCTGTTGAAAGTAGAGGAGAGGAGTTCTTCCTTATGTTTTGACAAGTGTTCATCATTCAACTCACTTAAAGAAGATTCACAGGTTATCCTTCTCAATACTGGTTTGGAATCTTATTGAGATTTTGACCTCACCACTATCTTCAAATCATTTCATTGACTTGGGTCATCCTGAGGGCATGTAAGGTGTACTTTAACTGAGTGAAGGTGATGTCACTAATGTAGGTGTGTGATATAAATCGAATTATGAGCGGAATTAAATACACAATAAAAATATTTCTGCACAAAGTAAATGATAAAACAAACTTCGGGTAAATTCCATTGGATGAAGATATTATTGATATCTAAGAGCAGGTTTGCAAAGATGAGATTCATTGTGGAGTGACACTTGCAGTTTTCAACTCAAACCATTTTCATTCATTTCAGGTTTCCTTCACTCGCTCACTAGTTACAGCTATCACAATCCCACATTAGTTTTACCCCTACTCCTGATAAGAAAGTTCTCACACTTGACTTAACCACCTCACTTTTAGATGCTTTAGCAACTTCTCCACTTTACAATGGGAACTGGATGGACGGCTTTCACTCCTCTGTTTGTGAAAGCGGCTGAAGGAAAATGGTTTTTTTGAAATCCCTACTCTTTAGCAATTTTAATTTAGCATGAAGTTTCTGTTTAATTTGCAAATAAGCAGCTTAGGAGAGAGAGCAACTGATTCCTTGCAGAATCTGCACCAGAACATTCTTTGACTCCACTGATTCTTCTGTGAAGGCTGTCATTGATAATTAATCCTCTGTTCCTATCATTTATCTCGTGCTGTCAATGTAAATGTGTCCTTTTTATTCACTCATTTCTGCTCTCGTCCAAAAACCTCTGAACTCATATGAAAGGAGATTGAAGATCGGAGGGCAAATTGCCATCGTGTAATACAATAAAACTGACATTATTGTAACATTTTATCAGGTTGAAATGTTTCGAAGTGTTTCACACAAAAAACTATTGTTGGAAATACACCAGTAATCAGTCCTGTGTAAGCATAGGTGACAGTTATTCCATACCGACAGCAACTGACAAATTGCACTGAGGAAGAATGAATTGATCTGTTTTTGGAGGGAATGACCAAAGGAAGAATGGCGACCAGGAAACCAAGAAAATGTCTTGCTCTGCTTGGAATATTGTCAGAATAAAAAACTAATTAAAGATAATTACTCATCAGAAAAGCAAGGACAGATGGCAAATTGGTGAAGAAATTGGATACATCAGTTCCAACTCCCTTGGACTAGGTGAAACAATTCCATGAGAATCTAACTCACAGGAGCAAAAGTAGGACACTCTTCCACTCAGTAATATCATGGCCATTCTGATTATGGCCTCCATTTTACTTCCACCTACACCTAATCCCTCGCTTATTCTGAAATTTGCTTAGTAGCTTGGCTACATTTTTAGTTGATTCACAGCAACCCAAGGCAGAACGATTGTATGGTAAGACAAATGGTACAAGTACAACACTATACCCTCTGCACATATGTGTTACATCATAGGGCATTAAAATCAGACGAGAGGCTTGACATCATTGCTCTTCAGTCTGGAAAGATTGCTGCTGTGTGTGACTAATAGGGAGAAAGTGCAGTAACTCAAACAGGACATTAGGTGGAATAAATAGAACTATCCAATGTGAAACAGCACAGCATCGCATCCTCGTACAGGACCTTGGTTAGATCACATTAGGACAACTGCGTCAGGTATTAGAATCCCTACATGTTGGGAGCTATGGAAACAAGGTCCAACAACATAAGATGTACAGTCACTAGGAAAAAACACAAAATAATGGTCTTCCTTTCATCATGTGGAATTCATATATTCAATCTATTCTCTTTAATGAATCAGAAATGTCTCCCGGTCTTTTACAATTAAGATCTTAAAGAGAATATTACATAACAAAGCCAGAGCATCTGACTGGAAGATACTCAGTGCTGTTACATACCGTGAATAATACCCCTTAGAAATCTCAACTCATTGACCACAAGGGAATGCCCAGGATAATAATTTGAAGGTCAGGCCAGAAAACACAAGTTTAAGGTGGGGAATTTCAAGGAGATCTGAGGAACAACTCTTTCATCCAGAGCGTGATAGAAATATGGAACATACTGCGTGACAGGGTGGTGGAGACAAATTCGAGAACTTAAAATGCCAGTGCAGAGCTGGCTGTGGACCAAGTGTAGGTAAATACGATTAGTAGAGGTTGGTGTTTGTTGGTTGGCAAAGACATGGTAGACCATGTCTAAGCTGTGTGATTCTATGACTCTATGAGGTGAAAACTTTGATGGGCAATTGCCTGATATCAGGAACCTTGCAACAAAATCTCCAACTTTAATTTAGAATCAGAGCTTCAGCTGCTTCTGATGTACTTAACTGAATATTTAACCAGGAATGTTAGAGCTACTACAAGTGTGTAACCTTGTCTGACTATTCAGCTGATCACTGCCTCGAATCATCACCGACACCCCCAAGCACTACCTCAACATGACCCCACAGCTTCCTCCCCCTCTATCAATCTCTGACCTGACCCCAGCCCCTTGACCATTCCTGATTCAACCCTCCATTGATGTGCTCTACCCCTTCACCCAACCTTCCACCTGCTAACCCACCCCTCACCCTCCTGATGTCAGTTGAATGTTAGCTGGAGTGTCCCAGAACACATCATAAGGAAGAACATGGGAATTGAAGACGACTATTCAGATCCTTGAGCTTGTTTTATCATTGAATTAGATCCTAGCGGATATGCACCTTCATTCTGGCTACCTGCTTTATTATATATTGCAATGTTCAAGTAGGAGGCCATACCACCACATTATCAAGGCATATTTGATATGGCAATGAATGCTAGCATTGCCAGTGATGCTGCCTTTGATGAAATATATTTTATAAGAACCCTATTTGACCAAAACAAGGTGCTTCTGAAACCTCCCCTACACCTGAACTATCCATGTCTAATTTTGAAGTGTTTTCTCCTGTTATGGCCTTACCAACCAGAGGGAATAATTTCCCTCTATCTACCCTATCATATTATTGAATGATCTGAAACACCCCTTATCATCTTTAATATTCTATACTCAAGGAAACACAGGCTTGATTTGTGCAACTCTGAAAGTGAATTGTTCAAACAATGATCACCGAAACTAACTTCAAAGGAAAAAGCATAAACAGAATTTTTTATTGCAAAAATACAATTTATTCATAAAAAATCTTTATATTCATACTCAGGTGTTAGAGCTGTTCTGGACAGTCTTTGCATCGCAAGAAAGAAAACAAGCCTTGGACCTGACATTCCCTGCAGTTTCAAAGGCCGAAAGTATTTCTTACTGATGCAGGACACTATTTACTTTTGTGACAGAGAGAGTTCGATAACCCTTGTTGTACTTTGACAGAAAGGCCTTCAACAGTGACCCTTCCACACTGCCTTGGCAGCAGCTGCCCCAAGCTGCAGTGCATCCCTCAGGAATGTCAGCCTGTAACACACAGTAGAGGTCAACTCCTTGCTCTGGAAGACCAACAAGTTTCGGTCAGACCAAAGAGCGTCTTTTGCTGAGTGATGATCCTCCAGATGTTTGTCTCGGTGTGCATCCTGGAGAACAAACTGTGCAGCATAGATTCCTGCATCACAGAGTTGCTCGGGATGAACCTCAACAAGACCCACTGCATCCCTCTCCAGACGTCCTTTGCAAAGACACATTCCAGGAGGAGACATGTGACAGTCTCTCCTGCCTACAGCTGCCTCGAGAGCAGTGTGCGGTGGTGCAGACAGGCTGTGAAGGAAGTGATGTCTTGGTGCTTATTGGAAAGCTCTGGTAATGAGGCAAATGACTTTGACAAGCAGCAAAATCAACATTTCGGGCAAAAGCCCTTCATCAGGGATAATTCCTGCTGTGCTTTTCCAGCACCACTCCAACCTAGACTCTGATCTCCAGCATCTACAGTCCTCACTTTTGCCTAAATGACTTTGACAGTCTGCTCTGATGGACTTGAGGTCAAAGGTGTTATTCTTTACAAATTCTTCCACGAAAGGCAACTGATATGGAATGGTCTAATTATTTGAAGCGTTCCACAGTATTGAGACTAATCCAATCCTTCACAACACTGGGAAAAGTAGAACCTCAGTGCAGAGTCATACTTGATGTTTGCATACCAGGGGTCTGAGTACAGCTTGATGCAGCTGCACAGAAAGGTGGCCATCAGAATGAGGATGATGTTGGGTACAGCACCCATCACCCCTCACCACCCCCCCCCCCTCCCCTTCCTTATCCAGAGCTTTGTATATGGTGTCCCTGCAAACACATTCCAGCTTTGGTCTCCAGATGAAGTGGAAGATGGCTCGGGTGACTGCAGTGGTGCAGACTGAGGGACTAGGCCAGAAACTATGCCACACACATCAACACCAAAAGTACCTCACACCTGATGACCAGGATATTACCCGCAATTGAGAGGGAGCAATGCTCCCAAAAGTCCAATTCCTGCTTCATCTTGACAACGTACTGCTACCAAGCTTTTGTGCACACCCCGGCCCCACTCAACCATATTCCCAGCATCTTTGGGTCACCTGTCTTAATGGTGATCGGAATAAGTGATTGCTTGACTCAGTTCCTAGAGAACATGGCCTCCAGTCTTGCCTCAATTTACCCTGGCTCCCAGGCCAGTTCAAACTGGTTGCAGATGCTCATGCGTTTGTGCACTGACAATGGATCTAGGCAGAAAATAGTGACGTCAACGGTGTACAGGGAAGCCTTGGCTTGTAGGTCTCCACTGCCTGTATGGCTCAGCCAACTCAGACTCATAACCTTCCTGATGGAATCAGCAAAAGGCCCAAACAATGCACCAGAGAGTGATAAAACACAGAAACACATGGCACATGATTTGGTCCACAAAGGGAGATTCTGAATTGCGTGTAACAAACAGATCTTATGGAAAGATCCATATCACCCTTAGTATGTCTTTGGTTGAATCAGCATTATAAACAGCACAGGCGTTTGGACAAGTCTAAGTATCACCGGAATCCAATAGCAAATGCAGTCCCTTCAGTTAAAAACAATCAACTCTGGAGACTGATGGAAGATGTTGAGTTCTATATATAGAGGTCACTTCTAGAATAGTTGATACATTGAATTAATTAATCAGGTGACGATGAATGGTGAACAAAGGCTTCAAGTTTACTATAGAATGGCGTTAATCCAAACAATTTGGATCCACCACAATCCACAATCTTAACTAGTCTTTTAACATTGCACTTTGCCATACATCTGACTCTACATGAACACCATTATATAATCACGTGACCTGTGTGAATATAGGCATCTCTGAGAACAGAAAAGGAATGTTAACTCCCAACACCCCAAACTCTTTTTAAACAAAAGGCAGAGTAGAGTGTGATCTTGCTTGAAGACTTTAAAAAGTGATAGAATGTTGTAAAAAAAATGGAATGGGAGGAAAGGTTAAAATAAAGCTGAAAGAAAACTTTTGGGGCCATATTTTCATGGAGACTGGCATCATAGATGGGGCAGAGATGACAAGGTCTTTCTAATTCTGTGATGTGTTCTAGCATGTGAGTGAACGTACTTGTTGGAAGGGAATGTGACACAATAACTACAACATGGCTCCTGTCAAAACTAAAGGTTATGCATAAGTGATTAATGGCACTGTGAAATGATTTGGGACGTTACTAAACCCCATGTTATTTGGGATTGTAAAAATCAATTAGACAGAAGTGACATGTTTTGCAACTAAATATTGAATCATAATACTTCTCACAGCTAGTTTACGCTATATTATATTTAAGATTGCATTAACCTGCACTCAGGGCATGTGGCTGTATTGTCCCTTGATGATTATTATTTAACCTTTAAGGAATTGTCGATCCAAGTTGGAATGGATGAGATAAAATTACAATACGCTCTGGGACTGTGTGTAAAAATCAAAACCTTAAACTGAATGAGAGTAAACAGTAAAGAATGACATTGTAGTCTAAGGAAATAATTCAGTTATGCAACTGAACAAAGAATGGAGAGTGGAGTGGAGGAGAGTATGAAAACTTGGGAGATCATTTTGGAACTTTGTAATTCATTCTCTCGTCCTCCAGATAATTCTGGGCACCACATTTAAGGAAAAATGTGAAGACATTTGAAAGGCTATGTGATTGCCATGATATTTCCTGAGAGGAGAAACTGAGAAGAGCACAAGGTTGGAAAATTTAGGGCCGCTCTTTGTGAAATAGATAACATTTCCTAATAGACATGATTTGGCGATGCCGGTGTAGGACTGGGGTGTACAAAGTTAAAAATCACACAACACCAGGTTACAGTCCAACAGGTTTAATTGGAAGCACTAGCTTTCGGAGCGCTGCTCCTTCACCACCTGATGAAAGAGCGATGCTCCGAAAGCTAGTGCTTCCAATTAAATCTGTTGGACTATAACTTGGTGTTGTGTGATACTTAACTTTCCCTAATAGAGGTTTTCAAGGTGATGACAGACTTCAATACATCAGTTAGAGAAAAGCAGACAACGTCCTGTCTTCAGAGGTCATAGATTTAAAATCATGAGCAATATTTCTGGAAGGGAGCTGAGGTGTAATGTTTTCACTGAGAGAGTTTACATGTTCTGGAACACACTACCTGAAAATGTGATGTAAGTGGATTGAAGAAGTAATTTTAAAATGAATTTAAAACTTATGGGCTTCTAGACAAAAACTGGGAGCTTGGGGCAAGGTACAACTATGCTGTCAAAGAGCCAGCAGAGGTGTGATGGCCAAATGGCCAGCAGTCCTGAATGCTTCACTGCTGCTAGAAAATATAATGCTGTATTGTAAGGTGTTGTCACAGAAATGAAATTGCAAGATTAATTTGCAATGACGGGAATGTAATTAGAACAAAGAAAGGCCAAAAAATAATAATACTTGAATCTCAAAATCTAAATAATTTGCCAAATGAAAAGGTCAGAACATACAGTCAGGATAGTAGGTTGTAGCTGTGGCAGTTATATTTAAACTTTACTGTAAACCACTCCTGATCTAGTGAGTAAAGGTACATTCACGTTTGGTTACCTCATCATTTGAAGGGTGTCTGTGGATTGTGGAGGGATTAGAGACAAACAAGAATGATGGAAAAGGGATGAATATACAAGAAGAGTTTGACAAAACTCTGGTTCCACTGTCTTTCAAATGTGGTAAAAATGGTAATAACAGGAACAAAATAGGAATAACATCAATGAGATAAATAAGGAATAAATGGTTAAAAAATGTGCTACTCAGAAACTGCTTCAAAGCAAGTCTTACTTAGTGGAAAAGGGAGCAACATTATTACACAGTGGTCTCAGAAAGTGGTGTCAGAGTGATTTATCTTTAGAATAGCTGTCAATGTGAATAGAGGGTCAGTATGGACTCGATGGGCTGAATAGTCTGCTTCCACACTGTAGGGATTCTGTAATTCGATGAGATTCCAAGGCAATGGTGTCATTCTAAATAGAGCTGAATGGCAGGCTGGGGATGTTAGATAGCAGAGGATCAGGCTCCCTTTGACCAAATTGCCTTTTCTCATCCTTCATCCTGTTCTCATGTGCATGAACAATCATTTTAAGACACTGAAACAAGAGCTGATCAGGAGGAGGTGGTATTGTTATGTTGATGTCTCTGTGAGTCAATGCTCTGCGTGAAATGACATCAATCACACAGAGCAGAACATCTCAGTAGTGATCTCAGGCCTGTGTCGAGTTAGCTGGCTTCAGCTGTGTCCTCAGCATTTGCCTGGGGAAGAGGAAATATCAAGAAACAGTCTCACCGATAATTACTGTAAAGCGATATTCCACCTTCTTTGCTGGAAAATCTGGATATACCGAGCCAAAGGGATCTAGTCTCCTCTATAATGACTCCACTCTGAGTTTTTACAGTCAAGCCCTAGAGGTTAAAAATATTCACTGGAACGAGGTACAAAAATAATTTACTCGAGATATCAAGATTTGAAGTATTGAGCAACACAGCTCATAAATTCACAAGAAATGTAGTTTTGTGGACTGTCAGTAAAATGATCTTTTCAGGCATATTTCTGTATGGCTTGGACTTGGAACTCATACAGCACCTGCAATATAGCCCAATGTCCGCAACAAGCTCACAAGATGGACACCAAGTTGGACCATTTGAGGCGGGAGACTGAGGATGTGGTTGAGGACACAGATTTCAGCCATTTTTGAAGATGGGAGAGACATGTGCAAAGTACAGAGATTAACTACATTTTCCATGATCTATCTACATGCACCTTTTATCTGCACCTGCTGACGTGCAATTGCCTGGGTCCGTTCAGGAGAAGCTGCCACAAATTCCTCTGGGACACGACAATCGAATAAAACCCAGGAGACCAGTATAATCTCTTAATTGTTCTGAGGCTCACTAGTCCTCAAGAGTTTTGGATGTAGGTTTGCTCGTTGAGCTGGAAGGTTCGTTTCCAGACATTTCGTTACCCTAATAGGTAACATCTTCAGTGGACCTCAGATGAAGCAATGCTGAAAATTCTTGCTTTCTATTTATATGTTTGGGTTTCTTTGGGTTCATAATGTCATTTCCTGTGGTGATGTGTCACTTCCTGTTCCTTTTCTCAGGGGGTGGTAGATGGGTCTAACTCGATGTGTTAGTTGATAGTCCTCAAGAATGTTCACTTCTCTTAAAAGCTCAGCTAGTTTCTATACAAGAGACTACAGGGAGTCTATAGTCACTGTTTGCCTTGGCAATCTGTTCCAGAGGACAATAGTGAATAATTCTTGACATCGAACTGAAGTCCTTGCCAAAAGATTTAATATGCAGGTCCTTCACTTCTACCATCGCTTTATAACTCAAAAACCTTTTACCTTGTGACTAATGTTAAATCTAATCATTATAAGGAAAGTATGCACACTGCCTTTCATGAGCTCAGGAAACTCCAAGTGATCACACTTTTTGAATGTAAATTTGCAGATAACAAAATCTCAAGGACAGCAAAGAGATAAATAACCCTAAAATCTGTTTCAGTCATCTTATTTGAGGGATAGATATTGACTAAGTCTTTAGGGGAACTTTCAAGTTCCTTTTTCTAAAAGTGTAATTATTTTACATCAGAGACAAATAGGATTGCAAATTAATGCCTCATCAGAAAGACCAGGCTAGAATAGGCTTTCAGGTCTTTATTTTTCATTTATTGGATGTGAGGTTCCTATCAAAGCCAGCATTTATTGGTCATGACTAATTATGCTCGAGTGGGTGATAAGTGTAGATGTGTGTTCACACTTTTATTTAGGAGGGAGTTTCAGTTTTCTGACCCATAAGAAATAGGAGTGGAAGTAAGGCCATTCAGCCCATCGATTCCACTCCGCCGTGCAGTCATGGATGTTGGGCATTTCAACGCTACTTACCCACACTCTCTCCATATCCCCTATTTCCCTGCAAGATTAAGAATTTATCAATCTCTGCCTTGAAGGCTTGTGCAATGAATTCCACAAGCCCACCACTGTCTGGCTGAAGGAATGTCTCCTCACTTCCGTTTTAAATTGACCCCCTCGAATTCTAAGGATGTACCCACAGATCCTAGTATCCCCGCCTGACGGAAACAACTTCCCAGTGCCCGCCCTTTCTAAGCCATGCGTTATCTTGGAAGTTTCTATAAGATCTCCCGTCAACCTTCTAAACTCTAATAAATATGATCCCAGGATCCTCAGCCATTCATCCTATGTTAGGCCTTCCATTCCAGGGATAATCTGTGTGAATCTCCCTGGACATGCTCCAGTGCCAGTATGTCCTTCCTGAGGTGTGGGGCCCAAAACTGGACACAATATTCTAAATGGGGCCTAACTAGAGCTTTATAAAGTCTCAGAAACACATCGCTGTTTTTATATTCCAATCCTCGAGATAAATGACAACATTACATTTGCTTTCAACCTGCAAGTCAACCTTTAGAGAATGCTGTACTGGCGCTCCCAGGTCCCTTTGTACTTTGGCTTCATGAATTTTCTCACCGTTTAGAAAATAGTCCATGCTTGTGTTCTTTTTTCCAAAGTGTAAGACCTCGCACTTGCTCATATTGAATTTCATCAGCAATTTCTTTGACCATTCTCCTAAACTGTCGAAATCTTTCAGTAGCCTCCCACCTCCTCAGAACTACCTGCCTATCCACCCAACTTCATATCATTGGCAAACTTCACCAGAATGCCCCCAGTCTCTTTGCCCAGATCATTTATATATAAAGTGAACAGCTGCGGCCCCAACACTGAACCCTGTGGGACATCACTTGTCACCAGCTGCCATTCTGAAAAAGAACCTTTTATCCAAACTCTCCGCCCTCTGTCAGACAGCCAATTCTCAATCCATGCCAGTAGCTCACCTCGAACACCATGGGCCCTCACCTTACTCAGCAACCTCCTGTGAGTCACCTTATCAAAGGCCTTTTGGAAGTCTAGATAAATAATATCCACTGGGTTTCTCTAGTCTAACTTATTTGTTACCTTTTCAAAGAATTCCAACAGGTTTGTCAGGCAGGACTTCCCCTTACTAAAGGTTCTGGATTAGAGTGGTGCTGGAAAAGCGCAACAGTTCAGGCAGCATCCGAGGAGCAGGAAAATTGATGTTTTGGGCAAAAGCCCTTCATCATGAAGCCTGATACTCCCCTTACTAAATCCATGCTGACTTGTTCTAATCCGATCCTGTCCTTCCAAGAATTTAAAAACCACATCCTTAATGATGGATTCTAGAATTTTACCTACAACTGAGGTTAGGCTAATCAGCCTACAATTTTCCATCTTTTGTCTTGATCCTTTCTTGAACAAAGGGGTTACAACAGCGATTTTTCACTTATCTGGAAATTTCCCTGATTCCAGTGATTTTTGAAAGATCACAGTCAGCGCCTCCACTATTTCTTCAGCCATCTCTCTCAGAACTCTAACATGCAGACCACCCGGTCCAGGAGGTTTATCAATTTTTAGACCTTTTAGCTTTTCAAGTACTTTCTTCTTGAAATGGCCACCATACCCAACTCTGCCCCTTGACTCTCCTTAATTGTTGTTATATTACTAATGTCTTCCACTGTGAAGACTGACACAAAGTATTTATTAGGTTCTTCAGCTATTTCCTTATCTCCCATCAGTAGCCTTCCTGCATCAATTTGGAGCGGCCCAATCTCTAGTTTTGCCTCTTGTTTGTTTCTTATGTATTGAAAGAAACTTTTACTATCATTTCTAATATTACTGGCTAGCTTACCTTCACGATTGATCCTCTCCTTCCTTATTTCTCTCTTTGTTATCCTCTGTTTGTTTTTGTCATTTTCCCAATCTTCTGATTTCCCAGTGCTCTCTTTTTCTGTGATACATTTCCTGAGTTCCTTTGTCAGCCATGGCTGTCTAATCCCATCCAGGGTAATCTTTCTTTTCTTGGGGATGTACCTCTGTACTGTGTCCTCTCAGAAACTCCTGCCATTATTGCTTTATTGTCTTCCCCACTAGGCTCTACTTCCAGTCGATGTTCGTCAGTTCCTCTCATGCTCCTGTAATTACCTTTGTTTAACTGTAACACCATTACATCCGATTTTGCCTTCTCTCTTTAGAACTGCAGATTGAACTCTACCATATTATGATTGCTGCCCCCTAAGTGTTCCCTGACTTTAAGATCTTTTATAAAGTCTTGCTCGTTATATAACACTAAGTCCAGAATACCTTGCTTCCTTGTGGGCTTCATCACAAGCTGTTCCAAAAAGCCATCCTGTAAATATTCCATGAATTCCCTTTCTTTGGATTCACCAGCAACATTATCACCCAGTCCATTTGCATATTGAAGTATTCCATGATCACCATGACCTTACTTTTCTGACATGCCCTATCTATTTCCTGGTATATCTTGCGCCCCTGGTCCTGACCATTACTGGGAGGTTTATATACTATGTTTTTTTTTGCCTTTGTGGTTCCTCAACTCCACCCGCTCAGATTCCACATCATCTGACCCCATGTCATTTACAGTCATAGATTTGATTTCATTCTTAACTAACAGGTCAACCCCGCCCCCTCTACCCACCTCCCTGCTTTTTTGATAAGTTGTAAATTCTTGGATGTTTAACTGCCCATCCTGAACCCCCTGCAACCACGCCTCTGTGATGCCTACCACACTGTAATCATTCATGATGATTTGTGCTGCTAATTCATCTACTTTGTTACGAATGCTTCGAGCATTCAGGTAAAGCAGCTTAATGCTAATTTTCTTATCCTCAATTTCCATCACCTCTACCTAAGGTTATCCTTCCTTTTTGCTTCATTCCTCGCTTGCCTCGAACTGAAACCCTGCACACATGCTAACTTACTGCTTATCTTTCTACTTGACTCCATACTCCCTGTTGCTTTCCCTTTCCCTTCCCCCTCCAACTCCCAAGTTTAAAGTTCTAGTGACCACTCTATTTATCCTTTTCGCCAGAACACTGGTTCCAGATTGGAACAGCCTCCATCTGAACCATCGATACAGATCGCCCCAGTCCTGATTCCCCAAAGTCTGCAAGATATAAGTCAGGGATGTCTTTGAATGTTCTCCACTTGCCTTGATGAGTACAGCTCCAAAAACACTCAAGAAGGTTGACAGAAGTAGCTTGTTCGATTGGCTCCACAAACACCAGCTTCAACGTTCCCTCTCTCAAAGGTGAGGATATTAGCACCTGCCATTTCCCATTCAGCGTGCAGACTATCCTGACTTGTTAATGCTTCGCTTTTCCTTCACCGTCACCTTTCTTCACTTTATTGATGATTGAGAATAGACCGATGGGGCATAACTTGCTGGGTCAGATTTGGCCTGCTTTTTATGCACTGGACATACCTGGGCAATTGTCCATATTGTCAGGTGAATGCCAGTGTTGTAGCTGTACTGGAACAGCCTGGCATGTCTTATTATGAAGAATGTACCTTCAGCACTAATGCTGGAATGCTTTCAGGGCCTTTGACATTGAAAATAAACACCTTCAGCCATTTCATGGTATCATGGGTGGATTGAATTGGCTGAAGCCTGGCAACTGTGATTTAGGGACATCAGAAGAAAGCTGAGTTGAATCCCCTATGTCGACACTTCTGACTGAACATGGGTACCAACCCATTATTATTGACTCCTGCGCTGTGCTGGACTCTACTATCATTGAGGAAGGGGATATTTGTGAAATCTCTTCTTCCTGTTCCCCTGTGTAAGTTATTCCTACTATTCACAACTTGATGTGGCAGGACTGCAGAGTGTTGATCTGATCCATTGCTTGTGCCTATCTCTATCACTTGCTGCTTCCATGGTTTGGCATGCAACTAGGCTTGTGGTTTGGCTTCACCAGGTAGACACCTCACGTTTTGACCCGTTGCTGTTCCATGCATACCCTCGAGGAGATTTGACAAGCCATAAGGTTTCAGATTATGTTTGAATACTATTTTTCTGCTTCTGATAATCCATGAACAGCACCACCACGTGTGGAGTCCAAAGGTGTTTCTGTGCCAAAACCTTGATCATTGTGTTCTTAGTTTTATATTGATCTTTTCGAGAAAATGATTGTCATAAAGGCTATTAAAAAAAAATGGCTTAATGAATTTCCTGATTGAAAACCACTAATTGATTTTTTAAAAAAAATTAAGAACATAAGAATTAGGAGGAGGAGTAGGCCGTGCGACTCTTCAAGCCTGCTACACCAGGCTTCCATTTGCCTTCCTAATTACTTATACCTGCAGACCAGCCTTCTGTGATTCATGTGCAACAGCACCCAGATCATGGCTAATCTTTCTGTAGACTCATCTCCGCTCACCCGTATTTTCACCATATCCCTTAATTCCTCTATTTTTCAAAGAGGTATCTACCTTCGCTTTAAAAGCAATTACCTCTGGGTGAAGAAGTTCCTTCTCAGTTCAGTTCTAAACCTGCTTCCTCTCATCTTGAAGCCATGCCCTCTTGACCTAGTCCCATCTACCAGTCAAAACATCCTCTCTATTTTAATAGGGCAGCACAGTGGCAAGCACTGTTGCCTCACAGCGCCAGAGATCTGGGTTCAATTCCCACCTCAGGCAACTGTCTGTGTGGACATTCTCCCCGTGTCGGTGTGGGTTTCCTCCGAGTGCTCCGTTTTCCTCCCAAAGTCCAAAGATGTGCAGGTTAGGTGAATCGGCCATGCTAAATTGCCATAGTGTTAGATGAAGGGGAAAATGTAGGGTAATGGGTCTGGGTGGGTTGCTCTTCAGAGCGTCAGTATGGACTTGTTGGGCCGAAGGGCCTTTTCCACACTAAGTAATCTAATCTCTTCCCTTCATAATTTTATATGTTTCTATAAACACCCCCCTCATTCTTCTGAATTCCAGTGAATATAATCCCAGTCTACTCAGTGTCTCCTCATAAGCCAACCCCCCCTCAACTCCAGAATCAACTGAGTGAACCTCCTCTGCACCCCCACAGGTGCCAGTACATCCTTTCTGAAGTAAGGAGACCAAAACTGCATGCAGTACACCAGGTGTGGCTTCACCAGCAACTTGTACAGCTGTAACATCACCTGTCTGCTTTTAAACTCAATCCCTTTAGCAATGAAGGACAAAATTCCATTTGCCTTCCTAATTACTTGCAGACCAACCTTCTGTGATTCATGTGCAAGGGCACCCAGATCCCTCTGCAAATCAGCATGCTGTTATTTTTTACCATTCAAGTAATAATCTATTTTGGTGTTACTCCTACAAAAATGTATGACTTCACATTTACAAAGATTGTATTCTATCTGCCAGACCTTTGCCCACTCACTCAAAGTATCTATGTTCCTCTGCAAAGATTCACAGTCCTCTGCACACTTTGCTCTGCCACTCATCTTAGTGTCATCGGCAAATTTTGACACCGTACACGTGGTCCCCAATTCCAAATCATCTATCTAAATTGTAAATAATTGCGGTCCCAGCACTGATCCCCGAGGCACACCACTAGTCACTGATTGCCAACCAGAATAGCACTCATTTATCCCCACTGCTTGCTCCCTGTCAGCCAACCAATTCTCTATCCACGCTAATACTCTACCTGTAACACCATGCATCCTTATCTTATGCAGCAGCCTCATGTGTGGCACCTTGTCAAAGGCCTTTTAGAAATCTAGGTACACCACATCCACTGGGTCCCCGTTGTCCACCTTGCTTGAAGTGTCTTCATAGAATTCCAAAAGTTTTGTGAAGCATGACCTGCCCTTCATGAATCCATGCTGCGTTTGTACAATGGGACAATTTCTTTCGAGATGCCCTGCTATTTCTTCCCTGATAATAGACTGAAGTATCTTCCCCACTACAGAGGTGAAGCTCACTGGTTTATAATTCCCTATCTTTTGTCTACTTTCCTTTTTAAACAGTGGAGTCACATTTGCTATTTTCCAATCTGCTGGGATTGCCCCAGAGTCCAGTGAATTTTGGAAAATTACTGCCAGTGCACCTGCTATTTCTCCCAATATTATCTTAGTACCCTGGGATGCATTCCCTCAGGGCCATAAGACTTATCTATCTTTAGCTCAATCAGCTTACCAAACACTGAGTCTTCTGTAATAATAATTGTTTCCAGGTCCTCACCTACCTTTGTCACTTACTGGCACATTATTAGAATCCTCCACTCTGAAGACTGATACGAAGTACCTGTTCAATGCCTCAGCCATTTCATCATATCCCATAACTAACCGCCACTTCTCATCCTCTAAAGGACAGACATTTGCTTTAGCCACTCTTCTTCATTTTGTATATTTATAGAAACTTTTGCTGTCTGTCCTTATACTCTGTGTTAGATTTTTCACATACTTTTCTTTTTGTGGCTTTCTGTTGGTCTTTAAAGCTTTCCCAATCTTCTAGATTCCTGCTGCTTTTGTACGATTTCTCCTTCACTTTGATACCCTGCCTCATTACCTTAGACACCTATGGCAGATTACCCCTTCTCTTACAGTCCTGCCTTCTCACCAGAATATACTTTTGCCGAGCACTTTGAAATATTTCTTTGAAAAAGTTCTCCACTGCTCGTCAATTGTCGCCAGGTCCTCCCTCATTCTGTCATATTCAAGCACAGGACCCTGGTATTGGATTTTATCTTCACAATATCCAGCTGTATTTTAAATTCAACCATACTGTGATCACTCCTTTCAAATAGTTATTCCTGTCTCATTACACAGGACCAGATCTAAGACAGCTTGCTCCCTCGTCGGTTCCATTACATGTTATTCAAGAGAACTATCACGGATACACTCAACAAACTCCTCGTCAAGGCTACCCTGACCTGATTGGTTTGACCAATATGCATGCAGATTAAAAATCCCCCATGATAATAGCCGTACCATTTTTGCAGGTATTAGTTACTTCCTTGCTTATTACCCCCACCCCCTCCCCCTCCCCCTGTGATATTATTATTTGGTGGCAGATAGGCATAGTCACTCAGTGACGTTTTCTTCTTGCAATTCCTAATTTCCACCCAAATGGATTCAACCTCATGCTCCATAGAATCTATATCATCTCTCAGCACAGCCCTGATGTCGTCCTTGAATATCGGAGCTACACCACTTTTCCTGCATTCCAGTCTGTCCTCTTGAGTAGTCTGGTACCCCTGGATATTTAGTTCCCAGTCATGGCCATTATGCGACCATGTCTCGGTGATGGCTATTAAATCATACTCATTCACGATGATTTGTGCTGTTAACTCATCAACCTTGCCCCGAATGCTACGAGCATTCAGGTAAAGTGCCTTTATGCTAGCTTTCTTACCGTCATGATTCACAACATCACTAATATCTCCCGAGTTATCCTTCATTTTTGCCTCTTTCATAGTCTGCCTTGAACTTAAACCCTCGTGCATACATATTAACCTGCTGCTTACCTTTTCATTGACCACCATATTTCCTGTTGCTTTCCCTTTCCCTTCCCCCGACTCAAGTTTCAAGTCCTAGTGACCACCCTATTTATCTTTTTCGATAGAACACTGCCTCCAGATCGGTTCAGTTGGAGACCATCCCATTGGAAATGGAACCCCTCTTTCCCATACCATTCCTTAGCCATGTGCTTACTTCCTTAATTTTCTTGTCCCAAAGCCAATTTGCATGTGACTAGTAATCTGGAGATTATGGCACTTGAGGACCTGTTCCTTAATTTTGTTTCTAGTGCTCAATAATCTCCAAACCGGTCCTCCATCCTACTCTTGCCTGTGTTGTTAGTCCCAAGTGGACCACAACAACTGGATCCTCCCCTTCCCGCTCCAGTATTATTTCAAACTGTTTGGAGATGTCCCTCACCCTGGCATGGGGCAGGCAACACACCATGTGGAACTCCTGATCCAGCTTGCAAACAATACTTTCTGTCCCCCTAATTGTAGAAGCCCCTATAACTCCCACTTATCTTTTTGCTCCCCCCTCTTAGATGGCCTTCTGCACCATGGTGTCATGGTCAGTTGGCTCAGCCTCCCCGCAGCCCTTTTCCTCATCCACACAGGGAGCAAGATCTGTTGGATAAGGTCAAAAGCTGAGGCTCCTCTACTCCTGAACTCAGGATCCCCATACATGCCTCACTAACAGTCACATCCTGTTGTCCCTGATCATGAACTGAATTTGAATTACTTAATCTACTGGGAGTGACTGCCTCCTGAAACAAAGCGTCCAGGCAACTCTCCCCTTCCCGGATGTGTCACAGTGTTTGACGCTCAGATTCCAGATTAACTCTGAGCCAGAGTTCCTCCAGCAACCAACACTTGCTGCAGATGTGATCACTGCCATTCACAATGGGATCAGCCAACTCCCACATCATACAGCTACAGCACATCATCTGACCAGCCATCTCTAACTAGTTAATTCATATTTAAAAATTTGAATTAAATAATTTCTAGTACTTCTCTGCTATGGCCTTATTCAATTAATAGAACATAAGAAAAATAAATTTTTAACCAATCGACTTACCTTATCAACCCACCTCATGTCCGACATATTGCCGACAGCCCCCTGCAAAATGGCGGGTCCCGACGCTACAGATGAGTTTTTACATTGTTTTCTGCTCACCTTCCCAACAGCTTCCTGCTCGACGCTCCCACACTTCCTGCTGCTGGAACCACAATGGTGAGCCCAGACGCTAGAGGTGAGTTTTAAAATTTATTAAGAACCCTGAGTAATCTGTCTGTGTCTTTCACATCGTGTGCTTTGGCAATCCTAGCCTTCTGAGAAACCTATTGCAATCAAATGAGGAGTGGGACAAGACGAGGGTCAATCACCCTTTCTCACCTGGTTGGAACATGTTCTGAAATAGAATGGGCTTTCCTATTGCCCACATTGTCCCACTGTTCTTGCATCATGGAATGCCTGAAACTCCTGATCTGTAACCTTCATGAGGCCCAGCATGATTGCAGCTTCCCAAGCCCAAATGCATAACAATGAACACTGAATAGCAGCTGAATAGTGAGACCGTGAATTGCTACCCTTTACCTCACCTCTCGGTCCCTAAACTCATGTTTGGATTCAGAGGAAAGTTATCCAGCAAGGGGCTATTTTGCAAGAAAATTCTAGCATCTAGGGTTGCGATGCTGGACCTGCCTGCTACCTCTTGAAACACAGTAAAGGAGGAAAAAGACCAAATATTCTGTGGGATTGGTTTTTGTCAGAAAATTGTGTCCTTTACCTCTGGCCAATGATAACAAAAACTTTTCAAGAATCAGTTTCTGACATAAAATGTATGTTTCTGGATGTAAAACAGCAGCCACAGTTTCTAAACCAACAAAACCTATGGTACAGTAGTACAAAGCCTATACCAATAGTACAGTTAAAAAAAATGCAGATCCTCAATGAGTTTTGAAACCTTGAGGAACCTTTTCAGCAAAGACCCTCTTTTGTGCTGTGAGGACAATCCCTCAGCAAACGGCCATCAGGGTGTGGATCAAAGGAAAGCACATGAAATTACACTGAGGTAGAGAGGTTCTCACCACATGAAATGCTGCTCAGTCCTTGTCCTCTCCCTTCAATGGCTGAGTAATCAAAGGGAATGGGTCCTGAGAACCTACTCTACAATCCATTACATCAGTCTGCTGAGAAGCTAGGTTCGGCAAGAAGAAAACTTCTGTTTATGTTTTAAAGCTATAGTTAAACATGTATGTATACAATATACATTATATACTATATAAATATATCTCATACACACACATTATATATATATATATATATATATATATATATATTTGAGAAGATTGGCTCAGCCTGGAAATGTGTACTCTTATTCAATAGTTCATTCAGTTTCTAACCTCTTCACACGTCACATGTTAACACCTAGTGTCCAACTAAAACAGGAAACTGGAGTTGCTGTCAGGGATAGGGAAAATCATCAGCACTTGGAGAAGATGTTTAACATCTGTACACATTTGCAAGCAATTAAACCCCGTAATTTAACTTTCAAGTCTCCTGTTTAAATCCAGTAAACACCATCTGTAAAGCATTACCATTCGTAATATTTGCAATCAATTCAGACGTTTTACAGCAAAATACATTTCATGCTTTCATTCCAGTCAAACAGTGCTTAAGTTTTTAATGAAAAACCTGAGCTCTCTATTTCTGTGCTCAGAAATTAACTTTCACAAACTATCAAGTACAGTAAATACCATCTGTGGAAACAGAAGTGATGTTTTCAATCATTAACACATCTAGGGAAACAACAAATTTTCATTACTTTTTTTTATATTTGACATTTTTAAGCAATTAGACACTACCCAAGTTTAATAGAATACATATGTCAATCAGACTTCATCCATAAAATGTTACTTACAAATGTTTCTGTTTTTCAATTGTCTCTGTTCATTTCAAATTTTAAGAATAATATTATGCATTTGTTTTTTCATTAGAAAGCTTAAACTCAAGGAGTCTTGTTGGACATCTGCAAGTGCAGGAGATGTGGACTCACGGGCAGTAAAATTGCTGATTATCCAGGATTGTCTTTGAGACTCCAGGAATTAAAGACTAACCTCGGTTCTGGATATTGCTCTAAGCAGTCCAGGAGAAAAGTCACAAAACTACAAAAATTATGCCTGCTTGTCCATTGTCTTTGAACAATATTGTTAATTTTTGTTATGGACCAGACTTCAAAATATTTCAAGAAAGTAGCCTGGACCCTAACATTTTCTTATTTTAAAGGTAGATGTCAAGTGCTGTGTTCCAGATGCGATGTGACTGGCCAAACTACTCGACATTAAGCAAAACACAATTTATGTAAACACTGTAATTAAAATACAAACAAAACAAAGAGGAATTTAGAATAAACCTAACTATAGGAAAACATAACCAAATAATAAATACCTACTACTAATCAGCTGTTCCAATATAGTAAAAGTTTATAAACACATCTCTTAGCAAAAAGGCAAATTCAGTCAGATTCTTACATGCAGTTCTCCAGTCCAGGAGGAAGAAACATCAAGAGAAAGTTCAGAGAGAATAGCAGCTAGGAATCATTCACTGAAGCTTCTAACTCTTTTGAGACCCCAAAGACTTCTGAAGAAACCTAAACCCAAACCGAAACCCAGAAATTTGAATCTGAGAGAGCTCAATGCACCCCTTGAGGCTGGTTCCATTGTTCCAATTTAAAAATAATCCCAAGGCCTCACATGTTGTTTAATTAAGTCATCTTCAGTAGCCAGTTTTTTTTACCTCCGCCACACAGCCACTCTTCAATACAAAGGACTAAATAACCTTTTAAAGTGGCAGCATTGTCACACTATTTATAAATATATTGGTGAGGAAGAAAAACCCACTTGATTGGGTGGGACAGCTAGAGTATATTTGATTAAATCTTTGGGAATTTGTCCAGCAGTGGTTTGTGATCACACATATCCCATGGACACATAACAGCACGCAAAATAGGAGCAGAAGTAAAAGAATTGGCCAATCAAGCCGACTTTACCATTCAGTGAGATCTTCTTATTTCTACTTTAAATGGGATTGTCACATTTTGAAAGTGTACTTTACCCCCAAGAGAAACTAATTCACCAATATTCAATTTGTCATAACCTCTCAGAATCTTATACTTCTTATTTGCAACAAAATGTGTATTACATTAAAAGTGGAATATTGCACATGCTGGAAATCTGAAATAAAAACAGAGAATGCTGGAGAAACTCAGCAGGATTGGCAGCATCTGTGGAGAACTCTTAAAGAAGAGTCATATCGGATTCAAAACATTACCTCTGCTTCTCCCTCCAGCATTTTCTGTTTTTATATAAGTTCATAAATGTGTGTGTTTTGGGACTGTCGCTTCAACTTCGAATAAAATAAATGGAGGCAGGTGACCTGTTCTGAAATCTGTCTGGATGATGTGGGTGTATTCTACCTTTAAGAAAGTTAAAAGCTAGCAGAACTACCTGATTGCATCTTGTTCAGAACATTTGGTGCTATGTTATCTTTTGATCCAGCAGCTAGTGTAGCTGGCTGCCTGGAGACAACAAACTGCGTGGGTTTTTTTCTGGTGCTCTGGTTTCCTCCCACAATCCAAAGATGTGCATATGAGGTGAATTGGCCGGGCTAAATTGCCTGTCGTGTTAGGTACATTTGTCAGGGGTAAAATGTAGGGGAATGGGTCTGGACGGGTTGCTCTTCAGAGGATCGGTGTGGATTTGTTGGGCCGAAGGGCTTGTTTCCACACTGTCGGGAATCTAATCTAATCTAAAGAGAAACAAATTTGAATTGGGCAAATCAGTTAAATTATACTTTAAAAAACCAAACTCCAATCAAGTTGGAATTTAGTACACTGACAATATTAAAAGCCAGTGGCACAATCTGCTGTGGAGGTGTAAGACTGGGAAAATTTGAACAGTTGGCAGGAGAACTGCCAAGCCACTAGCATGTATAGACTGCCTGGAGAATAGCTCTCTTAAAGGTACCTTTATCAATTAGTGACCTCTGAAACAGAAACCCAAAAACCTAAGAAGAAGAAAAGACGACAGAGGAAGATATAAAGAAAAGATTCGACAGCCGGCTAGTTTTGAAATTTGAATTTTTGATAAGTCTTAATCGGGGGGTTATTGGACTAGTATTGTAGAAGGAGAAGGTAAAAGATAAGTTAGAGAAAGGAGGAGTTGTAAATAGTTGTTAATTAATTATTCTCTGTTATACTTTAAGAAATAAGGTTTTTAAATTTTACTTTAAATAGTGCCCTTGGGGATACTGCTTGGCCCCTTGAATTTTCACAGATTACTGCACAGGTAAATCTTTTCTGTGTTGTTGGTTTAAAATAGCAGGAGAGGTTTACTCCCATGTGGTAACAGTTTGGGGGCTCATCGTTGGGATTTGAATAGAGTTGGGGGTACGAAAAATCCCAGCAGATTTAAACACTTGCAGGTTAGTGTCCTAGATCTTTAAATAAAATATAGGTGAGGCAATTTGTTTAATTTCAGTGATGTGTGGTTGATTGAATTAAAAGTGAGAGAAATGGCTCTTAAAGTTGCTAAGGAGGTTCTGGGATTTGAAGATGATTTTCAGATTTGCCAAGGAACTTTAGAAGGAAAGAAAAAGGTCATACTTTTAAAATTAGCAAATAAGTTAGATTTGGGTTTAACCAAGAACAAAAGTAAAGCTGAAATTGTAAGGGAGTTACTCAGGCATTTAGGTGTGTCAGAGAAACTGACAAGTGCAGTCGAGGTAGAAAAACAAATTACAATTGAGGAAAATGGAGTTAGAAGATAAAAATAGAGAAAGAGAGAGGGGTTCTTAGCTGAGCAAAAAGAGAGAGAAGATAGGGAGAGAGCGAGTGTGAGGAAAAAGAAAGAGAGAGAAGATTCTTAGCTGAGCAAAAAGAGAGAGAATTTGAACTTGAGAAGTTGCGACTTAGTCCAACAAAGTCAAGCTAATAGGATGGAGATTAAAGAAGGTAGTGATATATACAAGTATGTCAAAACTCTGCCACATTTTGATGAGAAAGATGTTGAAGCCTTTTTTATTTCATTTGAAAAGTTGGCAAGGCAAATGGAGTGGTCCAAGGATTTATGGGTACTGCTCGCTCAGACTAAACTGGTAGGCAGAGCTAGTGAGGTATTTGCTGCACTGTCTGATGGGGTGTCAAGAGATTATGAAGAGGTTAAAGAGGCTATTTTAAGTGCTTATGAATTGGTACCAGAAGCACATAGGCAGTAGTTCAGAAACACAAAGGAGGAACCAGGTCAGACTTATGTTGAGTTCTAAATAATTAAACATAGTCATTTTGATAGATGGGTGCATGCTTTAAAAATAGATTGAGACCTTTGAGGCTGTACAAGAGACTATTCTAGGTAAAAACAGGGAATGCAGATGCTGGTAACCAGATTCTAGATTAGAGTGGTGCTGGAAAAGCACAGCAGTTCAGGCAGCATCCGAGGAGCAAGAAAATCGATGTTTTGGGCAAAAGCCTAATCGAGAGACTATTCTGCTGGGGAGTTTAAAAACTCACTTCCAGAGATGATAAGAATTCACAGAGGAACAGAAAGTTCAGGAAGTGAGAAGGGCATCAGAATTAGCAGATGAATACATGTTGGTGCACAAGACAAGCTTCTGGCCAGAACTTCGTCCTGTGAGGGATAGAAGTTGGGAGAATGGGAGATCCTACACTGCGAAACGAAAAGTAGAGAGCACTGGTAAGAATTTACCACAGGATAAAAAAGAAGCCCAAGAGGGTGGAAAGGAGGTGAAAGGCCTCAGGTGCTTCCATGTGGTAAAGTGGGACATGTAAAGTCACAGTGCTGGTCGTTAAAGAAAGGCATTGTGGGAAAAGATGTGGTAAAAGAAACTAAGCCAGTGGCATTAGTGAAGGTCGTAAAGGAGACCCCAAGAAGAGCTGAGGAGCTGCAGGAGAATGCACAGCCGAGGCAGGTGCTGGGTATGGATTTCATACCTGATCTCTATAAAGAATTCACCTCTGTGGTTAAAGTTTATTCTGAAAGAGCAGGGTGAGAAGGACAAGAATTTTTGAGAGATACGGGATCAAACCAGTCGCTGATAGCAAGGGATGAGTGAATATGCACTCTTTCTTGGTACCCAAGAGTATGGTAATTTGTGGGATAGATGGACAGAAATTTAACGTTCCCCTAAATAAGATCAGGTTGGAGTGCCAACTCAAGACCGGGTAAGTTACAGTGGGAGTGGGTGACAGAGTGTCAGTTCTCGGAATTCAGTTTGTTCTTGGGAATGATTTTTTTCAGGATCCAAGGTGATACCCTTGTTGTGGATAAACCCAAGGAATATCAAGAAACTGAGGAGTTAGAACAGAAATGTCCTGGTATTTTCCCAGACTGTATAGTAACCAGATCCCACAATCATAAGTCACAGCACAAAGCGAAAAGTAAGGAGAAAGGTGAAGGAGTTGAGGTTTAGTTAGCGGACACCCTGTTTGACTTAATTGTATAGGAAAAATCTGAACAGACAGAGGGTCAGACAGAAGTGTTTAGTCCTGAAAGGCTATGGGACTTGCAACAGAAAGACAAGACGACAAAAGATACATATGTGGATGCATACTCCGAAAAGGAGGCAGCAAATATTCCGGAGGGTTATTACCTAAGATGGAAATGGAGGCGAGGGCAGATTAGTGCACCAGATTGTGTTGCTGATAGCATGCAGACAGGAACTGTTACAGGTAGCACATGAACTACCTGTATGGAGTCACCTAGGTGACTCAGGCTAAGGTACAAAAGCCTTTTTATTGGCCTGGAATGCACAAGAATGTGGATAACTTTTGCAGTACACGTCAAATGGTAGGTAAGTCACAGTTGTAATAAAAGCAGCACCTTTGTTGCCAATTCCTGCATTTAAGAACCTTTCTGTAATTGAAAACTAGCCATGTCTCAGGAATGATGAACATTAGTTTCCTTAAAAATGCACCTCATTTACCAACGCTCCTGAGGGAAGGAAGTATGCCTTTTTGATTCTAGACTCTCAGCAATGTGGTTGATTCTTAACTGCCCTCTGAAAATGACAAGACACTTGGGTTCAAGGACAATTGCAACTGGGTAACAAATGCTGACCTTGCCAGTGGCATGCCACAGTTTTAAAAAAAAACAAATCATAGAGACGTACAGCACGGAAACAGACCCATCGGTCCAATCCGTCCATGCCGACCAAATATCCCAACCCAATTAAGTCCCACCTGCCAGCACCTGGTCCATATCCCTCCAAACCCTTCCTATTCATATACCCATCCAGGTGCCTTTTAAAGTGTTGCAATTGTACCAGCCTCCACCACTTCCTCTGGCAGCAGATTCCATACGCGTACCACCCTCTGCATGGAAAAGTTGCCCTTACATCTCTTTTATATCTTTCCCCTCTCCCCCTAAATCTATGCCCTCTAATTCTTGACTCCCCCACCCCTGGGAAGAAACTTTGTCTATTTATCCTATCCATGCCCCTCATGATTTTATAAACCTCTATAAAGGTCAACCCTCAGCCTCCGACGCTCCAGGGAAAACAGCCTCAGCCTATTCAACCTCTCCCTCTAGCTCAAATCCTCCAACCTTCGCAACATCCTTGTAAGTCTTTTCTGAACCCTTTCAAATTTCACAACATACTCCCGATAGGAAGGAGACCAGAATTGCACGCAATATTCCAACAGTGGTCTAACCAACGTCCTGTACAGCCGCAACATGACCTCCCAACTCCTGTACTCAATACTCTGACCAATAAAGGATAGCATACCAAGAATCTTCTTCACTATCCTATCTACCTGCGACTCCACTTACAAGGAGCTATGAACCTGCAGTCCAAGGTCTCTTTGTTCAGCAACACTTCCTAGGACCTTACCATTAAGTGTATAAGCCCTGCTAAGATTTGCTTTCCAAAATGCAGCACCTCGCATTTAGCTAAATTAAACTCAGCCCATTGGCCCATCTGATCAAGAACCCGTTGGAATCTGAGGTAACCTTCTTCACTGTCCACTACACCTCCAATTTTAATATCATCTGCAAACTTACTAACTATACCTCCAACAATCTCCAGCAATCATCACTTTGTTTTAGCTACTATTGAAGATCACTGACATTATTGAAATTATCCTATTAGTTAGTTGTCAAGTTACATTTATCCTTGGAATTTATCGTTGTAATTCTGTCCTCCAAACAGATCAAAATTGCAACTGCTTGAACACTGAGTAGAAAACTTCAGTCATAAAGACAGATACCCTGAAAGAAAGAGCCATTACACTGACTGTTTTGGTTTTACAGAGGGTTTCTGTGGTTATTGAGGGAAAAGATTTGAGTAAAAAGGATAGATTGCATTGTGTATAAGAGTAAATTACTGCAAATGCTACAAATCTGAAACAAATACAGAGAAGCTCAGCAGGTTCAGAGAGAGAAACAATTGACACTTCAAGTCTAATATGATTCTTCTTCAGAAATGGTCTACATTGTACTCCTGCTTGAATCTATCTTCAGAAAGAAAAGTGAGAACATTAGGTCATAAACATTTATGCTTTAAACTCTACTCACTTTCAATGTGAAAGAATGTTTAGGTGAGAAGGAAAGCTAACCTGCATTCCTACCAAGACTTGTGTGAGTTACATTGTCACAGAGATGGTATTGCAAGGGGAAGGATTCTTAGATATCCCTGAAAGTTCCCAGTCTGCCAGGATCGAGGAGGAACAAGCAGCTCCTTCCTGTATAATCTATGATTCTTGGTTATTTGTCCCTCCAACAACGGGAGAAAGTTTATTTCCAATTATCTAAGCCCTCTCAGTATGTGCTTCTCAATCATGTCCCCCCTCAGTCTCCTCTGTTCTGAGGAAAACAAATCCAATCCATCCAGTCTGGAAGAAACTTCCAGTCATACAACTAAAACAACACGAGGGAGTTTCATCAGTGCACTGGAAAATTACACTTAAAATTGTCAAGTTGGATACTTCCTAAAAGAAGAAATAATGAGTGTTCATCAAAAGGGAATAGTGATTATCATGAGTGATTTTAAGGTAGCCTAGTAAGATCAGATGGGAAAAATTGGCTCAGATGAGGAATTCATTGAATGTTTTCAGGACAATTTCTTAAATCAGCATGTTATGGCACCAACCAGAGAGGAGGCTACATTACACTTAATTTTGACTGAGACAGGATCAATTACCGACATCATAGCGAAAGTGTGCTGGGTAATATCTGTTATAGTGACCATAATATGATTGCATTTGACACAGAGTTTAAGGGAGAAAAGTGTGGGTCCTACTACCATTTTAGATTTAAATAAGGGCAATAATGAGTTGATGACAGAATAGTGAAAATCAACTAGCGATTGAGGTTAAGTCATAGGTCAAAACATTTCAGGAGATATTCCAGAAATGTAGAATTGCTACATTCTGACAGATGGGAAAGGTTCTCAGGCATGGACTCATTATTCGTGGTTAACTAAAAAAGTCAAAGGTAGCATCAAACTCAAAGAAAAGATAAATACCTGCGCAAAGATTGGTGACAAGTGAGAAAATTGTATAAGAATGCAAACAACAGCAAAAAAAATTGCTCAATGGCAGTGGGAAATTAGAGTGCAAACGTTAGCCAAATGTATAAAACCTAATTCTTCAGGTATTTAAAAGAGGAGCTAGCAAAGTAAGTGTTGATCCTATAAAAATCAATCTGGAAAATTAACAATGGGAAATAAGGAGATGATAAGACAAATTGAACAGTTATTTAACATGAGTCTTCACTCAAGAGGATACAAGTAATGCCCTGGAAATAACTGCGAGTCAGGATTAGAAAGGGAGAAAGGAGCTCAAGAAAATTACAATTAGCTGGCAATTGGTACTGAATAAATTGTTGGAACTATGAAGTGAAAAGTCCCATCTCCTGGTGAATTTTATTTAGGTGCATAAAAGAAGTAGCTATAAAAGAGATAGTTGATGCATTGATTTTAATTTTCCAAAACTCATTAGATTTAGGAAAATTCCTTTAGATTTGAAAATAGCTAATTTAACTTCTATATTCAAAAAGGGAAGCAGAAAGCAGGAAACTACAGGCCAACTAGCTTAGCATCTGTCATAGAGAAAATGTGAGAAACTGTAGAGGGCTCTGAGAGACCTACAACTGAGTTCTGTGTCCAGTACTGGTCATCTTGGTCACAGAGGATATTAATGCATTGGAGACAGTTCAGAGAAGGTTTACTTGGCTAATAACTGAAACGAGTGGATTGCTTTAGAGTTAGAGGTGACTTATTTGAAACACTAAGATCCTGAGGGGACTTGATTGGGTGGATATTGAAAGGATGTTTCCTCTCGTGGAAGAATCTAGAACTAGAGGTCATAGTTTAAACAAAAGGGTTTGTCCATTTACGAAAGATATAAGACAACATTTTTTTTCTCTGAAGGTTAGGGCTCTTTGGAACTCCTTTCCACACATAATAGTGGATGCAGGATCTTTCATTCTCTTTATGGTAGAGGTAGATAGATTCCTGATTACCAAGGGGATGGATGGTTATCAGGGATATTCAGGTGAGTTAATATTAGAATGAGATTAGCCATGATCTTATTGAATGGCAGAGCAAGCTCAAAGGTCCAAGTGGCCTCGTCTTGATCTTTGTTCATAAAATAGGAAACTACAACAAAAGTACAACCTGGCATATTTCCTTCTGGAATACCTGACTGTGTAAGGACATCCAGTTATCTTTACAGAAAACTGTTTTTTTGTAATTGCTTTTTTAGTCTGTTGCAAACACTGTGGAGAGGGTATCAAAAGTTGTTGGAAAAAGCAGCCCAAGTTCAATGAAGATGCTTTTCTATAAGGAATCAGGAGAAGGTAAACACGCTAATTATTTGAGTGAACTTTGTAATAAAATCTGCTTGCTGTGTTAGCTGCCTTCAGATTAAAGTTGGGCTGTAATTACACCACAGAAGAAAGGTAGCTTAGTCGCAATTCAGACCATTTATGTAAACTCAGCCTTCTTGTCAACGTTGTTCTCAGGTTGCAAGAATGCAAACCACAAAAATCATCTCTATGAACAAAATAGAGACAGTGTCAATTTACAGACTTGATATCCCATATACTGCTACTGTCATTGTATGCTTCACTGTGCAAGACTTTTGTAAGTACTAAGGTTAAAGGGAGACTTATTTCCAAATGTCTTTTTCAGTACGAACATGACAAAGGTGCAAAATTAACAGAAAGAATATTCCGGCATGAGAAATACATTTTGCTTATTGCGTTTTATTATGAAACATATCTCAATCAAGGCATAGACACAATCGCAAAAAGGTTTTCTTTGGGAAGATGAAAAACAGGCACGTCATAATTAATAAACATTGACTAACTCGATCAATTAGTAAACAAATTACCGGTATCTATTTACTGCTGTTATATTACACAGTTAATCACAATACTTGGCTAAAGTTTTAAATCTGGGCTTTCCGAGTACATGGGGAATACCTAAATCAACAGCAACAAAAGATGATGAAAAGAAATCATATGGTATGCGTAACATATAACATTTTTTAAAAATCAACATTTTAATTCAAGTAACCATCTTTTCCACAATTCACAAGTAGGAGCTTTGACAATTTACCATCTTTTAAGCTGTTATACTGTTTGCACAGCCCCAGGCTAAATCTTTATCCTTACAATTGCCCTGCACGGTGATAAATTGGACTATTATCCTGACATGGCAGATCCATCAGACAGGTTTTGAAGTGTTTTCTCACAACACCTGCAGTCTCATTCTAAGTCTCTCCCTGAGCCTGCCCCAAGCTCCGTCCTCCAAGTATAGGGGAAAACCACAGGCCACCATTGTGGCGCCATCCTTGGTTGTGTCCAATCAATACGGCCTTATTTCCTGTCCATTTGCTGAGGTCACAGCAACAAATCTCATTAATTATTTCTGCCCTTGCTGCCTCCAGTGTGCCTCTGGCTTGACAAGGGAAAACTGTTTGACCTTTCTGCAAATTTGTTTACAGGCATACAAGGAGAGGTAGGGGAAAAGACATTGCAAACCTGCTTTGTTTCACTGTGATTTCTTTAAAAAAGAACAGAACCTTTCTCTATCACTTTGCAACATTTCTGTCGGTACAAACCATTCATTTCTCTTACAGTTTGATTTTGCTGCATGTGTGATTTCTCCAGTCAGAATTTGGTCACAGCATAAACAATCTTTTCCAGAGTTGATCTGGCTTCAGAAGTAGGAAAGCAGCGGAGGGCTTCCAAAGCCCCGTTTCCATGGTAACGGCATAAATCAAGAGATGAACTCACACCTTTCCCAGCTTTGATTATTCGATGCAGCTGTAGGAGAAAGAAAAATCAAGAACCTGTGTAAGTGGACATTCGAACGAAATGGTAGCTCAGAATAAGTAGCTGCATACTTCACCATTTATTTTAAAACAAACATGATCTTGTCAGTCTCTATCATACTCCGTGATATAATCCATAGATAACTGCATTTTCCCTATTTTCATAGATTTAAGATAGATAAGCATATTCCTCAGTTTGATCAACAGGTTTTAAATGTTCTCACTCGTAAAATAAAACTTTTGCAGACAGGTGCCAAAGAGCACCCACAGTGCATGTGAAGAACATAAAATCACATTCCCATTTGTGGTTCTATATGGCTCAAAACATAGTAGGAAACTGTTAAAACGCACATCCAAACAAAGTGATTTCATGCATTTCAGAAACTTGCCAGGAACCTAAGTGTTTATAAAGTTTAAAGTTACTTATTTTCTAATGTTATTGGAAAAATTAATGGATGAGAGTTCAATTAAACAAAACTACATATTTTAAATTAAGATGAGGAATGCACCCAGAAATCAGAAAAACCAAATTATTCAAAATTCACTTTACTCCAAATTAACATATGATACAATCATTCTTAATAAAAACAGCTATATTTCATATGTTAGGAACTTTAAATAAACCATTAATATTTCTTAAGCAAATTCTTTTCTTGATATACACTGACTAAAGACAGTTTTGACCCTGAACTGCTTTCTAACCCAAACAGATTCTCCATCTTAAATTAATTCCATCAAAAACACAGCCTACGTCCACTGCTGTGGTTTAGTCCATCTCTGCCCGCACCTCTCCTATCAGACTCCATCTGTCCAATGCTCTACTGTACTGATTCCCAAACTTTTGCACAATATTTAGGAAGAATGTGAAGGCATTGGAGAAAGCGAATAAAAGGTTCATGAGAATGGGTCCGAGGATGAAGAACTTCAGTTAAGACAAACTGGAGGTGTTTGGTAAAAACCAAATATTGCTGATGCTGGATCCTGAAATTAAAAACAGAAAATTCTGGACAAACTCAACAGGTCACACAGCATCTGTGGAGAGAGAAAGAGTTCAAAATCAGAGAAGGGAGAAGGCCAGTTCAATTGAAACACTCAATAAGGAATTAGACCATTATTTGAAAAGGAAGAATGCGCAGCATTTACAGGAAGCAAGGCACAAAGTGTAACGCTCATTACAAAAGCCTATGTCAACACAATGGGCCAAATGGCAGCCTTTTGCACAATAACAATTCTGAGACTTTAATTCTCAAACTGTGCATGGCCCTTAAGTGAAAACTATTGGGCGTGTGGTATATTGTACAATTGTGGAGGTTCACAAATCTCTTTTCAGGTTGTAGGTGAAGCACTGATTGGATCTCAGTGAATCACAGTCAACTACTGCAGTAACCAACAGGGAAAAAAAAAGAATCATTTAAAGGAGTCTTAAGAAGGGCTTATACTCGAAACGTCGAATTCTCTATTCCTGAGATGCTGCCTGGCCTGCTGTGCTTTGACCAGCAACACATTTGCAGCTGTCAAAATACAGTCTAGTTTCCATGGTTATCATTGCTACTTGGGAGTTTACAACCCAATGTTAAGGAACCCAGTTTGCTCCAATCATCTCTGCAAAGATGGAATCATTCAAAACTGTGCTGCACATATACAAAGCTGTATCACATCCTGCTTTGTCTATCACTCCTGTTTGCAATGCCCATATTGGCTTTTTGTCCTGTAGCAACTCCAATTTAAAAGATTCACTCTTCCATTTAAGTCTCTTCATGGTTGTGTTTATGATATCAATATAACTTTCCCCAGCATCAGAACCTCTCCCCAATGAGTTTTCCATTGCCTTACTATTTCCTGAACTATCTCCCATGAAACCCACTGTTATAATCACACTTTTAGTTCGCTCTCTATCTTGAGATTAATGTTTAGTTTCTTCCCTCCTACCTCTAAAGCACCTTATTTGTGGTACAGTCTCATCTAAAAGATTAAAAATAAGGATTGTAAACATTCAGAAACAATAAATATAAAAAAGATTTTGCCCTTTGACTAATTCAAGTCAATGAATCCAAAAGAGAAAAATGCTGGAAAATCTCAGCAGGTCTGGCAGCATCTGTAAGGAGAGAAAAGAGCTGAGGTTTCGAGTCTAACTGACTTGAAACGTCAGCTCTTTTCTCTCCTTACAGATGCTGCCAGACCTGCTGAGATTTTCCAGCATTTTTCTCTTTTGGTTTCAGATTCCAGCATCGGCAGTAATTTGCTTTTATCAAGTCACTGAATGTTGAGTAGTAGTGCAGCCTGCTTAAAAAATTCCATTCTTCAAAATTCTCTAAACTCTTATAATTAGGGTTTGTAACAATCATACAAAACAAATAACTATTTTGAGACGAAAACTAAACGTGCTGCGGAAATTCAGCAGGTTTGGCGGCATCTGTGGGGAGAAGAATCGAGTTAACATTTCAAGCCCAATGACTGATATCACTGGCACCAAAAGCATTCCAATTTCAATCTTTTGAGACATTTGGATTTGAACAAGATGACTGTATTATGCTTTTATATCTATTCAAATAGGACTTTAATAAGTTAAAAATCTCAAAATAATCAAATAGATGGCCATCAGGCCCATCTCTGATCATCCAGCAGAATAACCCACAGTATCCTGCTGCAGAGTCTTGCTTCTGTTGTTTTCTCCAGGTTACAGTAGGTACTAATCATTCTGGGTGAAAAGGAACTTGCTAATATCACTCTTACAACTTATGCCTGGATCCTATTGTGTTATGGACAGAACCAAGCCCCCTCAAAGTATATCAAGGAGATAGCCTAGACTATAACTTTCATTTTATTTAAAGGCAAGTATAAGGCACTGCATTCCTGATGTGAATCAGTTGGTCAAACTACTACACTTAATTCTTACACCACAGTTAAAATATGAACAAAAAAGAATTGGCAAAACTTTAACTCTATTGAAATACTTAACTAAATAGGATATTATTTAACCACTCCTCCACTGTTCCATGCAGTATCCCATAAATACAACATTGGTGAAGGCAAATTCAGCAAATGAGATTTCCCTCACTTGCTTTTTCTTCCAGTCTGGAAGGAAAACCTTAAAGAACAAACATAGCAGCAGAGAGAGAACTCTCGCTGTTTGCAGCAGCAGAGAGAAAGCTGTATCCAGTAGCTTCAACTCCAATACCCAAACTTCAACAACTGAAAGAAAAACTAAAACCCTGGGTCTGTGTCAGCCTGACTCCATCCACTCAGGCTTCCTTTGTTTAATTGAAAAACAAGCGAAAGCTATTGACTCTGTTTCCACAGAACAGTCACCTTGGCACCAGGTTGATAACCCACTCTTCAAGCCAGAACAAATCCTTCCTAGCATATCGTCACACTTGTCATGAAGATGAATGCCATGGCAAACTTTTAAAAAATCAATACGGATTTAAAAAAGATTAAAAGTAATTAGATCAGCCAAGATGGCCACCTAACTTGCATTACTTGTATGTTCCACTTTACAATCCCTACTGAGATGGAGCAGGAACCCATCAAAAACTCCCGGGGTGTGAGAAATACTTTAACCTCCTGTCTCATTAGCAAGACATTAATGGCAATTATCTGAGGTATTCCACTGTTGGAGATAATAAGACGTTGGCTGAGTTGGTGAAGGGAGGTCACTTGACAAGCTAATTATTTGTACATTTTCAGCACATATTTTCTGAGCAGAACTGAGGATAACAATGTAGGGAGATGATCTAAGTGGAGTCTCTCTGGCCAATCTCTCCACCTAACTTGCAAACCCTTGAGTCTTGTCTGCTATTTTGCATTCTCTGTCCATTTGTAACACAGACTTTGAAGAAAGAAGCCCATAGCTGTCTATCCAGGAGAACACATTCATCCATCTGCAGTTTTAAACTGTCTTGACCACAAAGCAACAAAAAAGCTATTGAAATCAGCCTGAAGCCAGTTGAACCACCAAACTACAGACTTGTTTGGCCAGCCTATCCCTCCCCACACTATGTGCAGAGACAGTTTCTCCCTATCTACTTTGTCCACATCTCTTGTGATTTTGAAAACTGAGATCTGCAATGTGAGCATGAAAATCAACACACTGTGATGCTGAAGGTGCCATTTTCCAGAAGAGACATTAAATCAAGATAGAGTGGACATAAAGTAGCATTATTTTAATAAAGAGCAGGGCTGAGCTCCTGCTATCAAATACACTCTCAAACAGATAATGTTGTGGTTGTGTCAGACTGTTGAATGCAAGTTAGTGACTGTGTTTCCTACACAACTAGAGTGATTACACTTCAATCAATAATCATTGTCTGCAAAGCATTTTAAGGCATCTGCTGGTCATGAAATGTTCTACATAAATGTAAGCATTCTCTTTTTTAAAAAATTGAACATTGTAAAGAGGGGCATTTAACGGACTGAAGAGAACACTTTATTAACTCATGAGTTAAACCTTAGTTGGAGCATTCAATACAATTCTGGACATCACACTTTTAAAAGGAGATCAAATCCTGGGAGAGAGGACAGGGGGAATTTATCAAGATGACATGAGAGATGAAGGGGCTTCAGTTATGTGGAGATTGCAGAATGCAGGATTGCTCACTTCAAAAACATTGGAGTTAGCAACACTAGTGGGCCATTCTAGATTGCTCTGCCACTTAATAAGAACATGACTGATCTAGTCCACTCCACTGTCCGCTCCCTTGTGTCTCAAAAAGTCCAAGTCATCCTCAAATAAATCCACTGATTCAGCCTCCACTGCAATAGAAAACAAAGGGGAATCTTGTATGTACTTCTCAAATTGACAAGGGTTCTCATAAAGGAAGTGGGAAGGGACTATTTTCTCTGGCAAATGGATCAGAAACCAGAGATCATAGATTCAAAATATTTGGCAAGGCCAGAGGGACAAATGAAGAGAAAAGTCTTCATGTAGTCCATAAGATCTGGAACACATCAAGAAAGAAAAAGCAAAAGACAGTAGATTAAGTAGTTAAAAGGGTCAAAATATTTGAAGATTATGGGAAACAGCGAACAATGGGACTAAATTGGGTGACTTGTTTGAAGAGCTGACACAGGTGCAATGGGATGAACAAATCCTGTCTGTAAAATTCTATAAAGTCACTGTGTTTTTATCAGGAGACATTGCTGCAGTGTTGGACAGCTGTGAATTTGTTTTTTTTTTGGCAGTTCAAACAGGCTCTTTCTAAATAGATTCTGAATATAGATAGTGGAAGCTTTGTAGTGTGAATAAACTTTGCTTGCCTTGTCCTGACCATAAATCCAGCCTGCCTCAAGTACGGTGGCCTACACAGTAGCCAACAAACATTCCATGTACTGAAACCCCTCAGCTAAGGTGTGCAGGCGTACCACAAAAGGGTGAATGTGGTGACAGCAGAGATGGGTTTACACAGATAACTGCCATTATAAAAGTGGATGCCGAAATTTAGCAGTGGATATGAAAATGAGAGTAAAATTTTCAAGTTTAAACTGGCTATTAGTTCCTCAGTGCAATTAGCTCATCCTCATTTGAAAAATTCTGGTCCTGACTCTCTTCTCAGGGGATTTAATTCAGAAGTAGGGATGTCTTATTTCAGTCATACGGGAGTCTTGGTGAGACCGCACCTGGAATATTGTGTACAGTTTTGACCTTCCTGCCTAAGGGAGGATATACCTGCCATTGACAGAGTGAACTGGAGGTTCACCTGGCTGATAGAAGGGCTGGCAGGACTGTCCTACCAGGTGTTATCAGCCAACTGGGTCTGTGTTCACTGAAGTATAGAAGGTTTAGAGGAGATCTGATTGAAATATCTAAAGTTCTAACAGGGCTGGACACACAGATGCAGAGAATTTTTTTTCCCAGGTTGGGGACTGTAGAATCCTGGGACAAAGTCTCAGGATACAGGGTAGGCCATTTAAAGTTGAGATGAGAAAGATTGTTTTTCCACTCAAAGGTGAACCTGTGGAATTCTCTATCACAGAAGGTTGTGGAGACCAAATCACAGAATATATTCAAGGAAGAGATACATAATTATTTAGATTTTAAAGCTATCAGGGATTGGAGAGAAAGCAGGAATATGGCATTGAAATAGAGGATCAGCCATGATCACATTGAAATAGAGGATCAGCCATGATCACATTGAGTGGCTGAGCAAATTCAAAGAATTGGATGGCTTACTCATACTCCTAGTTTCTATGTTTCTACAATATACGAGACATGGTCTCACCAAGACCCTGTATAACTATAATAAGACATCCCTACTTCAGAACTCAAACCCTATTGCAATGAAGGCCAATGCACTATTTACCTTCCTAATTATTTGCTGCACCTACCCGCCTTCTTTCATTGACTATGTGTACCAGGACACCCAGAACCTTTTGTACTTGCACACGACCCAATATATTTAAATAATTCAAAGTTTGTGCGAAGATTTGTAGCTCGGGTGCTTGTTGTTGTGGTGCTGTTCGCCGAGCTGGAAGTTTTAGTTGCAAACGTTTCGTCCCCTGGCTAGGAGACATCATCAGTGCTGTGGAGCCTCCTGCGAAGCGCTTCTTTGATGTTTCTTCCGGTATTTATAGTGGTCTGTCCTTGCCGCTTCCGGGTGTCAGTTTCAGCTGTCCGCTGTAGTGGTTGGTATATTGGGTCCAGGTCGATGTGTTTGTTGATGGAGTTTGTGGATGAATGCCATGCCTCTAGGAATTCCCTGGCTGTTCTCTGTCTGGCTTGCCCTATGATAGTAGTGTTTTCCCAGTCGAAAACATGGAAATAGAAAAAACACACCGGATCATCAACGCCACACTCACAGGAATCCGATTCACGAGAGAAGTAGAAAAGGATAGCCAACTCCCATTCCTAGACGTGATAGTACAGAGAACACCGAACGGAGAATTCACCACAAGGGTACACAGGAAAACAACACACACAGACCAAGTCCTAAACTATGAAAGTAACCACCCCAACACACACAAACGAAGCTGCATCAGGACACTATTCAAAAGAGCTACAACACACTGCAGTACACCAGAACTGCGAAAAGAGGAAGAGGAACACCTATACAAGGTATTCGCCAAAAACGGATACCCGCGCAACTTTATCAACAGATGCCTAAGAGATGGACCACGGAACGAGGACATGCCACAACCAAAAGGACTAGCCACACTACCATACATCAGGAGCGTTTCAGAACTGACAGCCAGACTACTGCGACCCTTAGGACTCATAACGGCACACAAACCAACAGCCACGCTCAGACAACAACTCACTAGAACAAAGGACCCAATACCCAACATGAGCAAAACTAATGTAGTTTATAAAATACCATGCAAGGACTGCACAAAACACTATATAGGACAAACAGGAAGACAGCTAACAATCCACATACATGAACACCAACTAGCCACGAAATGACACGACCAGCTATCCCTAGTAGCCAGACACTCAGACAACAAGCAACATGAATTTGACTGGGAAAACACTACTATCATAGGGCAAGCCAGACAGAGAACAGCCAGGGAATTCCTAGAGGCATGGCATTCATCCACAAACTCCATCAACAAACACATCGACCTGGACCCAATACACCAACCACTACAGCGGACAGCTGAAACTGACACCCGGAAGCGGCAAGGACAGACCACTATAAATACCGGAAGAAACATCAAAGCAGCGCTTCGCAGGAGGCTCCACAGTACTGATGATGTCTCCTAGCCAGGGGACGAAACGTTTGCAACTAAAACTTCCAGCTCGGCGAACAGAACCACTACAATATTTAAATAATACTCTGCCTTTTTTAGTTTTTCACATTGAAGTGCAAAACTTCACATTTAGCCATACTGTACTGAATCTGACCACTTATTTTCCCACTTATTTAACTGGCATAGATCACCCTGAAGCCTCCTTGCATTCTCCTCACTTAATTCCACTTGTTTGTGTGTCATCAGCAAACTTGGAAATATTACATTTGGTTATCTCATCCAAGTCATTTATATATCATGAACTGCTAAAATCCAAGCACTGATCCCTGCAATACCCATAAATCTGAAACTGCCAACTGGAAAAAGACCCATTTATTTTCAATCTCTATTTCTGGTTTGTCAAGTCAATTTGTAATCCAAGTCAGTATATTATCTGAATACATGTGCTTTAATTTTGTCCACTAGCCTCTTCTGTGGGATCTTATCAAAAGCCTGCTTGAAATCCGAACACACCATATCCACTGGTTCTCCCTTACCTACTGGAATTGATCCTCAAAAAATTCCATAGATTAGTTAAGCATGATTTCTTTTTCATTATTCCATGCTGACTTTGTTTCATTCCCCTAATTCTTTCCAAGTGTTCTGTTATCATACCTTTAGTAAAAGATTCCAGCATTTTCCCCACTATTCATGTTAAGCTAATTGGTCTGAAAATGTCTGTTTCTTCTGTCTCTCCTTTTTTAACATTTGCCACCCTCCAATCTGCGAGAACTGCTCCAGAGTCTATAAAATAACCTCTCATTCTCTAGCCAGATGCTGCCTGGCTGGCTGGGTATTCCTAGCACTGTCTACTTTTGTTGCAAGGTAGTATTTGTTGCAAGGTTTTCATTCAAAATAGTTCAGGGAGGTCATAGCAAGGGGCATACAAATAGAAACAGAAGCAAGTTCTATTCGGAAAATAACTACTTAACTGGATTGCTGAAAAAGCACCTGAACTACACAGAATTTGTACAGTTGGAGACTCAAGACTGCACCTAACACTATGGGCAATTTAGCAAGGCTAATCCACCTAACCTGCACATCTTTGTAACTGTGGGAGGAAACTAGAGCACCCGGAGGAAACCCACGCAGATACAGGGAGAATGTGCAAACTCCACACAGACGAGGCTGGAATCGAACTCAGGGCCCTGGCGCTGTGAGGCAGCAATGCTAACCATTGAGCCACCATGCCCTTTCTTGAAGATTTTTCTTCTTGAAAAAGTAGAGCTGTGCCTGCGATTAAGTAATGTTCAGCTTTCACATATCCAGGGGAATGTAGCCTCAGGAATGGAAGGTAACCGGCTTGAACCTCTTTGGTGCAGTTCATGACTTACAAGACTTAGTCAAACAAAGTGTAAAACCATAATCCTTTGTGAAGATTTAATGAAATTTGATAACCCATAATTGCACCAATGTTGGAAATGGGCTCTGTCTTGACTGCAATTGGTGTTTGATGTGTTTTGTCAGGTATAGTTGACCACAGTTGGTTTGTTGGGAGAAAGTGAGGACTGCAGATGGAGATCAGAGCTGAAAATGTGTTGCTGGAAAAGCGCAGCAGGTCAGGCAGCATCCAAGGAGCAGGAGAATCAACGTTTCGGGCATGAGCCCTTCTTCAGAATTCCCGAAGAAGGGCTCATGCCCGAAACGTCAATCCTCCTGCTCCTTGGATGCTGCCTGACCTGCTGCGCTTTTCCAGCAACACATTTTCAGCACAGTTGGTCTGTTACCCATATTTGCCTTCATTTTAAGTTTGGGCTGTTGGAATATATATTACATCTTCCTTTGTACAGTCTGAACCATATTTTGCCAGTAGTTTTGTGAATGCTTGCTTGAATAAGTTTTATTCTGAATAAAACTGTTTTTTTTGTTGACTAAAGAAACGTGGCTGACTTGTTTCTAAGACCAAATCAAACATATCTTAAGAATGTACTGTTTATATTGTTAACCATTTCACCACAGTGGTTAAATTTAAAATTTGTTATGACCAGCAGAGATGTCAAAACTCAAAAGGAATCAAACGTTGTAACAACAAATTGATTATAAAATCCCCTCCGGAGACACGCACTTCCCCAACTTTATTACCCTCATCAGCCCCACAATCAACTGAGAGCTCTACACTCTTCCAATTCTGGCTTCTTGTCCACTCTAAGATGTCATCCCTTCTCTAACACCAGCTGTACGCTCAGATGTTTAGGTTCCAAGCTCTAGAACTCACTGAATGCCTCTCGCTTTATCTTTAAGACGCTCTGAAAAAAACTTCTTCGACCAATCTTTCCATCACTTGTCCTGATGTGATCCAGTTGTCAATTTTTATTTGATAACACTTCCTGTAAAACACCTTGGAATGCTTTATTATGTTCACATAAAATGAAAGTTGTTGAACAGGAATAAGTACAAGATCTGAAGGTTGTGAGATTTCATCTAATGGTAGAATTCCAGAGTGCAGAATTGTAGAAGTTATAGATGGAGATGCCCAAAGAGAGAACGTGCAACTTGCATATAAAATGTAGTTGTCATAGAAACTAAAATAATAAAATTTCATTAACAAAATAAAGTTTTAGTTTTAAAAAAAAATTTTAAACCACTTAACAGCAGCAGACCAATAATGTCTTTGGGTAGTATAATCAAAAAGAGAATTTGTAACTAACAGTAACAAGGCATGATTTGCATAAATATGAAAAGATTTGTTCCATTGCATTTTCTAAGATGCAACTAAAAAGACATTACCATGGCCTACAGAAGGAACCAGGACATCTCTGAGGCCGTTCACCCCCGTGACGTTTTAAAAAATACTCACCATAGAGATTGTGTGGAAAAAAAATGCTCAACATGCTTCAACACATTCTATCCCACTCCCTCTTCCATGCCCAACCTGTCATCATTCTATCGTATTTATAGGTTAATTTTAATTCTATAATAACATATGTATCTGGTACATAATTAAAATCACAAAACATTTTAAATATCTGACACAAATTGTTTTTTTTCCTCAAAGTTAGGTAAATCAGTGCCAAAGTAAGCAAGCAGAAATATGGTAACACATTCAAACCTAAATATCACTGCACTGCAAATAACTTAATAAAATCAGAACAATAAAGGCACTTACAAAAAATTGTTAATCAGAAACATGCGCTCTTAAGCATGTTCTCATTTAACACAATCTTTCAATAAGCAGTGAATAATACATTATTGACAGAATTTAAGCATTGAATAAAACAATTGATGAAAGAAAAACAGCCACATTTTATAATTTAGTTGAAATGATCAGTGTTAAACTGCCTAAAAAAAAGACCAAATCCATCAACACCAATGAAATCACAGCTCTCAATGTCTGGATTGGATGCTTGTTGTAAGAAAATTAAATGAGGCTGTGTCCTATACATTCATCCTCAGCCACAAGAGTACAGTTCATCCATTTTAATTTGCAATCATCACATTTAAGACCTGATTGACTCTGGGCAGATTTATGGATCAGTTTGGGTTATAGAGTCACTTCCAGTTCAGGCCATTAGTTGTGTGTATGTGTAATTTGGTTCTCAGTGCCCGAGAGTACTGATTTCAATCAAACTCTTCTCACCCATGGACCTTTGTGGATGCCCAAGAGGAGGGCATACAGGATGGTCGTGCATAAATCACAGGCATATGCTTTTGAAGGCAAGAAGTGGCCTGTGGTGGTTCTGCATATTTATCACTGCCGTAGGGAATGTACCATGGCCGATTGTACTCAGTGCCACGGTTTATTTATAGTGCAATGCTACTGCTGCTGAAGGTGCACTGGAATGGAAACATATCACGTAACCACATTTTTGTTTGACATAATCAAAGGAGGCTGCAAAAATGGTTTCTATCTTTTTCTCTTCTGCTCTCTAAAATGCCCAGCCACTCAGTGATAGGATTAATCACTGGTAGAGGTCACAAATATGTTTCTGAATGCTTCAGTGTTATATTCTACATTTAATATGTAAGCCAGATAGTGCCATGAGACAGGGGAGCCTAGTTTGCAAGATTTTCCAGGCTCTACCCGAAGGATGGCCCCATCTCAAATAAATCATCTCCTTCACGGTCGAAGGATAGCTTTCTTTTGTGATAGAAGTGAAGAAAATAAATTCCTGAAGAGACAAGCAGTCAGAAGGGGCTTAGAAACAAGATCCATGCCAGTAGATCATGGAGGAGCGAGTGGTGAAAGGCGTGGAGACCAGTTATTGCATGCATCACCTGTGGAAATTTGAGCACTGAACTGCTAAATGGTTGGTTAATTTGTTCAAACCTAAAACATTCCTGCAAGATTCTAACACACAACAGCACTCCCACTTTAACAAAGAGCCTAGTATATCTCTCAATACACATAACAAGAGGCCTCCTCCATTTACTAATGAAGAATTAGCCCAACCCCTCTCACAAATGTGTGGGCAAAATATCTGTAAGCAATTGTTTCTGATCATTGGAACTGGAATGAAGAATCACAACCACTCTGTGGACTTAAGAGTATATTTAAAACAGAGATGGTTAGGTTCTTGATTGTTAACGGGATCAAGGGTTACAGGGAGAAAACAGGAGTATGGGGTTGAGAAATTTATCGGCCATGATTGAATGGTAGAGCAGACTCAGTGGGCTGAATGGCCTAATTTCTGCTCCTATGCCGTATGGTCTTATAACTCAGCAATGCACATAACCTTTCCAAAAACATCAATTCCCTACACATCTAATTCCTCAGCTAAAATCAACTACGTAAATACTCCTAACCATTGCACCAGCCAAACTTATACAACATGAGAGGAAGAGAAGAAACAGTATGCAATAAGCAATTCAAACAGTCCATAGTTGGAAGTAGCTTGAGAAGATAATGTACAATAACTCAGATGAGCAGGATAATATTTGTAAAATGTTGCTTTTTTTTTCTAGTCTCCCTCAGAACCTTTTTCTTGAACTCAATAAAAATGTAATTTTAAAAAAAAACACATGAAAATAGCCAAATTTAGAACAACCAAACAATTCTGTCCCATGGCAGGTATTTGCCTCTTTATCAGAGATGAAAGAGAGTGGATGAAATGAGTGAAAGGGATTTCCATACTGGCCCAAATCTACCAATCAATGCTGACCACAAAATTTACCTACTTTCCTTCCTGGCTGATTTTGCATTGAATGATTGCTCCAAACTCAGTGAGGGCAGGAATCCTCACAGGGAGTCATGGAGAGAATCCAGGCAAAAGCCAGGCACCTTTTTACATACTCTGGCAAGTAAAGTTTAAATCTCCCAGAATTTTGCTGTAAATCCATTGGAGTGCATGGGTGAATGGGTAAACATGTAGGGGTATAAGCAGGTGAGGCAAATAGGTAAGGGGCAGGCTAAGCAAGTCCTGTAAAACCAAATAAAGGACACTTTGGCTGTAGGATTTGGGAGGAGTGGAAGGTTGGAACGGAGGTGTCAGAGAGTGTGATTTAGGAGTTAGAGATAGTTATCGAGGAGTTAGAGATAGTTATTGAGGAGTTAGACGACATTTTCCCATCGAATATTTCTTGGGTAATTACCCATGTAAGTCATTCACAGAAAGTCAAACTCAGACACGTATTTGTTTGGAGCATTCCAGGGAGTATGTGAATTGCCAAGAAGTGTAAACTTCTCTGATAATTCCTGTGGAGTCATTGCGATGAAAAGCATGTCTTTAGCTATCCAGAGATTGGACGGTCTGGATCAGTATGCCCTGAATAGTCATCTTGGTGCTATCACCAAAGCTTCCTTTCTGCTTCTCTGGGTGGAGTCAAATATACAGGAATAAAAAAAAACAGGAAACGTTAGGATCTTGCAGTATTAAATACCGGAGTCAAATTTCTTCAGTTTCGCTTTTCTCTGTGACAAAGAGACTGCCTTCTGATTCCTTCCCAAAAAAAAGTATGCAATGCACTGTTCCAATCTGAGGAAAGTACAGCATTTAGTACAGCATTCCATCATGACCGCTAATAAACTATCAGATTAATTTTGTTCTCTCTAAGAGGTCACAAAATTGATGATGGTTGGCAACTATGTGGACAGTGTGTCTGAATATTCAGCATGCCTTCAATAAAGTTCTTTCATGTAAAGCTATTAGTAAAAAATTGAATCCTGCAATCACATTGAAGATTTGTGCTCCAGAACTTGCCATGCCTCTAGTCAAGCTGTTCCATTACTGCTCCAGTACAGTATTTATCAGAATGTGTATAATTGCCTAAGCATGTCTATTACACAAAAAGCAGGACAAATCCAACCCAGCTAATCACTGCCCCATCAGTCTACTCTCAACCCTCAGTAAAGTGTTGGAAGGTATCATCAACAGTGCTTATCAAGCAGCAACTGCTGAGTGATGCCCAGTTGGGTTCCACCAGGGGCACTCAGCTCCTGACTTCATTACAGCTTTAGTTCAAAAATGGACAAAAAAGCTTAAATCCTCAGATGAAGAGGAGAGTGACAGCCATTGACATCAAAAGCTGCATTTGATTGTGTGGGGAATCAAGGAGCACAAACAAAACTGAAGTCAATGGGAATCAGGTGGAAAAGTTTCTGTTGGTTGGAGTTACACCTGGCACAAGGGAAGATGGTTGTGATTGTTGGAGGTCAGTCAACACCTGTGGTTGCAGGAGTTCCTCAGGATAGTGTCCTCGACCCAACCATCTTCAGCTGCTTCAACAATGAACTTTCCCTCCATCATAAGGTTAGAAGAGGGAATGTTCACTGATGACTGCATAATTTATACCATTCGCATCTCATCAGATACTGAAACAGTCTACATTCATATGTCGTAAGACTGGAAAATATCCAGATTTAGTATGACAAATGGCAAGTAACATTCATGCCACAGAAATACCAAGCAATGAGCGCCTTCAACAAGATTGCATCTAGCCATCATTCATTGATATTTAATAACATTATCATCACTGAATCCCCCACTGCCAATGTTCTTGGGGGAGGTTACTATTGTACAGACACTGAAGCAGACTAGCCACATAAGTACTTTGGCTACAACAGCAGGAACACTGCTGCAGGTAACTCAACTCCTGACTCCCCAAAGCATATCTGCTATCTAGAAGGCACAAGTCAGGAGTGTGATGGAATATTCTCCACTTACCTGGATGTGTGCAGCTCCAACAATACTTAAGAAGCCTGACGTTGTCCAGGGGAACAAAAAACAGCCTGCTTCGTTGGCATCACATCCACAAGCATTTCACTTCCTCCACTACCAACACACAGTCACAGCAGTGTGTCCCATCTACAACATGCATGCAGAAATTCACCAATGTTCCTTAGGCAGCACCTTCAAATTCATGACCACTTCCACTTAGAAGAACAAGGGCAGCAGATACATGGTAATACCACCACCTGCAAGTTCCCCTACAAGCCACCCAAAATCCTGACTTGGAAGTATATCGCTGTTCGTCTATCACTGGGTCAAAATACTCAAACTCCCTCTCTTACACCACTCTGGGTCAATCTAGACCAAATGGGCTGCAACAGTTCAAAACAACAGCTCACTATCACCTTCTCATGGACAATGAGTGGTAGGCAATAAATGTTGGCGCAGAGACATCCATCACCCATGTCCAATAAATACTGTAAGTGGAAAAAAAATACTGCCCGCCAAATAATTACTAGGCTGTCACATGTATAGACTGAAGTTACCTTTAATGTAAAGCAAGTTGTTCAAAGAAATTTAAGCACCGTGGTTTTGGATTTCAGACTAGGTTTCCACGATACAAAAAGAATGTTTATTCCATGATACTAAACAGACAAAACTAAAACAGCTGAAAAGGAGAAAGTGAGGACTACAGATGCTGGCGAAGTCAGAGTAGAAAAGTGCGGTGGTGGAAAAGCACAGCAGGTCAGGCAGCACTTGAGGAGCAGCAGAGTTGACATTTTGGAAATAAGCCCTTCATCAGGAATGAAAGTTGAGGAAAATAGGTCCAAACCACATTCTATGCACCTTTGCAATACTCTGAGTTGCAGAATAACTAAAAGTAATAGCCAACAAAAACCGAGCTCCATATTAAATCTACACTGGATACAAATAATGAAATGGAAAATACTGCCATGAGATTTTTCCCCAATTAAGAACTGATGACCTAAATGAGATTTGAAATGGTTATGCTGTTTCTCTCTCTACAGATGCCACCTGAACTTCTGAGTTTCTCCAGGATTCTGTGTGTTTGTTTCAGATTTCCAACATCAGCAGTATTTAGTTTTTAGTCCCAAGTGTATGTTAGTTCCTTCAGGATTAAAGATATCTTTCATCCACAGCACTAGATGTAGTTCACATTAGTTTTGTGAAATATGCATCATGAAATGTTCAAGGTTTGTTTTGAAATGTTATGCAGTTTTTTTTTTGCCCTGTCATTGATGGTTTGTGTGCACATAAAGGAGGATATAATTTTGTTTCCCTTTCATCCTCAACCACAGCTTCCTTTGGAGTCTTTTTACTCTAACCAACCAATTCTCTCTAAAATGAGTTGCCATGAATTCCAGCAGAGGCCACTGAATTAATCTTGTGATTAAAATGCAGAGTAAGACTTTCCTCCATTAAATTACCCAAATAACTCTTGAAAGATCTTTTGTCACTTAGGTGGTTTGGAATTTCATCCTAGTTCAACCAGTTGATGTTCATGAGATGGTTCTTGCCTGTATCATCTCTCTGGTTTCAATGTTTCCCATGTGAGCTGAGTAAGCATGGATGCTGCACAGTTCCACACTAAGTCTGCTCCGTCACCTTCCCTCAGACTAAGACCAAATTAACAAAGCCCAGACCCGTCAGCAAACCTGCAACCTTCTTGGGTCTGTACAGCTAAAGTAGGCATGGCATATACTTGCTGTGTATTCAGAAGGAATTTTATGTGTTTGACTGTTTGTCAAAGTCTACTCATTCCACTATCCTTTAAAATGTTTTATTAGGAAATGAAAAGGCACAAGAACAACAATGCACAGCAAACAGAAGTCCCCACCATAAGAAAAGGCAGCTGGAGTAACAAATTGATGAGTTCTACCATATCTAAACTTGCTTGCTCATTAAACAAGACTATGTCAGACTGAAGGAACTGTAGGCTGTGAAAATAGTGACAGAACCTAATGCCCCTTCTAGTTATTATTTTGAATTAAATAGCTGATCACAAACATACAAACGAATACTCTTACATTAAGAAGCATATTATTAGTGTTGTTAAAAATAGATGTGAAGGTGAACCTTTTGTCTTGTATTCATAGGATTGAAACTCACACAAACCAACTTTAGAGATGAAACAACAATTTACATAACATAATCCAGTCCTGACCAGACAAGGTGAAGCGCTTCAACTTTAGGTGTCTTTTTAGCAATGTTCAAGCCTTTGTCACCAAGAATTCATCATTTCAATATATAACTACTGAGAAATATTTGTCCTTTATTGTGTGTAATTGATACCTGTTGTGGGATGGCAAAAAAAGCAGAAGCCAATTTTATTTATTTAATATACATGAATTACAATGTATCAAAAACTTGAGGACCTACCTTGGCATAATCAGCTTGTTTACCATTTACTTTAGCCTAAAAATCAAACGAAAATAGATAAATAAGTATTTTGAACCATTCTCCTGGAAATTATTTAATGGCAAAAACTATATATTGGCTAATTTTCTTTTAATTCATCATTACTTATTCTCTGAAAAATTCTGGAGAACATAAGCTTGCATTGACTAACATTTCTAATTGTAATGTTGATGCAAATTTGAGAAGAAACTGTGGATGCTTATAATCTAGAGGTGCTATGAAACACTAGTTTTACTTCTTTGTTCAAATTTCATCAAGACTTGAATATCATGATTTGAACACTCCAAAAAATTCCATACGAAAACTCGGTTTACAGAAAATGCATATATTAAACAGCTGTTAAAACTTTGATACAGCGCATTGTACTGGGGCTTTTGATTTGTAGAACTTTGCTATTCTGAAAGGGATGATTATATTTCATTTGAGAGAGTCTCAAATGTACTCATCCATTGCTACGATTCTTTCTTCAATCAAAAGCAGGATTGTTTGAGTTACTGCAGACCTGTTAGTATCACTGTCTGAATAATTCACTTCTGCAGGGTAGAATTCATTTGGTCAATTCTCTTCTCCTCTCCTCCTTCCCCATCCACAAAAGAACTCTGAGCTTTCATAGACTAATTATGAATCACTAATCATAGAGTGAATTAAAGCTAACCAAATAACTTCAGTTTTTGTTATTTGTTTCACACAGAATTGAATTCAAGACTCAGTGTGGAATCCAATTCAGTATAGCCGGGCACTGTTGGCAGTCAATGCATTTTCAAAAGTCACTCTTCTAAGATATGAATAAAATTTGAAATAAATAAGTCCTTCTTGGATCATCCCTCAAAGGCTGAGTATGACTTAAGTAACATCATACACTGCCCATAAACATTTCATACTACTTTAGCCAAATAATTCATTTTTCCTCGTAATTTGTTTTTTTTAAAAACAAGGAAAATTAAGTACAATTGGAATCCAATGCTAAACAGCAAGCTATCACCTTGTATAGGATGGTATCCTACACTTTTAACCAAACTGCTGGTTAAAAGAACTGCAAAACTCTCCATTGTCCCATTAAAAACTAACTACCCTTTGGTGGGGTAGCTGGGCTGGTGTCAGAAAGTGGGAACTTAAGTTAGTTCAAATATTGAGCATGGTTGGAGTTCTGGTTGGAGTGAAGAGTTCCTCTCCATCAGGCCTCATTATACCTAACATGAGAGAATCTGATGCCAAAAAAGAAAGAAGAAAGCAGGAATTGTAATCTAACTGGCGTCTTTCATTTTGTCAGAAGGCCCCAAAGAGCTTCATAGTCAATGAGCTACCTTTGAAATAAAGTTTCATTATAAAGATAAATAAATATGAAATCATTTGCAGCAAGATTTCACAAAAAGTAATGAAACTATAAAATTAATTAATGTTTGGTGATGTTGATCAAAGAATAAATGTTGGTGAACACTGGGATAGTTGCTCTACCTTTTGTAAATAGTATTGCTTTGTCTACAATCGGATGCAGCTTGGTTAAAATATCACCTAATGCTGCGACATTCCTTCACAGTATACTGAAGGATCAACCTCAATTATGGGAACGAAGCATAAAACGTAAATGTTCCATGACATGGTTCAAGAATCCTTGACCTGATGACATGAATGCATTCCATTTAAGAATATATATAAATATATATTTACATTAGTTTTCTTTGGAACAGTAACAACTTCTGTTAAAAAATGTGAGAATTGCAATATCATTTAAAACACTGAAATTGTACAGGAGTCTGGATTTTATTTTTAAAAGTCTGCCATTTACCTTATTGCTTATTAACACACAGTGAAAATACAGCACCAAGGAAACTGGCATAACAGTTTGGCTTAATAAACTTAGAGAATTAAGTTACCACTTTGAGTATGCAATGAACCTGGTGTTCTGGGTATACATTACTAATTATCCTGAAATGCCAAGCTGTCATTTTCCGAATTTGAGTTGTATTTTATTGTTATGAAGTTATTTATAAAATATACCTCCGTGACTTTCTAGATGTGATGAAATTAAGACATTTTGTATAATACATCGTGAAATATCTCTCTCTCTCTCCTGGTAAAAGTATCAGTCAGTCTGACATACTGCACAGAATAGAAGCTGGCACAGTTTAGTTCTTACAGGCTGTAAGCTTCAAGATTGGCAATCTCACTTAGAAAGGTCATAGGATACTAGTGTGGGAAATGGAAATGCCATCCTGAGTGTGCTCTCCTGATATCAGAGATAAAAGACATTTAAAGGACATTATTGGGAAAAAGAACAGGAAACTCTATATGCTACCTAGGCATCGTACATCCGTTCCAAATATTTTCATACTGTCAGTCCATACCCAAAATCCAACATGAGTTCTGTTCCACAGCACCAATTATCACCTTGATCATTAGCAAACTAAATGTTAATTGAAATGGGTAAAGTAAAAAAGATAGATGGTTCTCTTCATTCTTTGAGTTTAGCTCAACAGCCATATCAAAAACAGATAAAATACCTGCATTTATCTAAAACCTTTAACATTGCAAAGGTCCTAAGATACTTTCAATAAGCAAAATTGATTCAAGTAGTAGAACATGAAAACTTAAGGCAGTGGCTCAAAACAAAATCAAAATTAAGGTTTGATGTTGCCTTTGAAGTAGGACCACAAACACAAGACAAACATTTTATTTTGAGAGGTCCAAAAATATTGGGTGCAAACAGCTGAAGGCTGTCCCACCAATCATAAGCTGACATAGAAGAGAAAAGGAGAGAACGCAAGACCAAAATCAGATAAACAAAAGTTAAGCACAGACACATGGGGATCAAGGAGGAAATGTTTCTCTGTATCTTCTCCAGGAAATCCTTTCAAAATCCCAAATGCCCTCCATCAAATCACCTGTAAGTCTCATTCATTTGATGGAGTACAGATGGAGTGCAGCATTCCCTTAAAATATAATCCTTGATCTTGACAATATTCTGGCAAATTTGCTCGATATTCTTTCCTAGGTCATACAATCTGTTCTAACCAGTGCTGTCCAAAAGGGTCATGAAATGGTTTCATATCAGCTTGCTTTTGGCACTTTTGGCTCCCATATTCTAGATAAAATGTTACAAGGGGGTCAGGTTGGAGACCCTTTCATGAGCTGCTCTCCTGTGAGGTGCTGGTAAAACCTAATGGTTATTTCAGGGTGCCTTGTGTCTTAGCATTAGCTTCAGCATCATCTTCCTTTCCCTGAGTCATACAACAAGAGGTGGATTGCACGGGGACAGGGGGAATGTGGGTAAGCCAGGATATTATGACCCTTTGGTGATCCATACCCAGCTCCTCCTCTCTCTGCCCCACTTTATGCTCATTTCATTCTTCAAGAAATCTCTGTTTTCTTTGGACTTGGATGCTTTATCCACTGCCCTTTGACATGCAATTGCGTCAGGATGACTGAAAGCCCAGACTGAATAGAACAGATTGAAAATAACCATAAAACAAAAACTGCACTGGGCTCACCACATAAATATTGTAGCTGCAAGAGCAGGTCAGAGGTTAGTAACTCTGTAGCGAGTAACTCAATTCCTGTTTACCCAAAGCCTGCACACCACCTATAAGCCTCAGCACAGCACCATGGTGGAATACCATGCACTTGGCTGGATGAGTGCAATTCAACAGTTAAGAACTCTGACATCATCGAGGATAAAGCAGCCTGCTTTATCCATCACTTTCAACATTCATACCCTTCAGCTCAGTGGTAGCAGTGTGTACCATCTACAAAATGCCAAGGCTCCTTCCACAGCATCTTCTGAACCGATGGTCTCTTTCACCTAAAACAACAAGGTCAGCCAATGTATGGAGTACCAATACTTGAGGATTCTCTTAAGGTTAACATGCAGGGTCAGTTGGCAGTTAAGGTGGCAAGTGTAATGTTAGCATTCATTTCAAGAGTGCTAGAATACAAGAGTAGAAATGTACCACTGAGGCTGTATAAGGCTCTGGTTATACTGCATTTGGAACATCGAAAGCAGTTTTGGGTCCCATATCTAAGGATGGATGTGTTGGCATTGGAGGGGGTCCTGAGGAGGTTTACAAAAATGATCCTGGCTATGAAGGACTTGACACATGAGGAATGGTTGAGGACTCTGAGTATGTACTTGATGGAGTTCGGAAGAACGAGTGGAGACCTCATTGACATATAGAGAATACTGAGAGGTCCGGCAAGAGTGGACATGGAGAAGATGTTTCCACCAGTTGGAGAGACTTAGGCCTGACGATATAGCTAAAAGTGAAGTAACAACCCTTTAGAATTGAGATAGAGCATACAGATGTACAGCACAGAAACAGACCTTTCAGTCCAACTTGTCCATGCCAACCAGATATTCTAGATAAATCTAGTCCTGTTTGCCAGAGTTTGGCCCATATCCCTCTAAACCCTTCCAATTCATATACCCATCCGGATGCCTTTCAAATGTTATAATTTACCAGTCTCCGCCACTTCCTCTGGCAGCTCATTACGTGCACATACCCTTTGTGTGGAAAATGTTGCCCCATGGGTCCCTTTTAAATCTTTCCCTCTCACTTAAGCCTATGCCCTCTAAGTTTTGGACTCTCCCACCTCAGGGAAAAGACCTTGCCTATTAACTCTATCCACGCCCTACATGATTTTATAAATCTCTATAAGGTTACTCCTCAGCCTCCGACACTCAGGGAAAATAGCTCCAGCCTATTCAGCCTCTCCCTATAGTTCAAACCCTCCAACCCTTGCAACTTGGTTGTAAATCTTTTCAGAACCCTTTCAAGTTTCACAGTAGCCTTCCATTGGCAGGGAGACCAGATGAGAAGGAATTTCTTCAGCCAGTGTGTGTTGCATCTGTGGAACTCATTTCCACAGAAGGTTGTGAAGTCCAAGTCTTGAGTGTATTTAAGGCAGAGATAGATTCTTGGTTAGTAAGGGGATCAAGGAAATAGGGAGAAGGCAGGAGAATGAAATTGAGAAACAAACCACCCATGATCGAATGGCGGAGCAGACTCAATGGGCTGATTGGCCTAACTCTGTTGCTATATCTTGTGAACTTGTGAATGTTACAAGTACTGCTCCAAGCCTGACATCGTTGAATTAGAACTATCCTGCTGATTCTTCTGGGTCAGTGCTGGAACTCTATTCCTAACAGTACTGTGGCTGCCCTGCACCACAGTTCATGGCAACAGCTCACCACTACCTTGAAGGTCAGATAGACATATTTTTGATCAGTTGGGGAATCGAATGTCACGGAGAAAGGGTAGGAAAGTAAATGTGAGGATTCAAACCAGCCATGCTCCTTTCAAATGACTGAAGCCAAATGGCCTACTTCTCTTCCTATTTTTTCTAGTCTTCTCAACGGCAATTAGGAACTGGCAGCAAATACTAGCCTAGCCTCCAATGTGCACCTCCCATGAGCAAAAATATTAAAACACGCCTATCACCAACTACTGAACCACTGGTAGATCTGATCTCAGCCATTGTTGCTTGCTAAAGTATTGGAGTCTTTTACATTTTTCACTTTAGTTTAGGCTGATATTGAATTGAATTGAATTTATTGCCACGTGTACCGAGGCACAGTAAAAAGGTTTGACTTGCGAGCAATACAGGCAGACCACATAGTTAAGTAGCATAGATAAGTAAATAATAGGGAAACAGCGGCAAAAACAAAAACACGGTCAGGTGAATGTTAAGAGTTTGTGAGTCTATTCAGTATTCTAACAACAGTAGGGTAGAAACTGTTACAAACCCAGTTGGTGCATGTGTTCAGGCTTCTGCACCTTCTCCCCAATGGTAGGGTGGGATGGATCTTTAAGAATTCTGGCAGCCTTTCCTTGACAGCGGGCCTGGTAGATGGATTCTATAGATGGGAGGTTGGCCTATGTGACTGTCCAGGCCGAGTTCACCACTCTCTGTAACCGTCTCTGATCTTGAATGGTACAGTTGCCACACCAGGTAGTGATACACCCAGATACAATGCTCTCGATAGTGCACCTATAAAAGTTGGCAAGAGTATTCGCCTTCATGCCAAATTTTCTCAGCTGCCTGAGGAAGAAGAGACATTGTTGGGCCTTTGTAACCAGTGCGTCCACATGAAGAGTCCAAGAAAACTTGTTGTGGATGACCACTCCCAGGAGCTTGACACTCTCCTCTGTGTTGTTAATGCGTAGGCGGGCATGAGTAACATCCCACCGAAAGTCAACAATGAGTTCCTTGATGTAGAATGCTGTAGATGATGTAGAACGCCCAGTTAAATAGAGTACTAGAGGGCTGATGTCTGACCAGATAAGCCAAACTGATTCCACAACTTTAAAACATTAGTAGGAAACAGGGAGGTGGAAAAGTTTAAGTAATGGGGAGAAACTTGAAGTACAATGTAAACTGGGACAGAGAGTAGCTGTAAAGATAATGGGCCTGCTTGATGAAACAGAAGAATACTAAGAACGAATGCTGAATTGTGCAAACTAACCTAAGAACCAATAAGACAACTCCACTGACTAAACACTGGCTTCTTCAACAGTGGGACATTGGAAGTAATGCTGGACTGCTCTGGTGATCATTCTTGACTTTGCTGATGCTGTTGAGATATATCTTTGATTCAGGTTAGGGTCACTGAAACTTATCTGAAAATGAAATTTTCCTCCAAGTTGGGAAAATATTAAAAAAAAAATTACAGGGGCAGTTAAGCCATATCAGACCTCCTCACGAATGTGTATTTGTCACAGATTTAGTTTGAATTTCTAGCTCCTTAATCTATCCACATTTTATTATAAGAACACCATTAAACTTTATCAAGGATGATGTCTTAGGGTTAATTGCCTCTAATAAGAACACAATCTCTCCTGATACAGTTCATTCTCAAGGTGATTCACAGTAATAAAGATTCACCGTACCATTGGAACAAATGATTACAAAGTACTGCTTTCTGAGCATTAATTAAAAGCTGTAGAAGACCAGGTGGAATAAGACATTATTATGCGTACACAGCAGGGACCTTTCAATAAAACCATATTGAGGTTCTGTACTCACTAATATCTGCAAACCTGGGAAGTGCACTGCTTTTACTATACAGTGTGCATGCTCCTATTAAAAAAAAACTACCAGCACACTTGCATTTTCAGGTACATGAAAAGCCAGAAGAGTTGTGTGCTACTTTTAATTGCTTCAGATTTGCTTGACAGAATAAGCATTATGCTGTGTATTTACACGAATTAAAGCATTCTGCAATTTTCGTATATTTAGGAACCTCGATTATCTGGCATTTGATTATCAGAATATCGGATTATCCGACAAGGTTGCAAGGTCCTGCTCTTCGGCCCAACTATGTTATCCGGCATTCGATTAACTGAACAAAATACTGCCCGCCCGTGTCCTTCGGATAACCGAGGTTCTTCTTATATGTGGTTCACCTAAAATGAAGAAAACCTACAGGCAACATTGCCCACACATTCTTATTTCACAGCAAACAGAACAGATTGGATACAATGGAGTTCTTCCAAAAACAGGATGAAGAACACACTAGCTCCATTATCTTTGGTACACGTAAAAAGATTGACCACTGTTTGAAATAAAACTAAAGATTAAGCAGTTTGGCAAATATATTCAAATACAGCAACCTTGATAAACCAGTTACAACAAATCCTCACGTATGCTGCAATTTCAAACTACTTCCCTACTTATACAATTTAGCACTTCCTTTAACGTAGAATTTTATAGCAGCAGGGTCTGCCATTTGACACACTGAACCTATATCAGCTCTTCCAGAGGGATATATATATTTAAAATCTGATTGAAGATTTGTAGCTTGGGTATCCGTTGTTGTGGTTCTGCTCGCCGAGCTGGAAGTTTTTGCTGCAAACGTTTCGTTCCCTGGCTAGGGAACATCATCAGTGCTGTTGGAGCCTCGTGTGAAGCGCTGCTTTGATGTTTCTTCCGGTATTTATATTGGTTTGTTCTTGCCGCTTCCGGGTGTCAGTTTCAGCTGCAGTGATTTGTATGTGGGGTCCAGGTCGATGTGTCTGTTGATGGATGTTCTTGCCGTTTCCGGGTGACAGTTTCAGCTGTAGTGGTTTGTATATGGTGTCCAGGTCAATGTGTCTGTTGATGGAGTTTGGGGATGAATGCCATGCTTCTAGGAATTCTCTGGCTGTTCTCTGTCTGGCTTGTCCTATGATAGTGGTGTTTTCCCAGTCAAATTCATGTTGCTGGTTATCTGAGTGTATGGCTACTAGAGATAGCTGGTCGTGTCGTTTTGTGGCTAGCTGATGTTCATGGATGCGGATTGTTAGCTGTCTTCCTGTTTGTCCTATATAGTGTTTTGTGCAGTCCTTGCATGGTATTTTGTAAACTACGTTAGTTTGGCTCATGCTGGGTATTGGGTCCTTTGTTCTAGTGAGTTGTTGTCTGAGCGTGGATGTTGGCTTGTGTGCTGTTGTGAGTCCTAAGGGTCGCAGTAGTCTGGTTGTCAGTTCTGAGACGCTCCTGACGTATGGTAGAGTGGCTAGTCCTTTTGGTTGTGGCATGTCCTCGTTCCTCGGTCTATCTCTTAGGCATCTGGTGATAAAGTTGCGTGGGTATCCGTTTTTGGCAAATACCTTGTATAGATGTTCCTCTTCCTCTTTTCGCAGTTCTGGTGTACTGCAGTGTGTTGTGGCCCTTTTGAATAGTGTCCTGATGCAGCTTCGTTTGTGTGTGTTGGGGTGCCACACACACTGCAGTACACCAGAACTGCGAAAAGAGGAAGAGGAACATCTATACAAGGTATTTGCCAAAAACGGATACCCACGCAACTTTATCACCAGATGCCTAAGAGATAGACCGAGGAACGAGGACATGCCACAACCAAAAGGACTAGCCACTCTACCATACGTCAGGAGCGTCTCAGAACTGACAGCCAGACTACTGCGACCCTTAGGACTCATAACAGCACACAAGCCAACATCCACGCTCAGACAACAACTCACTAGAACAAAGGACCCAATACCCAGCATGAGCCAAACTAACGTAGTTTACAAAATACCATGCAAGGACTGCACAAAACACTATATAGGACAAACAGGAAGACAGCTAACAATCCACATCCATGAACATCAGCTAGCCACAAAACGACACGACCAGCTATCTCTAGTAGCCATACACTCAGACAACCAGCAACATGAATTTGACTGGGAAAACACCACTATCATAGGACAAGCCAGACAGAGAACAGCCAGAGAATTCCTAAAAGCATGGCATTCATCCCCAAACTCCATCAACAGACACATTGACCTGGACACCACATACAAACCACTACAGCTGAAACTGACACCCGGAAACGGCAAGAACATCCATCAACAGACACATCGACCTGGACCCCACATACAAATCACTGCAGCTGAAACTGACACCCGGAAGCGGCAAGAACAAACCAATATAAATACCGGAAGAAACATCAAAGCAGCGCTTCACACGAGGCTCCAACAGCACTGATGTTCCTTAGCCAGGGAACGAAACGCTTGCAGCAAAAAAAAATATATATATATATCCCCATCTCTCCCCTAATTCCGGTTTCTTGATTCAAGCCACGGATTCTGGAAAAATATTCCATGCCCTCTAATCTTCAGCCTTTCAGCGATCAACTTAAATTTATGCCCTCCAGCAACAGATGCAAAGATCAGTGTAAATAATTTCTCCTAATGACTGTACTTTTTAAAAAAAAATCATGGGATGTAAGCATTCCTGGCTGGGCCTGCATTTATCGCCCATCTCCAGTTGTCTTTGAGAAAGTAGTGGTCAGCTGGAGGTGGTGCAATCCCTTTGAGGCAGAAGACAATGTGATGCTTTGTACTGGTATCAATAGATATTCTTCCATGATAAAATGAGTGACATTCTGAATTAGGTAGACATCGAGTTTTGAAAAATATAACACTGTCATGAAATTTGTAAAAATACATAACAAAACATTTTGATTGAATATTAACTATTCAATTGAATTGAATATTAATTACTAAAAATATTCATCTTGTCTCATATCATTTTCCACGTTAACATATTTGCAGTAGACTTTGTATTTGCAAAATCCATTCCATGTCAAGTATTTAGCACGAGGACAAACATTTCAAATTGGAAATTACTTGAAGTGCAATTGGTATAAAATTCCCTCTACACAATCTTCCACTCAGATGTCTCAATACCTGGAACGAAGGATGATGTTTCTGATTGCAGGAGATCAATCATCTCAGCGCCAGCACATCTCTGCAGGAGTTTCTCGGGGTAGTGTCCTAGGCCCAACTATCTCAAGCTGTTTTAATGATCTTCGCTCCAACATAAGATCAGAAGTGGGAACACTCATTAGTGATTGCACAATATTCAGCAGCATTCACAACTCATCAGATACTGAAGCAGTCCATGTGTATATGCAGCAAGATCTGGAGTATGTTTGGGCTAACAAGCCGCAAGTAAAATCATGCAATACGTGTGTAAAGTAATTACCATCTTCAACAGGAAAGAATCCTGACATTCAATGGCATCATCATCATTGAATCCTCCACAATCAAAGGCCTGGGAGTTTACCATTGACCCAAAAACTGAACTAGACCATCATATAAATAACTGTGGTGATAAGAACAGGTCAGAACACTGCAGGGAATAAGTCACCTACTGACTCTCCAAAGCTTGTCCATCATTGACAAGGCAGAAGTCAGGAGTATGATAGGATAATCTCCAATTGCCTGTATGAGTGAACTCCAGCAACACTCATATTAGACACCAGCCAAGACAAAGCAGACTACTTGATATGCACTACAGCTACAAGCGTTCACTTCCTCCAATCAATGCTCAGTAATAGCAATGCATACCATTTAAAGATGCAACTGCAAGTTCCCCTCCAGTCCACTCGCCATCCAAACTTGGAAATACAGCGCTGTTCCTTCAGTGTCAGTGTCAAAATCATGGAACTTCCTCCTTAATGGCATTCTAAGTACCTTCCTTAAGGGTAATTACACAAAATAGACTGTAGTTGACCTTCTCAAGGACAACTGGGAATGGGAAACAAATGAAGTTCTAGCCAGTGATAATCACACTAATGAAAAATACACTTTCAATCCTCCTATTTCTCTACATTCAATCTGTGTAAGCACACAGCCCAAAGATTTCCACAGTTTCCAGCTATTCAGTGCACTATGACTGAAAAGATTTATGGTGAACCTTCCAGATGTTTTTCTGCAGCAACTGCACCAAACCTCAGCCTGTCCTTCAGCAAGCCAGTGTTAGGAAGTGTTATCAAGCCACATCATGATGAACCACTCTAAGTGTTAAGACCATGTTGTGCCACCTGTCATATGACACACCAAACCATCTTTGATCACAAATCTATCAGGCAATGGTCAGGGTGTAATACCTTGGACTGTGCCAGACTGCAAAACTCAGTCAAAGGAAATACTTTGCAAATAGGTCTTGAGTAGACCAAAGTAGATTTTTCACTGAGTCCATGAAATCCCAGGTGCTGTTGATCTTTGTCTCAGTGGACATCCCTAGGAAACAGATTGTAGAACACAGAGCCACATGTCACAAAGCAGTTCAGGATGAACTTCAATAGAACCCACTGCATTTCTTTTCAGAGCTTCTTTCCAAATGCAAATTCCATAAGGACATGGAGCATCATCTCTTCACCCCAACCCACAACCACCTTGAGGGCAATGCATAGAGGGGATGAGAGTCCAGGCGTGTGGGAAGGAACTGATGAGAAGGACCCTTCTGATCACCAGCCAAACCACACTTTGGTGCTTGTTTGCAAGTCATGGTGATGATTCATTCCACCAAATTACTTTGCCAATCTGTTTGAGGAACCATTTGGCAGGGTCTATCATCTCCTCTTCCCTCAGGGCCTTGAGGATTTTACACACTGACCACTGGATAGACTTGTGATCAAAGATGTTTTACTGCAAAAGGGACAGATGGTATGACACGGTCTTACCACATGGAGTGGTCCATAGCAACATAGTCAGACATATCCCTCATTACACTTTGGTCAGATATGTACTCGGTGTATGCATACTGACAGCTTAAAGCAGCTTACACAAAGGTGGCCATTACAATGAGGGTTGTGTTTGAAGCATTGTCTCTTCATTATCCAGGGGTTTATACGTCATGTCCTTGCGAACATAACCCATCATCAACCACCAGATAAAACAGATTATGGCTCTGGTGGTCACCACATGCAGAAGTGAAGAATGGGCCAGACATGTGTCACATACAGCAACACCAAGAGCATCCCATTTTTGATGACCAGGTTCTTAACCACAATGGAGAGGGAATGTTGCTTTTGTTTGATCATGGCTACTTGCTCCTTCCATTTCTTAGTACACATCTCAGCTCTTCTAAGCTATATCCCCAACATCTTCATGCATTCTGAGTCGACAGTGAAAGGGACAAAGGATCAGTCATTCCAACTCCCTAAGAACACGGCCTTACTCTTGACTGAAAATCTCCTTACCCAGGCACTTGATCAGTTCTACAACTTGCAGCCAATTTTTGGCTTTCAAATCAGTTAAGTGAGTACCTATATTGACAAGCTAACTATTAATACAGGCAAGTGAATGTTTAGGAGTAATTTAAATGAATGTAGCTAATGCCTGGGCAACTGTGACAACATTTCAACAGTAAGTACACATTAACTGCACTCCATTCACACCTGGAGCAAAGTGGCCCTAACTTAATTGATTTTCTGAGTGACAGTAAGTAGTCCTTTTCCTGAATGCTGTTCAAATCAATATATTAACGTCAACAAACTTCATCTCCTTCAATGGGATTCAAATGTAGACACCTTGTCTACATTTTGCTTCCATTTTGAGAGAGTTTTTTTTCAAATATCAGGTTTGAAATGCAAGTGAAAACCACAGAAAAAAAAGATCCAAGTTCCTTTTGGCTTCAGTAATGGGACAACGTGGAAATTTGGTTCAGGGAGTACTCTTCAATTATTTGTTCTTAATGTAGCAAGCCTTGCTTAATAAAATTTTGAATGGATCATTTAATATTGCTACAGAGAAATAACAAGAATGTTAAGCAAGTTACATTAATAATCATTGAAAATGTATGAGAGTCAGGGTGTGGATAATACATATTGTCAGCCGGGACACAATCAGGTTTAATCTTAGAATCGCACAGCACAGGAGGCCATTCAGCCATCGCATTTGTGCAGGCTCCTTGAAAGATCTATTCAATCACTCCTGCTCTGCTCTTTTCTCATTGCCCTGTAATTTTTTTCATTCATGAACTTACTTAAGTAGTTACTGACAGATATTGAATCTACTTCAGTAGCATGTTAAAGCAGCACATTCCTAATCATAACACACTGTGCAAAGTCATTCCTCATCTTCATCCTATTTTCCAGTTTCTTTAAACCTATGCCCTCTCGGGAATGACTTAGCTACAACCATCCTTGCACAATTTTGTGCAGACACAGACACAACACTGACTCCAAGGATTTCTCCAAAGATTGCACATATTACCAATTGGTGTGATGTTGCTGAGCTAATATAAAGCCAGATTCCCTGTTCCTGATTGCTATATAATGACTTTTAAAGTGTTTGTTCAGGAACTCCACTGTGAGATTCCTTGCAGTTAAACAGTCTGTTTACCACTTACTCTCTGGGTTCTCAAGTGACGTGTGGTCATTCCAGCAAAGCCACCTGTCGCCCATGTTAAGAGTCAGCCCCTTATGGAGCAGAGAAAATTGAATGATGGAGAGTGGGTTACTCTGAACAAATCTAATGTTTGAAAGATTCTCATTGTTCAATGTTCTCTAGTATTGTGCTTTAAATCTGCAGGATAAGGACATACATTCCTGTCGCAATATACTGAATAAAAATAATATAAAATATCAACAAAAAGATTCTGTAAACATTAAGAGTCAGCTAAATTCCTAACCAGAACTTCAAGCCTCAGGAGTTTGAAATAGGATTTTCAGACCTGATTTCCAGCAAGGACTGTTGCCACTTTCTAATTAGACCTGTGTTCCTAACTTTCATTTTATAGTTTGATAATATAACCTGCAAATGCCTCATGAACCATACCTTTTTAAGTTGATTAATCCAAGTATCTCGACCTGAAGCCTCCTGATGTAAGATGACTGGAGCAGAGTTCAGACAGAAAGGCATCGTGTCACAAGAGGTTTCCGCAACAAATGGCTGAAGGTCAGAGTTCAGCTACAAAGTCACAACAATAAAATGCAAATTGTGAGGATTTAGAAGGGTTAATATGACAGATTTTTAAAAACAAAATCAATCAAGAATCAAGCGAAATAAAAAACAAAACTTCAGTCAGCAGCTCAAAACCACGATTTAGTGAAACAGATGCTCGAAGGGCTGCACCAAACAGAATGTCATAATTGTGAACAAGGATAACTGTGTCAGTGAAAATTGGTGGACACCATTTGTGGGGAATGATTTTTGGTTTCCAGGGTCGTCTTAGGTCTAAAGGTTAAAGTTAGAAACTGCTCTTGAAGCAAGAGTTTGTATACTCCTTCTGCATCTCCATCAAAGGATATAGAGTCATCAGGATGTACAGCACAGAAACAGATCCTTTGGTCCAATTCGTCCATGCCAACCAGATATCCCACTCTAATCTAGTTCCATTTGCCAGCACCTGGTGCATATCCCTCCAAAACTTTCCTATTCAAATACCTATCCAGATGTCTTTTAAATGTTGCAATTGTACTAGCTTCCATCACTTCTTTTGGCAGCTCATTCCATACAAGTACCAAGGTCTGAGTGAAAACGTTGCCCCTTAGGTCTCTTTTATATCTTTCCCCTCTCACCCTAAATCTATCCACTCTAGTTCTGGACTCCCCCATCCCAGGGAAGAGACTATTATCCTATCCACGACGCTCATGATTTTGTAAATCTCTATAAGCCTCTGACGCTCCAGGGAAAACTGTTCAGCCTCTCCCTATAGCTTAAATCCTCTAACCCTGGCAACATCCTTGTAAATCTTTTCTGAACGCTTTCAAATTTCACAACATCCTTCCCATAGGAAGGAGATCAAATTTGCACACAATATTCCAACACTGGCCTAACCAACGTTCTGTATAGCCGCAACATGACCACCCAACTCCTGTACTCAATACTCTGACCAATAAGGGAAAGCATATCAACCGCCTTCTTCACTATCCTATCTACCTGTGACTCTACTTTCAAGGAGCTATGAATGTGCACTCCAAGGTCTCTTTGTTCAACAACACTCCCTAGGACCTTACCATTAAGTATATAAGTCCTGCTAAGATTTGCTATCCCAAAATGCAGCATCTCGCATTTATTTAGATTAAACTCCACCTGCCACTTCTCAACCAATTGGTCCATCTGATCAACATCCCACTGTAATTGGAGGTAACCTTCTTTGCTGTCCATTGCATCTTCAATTTTTTTTATCATCTGCAAACTTACTAATTGTACCTCTAATGCTCACATCCAAATCATTTATATAAATGATGGACCCAGCACTGATCCTCGGGGCACTCCACTGGTCACAGGCCTCCAGTCTGAAAAACAATGCCCCACCACCACCCTCTGTCTTCTACCTTTGAGCCAGTTCTGTATCCAAATGGAGAGTTCTCCCTGTATTCTGTGAGAACTAACCTTGCTAATCTGTCTCCCATGGGGAACCTTGTCAAATGCCTTACTGAAGTCCATACAGATCACACCTACTGCTCTGCCCTCATCAATGCTCTTTGTTACTTTTTCAAAAAACTCAATCAAGTTCATGAGACATGATTTTCCATGCACAAAGCCAAATAAATGTACACCCTGTCCCTTAAGATTCTCTCCAACAACTTGCCCACCACCGACGCCAGGCGCACTGGTCTACAAGTTCACTAGCTTGTCTTTACCAGCTTTCGTAAATAGTGGCACCACATTAGCCAACCTCCTGTCTTCCGGCACCTCACTGTGACTATCGATGATAGAAATATCTCAGCAGGAGGCCCGGCAATCACTTCCCACAGAGTTATAGGGTACATCTGATCAGGTCCTGGGGATTTATCCACTGTAATGTGTTTCAAGACATCCAGCACTTCCTCCTCTGTAATATGGACATTTTTCAAGATCTCACCATCTATTTCCCTACATTCTATACCTTCCATGTCCTTCTCCACAGTAAACACTGAAGAAAATGGGAGTCTTGTCTAGTAAAGCAGTATTCCTTCATTCACAGTCCTTCTTCCTCCAGTGGTTGATTTTAACCAAACTCAAAGCCTGCAAGTTTTGGATTAACTAAACTCCTAACTTTTACCACACATCAAAACTCTTGTTAAAAAAAAGAGAAAACAGTACAATGACAGCCAAAGAAAACTTGTATACAGGCCCATATTTGTACAGCAGAAACATAAATTTCACTCCAAGATAAACACAGTCCTCATTTCTATGGAACTATACTGTTGTAGCTTCACTGTAATTGGGCCAAACTTCTGGAACTCTCTTCCTAAAAACACTGTGGTGTTCCTGCTCCCTATGGACAGCTAATTTAAGCGCATAGCTCACTATTACCTTCTCAAGGACAACACATGTTGGCCTAGCCAGCAACAGCCACATCAGTTGAATAAATGAATTAAAACTAATCTAACAAAAACATTCAGAGAAATAAAATTCCCCTTTTCCCATAATACATTTCACCCCATCACCCTTCTATAAACTATCAGGGACACAGTGGCATAGTGGCAATGTCACTGGATTAGCAATTGAGAACCCCAGGCCAATGTTTTGGGGACATGGCTTTGAATCCCGCTATGGCAGATGGCGAAATTTGAATTCCGTAAAAGCTGGCCCATGACCATCGCCAATTATTGCAAAAACCCATCTGGGTTATTCAGGACCTGAAGGGAAAAAAATCTGCAATCCTCACCTGGATCAACACTACATGCAGCTGTGATTCACAGAAATGTGGTTGACTCTTAACTGCCCTCTGGGCAATTAGGGGGCCCAGTGACACCCATATCCCATGAATGAATGAAAACAAAAATCTGTCCACCCCAAAACATTATTGAACAAATATAGAGGAAAGAATTTAACTTTGTTTCTTTGGCTAATTGCTATTGTACACTTGAAAGCTAGATGATGAAAGGAGCTTAGATGGAAAAATAAAAATGGGGAAATGAATACAGCTTATTTCATTTATTTATGTGAAAGTAAGTGATGATGCCTGGTGTCCACATTTTCTCTCACACGCTCACCCCGAGAGGTCTCCTTGGCCTTCTCTTACCTTATTGTCTCTTGCTCTCTCCATCCCTCCCACATTTCCTTCTTTTCTCTCTCTCTCTCAGACAGGTACAGCCTTAACCACATTACTTGCACTGGATCTGCTGCCACCTTGGCTTGCTCCTCTCCATTCTCTCTCTGTCTCTATATTTGCTGCAACTATGGCTTCTCCAACCAGTCGGGTTCCCTCCTTCCCACTCTTGCTGCTCCTCTCATTGTAGACTCTGTTTCTGGAGGAGCAGCAAGATGGACAGCGAGGGAACCGGAGATTAATGAATGCCCAACATGGGACAGTAACATTTCCAGTTGAAGGAGGAGTACCTCACAGATTTGATCTATACTGCACTTGCTGCTCCTCTAATGAAAGCCTGCAACTCTCATCAGCCTTGCCTCTGTAAAGGTTCAATCCCAGATCATGCAGGAACTATCATGTTGATAACATTACATAGAACTAAAATTCCTTTAATTTTTCACTCATCTCCTTTTCTGCAACTACTTGTAACGTTTCAAGGACTGATTTCCTCAATTTTTCTCTCACCGTTCTCCATGGCTGCCTGCAGAACAAGCATGCAGTTCAGGCCTGACAACATTCAGTGACCACAACAATGACAAAGTGCCTCCCTACACTCAGCAGGCATTTTTGACACCTGTATCTGCAATGTCCAATTTATAGCCTATTCTAGTTTGATTAGTTTGGAATACTTTAAAGTTAATTTCAGTGCTTACGAATTATCGCTGACTCAAATGTCCAAATTATAAAATGAATATTTCCCACCATTAATTTCTGTAGAAACTTACTTGTACAATTTTATGAGATTAGTGGTGCAATTACCTGATTTGCATTGCAAATTGGGACAGTTTAACACATCATTATTTATTAACTGCACCATCAGAATTCTAGACTGTTTGACTGATAGTTGTCAACATTTTATATTAAACTGATGTAGTTTTATAACACAACCTACCTTCCTGTTAAAGACATATCAGAGCTAAGAAGCTAAACTATCTGTGAAAACTATCCATTGATTAGAAATATTAGGTTAACATCCACATTGTCAGCAAACTCAATAGGGAACACCTGATGCACTTCAACAGTGTTTGTTCTAAATTATCATTCATTTTTTTCTTAAGAGTTTGAAATAACAGCCAGCCAACAGACTACAATAATGAACATAACGCAACATGGAATAGTAAATTCTGCTCCCATTAGTAGACAGAAAAACATTTCTGTATTCCTTACAGGAATGAATAGGCTCTTTCTTGCTGTGTAACAGAGTCTGCACTTAAATCAAAATTGCAAGTGATTCAATTTTTTTGCACTGAAGTGACACGGTGTTAGATTGCTCAAATAAAGCTATCAACCAATTTGTTTCGGTGAAAAGGCTTACTTTGAAGGAGTGGATGTTTCTATAAAATGTACACACTCTCAACATGTTTAGTTATCAGAAGAGAAGCAGGTAAAGGAAACAAAGAATTTTTGAAGTTTAAGGATAAAATAAGATGATTCAAGTAGAAGCCCAGGCTTATCAGGAGTTGGGATGCTTTTCAAAACGATAATTCAGTAGAAAACTAACAAACATTTGGAAAATGTGGAATTATGAAGAAACACTTGTTAAGGGCAAATCAAGTTTAAATGATATTTTTGAGTTCTTTGATGAAGCAACAAGAGTATTGATGAGCGTTACGTAGTTGATGTGGTGCACATAGACTTCTAAAAGGTATCTGATAAAGCGCCACAGAATCGGCTTGTAGGCAAAGTTGAAGCCCATGGAATGAAAGAGACAATGGAAACATAGGGATTATTAAAATACAGATTGTGGGGAGATATATAGGAGGTTTCCAGAGACATGTTAGTTTTTTTTCTGCTTTTTTGAAGCAGATCAGTTAGCTAGAGTTTGCTGCACCTGGCGCAATTTCAATATTTGCAGATTACAGAGAACTTCGAAGCATTGAGAACTGTGGAGGATAGTGACAAAGTTCAAGAGTAAGCCTACTCAGGCTGGTGGAATCGGCAGACAAGTGCCCAATAAAATCTAATGTGGAGAAGGGTGAAGTGATTCATTTTGTAAGGAAAATGAACAGAGGCAAGATCAAATAAGGAGCAGAATTCTAAAGGGAGTCACACTTCGGTACTTATGTGCACAAGTCACTAAAGTGGAGGGGCAAGTTGAGAAAGTGGCTCATAAAGGAGACAAGATGTTAACATTTATAAATAGCTTGAAAGGAAATCATGACGCATCTGCATAAAGTCCTGGATCAGCATCAGCTGATGCACTGTACCTAATCTTGGATACCATGCATGGATGCAAAAGCATTAGAGAGAATGCAGAAAAGAATGGCTCAAGAAATGAAGAACTTCAGTTCAATGAACAATCTGGAGAAATTGGAGTTGTTCTCTCTAGAGAAGAGGATATTCAGATATCTGATCGGGAAGTTCAAAATCAGGCAGGGTCTGAAGAAGGTGCTCTCTTATAAGGAGAAACTGTCCCTGTTGGGAAAAGGGTTGAGAACCAGAGGAAAGCAATTTAAGGTATTTGACAAATGAAATAATGGTGACATGAGGAAAAAGTTTTTCACCCAGTGAGTAGTTAGTATTTCAATGTTCTGCCAGTGAGAGACGAAGACAGATTAAATTGAAGCTTTTTAAAGCAAAGAGAATGATGATCTGCAGGGCTGATGGAAAAAAGCATGGGAGTAGAATTAGGTGTGTCATTCTTCCAGAGGACTGGCATGGAGACAATAAACCAAACGGCTTCTTTCTGTGCTGTAATCATTTGGAAATTTTATAAATTCTTACTATAGATGGTTTTAAAAAAGGTGGAATTATAACGCTTTTCTCAATTCCTGTTCTTTTACTTGTTAACCGATCAAGAATCATGTGAAAGCAAAGGTGCTAATCCTTGGGAAGTGATTGTTATTTATTCAATTATCAATATTTTATGAATAAGTCTGTGTGGTCCCCAACATAATCGAAGACAGGTAGTAAAACATTTTTGTGTGCAGTCAAATCAAGCACAAAAAGTAAAACTGTTTGCTAAACATTACCAAGTTAAGAGCTCAATTGAGGCTTGTTGGCAATCCTCATGACTACTCTCTCTGAAACCTAACAAAATAAGGAAATGCCATTCAGGCAGCCAGATGTTAACTATGTATTTATTTACACCAAGGGAATTAGAGTAAGTATAACTTATAATATTGTACCTAATAAATTCATACAATGTTCTCATAACACAGGAGAGAATTTGTTATAGTTTATTCAAAGTATCTAAAACTGTTTTTTCTGCTAAAGTGCATTGCATACAGCACAAAACAAGTTTATATCTATTATTATTCCTGGTACCAAGCACAATTTAGCATGATTGTGTGGTTAAAAAAAGTTGTGACATATTGTGACAACTGCTATGCAGCTTAAATAGAAAGCTGTCCTTGAAGTCAAGAAAGTGTAAAACATGTCAGAAAACTCTTTTTGGGAGATAGCCATTAATGTTATAAGTAGAATTCAGTTCTTCCAAGCAAATACCACTAATTGGCAAAGTAGAACACAGTAGATGTGGTACGTCTGAAGTAGAATAATACCTTACAGAAAGATGTTATGCAAATACAGAGTGCATGAACTCACTTGGCCTTAAGAAGAGTCTTGACCATTTAGCATGCATCCTTAACAGAACAAGGGATTCTATGATTAACAGAGGAGTGGATGGCTTCAATTCTAAGTTTTAATTTCTTGTTTCATAACAAATAGGAGCTGAAACATAAGTAAGCTAACAAACCCAACAAATAAATAAGTGGAGGAACATCTTATTCTTGATGCCTGAATAAATTATGCTAAGGGATAAGCAATTATTCTGACACTTTACAACAAAGACTCATGTGTAAGAAAGTAACTAGTTAGAAATTACCATATTTATTTGCATCATTAAAAGATTAGCCAGTATTTCATCCCATTAAGTTTCACTTTGAATAAACAAAGTCAAGTAATACGAGAAATTGTCTGGTTGCTGTTCAATTCTGGCACAACTCCTTCAAAGGCTGCTTATAGTAACACACTGATACTAAAAAGCAACTGGCAAGTCAGCCATCTTAAATTACAGCAAAATTATACTGCATTTGAGATGGTGCAACAGATTGACAAAACAATGCTAATGCTGAACCACTGTAAATCTGAATCTGTCACTGAACTCTCAGGTTACTGTAGCAATACTTAGAGAATATGAAAGGATCTATCCTCAAAAATCAGGAAAGCAACCAAATTTTTGAGCACAATCTACCGTGTCTTGACGAGAGTTCTGCTTTTAAGAATAATTTCATTAGTTATACTTACTGGGCTCTCAGCTAAGAGACCTAAAACTGAAGCAGAGAATTAACTACTTTTGGTACTCTTAGAGACAAAGTTCACCCACTATCTGCCAAATCTCCTGAGGAAGGGAAAAGGAAAAATTTATTTTTATCTTCCCTATTCACTCATCTAAGGTGGGTGTAGCTGATTAGGCCAGCATTTACTGCCATTCTCTAATTGCACTGGAAAAGGTGGTGCTGAGCTACCTTCTTAAACTATTGCAGTCCTTGGGGTGTAAGGATATCCAAAAGTAGTCCAGGATTTTGACCCAGTGACGTGGGCTATATAGTTCCAAGTGATGGTGTTCTAAGTATCCTGTCCTTCTAGATGGTAGAGGTCATGGGTTTGGAATTTGGTGTCAAAGAACCCAGAGTGAGTTACTGCAATGCTTTTTGGAGATGGTAAACACAGCTGCCAGTGTTGACATAAGTGAATGCTGAAGGTAGTGAAAGATGGTGACAGTAAGGACTGCAGATGCTGGCAGTCAGAGTCAATGGATGCAAAGCTGGAAGAGCACAGCAGGTCAGATAGCATCCAACGAGCAGGAAAGTCAATGTTTTGGGCCAAAACTCTTCGACCAGTGCTTGGAAGATGTTTGGGCCTACGACACGAATCTGAGGAGCTCACAAAGTGATGTCTACTGACTGAGATGATTGACTTCCAACAATCACTTTCCTCTATGATTGAGATATAACTCCAACAGCTTCTCCAGGTGGAGGCCTCACTTTTAGTGATTTATGATGCTGCGCCTTGCATGCTCTCCTGCAATCATCATTCAGCCAGGGTTGACGGTAATGGTAATGTGGGGTACATGGTGGACTATTAGGTTACACAGCTTTGCCAATGCCCCACATCACTTCACAGATACTCAGTTTTAAATTGATGGATTTTTACTAAGTCTGTCTTGTTTGGTACAATGGTAGTGCCATTTGACATGATGGAGGATATTGTCCACATGAAGGTACAACTTTGTGCCTACAGTGCCTGTACGTTGGTCACTCCTACTAATGCAGTCATTCACAGATGCATCTGTGACAGGCAGACCAATGAGAAGGAGGAAATCACCTAGGTTTTCCCTCTTGTCAGTTCTCTCAACACCTGGCATGGATCTAGCCAAGCAGCTATTTCTTTCAAGTCTTGACTGGTTCAGTCAGTAGGGTGCTGCCGAGGCACTTTTGGTGATGGACATCAGAATAACCCACCCAGAGTACATTCTACATCCTTGCGACACTCAGTGCTTCCTCCAACTGCTGTTCAACATGGAGGAAGCACTGATGCATCTGCAGAAGAGGATGTCGGTAGGCAGTACATGGTAATTAGCAGGTGGTTTCCTTTCCTGACAGTGCCACCACGTTTGGTGGGTCTGGTTTGCCAGTGGGACAAGAATTACCCAGGGATGGTGACAGCGATGTTTGGGACATAGCCACAGTCATGGAATCAGTGCAAGGCTGTTGTTTGGCTAGTCTATAGGGCAGGTCTCACAAGCCTTCAGATTTTAGTAATCTTTATTGACAGGGCTGAACTTGCTACTGTTCTGCTGCCGAGGTTGATGTTGGGTGGTCCATCCATTTCCATTCCTTTGTGTAGATTTTATAGCAGTGTGATAAAACTGAGCATAGAGCACAGTTAAGAGTCAACTGTCTGGAGTGAGATGTAGGCGAATTAAGATTTCCTTCTCTAAAGGATGGCAGACCTGATGAGGTGAAGGGTCTTTTCTGTATTGCACAATCTATGATAATCGTGAACCAGGTGTTTTGTTCCAATAACTGACAATGGCTCCAAGGTCGCTATTTTAGATTTTTTACTGAATTCCAAATTCACTATCTTCCATGGTGAGATTTGAACCCTTGTCCCAGGACATTTGCTTAGGGCTGTAGATTATTACGGCACTGCCTCCCCAGAACCTGCTCAAGAACAACTTCCTCTGTCAACCTAGCACCAACATCAAAGAGTCATAGAGATGCACAGCACGGACCCTTCGGTCCAACTTGTCCATGCCAACCAAATATCCCAACCCAATCTAGTCCCACCTACCAGCACCCAGCCCAGATCCCTCCAAACCATTCCTATTCATATACCCATCCAGATTCCTTTTAAATATTGCAATTGTACCAGCCTCCACCACTTCCTCTGGCAGCTCATCCCATACACGCACCGCCCTGTGCATGAAAAAGTGGCTCCTTTGGTCTTTTTTATATAGTTCCCCTCTCACCCTAAACCTATGCCCTCTAGTTCTGGACCCCCCAACCCCAGGGAAAAAGACTTTGTATATTTATCATATCCATGCCCCTCATGATTTTATAAACCTCTATAAGGTCACCCCTCAGCCGCCGACGCTCCAGGAAAAACAGCCCCAGCCTGTTCAGCCTCTCCCTATAGCTCAAATCCTCCAACCCTGGCAACATCCTTGTAAATCTTTTCTGAATCCTTTCAAGTTTCACAATATCTTTCCAACAGGAAGGAGATCAGAATTGCATGCAATATTCCAACAGTGGCCTAACCAATGTCCTGTACAGCCGCAACATGACCTCCCAAACTCCTGTATTCAATACTCTGACCAATAAAGGAAAGCATACCAAATGCAATCTTCTGTATCCTATCTACCTGCGGCTCCACTTTCAAAGAGCTATGAACCTGCACTCCAAGATCTCTTTGTTCAGCAACACTCCCTTGGACCTTACCATTAAGTGTATAAGTCCCGCTAAAATTTGCTTTCCCAAAATGCAACATCTCGCATTTATCTAAATTAAACACCATCTGCCACTTCTCAGCCCTTTGGCCCATCTGATCAAGATTACGAGAATTGGAAGGCTCCAAAAGTTAGACATTTATTAAGTGAGTTATGGTCAATATGATGTTCATTGGTTACTGTTGGAACTTTTTCTTAAACACAAAAGGAATTGTCCTAATGATGGGATGATAATTCTTACACAGAAAGCACAATGACTTAGTCCAATCATTTTCCCTTGTATCCCTGACAGTAAGGTGAATATACTGGAGTGAGAGCATGGGAATATTAATAGCATAAATAATAATTAACTGTGGTCACAGATACACTTAGAGGAAGATTTTGCCCAACTGTGGTTTTAGTGTCAATCTGTCCTGTAACTAATCTTTTAATTACAATTTCCTCTGGTTGTCTCAGTTTCTGTTTGGGAGAGTTGCTGAACATTGGAGAAAATTTCAACATCTGTGATGATTGATAGGGTTGTTCTGCTTCAGCTTGATGACATTATTATTAGAATTTATAAATGCTGTATTGAAAAGAACATTCAGACTTGCAAACGTCCACCACAGGGACAAGCATTTAGGTGAACTTATTAATAGTCAGTTCTATCCAAAAATGACTACTCTGGCAAATTTCCATCCTTATATAAATATTCATGATTGTAGCAGTTCATCTATCTTCACCCAATTGTGTAAGGTTGCTTACTTTGTGAGCTAAAGACATGTGTCTTCCATACTGAAATGCCATTTCTTGAACCTCAGCATCATGATTTGCTAGTTGCATTGCACCTTGACAACACTTCGCCAGCAAAGCACCATGGGATAAAAATATCCGCCTCTCCCAGTTAGTCATCAGGATGTCTTCAGTAATTTTCTCCTAAGAGCAAAAACATAATTATCATTTCCATGGGATCATGAGAAATAATAACCAATTGCAAATGACGTACCAGTAATAAAAGCAGAAGCAGAACTAAGCAAACCTGGGGATGAAAGAGAACATAATCAGTCCAAATTTCAAAACAAATGTTGACAGATAGTCTCATGTTTGAATTATCCCAATTGCAAAGAGAAACCAATGTGGTTTCATCATTCATATGTTAGAAACTTCAGTTATTAACGTCAAACTGAATCATGTATCATTTATGAGATAATCACTAGTCCCTCGATTCTCGTGCTTTTATCAAATGGTTCATTTACTTGATGCTTAAAAAACTGCAAGTGCTGGTAATTGAACAATTAATAGCTGCCTACAATGAGATCTCTAGGTGGTGAGAAACAAAATGAAGTTACTTTAGTATGGCCATCCAAACAATTCCATTTCTCTCAATACTGAAAATATCTCACCAAATAAGCAGCATGTTCTGGTAGTCTCATTTTAAAAACAAACCTAGTTGATTTGAATAGCAAGAAATCGAAGAAAATACTAATTTCCTAACACTGTTTTGCTTTGTTGGTCTGCATAATGGAATGGCAGAGTAAATGCAAGGAGGCCTACATGATAGACCAGGTGAAAGTAGCATACTGTCAAACTGTAAAACTGCTGTTTGGGCATTATCTGTGGAAAGAAAAACAAAATTAATGTGTTGGGTCCACTGGACTTGAAATGCTAGTTATGTTTTTCTCTCCATAGATGCTGGCCAACCTGCTGAATTTCTGCAGCACTTTCTGTTTCAGCATCTGCAGTTCTTTGTTTATTTTAATGTATGGTTCTTATGGGAGTCTCCCTAGGCCTGAAGATCCACGTTCTGGATTCAGGCTTGGGTGTGTCATAACATGTTGAGCAGGTTGATTAAAAATATCTAAAACCGTATTCTCAGCCTCTATAATGTTGCTCGCTTTATCTTTGTAGGTTGTTTGCAGCAAATGAAGATTTAGCGAAGAAACTATCATTCCTTGCGAAACAGATGACAATTATCAGTTTGGGCCTCCCTTTCGAATCACGCATATCGGTTTGTTTTTCCAGATGTATTTACACCCAGCTTGGAAATTGGAAGAAAGAAGGGTGCAATAAAAAAAATGCCTCCAATAACATTAAAGAACATTTTGGAGTTCAGATCATCTTTCTAACATGGCAGCAATTTTGATTTTATGGGATTTGTGTTTTCCTGAAGACACAGCTCCAGAATTATGAATCCAGAGAATGTGCCATACGTTGTTGCATGAATGCCAATGTATTGTTACTACAATGTGATACCCAAAACTGAATTGCTAGCTCAAATGGAGTCTCAAGCACAAATATCGCTCCCTCACATTTGAAATCCAGTCTCTCTTCAAGTAAAAAGGCTGCATTCCATTAGGCTTACTCTACCATCATTCTTACAACAAAGTATTTTACTTTCTTACTATTTATGCTTTGGATGCACCATTTAACAATATTCAATTAAATAATGGGAAGATCGAAGTCATTGCTTTCAGTCTCTCCTCCAAATTCTGTCCCCGAGTTCACAACTCTAGCCTCACGATGGCAACAATCTGAAATAAAACAAGCCTATTTTGAATCCTGGAGTTGTATTTGACTGTAAGATAAATTTCTGACCTAATGTCTGTGCTATCATTAGGAATGCTCATTTTTATCTCTATAACACCCCAGTTCATCTGCTGCTGAAGCCCTCAATCATGCCTATGTTGCCTCTTTACTCATCTTCCAAAATCCACATTGGGGGTTATCCAAAACCCTTTGGCTATATCATTACTTTCACCAAGTTCCCTCGTCATCCCCATACTTGCTAACCTACATCATTTCCTGGTCAAAGAGTGCTGGGTTTTAAAATTTGCACCCTTGTTTTTTTAATTCCTCCACCCAACCAACCTGACCTCTGTAATGCCCTCTACTCTTACAGCCCCGAGATATCCAAATTCTCTTTTTGTGATTATTTGTGAATCTTCTATTCAAGTGCTCCATCACTGGTTGCTGTGCTTTCAATTGCCTAGATTCTATGGCCTAGAGAACCCCTCCTACATCTCTCCATCTCTTTTCCTTCTCTATGATGCTCCAAAATTTTGGTTACTTAATCTAATATTCCCATATGCAGCTCAGCGTGTTATTTTGTTTTATAATGCTCCATGTAGCAGTTTGAGACATTCTGTTGAAGATGCTACATAAACACAAGTTGCTTTAGTAGTAAGTGATTTTACATGTATAACTTCTTTTCCAGACCTCCACTTTAATGGACCACTATTAACAAGATTGAAGAACTACAGATTATGTATACAAATGCACAAAGCTACCAGATCCAGTTCCTAAAACTTGTATGCATTGGTTTACAATTACATCAATACTGTTCAATCATTCATATCTGTTCATTCATAAGTTATTTATGTTTATTAGAGTCATCTGTGGATTATAATTTAAAACAAAACTGGAGCACTGATATCAAAGTGAAACTAAGGGGTGCACGCTAGTTTTTTAATTCCAATTTTTAGAACTGGGTTTGAAACCAGACCAGACTAATGGGCTGAAAACCTTCTCTGAGAATTGGCAAACAAGAGATGGACTTGGTCATCAGCTGCTGGGCTACAGCATAAAATCAAACTCAATTTTTCATAATTCATTCTACTGTTGTGATGATACATGCTTTGAGGAAAAGCCTGTTCTCTGCTTTTAAACACAAAGTGAAAATAAGGTAATTCTGGGAAGGTGTCCTGAAGTCATGGGAAGAGGTCAACTGGTCTACCAAAATTAATACAAGTTGGATATTAGATCGCACAACTTTATATATTATGGCTATAAACTACATAGTGGATATCAGTCTACTAAACAGAACAGATCCTAGTGAAGCACAGATAGGGGACTCTGAGAATAGAGCAAGCACTAGATATTACATGCCCCTGCTGGGTGTTTTCTGTGTTATGGTGGTGGTTGCGTTGGGGGGGGGGGGGGGGGGGGGGGGGAGGTGTATCATTTTGGATAGGTGCCTAGCCCACCATCTTCTATGCACCTGAGTTCAATGCATAAATGAGGGAAGGGTCCAAAATTTGCAGTCCTCCACATGTAAATAAATAATTAAGGTACAATTCAGTTCATTAAAAGTTCAACTGACCCACAATATTACCCTGTCCATGTCACAAGAATGATTAGTGTAGGATGGCTGGCAACAGAGGGCAGCCAGTTTTTATTTTACAAAGCTCTTACAAATACTGGAAGGAAATACTATCTTTGGAAGGTTCCCTTCACATATTAAGGGCCCATTCCTATCAAAGGCAGGATCACCAACTTCCTCCCTACCTTTCACAGGCTTCTAAATCAACACTCCTCTCATGTTGCCCCTGCTGTTCAGGAGGTCTAATGGGGGCCTTGTTGCAGTGCCAGCCACAATCAATACAGAGTGCTGGAACTGCCAATCAGATTGGCCGGCAGCACTGAATGGTAGCAAGTTCTAATATCCACATAATTTAATTTGTCCTCAGCACAGGCTACAGGGCAGTCTTCCTCCAGGCTTATTGGAGGCAGGGTGGGGTGGGCTAACATAATGGAGGGCAAGTTAGATAACATTGGAATTGCAAGAGGGAGGGAAGTGAGGGAGAGGGGGAGAGAGACTCAGAGAAAGAGTGAGAGAAAGAGAGAGTGAGAGAGGCAGAGAGAGACGCACATGGGGGGGTGGTGGTGAAGCAAAGGTTTGTGATCCTTTAAGACATATCTTTCCTGTATCAATGATTAACTGGAAATTGATCTTTTTAATGTGAAATATCATAATCCTGTTATTAATGGCAGAATTATGCTGATTTGACAGTATGGCATGGCACAGTTGAGGATTTGCCATTTTTTTGTGGATAGGTTAAAGGAAAGTTTGCTGAGCAGGGAGCTTTCCTACACTAAATTTGGAAGCATTTGATAGCCACACTGGAGGAATAGTTTCTGTGCTCACAACTACATTATGTTTATTCGCATTAATGACAGACTTGCGCACCTCACCCATCATCTAGTACCCACATCCACCTCTAATTGACCAACTGATTAAAACATTGGAATTGAAGAAACAATGGATGAGAGAAAGGTCAAGATTCTACTGAGTTTAACTTGTACTACATTGGCAGTGAAGTGATAAAACATGGATGGAATTGCCGATTAAAGTTCCAGCAGCAATATCCTGAAGGAAGAAGACAGTCTTTGTGATGAGGAGAGGGAAGACTCGTCAATTTTTGTCAGCAATCAATGGTCCAAGGTTAGGCACAGCACGCTGGAGAGTCATACTGTTGGTACTTAAGGTCAACTTCATAAAAACATTTCTGTATTTTCTTTTCACTGACAGCAGCCAGCCTTTAATCTGAGTTATGGTTCTTTTCCAAACAATCCAATGTAGAGTGAAATCCAGGTTCCAAGAGATCAAAAAGGCAGTGTCCTAACTGATTTCACCGTTCCCCTTCACCCTCAATCATAGCACAAAGGAAAATTCAATAATGCAACATGGATTGTGAAATGTCTTCTATGCTTAACTCAAGATTTCCATTATTGCAGAATTTTCTTGCAAGAGCTGTGATACTTCCAATGCTAGGACTAGTGAAATTGGTGTAAACAGATTTTTACCCATTTTGACCAAAAGTGTTTACCTTCTCAGAAACAGAACAAATAAATGTTTCCCTTTAATGTATACTATCCTTTTATTCATTGATTGTATAGAATGTGCAGATTTTTTAAATACCCTATATCCACACAATTTTCCTCAAATAGTTCATGCTTTTACAAAGGGAACACAAGAAAATAATTACATTACCTCATCAATTCTAGCATTTTCATAATATACTCCTTGAACTAAGTCTCCAATTGCACTTGATACAAGCTCCACAACCTGCAGAAAGAAATAAAGACGTCATTCAGGATTATGAGGACAGCCTCTCTTGCCAACGGAAATTCTATACTGTCTCAACTATTTATAAATGACAATCAGATTCTACTGTGCAACAGAACTTCCAACAGCAATGATAATCTTATTTCCTTTTGTTTCAAAGGGTTAGCAGTCAAGTCTCTCAAGTCACACTGAATAGAAATTGCCAATCTTTCAAACAATTAAAAACCTGATAGGAGAACATCATGCTAAATTGAAATCAAATTCTAAAATTGTGGGGAGGTCATAATTTAATTCTTTCTCTACTATTTCATAAATTGTATGGACAAAAGTGAACTCAAGTGAAGGGAAACATATAAAGTGAGTGATGGTCTTAACCAAAGTCACCTTACGTTGTGAGTGATGTGATTAGCATTCTATTCCAGTTAATTTAAGTACTAAAGAACTATCAGTTACACACATCTGACAAAAAACTGGAGTCAAACATCTTTGTTAGTAGCAAAGATTTTAAGGAGCTCAATTTTGGCCACATCAGTTCTGAGTCAGTCAGAATTCTGAATGATGCAAGTCACTTGCATGTTGCGTTTGTTCTCAATTTTACCCCTTCTTGCACTTACATCAAGTTTTCATTGGAAAAGGGGTCTTAAAAGTGAAATTTTGAGAGTGACAGAGTAGGTATTTATGTCACAATACATGCAGGTAGTTTCCAAGCAATTTTTACTCTCTTGACCTATTACATAGAAAGCAGGATTCACAGTATATCTACAAAGTCAAATATATCTCATCTACCAGCAACATGCACTATGCAATAATGTAGGTCTTACAGTACACTGCAAAACAAAAAAGCATAATTAAAAGCAGGACTATTAATTGTGCAACAATTCCACATTAACCAATACCACTCTCAACAATTCTGCACTGTTACTATATATTAAAAAAAAACATTTTTTCTCCCTTGAATCCAGAAGGTTTAAGTTTGTAGTCCAGAGTAAACATGGTTCTTAATCAGTCATGTTGCCCTTTGAGTAACTAGATCCTTGAGGAAATATTGTAGCAATATGAGCTGCTGCAGTAACCCAAGGACAATACTCCTACAGTGTTACCAGATGTGTTGCGTTATTTAACATGGGAATACAGAAAATGAAGGTTTTTTGGGAAAGTATCAGATAAGCCCCATTCCCAAATCCGAACGGATTGAGTATCGCCAACAGGTCTATGAAGAACTGTAACCAAACTCCCAGCAAAGGATTGTATTACAGTTCATACAAGCCTCATCCCAAGATTCTTCTGATGCCTGAGACACATAATACAAATCAATCACTCACAAAAATGTTATGGTTTGTGAAACAGTCTGTGCCTAGAGACTGGCAGATCAACAGCCACCGGTAATATGAAGAGGAATTCACGAAGACACCAAGTCCTGTTCTAAATGTCAATGTGATAGCATGAACTCGTAACAATGGATTGAGCTGTGGATAACTAGCTATTTTCTGCCTTTGCTGTAACACTAGACTCCAAACACGGCAAGCAGAGACTTTGCTCTCTTTCAGCACTGATCCTAAGCAACATTAGGACAGCCAAAATTTTAAAAGCAAAGACCAACGGGCTAAATGTTTTAAAATCAAAGATAACAGAAGTAAAATTGCAGATGTTCCTATTTGGTTTGCAATTGTCAATTTTTGTAACATTAGCACAAATTGAATCAGAATTATTGAATAATTAGGAACTCAGTTAACCTTATTCCCTACATACTGTAACAATAAAGTACACATTCACATCTATCACTCCTCCTAACACACAAGTAACTGAAAGGATTTTTTCCAGATTGCAAGGCTCAGTCCAATAATGCATTTTATTGCTGATATTATTTCAGGAAATTATATTATACAATTCTGAACAAAACTTGCCTGAAACATTACATAATATGAAGATTCCAAGTGCTCCATTTCAAAGTTCACAACCCAAACGTTAGTACTGGCAATATTTCTCCAGCACTTCATGGATCACTAACATAGTTCTTATTCGGAAAGAATGATTGCAGGTGTCAGCACTTATCCTTAGAGAAATGAATTTCTTTTGTATTTAACAGAGTACCAATGCTTTCCACAACTTGACATTGACAATAGCAAAATTACTTTATGAATTAATGTGATGACAAAACAAAGGATCAAACAATTTTTAAAATTAAAAATAATATGCAAAAGCATCGCTCATTTTCACTCAATGGTGAAAATTGTGCTCCTAGAATACTGTCAATAACCAAGTCACTAGGAGATACTGAGGAGTGTCAGCAGTGACTCTCCTTTCTGAACCTTACTGCATGTTCAGGCTCATGCCCAGCAGCAGAGATAAGCGTTCTGAGGCACGACTTGATACAAAGGAGCTCTTCAGATTAAACAATAAGTATGTCAGTGGGGACAGAGTCTGTCCAAATTGTTTTTGTTCATTGGATATCACATTGTCTGTAGCATGCAGATTTTTACAAACTGCCATAATGACAGCACTAATTGGAATTCCCCAAGCTTCTCAATTTGTTCACATTTGTTTGAAGCTTTCACACCAATTCCTCACTTATTCTCCTCTCTCCCATCCAGCTTTGCTCTCAATCGCCAGTTAGTGATGCCAGCTTTCTTCTCATGCTCCACTTCAAAACGGAGGCTTTCTTCCTCTTGTGCTCCAGTTCAAGGTGGTATTCTCCCTATCTTTCCTTCCAATTTTCATGCCGGTGTTGTATTGTTTCTCCACCCACCCTGGCCATTGTGCTTCCACTCTCTCCTCATGTCATAATTGATGCAGACCCTTTGTTGCCTCAACCCCAATCCTACTCTAAAACTCATTCACCTCTGAACATCATCTTAAACTCACCCATGAACCAAGTTTTTGCTAAGTCTCAGATATTCCAATATTTGTTTTCTACTTCCATTTGCAAAGGTCATTTTTGACATTTTTATGTTATTGATGTTTCATAGCACAAAGGGAAAGTTTAGGGCTTTCAGGTATTACCGGATGTTTATCTCCTTGGCTGATTGTAAATTTCCATAGATGACTCCCTACCTTCCATTCTACTTCAGATTCACACAATGCTGCCCTCACTGTGGCTGAGTGCACTTTCTTATAACATGCTTCATATCTCTTACCAGTTCTCATCTGCTTCTGCTACTTCAAGCAGTTGAACTATGCAATATGGGCGAGAACTTCTGATAACATTTCAATTTTGCTAACAGTAGCAGCAATTGGCAGGGAGTGGGGAGGGGTAAGGAGAGAGCCAGTGATTATGCAGAGGGTGAAAGAACTTGCAGGGTCACTGAGGGGTGAGCAAGAACCAGCAGTAAATATGTGTGACAAGAAATAAAACTTGCTGGAGAAATTCAACAGGTCTGGCAACATCATTGGAAAGAAAGCAGAATTAACAGTTTGAGTACAGTGACCCTTCTTTAGTAGAGACCTGTGTCTGGAGCAGGTACCATGAACTTCAGAAGTAAACTATTGTCTGGGCACTCCCATTGGGGAAGCATTAACCCTTCTTGGGACTTTACTCCAGTGAATACTTCAGGAGAAACATTTCATAATAGGAAAATTGCAGACAACAGAACCTGCACAAAAAAAACAATCCCAAGACATTTTCCAGTCTGAAACTGTAGAAGTCAAGTAAGGTGAATAAGTCAATACATACTTTCTGCAAAAAAATGACTTTTGGATTTCAATGTTGACAAACACAGCATTTTTAGCAGTATTGAGTAATAATTTCACTGATCAATTGAGGTTGCACCAGAATGCAAAGTCAGGAAATTTCTGATAACTAGAATTAAATCATAATACATCAGCTCTGAAACGATGTCAACAATTGACCCATCACAGTTAATGTTCTACACTCAAAAGGTCATTAGCAACCCCAAATCACACTATACAAAACAGCAAACCTATATTAGCAAATAGAAGCAATACAGACTTCGAGGTCCATATTTTCATTTATGTTAAAGTTGCATTTGTTAACATAGAATGATAGTGCAGTACTTATAGGTCAGAGTCATATAGCTCATAAGAGGTTCTTTGTCCCATCGAATCTGCGCCAACTTAATCCTTCTTTCCAGCACTTAGACCATAGCCTCGAATGCTCATCCACATACCTTTTAAAGGTTAGTGAGGTTTCCCAATTTTTTGTTTAAATTGTGGTTTAATCTTGACAAACATGTGGTGATTATTGCCGTGTCAACACTAGGATTGAGGCGATTAATTTAATTTCTTCTGCGTGGGCAGCACGGTGGCACAGCAGTTAGCACTGCTGTCTCACAGCGCCTGAGACCCGGGTTCAATTCCCGACTCAGGCGACTGACTGTGTGGAGTTTGCACGTTCTCCCAGTGTGTGTGGGTTTCCTCCAGGTGCTCCGGTTTCCTCCCACAGTCCAAAGATGTGCGGGTCAGGTGAATTGGCCATGTTAAATTGCCCGTAGTGAGAGGTAAGGGGCAAATGTAGGGTATGGGTGGGTTGCACTTTGGCGGGTCGGTGTGGACTTGTTGGGCTGAAGGGCCTGTTTCCATACTGTAAGTAATCTAATCTAATCTAGATTTATTGACCACATACTTGCTGACCAAGCCAAACTTCCCTTCCAGGTAGCTCCCCTAGCTTTGTCTTGAACTTGTCATTCCTCCAGTTTATCCCATTTCTATTCTGTTCTGAGTAAGACTAAATCCTTGCTCCCTTAACAACAAACTTCCCTTCTTGAACCCTTTGATAGTTGAAAGTTTGAATGGCTCCTTGCGTTAAAGATACAAATCTCCCTTTCAACATTTTTAACATCAAATGCATGCCATAAATAAGCATCAGGTCCTGTTCAATCCATATTTAATTAAAGAAATAAACAGTCAAACGTCCTCGCATCATATTTTCCCTAAATCAATTCACTTTATTCAGGGAAAAGTATTGTTGCAGGATGGATTTACTGCTAATTCAACAACTATTAGATTTACTTTCAGGAACTCCTTCTTTCGTTCTATGTTAGAAACTAGAACTGCAAGAGCAGATAGAGCCTTTAGTAGTCATAAAATCTCCTTGCAAAAACGGCTAATGGTCAAAGTGATCTAAAAATCATTCAGGAAAGATTAAACACACTGATTTCGCACAATAGAAGGAAATTATCTAAAGATGAGGCTTTCTAGAACTTTGAATTTGTGCTTTAACCACTGTTATTCTGAAATGAGTTTTAATGCCTCTGCTTTTGATAGAGAATTAAAGCTCTATTGTCTTCTATTAACTGATCAGCCTTCTGTTTGGAAGAATCTTAAACTACCATAAGACTTGTGTTGCATACTTCAATTCCCAGTGGATGTCAGCGGTTTGGGGTACACCAACAGATCTGGTATCCTGTATACATATTCCGGAGAAGACGACAGCAAGTCATTCATAAAATCTGGTGGATAACAAAGGACTACAATTGTACAAATTCACAGAGTGACGGATGAGCAGTTCTATTATGACATACATTGCCTGTTTCTTTAAGAAGATGGCATGACTGAAATTTTAAAAAAGTAATGGCTAGAGTTATTATTTTGACAATGCAATTTACTTCAATTTTACTAAAACACTATACCATTAGTATTAAGTTTTAAGGCATTGATGGCAAATTGTGGACCTAATCAAACTGAGAAAGGTAAAGTTCAATTGGACATTGTGGAAGCAATAATGCTACTGTGGAGACAGCCCTATAAAAAGTAGACAGAATCATCAAATAATTGTAGGTGGTTATTTAGCCCATCACTGTCATGTTAACTCTTTGGAAGAGCAACTCAAGAGTGCCACTTCCTCATCATTACTCTGTTGCCCTACCAATAAAAAGTGAAGTCTGCAGATGCTGGAGATCAGAGCTGAAAATGTGTTGCTGGTTAAAGCGCAGCAGGTCAGGCAGCATCCAAGGAACAGAAAACTCGACGTTTCGGGCATAAGCCCTTCATCAGGAATCTCTTTTTACTCGAAGAGATTCCTGATGAAGGGCTTATGCCCGAAACGTCGAGTTTTCTGTTCCTTGGATGCTGCCTGACCTGCTGCGCTTTAACCAGCAACACATTTTCAGCTCTGTTGCCCTACCACTAATTTTTCTATTTATCTGCTCATTCAATTCCCATTTGAAAGCCAAGTTGGTATCTGCCTTAACCATGTTCTCAGTCCTATATTCCACCAAAAAGATTTTCCCCATGTTACCTTTTGGCTATTTGCCACATAACTTGAATCAGTATCCTTTAGTCCTCAATTTGTCTATCAATAGAAAGATCTTCTTTTCTTGACTGCTCATGATTCTTAAAATCTCACTTTTCTACCTTCTGAAAAGAAAACAATTCCATCTTCTCCTATTTAACCATGTAACTGAAATTTTTCACCCCAGAACCATACACACTTTCCTGACTCCTCTCTTTAGTCTTCACAGACATCCTATAGTGCGGTAGGCACCATTAGACACAATATTCTAATGAAGGTGAACCAGAGTTTCATAAAAGGTTCATCATCATGTTGTGTCTTATGCCTAAACAACTTCAGGTGTTTCACAAATGACCTTGTGGAATGTTCACTGAAGATGGCATAGTGGAACACTGCTGTACTCCTCAGATAATGTGTGTCTGCATGCATTGGACAACCTCCCCTTTAACTCACCAATCTAATAAATCACACTCCGCATATTCACATTATGTGCAGCTACCCTAAGCAGATTTTGTTACTTTCCCCCTTATTCTGACATCCACCTCACAATACATAATTTCTTGTTCTGATGTTTTATATTTCCCTCCCTAATATTATTGCGAGGTTCCAAAAACCCCAAAAGCATTTGCAAATTATCCAAAGAATAGGATCTTACCTTTGCTTGGATGCAATGCATTCAGCTTGTACAAGTTCCATCTCCTCAAGAGCTGATATCAACAACTTAGGAATGCAAAGCTCTCCCTCGTGCCCCAGCCTTCCAACTGAACTCTCATCTGCCATGTTCTATTTCAATGTTCGCTTGCTTACAGCCCTGGAAGTTATTCAGTTTATTACTTTTTTGCTAATTTCCTATCTTGTTTTGTAAATTCTGACTTCAGAATAATCTCCTTCCTTCAACCAATGTCAGTGGTTCTGATGTGGAACCTGAGTCTGCTGATTGTTCACCGTCAGCCCTCAAAGTACTCTGCAGCTATTCAGTAATAATGAGATGATTCTCTACAAACTCCCATTCTTTGGTCAGGGCTGCAAGTCAACAGCATATTCTTGTTCTAGCATAGATCAAAGCTGCTTAATGACATTGTACATAGTGACATTAAATCATCTCAGGGTCATCATTTTATAAAGAATGGAATCAGTCTTAAGTTAGTTGCCCATTTCACCTTCTGAAAATCAAAATATAACCATTATGAGAGTAACTCTGCATTAATAGATCTGGAATGAACACTTTGAAATGTACTGAAAACAGTCTCTGTCAGTCAATGAAGAGATATTAAGCAATGTATTACAAGAGACACATTCTGCTTCGCATGAGCTAAGTAGTGAAAGGTTGATGGCTCAGAATGTTTGCTATGAGTAGTCAGTAATTTATTATAACAGCTGTGCAACACTATTCAGTTATATAGGAAGTGAATGGGGTTATCACAATTTTTCGACCATAAATTGAGTGTCACTACATCAATCATAAGCAGATGCTTTATGCAATACATGATTCATGGGCTAATAGCCTGATGTGCATGACAATCTGAAGCACCCTTGCCTTTGAATCTAAAGGCTGCAGGTTCAAGTCCCATGTCGGAACAGTGTTGTACTCAGTAATTGATGCACTGTCCTACACGATGCTAAACCTATTTAGATGGACGTAAAAATAAAATCTCATGATAGTCTTCGTTGAAAAAAAACAGGATGTTCTTCTGGAATCCGGTGAACATTCATCCCTTGACCAACATTATGACAGCTGATTAACTGGTAATTCATCTCGCTGCTGTTTGTACAATGTAGCTGAGTGTATACTGACTGCTGCTTTCTAGCTACAAAGAAAATGACTAAATTCCAAAAGTAATCCACTGGCTTTCTTCTTCCTGTGACAATATCCTCTATCAAATAGCAGACTTATTTCTTGCCTGAAAAATTGACAATGAATTTGGTTCCATTTTCAAGTACCTCATTTGATTCACGGTGTTTGTGAACCACTTGTTTCATACACTGGCTTGTCCATACTCAAAAGAAAAATATTTATACTAAACATTAGAGTTATAGGCAATCTGGAAACGATTCCAAACCTTTTTTTTCTGTATAGTCCATGAATGAAACTATCACGTATGCCATAATTCATATGGGAAAGTCACAAGATTCAGTACAGTAAAGCATCTCAAGCTGAAACAAGCTTCACAAATGATGCTATAAAATCAACATAATCAGAGGAATATCTAATCTAAATCATGAACAGTCTTTAACATATAAACTGCTAACACAAATCATTTAGGAACATGCCTAATAATTAAAACATAAGGTTAAAAATTTGTCACCACATTAATTCAAATTCAATAATTTTTAAAACAAAGAATGCTTCATCAGATTTTATGGAGGCAAAATCTTATATATAGTATTTGAAAAATAAGCATAGAGAAGTAGATGAAGAAAGAGTAGGGAAATGAGATTATGGCTAGTGCCTACATAACACAATAGACCAAAGGCTTCATTCTCTGCTCTTTGAAGCATATAATATGAACAGATAGAAGGAAATGGTTTCCTAAGCTTTATTCTTAGACTGATATGAAATATGAGTATCAATGCTTTACCAGATCGTGACTCCCTCAATTTAACTGAATTGGCAGAATCACAGTTCATCATCCATGATTCCATATACAAAACAGATGCAGAACAATTAAGCTAGTGAGATCTGTTGTAATAAAGCAAGAAGTTTAATATTATTGTACCCACTACATTATGCAAAAATCATCCTTATGCCCTACAGCAATGTCACCTTTATGACTCTTAAATCTATAGCATAGGACTTTGGTTACAAAAGAAAGCTGTGCATAACGGGTGTGAAAAGTTTTTAAAAAATTATTTGAATACATTACAACAAATAATAGTTGAGTCGAAGACTGTAATTTAATCTCTGGATTCTGTAGACACAAACTGCTCAGGTTTCACTTTTGCACTTTAGGACATCTGAACAGCATGATTGAGTTACAGTAATGCAATACCTTTCTGTGATTCACAGGGTGCTGTACTCTCAAATAATGACATTACCAAGAGCTGCAACACCCTTTGAGAATTGGGCAATTCCACAAACAGAACCCAGCATGAACTGCGCTGCACATTCAACTCTCAATCACGAGCATGCTCTGATGTTATTTTCTTTCAAAATACAGCAAAAACAGTGTATATTACATAAAATAACATGGATAGCTAAAATAAAGGAGGTTAGCCCATCCAGGAGTTCAAATGACATTTAAATTATGGTCATTTGAACTCCTCGATCGAGTTACAGCTTTGCCACTCACTCCCAAGTATCTATGATTGTTTATACCACACATGTAGTCTCCTGAGTGTTGAGATATGGAAAGGGTACCGGTCATTTCAAAAGCTTTCAGTCAAGAAGCTAGCAAAATACAAAGCCCAATTAATTTAATTTTGAAACATTTTCTGTTCATTAAATAATAAAAAGTAGAAATACAGCTAACAATGGAATAGTTCCAAAATCTCTGATGTCAAATAATAAAATGAAGCCAACATATTTCAAGCATCATAGACGTATGTTTTATGCTTCATTAGTATCATTCTGAACTACTCTGCAGTATCCTAAAACCAGATGGTCACAGACATTCTACAAATGAATTCTACATCTGGTTAAAGAGGACCAAAAGAGTTGGGGGGAGAAAAAAAAGGTTCCTCCACTTTGCTCCATACCATTACCTCTGGAATGTCTTAAATATGGAGTTTGGTGACTTCCCTACCTCTTGGTTCTATTGCCCTTTGGGCAATATCATTCACTATTTATCAGCTTTCACATGCTCTCTGACAACATCTTGGTCATCCCCTTCCACAGTGTCCACGATGTCATGCAATACCCAATCCAGGATTAGTCACAATTATCCCCAGTGAAACACTAAGAAGACTGAGGTCATCACCCATAGCACCTACCATAAATATCACTCCCTCAACATTGATTCCTCCCAGTTCTGGCTCTTTTCATCAGCTAAAAGAAACTGTTTACAATCTGTGCTCACTACCTAACATCAAACTGGGGTTCCAACTCAATGTATTTTCTATCACCCTTCATCTCATCATCCATTGAACCCTTCTGCATGCAAATGAAACTTAACTGATAAGATTACCTGAACCATGGTAGGTTGATGGAGAAAGTGAAGTCGCATGGGGTTCAGGGTGTACTAGTTAGATGGATAGAGAACTGACTGGGCAACAGGAGACAGAGTAGTAGTGGAAGGTAGTTTCTCAAAATGGAGAACTGTGACCAGTGGTGCTCCACAGGGATCCGCGCTGGGACCACTGTTGCTTGTGAAATACATAAATGATCCGGAGGAAGGTATAGGATGCCTGAATAGCAAGTTTGTAGATGACACTAAGATTGGTGGAGTAGCAGATAGTGAAGGAGACTGTCAGACAATGCAGCAGAGTATAGATAGATTGGAAAGTTGGGCAGAGAAATAGCAGATGGAGTTTAATCCAGGCAAATGCAAGGTTCAATTCAAGAGCTAACTACACAGTAAATGGAAAAGCCCTCTGGAAAATTGATGTACAGAGAGATTTGGGTGTTCAGGTCCATTATTCTCTTTTGGTGGCAACGCAGGTCGATAGAATGGTCAAGGAGGCAGATAGTATGCTTTCCTTCATCAGACGGGATATTGAGTACAAGAGTTGGCAGGTCGAGTTACAATTGGATAGGACTTTGGTTCGGCCACATTTGGAATACTGCGTACAGTTCTGGTTACATTACCAAAAAGATGTGGATGCTTTAGAGAAGGTGCAGAGGAGGTTCACCAGGATGCTGCTTAGTATGGAGGCCACTGGTTATGAAGAGAGGTTCAGGAGATTAGGATTATTTTCATTGGAAAGATGGAGGTTGATGGGGGACCAGATTGAAATCTACAAAATCATGACAGGTATAGACAGGGTTGATACCAAGAAGCATTTTCCCAGATGGGAAGATTCAGTTACTACGGATCAAGAATTCAAGGTGTGTGGGGAAAACTTTAAGGGAAATATGCGTGGAAAGTTCTTTATGCAGGGGTTGGTGGGTACCTGGAATGCGGTGCCAGCAGAGGTGGTAGAGGAGGGCACGTCTAGTGTCATTTAAGATGTACCTAGACAGATACACGAATGGGCAAGGAGCAGAGGGATACAGGCCCTTAGAAAATAGACGACAAGTTTAGATAGAGGATCTGGATCAGCGCAGGTTTGGAGGGCAGAAGGGCCTGTTCCTGTGCTGTAATTTTCTTTGTTCTTCAATGACTTCAGTTTTCCTGACCGATTTCTCATTCTCCATAGCCTAAATGTCAATTCATTCAAAATTCTACTGCTTGCACTCTATTTTGCATGAAGTCTCAATTGACAATACTTCAATATACTTGTCTCCATTGATTCAAAGTTGTTCAAGGTTTAATATAACATTCTCATCTCAAACTTACATGACATTATGGCTTGGCCTCCCTAACTCGACTAACTCATTTAGTCTTAACAGCATCCTTTACCCCAATACACCAGCCTCCGTCAAATCACCCGACTTGCTCTTGTCCGTCAGTAGCACTGCCTTCAATCACCTAAGCTTCAATTCCTCATTGCTTGTCACTCCATCATGGCATGCTTCAAATCCACCACTAAAACCAAAACTTAGTCCATCCTAAAGTGTATTCTTTGGCTTGATATTCATTTTTGGCCAATTGTCTTTCAACGAAGCATTCTGTAAGTTTACTATATTAAACATGCTAATACATGGAAATACTTTTGCTGCAGATATTTACTGAATATTAGTTTTCCACTATTTGGAGCATAGTGGAAATGGACTTTAATACTTTAGGGATAGGAACTGCTACCCTTGCCTGGTCTGGACTAGATGTGACTCCGGACCCACTGCATGCTCTGCAATAGCTTTTGTTGTTGACGTTTACAGGGAATTTAGTTTTCCTTACTTAAAAACAAACAAATTAGCAGCAGCTGTAGTCCTTTGAACCTGCTCCTCTATTCAAGGTCATCTGAAATCTTTCAATCAAGTCACCGCTTACTCTCTTTCTTTAATGAATAAACCCAGCCTGTCCAACCTTTCCTCCTAAGGCAGGCCTTAAGGTTTCCTGCTGCTTACTGCAGAGAACTGAGACTGTACTTTATTTTTCACTTTTTCAAACCTGTTGGTTTCTCTGCTGGTCTGACAAAGCTTCTTCCTGTCATTCACTATTTAATTTTAATAACAGTGAACTTCTTGGACAAAAATGGATTTTAAAAAAAGACACTACTGACCCAAAATTGTTACTGCAATTATTTGACAAGGCCAGGAAAGCCATCTTGGCTGTAGTGCTTTACCAACACAATAATTACAGTTTAAATTGAACATTCTTAACATTACCTTGTGATATTTTAGACAGAATGTATTTTTGATGAATGCAATAAGGCTTCTTTTCACATTATATTTAACAATCATTTATTAATGAATACTTCAGGAATCATTCCTGAAGAAGGGCTTATGCCTGAAATATCAAATCTCCTGTTCCTTGGATGCTGCCTGATGTGCTGCGCTTTTCCAGCAACACATTTTCAGCTCTAATCTCTAGCATCTGCAGATCTCACTTTCTCTACTTCCAAAACTTGAGCCCACATCAACGTTCAAGCTACACGGGGTTAGGAAGGCAGCAGGCAAATTCATTCTTGAAAGCAGCCAAATCATTTTGGAAAAATGAATCTCAGGGGTGACAAATAAGTTGCCCTCCTATTTGGAACTGAGCAGTTTGGAAAGGAGCTGTTCCTCCAATCACAAGCTGCCTTTCCCTATTGTTGTTGCTGAACCAATGGTTAGCTAAGTGAGCTGGAAAAAACATCAAATTTTAAGGAAAAGAACATAAATATACAATGATTGGGTGCCAGGTCAGAATTGAAAGCCCATCAGAAATGGCTAAAAGGTTAAACCGGACAAAATCTATTACAATGCACAAAGAAGCTTACTAGAAATGTAAAAACAGATAGGAGTATCTATGAGTATCTTGTGACTGCAAAACTTCTGCTTGTGTAAGTCACTCGCCTAGACAAAAGCACATGCTCTTAACAGTCTGTGCTGTTTGTTGCATCATGATTCAGTTCCAGATGGATTATCGTTGCAGGGCAAAGTTTGTCTTTGTGTTGGCAATAGAATTGATGAGTCAAGTCAGCATACTACAGTACTAGAAACACAGGAGGCTATTCAGTCTATCATGTCCATGCAGAGGGGCAAGAGTAGCTCAGCTAGTCCCACTCTTCTATCCTGTTGGTTTTCAGATTTTCTCCTTTAGCTGCTTATCTAATAGATTCATGCAGGATGAAGAAAAACAAACAGGAACTAATGGCAAGCCCCACATTTATTGTCCAAACAATGCAAGCTGACCAGGAGGCCTAGACATAAATCATGACCACAGAAATGACCTCCCATGCCTCCACGCTTGAAAGCAGCAGCAACATTCTGGATGTTCCCGTGGTGCTGAGCCAGTGTGATTAGCAGCACAGTGACGTCACAAAGGTGAAGCAAAGATGATGAATGATGAACCTGAACCATCTGAAAAGAAACCAAAAATATACAACTCCCACAAAGGACGGGAAAATTAATTTTGGTTCACAACTGAAAAAGAAAACAGCATCTGCCTCATATGTCACCAAAGTATATCGATATGTAAAAAAGAGAATTTGAAACAACAGACACAACGTACAGTAAACTCGTGGATAGTTTTCCCTTGAACAATATGTTTTAGACAAAGGGAACTGATCAGCTAAAGGCTGCTGTGAAAGCTCAACAGTCATTTCTTAAAAAATCTAAACCAGTAGTAAAAGGTAAGACCTGTGCTGAAGCGTGATTTTATATTTGCTTATATTCAAAGACTTCAAGAATAAATAATAAAAAGCAATCCTGAGTATGATACTTGGTGCTTCCACAGTAGCAAGATATGTCTTCTTTGTCTGAAGATGTCTTTCAACAACTACAGCGGGACCTGAAGGACTGTGAATGGTTCTCCCTGCAGTTTGATGAATCCATCGATATGACTTACACAGCCCAGCTGATTGTTTTTGTGTGCATAGTTTGAAGGGCATCCTAACTAAAGAGAATCTTCTCACCCTTTTGCTCCTTAAAGAGAGAACAAAGGGTGAGGACATCTACAAAAAAAATCAAAAGTCACGTATTTAAGAAAAACAAGAAACTGGTTTTCATCATCACTGTCCCAGTCATACTCGGTGTAATTGTAGGCTTTGTTGTATTTTGCAAAAAAGATCCTGATTTTCCCCTCATATTAATTATCATTGTCTAATCCACCAGCAAGCATTAGTGAGTAAAATTATGGCTTTTCTCACGTAAGTAAGTTGTTGAGATAGCATACTCTATTTAGACAAGGGCCCTCAGCAGAGCTAGTTTAAATCCTCATTTGATGAGCTTAATGCTACCTGCGGTGAATTAATTCTTCATGCTGATGTGAGGTGTTTAGGTTGAGGGTATGTCCCGCAAAGGTTTTTAGATCTGGTGCCCAAATTCATTGCTTTTCTTAAATTAAGGAATGAAGTATGCAGTGAGCAGTCAACAAAAGTATAGTTGCTTGACTTCAAATTCCTTACAGACAGAGCATCAAAACTGACTGAGCTAAACTGTGAACTGCAGGGAAAGGACAGAGTCTTAGCACATATGGTCAATGCTGTGAATGCATTCACATTGAAACTGGATTTGTGGTCCTCCTAATTAGTAAAAAAAAAACAAAGCGCTACAACACTTTCTGAATCCCGAGAAGGAACAATGTGAAATTAAAGTCCAAGAAAAATAGCTCCATCCAGACATGGTGTGCACACACCTGAACAAGTTAGCAGAGGACGTCAATAAGTGATTTCAGATGTGATGGAACAAATTGTCAAGTTTTTCTCAAATCCATTCCTTTAAGTAGACTCTGGTGGGTTGGCTACCAAATTTCATCATGTATTTGATTTACAAAGCAGGGAAGTTGAAATGAAGATAATTACTATGCAAAACTATATTGAGCTGAAAATCAAAGAGGAGTGATCTTTGGGACTTTTAAACACTGAGACATACCCGCTCCTACCATCCTGTGCTTTTAACGTGGAAGCTTACATTGAAACCACATCCCCCTGTGAGACAGCATTCTCCCAAATGAAGGTAATCAAGTTCAAGTACCACAACCTCCCGCCTCACAGACAGCCATTTGATGGGACTGTATAAAACCAGCAGACTCAAACTACAACCCAGGATTCATGGCACTACAGATGATGCATAGTCACAGATTTCACACACTGAGACTGGTATGTTGGGATAAAATTATTAAGTGCATATACTTGGTCTTAGATTTATAATGCACTAAACAAACTGCTTATTTTAAATTTTTTTTGAGGTCTTGGATGATATGGCACTTCAAGTTAGCATTTAAATCCAATGGCTCTCACCGCTATCACCCTTTCAGGTAAAGCTCCAGATACCTACTACCCTCTAGATGAAAAAACATTCCCTTGAATCTCCTCTAAATTTCCTGCCTTTCACCTTAAATCCCCGTCTTTATTGAAACCCCAAAAAGGGGAAAGGTTTCTTCCTATCTAACTTTAACTATGCATATGATGTTGCATACCTCAATCAACCAGCCAATATCAGGACTGACGAGGGTTATGCCTGAAACGTCAACTCTCTTGCTCCTCAGATGCTCCCTGACCTGTTGTGCTTTTCCAGCGGCACACTTTATCAACTCTGACTCCCCCAGCATCTGGAGTCCTCACTATCTCCGAGGATTTACTGCATTAACTTCACAAAACTTTCATCATGTTATGCACCCAACAGTTCTCCACTCTATGTTTGTCTGTGTGGTTAATTCAGTGTCTGTGACAGTCCTGATGTGAAAAGCACCTTACATAAAAATTGAGGAAGAAGGGATCTCTCTACACAACATGGCCCCAGAATAATAATGTCTTTTGTCATGGATTTTTAAAAAAATATAGCTGCTGTGCATTCAGGAACATTGAGAATTGTTCCGCAAATGTTTATTGTACTCTGAGATCTGATGCCATTAGGTGTGGAAGTGAAAAACCACTCAGATTGTGGCAAAGTGAAGAACAATGTTTCAGTAAGTGTGCTACTTGTAATGCTGCAATATAAATTCACTGTAGCAAATTCTCAGTTTTAGAGATCCTAATTACTAGACACGAGTTTATCAATCAATACTAGCCCCATTACAATCAATTGTTAATCAGGATCTACCCACACACAACAATGGAGTTGGAATGGGGGTTAATAGAAAGGCACCCTATTGCCCTGGAGTCTCAAATGATTGCTAGACTTCTTCCCTCTATACATGCAACCAAAGTAAGTTGAGGAATCATAGCCTGCAAGGTGAGCTCAACAGTTAGGTTTGAAGCATTATGTTCCATATTAATGATTAACTGGAGAAAGCAATTAAGTAGTTTTAAAAATTGATTTCCCATTGTCAGTAACTGGAACAGCAGAACCAAGATTAGCCAGCAGAGGATGGTCACATCCTGGACAACAGACTCTTCATCTGCCAAGTTGGTGAGGGGGGGGGCGGCGCACCACTAGATCAGCTAATGAGCAATGTCTTAGTTTAGGACGCAAATTGCAGAGATTCAGTTTGCAATGTTTACATGGAGGGGGAACTCTGCATCACAGAGACATACTAATTTAATAATGCAAGGAACCAATCAATAGAATTGACTTAAATTTTGATCTTTAAGGAGAATTACATTAAAAATCCAACTGGACATAATCTCTGTACATATTTCAGCAAACATGTTGTAATTAGCTACACCATTTAATACCCCAAAATATTATAGTTTCATGCATCCAATTTACAGTAGCTTTGTTAAGATGATACAAGGGAGCACTGTTGTATTTGAAACAGGCTTGGAGGGCCAAAGGGTCTGTTCTTGGGCAGAAGATTTTTCTTTGTTCTTTAAACGACAACCATAGTGCAATGTATAACCCCGACATATTAACCGTGTATAAATTAGATTTTGACACCAATTCTTGCAGAATGCAAACAGAAACTGGCATATTAAGTTCCAACAACTTGACTGAGATATTTCACCCAGAAAGACCTTCTGGGTAAAAAAAAAGCTCATTAAATTTTGCAGGTGCTTTCTTCAGGGGATACACATGAAGTATATCCCCCAAAGGGGGAAAAAAGGGCTATAAAATATGTATTCCCACAGAAGATTGTTAATTATCTCCTTGGATTATTCAACTGATTAGAATTAAGATTAAGGCTGCAGTAAAGATCATGCAGAAATGATTGAAGAAAATGCTTCAATGAAAGGAACATCAGTTGTGTGGATAGTACTGAGAGGCTGGGGCTGTTCTCAGTGAGGGATGAGAAAGGATTTGATAGAGGTTTTCAAATTCATGGGCTGTCTGGACAGAGTAGATAGTGAGAAATTATTACAATTTCCAGAAGAAACAAGAATTAGAGGACACAGATTTAACAACACAAAAGAAACCATTGTGACATGAGATGAAAAGTTTTCATGCAGAAAATAGCTAGACCTGACAAACTGCCTAAGTGTAGGATGGAGGCAGGTTCAATGGAGCTATTCAAGAGAAAAGAAAGTTCATGGTTATGGAGATAAAACTATGAAGTGGAACTAGGTGAGGTCTTGAAGAGAGTTGTCAAGGACACAAATTCTTTTCTATAAACATTAAGTTATTATGAACGTCAAAAAAGAAATTGAACAAGATCACACACATGCTTTTCTGCATAAATTGTGAAACCCAGCCAACTACTACTAGGAGACACCAGTTGGTCACCAGGCATTTCAACACAAGGGCATGAGGGAACACTGGAACTAATCTGAGGTAATCTTAGACATCTTCGGCACCAAGGTTATCACTGACAATGAAAAAATACTCATTTGCACAACACCCGCCATACCTTTTAGATGTCCCAAAGCACTTCTCAGCAAATGGAGAGCTGTTTCGATATTCTGCAAGTGTCATTCCATAAACAAAAACATCAGAAAACCTGTGCACAGGCAAGGTAAGAGTGGCCTCAGTTTAATACTGTATCAAAACCTCTAATAATATAGCACTGAATATCAGAATAAGTTGATTGCTTAAGATCTAGACTAAGGATGGAACTCATGAACTCCTGAGTCAATGGGTACCAACTGAACCAAACTTACTAAAATGAACATGCCTGTAACTCTTAACACAAACATTCCACATGACCTGTATGACGGGCAATGCAAAATTCTGAATGTGCCAGTCCAATGAAAACATAGTAAAATTGACTTATTGAACATTAAGAAGATTTTCATGTTAAAGATTGGACACATTTCTTTCAATATGAAAAGACATCCTGGAATAAAATATTAAATTACGCAAACTTCAATTAGCTCCATGTGCCAAGATCTTGGATTTATCTGCCCATCAGAAGATGACTAGACCAAATTAATCCATGTAGTTGAAACCATAAATCTTCAAAGCTTTTCAAGCAGAGATGATTTGGAGGTCTAGCACAGCATGTTGCATCATTTATATACAGCTAAACTCATCCAAAAGCAATTTCAATAGATTAGAAATTGCTTATTGTGACCATTAGCTCATGGAGCAATTTTAGTGGAGCCAATATTTTCGAAAACAAGGCAAATAAAGTCTTCTATGAGGCTTGCAATTCCACGACCGTACGTGTTCAGATAACGCGATTAACTCTGTAAATCTTAACAAAATTACTAATTGTTGTGTGGAAGAAAAATGAGTTCAAGGTTTGTGTTTTCATTCATGCAGTGATGTGGTGAGAAATTCCTGAAGAAGGGCTCATGCCCGAAAGGTCGATTCTCCTGCTCCTTGGATGCTGCCTGACCTGCTGCGCTTTTCCAGCAACACACATTTTCAGCTGTGGTGAGAAATCATACAAGATGATACTTACATAACAAAACAAAATGTGGATGCTGGGAATCCAAAACAATAACAGAAATTTCTGGAGAATCTCAGCAGGTCTGTGGAGAGAAATCAAAGTTAACATCTCAGGTCCAGTGACCCTTCTTCAGAACTGGATGGAATCAGGCCCTAAAGTTATTGAGTCCTACAGACTGCAAGGTCACCAAGCGGAAAATAAGATGTTGTTCTTAAAGTTTGCATTGGGGTTCGTTGGAACACTGCAGCAAGCCCGTGACAGAAATGTTTGCATGACAATACGATGGTATTTGAAGTGGTAAGCAACTGGAGGTTCAGAGTGTTTTTGCAAAAAGAATGTAGGTGTTCTGCAAAGCTGTCACCCAGTCTGTGTTTGTCTTCGAGGTGTAAAGAAAACCACATTGTGAACAGCAAATGCAGAATGCTGTGACCAGAAACATATTCACCTCCCCTTTCTTGTCAGCATTCTGCAGACACTGCTCCCTCTGGGACCCACTGGTCCACTCCTCCTCCATTCCCGACATTACACACAACCATGGCACCCCTCCATACAATCACAACAAGTGTAGCACTTGCCCATTTAATTCCTCCCTCCTCACCATCTAAGACCACAGACATACTTTCCTGGTGAAGTAGGGATTTACCAGCACTTCATTCAATCCATTCCACTGTACTCATTGTTAATTGTATGGCCTCCTCTACACTGGCGATGCAAAACGCAGACTGGGTGACCACTTTGCAGAACACCTATGCTCTGTCTGCAAAAATGACCCTGTGCTTCAGGCTGCTTGCCACTTCAACACACCACTGTGTTCCACGGCCAACATCTCTGTCTCAGGCTGCAATGTTCCAGTGAGCCACAATGCAAGCTTAAAGATATTTGAAAAAAAAGCTCCCTTCTAGTGTTTTTCTTTTAGATTTGGTGTTCCTCAAAAAAGGTTTCTAAAAAAATTAATGAAAAGCCACTTTCCATTAAACTTGATTTCCCTGCTTGTCTTCAGGAACATTTTAATTGGTAGCCACAGCTTCTCGCAAAAACCTTGATTTAGAGTTAATCAGACCTATGATTTGCAGCTACAGGGAATTACCAAAAAAAAGTACCTCATTTCTCCAAGATCTATACACCTTTGTCATTTCTCTAGTCCTACAACTCGCCACGATATCTGTTCTTCTCTAAGCATTCTTGATTGTAAGTGTTCCAGGATAGGTGGTTCGGCCTTCAGCTGCCAAGGCTCTAAGCTCTGGAAATCCCCATCTAAATCTCTCTCACACTTTTCCCCTTCAAGATTTTCCTTGGTAACCACATGTTTGAGCAAGCTTTTGTGGTTGGATGATGCTCTTGTGTGGCATCTTGGGAAGAATGGAGATGTTTGGTTGGGGGGGGGGGGGGGGCAGATATCTCAGACACCTATAAAGTTTAACAAGATTAGGTGGGTTAATTCAGGAAGGATGTTCTCATCCAGAACCAGGGATCACTGTTTAAGGATAATTGGGATGCTCTTTTAGGACAGAGTTGAGGAGAAACTTCTTTACTCGCTTGTGAAATTCCCTGCCATGGGTAGGGGTTGAGGCCAAAATATTGTACGTTTTCAGAAATACGATGCATATATTTCTTACGGCTAAAGGGATCAAAGGATATGGGAGAAAACAGAACAAGGTATTGAGTTGGATGGTCAGTCAGTCATGATCAAAGCGAATGGCGAAGCAGCTTTGAAGGGCCGAATGGCCTACTCCTGCACCTATATTCTATGTTTGTATTTTACTACATTAAAGGTGCTAATGTTAAAGCTGGAAAACTGATTTATTCACAGTTTTAGAGCTATGAGGGAGAGACAGCGAGAGAAACTGAGAAAAGACATGTCTAAATATGCTGATAATAAGGGAATAAGAGTGAGAATTGGACAATTTAAACTTTAATCTGCTTGTACTCAATTGAAAAATAAAAGAGTCATTGCTTAATAATAATAACCATGTTGTTATGGCATGGAAAGGAAGATATTAATATTCAAGGAAAAAAATCAAAGGATGCCTGCTTCAGTTTTAGTTACACACTTGATTCACTATTCTCCTCTGTGGAAGCAAACCTGTTGGCCTTACCTGGTCTTAGCTCTGTTTTACTCCAATCGCACATTAATATAGCTGGCTCTCAACAACCCTCAAAATTGACCTTATAAGCCATTCAGCTTTATTAAAATTAAAGAAAGGAAAGAAGACTATCTCGGTCAACCACTTGCTTGCAACCTAGACATCCCAATGTCTCTCGTCAAAGCCACACATTATCCTAACCTTCACCCAGCAACTCTGCAAAGGCCTCCTCCCTATCACCTAGAACTTCATGCTACAGTTCTGGTCTGAACAAATTATAACTTGACATAGCAACACTTAGGTTCACACCTATCTACCAAAGTACAAGATGTCTTCATCATCATCCCCAGTGATGTTCTGCTCTGGAAGTCCACTAACTATGGACCTCAAAATCTGACGTTTCAAACAGCAAAGAAATCATTTGGCCGATTACCTGTTTGTATTATCCCTCAGCTGATGACTGCTCCCCTATGCTGAACTCCACTTGAGGATTGAGGGCATTAAGTATGCAGGAGACATGCTGGCTGGCGTCTCCAATGTTCATCAACAAGAACAGCTCCATACTAGCACGGCAGGTAGAGTCCTGAAGGACATAGTAGTCAGACTGAGCAAACAATAAATACAAGGGATAATCTACCTGACCTAGTCTTCCTGTAGTATTTGCAGTTTACTTTTATTTACATAGTAAAGGTGGCATTATTAGGAATTAACATCATCTTGTGAAAACCAATACTCATCTTCACATTGTAGAAATCCTTCCATTATGTCATATCACCCTATTAAACTGTTACATTGGACAGATTAAGAACAGCAGTTATTGATCAAAACAGGACACATATGGACACTGAAGCATTCAGCACCAGGAGAATTAGACATTACAAAATCTGCAAGCTTGTAGCTGGGCAAATCTTCCCATCTCGATAACCATTAATCCATATGACCAACAGCCATTCAATGAGAGGAGTAGAAGGGCATGCTGCATCAACTGCACTTGAAAATTAGGTGCCAAGCTACAGCACAGATCTACATGCAAGCTAAACAATGAGAGCAATGTACTACAGACAACCCTAAATTATTTCACAGAAGGTGGGTCAGATCACACTTCTGCAGCGCTACATCTCGCCTCAAACTGTAGCCATTTCTCCAGCTAATGAGAAGAGGCGTGAACACTCCCAACTTCATGACCAGCATTTGATACAAAAGACAAGAGGGAAATTTTTGCAACAATACATTTTGTCTCAGTGTCTGCCTGATGGTTATCTATTTCATCTTAGCCAAACCTTTTGTATTCAAATACTTGCAAAAGCTGTTTTTAGGCTTGTTTTTTGCTAGATTGCATTTGTATTATAATCTTACTCTCGTTATCAGATTTATTATTATTTCCGGCCAAATGAGAAGTATTTTCATTTAATCTTATTCAATCTTTAACCTGTTTTGTTAACCACTGTTAACTGACCTTTTTCTGAGCTTTTGTAACTTGAAGGAATACATAGTTGTGGCAAATGATGTAATAGAACATTACAGCTTAGTACAGGCCTTTCGGCCCTTGATGTTGCACCGACATGTGGAATCAATCTGAAGCCCATCTATCCGACACTATTCCATTTTCATCCATATGTGTATCCAATGACCATTTAAATGCCCTGAAAGTTGGCGAGTCTACTACTGTTCCACACCACTACTACTCTCTGAATAAAGAAACTACCTCTGACATCTGTCCTATATCTATCATCCCTCAATTTAAAGCTCTGTCCCCTCATGAAAGCCATCACTCTTTGAGGAAAGAGGCTCTCACCGTCCACCCTATCTAAGTCCAAAAGATAACATTAAACAACTATTTACAACTCCTTTATCTTATACCAATTTTTACCTCCCACTCTATAATACTGGTGCGATAAATTCCCTCTTAAATTACGGCAAATCAATTTTCAAAACCAGTTGTCATCTTTGGATCTTGTACTTCCATTGTAGATTCCTGTAGATCATCTTCAGTCTTCTGTTGTACAGGTACCTTTCAGAGAGCTATTCTGCTGGCAGTCTTATATGTCTTGATTAATTCATCTCTCAGCCTTCTTCTCTCTAATGAAAACAGCCCCAAGTCCCTCACAGCCTTTCCTCAAAAGACGTTCCCTCCATACCTGGCAACATCCTAGTAAATCACCTCTGAACCCTTTCCAAAGCTTTCACATCCTTCCTATAATGCGGTGACCAGACTGCACGCAATACTTCAAATGCGGCCGCACCAGAGTTTTGTAATATGACCTCATGGCTTCAAAACTCAATCCTTCTACCAATAAAAGCTAACATATCGCATGCCTTCTTAACAATCCTATTAATCTGGGTGGAACTTTCAGAGATCTATGTGCATGGTCAGTGAGACCTCTCTGCTCATCTACACTACCAAGAATCTTACCATTAGCCCAGTAGAATGCATTCCTGTTGCTCCTTCCAAAGTGAATCACCTCACACTTTTCCACATTAAACTCCATTTGCCACCACTCAGCCCAGCTCTGCAGCTTATCTATGTCCCTCTGTAACCTGCAACATCCTTCAGCACTATCCACAAGTCCGCCGACCTTCGTGTCATCTGCAAATTTACTAACCCATCTTGCTACGCCCTAATCTGGGTCATTTATACAAATGACAAACAGCAGTCACTCCAAAACAGATCCTTGTGATATACCACGGGTAACTGAAGCCCAGGATGAACATTTCCCATCAACCACCACCCTCTGTCTTCTTTCAGCTAGCCAATTTCTGATCCAAACTGCTAAATCACACTCAATCCATATTTTGTGCAATAGCCTTCTGTGGGGAACCTTATCAAACATGTTTGAAAATGTGTTGCTGGTTAAAGCACAGCAGGTCAGGCAGCATCCAAGGAATAGGAAATTCGACGTTTCGGGCATAAGCCCTTCACCTTACTGAAACCCATATACACCATATCAACTGCTTTATCCTCATCCAACTGTTTGGTCACCTTCTTAAAGAACTTTAAAGACTGTCCATTACCTTTGTACAGGCACGCCTTATAAAGTATTTTCACAATCAATCAAACTCAGCCCACTATGTTGCATGTTTCATAATTTCTCTTCTTCAAATTTAATATTCTTGCTTCAGATTGAACAATCTCACTTTCAAACATAAATTTATCATACTATGGTCCCACTCTTTAAAAGGCTTTTATAGAATCATAGAAACCTGATTCTACAAAAAGACTTGGAATAAGCTAGATTTCATAATCCTAAACAGCCTGTACTCACATCACCTCTTCAATATACTGCTCTGACAACCATCCTTAGACTCCAGTGTTCAATTGGTTTACCCAGTCCGTATGAAGATTGAAGATTGTGTTGCCAAATTTCTCTCATCTCCTGATTTGGCTATGCCCCATATTACCATTACTATTTAGTGGACTATAAATAACTCCAACCAATGTCTGCTGCTCTTGCTGTTTCTTAGTTCAGCCAACCTGATTCAGCACATTGTTCTCCTTATCAGAGATTTTCCATCTCATATGATCAGCATAACTCTGCTTCCTTTTCATTGTGATCTGCCTTCTTAAACATCGATTATTCTTGAATATTCAGTTCCCAGTCCTGGACATCAAACAACCATATTTCTGTAATGGTAATCATGAACTCTTTGTCTGCTTTTAGATTATCAATCTGCATACATTCAGGTAAAACGCCCTGAGCTTTTATCCTTTTTGACATCATTCCTTGATGCTTTGCCTTATTTCTCCGGGCTTCTAGTCTTCCTTGTAGCTTTCTGCTCCTGTTACCATCTTAACTCTCTTTCAATTCTGAATACATTTCAGGTTTCCACCACCTCCCCAACTCCAACAAGCTAGTTTAATCCAACTCCAACGACACTAACAGACATCCCTGCGAGCACATCAGTCCCAATCCTGTTAAGATATAACGCTGGTCATAATGCCTCAGAAATATGATGCCCACTTTTCTTAACTAATTCTCCAGCCAGGTGTTTATTCCACTAACCCTCCTGTTCTTATGCTCACTAGAACGTGGCATTGGATGTTATCCTGAGATTACTGTTCATAAAGTCCTGCTTTTAATTTCCTTAACTTTTTGATTTCGGCTTTCAGGACCTCATTCCTCTTCTTATCTGTGACACTGGGACCAATGTGGACTGCAACTTCTGGCTGAGCCCTCTCCCCAAGAAGGATGTGCTGCAACTGGTCCAGGACATCCTTAATATTGTATCATGTAGAATTTTACGCCCAACAGGTCTAAGGTGGCATTTATGCTGTAAATGAGTTCCGGCTACCTTAGTTCATCGTCACCATATCAACGTGTCTTTCTATTCATTTCTCTCCTGTAGTTTCTGCACAAGTAAATTTTTTGGTTCAACCACTATGTGGTGACTAGTTCTGCAGTTTTATCACTCATGGGATCGAGGAGCTAATGTAAAAGGTGCATGTTAAGATTTTCCACCATTCCTTCAAATTCACGCTGAAGCTAGCCTTCTCAAGGCAGATGGCTCCCATCTTCCTTTTGACTTTTAATGTGTGCTTATAAAAGCACTTGCTGTTTGTTGGCGTGTTGTTTGCCAGTGGAGAGCATCATCAACCACGTCTGAGGGGAAATTGCGGTCTTTGAGGAAGGAAGCCATCTGGGTTGTTCGGTATTGGAATTGGTCCTTCTGAGAGCAGATGTGACAAAGGCGAAGGAATTGGGAATATGGGGTGGCATTTTTACTGACTGACTCCCACAGCTACCGAGATTACACCTCCTCCCACCCTGCCCCCTGCCTCCTTCTTCAAAGACCGCAATTTCTCCACTGAATCTCCTCCACTTCCCACTCTCCGCCCTTGAGCCCCGCCCCTCCAATCGCCACCAGGACAGAGCCCCACTGGTCCTCACCTACCACTCCACCAACCTCTAGATACATTGTATCATCCTTCATCATTTCCGCCACCTCCAAACAGACCCCACCACCAAGGATATATTTCCCTCCTCATCCCTATCAGCGTTCCGGAAAGACCACTCCCTCCGTGACTCCCTCGTCAGATCCACACACCCCCACCAACCCAACCTCCACTCCCGGCACCTTCCACTGCAACCGCCATAAATGCAAAACTTGCGCCCACACCTCCACCCTCACTTCCCTCCAAGGCCCCAAGGGATCCTTCCATATCCATCAGAAATTCACCTGCACCTCCACACACATCATTTACTTCATCCGCTGCACCCGATGTGGCCTCCTCTACATTGGGGAGACAGGCCGCTTACTTGCGGAATGTTTCAGAGAACACCTCTGGGACACCCACACCAACCAACCCAACCGCCCCGTGGCTCAACACTTTAACTCCCCCTCCCACTCCACCAAGGACATGCAAGTCCTTGGCCTCCTCCATCGCCAGACCATGGCAACACGATGCCTGGAGGGAGAGCACCTCATCTTCCGCCTAGGAACCCTCCAACCACAAGGGATGAATGCAGATTTCTCCAGCTTTCGCATTTCCCCTTCCCCCACCTTTTCTCCGTCCCAACCCTCAGACTCAGCACCGCCTTCTTGACCTGCAATCTTCTTCCCGACCTCTCCGCCCTCACCCCCTCTCTGGCTTATCACCCTCAACTTAACCTCCTTCCACCTATCGTATTCCCAGCGTCCGTCCCTCCCCCAAGTCCCTCCTCCCTACCTTTTACCTTAGCCTGCTTGGTACACCCTCCTCATTCCTGAAGAAGGGCTTATGCCCGAAACGTTGTTGCTCCTGTTCCTTTGATGCTGCCTGACCTGCTGCGCCTTTCCAGCAACACATTTTTAAGCTCTGATCTCCAGCATCTGCAGTCCTCACTTTCTCCCACTTAAAAATTGAGCATGGTTTTAAAATAGTAACTTGTACCGAATTTAAAACAAATTAAATAGGATCAGTTATTTTGACCCTCCAGCATATTCTCCAGCAGATCTGTTTTCATCTTCTACTTCTGAGAATTAAAAATGTATTAAAAACAACTTGGGAGGGATTCTGCACATCTAAGTAATTATTCACATACAGCTAAAAAGAATCAGAATAAGTAATTACTAGTTTCTAAATTTTTCTACACACTGCTCTCCTCGTTTGGCACAATTTCACTTCTTAGTATTCATATTATTTCCACATTCAGAAAATCCTACTGTGATGTTTACATGTTGATAAGTCATGCCAAAAGTGCAAATAAGATTTCTTAAAAATTATAAAGCTACATGCATTTTAAATAGTGGTACATTAAATACTGATAAGAATACTTTTGTTTTAATTCAATTTCATTGGTTGGTGAAAATATTATAAAACAACATTCTCAATAATAAATCAAACTGTATTTATCTTAGATTCTCTTATGCAGCGATATGAAATAACAGTAAAGAATCTGATTAAGGAATTAAAATAAAGGAGGAAAGGACCATATAACCACCACTAAGAATGAAATAAAACCAGAACCCAAAATTTGAAACAAGGGTATTTTGAGTGAAGATTGAGAAATGAAGATAATATAAAAATGGAACGAAGTGGAAAAAATATATCGAAGACAGATATAGTGATGAAAGCTTATTGAAAATGTTTAATTTTTATGTAAAATAAGGAAAGATCACTTTGTCTGACTTTTTATTACACACATTCTTTCAAACTAAAAAGGTAAGAAGAACAAAAAAGAAGATTTGAAAAATGCCAATATAGGTAGTTGGGAGAATGCATCCATGCTAACATTTCTTTTCATACTACTACAGCGACTATCATAAATGGAACAACTGCGTCGTTACTCCAAAGTATTCTTCAGTGTTTCTTTTTCCACGACCTCACCATGGTATGCACACTTACAACAGTCCTACTGGGTAAAAATGTGCCTTGGCAGAAAACTGGGGCAAGCTCCACGACAATATGTGTGCCTTCTCCAGTCTGATTTTGTTCTATTTGCACATTGAAGCAGAGTGCATTGAGATAGCTCACCCCAGATTTCCCTGCAGTATATGGCTGAGATCAGGTACATAGTATCTCCACAGAAATGGTGCACATTATTTTGTAAAAGCCACACAGTAATGAATGTAATAGCTCCGTAACAATTGCAAAATCGGTCACGACAGGACATTTTTTTTAAAAAAAAGTATTAATGCTCTGGCAACAATCTAAAATGCAAGAGGTTCAGCCTGTAGTCTACAAATTAGAGACCATTATCAGAGGATAAGTTAAATATGCAAATTACATGATAAACTTTTGCTGCTTCTTTTAAATCAAGAATCCTTTTTAAAGTTTCCAGTAAAAAACAAACATCTTGCAAAAGCTGTTGGTGTAAATTTCACCCTGACACTGAAGTCCAACAGTAGCTTGTTGAAATAAAAAATGTCTTACTCATGCCTTTTTGAACTTCAGGATGCTTCAAATTTCTTTATATGAGGAGATTAGGGAGATTTGTAAGGTAGGGAATACAGTTCATGCACTAGATTGCACACCCACTGCTTGGTTACTGTGCTCAGGTTTAAGGTACTGGATTTGAAGACATTTAGCATAATTGTTGGGGTTATTCAACAATGTCAGAAAATTAAGAAAATAATTCATGTCTCACAACAAATACATACCCCTATGAGGGAAAAAAGATTCCAGGAAGGAGATTAACCAACCAAGGTAAGGGTAGAATCAAATTTTAAAAACCAGACATGTGGCAAAGATTAGTAATCAATTAGGGATTGGAAAAGTTCTAAAAGCCAACAAAAGATGACTAAAAAAAGGAGAAAATACATTTGAAGGGTAAACAAGCAAACAATATACAAACAGACAGCAATAACCTCTTTACATATTTTATACCTCTTTACATTTTTTTTATATATAAATCAAGATAGGCTCCTTAGACAATGAGGCTAGGGAAATTATAATGGGGAACAAGGAAATAGAGGAGGAACTGAATAAATACTTTGCATGCTTCTTCACAGTAAAAGCAAAACAGTCAAGGAGATAACAGGATAGTTAGAAATAAATACAATAATTGCCTCTCAAGAAAAATTACTAGAAAAACTAATGGGCTTAAAGGACAATTAGTCCCCTGGACCTGATGGTTTGCATCCTAGGATATTAATAGAAGTAACTACAGAACCAATGGATACACTGGGATAAATGGACCTTTTGAGGCTGGCACCCTGTAATTACTGGAGCACCACCAGGATCAGTGGCTGGGACCACAATTATTCACAGTACATATTCATGACTTGGATAGGGGAGTGGGTGTACTAAGTTTGCGGATGACGCAAAATTGATGGGAACGCAAGTGATGAGGATGAAACAGACTGCAGATTGATACAGATAGGTTAACCAAGTGGGCAAAAACTTGGCAGACAGAATATAATACGTAAACATGTGAGGTAATGCACTTTGAGAAAGAATACAGGAACTGAATATTACTTAATGGAGAAAGTCTGCAGAAAACTCTGCCATAGAGGAGATTTGTCCCTGTACATAAATCACAAAAAGCTGGCATCCAGGTTCAGCAGGTATAGGAAAGGCAAGTGGAATGTTGACTTTTCTCACAAAATGAATTTAATATAAAATAGGGAAGGCACTACTCAGATATGACCTGGAATATTGTAAACATATTCAGTCCCCTTATCTCCTGGATTACTGGTATTGGAGACAGTCCAGAAAAGGTTCATTAAGTTGATTCCAGGAAGGATTTTCTTAAGAGAAGAGGTTGAGAAAGTTGGGCCTGTTCTCATTGGAGTTTAGAAGAATGAGACAACCTTATTGAAACATGCAAAATTCTTATAGGGCTTGATAGAGTATTTGCTGAAAGATTGTTTACCATTTTGGCAAAGTCGAGGGCCAAAGAACATTATTTCAGAGTAAGAGATGGCCCATTTAAGATAGAGAGGAGTAGAATTTATTGTTAGATTAAGTCATGAATCTGTGGAATTCTTTATCACGGACGGTGGTCAAGGCTGGGTTCTATTCTAGGCATTGGTAGACAGATTTTTAATCAGTCAGGGAATCAATCAGTAGAGGGAGAAACAGCAGGAAATTTGAGTTGAGAATTATTAGATCAGCCATAATCTTACTGATTGGAGGAGCTGGATCAGTACATCAAATGGCCTATTCTGCTCCTATAATTTATTGTTTATGGTCTGTCCTTTTCAGTTTGGTGTTAGTGTTACACAATATAACGTAGGAAACTCTCAGTGTACAGATGGGACTTATCTTCAAAGACTGTAGGGTCATCACTCCATCTGATTCTAACATGGACAGATGCATCTGCTACAAAGTAGACTACTGCAGATGAAGATTTTCCTCACTGGTATTCTCACTGTTTGATGCAGTCTGGCAGCTATGTCCTTCAGGACTTCACTAGTTCACTATTGAGTCACTCTTGGGAATGGACACTGAGGGCCCCTACCGGTGTGCATTTTGTGCCCTTGTCACACACAGTGCATCCTCCATGTGTTAAACATGGAAGATTAGTGATTCATCAGCTATGGAAATGAACATTTACTTTCTGAAAATAGATGCACCCTTAGCCACAATTAAAACAGAAATGCTGAAGAAACTCAGCAAGTCTGGCAGCATCTATTAAGAGAGAAAAACAGAAGTGCTCTGAGCTAAGTTCTGTTACGACTGGGGGTAAACTCTCCTGCTTACTGTAAACCAGCAACACAGAAAAGATTTATCCGGAGCAGTAACCTGTGAAAATTTGAGAGGCCAAGAACTATTTAAAGTAAAAATTAACAAATTTCTTAAAGTATAACAGAATAAATAACAACTATTTATAACTCCTCTCTAACCTATCTTTTACCTTCCCTTCTATAATACTAGTCCGATAAAACTCCTGATTATGATTTACAAAACAAAACTTCTGATCTCAAAACCAGGCAGCTTTTAGTTTTCTCTGTATTCCTGTTGTCTTTTCTTCTTCTTAGGGATTTCTGCTTCACAGGTTACTGATTGAAAAAGGTACCTTTTAAGAGAGTTACTTTTCAGACAGGATTTCCATGCTGCTAGCTTGGCAGTTCTCCTCCCAGTTGTTCAAATTTCCCCGGTCTTATACCCCTAAAGCATCGGATTGTGTCATTGGCTTTTAAGATTGTCAATGTACTAAATTCAAACTGGATAGGTGTTTGGTATTTTTCGAGGTATAATTTAAACTGATTAGCCTAATTTGAATCTTTTGTCGTTTTCAGGCAACCAGCTACCCTAGCTACCCCAGCAATTGGAGCAATGTTACATGGTACCTTTACAGAACACAAGGTGCTGTCAGGTAGTTTTTGCTAGCTTTTAACTCTCTTAAAAGGTACAGTACACCCATGTCTTCATAATAGTTACTTGAGCAGAGTTACAAAATTTGCTTCTGACTAACAGCATGGAACATTACCCAGGTTTCTCTTATACATAAAAAGCAGGATAATCCAACCCACCCAATTACTACCCTCTCAGTTTACTTTCTATTCTTCAACAACTGATGAATGGAGTTGTTGATAATGCTATAAGCAGCATGTGCTTCGCTTGGATTTCACCAGGGCCGCTCAGTTCCTGAAATCATTATAGCCTTGATTCAAACATGGACAAAAGAGCTGATTTCCTGAGGTGAGGTGAGAATAACTGCCTTAGGCATTAGGATAGCATTTAAATCAGTACGGCATCAAGGAGTCCTAACAAACCTGAAGGCAATGAAAATCCTTGGGAAACTACTCTGCTGGCTAGACTCATACCTGGCACAAAGGAAGGTGGCTGTGGTGGTTGGACGTCAGTCATCTCATTCTCAGGAAATCACTGAGATTCCTCAAGGGTTCCTCAGCATAGGGTTTTATGTCTTATTATCTTCAACTACTTCATTAATAACTTTCCTTCCATTGAAAGATCAGATGCTGGGATATTCACCGATAGATTCACAACTTTCAACACCATTTGTAAGTCCTCAGACACTGAAACAGTCTCTGTTCAAATGCAACAAGACCTGAGCAACTTTCCAGCAAATAACATCTGTATGACATATGCACCACACAATGACCATCTGCAACAAGAGACAATTAACCAGTGCCCTTTGACTTGCAATGCATCATCACTGAATTGCTCCACTGTCAACATCCTCTGGTTATCAATGACCAGATACTGAACTGGTTTGATTACATACATACAGTGGCTACAACAGGTCAGTGTTTTGAAGTGAGTAGCTCACCTCCACTCTCCCAAATACCTGTCCACTATCTACAAGGTACAAGTCAGGAATGTGATGAAATATTTTTCACTGGCGTGGATATGTGCAAGTTCAGCAACAATCAAGAAACTCAGCATCATCCTGAGCAAAGCAAGCTATGTGCCTGGCTCCCAATCCACCACTGTCAGCATTCACTCCTTTCATCGCTGGAATGGTAGTATGACAGTGTGTACTAGCTACTAGATGCATTACAAGGCTCCACCTACAATGTCTTCTAAACCTGCGACCATTACCACCTCAAAAGACAGGGGCAGCAGATACACGGCAACACCATCACCTGCAACTTCCCCTCACAGGTCCACACATCCTCACTTTGAACAATATCACCATCCCTGCATCATCACTGAGTCAAGAGCCTGGAACTGCCTTCCAAATGGCATTGTGGGTGCCTGTGCACCCCAAGAACTGCAGCTGTTTAAGAAGATTACTCACTTCCACCCTCTGTGGGGTATGTAGGGATGAGGAATAAATGATGGTCTGGAAAGTGATGCCCACATCCTGTGAACATTTGTTTAACATCAGCAGGGTGTTTCCTTGATCATGTTTGACCTGATGCCATGAAATTTCATGTAGAATGAAGTAAATATTGAGGACAGTCAGAGCAAGTAACACTACCTTCCCAATTTAAAACATTGTGTCACCACCTCTAGTGGGCTCATCTTGTTGGCTGGACAGGACATAACCAGGAATGGTGATTGTGGAGTCTGAGACATAGTCATACTTACAGAATTAAACCTGACAGTCAATGCCTATTGCTTAACTCATCTGTGGTACAGCAACCAAACCTTGGAACAAACCCCCCCCGCCCCCCATGTTAATGAGGATAGTTCAGCAGCACTTTGCCATGTGTTGTCATTTTAGATGCTGTTGCTCTGAATTCTTTACTAATCTTAGGGTTTGATTCAGCCATTTAAGTGCGATTCCAGTAATGATAGAATTCTTTGGACCTTCAAGGACCAATTCCAATACATTTCTCAAGGTAAGGTCAGAAGCTGGTCCCTATTCCCATAGTACTTTAAATTTAAAAATTTTCCTTAAGATGGATTCCTCCTTCTTGCTGCACGAGGTTATCACAAACTTCTGCACTGAGTTTCTACATTGCAGCACAGTTATCAACGAGTAAGCAAATGTTGCAAACATTTAGCCTGAAACCAGATTCATGCTTCATTCATTTTGTTGAAAGACTCATTTCTCTTTGTCTTGCACCAGGTTTGCGCTGAAGGCATGTCTTAAACTGCTGAAACAAAGTCCGTTTTGCCTGCTTGAGCCCTTGCACCCAGTCATCAAGATAGTGGTAAGTGAAACATGTAATTGTGGAATGCAAATTGAAGCTGACTATAATGTGAGTACACCATCAGGGTGAAAATGACAGTCGATTTATATACCAAGTACATTCAGAAAAATTATTTATTGGGCCAGAGAGAAGCAGGAAAATCTTAGACACTGGGATAAATTCTCCATCACAATCTACGTTACATGTCTTCCACATTATCCTGCAATTCACTTTGTTTCCATGACAACAAAAAGGGGCTACTTAGGTACAAGATTAAGCCATGTGATCATTCCTGCTGTTTGAAGTAAAGTCAGCATTAGGGTGGTGAGCTTTCAGGATGATATTTGATTGACGCAATATTTGAGTTCTTCAGAGCAAGCCTGATGCTCAAATTGCCAGATTAACAGGGCAAAGCTCATATTCAGATCCTTCTTACCTATCAAGTCAGGAGCAAAAGGGAGCATACACTTTTGACTGCCACTGTAGACGGGTCCAGGTCGAGATTCAGACTGGGCAATCTATAAACTAGGTTTTCCCATTAAATATGTCACAAACAGCATCTTCATCAAACAAAGAGCAACAGAAAGCAAAAAGAAAACTTAAAAAAAAGCCTGGGAGTTGGTGACCTGCATCAATGGAAAGAAACATATACTGCTCGACGTACTACCACACTTTATACTTATGTAGCACCTTTAACTTCAGGAAATGTGACAAGGCACTTCACAGGAGCATTGTCAATCAAAGTATGACATCAAGGCATCTCAGCAGTCATGAAAGTCTGCAGCAAGAAAAAGGCCCTTCGGCCCATCAATTCTATGCAGGTCCAAAACAATCACCAAACTATTTTAATTCCATTTGCCAACACTTGTCCCATATTCTTGCATGATTTGCTATAAAATGCACATCTAAATACTTCTTAAACATTAGTCGAAGGTTTCAAAAAGTGTCCTTAAAAAACAGTGAAACAGATGGAGTGTAGGGAGGGAGTGTCAGGTCAGGGTCTGGGGAAGTGCAGTCATAGTGTCACAGAGATGTACAGGATGGAAACACACCCTTCGGTTCAACTCATCCATGCCGGCCAGATAACCTAACGTAATCTAGTCCCATTTGCCAGCACGTGACCCATATCCCTTTAAACTCTTACCAATCATATACCCATCCAGATGCCTTTGAAATGTTGCAATTGCACCAGCCTCCACCACTTCCTCTGGCAGCTCATTCCATACAAACACCACCCTCTGCATGAAAACGTTACCCCTTAGGTGCCTTTTATATCTTTCCCTTCTCACCCTAAACCCTTGCCCTCTAGTTCTGGACTCCCCCACCCAAGGAAAAAGACCTTGAATATTTACCCCATCCATGACCCTCATGATTTTATAAGGTCACCCCTACAGTGACACTACAGTCATGTGCAGAATCAAGAGGTGAGTGCACTGTTCCTGACAGTTGGTATAAGGTAACAGTATAGTAACAGAACCTGCAAATTCCATGATTTGGATTTGCTGCTGGCCAGACAGTTCGTGTTGGAGAGTAGCTGTGGAATCCCCATTGTAACACACTGAAGGAATTGACAGGAAATTGAATTTCCCACTGAGCAATTCCCCTACACCTGGACCTGCATTGCCTCCTTTTAAATAGGAGACTTCGGAGGGTTCTAATGAAGTTAAGTAAATTGTTACTCACGGAAGTTTAGACTATTAAATACACAGTCGAATACACAATTACATTAGTAACCATTAAACTGACCCCTACTTACCTTCCACAACTAGAAGGCATTTAGTATGCTTTCCTTTATTAGTCAGAGCATTGACGCTCCAGAGAAAACAGCCCCAACCTATTCAGCCTCTCCCTGTAGCTCAAATGCTCCAACCCTGGCAACATTCTTGCAAATCTTTTCTGAACCCTTTCAAATGTCACATCCTTTCAAAAGGCAGGAGACCCAGAATTGCATGAAATATTCCAAAAGCAGCCTAACCAATGTCCTGTATAGCTGCAACATGCCCTCCCAACTCCTATAGTCAATGCTCTGACTAATAAAGGAAAGCATACTAAATACCTTCTAGTTGTGGAAGGTAAGTAGGGGTCAGTTTAATGGTTATTAATGTAATTGTGCATTCGACTGTGTATTTAATAGTCTAAACTTCCGTGAGTAGCAATTTACTTAACTTCATCAGAACCCTCCGAAGTCTCCTATTTAAAAGGAGGCAATGCAGGTCCAGGTGTAGGGGAATTGCTCAGTGGGAAATTCAATTTCCTGTCAATTCCTTCAGTGTGTTACAATGGGGATTCCACAGCCACTCTCCAACACGAACTGTCTGGCCAGCAGCAAAACCAAAACATGGAATTTGCAGGTTCTGTTACTATACTGTTACTTTATACCAACTGTCAGGAACAGTGCACTCACCTCTTGATTCTGCACATGACTGTAATGTCACTGTGTTGCAAACTTAATTTTTTTGCCTTGCTTTTAATTCAGGTTCAGGCTGAACTTATATTCTAAATCAAAAGGAAATTAGCTCTGTTTTATTGATGGTTATTGCCCTAATAAGGATGTAATGCAGGAAAGCAGCCAGTGGAGACCTTATGGGTTGAACTGAGGATCTGTAAAGGAACTGAAACCATGATAGATGTCTGATAGTAGCGCAGAAGTGAGAGATTGCAGAAATGATGAAATCAGGCAACCATGTAGCAAAGACAAAAGTGAGGACTGCAGATGCTGGAAATCAGAGTTGAGAGTGTAGTGCTGGAAAAGCACAGCAGGTCCAGGCAGCATCAAAGGAGCAGGAAAATTGACGTTTCAGGCCGAAGCGCTTCTTCAGGAATTCCTAAGGAAGGGCTTTTGCCCAAAACGTCAATTTTCCTGTTCCTCGGATGCTCCCTGACCTGCTGTGCTTTTCCAGCACTACACACTCGACGACAACCATGTAGCAAAGGCATAGCAGTATTAAAGGAATATTTAAACCTTAACATAAACCGGGAGAAACCTGATAGAACATAGAACAATACAGAACAGAACAGGCCCTTCGGCCCATGATGTTGTGCAGAACATTTGTCCTAGCTTAAGCACCTATCCATGTACCTATCCTATTGCCACTTAAAGGTCACCAATGATAGAAAGGTTATGCGTTTCTAGACTGTGTCCAGGATAGTTTCCCACAGCAATATGTCTTGGGTGTGACAAGGGAACAAGCAATATTGGATCCAGTATTGAGCAAAAAGTCTGATTTAATTAGTGACCTACGTGTTTGTTAGCATTGATCAAAGAGTGATCATAAAATGATCGAGTTCCATGTCGCATTTCTAAGAGATAAGCAAAGATCAGATACTAGAATTTTGAATTTAAGTAAGGCAGATTTTAATGTGATGAGGCAGAGACTGTCCACAGCAACCTGGGAAGCACTGTTAATATGCAAAACAACTGAGGAACAGTGGAGGATGTTCAAAGAAACATTTAATGCCGTTCAGAAGTAATTTGCACTCATGAAAGGGAAAAGCTCCAGCTCATACAAAAACAACAACAATGGACATCTGAGGAGGTAAGGGACAGGATAGGAAAAGGGACACATACAAAATCAACAAACAGCCAAAAAGCAGCTGAGAAGAGCAGCTAAAATGGATTGTGAAAGGAAACTTGCAAGGGAGATAGAAGACAATAAGAGGAGATTTTATGTTATATATAGGGAAAGTGGATGGTTTAGAGTAGTGTTGGCCCTTGCTGAATGATTATTTTGCTTCAGTATTCACAGAAGAAAAGGAGGATAACAGGGAAAGACAAGGTAGATAAAGATAAATTATCCCCACTGGTTGAAGTTCTAGAATTGGGTTCATACTGCAGTACTGCTCCTCGGATGCTGCCTGAACTGCTATGCTTTTCCAGCACCTCTAATCCAGAATCTGGTTTCCAGCATCTGCAACCATTGTTTTTACCATTCAGGAGATATGCTCAGAAACGCTTCTACATGCAAAAAGTATTGGAACTCTGTTCCTCAAATGGTGGTCGATGCTCACTCAATTGTTAGATTTAAATCTGAGATAGACAATTTTTAAAAAATGAAGTAAGGGTACCAAGTGATATAGGGCCCATGTGGGCATGTCTGTTAAAGTCACACTGACATAAGCACAGTTAAAAATCACACCCCACCAGGTTACAGTCCAACAGGTTTATTTGGAAGTACTAGATCTCAAAGCAAGGCATCTTCGTCAGATGGTTTGGTGCAGAATCATACGACACAGACTTTATAGCAACAGGATTGCGGTGTCATAGAAGGTAATGTTTAACAAATTTAGCATAAGTCTTTCATCTTTTTAGAATGATCATGTTAGTTTCTGTTCCTTCATATGCAAATGCCAGAACTTTTTTAAAGTTACATTCATAGAACACAGAACAATACAGTGCAGAACAGGCCCTTTGGCCCGCGAAGCTGCACCTACCTGTGAACTAATCTAAGCCCATCACCCTACACTATCCTAGAATTTCAACCAGTGGGGATAATTTATCTTTATTTACCTTGTCTTTCCCTGTTATACTCCTTTTCTTCTGTGAATACTGAAGCAAAATAATCATTCTGTAAGGGCCAACAGTACTCTTAACCACCCGCTTTCCCGAAATATAACATAAAATCTTCTCTTATTGTCTTCTATGTCCCTTGCAAGTCCCTTGACTGCCTGACTGACATTGGCAGTCAGGGCATTCCACGCCCTTACCACACTCTGAGTAAAGAACCTGCCTCTGGTGTCTGTCTTAATCTATCACCCCTCAACTTGTAGCTGTGCCCCCTCGTAGAAGCATATGTCATCATTCTAGGAAAAAGACTCATTGTCCGCCCTACCTAATCCCCTGATCATCTTGTATGTCTCTACTAAATTCCCTCTGAGCCTTCTTTCCTCCAATGAGAACAGACCCAACTCCCTCAGCCTTTCCTCACAAGATCTTTGCTCCAGACTAGGCAACATCCTGGTAAATCTCCTCTGCACCTTTTCCAATGCTTCTACATCCTTCCTGTAATAGGGTGACCAGAACTGCACACAATAGTCCAAGTGAGGCTACACTAGCGTTTTGTACAGTTGCAGCATGATAGCACAGCTCTGGAACTCAATCCCTCTATCAATAAAACTTAATACACCATATGCCATCTTAACAGCACTATCCAAGGGGATGGGGACAATCGAAATGTGGAACTGGTTTAAGGAACAGATACTGCATGCCTTCGATAGGTATCCTCCCTACTCTCATCCTACTGTGTACTGGAACTACAACACAGATTCCCATCCCCATGCTGAGCTAGTTTAAATCCACCCAAATAGCACTAGCGAATTTCCCACCCAGGATATGATATTAGCACCCCTTTGACCTAAAACCCTCCCTCCTGCACCATCCCTACAGCCACGTGTTCAGCTGATATCTCTCCTCGTTCTTCACCTCACTATCATGTGGCACGGGTAATAATCCCGAGATAACAACTCTGTTTGTTCTCGCTCTCAGCTTCCACCCTAGCTCCCTGAAATCCTGCCTTCCATCCTTATTCCTCTTTCTACCTACGTCATTGGTACCTATGTGGATCACGACTCGGGGCTGATCACCCTCTCCCTTCAGGACCCCAAAGACACGATCCCTCGCAGCTGGGAGGCAACACACCAACTGTGAGTCTCTTTCGTTCCTAACAAACCTTCTATCTGACTCTCTAACTATTGAGTCCCTAATGACGAACACTCTCCTCCTTTACCCTCCCCACTTCCCTTCTGAGCAATATGGACATGTTTTCTGGTCAAAAAATTACTAGTTTCACAACTTGATAGGCTGGAATCTGAATTTTCAAAATTCTATGTCAACAGACCAATATCATAATCAGTACATTACCATGTCTGGTTAGACCCATCATCTGGGGGATGAACTCTGTTCACCAAAACAAGCAAACAACAAAACTCCTCATGCACAGTAGGATTTATTTATTTTACCAGGAAGTATGCTTTATTAATGGATGTTAATTTATAATGACGATCCTGTATTAACGTTGAGGGAGGTTTGGCTATCATTTCTTAAAAACCAAAATTATGAAACAACCTTAAGTTTCTATCCCATGACTCCACGGTGGGGGTGTGATGACCTAATAGTATTATTACTAGACTGTTAGTCCAGAACCAGGTATTAATTGGACATCTAGTCTGAATCCCACCACAGCAGATGGTGGGCTTTGAACTCAGTAAAAATCTGGAATTAAGAGTCAAATGATGGCCACAAACCCATTGTTCATTGTTGGAAAAATCCACCTGGTTAACTAAAGTCCTTTAGGGAGAGAAACTGCCATTATTACCTGGTCTGGCCTCGATGCGACTCATGGCAATGTGGTGGTCTCTTAACTGCTCTCTGGGATGACATCCTAAGCAGTGACGTCCTCATCCCATGAATGAATAAAAGAAAAATGTTAGGTCAAATTTGAATTTCAACACTGAATATTTCTGTTTTTGAAGCTGGTACCAAGCAGTAGCTATCAAACTCCACAGTCCGACATTGAAACATACACATCAGTCTCAACACATTGCGGAAGAAAACCATTAAGCTACCTCAATAATAATGATAGAAATTTTCAAAATGCATAAATGAAGGAGTTTTGACCAACAGAATGAAATGATTTCTAGTCTGTGTGCCAAAAGTACTTATTACTTCCTTCTTATGTATATACACAGAATCTATGCAGTGATTATTATGAGCAATTGATGAAGAACCTTTCAAATCAATTTGTACAAGTTAAAATGTATGAGAATTGGTCTTTGATGATCCATTTGCTCTTCAGACATACATTTGAATTTTGTTTTGTGCCTTTGAAAAAGGTTTAAAGCTGTAAATAATTATGGAATCAAAAGGACATTAAGTTTCTGAACCCATTCCTTCTGTAGACAATGTAAAATTGAGAACTCCATCATAATTACCCTCCTCAGCAAAATAAAACTGGCAATTGTCAGAGCCACCCTCCCCCACCCAAGGCAATCAAGCAATCCTCTAGTCTATAAAATGCCCAGCAATCATTCCATTAAAATTCAGTATTGTAACTTATGATTCCATATCACAAGCATTACTTTGTGCCTGGAAAAGCCAATTAGAGCAGTTCCAAACAGAAATGTTGAATTCAAAAGACCTAAACATTTGCACAGAGAATGTATCCATCACTTAACAATACAAAGGGAAATATGAAATCTAAAATAAAAATTAACTGTTGCAAAAATTTTCAGGAGTTAACTATTAATTCCAAGACACTAAAAATGAAATTTCATTTTTAATTAGAAAATATTCTGCATTTTTAAAAATTATCTAAAGACCCATCTGTTCATGTGGATTTTTGTGATTATTACACTATTTGCATAATGGAAGTGCTATTCTTTACTCGTGTTAATATGACATCAGCTAGGCATTTTGACCCTTATCAAATGCATTTAGTTACATAAAATAATGTTAATACAACAGTCAAAGTTTGCTTGCACTTCATTGTCTCACACCACAACAGGAGGAATTTTGCTATAAATTCAAAAGTCTACATAACACTGAAAATCTTTTTAAAAATGTATCCAACGCACTTCTTTCAGGAAATACACTTATGCTATCCACAGGGAAATAAATGCCTGAGGAAGAATAATTGACTCAGCTAATGTTACCCTCGGCAATAATCAAAGAGATTTGCATTTCATTAAAATTGTGTAAGATAGAAATTCCTCAATTTCATATTTAATTGCTGCCCCTAAATACATATGGAGATGAATGTATTGTGCAGATGGATGGGAGTAAGCCTCCATCTGTCACTGACGATACTACAATAATGTTTGGAAAATAACTGCACGTTCCCACACCACAACAATTTTTTTGACAATAAATTTGCTAATTAACTGTTGGCATGCCAAATCACAACTGACAATCATAGCCAGTTCCTCCAAATGTATACCTTGGAGTATAAACATGTTGCATGGATTGATAAATCAGATGTGCTTCAAGCTCAGCTCCTCTCCTACCATATTTTCTTTTACATAATTGGAGATAAATTCACAGAACCTCAACACACACCTACATGTAGCAGAGATAAAAGCTGCTTAAAGAGGTTTAAAACAACAATTTAAACAGGATTTTTCATATCCTCAAATTTCTTCATAGCTTGCTGTCAATTTGTTGGAAGCTGCTAACTGGACATAGCGATGTACAAAGTTAACTTTGCTGATCTAAATGAGCTAAGAGTAAGAAAGATTCTTAAGGTTCACAGTAATTGCCTTCCCAGAAACATAGAAAATAGGAGCAGATGTAGGTCATTCAGATCCTCGAGTATGCTACAAAATTCATTACGATCATGGCTGATTATCTAATGCAATCCGGAATACTCTATTCCTGATTCTCCACTCAGCCTTTGATCCCTTTTGCCAAGTACTATATTTAATTCCTTCTTGAAACCAAACAACATTTGGCCTCAACTGCTTTTGCTGATCAAAAATTACACAGGCTCACCACTCTTGAGGTGAAGAGATTTCTCCTTATTTCAATCCTAAATGGTTTACCCCATATCCAATAACTGAATGTGGCATTGAGGAGTCCTCGTAAACCTGGAGTCAATTGGAATCACCAGTTGGAGACATAAATGACAAAAAGGTAGATAGTTGTGGTCACTGGATTCAATTGAACTCAAAGACATCACTGCGGGAGGTTTTCAGGGTGATGTCCTTGTCCTTTATCTGATTCATCACTAACTTTCCCTCTATTGTAAGCTCAGAAACAGGGATGTTCACTAACGATTGCACAATATTCAATGTCCAAATACAGCCAGACCTGAATAATAGCCAAGCTAGAGCTGATGAGTGGCAAGTAACATTTGTGCCAGGCAATGAGCATCTCCACGAGTGTGAATGTAACCAAGATCCCTTTACGTTTAACAGCATTATCAGCACTGAATCCCTTACTATCAACATCGTGAGATTATAATACATCAGAAACTCAACTGGAGGAGCCATATAAATATGTGATAAATCAGAGGCAAGGAACCATGCAGTTAGTAGCTCACCACCAGACTCAAGGCCTTTCCAGTGTTTACAAGACACAAATCAATAGACAGGTCTTTGAAAACCAATACAGATAAGTCGGGCTGAAGGACCTCCTTTATTCTGGTCATTCTATGAACTGCATTATTGATGAGACACAAACTTCATAATATTCTATAAGATGATCATCCAGGTCACACCATGTGATGTGATAGGACATGTAGGAAACTGTCATTTAATTTAGGTGAGTGTTACTGTCCAGTTTCTATGCATCTCCAATTGGCAACTCAATCCTAGCATGAGATGAGACTTAAAGGTCTGTCTGTCTCCTTAAAAGCATTGCTAGGAAAATAAATGCTGATCCAAATGAGAGGTTGCCACACGTAGCCAAAAAGGTGAATTTTTAGGAAACTTAAAAGGATAGCAAGGAAGTAGCAATGTATGGAGTTAGGGTGATAATTTAAAGACAAACAAATAGGAACAGACGCTGGCAGAGACGTCCCAAGTTTGGTTGAAAAAAATCAAGTTTAAGAAAAGTGTTAGGAGTGGAAAAAGGAAACAAATAAAATGATAAGAGAGTTTAGGTGCCAAGGTAACTGAAATCTAACAAGTTGATTGATCCCACTGTTGATGTTGTCTATAGAGTGAAACGATCAGTATAATAGTGGCCTACAATTTACCACAGTGGTTACACAGCTGTCATTTTATGCCAAATTAACATAGAAATGACTCCTTCTTATTACAGATGTTTGTGAAGTAGTTACAATGCATGCAGTAATGCATGTCCTGAAATGGGATTTTAATTAACATACAATTTGCAATGTAAAGACTCTGCTCTCATTTATGTTACACAGGTTATACAAAACTGCAGTTCAGTACCTTAGTGTTCTGTAACTGAGCAAGACCTGTAGATGCATTTGCCAGAAGAAAGTCACCACTCAGGACTGCCATTTTATTGCCAAACTGCATATCCTTCAATGATCCATGGGACGAAGTCACTTCCATAATATTCACTATTCCACGATGCACGAGAAAAGCTGTGTGGATCAGTTCTGTAATTTCAGCCAGATTTCGCTGACTGAAAAAAAGAATGCAGAATGAATTACTTACACATCAAAGCTCCCAAACAATTCCTCATCCACCTATAAACCCAAAATTAAAAGGGGCATCACTGCCCTTCAAGCATTTCACAGAAAGGATTAGTGATCATAGAATCATATCATGGTTACAACATAAAGATTTAATTTGTTCCACTGCACATCTGCTAGAACCTCTCACTCACTCTATCGCTGCCACTGCATCCACCCCAGAAAAGCTCATGCTCCACCTCTATCACAAATGCCTGCAACATCCTCTCTCACTTACTCTCATCTTGCCTCCAACTTCCATACCACTCAACCCACATGACTTTGTACTGCCTATTCAGTCACCTGAGATACGTCATCACCTCAACCACCTATACCAGCACTAATACCAGCTATGCCACCCAATTTGATCTCACTGAATCTTTCCCTTTTTCTCATTCCAGGAGAAGACAACCCACAATAGATCAGAAAGGGTCTGGATGGATGGAGATGTACCTGGCATCAGAATCCTTAACCCCTATAAAGAGAAAATCTTGGCATTCTTAAGACTAGAACCACTCTTGTGGGGATGCCATGACACCCATGTGCCAACAACCAAATGCCACTCTTCATTCTACTGCAATTTTCACATTAACCCCAAAGTCCTCAAGTCTTGTGGTTCTTACATGTCCATTTGAAATGCATCCTTTATTTTATACAGCCTTTCCTCATTCATCCCTTAAAAACATCTCTCTCGATTTTCTCCATTAAATGTAATCTACCATGTGCCCATCCATTCCACCACTGTGTCCTTTTGAAATTTATCACTATCCTCCTCACAGTTCACGATAATTCCAAACTTGGTGTCCTCTGAAAATTTTGCAGCTGTGCCCTGTACACCCAAATCAATTTCAAGAAATAACAATGACCCAGGAAGAGCTCCAATACATTCCCTCTTCCAGTCCAACAATTCAATCATGGCTCTGTTTGCTGCTATTCAGTTAGTTTTATAACAAAGCTGCTGCTGTACCTTCTATATCACAAGCTTCAACCTTGTTGACAAACCTACCATTATCAAGCACCTTTTGGAAGTCCACATCATGATAACAAGCAACTAAACCAAGTTAGTTAAACACAATTGCCCTTTAACAAATTTGTTCTGGTTTCCCTTAACCAATCCATACTTGTCCAAATGATTGCTAATTTTGTCCCAGATTATTATGTCAAAATGCTTTCCCAACATAGGAAGTGAACTGACTAACTAGAAGATGTGGGTTTATCCTTATACTCTTTCTTTCAACAAGAGCATTTATTACTTTAAATTGTCTGGCTCCCATCCTGTTCATGGAACAATAAGCTCTTTCATGATGATTGGAGCTGGATGAAAGGCTCAATACTGCAGTAGGATCTCCAATTGTTACATTAAATTTATTTTGTTCCCCTGCCTTACCATGAGCAATGCCACAGTGGGTCACCTAGAGCTGGAGAAATACCTTCTAACCATCACAATTAGTTACTTGAAACTTTTTTTTGTAAACTGCTCTGTGCAGTTTTAACCTCAGTTGATCTCAGGATGTGCTTAAAAATACACATGCTGAATTCTAACAGACTTCGTGGCCTTGAAGGCACAGACTGCATTACACAAAGCTGCCTCTCAGCAGCAGTATAACTACTTTCATACAATAATGTATCTTCTGCAAACATAGAAAAAAGCGTGTAGTATGTTTAGCAAGATCATGTTGAGCATTTCCAACAGAAGAGACAGCTCAACATTCTCAACTCAAAACTGTAGACAAAACAAAGGCTAAATAATTATGTGCAACAGACTACCTGTAGATCAGAGATCATAATTTCCCAACAATGTCTGTTACAGCAACAGTTTTACCAGTATTTAACAGTATTACATTAGCTACATCAACAAGAAAGGTAACGAAATCACAGGATAATGTATGAAATATCAGTGTTAATTATGTTGAAGAAATGTTAATATAAACAAGATCACTTCAGTCCTGTGAATTGAATAAAAAACTAATCAAAATAATTTCTCAAGATTCCTTCAAATTCAGCATCAATAATTCAAGTATACAATGAGTGATTATATCTCATTCTAGTAGTCTAACTGATGCAGATGTTGAAACTGCAATTTTCAATAGTTTTTAAACAGATCTCACTCTGTGGAAACAAAGATATAGAAGAAACTTATGGAACAATTGTTTTGCATAAGAATTGCTTGCTACAGAGGCACATGTGATTAACAGATTTCTGGAAAAGCTATGCCCATAAAACTGAATGGCTAACATTTCTACATTTAAGTGCATATTATCTTTAACACAAATGCTTTCCGATAGCAGTCCATGATTAGATCCTCCACACTCATGTCGTATATTCTATATCTCACTGTTAGTT